>NC_056626.2:404587148-405919648 GCF_002870075.4 Lactuca sativa | reverse complement strand
TAACAAAATCTGCAAATAGTTTCTTATATACTCGTTGAAATAGCATCGTCTTCATCTCACCAACAACACCGTTTCATTCCAATCGTCGCCAACAAGAGGCTCCTCTTTCTCGAAGATGTTAACAGTCGCCAGCAAGTAGTTTCTTATGTACTCTTTATATTAACAGCCGCCGGCAATAAGGGTGGATTGTGATGTTCGTTCTTGACTCTCATTCTCGAAGATGTTCACGTAAGTATTTTTTTTCTTTCATGTAATTGCTTTTTCATAATTCATTCATAATTGCATTTGCAAATATAATTACCTTTTTTGTGGATATGTAATCTTCATAAGATACTCGTTTCTTCCAAATAGTTGTGTAATCGTCGTAAGTATTTTTTTTTCCCAAAATTTGTAATTCAAGTGTATGGTTATTATGTGTTTATGCAGTCTCAAAGAGTAAACTATGAAATAATAAATGATTTTTTCTTGATTTTATGGGCCAAGTGTTCCATATAATAGGTTAACTGTAAGTTATCACATTTTGTCAATTTTTTCATTTTGTTCATGGGTTTTGTGTATATTATTAGTTACATCAATTTTTTTAGGAACAAGGTTACATTAATTGTTTTATGAATCAAAGGAGCGAGTTTGAATAGGTAATAGAATTAAAAAAGTTTGTATCTTATTTTTTATAGTCATTCAACTTTTAATATCCTCAATAGTTTTGCTAATATCGTCAATATTTTTAATATCGTCTATTATCTATTTATGTTGCACCAAAGGTGTTTGTGGAAATGCCTAAAAGAGAATATGTATATGTGGTATGTATTCTGTCAAAACTCTTAGAATGTCTATTATTTTGACAAAATTCGATTTCAATCACCTTATTTGTCAAGATAGGAAAAGTAAAAAACATTGCAAGATAGGAAAAATGAAATACATTCTGTTAGAATATGCTATCATTTTCTATTATATAGTTTCTATTAAATAAGTAATGTTTGTATTCTGTCAGAATTTATTTATATAAATGCATTCTGTTAGAATGTCTTTGAGAATGTTTGTTAACAACAAGTATATTAGCTTCACTGGTAATACTAATGCTAACGAGTAATGCATGTTATTCTTTCAGAATGGCTTGAAGAAGGAATTCAATATTGGTCATACAAGAGAAAGATTTGGAATTAAGTTCAACAACAAGTATATTTTGCGAAGAATTAATTACATTCTTACGATAATACATCACATTTTCGTCATAGTTTGAATCAAGTGGATTATTTGGACAATTGATGAAGATCAAGTGTATTTGCATAATAATTGTATATTTAAGAATGTTATTTCTTAATATTTTTATTCATTGTTGATGATATTATGTTAGAATATATATAACTATATTAAATTGTATATGACTATTAGTTTGTAAGAATATCTATGATTTTGTATTCGGGTTCGGATGTATATGAAGAAAATATGTTCAATTCTTAATCAAGTTAGTTATCAAAAATATATGCATTGCAAATATATTCCGTAAGAATAAAATCGAAAATATCTTTACTAATTATTGTTCGACATTCTGACAGAATAAAATCAGATTTTTAAATTTGAATTAATTTAAAATATTCAGATTTTTTAAAATAAAGGAATTAATTATCCCTAAAAATCCAAAAATTTCCTTTTTTTTATTATAGGTTAATTGACTAAAATGCCCTTATGCTAGAATTTGTGTGATTATATAGTACATGTTACCCTATTGTGATATCATAGACCCTCAGATCATGACCTCTGATTCTATTCCATCAAGTGGTCAAGATTTGTGCATTCTGGCACACAATAGTTAGTAAAAACAAACTAAACTAAGCCTATATATATATATATATATATATATATATATATATATATATATATATATATATATATATATATATATATATATATATATATATAAGAGATTGCTCTTATTGTTTCGATATTGTATGTACCCCACACCTATGTAATGACCCAAAAAATTGTAAAGTAAAAATATCATTTTTAATACAATCAAACACCAAATATATTTTGTTCAAACATTTAATAGTATTTTATAATAAAATAGTCATCAGAGTACAATCCCAAAATCATCACAACGCAGAATCATGGGTGGATGCGTTGCGATCAAACCGGGCCCTTTCCTTTCGAACCAGAAGTACCTGAAACCATAACCATAAAACTGTAAGCACAATGCTTAGTGAGTTCCCTAAAAAACCGCATACCATGCATAACATTGGGTCTAGCCCTCACATTGGGCCCAACCCATATATGAGGCCCATCCCACCATAATGGGCCTAACCCTGCCAAACCAATGGGCCCACCCAATCATACAAATGAAAAAGTCACAAAGATAGGTAGCACCTACATAACATACAATGAGCTTACCCTTCCTGATCCATGGGCCTAACCCATCATACAATGGGCCTAGCCCAACATACAAAGGGGCCCAACATACCATGCAAGAGTCACATAGACATCTAACATATCAGAACCTAGTGGACCGACATTGGTGCCTTCCATCAATGAGTACAGTGAGGAGACGCACCTCAATCCTCTTATAATCAAATAAATGCTCGGGTTGCTGAACCGAATAATCTTGCACCAACTGACAATATATACAACCTTAATTAATAATTAACCCGATAACCCAAAATCCAAGGACCACTCCATAATCCAACTTCCTAAAGGGTAAAAGACCATTTTTACCCTTTTCCTACTTGGCCCAAAACCAAGATCCAACTCATTTGCACAAAATGCCCAAATCCATAAATGACAACCCAAAGCCCAATACGACCCAACTTTCTTGTAACATCCATAAAATTCATAAAAATTGTAAACTTTTCAAACATTCCAAAAACCATTCATTGTTTTCAAAATAGTTTATCATCAGAGAAACCCAGAAATCATAACATAAAATGAGAGGAGGTGCACGATCAAGCCTTCGCCTTCCCGTGATCATCTGAAGTACCTGAAACAAAATCCAAAAATATAAGCCCGAAGCTTAGTGAGTTCCCCCAAAATACCAATGCCACATAATAGAACAATATCATAAACAAACAACACGCATATATAGTCTTCAGCATGACTGGACCGCCTCATCGGCCTATAGTCTATCTGGCCCACTCTAAGAACCTTCAGCATGTCTTGACTGCCTCACTGGGCCTTCAGCTTGTCTGGACCGTGCTACGGGCCTTAGGCCTGACTGGTACGCTCCGATAGGCCTTCAATCTATCCGGGTCGCCCTGGGTCTATTGACCTAGAGCACAAAGCAGGACCGCCTCAACCTACCCGCAAACATATACTCGACACATAGATATCGAACGCTAGCTAGCATATACAGTCAGTCATATAGATCTAACAGATCACTAATCATAGCATCATCCTATATACCAGGATACATATCTAACAGATCACTAAGCACATCATCATGCAATAACCAGGATAACAATCCAAAAAGGTCCGACATTGGTGCTTTCGACCCTGTTAGCATAGTGAGAAGAACTCACCTCACAAGTAGTGCTAAATCAAGAAGATCAAACCCTAACTCTCAACTCTGATCTTGACTGCCTACAACCACCATGTGACTCACTTCATTAAAATCCCAAATTACCAAAATGCCCTTAAAGTCAAACTTGGTCAACCATGGTCAAACTCAACAATCAACTGTCAAGGTCAACGATCCATGTTGACCCAACTCGTCGAGTTCCTTCAGTGTTTAGAGAATCATGAAAAGCTCGAGGCAACTCGTCAAGTTATCAGAGCAACTTGTTGAGTTCCTCAGCATCCAGAAAGCGGGAAAACCCTCACTAACCCGTCGAGTTGACAGAGCAACTCGTCGAGTTTTTCTAGCCTTAATGCATTCAGACGCTTCCAAGCAAGTTTAGTTCTCCAAACTATAGATCTGGTCCCCAAGGACAAACATACCACGTAAAGTTGCTAACTTTACGTCCATGCATGGCATCAAAGGGGCTAAAACACTCAAATAAGGCTTATCAAAGGACCTAGGGCATGAAGGAAGGTCAATACTTGATGAAGATGACAACTTTATGTCAAAAGGGGCCATGAAACGTCCAGATTCGAAACCATGGCTTCATAACATGCTCAAATCCAAGAATGGTCCCAAAATAAGCTAATAATGGCCATAAATTCTAAAAGAAGAGATCTAGAAGAAGGGATGATCAAGATAACGACTTTATACCTCCAAGTGGCTGTAACAACACTCAAAATTCGGGATCTAAAGCTTCTCCCTTCAACCTTGCACCACCAACATCTAGCTCCTTCAAGAAAAGCACCAAAGAACACTCTTTAAGATCACAAACACTCAAAATGGGGAAAGAGGCGCAATTAGGGTTTTCTATGGACTGAGGGGACGATTATGGAGGCCAAAAATGAGTCATAAGCTCTTTAAATAGGGTGAAAAACCCTGAAAATTAGGGTTTTATAAACAGCCGTCAACTCATCGAGTTGGGGCCTTCCAACTCGTCGAGTAGACCTTGAAGGATACGCAACTTAATATGCTTCTACACGACGAGTTAGAGCCTTCCAACTCGTCGATTTCCCTGAAAATATAAATAATAAGGTTTTAAATTCATACCTAAAGATTGGGATGTTACAACTTGTGACATCCCCAAAATCTCGGCTAGAAAAGACCGGTTTCATTTATGCTTTTTAAACATTTTCAGAGTAAATCCTTTTGATTTTTAAAAGAGATGCGGAATTTGTTCCCAAAAACAAAACATGATAAAATAATATTTATCAAAGCATTTCATCAAGAGATGCATTTTCATTATATAATCAAAACTCAGGATGTCATGTTCCGATACAGACCATAAAGCATAAACGATAACATTACAAGTCATTCAACAAATATATACATATACAGACTTGTAAAAAAACAACTCGATGATTCATCCATCTTATGCCCTTGCGCTACTTCCTGTAATACAAATAAACTGAGTGGGTCAGGCTTGGGAGCCTGGTGAGCATGTAGGGTTTTCAACCCACAATAAATAATTATATTTAATTCAAAAATCAACAATAACCCGATTACCCATTCCCGTTATCCTCACTTTACGTCCCTAAAACAACATCTATTATAAGGGACCTAATCTAGGATTTTCATCGGGACGGACATTACTGCAAAGGGGCTTCCTTAGAAATAAATATCCTAAAGGCAACCATGAGGGGGATAGAGTACACCGGTGAACACGTCATTCACAACACCTACAGGTTATGAGTCTGCTAGTGTTCCACAAACTGTCTAGAATTGTCTGTGGTCGTCATCCATACTCTGCTGAATGACTAGAAGAACACCAACAACATCGAGGCCTCACATCTGTTTATTACACACCAACTATCTACCCATGTTCTACCCAACATATTAGTAGATAAAAATATACATTTTTATACATAGTTTAAAACCTGTATAGCATGCTCGATCAATACATTTTTCCACATAACAGATGAGGCACACACACATAACACGTATTTCATAGAGAATAAATCAGATCTATGAGATAGAAGAAAGTGAATATACATTCACACATATAATCAACAAAGTATACACGTAATACGTATTTCGTATAAAATATTTCATAATAATGTGTTAGAAGAAAATGACTACACACTCACTTGATCAGAAGATGATCGGGAAGCACTACGGCTTGCAAAAGTAGTGTTTCTCCGTAGATCTGGAAGATCTTCACAAAAACCGGGCTCCTCGCGGGCAGGGCTTCGGCTCGGAAATCTCACTTCTCGGGATCCTCGGGGCTTCGGATCTTGCTTCGGGGCTCGGGAATGATATCGGGGCTTCGGGATATGATTGGCATGCAAATCGAGGCAAAAAATAGAGAGAAGAAAGAGTTTGAACAAGAGAAAATGGCTGATCTCGATTTCTATTTATAGGTTGTTGGGTCTGGGATTACGCTGGGCGTAATCTCCAAGTACGCTAGGCGTACTCCAGTACGCTGGGCGTAATTTGGTTACGCTGGGTGTACTTCGACGTCACTGCATGCATCAATTGTTGGCACTCGAGTATTGGTCAGACAAGTTGCACCCCTCTGAGTACGTTGGGCGTACTCAAATTACGCTCGGCGTAATTTGACTCTTCAAACTTCTAAATTGCGTAACTTTCGCATACGAGCTCCATTTTTGACGTTCTTTATATCCACGCGTAGGTGAGACTACGCTCTACAACTTTCGTTTAGACTCTGTCGGCTAATTTTGACTTTTATTTTTATTATTTATTTTTAGAAGGCCAGGACAGAAAAACTTCGTTATAAATTCATAACTTCCACGTCCGACGTCCGTTATCGCCTAACTTTTCATTGTTTCGCTACTAAAAACGAGATCTTCGATTCTCGTTTAGATTGTTTCGGCTAAAAACCGCTCGATCTCAAATCGAGTATTCGGAGTGCATACTGCCAAGTCGAAACTTCAGAAAATCATAACTTCCTCATACGAAGTCAGATTTGGGCGTTCTATATATATTCGGAAACCTCGTTTCGGCCACTACAACTTTATGCAAAGATATCGAGTTTATTTTACACTTAAATTTTGACGCTCATTTTATTCTTAATTCATTAAATTATAATAATTAAGAAAATACACACATAATTCACATAATTCACAAATAATACATTTTTATTATTTCAAATTGGGTTACACAGGTTAACCTAGACTATTACATTGCTAAAAATGGCAAGCCCAGAAACACGGGCATTACAATTCTCTCCACCTTAAAATGATTCCGTCCCCGGAATCGCACATCAACAAACAACTGCGGGTAGCGACTCATCATGTCACTCTCCGTCTCCCATGTGAGATTTGGCCCATTCGCGTGTTTCCATCGGACAAGCACTAACTCGACCATCTTACGTTGCAACTTTTTAGTCTTTCGGTCAACGATTGCCTCTAGTTCTTCAATCAACCTTTTGTTTTCATCAATTCTTAACTCCGAAAGTGGAATCATGTCAGGAACTTCTCCCGTGAACTTCCTCAAGTAACACACATGAAAAGTGTTATGAATTTCATTCAGTTCTTCGGGTAGTTCGAGCTTGTAAGCTTGGTTCCCAATTCTCTAAAGAACTTTAAACGGTCCAATAAACCTTGGACTTAACTTTCCCCTTTTACCAAATCTTATAAGTCCCTTCCACGGCGAGACTTTAAGCAAAACCGAATCTCCAACTTCAAAAGTCATCGGTCTTCGCTTTTTGTCAGCATAGCTCTTTTGACGATCCTGAGCTTAACATTCTCTGCCTAATTATTTTCAACTTTTCAGTAGTTTGATGGACTATCTCTGGTCCCATAAACTGCTTTTCCCCAGCCTCAAGCCAACAAGACGGCGTACGACACTTCTGCCCGTACAAAGCTTGATAAGGTGTCATCTTAATGCTCGAGTGGAAACTATTATTATAGGAAAATTCTACCAATGCTAAATGTTCATCCCAATTACCTTGGAATTCTAGGGTACATGCTCTCAACATATCTTCAAGTGTTTGCATCGTCCATTCGCTCTGACCATCAGTCTGCGGATGGTAAGTTGTACTTAAACACAACTTGGTACCCAATTCCTCTTGTAGACTTTTCCAAAATCGTGAGGTGAAACGACTGTCACGATCTGACACAATCGTTAACGGAACACCGTGAAGCCTCATAATTTCCTTCACGTAAGAATTCGCAATCTTTTCCATAGACCATTTCTCATTGGCTGCTATGAAATGCGCACTCTTAGTGAATCGATCAACGACCACCCAAATCATGTCGTGACCATTTTTTTTCTGGGTAGTTTAGTGACAAAATCCATCGTGATGTCCTCCCAATTGCCCATAGGCACGGGCAAAGGTTCTAAACTCTCGTATGGTTTCTGATGTTGTGCCTTGACTCTTGCACGTGTCACACACTCCGCCACATACTTCGCAATATCTAGCTTCATCGTCGGCCACCAGTAATAGGGTTTCAGGTCCCTATACATTTTTGTGCTACCGGGATGAATGGAGTACATGGTTTTGTGAGATTCTTCCATCAGAAGATCTCTTATTCCTCCTGACTTAGGTACCCAAATACGATCTTGGAATACCTTCAGTCCAAGACCGTTTGTATCGAACACCAACGTTTTTCCCAAATGTTCTTCCTTTCGGTCATTCTTCTCAGAAGCTTCCTCTTGAGCTTTCTTTATACTTTCCACAATGGTCGAGACAACTTCAATTCTCAACGCTCTTGGCCTTTTCCTTTCAAGATTGACTTTCCGACTGAGAGCATCAGCAACAACATTTGCTTTACCGGGGTGGTAAAGTATCTCACAGTCGTAGTCCTTAAGTAACTCTAGTTAGCGTCGTTGTCTCATATTCAATTCCTTCTGACTAAAGAGATATTGGAGACTCTTATGATCAGTGAAAAGTTTGCACTTTGTGCCGTAGAGGTAATGCCTCCATATTTTCAGAGCGAAAACTACCGCTGCGAACTCCAAATCATGAGTCGGGTAGGTCTTTTCATGCTCTTTTAGCTATCGAGATGCATATGCGATCACCTTATCTCTTTGGGTCAAAACACAACCCAATCCAACCCCAGACGCATCGCTATAAACAACGAAGTCTTCAACTCCATCGCGTAGAGAAAGAATCGGTGCCTCGCATAGCTTCTTCTTTAGTTTCTCGAATGCTTCTTTATGCTTATCACACCAAGCATAAGTAGCTCCTTTGTGGGTCAAAGCTGTCAATGGACCAGCGATCGAAGAAAATCCTTGGATAAACCTTCGGTAAAATCCGATTAATCCTAAAAAGCTTCGGATCTCCATGGGACTTTTTGGTTGTTCCCACTTCATTACTGCTTCAATCTTTGCTGGATCAACCATTATACCTTCTTGGTTCACCACGTGACCCAAGAATTGGACTTCTCAAATCCAAAAATCACATTTGGAGAACTTAGCATACAACTTCTCCTTCTTTAAGACTTCCAACACTTCTCGCAAGTGTCTGCCATGCTCCTCTTGGCTTTTCGAGTAAATCAGAATGTCATCTATGAACACTATCACAGATTTATCAAGGAACGGATTACAAACCCTATTCATTAAATCCATGAATGCTGATGGAGAATTGGTTAGTCCAAACGACATAACCAAAAACTTGTAGTGTCCATATTGTGTTCTGAATGCAGTCTTCTCTATATCATGCTCTCTTACTTTTAGCTGATGATATCCTGACCTCAGGTCGATCTTTGAAAAATAACTTAAACCTTGTAGTTTATCGAACAGGTCATCAATCCTCGGCAATGAATATCTATTTTTTATTGTTGCCTTGTTCAGATCTGTGTAATCGATTCACATCCTCATACTTCCATCTTTCTTCTTCGCGAATAACACCAGAGCTCCCCAGGGCGATGAACTAGGTCTAATGAAACCTTTGTCCAATAACTCCTGAAGTTGCATCATCAGTTCCTTCATCTCCGTCGGTGCTAGTCGGTAAGGTGCTTTTGCTATAGGCGTCGTTCCGGGCAAAAAATCGATACGAAATTCTACTTGTCGATCGGGCGGTAATCCAGGAAGCTTTTTGGGAAATACTTCCGCATAATCACATACGATAGGAATATTCTACATCACCTTCTTTTCCTTCTTAGCATCGATCACGAATGCTAAATATGATGTACACCCCTTGGTCAAACATTTTCTGGCTTTCATTAGAGAAATGATTCCAGAATTTACTCTGCATTTGTATCTATACACCATAAACGATTCCTTCCCAGGCGGGTTCACTTTCACTATTTTCTTCTTGCATAAAATTTCGGCATCATTGGCGCTAAGCCAATTCATTCCCAAAACGATGTCGAAACCGTTAAGTTCTATAGGCAATAATTCCTCATGGAACTTATTCCCATTCAAGTCAATTAAGATGTTTTTCATACGATGGCTAACAGGTACAAACTTGCCACTAGCAACTTCGACTAATAAAACATCATCTAGTCTAACAACAGGCAAAGCTAGTTTCTACCAAATTCATGCGATATAAAGGAGTAGTTGGCTCCAGAATCAAATAAAATTTGGGCAGGCAATTCATTTACGAGAAAGGTACCTGAAGCGACATCAGCTTCATCTTTGGCAGCTTCCAGTGTCATCTGGAATGCTCTCGCCTTCGGCTTTGGCGGAATGTTGGGTTTAGTTGCCTCCTTCTTCTTCGGACAGTCCCTCGACATGTGTCCCTCCTCACCACAACCATAGCAAACTTTCTTAGAGAGGGTGCAGTCGTTGGCATAATGCCCTGGCTTTCCACATTTGAAGCATGTGGCTTCACCGCCGCACTTCCCATGATGCTTCTTCTTACACTTGTCGCACCATTTCGCCTCTACCTTTCCTCCACTTCCTCTCGAACCAGATTTCGAGAATTTACCCATTTTGCTGGACCCTAAAGATCCCTCGAACTTCTTCTTTTCACCAACCTCTGACCCTTCCAGACCTTTTTCCTTGATCTGGGTCTCAACATTTCTAGCAGCCCAGATGACGGCTTTCAATGTGGTTGCTTGCTTAACCTTAGAGAGGTCTGTTGGTACCAAATATGGGATAAACTTCATCTTTTCTGTGAAACTAGAAGTGTATTCAGTAACGTTCATATTTCCCTTTCTTCAAATTCTGAAACTCATTACTGATTTCCAGAAGGTCCTGCTCGGAGCAGTATTGCAGTTTTAGTTGTTCCACAAAGTCTTCCCAAGACATTTTGCTTGCTTCTCCCTTGGGCATAGAGTCAGCTAACAACTTCCACCAACTCAACACACCAGATTTTAGCAGAGGGAAAGCAAGAGCGGTCTTCTGCCTGTTGATGCATTCGCAACTTTCAAACATTGTCTTCATTTCGGAGATGCAGTCCATAACTTGTACCGGCGTCGAGCTTCCGGATAGACATGGTGGTTTGGATGCCATGAAATCCTTATACTTGCACCCACGACCATCATTTCCTCCATACTGGTTGTTGTGTCTAACCACTAGTGGGTCATCTTGACCAATGATCCCACTAAAGTTTCCTCCTTCAGACTGCCCTCCATTCTCCTCGGGCTCTTCCACTTGAATTGATGATTCTTCACGATTCCGCCTAAGCAGACGTCTTGTTTCTTCCATCTGACGATCCAACATCGTTTGAATCATCATTTGTACACCAGCCATTGTTATCAGCTCAGGTGTTGCTGCTACGACAGGTATTTGCTCAATCACTTGTGGTTGATTCCTGTTTTAATCCGCGTTTCCAACTCCGCTTCTTGTTCTCACCATTTTTGATCTATACACCGAATAAGGTGAAATTAGATCCTCATTCACGATAGATATTCAAATCATCCTTATTATTCCGAAATGATTACATGTTAGTTCTAATAACGTAGACATACACTTAGAATCCTACACACATAAGGTTTCCAGATCCGGTCGGCAACAGACCATAGATCCGAACAAATAATATCATATATGTCAACATATAACATTTAGCACATAAAAGCATTTTAGGCAACTTCCTAAAATAAACTAGTGTTCGTGTCTGAAATATAACAGACACACATCTAACAACCTTAACTTAGCATTCTAAGTTTAAGTCTAGAAATCCTACAAATTCCTAGTTCGCTTAAACTAATGCTCTGATACCAACTGTGACATCCCCAAAATCTCGGCCAGAAAAGACCGGTTTCATTTATGCTTTTTAAACATTTTCAGAGTAAATCCTTTTGATTTTTAAAAGAGATGCGGAATTTATTCCCAAAAACAAAACATGATAAAATCATATTTATCAAAGCATTTCATCAAGAGATGCATTTTCATTATATAATCAAAACTCGGGATGTCATGTTCCGATACAGACCATAAAGCATAAATGATAACATTACAAGTCATTCAACAAATATATACATATACAGACTTGTAAACAAAACGACTCGATGATTCATCCATTTTATGCCCTTGCGCCACTTCCTGTAATACAAATAAACTGAGTGGGTCAGGCTTGGGAGCCTGGTGAGCATGTAGGGTTTTCAACCCACAATAAATAATTATATTTAATTCAACAATCAACAATAACCCGATTACCCATTCCCGTTATCCTCACTTTACGTCCCTAAAACAACATCTATTATAAGGGACCTAATCTAGGATTTTCATCGGGACGGACATTACTGCAAAGGGGCTTCCTTAGAAATAAATATCCTAAAGGAAACCATGAGGGGGATAGAGTACACCGGTGAACACGTCGTTCACAACACCTACAGGTTATGAGCCTGCTAGTATTCCACAGGACTGTCTAGAATGGTCTGTGGTCGTCATCCATACTCTGCTGAATGACTAGAAGAACACCAACAACATCAAGGCCTCTCATCTGTTTATTACACACCAACTATCTACCCATGTTCTACCCAACATATTAGTAGATAAAAATATACATTTTTATACATAGTTTAAAACCTGTATAGCATGCTCGATCAATACATTTTTCCACATAACAGATGAGGCACACACACATAACACGTATTTCGTAGAGAATAAATCAGATCTATGAGATAGAAGAAAGTGAATATACATTCACACATGTAATCAACAAAGTATACACGTAACACGTATTTCGTATAAAATACTTCATAATAATGTGTTAGAAGAAAATGAATACACACTCACTTGATTAGAAGACGATCGGGCAGCACTACGGCTTGCAAAAGTAGTGTTTCTCCGTAGATCTGGAAGATCTTCACAAAAACCGGGCTCCTCGCGGGCAGGGCTTCGGCTCGGAAATCTCACTTCTTGGGATCCTCGGGGCTTCGGATCTTGCTTCGGGGCTCGGGAATGATATTGGGGCTTCGGGATATGATTGGCATGCAAATTGAGGCAAAAACTAGAGAGAATAAAGAGTTTGAACAAGAGAAAATGGCTGATCTCGATTTCTATTTATAGGCTGCTGGGTCTGGGATTACGTTGGGCGTACTGAGTACACTGGGCGTAATCTCCAAGTACGCTAGGCGTAATCCAGTACACTGGGCGTAATTTGGTTACGTTGGGCGTACTTCGACGTCACTGCATGCGTCAATTGGTGGCACTCGAGTATTGGTCAGACAAGTTGCACCCCTCTGAGTACGATGGGCGTACTCAAATTACGCTCGGCGTAATTTGACTCGTCAAACTTCTAAATTGCGTAACTTTCGCATACGAGCTCCGTTTTCGACGTTCTTTATATCCACGTGTAGGTGAGACTACGCTCTAAAACTTTTGTTTAGACTCCGTCGGCTAATTTTGACTTTTATTTTTATTATTTATTTTTAGAAGGCCAGGACAGAAAAACTTCATTATAAATTCATAACTTTTTCGTCCGACGTCCGTTATTGGCTAACTTTTCATCGTTACGCTACTAACAACAAGATCTTCGATTCTCGTTTAGATTGTTTCGGCTAAAAACCGCTCGATCTCAATTTGAGTATTTGGGTTGCATACTGCCAAGTCGAAACTTCAGAAAATCATAACTTCCTCATACGAAGTCAGATTTGGGCGTTCTATATATATTCGGAAACCTCGTTTCGGCCACTACAACTTTATGCAAAGATATCGAGTTCATTTTACACTTAAATTTTGACGCTCATTTTATTCTTAATTCATTAAATTATAATAATTAAGAAAATACACACATAATTCACATAATTCACAAATAATACATTTTTATTATTTAAAATTGGGTTACAAAGGTTAACCTAGACTATTACATTGCTAAAAATGGCAAGCCCAGAAACAAATGGTATCAAAGCCAGGGCATGGGTCGATGTGTTCGACGAGGATGTCGAACCCTATAATGGGGGGTGAAAGTGGGTTAGATCTGATCCCACATCAGCTGGGAAGGAGAACTAAGCATTCCTTATAAGGGATGTGGATACCTTCCCTATCACAACGCGTTTTAAAGCCGTGAGGGCAGCAGATCCCATAAGAACTCTGTAGTTAAGCGTGCTCGGGCGGGAGTAGTACCAAGATGGGTGACCCCCTGGGAAGTCGTCGTGTCGAGTGGCCCAAAGCGGACAATATTGTGATACGTGCCAGATAGGGATGTTACATAACTCTCCCCCACTTGAACTAGGCTTCGTCCTCGAACCCTGCTGTGGTGAATAATTCTGGATAATGCTCCTGCGTCTCGGCCTCCGACTCCCAGGTCCACTCGGATCACCTCCGATGCTGCCAATGTACGTTTATCAAAGGTATCTCCTTGTTGCCTAAGACTTTTATCTTCCTCTCTAAGACAGCCACCGACTTCTCAATGTAATTTAGGTGTTCGTCGACCTAAATGTCATCCAATGACACTACAACATCCTCATCTAATACGCACTTCCGCAATAGCGAAACGTGGAAAGTGCTATTAATCTGACGGAGCTCCTCCAGAAGATCCAGTCTATACGTCACCTTGCCAACGCTGACAATAATCCGAAATGGTCCAATATATCGGGGACCCTATTTTCCCCTCTTTCTGAAACGGATCACACCCTTCCAAGGTGAGACCTTTAGCAATACCATGTCACCTACCTGATACTAAGATTGTTCATTATTTGGATAAAACCGAATTGTCCAATTTGACAAATTGGATTGGACTATTTGGTTCGGATATTTTGATTTTTGGATTGGTTTTCAACAAAACCAAATTATTATTTTGGATTTCGGATTAGTTTTGGTTTATAAAATATGAACCGAATAATCCAACAAAACTGAATAACAATTTATAATTTATTTATTTTTATACAACTATAACTATTTATTAATTTTATAATTTATTTTTTCAAATAAGTTCAAAAAGTTTCATCTAATAAAAAACATTAATATGCATTTTCTCTTAAAAGTTCTTTATCTATTAAATATTAAACTATAATATACATTCTTAGTAGTTAATAAATTTTAAATCACAGTTAAATATTTTTTTTGTTTCTTTTATAAAAATTGGATAATATTATAATTATATGTCATTTTAAAATGTTTTAGTTTTTGAAAACCGAATTATAAAAACCGATCCAACCGAATTGTCATTGGATCGGATCGGATCGCCTTTGAATTTGGTTTGGATTATTCGGATCCATATTTTGAAAACCGAAATCAATTTGAATTTACTTAATTGGATCAGATCGAACCGATATATCCAAACGAACACCCCTACTTGAAACTCCAACTCGGATCGACGTCGGTCGGCGTAACTCTTCTTCCGACTCTGAGTAGTCTGTAATCGCTGCTTGATCTGCTGAATCTTCTCGGTATTCTGTAGAACCACCTCGGTCTGTCCTATGAACCGGTGACCAACCTCGCCCCAACAGACTGGGGTACGACATCTCCGCCCATACAACAACTCAAAAGGTGGAGCACCAATGATGGAATAAAAGTTGTTATTGTAGGAGAACTCTGCAAGGGGAAGCTAGGAGTCCCACCTCCCACCAAAATCAATGACGCGGGCCCTCAACATGTCCTAGAGGGTCTGAATGGTCCGATCGCTCTGCCCGTTTGTCTGCGGATGATAAGTGGTGCTAAAATGCAGTACCGTGCCCAGTTTTTCATGGAACTTCTGCCAGTAACGGGAGGTGAATCGAACATCGCGGTCTGAGACAATAGAGACTGGCACCCCGTGGCGAGCAACGATCTCGTAGATATACATATCGGCCAACTTCTCGGCCAACGAACTCTCTCGAATTACCAGAAAATGGGCGCTCTTGGTCATTCGATCCACAATGACCCATATAGCATCATATCCCTTCGCCCTCCTTGGCAACTTGGTGATAAAGTCCATCGTGATCTACTACCATTTGTAACATCCCAAAATTTCTAATAAATTTGAACTTTTTAAAATAACATAAATCATAAATTTAATGTATTTTTTTTTCAAAACAAATGAAATACCAAACCCCAAGATCAAAATCATTTTCCAAACATTAGTAGTTATAATTCTAAAATTTATGAAAACGTAACCAATTCAATATCAATTCCAAAAACCCGCCTCGAGCCAGTGTGTACAATCATGCCCGGCCATCTTGTGTACCTGAAATAGTATTTTTTTTTTTTTAAGGGAAAAAGGGGTAGGCACAAAGCTTAGAGAATTCCACACATACACAATATCATATCATACAATCCTTACACCTATACATGAATACAATCGACATCAAACACATAACCACGCATGCATGTCAAAGAACAAATCAATAACATACATACTCCTATTGGGACACATTGGCTAGGCCCGATCCCCCTTGCTCAGTACATCGAGCCCTTGGGACACATTGGCTAAGCCCAATCCCCCTTACCCGAACCCATTGAGACACATTGTCCATGCCAGATCCCCCTTGCTCAGTTCGTCGAGCCTTTAGGACACATTGGCTACGCCCGATCCCCACTCGGATGCGCCGAGTCCTACCATGCATAATCATCAATACGTGAGGCGAACCACTAGACTCTACCCCTCCTAGTAATACCCACATAAATAATACAATACATACCACACACAAGCTAATGTAAAGAAGATATAACACAACACGGTGTAGTGAGGAACTCACCTCCAAAAGCAAAGTAGCCTCCAAAGCAACCCGAAACTCACTCGCACCTGAATGAAATATGAGACTTACTCAACTAATCGGCATCACTGAGCAATCCCTCTTCCTCCTATAACCATAGCCAACACCACCCCTCCTTCCTTCTTCTTTCCCGCTTCTTTCTTCTTCTCGGCCTAGGGTAAACACGACACACACACCCAACACACCTCACGTTACTTTCTTTCTTGGGCTACAAAGGGTTTGCTTGTGTATTGTTTTAGCGATAATAGTTCAGCCAAGGCCTCATACACGTCCATCTTATGGTTAAATCTGAATTTTACATATCCAACACTCAACTTTGTATTAATGACAGTTTTTACCCTCAAAACAATTTCTATTGCACCAATAAGTTTCAAAGTTGCCAATTTCGGTCCTTCTTTTTAGCCAATAGCTACTAAACGTCTAAACTCATCTCTTTATTATTATTATTATTATTATTATTGTTGTTGTTGTTGTTGTTGTTGGCATTATTATTATTATTATTATTATTATTATTATTATTATTTTTATTATTATTATTATTATTAAAAGAAAACTACTTATCGGAAAACGAGGTGTTACACCATTTCCACATGGGAACCTCCAGAGGCTGCAGCTTGCCATGCGGTCTTTGATGCTCGACCTTGACCATCCTGCAAGTCAAGCACCTCTCGACATACCAAACGATCTATCTCTTCATGCACGACCACCATTAGCTCAGTCTCAGATCCCGGTATATCTTGTTGGCCCCCGGGTGAATAGAAAAACAAGACTTATGAGCCTCCTCTAGTACAAGCTGTCTTACCCCACCAGACACCGTGACCCAGACCCGACCGCAACGAGTCAACAATCCACGACTATCCTAAACGAATCTGGTGATCTCGCCCCTGATCCTCTCAATTTTCCAATTCTCCTTCTGTACAACCTCAGTCTGAGCTTCCCTGATCAAGCTCACTAGTGGAGAATCCACAGATATCCTCATACACGACACTGGAACTAAAGATCCAGCCAACTTGCGGCTCAGCGCGTCCGGCACAACATTCGCTTTACCAGTATGGTAAAGGATCTTGCAGTCGTAATCCTTGACTACGTCCAACCACCTGCGTTGCCTCATATTCAGGTTCAGTTGATCCATGATATGTATCAAACTCTTGTGGTCCGTGTAGATAGTACAACAGACCCCGTATATATAACACCCATAAAAAAATTATGCCAAATTTAAACTTTTTAAAGCATTTCAAAACACATGGTTATTACAAAACAAGTTTTCAAACTAGTATAATGTCAGAGTATCCCAAAATCAAATCATGAAATCATAAAATATGAGGAGCGGTACGATCACACCTTCGCCTTCTCGTGATCATCAGAAGTACCTGAAACAATAATTGATTAATGTAAGCTTGAAGGCTTAGTGAGTTACCCCCAAAATACCAACGCCATACAAATATAACCATATCATATAAACATATAAGCAAACAGATACAACATGCATAATGAGCCATCAGTCTGACTGGACCGACTCCCGGTCCTCAGTCTATCTGGACTGCCCTTCGAGCCCTCGGCACGTCTGGACTGCCCTCCTCGGGGCCTTCATCCTATCCAGACCGCTCGCTGGGCCTTCGACCTGACTAGATTTTCCCGGCATGGGCCTGCAGTCTACCCGGTCCGCCCAGGGTGTCTTGGCCTACTGCACACAGCAGGACCTGCCTCAACCCTTTCCCCAAACCAACAAACATGTGCACTTATATATAAACAAATAAACATGCAAATCTAACATATCACTAACATGGAAACCATCCTATAACCAGGATACCGATCTAACCGATCTCTAGCATAGCAACCATCCTAAACCAGAATGAAATCTAACATAGCAATCATCCTAAACCAGGATGTAAATCACAAAGGGTCGGCCTTGGTGCCGTAGACCCTATTGATATAGTGAGGATAACTCACCTCACAAATGTCGCACTAAAATGATACGCTCAAACTCTCGAATCACCAACACGAACTCCACCACCTATAGTTACCAAAAAACCCTTTTTCCATAAATTTCCAAATTACCAAAATAACCCCGTAGGCTAACTGGTCAACCCTTGGTCAAAGTCAAAGCCAGCTAAGGTTAACAGTCCATGTTGACCTGACTCGTCGAGTGCAGTTCACCGACTCATCAAGTCCTTCCTGAACTCTAGAAGTCGTGAAATCCTTAGTTGACTATTCGAGTTTCCCCGTAACTCGCCGAGTTCATTCGTGTCCAAAAGTTGGGGAAAACCCTAACCGACTCGTCGAATCATTTGACTGACTCGCCGAGTCCAAGTCAATCTTCATCGGACTCGACGAGTTGTTCATCCAACTCGTCGAGTTCATGACCATCTTCATATGACTCACTGAGTCCACCTTGCGACTCGTCGAGTCCCTTCAATCCTTTAACCATACAGATGCTTTTTAGGCCATGCAAAGAATCCATACTGCAAATCTAAGCTCCTAGGGCATGTTTATCACATAAAGTTGCAAACTTTACGTGCATGCAAGATGATAATGGCCCAAAACAAGCTAAAGGAGTGGCTTAAGGTAAGGGAAAGGCCACAGATCAACAAATACTAGAACTTTATGACAAAGAGGGTCTAAAGGAGTCCAGATCTGAGGTTGCAACCTTAGATCTTGACCCAAATCGGATAACCACCCCAAAACCCCAAAAAGGGATCTAAACCCATAAATGAAGAGATCTAACCAAAGGGAAGTCAAGGTAACAACTTGTTACCATCAAAACGATGCCAAGACAGAGAGGATTCTGAATCTACAACAGCCCCTTGCTTCACACCTCTTGAAATCCAAGCCCTTTACTCCAAGAATCTTCTTTCAAGATAAGAAGCACACAAAAATAGAGGGAAGGCACAAATTAGGTTTCTGAATTCGAGGGAGGTAATAAGAGAGGCTAGGGAGAATAAGTGGTCCTTAAATAGGGTGCAAATCCCCGGAATTTAGGGTTTCAACTGACAACTCTTACTCGTCGAGTCCCTTCTTGGACTCGGCGAGTAGGTCACTAAAACACGCGGACCAACCCGCTGCTACTCGACGAGTAGGACAACCAACTCGTCGAGTAGACCTTGAAAACAAGAAATTTCTTATAAAATTGATACTTGAGAATCGGGGCGTTACAGTATAGGAAATTTCTCCAGATCTTAAGGGCGAATACTACCGCTCCCAGCTCAAGATCATGCGTAAGATATCTTGTCTCATGCAGCATCAGCTACCGCAAAGCATAAGCTATCACTCGTCGTCTCTGCATGAGGACTACTCCCAACCCAGTGATAGATACATCACAGAAAATTACAAAATCCTCAACTCCCTCAGGGAGTGTCAAAACGGGGGCCTCGAAAATTCGTTGTCGTAGGGTCTAAAATATTGTTTGTTGCTCAGGGCCCCATTGGAAATCTATCCCTTTCCTCGTCAGACGAGTGAGGGGTACTGCAATTTTGGAGAAATGTTGTACAAATCTCCGGTAGTACCCTGCCAAATCCAGAAAAGTCCTGATATTCAAGGGAGATTTCAGAACCTCCCACTACATCACCGCCTCGATTTTGGGTGGATCGACCAAAATCCCCTCCTGGTTAACAAGGTGTCCAAGGACCAGAACCTCTCGCAACCAAAAATCACATTTCAAGAACTTGGCATAAATTCTTTCTCACCTCAGAACTCCCAAAAGCTCTCGGAGATGCTCCTCATGCTGCTCTATGGTCTTGGAATACACCAAGATATCATCGATGAACATAATAACTGAGCGATCGAGCATTGGTCTGCATACCCGATTCATCAGGTCCATGAATATTGTTGGCGCGTTGGTGAGCCTAAACGACAACACCACAAACTCGTAATTTCCATAACGATACCGAAACGCGGTCTTCTCTACGTCCTCGTCCCTCACCCAGACATGATGGTACCCGGAACTCAGGTCTATCTTGGAGAACCAAGATGCTCCTTGTAACTAATCAAAAATGTCATCTATCCGCAGAAGTAGATAATGGTTCTTCACCGTCAACTTGTTCAACGGTAATCAATGCACATCTGGTGTGAACCATCCTTATTGTAATGTTTGGATTTGAATTGTAATAAATTGTGGGAAGCAAGGACTAAAGAGTAAAATGGGGATTTAGATGGAAATGATTAGAGAGTGAAGGACTGAATATGTCATAATTGAGATCTTGGGGATTAAAAGGTAATTTCCGGATTGGATTTGCAAAGAATTCTCAAAGCGTAGGGTTGCTTGGTAAATATTGGAGCTAAGTTGAGAATATTTCAAAATGGAGGGAGCGATTGTGTCAACATGGGATGAAGTTACATATGGAGTCGGGATATATATCTCGTCACCCCCCCCCCCCCCCGTAACCCTAACACTATTTTTCATTCAGCCGCCACCTTCTTTCTCTACCTCCACCTAGCACCATCGAACGTTCACCGATGACTCTTGTCGTCCGCAACAACGAAGACCGACAGGAAACCGGGAATGAAGCTGCACCAATTGGAGATTGGAGAAACAGTGACGTCGTGGTTGTCGCTGCTCGTAACCTTCCAGCCACCACCATCGTTGTCGAATCCGGGAACCATCGGGATAACCTTGTTGTCGCCATTCCTGTTGTGGCTGAGGACGAAAACTAACATTAGGACGTCGTTTCAGTCGGGACCACCACCGCCACCTTTCTTCTGCAACTACATTGTCGCCACCATGCGGCTGCTCAGAATCACCGGTGCTCTCCATCCGTTGTACGCCACCAGGTGGGTGGTTTCGCTTGTATTAGCATTTGTAGACATATTTGTTGTTGTTTCAGATTGTGTATGTTGAGAGTATGCGATGGGTGGCCGGATAATCGAAGAAAAGCATCACCATGAACGTGAAGTGGTGGTTGTCACCTCCAACCATCGCCTGCCGCCACAAGGGTGGTTGAGTGTATGTGTGTGTGTGTTCATTTGGATATTATGTTGTATTATTGTATTTTGGTCAGAATAATCAAGGAAATCTGTCACCACCACCGTGAGGTGGTGGCCGCTGTTGACCACCACTACCCGAGGTATTAGTGGGTAGTGCCCAACTTAATTAACATTAATAAACCTAAAAACATAACCAATGGACTAATTGGCATCTGATTGGGTTGGAAACCCTAATTAGGGTTAGAAAACCCTAATTTTGGATATGTAAATTTGGAAATGTCGGGGCCCGCATGTTTGGACCATTGGATTGGAATTATGAATTAATACCGACCACATTGCATCGTTGACCTAGTAGAGTGATGGACTTAATGGATTATGTCCTTAATGGGTTAAGCGAGAACACTTAACCCTAGTCGTCATTTATGTGAAAAACCCTAATTAGGTTTGGGCTCTTGTTGGGCCATTTCTTGGACTAAGATGTTGCGGGCCTTCGTGGGCCAAGTGGGAACTATTTTATGGACTAAGGAAATTATTGGGCTTTAGGATAAGGCCCATTAGAAAGGCTTGGTCCCAATTTGGAAAATTGGGCCATAATTGGGCCTTGATGATTATGAGATATTGGACCATCGGAATGCAAAGTGTTAGGACTAAAATAAATGGTTAGGCCTTAGGGTAAGGCCATGTAGAGGTTTGGGCCCAATTTGGAAAATAGGTTCATATGTTGGGCTTTGGTTCATTGTTTGACTCTTGGGCCTTTGGAGTATGAGTTTGGGCCTAGGGCTTGAATCAAGCTAGGTTGGGGGTAAAGTAGTCTTTTACCCCAAGCATGGACTTATGGTTATGAAATGGAACCCAATTATTAATTGGATGTCGGCCCACTAGTATAGTAGAGATGATTGTCTTTGTGATAATTTTCTGGTAAGCCACTATCTGTTATGTTTATATGCTGGTATGCTATGATATTATGTGATAGTGGTAGGAGGGGTGGATTATACCTCGTAACCGGTTGAGCTAAACCGGAGTGTAGGTCGGGCACCCAGATATGCCTAACAGTAAGTTATGCTTTGTTATTATGTGGTAGTGGTAAGTGTGAAATAGTCCCCATAACCGGTTGAAATAAATCGGAGGGTAGGTCGGGCACCCAGATATGCCTAGCAGGGTAGGTCGAGCACCCAGATATGCTTGACAGGGTAGGTCGGGCACCCAGATATGCGTGGCAGGAGTAGGTCGGGCACCCCGGTATGCCTGACATGGGTAGGTTGAGCACCCATATATGCTCAGTAGGGTAGCCCGGGCACCCAGATATGCCTGACAGTATGTTTATTGTATGGTATGTGGTATGATGGGGGAACTCACTAAGCTTCGTGCTTACGGTTTTCAGTTTTGGTTTCAGGTACTTCTTCTTCAAAAGGAAAGGAGTCGGCATGATCGCAGCACATCACACTATGTTTTCCACATATGAGATCTTTGAGATTATACTCTCATGATGTTTCATTATGACATATTTTGATTATTAACATATTGGTTTTGATATGGGATGGCACTATGGATATTTTTATACTATCGGTTTTTATATTAACTTAATTAACGTGAAATTTTTGGCCTTGAATTTTTGGATTAGAGCCTTTGTTTGAGGGATTCAGGCACACTCTCAGGTGTGTCTGAACTCAAATCGAGGGTTTGAAGGAATTTTTACAAGAAAAATGATTTTTCTAAAAACTAAAATTAAGGGTTTTAATAAAGAACAAGGAGTGAGATGCTTGCAATCGACCGAGCTCAAGTAAGTTTCCCCCAAGATACCCATACATGTTATGTTATGATATAAATTGTGAATATGTGAATTCATGCTAGATTAGGGCTAAGGATCTAGGAAGGATGCCTCTTATGCCTACTATATGAGCTTGTAGACCTGCATGTTAGCACTGATCAATCAATGATAGGATAGCCTGTTTAGGTTATGCCTAATTGTATAAGCCTTAAAATTTCATGATAATACATGTTCATGATGAGAGGATAGAATGGCTTGATTGGAGTATGTTGGTTAGATTTTCCGTTATCCGAATGTTGCTTGCTTTGTGCTTTGTGGGACTCCTAGCAATGTGAATTAGCTATTAAGTGAATATGCTAAGTTACATGTGGTCAAACTGGATAATCTCAGAGTAATGGACTTGGCCCTATTGCGTAACTCTCGTTTAAGTCTAACCGTTCTAAGATTGGGTCTTTTACTCGAAGGATTATCTGATCTTTGTTGTATGTGGCTATATTCACGAGGTAGCTAGTTGAAATTAATGGGAAATCTTTCAGTAGCTGAGCATTGGGTGGGTTCAGGAACCTAGGACAGCCTAGGATATAATTCAGTGGGTTAGTAGTGAGGTTTAGTGAGACTTTGGTGCATCAGTTTGAGGAAGTGACTCGGAGGATTCGGGAGGATTGTTGAGGAAAGTATGGATAGGTGTGGAAAGTAGTATTGGGCCCGTACTACTAAAAGCACAGGATCCATACTCGAATCGGCGAGAGTCTTGGAGAAACTGAGAAGCTTCGGGGAGGAGAATCCTTGAGCATGTTTTGACCAGTGGTTTTGTGGTTTTTCAGTTTGGAGATGAGCACTCAGGGAGGCGGTTCTGGTTCAGGATTGGGTCTCGGCTCAGGTGGTGATCCATTTGAGGGAAGGACTGGAAATATTTTGAGTTTGTGTTGGATTGAGGAGATAGAAGGTGTTTTCTGCACTAGTCCTTACCCCATAGGAGCGAAGGTTCGGTTCGCCTTGGATCTCTTGTATCGGGCGGAAAGGAGCTGTTGGGAATTGATTGTGCGATCTATTGTGCTTTTTGAATTGGAGACTATGTCTTGGGAGGAGTTTTGACCCGGTTTGGGGCAGAGGATGTTCTAGTTGTTGCAGTTCAGCCGTTGGCAAGTGAGCTAGTGAGCATGACAGGGTGTCAGGCCCTAAAGGAGATGACTTCCAGAGTCCGAGGATGCGAGATCGATTTGGGGCACATTAGGAAGAGAGGGTCATGCCAGGTGCGTATAGTAGAGGGTCCCAAGAAGAGACCCAAGACTTTTGATCATCATGTGAAAGGCCAGCAAGGGCAGAGTCAGTGCAGCACGTGCAAGAAAGTGCACAAGGGAGTTTTTCGTTCCAGGGGTTTAGGCTACTACAAGTGTAGCGGACTAGGTCATATCAGCAGAAATTGTTCTCAGGGGGTAAGCCCATTATGTTTTCACTACAATCAGGAGGGTCACAAGAAGGTCGACTATCCGAGGAGGAGGGTGGAAGCCCCAGCAGATAGGAGTCAGGCCCGGCAGTGTCAGGAGAAGTCAGGGCTCCAACAGGCGATGTTATGGGTATGTATCTTTGCCTTCTCTCAGTTTTATCTGCATATTATTGTGTAAATTTTGATTTGGCTTGGAATACTGTACCAGGTTGAGTAAGTGTATCCCTGGTTGATTATACCTTGGTGACGATGTGACTTCGTGCATGTTGAGTAAACCTTGGTGACAATGTGACTTTGTGTCTGTTGAGTAAACCTTGGTGACGATGTGACTTCGTGCCTATTGAGTAAACCTTGGTGACTATGGAGTTAGCACCTGATAGCTATGGATTTAGTATCTGATAGATAAACTTTGGCAGCAATGGACTTCGTGCCAATTCCTTAGGTAAATCCTTAGGAATGAATGAATGAAGGATAATTGGTTCTTAGGGTAAACCCTTAAGAAATAAAGAAGATAATGGGGATGAGTAATTGGGTTGATTATTTCATGATTAAATATAATAATTATATTATTGTGGGTTGAAAACCCTATATGCTCACCAGGCTCCCAAGCCTGACCCACTCAGTTTTCTTTGCATTACAGGTAATGGCACAAGAGTATAAGTTGGTGGACTTGACAAGATATTTTGGATTATAGATCATTAGTTATAAATGACTATTGTAAGGTCTACTTTATACTGTTTATGTTTTTGGTATGTATTGGAACATGACATCCCGAGATTTTGTTATTTTATGAGAATACATTTCTTTAAAGCAATACTTTGATAAATTCTTATCATATTTTGTTTTGGGAACAAATTCCGCAACTTTTTTTAATTAAAAGATTACTATGATTTATAAAACAAAGCATAAACAAATCGGTCTTTTCTGGCTGTGATTTTGGGGATGTCACAATTTGTATCAGAGCATTAGTTTAAGCGAACTAGGAATTTGTAGGATTTCTAGACTTAAACTTAGAATGCTAAGTGGAGATTGTGAGATATGTGTCTGTTATATTTTAGACATGTGCACTAGTTTATTTTAGGAGGGTTGCCTAAAATTATTTTATGTGCTAAATGTTATATGTTGCCATATATGATATTATTTGTTCGGACACTAGGTGGTTGGTTCGATAGAATCGTGAAGAACTGTCAATTCAAGTGGAAGAGCCCGAAGTAAATGGAGGGCATTCGGAAGTAGGGTACTACAATGGGACCGTTGGTCAAGCCAACCCACCAATAGTTCGCCGAAACAACCAGGATGGAGGAAATGACGGACGTGGATGTAAGTACAAGGATTTCATGGCATCCAAACCACCGTGTCTTTTTGGGAGCCCGACACCGGTGCAAGTCATGGACTGGATCTCCGAGATGGAGACAATGTTTGAAAGTTGTGAGTGTAACAACAGACATAAGACCGCTCTTGCAATTCCTCTATTAAAATCTGGAGTACTGAGTTGGTGGAAGCTCTTAGTTGACTCTATGCCCAAGGGAGAAGCGAGAAAAATGTCTTGGGAAGACTTTTTGGTGCAACTGAAAATGCAATACTGCTCTTAGCAGGATCTTCTGGAAATCAACAATGAGTTCCAGAATTTGAAGAAGGGAAAATTGAGTGTCACTGAATACGCTACAAGCTTTACGGGGAAGATGAAGCTTATTCCATACCTAATTCCAACTGAACTTTCCAATTTCAACAAGTTTGCCAATGGATTACCAGCGGACTTTGGTCCGATAGTCAAGCAAGCAACCACTCTGAAAGCCGCCATCTGGGCAGCCAAAAATGTTGAGACCCAAATAAAAGAAAAGGGTCTGGAGAGAGCTGAAGTTGAAGAGAAAAGGAATCATGAAGGATCTTCAATGATCAACAAAGAAACCAAATTCTCGAAACCTGGAGGAAGAGATGAAGCTAAGTGGTGTGAGAAGTGTAAAAATAAACACATCGGGAAGTGTAGCGAGGAGACGACCTGCTACAAATGTGGGAAGACAGGGCATTTCGCCAACAAATATGCAACTAACAAGAAGGTGTGCTACGGATGTAACAAAGAAAGGAATATTTCTAGAGACTGCCTAAAGAAAAACGCACCGCCACAACCAAGGGCATTCCACATGCTCCTCGACGAAGCATAAAACGATGGGAGGATTAGAAGATGAAGACTTCATATCAATATATAAAGTCTGCATCAGGAAGTGTAGCCTATTAGAGGCATAGTATAGGGTGAACTTGAACCTTGGTGTAATCGTTTCAAGAAATAATATAAACCCTAGTTTTGTTATCTGATGTTTTGAATGATTATATGATTTATGTATGGTGACTTGGTTGACTACGAGACAATACTCGGGACGAGTATGAGTAGGTGTGAATGCTAGTAGAGATCTATACTACCGGAAGCACAGGACTCGCACTTGGATCAACGAAAGTCACAAGGTTACCAGGAAGCTAGTAGTTGATTCCGTTTTATTCAAGTATGTCATTACCCTTGTTTCGGTAATGGCTAGTAGGATGATGGTTATTCTGACCCTAGTGGTCGTATTAAATTGAGTCCGACTACGATGAGAGATCATCGGGACACGACCCATCGGTCTGTTACAATAGATAAAGGAATGTATTTATCCTAAGAATAAGGAGTCCACAATAAGGATTTATTTGGTAACTTGAAGGTTACGAGTGAAAGTCCAACATAGTATGAAGAGCAGATGAAAGATTGATCATCACGGTTATTAATTAGGATGGAAAGTTAACGTATGGAAATTTAGGGGTGTTCGTTTGGATGGATCGGTTCGATCCAATCCAATTAAGTAAATCCAAATTGATTTCGGTTTTCAAAATATGGATCCAAATAGTCCAAACTAAATTCAAATCCGATCTGATCTGATCCAATTACAATTCGGTTGGATCGGTTTTATAATTCGGTTTTCAAAAACCATAACATTTTAAAATGACATAGAATTATAATATGATCTAATTTTACAAAAGAAACAAAAACAAATTATTTACTTGTGATTTAAAATTTATAAACAACCACTAAGAAGACATATTATATTTTATTATTTATTAGATAAAAAACTTTTGACAGAAAGTACATATTAATGTCTTTTATTAGGTATAACCTTTTGAAATTATTTAAAAAAAATAAATAATTATAGATATATTGAAAATAAATACATAACAAATTGTTATTCGGTTTTTTTAGACTATTCGGTTCTTATTTTATAAACCAAAACCAATCCGGAATCCAAAATAATAATTCGGTTTTGTTAAAAACCAATCAAAAAATCCGAATATCCGAACCAAATAGTCAAATCCAAATTGTCCAATTGGCCAATTCGGTTTTATCCAAATAGTGAACAGCCCTATATGGAATCATTGTTCAAGCCCTGTTTCGTTGATGATTCTGGGACGTAATCATCCTAAGGGGGAGATAATTGTAACGCCCGTAGATTAGGGCTAGTCAATTTTGAGACGATAAGCGTCAAAAATGACTTTTGGATAGAATATTATTTAGAATGAATAATCTTAACTAAGTTTTAGTATAGGTTACAAGGATTCCTACATATAAAGAACGTCGAAATCCGAGTTATAACGAAAAAGTTATGACTTATCGAAGTTTCGCGACAGAACTGGCAGGACACAAATAGTGAATTTATGTTAGAGAGATATTTGGCCTTACCGATCTAAATGAAAGTCATGGAATACGTTAAACCGAGAGCGTGCATGAAAAGAACGTCTAAATCTGACTTCATACGAGAAACTTATGATTTTTCTAAGTTCCAGCTTAGCAGTATGCAACCCGAAACTTGAACTTGAGATCGAGTGATTTTTGGTCGAAGCAATCTAAACGAGAATCGAAGATCTCGTTATTAGTAGTGCAGTGATAAAAAGACAGACGAAAACGGACGTCGGATGAAGAAGTTATGAATTTATAACGGAGTTTTCCTGTCCCGGCCTACTAAAATAATATAAAAAAATGAAGTCAAAATTAGTCAACGGAGTCTAAACGAAAGTTGTAGAGCATAGTCTCACCTACGCGTGGATATAAAGAACATTGAAAACAGAACTCGTATGCGAAAGTTACATAAGTTTGAAGTTTGCGTAATCGAATTACGCCAAGCGTAATGGTGTACGCCCAGCGTACCCAGATGCATGAACCGCCTCGGACTGCAACCGACCTGACCAACACTCGAGTGCCATACGTAAGCGATGATTTCACGTACGCCCAGCGTAATCCTTCTTCCAGAACCCTATAAAAAGATGTTGAGGGCTCCCGAGTTTTAGTGCTCCATTCTTCCCTTCTCTCTCGTTTTTACCTCGTTTTGCGTGCAAGAAATATCCCAAAGCCCCAGTATCATTTTCGAGCCCCGAAGATCCCGAGAAGTGAAATTTCCAAGCCGAAGCTCTGCCCGCAAGAAGCCCGGTTTTTGTGAAGATCTCTTGGTTTCACCGAAGAATACTACTTCTACAAGTCGTAGTGCTGTCCGATCATCTTCTCTATCAAGTGAGTGTGTAGTTACTTTCTTCTAACACATAAATATGAAGTATTTGCTATGAAATACGTGCTATGTGTTATATATTTTTTGTTTATTTGAGATGGGTGTGGAATGGATGTTTTATACAGGTTTTTAATGATTTAAACCGTATATGTATTTTATATCTACAAATATGTTGGGTAGAACATGGGTAGATGAAATATTTTGTGACTATGAGACGAAGTGCCTATTGAGTAAGCCTTGGTGACGATGTGACTTCGTGCCTGTTGAGTAAACCTTGGTGACGATGTGACTTCGTGCCTGTTGAGTAAACCTTGGTGACTATGGATTTAGCGCCTGATAGCTATGGATTTAGTATCTGATAGATAAACTTTGGCAGCAATGGACTTCGTGTCAATTCCTTAAGTAAATCCTTAGGAATGAATGAATGAAGGATAATTGGTTCTTAGGGTAAACCCTTAAGAAATAAAGAAGACAATGGGGATGGGTAATTGGTTTGATTGTTTGATGATTAAATATAATAATTATATTATTGTGGTTGAAAACCCTACATGCTCACCAGGCTCCCAGGCCTGACCCACTCAGTTTTCTTTGCATTACAGGTAATGGCACAAGAGTATAAGTTGGTGGACTTGACGAGAGATTTTAGATTATAGATCAGTAGTTATAAATGACTGTTGTAAGGTCTATTTAATATTGTTTATGCTTTTGGTCTATATCGGAACATGACATCCCGAGATTTTGTTATTTTATGAAAATACAATTCTGTAACGAAATGGTTTGATAAATTCTTATCATATTTTGTTTTGGGAACAAATTCCGAAACTTTTTTTAATTAAAAGATTACTCTGATTTATAAAACAAAGCATAAACAAATCGGTCTTTTCTGGCCGTGATTTTGGGGTTGTCACATAGAACTTAGTCTTAAAATTCTCCCCCACTTGAACTAGAGTTTTTCCTCGAAATCCCTAGTTAAAAATAGATATGGATAGTGATTGCACATCTTCGCTTCGGGCTCCCATATCCATTATGGACCCTTCTGATGTTGCCATTGAACCTTAACCAAGGGCACCACCTTGTTACGCAAGGCCTTTATTTTCATGTCTAATATCGCCACCTTCCTCTCAACATAATTCAGGCGCTCATCCACCTGAATGTCGTCTAGTGGGACCACTATTGCATGATCTACCAAGCACTTCCGGAGCTGAGAAATATGAAAAGTGTTATGCATATAGCTAAGATCCTTAGGCAAATCTTTCTGGTACGCCACCTTCCCACCCTTTCCATCACTCGAAATGGTCCGCTTAATCAGGGGCCCAAATTGCCCCACTTCCTGAAGCATATAACACCCTTCCAGGGTGAGACCATCAGAAGAACCATATTCTCGACCTGAAACTCCAATTCGGACTATCGCCTATCTGATAGGTCGTGCTAAAATGCATTCTATTACCCAACTCCTTATGGAACCTCTTCTAAAACCTGGAAGTAAACCGAACATCTCGATTTGATACAATAAAGATAGGCACATCATGGCAAGAAACCACCTCCCGAACATAAATGCCAGCCAACTTCTCGGGAAAGGAAATCTCCTGAATAGCATGGAAGTGCATAATCTTGGTCAACCGATACATAATAACCCATATAATATCAAATCCTCTAAGGGTCCATGGTAACTTCGTAATGAAATACATGGTAATCTGTTCCCATTCCCAAACGAGAATCTCCAGTGGTTGCAATTTTGCGTGAGGCATCTGATGTTCGACCATGACTTTCCTACAAGTAAATCACCTCTCTACGTACTCGACCAGCTCCCTCTTCAAAAATGGCCACCAATAACTGAGTCTCAAGTCATGATACATCTTGGTCACACCATGACGAGTAGAAAATGTAGACTTGTGTACCTCGTCCATCAATATTCGTATAACCCCTCTGGTATCCAGAATTCAAACCATCCCACACTTAGTCAACAACCCACGACTATCCATAATAAAAGTGGAAGCATGTCCATTAATCTTCTATTTCTTCTGATTCTCTTCCTTGATTCTCTCTCCCTAAGACTCTCTAATCAGATCCAGAAGAGGTGAAGAGATATTCATCCTCAAACATAAGTCTCTAATAGAAGCACTGACCACCTTCTGACTCAAAGCATCGGCCACCACGTTGGCCTTCCCCAGGCGGTACAAAATCTCGCAATCGTAATCCTTCACCACATAGAGCCAACTCCGTTGCCTAACGTTCAAATTCGGTTGATCCATAAGATATATCAACCTCTTGTGATTTGTGTAGATGGTACAACGGACCCCATAAAATCCTCATCACCCTATGTCAGGGTCAATATTGGAGTCTCACATAGATTTTTCTCATAGTCTCGAACGTCGCCTGCTGCTCAAGACCCCAACAAAAATCAACACTCTTCTTCATAAAACGGGTGAGAGGAATCTCAATTTTGAAGAAATCATGGATGAACCTTTTAACATTCAAGTTTTGGTAAGTTTCTCTTTTAGCCCTTAATGCAAATTTGTTATCAATTTGGTCCCTTGCTAGTATGCAGGGCGTACTCTATAATTACGCTTAGCGTACTAGCCTATTGTTGGTCACGGATTCGGCCCACGTACGCAGGTCGTAAGTGGAGTATGAGGGGCTAGGACAAACCCAAATTTTTAGGGTTTGTGCCCTATTTAAACGACTTAAACTCATCTCTTGGACATTTTAGACCAAGCTCCATCTCCCTTTTCCCTGAAACCGAAACCCTAGGGTGATTTGGTGAGTTTTGAGCTTGAAAGAGTGTTTGTTGGTGTTTTGTGAAGGGGAAGAAGAAGAGGAACACTTGGAGGAGTGGCTTGATCTTGTAGATATGGGATCACCTCTTCATTTGCAAGCTTTTTAAGGTAAAAAGCTCACACCTTGATGATCATTTATATTAGATCTACTTTGTGGTGTTTCTTGGGCATTTTTGGGTCTTTTGAAGCAAATATGAGCTTTTGATCGACTCCAGAAGTAATGGATGCTAGATCTAAGCTCCATTTGGCCCTATGTTCATAAAAATGCAAGCTTTATGGATGTTTTTGGTTCATGCATGTATTAGGACCTTTGTTAAGGTCGTTTTGATCTTTTAAGTCCCATTAAGCCATGTATGTATGTAAAGTTGCCAACTTTACGTGATACGTCCCCCTTTAGGATCAGATATGAGAGTTTGGCTTGAGGTATCAACCGATTAAGTGCTTAATGGAGTAGGTTGGAAAATTGGGGAGTACACTGGGCGTACTAACCCCATATTGAGTACGCTACACGTACGAGCTGAGTACGCCCCGCATACTCAGCAGATGGGATTTTGGGCTTAACGTACTCGATATTGGGCCAAAGTTTGGGTTTTTAAGCCTAGGACTGGTTGGGCCATTAGAATTCTGTTTTGGGATTTGGGCTAGTATGTTGGGCTTCTTTGGATTTAGGCCCATGATGGGTCTTAGGCCCAATTTAAAAGATTGGGCCATAAAGTGGGCTTTAGGTTGCCATTTAGGATTTGGGCCTTTTGAGTAGTTGAATTGGGCCTTGGCTTTGGGCCAAGTTAGATAGGGTAAAATGGTATTTTACCCTGCTTATGGGCCAGGTAGCTTAGACTCTTGGTTATGGGTCAGAATCCAATTAATAGTTGGATGTTATTGATTTTGATACACGAGGATTTTTCCAGGCTAGCAGTCAGAGATTCATTCGAGTGATTCAGCAGCTAGATGTGATTTTCCTCACTATGTTTAGCGGTTCGAATGCACCAATGTTGGCTCATGGTTTATTATGTTAGGATGCTAGATGTCTGTGTGAGTCTTGCATGTGTTATGTGCTTGTATGCTTACCGGGCAAGGCCTGATGTCAGGCGGGGTCCGATGACTATCCTGTATGCTATTATCTTTGTGATTATCGCATGTGTTGGTATGATTATATGTTTATATGTTATATATATATATACCGGGTGGGGCCTGATGCCAGGCAAGGCCTGATGAATGACAAATCGGTATAACGAGCGGGGCCTAATGTCGGGCGGGGCCTATTATGTGTTCATTATGTATGGTATGTGGTATTTTGGGGAACTCACTAACCTTTGTGCTTACAGTCAGGGAAGAGCCCATGATGATTGCAGTGCACACACCACCTCATTCTGCATTGTTTGATTACCCTGATGTTTTATGATGTATTGATACACTTTTTTCCACTTTAGTTTTATGATGTTGTTTTGGATTACAACTTTTATTTAATTTAAAAAAGAAACTTTTTGGTCTTAATTTTTGGGTCGTTACAAACCTCCTGTAGTTCCCTATTAACCTAAGAAAACTTTGGATCTCAAAGGGAGACTTCAGGACCTCCCACTGCATCACTGCTTTAATTTTGACCGGATCGACCAAAAATCCATCCTGATTGACAAGGTGTCCCAAAAATTAAACCTCGCGCAACCAAAACTCACACTTAGAGAACTTAGCATAAAGTCTCTCCTCAAAACCCCAAGAATCTCCTGCAAGTGCTCCACATGCTGTTCTTTGGTCTTGGAATAGAACAAAATATCGTCGATGAACACAGTGATTGACCGATCGAGCATCAATTTGCACACCCGGTTCTTTAGGTCCATGAATGTTGACAGTGCATTGGTGAGCCCAAATGGCATCAACGCGAACTCATAATGACCATAACGAGTCCGAAAATTCTTCTTCTTCATGTCCTCATCTCTGAACCTCATTTGATGGTACCCTGACCTCAAATCAATCTTGGAAAACCAAGATGCACCTTGTAGCTTACAAAGAGGTCATCAATCCTCAAGAGTGGGTAATGTTTCTTCAGTGTCATCTTGTTCAACTCCCGGTAATCAATTCACATATTGTGTGGACCGTCCTTCTTCACAAACAAGATAGGTGCTCCCCAAGGCGAACTGCTTGGCCGAATGAATTGTTTGCCTAACTGTTCCTGAAGCTGAGAATACAACTCTTGCATCTCAGGTGGTGTAAGGCAATATGGTTCCTTAGAAATTGGGGTTGCACCGGGGATTAGATCAATCATGAACTCAACCTACCTCTCCGGAGGTACACCAGGTAAATCCTTCAGGAATGCATCTGGAAAATCATGAACTATCGGAACATCTGCAATTAAGTGCTTCTGCTCATCTCGAGTGTCCTCCGCATAAGCGATTGATCATGAAAAACCATGTTGAATGTGCATCCTAGCCCTCACGAGAAAACAAAAAGCGAAACCAACCCTGGTGCCCTCGTCATAAATGATCAGCTCTCCCCCACTTGGGGTATAAACTACCACCAACTGTCTCTCACAATCAATCAGATCCCCAAAGGGGCTTAACCAACCCATCCTCACAATCATGCTAACGTCCTCCATAGAGATAGGAATCAGATCAATTAGATAAGGCACTCTGAATATCTCAAAAACGCGGCCATGAATAACACTCGAAGCGGGAACCTTGTGCTTATTGGTAATGGAAACTCATAACAGGTACTCTAGTTCTCCGAGAGCCACATCAAAACTCCTAATGAAGGACGAAGATACAAGGACCAACTCGCACCGAGTAAAAAAGTACTAATGCAGGCAAAGAGTTCATTATCAAAGTACCTAACAGAAATATACATACGAGCATACAAGAAATAACTTAACATAAATATAACTGAATACATACAAGTGACGATGTCGGGCACCATCCTGGCCTCCTCTGCATTCAACTGGAAAGAACGTCCTCTGGTCTTCGGGGCCTCATCCATCCCCTGGCGGCCATCTGTGATCCGAAGAGTCGTCGAGGTTGGTGCCTATACTGGCCTAGAAAGCGATGGACAGTTGGCCTTCACATGGCTAACCTGATCATAATGATAACAAACGCTTGCACCCAGCAACGGGGCCTACTGCTGCTGACGGAACTCTCTCGCATAGTGGCCCTCATTGCCACATTTGTGGCATCCAATCGTTAAATGACATACACCCTCGTACATATTCCCGCACTTTCCACAAGTGCAGCCCCTCTGGCCTCCAGATCGGGAATCAGTGGGTTTGAACCACTTAGCTGCAGGTTGGATCTGAACTGGGGTTTGCCTTTTCTCCTTCGCCTGCGTCTCAAGCCCAATCTCCTTCCTTCGTGCAAATGATTGCAGCTCAGTCAGGGTCTGGTACTACTGCGTCGATACAAACTCTCGAATCTCGGTCTTTAGCATGCTCAAGTATCGCGACATCTGGACCTACTCAGAAGAAGCATACTCCGAGCAAAAAAGGGCTCCCTCTGTAAACATTTTGGTGATATCCTTCACTGACTATGTTGTTTCTTGAGCGATAGATACTCCTGGGCAAACCTCTCTCTACCAGTGGAACATACTCAATTCGGAACATCTCTGATAAATTCTCCCAAGTCACCGCGACCTTCTCCATATGAGAATAAGCCTGACTCGCCAACTTCCACCGGTCCTTCGCTCCCCAATGTAGAAGGTTCAATGCAAACTTGACCTTCTGGTTCTCTGGACATAAACATGTGAAGAAACAGCCCTCAACATCAGATATCCACATCATTGAGACAATTGGGTCCTTAAGCCCATCAAATTCTAGAGGATTCGTGTTAATGAAGTCTCGGTACTGCATCGACCCTCCTCCCGGTAGTCCCGCAGCAGCAACGATTGCAGCAGCCTCGGTGACAACAACATAGCGCTCATCGAACATCTCGATCAGAGTGGTCTTAACAAACCCAAACATCTCTAAGATCTCCTCTCTAAATTCTAACGTCACTTGAGTGGTGATCAACTCCATGATCTCATCATCGCTCAAACCTGGCCTCTCCGGTCCACCAACACCTAATCCTGAACCTCTCGTCACCACCAAACTAAAAATAAACAGGGAACACGTCAAAATCACATCATAGCGTATCACACTACAACTCGACCACTCACTCCTCGGGATTCGTGACTTCCTTGACACGTGTATGGGTCCTGTGCTTTTAGTAGTATGGGCCCATATTACCTTCCACACCTACCTGTATTTGTTTTAAGAGTTGTCACAAGATCCCTATGCCATTAGGCCCACTACAATTAGGTGTACTCATACACCCAACACATACACTCCTAAGAGTGACCACTAACTCCTAGTTCCTGCTAGAACTCTACCAATCTTGCTCTCATCCTATGAAATCTCCACTGATATTATAGTCGCTTAGTGTATGCTAATCGTACATAATGTCGGATCCGATAAACAGTCGAATAAATGATTCTACCCTAAGCCTACAACCAAACAAGGAACATGAAGTAAGGCTAAATCAAGCATTCTAAGGCTATAAAATCCTAATTATGAATATTTATGGTGCATACACTTAGTTACTAACAACAATAATGTCAGTTTCATAAATCATAACAAAGCAATCTCCTAGGCTACCAGGCATCATAATCAGATAATTCTATCATGCAATCTCTAATGCAGTTCTAACATATCAACAAATATTTAGATAACAAGTGTGGGTATTTTGGGGAATAACTTCCTCTTGAGCTCTGTCACACCCCAAAACCGAGAACGGCAGAAACGTTCTGGGGTGGAGGACGTCATGTACAGTATCACAACACAGTATAATAGTAAACAAGTAAGCAACATCATCCATTGCATTAAATATATAATTTTAATACAAGTGTGTTCTGTAGTATATAAGACACCAAAACATGAATCAAAATATATGACGAGTCTTGTATGCACTTCATCTTCTCAAAAGCTGGCATCGGTACCTGTCTACTGATGACCTGAGAATACAATTTATTTTGAAAGAGTTTATCAGCATTAAAGCTGGTGAGTTCATAAGTATTTAGTGTCTATGTTAGTATCAAAAATGTTTGAACCGTTGTTTGAAGTATGAGTCTGTAAACGTTTTTAGTAAAAGTATGTGAGTGTTTGTAAGTGTTTGTAAAAGTTTGTATCTCCTAGAAAATCCTATATTTTCTACTAAAAGTAGCCTTCTACCAAGGCACAACTGTTTTGTATGTTTGTTTCTTGTAAAAGTGTGTAATTTTCCCAAGTGTAACTATCATTATCAAAATATAGTTTGTACATTAATGTTTAAGTGAAATGATCACCAAATAAATGTAAAGGGTAAACTAATGTAGTATTGTAGTGTTGTATTATAGGAACTACTGTTGTACTAACTACCTTAAACCGGATTTATATCAAGGTATTATGTGATTAGTTGTACCATATTATCGACTATGAAACACGACAATGTCAGAAGGTATGACATTTGGCACCCGCAGACCTACAGGTCCGGCTGTAGCTAGCAGCAAGGTGTAGGATAGTCAATCCAATATAGATCTATACGCAAACTCACGCTCTCCCTCCAAGAGATTCTGGTTACAACCCGGGCCATGCCAATGAAGGCATGCTCTGATAAAGTGGATCACATTTATGTTAAAGTATAATTGTATATGTAGTGTATTGTTTCTCATCATAGTATCGTTGTATATGTTCTTATCATAGTATAGTTGTATATGTTCTTATCATAGTATAGTTGTATATGTTCTTATCATAGTAATAAGTAATGACTCATGAATGAACTGGCTCTTGTATGCTTCATTGAAGTAGAAGTAGTAAGTAGTATAACCCTAAACTATACCTATTATAGTTTATTAGTAGACTTGTTTGTATGACTGAATGTACTGAACTGAGATAAAAGACTTTATATCTATGCATATATACATAATATATAACTAAGGATTCAATGACACTCGGACAAACAACCGGGTACTTTAAGACCACAACCAAACAAGGACAGAAAGTAAAGTGGGTTATCTCTCCTAAGTCCTTCAAACCTTATTTATATAACTATATATATATATATATATATATATATATATATATATATATATATATATATATATATATGTAGTAGACATGGTTTTAACAATATATAAGTTTAAAAACTGTAAAAGAAGGGTTTAGTATACAAAAGTGGATTTGATAAAGAGTTTGACATGTAAAATAGTTTTCTAAACGGTTTGAAGTCATTTGTTTGGTAAAACAGTTCAAAGTATGATAATTCCATTTGTATGCTAGTTATTAATCATATGTGATTAATCTAATAACTAACCTGATTCAACTTGTATCCCCCCCCCCCATAAAAACATTTAAAAGCATTTCAAAGGTTAATTAAGTGGTATGAACTCACCTGTAGTGAGTGATGCGACGGTAGGATCGGTTTAGGAGGTTGAGTGTCAATTGCGGACTTGAGCACAAACGGATCCTATTAACCATATAATGATATATATATATATATATATATATATATATATATATATATATATATATATGTGTGTGTGTGTGTGTGTGTGCAAGTAGTGTTTGAAACAAATAATTATTGAATTGGGACCACCTTAGGGACTAGTAAACACTTATTATGAAGTGTTACAACCATATAAGATTGTGTATGAGTGGTATATGACTATACAAGGGAGTGTATGGTCAAAATGCACAACAAATGAGTGTGTGCGGCAAGGAGGTATGTGCGGCCGCACACTCCTTATGGAATGTGTCAAAACGTGATTTTAAGCTATAAGGGACATCTAGGAAGGTTTCATTCTTCATGCCTCATCCTTAAATGAAGTTTGTTGCCATTTTGGGACCTAAAAAGGGTGTGTGCGGCCACCATGAAGGTGTGCGGCCGCACACCCTTTATGAAGATGATAAACTCGAGTTTTTCAAGCATATCATCAAGTGTTCTTTACATAACCCAGGCATAGCAAGTATATACACGTTATAGAGGCTTGAAAAGGGTGTTTCGGGTCCAAAACTTAGTGTGTGTTCTTGGTGTTCTTGAAGATCTAACACCAAAAACGTGTTTTCATGGATCAAAGTAAGGAAGAAGGCTAGATAAGTTCAAATATCAACATATCAAAGGAAGTATTACTTACTTTTATGGAGAATAAGATGAAGATTTGGATGATACTTGAGAGAAAAACGTGTTCCAGCTTTTGAAGGAGTGGAAAAAAAGTGTTCAAAATGACTAAGTGTGGTATATATAGGTGAGAGTGTGTGGCTGGGATGGGTGTGTGGCTGCACAAACCTGTGTGTGGCCGTACACTCTAGTGTGCGGCCGCACACTCCATGTGTTGGAGTGTTTGGCCCGATCTTGCTTGATATGCATTGTTTCATCCCATTTCTAGGTCCCCACCTTAATTGTACTAGGTTTAGAACACCCCATTAGACCCCAAACAGTGTTAAGATCTAGTAAAACGAGTTTAACTTGGAGTCAGTTGGTCTTACGTACAAAATAGAAATTTCGGGTTGTCACAAGCTCCGGGTCAGTGTACACATGCATCCTCCTTTTTGAGTTATTTGAAAGTAGTTTTGAAAAAACTTTTGCAGATCCTTAGTTTGAGTTTGGAATCACACGAGTGTTCATCCAAATCTCTCAAACTAGGGTTATGATACCAACTTGTAACGTCCCAAAAACCATAGTAAAATTTTTTTATTTTTAAAAGTGATAAAAGTTGTATTTTCATCAACCCAAGTCACCAAAAACATAGTTTCACAACCATATCAAAATCAGAGTATCTATCAAAACAATGACAACAACTGGATGATGTGTACAATCACACATTCGCCTTCCCCCGATCATCTAAAGTACCTGAAACATTTAAACCACAACTGTAAGCCAAAGCTCAGTGAGTTCCCTAAAATACCTCACACAACAATATAAATACAAAGCATGCACAAATACGAGCCTTCAGTCTGACTAGACCGCCTTGCAAGGCCTACAATACATTTGGACCGCTCTCCTTGGGCCTTCAGTCTGAATGGACCGCCTCACAAGGCTTACATTATATCTGGACAGCCCAGGTATCTTGGCCTACTGCACACAACAAGACCACCTCAACCCAACCACAAACATGTTGACATATACACATAACAATAACAAGCAAGCAAAGCTAATCATAAAAACTACCTGCCTAACAGAACACTACAACATAAATCATCCTATCCATAAGGATATATAGATCACTACATCATAACACATCCTACACATAAGGATACATATTATAGTACAAAGTATAGTGAGAAAACTCACCTTGCAAACTAGTAGATAACCAACACAACTTACACAAATACAGAACTGATACTACGAGTCACCTATACAACAAACAGAGACCAATTCCCATTCTATAGCCCAAAATCCCTCAAGTTGAGGTCAAAAAGTCAACTCAACTGGCCACCACATCGTGGCCACGCACCTGCCACGACGTGGCAGTCTCTCGACAAAACAGTCGTGAGAAACCCCATTACCATGATGTAGTAAGCATGTTGCCACATTGTGGGAACTGTTCTAGAACAGTTTAATGGATTAAGCCCTTAATCCATTAAGTCACACACTTATCTCTTCCAGAAGGCTTCCTAACATCCATAAGCTTCATAAAAAACGTTTCTTTATGGACATGCATGTCCAATACATGTCTTGAATTCTAGTTATTTCAAAATGGTGAAAATAAGGTCAAAACCTCATGCATGGAACCAAAACTCTACCAAAATTCAAATCTGGAACACTAAGCCTCAAAGGGACTTCAAGGATCCATAGAGTTGCCAACTTTATGGAATCCATCCACTCAAAAGATAAGAACCTTAGGACTTACAATGGTCCAAAATGTGTACAATAAGGTGGTATGGGAACTTGCTTGTTGGATCTTTGCTCAAAGGACACCTTCTTCTCCTTCAATATCACCAAAAACCACAAAAAAAGCTTCAAGAACTCAAAGATAGAGGCTAGGGTTTGTTTAGGTCGAAAGAGAGGTGATGGAGATTGAGGGTGAGCAAACCGTAGCCATCACATCCCTTAAATAGGACCCCAAACCCGAAAAATTAGGGTTTCGCATACTGGCCACCACCACGTCGTGGCCAACACCATGTCACGTAGTGGTGTCCAAAATGAAATAAGTGTTTCATTGGGTGTCGTCACATCATGCTGCTATCACTACCACGTCGTAGCCACCAAAAACCCTACATTTTAAGTCTTGAATGCCATAACCACAAAAGAAGTATATATCCGAAACTTGGTGTTACAATAATTTTTCATTTGATCATTCATAAGAGACAAATCATTTATAGGTGACCATATAAGAAAGTTCTTGACCGCATTAAAATGGGATGGATATTCATTAGAGGTTGTACATCTTTGGGATTTGAGTAAAGAATGATTTAGATAAAAATTTAAGCAACTAATTTTTGAGTTTAATTCTTGTCCATGTATCTCTAACATATTTCATATCTATGGAAATCTTGTGTGGTGTATCATTGACATCTAACTTTATTAAGTCAGACTTGTATACCATGTATAGTACAATGACAAAATGGTAAACTTGTATAACATGTTAAAATAGAATGAGGATATTGTTGGATTTGTTTTGTCATCATAATTCATAAAGCACAAAATGGTTGGTCTTGAATTTTCTTTTCAAGTGGAAGCATGTGATGTGCACTAAAATGAAGTTTCAACGGATTTTGTTTGTAGTCATTAAGCACTTTATTTGGAATTGGAAACATACCCAACAAACTCATTCCATTCGATTTGGTTTTATAGTTTAGTATGGCAACGTTGTGTTCTAATCCACCAAAAAGAGCATGTGCAATTTTGCAATGCATAATCAGAAAAAGAAGACCTACATACGTACTAAATGACCAAAACTGGACCACTAACCCAACAACCAAACCTAATACAAACTTGGGCATTTTCTTTTACTTTGATAAATAATAAAAAAAATAAAAACATAAAGAAAGTGTGTTTCAAGTTTCAAATCCAATGCAACCAGTCAAACACAGTAATTATATTTTGTGTACCAAATGGGGCCTAGTGATGTCTAGATTGATTGATGAGTTTCTCACTTTACATACATGCTATTTCACTCTAACTTACCAACTAAAAAAATCCAAATATAAATAGTTATATTACAAAACACACCAGAAGAAGAAAAAAAAAAAGTTGAATTTTAACCTTAAAGTAGGTTCATGATGAGAAGTTTTATGTGTTGTTGATAATCACACTCTCATTGGCGATGGCCTTCAGGAAGAGTAACAACCTTATGAAATGGCACATGCCTCTGAGGCAAAGATCCATCTTCCTCATCATCATCAAACTCCAAAACATAACTACCAATTAAAAACCCACCAATATTTTAATCATTTTTTATACCAAGTAAGGATAATAATAATAATAAAATCTAAAACTTACTCGTCTGTTTTCCTCTGTTGTAGGTTTTCACATTGCAGTTGCACCCACAAACAATAAGGCATAAATGTTGTTATTGGCATAAAGAAAAAAAAAAAAAAAATATATATATATATATATATATATATATATATATATATATATATATATATATATATATATATATATATATATAATAAATAATACCTTGCGGGTATTGACGACAGTTGCTTTGTAAAGCGCGGTGGTTCCAGGGTAAACAGCCAATACGTGTTTGCCAGGTGGAAAGTCTTGAGCGGTGGATGGATCGTTTCTCTTAGGGAATGGTATAATATGTGACATAGGCAGTTTATACTTCCTAATAAAATAAAATAAAAACATTTTCATATTATTTTTTAATTCCAAACTTGATATTATTTTTTAAAAGTAAAACAAATTCAAGTATACCTCTGACCAGCTGGCTCTTCATCATCACCTGGTTCTTCATCAAGAACTTCAAACCTGCATAAATAAAGTAACTAATCAAATAAAAAGCAAAATATAAAAGACACAAAAAATGAAATGACAAATATGTCCTCAAGTCTTTCAACGTAAATAAGATAAGCTACAATGAATTATAAAGATTGCATACAATTAAGTGTACTTACTCTCTTGTTTCCCTATCAAAGTGAATTACTTTAACAATAAACCACTCATCCTTGTCAGCATCCTCTTGTGTGACCCTAGCAGCCACCTGGCAAAAGTTACATTTGACTTTCAGAAAAAAAAAAAAAAAAAAAAACTTTTAAAAAGAAATAAATTGGTATTTTGTTGGGCATAATACTTGTTCCCCCTTCAAGCTTGCAAGGTGTTCAAGGTGATTACGAAGAGAAGGAGAAAGCCTTGGGACATCTGGATCAGCTTTCAGTCTTTTCTTCTTTTGTTCATTACCTTCTGCAATATAACAAATTATAAAATTAAATACTTCCGTTTATTTCTTTATTCTTGCATTATCAGATATAATAAGTAATATAACCAAATCAGCTAAATGCAATAAATAGCAATGTATTTTCATTTATTTGTTTATTCTAGCATATCCTACTTTCAATTTTTTTTTTCTTATTAAAAGATTTACTTTGAAAAATCTACTGAATGACATTATACTTTGAAAATCTATACAATTAAAGCAATGAAAAATGCTTGGTATCTGGATGACATTCACCTAATTGGGTTAGATTTTTCAAAGTAAAAATGGAAGAAATGAAAGTAAAAAGATGTTATAATAAACAAATCAATCAAAAAAGTGCATTGATATTTTATTGCATTTAACTCCAGCCCAAAATAGCAATAAGGATTATAAACCCACCCATCCTTCTTCTTTGTTGCCCAGGGGGGCCAGAAGGTATCAGAGCATCCAACTGAACTAACAACTGAGTCGAAACACTGCACATAATAATACATAGAAAAATTTTTAAAAAATAAAAAAGATTGATTGTAATTTAGAGAAATGAAATAGACATACGCCACTTCACTTTCTGAAAGTTCTTTTGCTTGAATGTAAAGCATCTTAAGCCTTGAAAGTGAATTATCACCAGGCTTCTCAACCACCTCAGGAGCTGCATAATTATATTATTTCATCAACAACAGAAATTAGTGCTGAATTAAATGTTTAAGCTTTAGATGTCTTAATTGGTTTTTGAAATCGGATCTTATTTATAACACTTTAGAATCCAGATTTGTGCGTCTTAAAGAATTAAAATTCGAAACCTATGTTAAGCGTTCCCCTAAATTAGGAAACTTAATAATTTCTTAACACCTCAAAATCGAATAGTATATATTTTGGGTAAATTCATACAACATCGTTAAAGTAACTTACTTAAAGTAAACAATGGTTACTATGTAATCATAGATATCAAAACCCTAGTGAACCTAATTAGAAATGAAGAATAATTTTATTTCCCCCAAAATCTTGAATTCCCTCACAGAATACACTAACATGAGATGAGAGTGAGACTCACTTGATTGTAGCTTTTTGTGAAGCTTGTTGATCTCAATTAGTATTTCCTCTTGGTCTTTCCTTAAACGATCAAGCTCCTTTGATTGATCTAACATTCCTGCAACATCTGGCGAGGACATTTTTGGTATTTCTCCTCCAACTTCAACAAATCACTGATCCCTTTCTTTTCAAGATCCTAAATTGGGTTGAAAAAATTGATGGTTATGAAATTCATGAAAAGGTAATTTATTTGATCGAATCATAGTAAAGGGGGGAATTTTAGGTTCCTAAGGGATTACAGTGAAAAAGGAAAGAGAGTTGTTATAATAATAGTTGGAAAATAAAATTTGGGGCCAATTAAATATTTTTGGCCCATTTCAGTTAGCATGATTGACAAATGGCGAATAAGATCCACGATTGAAGTCGTCATAAAAGAGTCAACTATTAAAAAACATTGAGCAAATAAGAACCCTATAGTGCTTAAAGTCATTAGAAGTAGCAACATCAATAAGAGCAAATAAGAACCCTAACTTCATTTATATCCATAAGCTGAAACCCTAACTTACGTCCAATCATATAATAAAAGCATTACTTTTCACATTCTCTTCAACAAAAAACAACCCTAAATCAAGCAACAAACTCAGGATAGTAATACATAGTAATTTCATCGATAATGACATTATCGTACACAAATCACATGATCAACATGCCTATTACATATAATTGATCCTCCTGATATAAAAATATCAATCCTTCGGAAACAAATATACGATCAGCAAGTGTAAGGATGTGGATGTGCAAATACACATGAATATATATAGAAAGAGTACAGCACACTCACGTGTCGTAGATAGAATCATCTGCTTTCGTGAACAATTCTTCAACTTTTCGAAGAAATGCAAGTGGATCTTAGCGGAAAGAATTCTTTCTTCAAAAAAGATCGACGACGACTTACAGAAATTGAGACGTTTCGCGGGGGAGGGAGACGAGAGTCAAAGAAGACACAAAAACCCAAATCCCTTTTTCAAACGAATTTACTTCATAATTCCCCTTTTCCTCATAACTTGGAATGGGTTTTGGTAAAGAATATGAGATTATCGGTGTTTAATTGTATTTATTCATTAAAATTAAAGTAAGAGGGGACTTGTCACAAAATATCATTTTAATATCCGTCACAATTTTAAAAACTATGTTATAAAATTGATCTTACCAAATATTTTATCTTAAATTGTTTCATAATGTCTTCATCAAAAATTTCATAATTTTTTTTAAACACTCTTAAGAGTTAAGAAATTTATTTACAAGATAAATAATTATGCTTAATGACATGTAACTTATAAGGGTGCACGGTGTGGGTGGAAAGGTAGGGAGCAGTTCCAAAGGTACTGCAAGGACCTTCATGCTCACGATTCCTTGGAGGGAGGGTTCAAAACTATTGCGGGTTCCACTGGTTTACCAAAGTTTGAACTTGCTCTTTCTTTCTCAATGTATACTTTAGAAGTTGTACCTACGTATGTTTTAGTACTTGTACACTAGTAGGTATGAAGGGTTCAGAAAGATGGATTACTTGTGTTATTGGTTGGAAAATATAGAAAATATAGGAGAGAAAAAATTGATGCAACGTCTATGTGGCAAAAGGGTTAGGAGTGAATTGACCCCTACACCCTAAAAGGGTAATGAATGTTGTCTCGTATATACATTTAGTCACTAAAGTTTTTTTATACACTTTAATTAGGCTAAGTCCACCACCAAAAGATAATGGTTTCGCCTTCAAAGATATGGCCTTGATTGAAGTTTGTCAATCACCAGTTTCCAATTTTGTTTAGCAACATGTTTGCACCCACGGGAAATCCTAGTTTTATAAAAGGGAAGGAGGTGGGTTGAGAATGTAAAATGGTAGTCCTTTCGAAAATATTAGATAGGTCCATACCAATATTGATTCTTTACTTTTTAGAAGCTTACTTTTAGGTCGGATTTCAATTTAAAGCATCTTAAGATTCCCACAAAGGTTATGGATATTTGATGATATCAACTTACCTAAAAAATAACATCGTATGCATAAAATAGGTGTGAGAACAAGAGTTGTTATTTGGCGTTTGGGTGTCACGATATGTACCCAAATCACAATATCTTTTAATAACCACGTGTAAGGCACTAAGGCCTCCATTGGTAGTATAAAAAGAAATGGAACAAAGGGTCTACTTACCTACAATTCATTGAACGTTTATCCATTTTGAAAAATATGGCTTTTTATGGATTTTGTTTTAACCATAAGCACAATTCATTAATGGGTAGTGTCAAGGTTGTCAAAATCACGATCTTGATCATAAGATCGTACAATCTTACAATCTTACAACCCTACGTATGAAAAACGATATGGACCATATACGGATCGTATTTGGGGTAGGATTGCAAGTAAGATCGTAGGATCGGGATCCGATATGATCCCACCTTTCCTTGATTCTTTTTTTGCAAATAAAAAAAATGAATTTACCAATTTATGTCTTTGATCTTTTACCAATTTATTGTTTATCATTTTGTGTTGTGACTAAAGTTTTGAAGTTTTTGAACAGAAAACCGAATGTTTGAGACGTTTTTTATATTTTAAAATAATCAGTTAAAATTATGTTTTATTTTATAAGATCTTAGGATCTCGATCTTGCAAACTCAAAACCGATTCTACCTAAGATCCCGATCTAGAAAACCTTTGATACTAATCAAAGTCGGTTGGTGACCGCCTTTGTCATGTAGATGGTCTGAGTTTAAAAAAAGTTATACTATATAATTTTTTTTTGCAAAAATATATTTGTAAACTTGTAACTATAGATAGTTTTTTTAAAGATTTATTGATAGATAACTTTTTGTGAAAAAAAATACTATTACAAGTCAAGACAATAAACTATTGTATGTTAAATTTAAATAATTCATGAATATATAAGAATGTTTTTTTAATCATTTTATGAGTTACGTTATTATTAAATAATAAATAAGTTTAAATTACAACAGAAACCAAAACAAAACTAGTCTGATAGGGTGTGTTTGGTTCATAAATTACAACAGAAACCACATGAACTGATATTGGAATTCAAGATTCCATCCTATAGCATATATGTTGCCAAATATATGGAGTTCAATTTCTTCGACTTCTTTCAGATATCCTTCAAGGATTTGTCCATTCCCGAGGTTCAGAAGAAACTGAATTCCATTCATTCTCTTGTTAAATATCAAAGGAATAGAGTTGAATTCCATTCCATTTTTCTGACAACCAAACACATGACATAGATTACAAGAAACTTAACTACCAAGAATAATCATACAAAATCTACATATAATTTTTGGGAATTTCTTTCTCTAACTCCTCAAAATCCCAGGCATCATCTACCGAATATTCCCCTGAAAAAAATAACGTTGATAATAACATCATCATCTTCAAGTTAACTTTCCAAAAGAAACATGGCAATTTCAATCCATTTACTTATAAAATGTTAATTTTGGGTTATATTTTAAGTCAAATAAGTAGAATTTAATATGTCTTACCAATGGAATCTCTTCGTAGAGCAGTCATATGAGCACAACTGCAACAACAAAAGAAAAATAAAATCATTACACATCAACTTAATCTAATTGTAACCATTTATTTAATGTAGCAATGCACATTCTAAGGTTATGAATTATGATTATTAATTTTTTTTATTCTACCTGTTGAGAGCCTTTGCAAAATCTGCACATAGGGATCGAATATATGTCCCTTTTGAACATGTCACCCTAAAAATCACATTTTGTCTGCAAAACAAAATCTTGTGGTTATATATATATATATATATATATATATATATATATATATATATATATATATATATATATATATATATATATATATATATTTATTAGTCAACCCAACGCTCAATAATTTGACCCGTTTAACTAACCTATCTTCTAGACTTCGTTCAACATCAAACTGGAAAATTGATATTCTTCTTGGTGAAAGTTCAATGCTTTCTCCTCTTCTTGCTTTCTCATATAACCTCTCACCTCCAACCTATTTAACACATGAAATCAAATTATAACTTATATATACTAATATAATTACCATTTTGCCACATACATCAGCATAACTTACTTTGATGGCTGAAAACATTGGAGGGACTTGCCATATTTCCCCACAAAATGATGCTGCACTTTTCTTTATATCATCATCCTTTATGTGCTCCCATGGCTCACGTTGTATCACCTAAAGAATACAAAAATAATGGTAAAATAAAGGACAAACATGCCCTTAAACTTTGTTTCCATGCATTGCCCTCAAAAAAGAACAAATTTTGCAAAGGACATTTCAGTCTTTTAGATCTAGAATTTGTGTGTATGTATAATCAAATTAGGGTCTGTTTTTTTCTTTCCATTACTTCTTGTATAGATAGAGTGGCCGAATAGGCATTAATGTCTGTCTAGATAAAATGTTGTAGGCATAAGGTCTGTCTCTTTTCTAGACTGAATAAACCATCTGAATGAGACGAAATGACCATTTTACCCTTACACTCCAAAAAACTAATTTCACAGCATTCATCAATTTTAATGTGGGAGAAGTTGAGAGGAAAAATAACAAGGCAAATAGGTAAAGAGTTAGTGTCAAAATACATGAAGCCAGGTTTTTTGGCTTAACCCAATTAAGTCATTCTTTCTGGATTAAGTAAAAAAGAAACAGCACCCCTAAAACAAGAATCAACAACTTCAATTTTTAAAGAATACACACACCGGTGAGTCAGCATCAAGGGTTGAGGTAGCTTCTCCTAAACGAAGAACTCCACTATAACCTTTAACCATACCCTGAAATCTGCCATAGAAACTTAATTACTTAGTGGAAAGTTTGATTTGAAACACAAACACTAAAGGGGTGTTTTGACCCTAAAATAATCAGAAATTCACTTTTACCTAAAAACTCAAGTTGGAATAATCAATTTAATCGTATATACAAGCACCCTCTAAGCTATTAAGAGCAACAAAACAGTTACCTATCAACCAACTTTGTTGCTTTGCCAATACATACAATAAGCAAACCAGTTGCCATAGGATCAAGGGTCCCCGCATGCCCAACCTATAACAAGCAACTTTTATAAAGTAAAATCAAATCAAATATAATAGTTGCATCATGCACTATAAATGCTAAAACGATAGAAAAGATACCTTTTTTACATTGACAAGTCGCCTCAACTTCCCACAAACTGTAAATGAAGTCCATCCTGTAAAGTGAGATTATCTTTCAGAAACTATAATGAAAAGTAGTAATCTAATGAACATTTTAAATTCAACAACTGAGCACATTGATGTTAACCTTTAGGTTTGTTAACCAAAAGAACAGCTCCAGTTGGACCATCCCATTTAGGAGGAAGCCCTGAACTTCGACCTGAGATGAAGGGTAGTGTGTTATCAACTTCATTGGGGACTTTCTTCAAACACTTGAAGAACTCCTCAACTTTCTTCTCTGTGATATCCATTTTCACATCTTTGTTCACTTTCTCCTCCTCAAAGAATACCAATCCCTTATCATCTTTCTTCTCCCCAACACCCTTAACTGCAACCCTCTTCTTCTTCTTCTCCTCATTCGATTGACCTGGTTCAAGAAACGCCTTGTCAAAACATTGATCAGGGAAAAATTTCTTCTCCAACTGATACACCATCTTATAATGCTTATCTTTTTCCCATGGATATGCGAAAGCATCGTAGAAATACAATTCCTCTTCTCTTTTATGCAATGTGCGTAACTTAACAACTTCTTGATTTAACTCAATGTACTTATTCTCATGCTTACCATCATCATCTTCTGAATCCGAACCATACATTCTCTTTTGTCTCTTGTTGTAATACTTCCTTTTAGATTTGTCCATCTCATCATTCAACAAGACGGGTTGCTTTTGATCTTGATTTGATGTGGTTAACGAGGGTGCTGATTCTGAAGTTAATTTCATATCAACCCAGTCATCAAAACCCACGTCGGTATCTGGAGGTTTGGAATTCGGGAGCGCTGGTGCTCGGCGGCGGCGAGGGTGGTGGAGGGGTGTAGTTTGAGGTGGGCGGGTGATTATCATTTCGTATTGGAGTGGGAATGGAGTTTTGGTGGTGGAATATGAATGTAAGGATTGTGATATGAAAGGCTTGCAGAATAGTGCTGAACGAAAAGTGAAGTTGGGTCGAGGGAGGAAGAAGATAAGAGATGATGCGCGGCTTATGCAACACAATTTCGCCATTTTCTGTGTAACTGATTTCCAGTGGGTATGCAGAGGTTGAAAAAGAGGGTTTTAGGTTTAGGGGGTGTTTAGCTTGAAGAAGCCAGGGGAAATTTCTAAAAAAAAAAAAATGGGTGATTCTTTTATCTTTTCAACCAACTTTTAGTTTTTTTTTTTTTTTTAAGTTAAAAGTTTCAAAAAGTTAAAAATAGGTAAAAGATGTTGGTGAAAGGAAAAAAAAATCTTTTAAATCCAACTTTTTAGAAAAAAGGAAAATGAGCATTTGGAAAAGTCACGTATCCGTGACTTTTTGGAACTTTTGAAGTTCTTGACACTTAAATTACTCATATACCCCCAACTATCACTACCCTAATCAATACGTTTTTCTCTTCTCGTTCTTGTTTTGTCCGCTCATCCTCGTTCTTCTCGCTGTCGTTCATCATCGATCTCCAGTCGTCGATGATCCTCCTCCAAGCCGAGGATCTTCTCTGTCGGCGTCTCCTTTCTCCCTCTCTGACCAGGTAAGTGCAAACTCTGATTTTGGTTTTGTTTGTCTTGATTTTCGATTTTCATTAGCAAAGAAACTGTGAACCTTCGTTTTTCCTTGCATTGTGTTTGGATTTGTTCCTTTGATTTCGATTTTCCTAGCATTATATGTGATTTGTTCCTTCAATTTGTTCCTTGCATGGATGGGGCCCTGTTAACAGTTGATCCAATTGTGAAATTGATGATTTATTGAATAATAATTAGTGAAATTCATGAAATATGGATGATATTGATTAAAGTGATGAAATTTTTTGTTCCCAAGGACCGACTTGTGTTGTTAACAGGTTACCATTTGTGAAAATTATTCCAATTTCTTTATTCTGGTTTGTGTTGTTTTCTTCTATTGTTGTTCTAATTTTTATGTTTTAATTAAACTATAGTTCATGAATCGTATGAAAGATTGATTAGCAATTGTTTAAATTGATAAAATCATTTAGGAAGGTTAATGAAATTGGTTTGTTGTTTAAATGTTGATATGAAATTCACAAATAATAGACGAAAACCTCACCACTGTTGTTGAATGTGAAACATCTTTAAAAATGAAAAAACCAAAATTTGGATGGGATAATCGTAGCTTCATGGTGTTTGTTGATTCATGTGTAATTGAAGTAAGAAAAAGCAATAAAACCGGTACTCGCTTAACTAAAGTTGGGTGGGAGAATATACAAAAACACATGAAGGACAAAACAGGTTATATTCTTGAAAAAAAAAACAACTAACAAACAAATGGGAGAATATGAAAAAAAAAAAAAAAAAGAGTTGAAGCTTTATGACCGATTAATGAGGCTTGAAACCGGACTCGGTGGGACGAGAAACCTAATAGATGCATCGCCGAATGGTGGGAGGAGAAAATAAAGGTATGATTTACTATTCTTTGTAATTATTTTAAGTTATGATTGCATATATATTGCATATAGATTGGGCATATTTGATTTACATTATCTTTTTGTCTTGCAGGAGAATAAAGATTATGCAAAATTTAGGAACGCAGATTTGAGCATATTTGATGAAAATATGCTCTTTTGTTTCGGGATTCCGTTGTCGTTGGAGATCAGACTATGACTCCATTACAGTTTCAAAACAATAGCAATCCAAACGGAGAAAATGTGGAGGGCAAAGGAGATAGTGATGATATCAATTTAGAAGATGATGTTGAGCCTCTTTTTCCTAGTTTCCATGAAAGTAGTTCGAGTAAGAAGAAAAGGTCTAAGCTTGTTTCCAACAACCGTTCAACCAAGAGTAAAAGTTCAGTTTTTGAAGAAAAAATAGATGTTTTATCGATGCCATATCAACAAAGAGCACACAAACTTATCCACAAAATAATCCTTCGCCAACAATAGCAGATTGCATGGCCATTGTTACCAAGTTTCCCGATTTTCGTGAAGGGTCCAATAAATTTTCACAAGCATTGTTTGTGTTCACCAAAAAGCAAAACCGTGAAGCTTTTATGTTTCCAACGACTGACGAAACCAAGATGGGGTTCCTTAAGTTACTTATGAAATAATGATTTAGCAATATGTGTTATGCTTTGACATTATGTTTTATGCTTTGACAATATGTATTATGTTTAATGTTTTAACATTATGTGTTGTCCTTTAACATTATGTATTTGACATTTTATATTATGTGTTATTGTTTGTCTTTATGTTATGTGTTATTGTTTGACATATTTTTATTTGTATTATGTAGGATGGATAGTGATGACTCTAATTCTTCTAATGATAATGAAGAATGGTGGGTGGAAGAGGATAGAGAATTTAAAATGTTATGTGGATTAGCTTTAAAAGGGATAATACTAGCTCGTAACGTACGTATGCCATGTCACACTTCAGACCGCACGGGGCACATGTTTATTTATGAAGTACTAAATGGACATCCTAGACGGTGTTATGAGATGTTTAGATTGCATGTACCGGTTTTTAGACAGTTATGCGCAGATCTTGCTACAAATTACGGGCTACAACAAACACGAAATATATCTATTAAGTAATCTATAGGAATATTCTTGATGACGTTGGCTCATGGGTGTAGCAATAGATTTGTGCAAGAGTTTTTTAATCATTCGGGGGAAACAATTCATAGGCATTTCCATACAGTTTTGGAAGTCGTGCTAAAGCTGAGTGTCGACATCATCAAGCCAGACGCAAACTATAATGATGATGTTCTTGAATATATATTAAGTAACCCCCAGTATTATCCAATGTTCAAGGTATTATCTAATGTTCATTTTCTTGGTAGTCAAACTTTAACAAATGATTTATTTATGATATATTTTTGTATTTGAAGAATTGCATTGGTGCTGTAGATGGGACACACGTTAGAGCATCAGTTCCACAAAACGAGGAAGCGAAGTACATTGGTTGAAAGGTATATGCAACACAAAATATAATGGTTGTTTGTGATTTTAACATGTGTTTTACATTTGTATGGACCGGTTGGGAGGGGACTGCCCATGACACAAGAATTTTCAGTGAAGCCTTACAGAGACCACATCTTAATTTTCCATATCCAACAGGTGGTTAATATATTTTTTTTGGAACACAAGTTTTATATTTTTACTACTTTTTTTAAAGGAAAAAATAATTTGTTTGTTTTAATTACAGATAAATATTACATTGTTGATGCCGGATATCCAAATACTAGAGGGTATCTTGCTCCACACAAAGGCACAAATATTCATTATTATTTACCAGATTTTCGACGTGGACACTCGGCTGCTGTTCGTGAACCTCATGGACCGAAAGATAAATTTAACTATCTCCACTCATCATTGCGAAATATCATTGAACAAACTTTTGGAGAGTGGAAAGCTAGGTGGACATTATTAAGAGACATGCATGTTAATTACAAGTATAAGAACCAAGTGAAAATTATGATAGCATCGATGGCGATCCATAACTATATTAGAAAGCTTGGTAGGTTTGATGAAGAGTTTAATAGGGCACAACAAGAATCCTACAATCTCATACGAGGTGATACTAGTAGTGAATTTTACGAAGAAGGTCCAAGTACACGTCGCACGAGTGATAATGATTTATATATGGCAGCGATACGAGATATTATTGCACAAGATATAAACACATTGCGAAGACGAATGTAATATTATCTATGATATTTTTTATGAATTATTTATAATTTGTATGAACATTTTTTAATGGTATAATAAAAAAAATTAGGAATATTTAAAAGAAATCTATATTTTATATTTTCTAATAAAATGTTTACAAAATTATAATATGTGTTTAAAAAAATTGTTAAGTAGAAAATAATATATATAAATTAATAAATAATTGTAAATATATAAGTATGTCATTTTTAGTCATTTTACATGTAAAAGTTAAACCAAACACCTTTTAAAAACAACTTTTGACTTTTGCTTCTCAAAAGCTAATCCAAACACATTTTTAAAAACATATTTTTGTAAAAAGTCCTTTTACAAAAAGTCATTTTGCAAAAAGGACTTTTGAAGGTAAAAATATATCCCAAACACCCCCAAAATACTATTTTGGATACAAAAATTACATAAATTATTTTAACGACAAAATTACATAAATGGTGTATGTGTTTTAGGTATCTAACTTTTTTTTCATATGAATAATCCTCTAATTTCAAACACCTATTGATTGAGACTTAGGCCCCATTTGATAGTTTATGTCCGGGAAAGTGCTGTTTGGACTTTGGAAAAATGTTGTATGAGAAGTTTTCTGAGTGAAAAAAAAAACCATGTTGTTTAATTGTACATCTAATTGACTGTGCTGAATGATGAAAAAGGACAATATTATCCTGTTGTTCTATACTGTGATGGATTGTGGCTGAATAATTATAAAAACATACAAATATCATACAAAATCAAAATTACACAATAATTATTTAAAAATTCAAAAAGAATGTCGATTAAGTTGTTTTTAGTTTTTTTTTCAAGTTAATGTTACACCGTTATTAATTCTAGCAATTTTAAAAATTTTTGTAACTGAACATGTGATTCTTGACTCGGTTTATGTCCAATAGTGGTGAAATTGATGAATTTTCAAAATATATTAGGATGATGGTAGTGTTGTCCAGAAAAATAAGAACTAATCCAATAAAAATGAATTAAACAAATTAACAAAAAGAAATTAATAATCCAATAAAGTAATATTTATTAATATATAAATATTATATATTTATAAATAATATTTTTTAATATATAATAATCCAATAAAAATAATTAATCCATTAAAACGAAATAATGAAAAACAAGAATTATTTAAAAGAAGTTAATAATCCAATAAAATAATATTAATTAATACATAAATATTATATATTAAAAATAATATTTATTAATATATAATAATTCAATAAATAAATAAATAAATAAATATTTAAAAGAAATTAATAATGCAAGAAAGAAATAGACAGAGTTTGGGACATAATTGGTTTTCCAGCTTATTCAGCCAAAAAGATATGGTTTTTGAGATCTGTGGGAAAGACATATCTTACCAGGAAATATCCATTTTTTTGCATATCAAACAGTCTTTCCGGTCCATTCAATCACGAAGATCTTTTTAGACCTGGAAAGATGTCTATCAAACGGGACCTTGGTAATCACTCCCTAAACTAGCATTGATCTTGTCTCTTTTAGGAAACCTTCATTCGCATTTTCCACTCATCAACGTTTAACAAAAACCCCAATTTTGATATTGTTGTTCTTCAACCTAAGGTTTAAGTGCATTGTACTTACTATATGAAATGTCCATTCACATTTTCCACTCAACAACGTTTAATAAAAACCCTAATTTCGATATTGTTGTTCTTCAAACTAAGGTTTAAGTGTAATTGTACGTACTATATGAAATGTATTGAAAGACTTACGTAGTCACCAAACTTAGCTAAAGGATATGGTATGTTCTTGAATTTTTTTTTTCATGTGTACGTATTTCTGAAAGGATTAGTTTCATCTCTCATAGCAAATTTATTTTTTATTTTTATTTGTTTACAAGGTTTTGCTAACTATTTCACTTAAAATATACACCATGGTGGAATATTTACGAAGTATCCAAAAAGAAAGTACATTGATGAAAGTGTGTCCTACATATACTATGTAGATATGGACCTTTTCTTTGCTCATGAACTTGATGATTTGATTTGAAAATAGGTTTAGGGTATCGCGAGGATTAGAGTAGTTATTATCATTTTATAATTTTTGGTGTAGACTTATATTATGGATTGTTTCATCTAGGAAATGATTAAGATGTGTTCAAAGTCACTAAGTACGTACATAAACATAGAGAACTATATGTGTAAAGTGAACATGGACAAACATGAGTGCACATGTATTTCATGTCCCCATGTATGTACATAAACATTGAAGGATGTTGTCTCCCTTAAACTTACTAGGATTAATCCTAAAAGGGACGTTGGATCTTGTAGTACGAAACTAAACTTAAATCTATTAATTAAGAGGAGTCTTTTTAGCCACACTCTGTCCATGGTTGATTGTGATGTTTTTTCAAATCACTTGTACCTTTTGGACAGTCCCATTCCTAGATTACCCAATGTAGTTTAGAGACAAAGTAACCAATGCTCAACAAGTATAAGATGTTTATTATGTGCCCATAACACAACATGTTCCAACCATAGAAGATTCTCTAGTCCATGTAAAATTTGAAGAAGGTCCAACTCAATTCAGTATGCATGATTTTGATCTTTTTCTTGATTTTGGTCAAAGTGATTACCAACATATGAAAGATCTTTATGCCCAAAAGTCATTATATAATCATATTGCTAATGACATATGATCATATAGGTTCACACCTTATATCAAGTTACTACTAATTGATTATTTATTAGAGTAATTTGATTATTAATAAATAACAACACTTGTATTTAATTGAAAATTTATTGTTTTATAAAAATAATATTTCAGCTAATTGAGAATTTATTATTTGTGGAAATAATATTTTCTAAAAGAGAAAAAACAACTAGTAACTCATATAGTATGATTTATATGTTGTGCATAATTTTTTAGATTTATAAAAGTCCATTTATATAAACTAGCTTATATAATTAAAGAGTGCACATGCTAATAAATAAATTGGAGTAAAATACACACCATCATCACTTCTCGGAGGTGATGGCCGAAGATCTCTTCCTAATGGAAGAGATTGTGTATTGGTCTTTGTCTTTGCATCCTATGCATATAAGAAGAGGCCATGCTTTCACGTATATAAAGAAGATTTGGTTGCAAAAACTAATTAGATTTCCCATAATAATTATTCCTCTTTCACCGCCCAAACCCGATAGCACTTTATGCTTCTCCCTTCTCATCCTTTCCTTTGTGTGGTATGGAATTTAAGGTCTTAGTTACTTCTCTTTTGAAGGTATATTTGGTATATACTTATAAGTCTTAAGAACAACTAATATATAAGTGAAGACATCTTTGGTGGTTTGATTCTTGTTTGGTGGATACATCATAGAGAGCTTCTTCTTTGGAGTTTAATGTCGTCTTCATCAAGTTCCTAATTGCCAAAAGGAACCAAAGTCGTCAAAGGTTGTAAAGTCTTTCCTTCATATGGTTGTTTAAATCTTCATAGGCTTTGCAAAATGATCATTTTGTGGGTAATATGATCTTATTTTATTCAAAGCTAAAATTTCTTCACATCATTTTTGACACTATAATTAGACTATTTTTTAATAAAGTCAAACACATATATGCAACATAAATGAGGAGTATGGGGTTATGTAACGCCCGTGTTTCTAGGCTAGGCATTAATGGTTGATGTAATAGTCTAGGTTAAACTTTGTAACTCATTTTGAAATAATAAGAATGCATTATTTGAGTATTATGTGTTTTATGCATGATTGTGTGATTTAAATGAATTAAGAACAAGAATAAGCGTAATAAAAATATTAGATAAGCCCGATATCTATGAAGGAAGTTGTAGTGGTCGTGACGAGGATTCCGAAATTATAAAGAATGCCGGAATCCGAGTTATAACAAAGAAGTTATGACCTATCGAAGTTTCGCGACATAACCAATACAACACTGTATGACGTAAGTAGTGAATTTACGATAGAGCGACATTTAGCCTTAGTGATCTAAATGAAAGTCGTAGAATACGTTAAACTGAGAGCATACATAAAAAGAGTGTCTAAATCTGACTTCGTATGACGAAGTTATGATTTTTATAAGTTTCGACTTAGCAGTATGCAGCCTAAAGTTCGAATATGAGATCGAGTGATTTCTAGCCGAAACAATCTAAACGATAATCGAAGATCTCGTCGATAGTAGTCCAATGGTAAAAAGACAGACGAAAACGGATGTCAGATGAAGAAGTTATGAATTTCTAACGGAGTTTTCCTATCCCAGCCTACTAAAAATAATATAATAAAAATAATTTCAAAATTAGCCGACGGAGTCTAAATGAAAGTTGTAGAGCATAGTCTCAACTACGCGTGGATATAAAGAACGTCAAAAACGGAGCTCGTATGCAAAACATACGAATTTTAGAAGTTTGGAAATGCGGAGTACGCCCAACGTACTCATGGTTCATGGTCTGGGTTGGGCCATGTCGCCCTACTTCACCACTCGAGTGCCTCGGATCCGAAGCCGTGACGCATCCGATCCAATCCACCTGGTACGCCCAGCGTACAGGTCGACAAAGCGGTACGGCCAGCGTAATCCGATGCTTAGCACCCTATAAATAGAACTCGAGGGCTGCCGATTTTTTTTGCTAATTTCCACTTCTTCACCCCCTTTTTTCTTTCTTCTACTTTGCGGGAAATACCCCCGAAGCCCCGATATCAACCCCGAAAACCGAAGCAAGTCCCGAAGCCCCGAAGATCCCGAGAAATAGAGTTGTCGAGTCAAAACTCTGTCCGCAAGAAGCCCGGTTTTTGGAAGATATCTCGGTTTCATCAAAGATTATTATTTTAAGAGTCGTAGTGTTGTCCGAGCATCGTCTTATCAAGTGAGTGTGTAGTTGCTTTCTTCTAACACATAGATATGAATTATTTCTCTATAAAGTACGTGCTATGTGTTTTATATATTATCTGTTATTTGGAATAAGTATTAAATGAATATATTATACAGGTTTTAAATTGTGTATGATTGTGTGTGTGTGTGTGTATATATATATATATATATATATATATATATATATATATATATCTACAAAAATGTTGGGTAAAGCATGGGTAGATAGTTGATGTGTGATAAAATAAAAATGATGAGAGGCCTTGATGTTGTTGTTGATCTAGTCATCTAGCGGAGTATGGATGACGACCACAGACTCTTTCTAGACTGTCCAGTGGAATGTTGGCAGGTTCATAACCTGTAGGTGTTGTGAACGATGTGTTCACCAGTGTACTCTATCCCCCTCATGGTTGCCTTTAGGACATCTAGTGTTGAGGAAACCCCTTTGCAGTAATGTTCATCCCAATGAAAATCCTAGATTAGGTCCCTGGTAATAGTTGTTGTTTTAGGGACATAAAGTGAGGATAACGAGAATGGGTAATCGGGTTATTGTTGGTTGGTGAAATTAAATATAATTATTTATTGTGGGTTGAAAACCCTATATGATCACCAGGCTCCCAATTCTGACCCACTCAGTTTCATTTGTATTACAGGTAGTGGCGCGAGGGCATAAGATGGATGAATCATCAAGTTATTTTGTTTATAGGCCTGTAGTTGTATATAACTGTTGTAAGGCTTATAATGTGCCGTTTATGCTTTTGGTTTGTATCGGAACATGACATCCTGAGTTTTGGTATATAATGAAAAATACATTTCTTTACAAAATGCTTTGGTAAATATTATTTTATGATATTTTGTTTGGGAACAAATTCCGCAACTCTTTTAATCAAAGGATTACTCTTAAATTATTTTAAAAGCATAAATTAAACCAGTCTTTTTCTGGCCATGATATTGGGGATGTCATAGTTGGTATCAGAGCATTAGTTTAAGCGAACTAGGAATTTGTAGGATTTCTAGACTTAAATTTAGAATGCTAAGTGGAAATTGTGAGACGTGTGTCTGTTATATTTTAGACACGAGCACTAGTTTACTTTAGGAAAGTTTCCTAAAATGCTTTTATGTGCTAAATGTTATATGTTTACCATATATGATGTTATTTGTTCGGATCTACGGTTTGTTGCCAACCGGATCTGAAGGCTTATGTGTTTAGGATTCTAAGTGTATGACTACGGTATTAGAACTAGCATGTAAACATTTCGGAGTGATATCAATGATTTAAAATATCTATCATTAATAAAGATCTAAATTCACCTTATTCGGTGTATAGATCAACAATGGTAAAAACAATAAGCGGAGTTGGAAACGTCAACAAAAACAGGAATCAACCTGTGACAACCCAAGTTGTTCCGTTACGTTTCCCCGTTACCGTTAACGGAATATTCCAGTTTATAAAAGTTCCGTTAATTAGAGGTCGTCAATTCAATAAACATTCTATTTGTTTACACCTATTATGCCGTTAAGTCGTGATAAAAGAAAATAAAAACACACAACACACAATTCCATTTATTTGGAAAAGTTAGTTTTATTATTACGACCACTAAATCGGGTGCGACCAAAAGCCCCGTTTAACGGCAGTATCGGGTAAAATTCCACTGAGCCCCGACTCGGAACCCTATATAAAGGTGAGTGGAGTCCATTGGAGACTTTTTACACACTCTCTCTATACTCTCTCTCTAGACCCGTTTTCGCCCCAACTCCGCAACCAAACGCTTCCAAATTGTAAGTCCGCTTACCCTAGTTTATTCTAAACATATTGATTTGTGTTTATAGCTAAAAATTCGGACTTAGAAGCTGTTAGAATGGAGTTTACGGCCTAAGCTCCTTCTTAGGCCGTAAACCCCTTAATCAAGGCCAAAAGACCCCAAACTTGTCCCTAATGGCTTGGAAATAAATTAGGGATTTAGCCTAGGAGTGTTTGATCAATTAAAGCAATCAATTTAGGGGTAAAAGAGAGTTTACGGCCCAAGCACAAGCTTAGGCCGTAAACACCTCAAAATCTTGTTAAAAAGCCCCAAAAACACTCCCAAACCACCCTAGGGCTTAATACATAAATTAGGGGCTTAACGTTTCGGTTTTAAACCATTTAAACACAATGAAATGAAAGGGAAAAAGGAGTTTACGGCCCAGGTATATACCAAGGCCGTAAACACCCCTAAATGTGCCAAAAATGTGGTTTTTGCCCCCCCAAATGGCCTTAGACTATTTCTATAAAATGCTAGAAGTGAGTTAAGGGCTTAAAACTTCATTAAATCCATGATATGAGAGTTTATGGCCGTAAACTCCCTTGGGGGTTGTCCCTAGGCTATAAACTCCAATATGATGCCCTTAGAAGCCTTAAACCCACTCATGCCTTTTTGGAAATGTACTTAGAAAAATCCCATGAACAAGCTAGAAGCCTTAAACACACTAGATCCCCTCACCATGAGTTTACGGCCGTAAACTCATGGTGAGATGTCCCTGGGCCATAAACTAAGCTTTGGGAGTTTACTCTTGGAGAGTAAACTCCATTCCTAAGCCACACACACCTTTAGACGCTACCCGGGACACCCAAACACTTATCCAAAGTGTTTTCCGCTCCTTTGAGCATGTATACTTGTTTAATTAGTATTAAATATACTAATTGTATGTGAACATATGTTATCATATGTTAAATAGGTCATTGAGTGTGTTCGAGTCCTTACGTGACACCGAACGCCCAAACGGCACCTTCGTCGGACCTACTTACACCAGGTGAGTTCATACCCCTGAATGAACCTTTTAAATGTTTTTACATGTTTTATAGGGGGAATACAAGTTAAACATGCAAGTTATCATATCAATCACATGTGATTGATAACCCGCATGCACAAGATTTTACGACACTGTACACTGTTTTACCGAGTAGGACACTATAATGGTTTTCAATTGTTTCAAGACTCTTACTTATACTGTTTTACCTAAATTCATTCTAAACTGGTTTATGAAAGATTTTCAAAGGTTTTCAAACATATTTTACAAAAGAATACAAATTGTGATTTTCTCCGAATATAAAGGTTTTTCATCAAAGTTTCCCTTTCACGACGTATACTTTTACTTATTAGATACTGCTGCTTCGCTTATACTTATTTTATACTCCTACTTAGTAACGCTTTCACTTATACTTGTAGTCGCTTATACCTGATAGACGCTCTTAGTTCATTTATTGTCGTCTCTACTTCGTGATACGATTATACTTGTTCGACACTCCTACTTCACTTGCGACCGCTCCTACTTCACTTGTTAGATACTCCTACTTCACAAGAATCACTTCTACTTGATACACACTCAGTCGTAGTTAGATGTATGTCTGTGCTTATATAGGTACTTATAAGTAATGATTGAAAGACTTAGGAAGGCTCGCCCGCCCTATTTCCTTTTCTTCGTTTAGATGTGGTCTGGTGGGATCGGATGGCCGTCCAAAGGTCATTTAATTCATTAGTTATATGTTATTTATATGAGTATGGACATATAGGAATTCTCTAGTCAGTTCAGTTAAAAGTCTCTACCTCTAGTCTACACTTACATTAGAAACCCACTATTGGGAAGTCTCTACCCCTAGTTCAGCACTTATACACTACCCACTATTTGGAAGTCTCTACCCACTATTTGGGATGCATCTTCAGGACACGGCCTTCTCCGTCGTCTAGTTGGTAACAAGAATCTCCTGTAGGGAGAGCAAACATTGTGTGTATAGATCTATACGGGATTGACAACCCCACACCCAGACTGCTAGCTACAGTCCCGGCCTACCAAGCCAGCAGGTGACAAATGTCATATCTTAGACGCTTGTAAGGCGTCTGGTACTCTAGTCAGTATGGTTACGAGTATCCCGGGTTACCTTATAATTCATTGGCTTTAAGGTAACTATATTTCATCGGCAATTTACACTGTATGCTGGTAATTCATTTTCAGAGTCACACTGTTTTGACCTTACAAGACGTATCTTTCATTTGATACTGTCTAGGGTCTGTTTTCTCTGCTTTGACCTTACAAGACGTATCTTTCATTTGATACTGTTTGGGGTCTGTTTTTCACTGTTTTAGACCTTACCAGATGTACCTTTCATTTGGTACCTACTGGGGTCTGAGTCTCTACTTGTTAGACTGAACCAGGTGTGTCGTTAGTTCGATACTCTCCTAGAGTCTATGATTCCTTGCCTTAGTCAGCAGTCCTCACTGCTGAGGCATATGTTATTCCCTGATGTCGTTTGCTTTCCTCAATAATCAAATTCAGTATTTTGATAATGATAACAATTTAGGGAAAATGACTTTTTACCACATAACACTGACCAATCTTGGTAGAAGGCTGCTTTATTAAAGAAAATATAGGATTTTCTGGTAAGAACTCTGTAACGACCTGTCTCTGGTACGTTGCTTCCATGATATTTATTTAGAAGTTTTCAAGAGGGACTCGGCGAGTCTATAGCCCGACTCGTCGAGTAGGGACGGGATTTCGAGCACGTGTAAGTCGGCGACTCGGCGAGTCCATATTCGGGACTCGGCGAGTCTGCCTGCCAGGAGGAAACCCTAAATCCCTGGGTTGCTCACTATTTAAGCAATGTTATGTGCCCCAAACTCGCCTCCTTCACCCTCAGAGAGCCTGTGAGAAAACCCTTAGCCATTCATTGATTGATTAAAGTGTTTTGTGTGAATCCTTGAAGGTTTGAAGAAGAGAAAGAAGAAAGGACCAAAGGGAAGAGGTGTAGAGTAAAGATCCAAGGTCAAAATCAGAGTTCATTGAGGTATTTCTCGGATTCCTTCTGTTTTATGCTTTAAAACTCCATTAGAACACTTCTAGGGCTAGTTTGATGTAATTTCCAAACCTTATAGTTGTATGGATGCCTTAATAGGTCGAGATATCCCTAGATCTGTTCATTTAGGAGTTGTAGAGACCGGATCTATTGCGTTTTTGAAGATGCTTTGCATGAGAACCCTAGATCTAGCCTTTATTATGCTTTTTGAGCCTTATTATCTTCATGGATGCTTATGGGCACGTAAAGATAGAATCTTTACGTGCTAATCGAGCTAAGGGAGCCCAGATCTATAAGTTTTATACGTTGGATTCAAGCAGAATCGAGTCTAGAGTAGCTACTTGCAAGCGACTCGGCGAGTCGAGTCGCGAGTTCCCGATTTTCCCCTTTTGAGTGATGCCGAGTGGGGACCAATTAGTAGTTGAGTGGACTCAGTGAGTTGGAGGTCAGACTCAGTAATGGAGGAACTCGACGAGTTGTTCATACAACTCGGCGAGTCCAAGGCAATCTTCTTAACTCAAAGAACAACTCGTCGAGTTGTTCATACGACTCGGCGAGTCGGATGCAGATTGCCTGAGTTTTTGAATCAAAAGGGAACTCATCGAGTTGATTCCATACTCGACGAGTAGCCACGAGTAGGGTTGAGAAATGAGAATAGAGACTCGGCGAGTTGGCGGCCCAACTCGGCGAGTCAGGTCAACTGTAGGTTGACTTTGACCGGGAGAGTTGACTTGAACAGGGGTAAAAGAGTCATTTTACTCCAATGCAGTGATTAGTATTTGATTGAGTGTGTTTATGGAATTGTAGCGGGGGAGATACCGGAGCAGCAGCAGATAGCTTCCAGAGCCATACACATAGCAGCAAGTTCACGAGGTGAGTTTCCTTCCAGTAGGAACGGGTCTACGGCCACAATACCGACCCGTTTAGTTAGCAGTAGTTCCAGATTTCAGTCAGATGCAGTAGTTAGAGTGCTTGATGTCTTTGTGATTCAATCATGTTTTGTGTTATGTGTTCTGGACTTCGGTCTGATGCAGTATATGTGTTATGTTAGCAATTACGTGTTTATGTTATGCTATGTTCAGACAGTTCCGGACTTCGGTCCGATGCAGTTAGTTCTGGACTCTGGTCCGATGTAGGGGACAAGGTCCCAGTCAGTTCCGGACTTCGGTCCAATGCAGTTAGTTCTGGACTTCGGTCCGATGCAGTCAGTTCCAGACTTCGGTCCGATGCAGTTAGTTCCGGACTTCATTCTGATGCAGTGGGCAAGGCCCAGTATGTGCTTTATTTGTCATTGTGTGGTACGTGGTAGTTTGGGGGAGCTCACTAAGCTTCGTGCTTACGGTTTCAGTTTTTGGTTTCAGGTACTTCCGCAAGTAAAGGGAAGAGCTCGGGATGATGGCATCGCACACACCACAGCTTCAGTTTTGTCCTGGGAGTTGATACAGTTTTCTTAGATTTGTTTTGATACAGTTGTGACACAGCTTTCTCACAGTATTTTAGTATGGTTTGAGATACGTAGCGTATGGTTTTATGATATGATACTCAGTTTTATGACTTTTGGTTATATTAAAAATGAAATTTTCGGGTTGTATTTTTGGGTTGTTTCAAGTTGGTATCAGAGCCTTGGTTTGAGGGATTCGGATACACTTCTGGGTGTATCTGAACTCAAACTAAGGGAAAGATAAAAAGATTTTCAAAAGGAAAATGTTTTTGAAAGAATTTTGGAAGGCACTTAGAAAGAAAAGATTTTTTTTAAACGAGATAAGGGTGTGGTGCATGCGATCAGCCGAGCTCAAGTAAGTACTCCCAAACTACCATACAAGTATATTAGTTCAGTTTCAGTTTTAGTTCCAGTTTCAGTTTCAGTTTCAGTAGAACAGCATGCTAGTATAGGACTGAGGATCTAGGAGGATGCCTTATGTGCCTGCTATATGTGTATCAGCTTTATGAGAATTGCATGCTAGTATTGAGTAGACAATAGTAGGATAGCCTGTTTAGGTTATGCCTGATAGTATGAGTTTAGCATTGTATGCTAGTACAGTTTTCTCGTTATGAGGATAGAATTGCTTAAGTAGTTTCTTGTGTCTGAATGCTGCTTGCTTTGTGCTTTGTGGGACTCCGAGTGATGGGAGTTAGCCATTAGGTGAATACGTCACGTCACATGTGATCAGGGTTGAATAATCTCAGAGTATTGAATTTGGCCCTATTGCGCAGCTCTTGTTTGAGTCCAACCGTTGTAGGGACGAGTTTTTACTCGAAGGATTATCTGAGCCTCATCACATGTGATGGTATTCAGGTGATGGCTAATTAGCATTATAAGGAGGCCTTCAGCAGCTAAGGACTAGTTTGAGGGGAGTCAGAGATTTCCCTAGGGCAAGCCTAGGATGAGAGTAGCAGAGATCAGTAGTAGTAGTAGTAGTGACTTGGTGGAGTCAAGGCAGTTCTTGAGGAAAGTACGGATAGATGTGGAAGGTAGTATGGGCCCATACTAGTGAAAGCAGAGGATCCGTACTCAAATCAAGGAAGGCTAAGGCAAGACCAGGAAGCTAGTAGTAGTATCAATGATCCCTTGAGATATTTCAGTTTTCTGATGTTGCCTTGATGTGTTTCAGAATGGTGGTTTTGCGTCCGAGGCTAGCAGACGGCAGTACCGGTGCTGGGGAGGGATCAGGATCAGGCTCGGGGGCCGAGCATATGGATGAGCAGACCAGAGAGTTTCTTTCTTCAGAGATTACTCGTATCATACTGGAGTAGACTCCTGTGATCTGCGATTCGATCAAGGAGGGTATCCTAGAGCTGATGGATGAGAGATTGGGCACCTTCCGTGCCGAGGTGGTGGCCATGATGGGGTCGCGCACACTTACATTCAGAGAGTTCAGGGCATGTGGAGCTCTAGATTACCACGGGGCGCGGGACCCCATAGCAAGTACTAGATGGTTAGCGGATGTGGCCAACGCTTTCCGCATGAGCAGGTGTCCCGAAGGGGACAAGGTTATATTGGTGTCCTGTCTTCTAAAGGACAGGGCACGAGATTGGTGGGAAGAGGTCGGACATACCATTGGAGATGATGCAGCGCTAGATGCCAGGACTTGGACTGATTTCTCTACCAGGTTCAGGGTGGAGTTTGCACCGGTTATTGAGGTGCAGCAGTTAGCTAGGGAGTTTCAGGACCTTACCCAGACTACAGAGACCGTGACGGAGATTACCGCCAAGTTCAGGGAGAGGGCTCTTCTCGTTCCTCAGTATGCAGCCGATGAGGAGATGAAGAAGGCCCGTTATCATGAGATGTTGTGAAGCGATATCCGCCAGTTTGTGAGCCGGTCCAACTGTAAAACGCTGGATGACATGATTGCTAGGGCTCGAGAGAGGGAGATTGACCTCGAGATGGAGAAGAAGAGGAAACCGGAGGCGGTTTCGGGTACAGGTAGTTTGGGAAAAAAGCCCAAGGTTTCAGATCACAGATCCAGGAGTCAGCAGATCCACGGTCGATGTGGCAAGTGTGGGAGATTGCACGATGGGGTGTGCAAGGCAGGGAGTTCCGGATGCTACAAGTGCGGTCGGACTGGGCATTTGAGCAGGGATTGTACGGCCCTGCTACCGCCATTGCAGCATCAGATCTGATTTGCTTTCAGTGCAATCAGAGGGGACATAAAAAGTCCCAATGTCCGAGTTTAGCTGTAGCAGGGAAGGTGGCTGCACCTGCCCCTGCTACCTTGAGGATTACAGATGGCCGGTAGGGCCGAGCTGAGGCGTCAGTGGCGAAGAGTAGAGCTTTTCAGATGACAGCAGAGGAGGCACGAGCGACTCCTGATGTGGTGACGGGTATGTATTTCTCCTTTCATCTCTTTATTATCATTGATTGATTATTGCTTATGGTTATATGTTTTGTATAGGGTCGTTCTATGTGAACGACATCTCTGCTACAGTATTATTTGATTCGGGGGCTACCCGATCATTTGTATCGCTAGCGCTTAGCAAGAGATTTAGTAGAGCTCCAGGGGAGCTGGATTGTCCACTAGAGGTCGAGATAGCAGATGACAGGACCGTGAGAGTCGCCAGAGTGCATAGAGAATGTTCTCTTCAGTTGTTCGACGAGCAGTTTACGATGGACTTGGTCCCTATTTCCCTGCGAGGGAATAAGGTTATAGTAGGCATGGATTGGTTGAGTCCCAATGGGGCGGTGATTGATTGTGAGCTGCAGCTGGTGAGGGTTCGCACTCACAGTGGGGGAGAGTTAGTGATTCAGGGCGAGAGGCCACAACGCGGACCAACTTTTTGTTCAGCCGCAAGAGCGAGGCGCTATTTTCAGCAGGGTTGCGCCGGATATGTAGCTTATGTTTTGGATGCCCGGGAGAAGGGTAAGACGATAGTAGATGATGTTCCGGTAGTGCGAGACTACCCTGATGTATTCCCAGAGGATTTGCCTGGGATACCTCCAGAGAGACAGGTAGAGTTCGGGATTGATCTGATTCTGGGTGCGGCGCCGATAGCTAGGGCCCCGTATCGGTTAGCTCCCCCTGAGATGCAGGAGTTGTCTATGCAGTTGCAGGAGCTGCTAGACAAGGGTTTCATCAGACCAAGTAGTTCGCCTTGGGGACCTCCGATTTTGTTTGTGAAGAAAAAGGACGGGTCGCACCGTATGTGTATAGATTATCGGGAGTTGAATAAGGTAACGGTGAAGAACCATTACCCACTTCCGAGGATAGATGATTTGTTTGACCAGATTCAGGGAGCGTCTTGGTTTTCCAAGATCGATTTACGTTCCGGGTATCATCAGATGCGAGTCAGAGATGGGGATGTGCAGAAGACTGCTTTCAGGACCAGGTATGGTCATTATGAGTTTGTGGTGATGCCATTTGGGCTCACCAACGCTCCAGCCGCGTTCATGGACCTCATGAACCGTGTGTGCAGGTCGATGTTGGATCGGTCTGTTATAGTATTCATAGATGATATCTTGGTGTATTCCAAGACGCAGGAGCAGCATGAGGAGCACCTGAGAGAGGTGCTAGAAGTTCTGAGGAGGGAGAGACTTTTCGCAAAGTTCTCCAAGTGCGAGTTCTGGTTGCGCGAGGTGCAGTTCCTTGGTCACCTCGTCAACCAGAAGGGTATTTTAGTAAATCCGACCAAGATAGAGGCCGTGATGCGGTGAGAGGTCCCGAAGTCTCCATACGAGATTCAGAGCTTCCTTGGGTTGGAAGGGTATTACCGGAGGTTCATTCAGGATTTCTCCAAGATAGCAGTGCCGCTCACCCGACTGACCAAGAAGTCGGTGATGTTTCATTGGGGGCCTGAGCAGCAGGCAGCATTTGAGACCCTCAGGCGGAGGTTGTACGAGGCTCCGATCCTTACCCTGCCAGAGGGAGTAGAGGATTTTTTCGTCTACTGTGATGCCTCAATCACAAGTATGGGAACAGTATTCATGCAGCGAGGCCATGTGATAGCTTACGCTTCGAGACAGTTGAAGCCTCACGAGGCTAACTATCCTACTCATGATTTAGAGCATGGGGCGGTTGTGTTTTCCCTCAAGATTTGGAGACATTACCTTTATGGGGTTCGTTGTACCATCTACACGGATTACAAGAGTTTGAGGTACCTTATGGATCAGCTGAATCTGAACATGAGACAGAGGAGGTGGTTGGATGTGCTGAAGGATTATGATTGTGAAATCCTTTACCATCCAGGGAAGGCCAACGTAGTGGCCGATGCCCTAAGCCGCAAGGCGTCAGCAGCCCCTATCAGAGACTTATGTCTGAGGATGACAATGATTACTCCATTGTTGGATCGGATCAGGGAGGCTCAGGTCGAGGGCCTCAAGGAGGAGAGACAGAAGTGTGAAAGGATAGTGGGCCGAGTAGCTTCATTTGATTATGATAGTCGAGGGTTGTTGACCCTTCATGGGAGAGTATGGGTACCGTACTGGGGTGGAGTACGGAAGGTGTTGATGGACGAGGCTCATAAGTCTCGATTTTCTATCCACCCAGGGGTGACGAAGATGTATAGAGATCTTCGACCCGATTATTGGTGGCCCTGCATGAAGTGGGATGTCGCCTGGTATGTAGAGAGGTGCCTGACCTGCAGGAAGGTCAAGGCAGAACACCAGAGGCCTCACGGAAAAATGCAGCTGTTAGACATTCCCATGTGGAAATGGGAGGACATCACCATGGATTTTATCACCAAGCTTCCCAGGACCGCACGTGGGGTAGATTCAATTTGGGTGATAGTGGATCGGTTGACGAAGAGTGCTCATTTCATACCGATCCAGGAGAGCATATCGGCAGAAAAGTTAGCCGATATCTATGTGCGGGAGGTAGTGGCACGTCATGGAGTGCCGGTATCAGTGGTGTCAGACCGAGACGTCCGTTTTACATCCAGATTCTGGAAGCGGTTTCACGACGAGATGGGTACTCGTCTCCATTTCAGCACCGCTTTCCACCCTCAGACGGACGGGCAGAGCGAGAGGACGATTCAGACTCTCGAGGACATGCTCCGGGCATGTGTCCTAGACTTCGGTGGTAGTTGGGATACGTATCTTCCGCTAGCCCAAATATCGCTTCTAATCCAATAAGGAACAGATAAACTGCGACTCATATGCTTGTTCTACTACTTGTTGAATCATACACAAAGGCACATTTAATAACATCGAGTTACCAATGCGTTTTCGTACAATCAATGTATAACTAACTCATAGGCAACAATTCATATCTCTAGGTTTGAAGGCTTATATGATATTACTGTCTCACAATCACTCGAGATAAAATCCATGAAGTGATATCGGTGAGCGTGGGTTGAATCCAATACTCACCTTATGAGCACTCATGTGTGTTGTAGCACCACTTTGCTATGTCCAACATCTTATACCTCTACAAGACAACCCATGACAGTCTTAATTCATATCTACTTCCAACATATGACCGACTATGGAGAATTTGAATAATATGAAATAACATAACATAATTATTCTGGAAGTCAAAACATGCAAAATGAAATGATAGTAAACGATTGAAAAATGATAGCAACACTTTACTCATAAATAAATACAACTTTTATTCATCATCAAATGTCAATTACACTTTACACATTTCAAAGCTATCTAACTACTAAAACTAATATCATCCTTCAGTCCTATGTGCCTTACACGCTGGAGATGCTTAACCCTGCCCAGTCCCTTCGTGAAGGGATCTGCCAAGTTCTCATCCGATGATACCCTCTTTGCCACGAGGAGTCCTTATTCTATTCGATGTCTAATGAAATAGTATTTTCTATCGATGTGTTTGGATCTCCTGTGATCCCTTGGTTCCTTGGCTAAGGCAACTGCACTTTCACTATCAGAGAAAATCTCTAAAGGCTCCTTTATTTCTAGTACAACTCCAAGGTCTCCAATGAAGTTCTTTAGCCATATAGCCTCCTTCGTTGCCTTGCTTGCAGCTATATACTCTGATTCACAAGTTGAATCAGCCAATGTCTCCTGCTTGGAACTTTTCCAAGAAATTGCTCCTCTGTTTAAGGTAAAGACCCAACCTGACTGAGAGCGGAAATGATCCCTATCAGTCTAAAAGCTAGCATCACTATACCCCAATACTCTCAAGTCATCACTCCCACCGAGGGTAAGGACCCAACCCTTAGTCCTCCGCAGGTACTTGAGAATGTTCTTTACCGCAGTCTAGTGAGCCTTGCCAGGGTTCCCCTGATATATGCCGACCATGCTCAATGCAAATGCCACATCAGGACAAGTACAAGTCATATCATACACGATCGAGCCTACAGCGGAAGCATACGTAACTCGACTCAATTCTGCTATCTCAGCCTTTGTACTCGGACTCTGAGTCTTAATCAGTATGACGTTACTCGATCCTTTCTTGGAATTCTGCATGCTGAATCTATTCATCACCTTCTCTAAGTATCTACTCTGACTAAGACCAATTAGTCTTTTACTCCTGTCTCTCAAAATACTTATCCCTAGGATATAGATATATTCTCCATGGTCCTTCATAGCGAAACACTTCCCAAGCCAGGACTTCACTTCCTGTAGATTTGGGATGTCATTTCCTATGAGTAGTATGTCGTCCACATATAATACCAAAAAGCTAACTATACTCCCACTAGCCTTAACATATACACTAGATTCATCTTCACTCCTCGAAAATCCAAACTCTTTGACCTTCTCATCGAAGCAAAGATTCCATTTACGAGGTGTTTGCTTCAATCCATAGATGGATTTCTCAAGCTTACACACTCTATTAGGGTACTTTGTACTGACAAAACCCTATGGCTTACTCATGTAAACATCCTCAGCCAACTTTCCATTAAGGAAAGCGTTTTTTGACATCCATTTGCCATATTTCATAATCATGAAATGCAACAATGGCTAACATAACCCCAATAGACTTAATCTTCGCTACTAGTGAAAAGGTCTCATCATAATCAACTCACGGAGTTTGAGAAAATCCTTTGCAACGAGTCGTGCCTTATAAGTGTGTACATTACCATCCATGTCGGTCTTCTTCTTGAAGATCCATTTGCACCCAACTGTCTTGCGACCTGGTACATTTCCAACCAAGTTCCAAACTTGATTGCCATACATAGATTGTATCTCGCTGTCCATAGCCTCTTTCAATTTAGCAACCTGAGGTCCTGCCATGGCTTCCGTGTAGTTGTTAGGTTCATCCAGACTCACCAGAGTGCTATCACTGATAAGTGTATCACCTTCCGTAGTAATATGGAAACCATAGTAATGCTCAGGTGCATTCCTAACTCTCGTGGAACGCCTCAGAGGTATAGACTCTTTTGTCGGATCAACATGAGTTTCCTCCTCGGGTTGATTGCTTGGGTTTGAGGTTCCTTCACCACTTGACTCTTGAATTTATTCAAGGTCAATTTGCCTCCCACTGTTTCCTTGGCTCATGAATTCTCTCTCGCGAAAGACTCCTCTCCATGCTACAAAGACCACATTATCACTAGGTCTGTAGAAGAGGTAACCAAAGGATCTATGTGGGTAGCCAATTAAAATACACCTCTCACTCCGTGGTTTGAGCTTATCGTGAGACTCGCGCCTCACAGAAGCCTCGCAACCCCAAATCTTGATGTGGTCCAGATTGGGAACTTTTCCGGTCCACATCTCATGAGGTGTTTTAGCAACCTTCTTTGTAAGGACTAGATTAAGAATATGGGCAGCAGTCTCTAAGGCATACCCCCAAAATGAGATTGGTAGCAAATCTCAACTCATCATGGAACGAACCATATCCAACAAGGTTCAATTACGCCTCTCAGCCACACCATTTAGCCGTGGTGTCCTGGGAGGTGTCAATTGTGAGATAATCCCACATTCCTTAAGATAGTCAAAGAACTTTGTACTAAGATACTCACCACCTCGATCGGATCGTAGCATCTTGATGTTCTTGCCCAACTGATTCTCCACTTCCTACTTGAACTCTTTGAATCTTTCAAAGGTCTCTAACTTATGCTTGATTAAGTAGACATATCCATCTCTACTAAAATCATCAGTAAAAGTCACATAGAAGCGGTTAGCATCTCTTGTGGCGGTTCTGAAGGGTCCACACACATCAGTGTGTATGAGGTCCAACAAACCCTCACCCCTAGCACAAGTACTAGTGAAGGGTGACTTTGTCATTTTCCCAAGCAAACAAGATTCACAACTATCATCTGACTTTAGGTCAAACGACTCCAAGACTCCATCCTTTTAGAGTTGGCCTATGTGCTTCTTGCTTACATGTCCAAGACGACAATGCCATAAAGATGCTCTATCCAAGCTAGTGGAAGAATTGATACACAATACATTATTTCCTAGATTATCAACAGCCGACACAGTTTCATATACACCATCACAAGGTAATGCTTTAAAATAAAAAACATTATTAAAGAAAGCATTAATACCACCACTATCATTATCAAATGAAAAGGTAAAACCTTGTTTGTACAAACCATGAAAGGAAATAATATTTCTCGCTATTTCAGACGAGTAACAACATTTATTCAAATCTAATACTAATCCACTACTTAGCAACAAAGAATAAACTGCAATCTTGGTGACAGGTGAAGCTTTTCTATTCCCCGTGATCAATTTTATCTTCCCATGCTCCACATTCTCACTTCTTCTTAGTCCCTGCAAATCAGTACATATGTGAATACCACATCCTGTATCAAGGACCCAATAATTATAATGGGGTGAATTATTAGACAATATAGTGTATGTACCTGCATGGTTGAGTTTTACTTTTCCATCATTCATATCTTGTTGGTACTTGGGCAGTTTCGCTTCCAGTGCGACTTTTTATGGCAATAGAAGCATTCAACCTCTTTAGGGTTAGCAGAAGGAGTGACGAAACCTTTCTTGGTTCCACTTGAAGAGGAGCCATCAAGGGTCTTAGCCTTGGTACCCTTCGAAGGGATCTTTCTCTTCTTTCCTTTGCCTTGCCCGATTGCCAAGATAGGGGCCGCGGTAGAAGTAGGAGTGGTAACAACCGACTTACCTTTAAGACCACTTTCCGCGGTCTTCAAAAGTTAAGTGTAACTTCCTCCTTATTCATGTGGTATGTCATACGAAATTGATCATAACATAAAGGTAAGGAGTGCAAAATGATGTCTATTGCCAACTCCTCAGGGAAGTTCATATTCAATTTCAGCAAACGGTCCACATACATTTGCAAATTCTGGATATGCCCCGTGATGGGTTCACCATCCTTCATCCGGGTTGTTATCATGGAGGATATGATTTCATATCGCTCTTGACGAGCACTTTGATGGTAGCGGTCCATCAAATCCTGGTGCATCTCAAAAGGATAGTAATCCTCATAGGACTTTTGGATCTCGGTTGTCATAGTGGCCAACATGATGTATGCCACTTCGGTAGCATCTATTTCATGTGTCTGATATTCAGCGATCTCCTCAGGAGTAGCAGACGGATCATGTTCCTTAAGCTCCTTGTTAAGGACATATTCTTTTTCCTCATACCGAGTGACCATCCTGATGTTCCTGATCCAATCCATTAAAGACGACTCTCCTAAAAAGGTTCATGAGAGAGAAGGAGCCGGTAGGATTTGAGCCAGAAGCAGCATTGTTGGAAGACATTTGAAAAGAAGAAAGACAAGTTTATATTAGATATATAGATAGTCCTTAATAAAACACCCAAATGTAATATTAAGGCTATGACCCAACATAATATTTTATAACTTATAAGAGGGATGCCATAATCCATGCTATAAAAAATTTGAAGGTAGGTGAATGACGATTCACCAATTTCCACCATGAAAAACAAAATAAATTATTAGGTTTTAATTGGTTTTGAAACTCCTATATTATTTGAGATTCATCAAACTTTTCAATGGCATGTTTCAATCTCGAGTGTGCCCTTCAGGTTTTGTGACTGGGATGCCGAGGATCAAAAAACAAGGTGTGAAGTAACCAAACAAATTAGTTGGTACCCTTAATATTTACCCCTCAATCGATGTGTTGGTTAACCACACGAGCTCCACCGATACTATGATAAACATTAAGTTACCATTTGCCTGTTGGATTAATGTCTAAGTCCATAACTATAATTGGTAAGACTTGACCCGACTCGGCATGGTCCATTTGGGTTGCATGGCATCATGCACTTGGATAGACTATAATGAGAGAAATAACACTTAAGGTTGATTAATTTATTATAAGTTCTAATATATTAATAAGATTATTTAATTAGTATTGATCAAGAATTAATCTAGAATTAATTAAGTGATCAAAAGAAGACTAATTAAATATATGGGTTGATTGTGTAAATCATCCATACTTGTATAGTGGGCTAATGCTCCATGGATTATCAAGTTGGGCTAAAACCCATATGATGCTCCATGGTGTATTTGAACCCATGGATCCAAGGAAATGGAAAGCCATGACAATTAGGGTTTACCTTAATTGTAACAACTATATAAGATCATATTCTTTGACAAAATCGGTCACTATGTGTGAAAAGAAAGGGCTAGCCGATTTTAGAAGTGTTCAAGTTTCTCTCAAGTTATTCCAAGTGTATTTGGTGTTGTGTGAACCATTTGAAGTGTCACACTTGGGGCACTAGGCACTCAAGCTTCATGAAGTCATTCTACATTAAAAGAGGTATGTATTCTAACTTGTTATGTTTCTTATGAATCAAAGTTTTGTATGCTAGTTAGTATGATACCTTGGATATTCATATTTGCATGTATAATAGAGAAGACATAGATACAAGGTATTTAGGGTTGCATATACACTTAGGAGTGTTAGAATGATCAAAACCCAACAGTGGTATCAAAGCCTAGACTTGCTTTCTCTTATAATTGATGCAAATTGATGAAAAATGCTGAAAAAATAGATTTTCTGGCTTTCTGGGCACTGGACTCGCCGAGTCAATGAGTAAAATCATCCTACTCGTCGAGTAGGTTCATGCACTCGACGAGTAGGAGCCTCAGACAGCATATATTAGACTTTTTTGGCTAGAAATGAACTAGGAACATTACCCTAAGTTGTTTTTGGACTTATAAACTTATTTTTGATGTGGTAATGTTCATACTAATCCAATTTCAAAGATAATTGTCAATAGATTCATGTTTTGTATTAGTTTAAGTGTTATGCTAATTACATGAAAAAGTTTGATTCCAATTATCATGTTCATATGAGTTGCTTAGATTAATAGAAAAGGTTGATTGATTATGTGTTTTTGATCTATTTTAATCTAAGAGATGATTCTAAAATGTGTTTGTGTAACTTGTCCTCAAGTTACATGAAAAGTCACATTAAAGTTTTTTAAAACTCATAAAAGTTGGCAAAGGTTACAAATATGAAGAGTCTTGTTTTCATTAAATGGTTTTATGACTCCATAACTTGTCCTCAAGTTATGGAGAGTCAAGAGTCACTTCATTAAGAAATAAAATATGTAACTTTAATTAATTTCATTAGTTACAAAATAAATAAAAGTTACATTCTTTAATAGTTTAAAGTCTTCCATAACTTGTCCTCAAGTTATGGAACTTGAAGAGTCTTTTAATTAAAACTACTTTAAACACATAAATTATGGAATTAATTAGTTTTGAATAGTTTCAAAACTTGCCCTCAAGTTTTGGAATTTGAAAAGTTTTCTCTTATGAATACTTTAATTCCAAGCTAAGCCCTTAGGATTTTAAAAGTTAAAATTCGATCCTTATACTTTATAATATTATAAGTCAATAATATTTATATATATGTATAAGAGTAAAAGTCAGTCTTACCGTTCGTAGGCCTCATTCACGAAGTCGGTCTATAAGGGGGTATAAGGTTACTGCCTATAAAATGACAGTTTAATGGGTGTCCACTCTCACCCACCGCTTCCTTGACTGGTGGAGGGTCGTTAGCCGAACGGGTAGGACAAAGACTATAAGTTCTCCCTTCATTAAAAGTATTAATGATAAATACTAAGTAACTAAACACTTATAATTCCCAATCTTAGTTACTTAGGAAAAATGTGAATAAGGTGCTAACCCATGAAATTACACTTTGCACTTTGCTTAAGTTGGTTGGTGGAGCGTGTGTGGTTTACCGGCACACTAGCTTGATTTAACAAGGTAGGCAAAGGGTTTCTTAAAGTTTAATCATAGGCCGGTGGAGCGTGTGTGGTTTACCGGCACATCGGTTGGGTGATAAACATTTAAGAGTACCAAGTAATTTGCATGGTTACTTCACACCTTGTTTTGTGATCCTCGGCATCCCAGTCACAAAACCTGAAGGGCACACTCGAGATTAAAACATGTCATTGAATAGTTCAATGAATCTCAAAGATCTAGGAGTTTCAAAACCAATTAAAACCTAATAATACATTTCGTTTATCTTGGTGGAAATTGGTAAATCGTCGTTTACCTACCTTCAACTATTTTATAACTTGGATTACGGTATCCCTCTTCCAGTTATAAATAGGTTGTTGGGTCCTAGCCCTAATATTTCATATTGGGTGTTATATTAAGGACTTTTAAATCAACTAAACTTGAATATCTCCCAAAAGATGTCTAGTTCATACATTTATGATCTTCCCAAATCTATTGGAACTTCACTTCCTCCACCTCCTCCAATTATTCTCCCTAACCCACAAGTTCAAGGGTCACTCAAGCCCTATTGGCAAGGCAAGGTCTAGGTGTGATCACATCTTGGAGATGAAGTCACATATTGACAAGCCGGGTGAGTTGGGTGTCAAAGTAGTAAGAAAGTTGGATGTTCAATCACTTTCTAAGTCACATAATGAGTTCCTTTGGGACTCCTATGAAACAGACTATGACAAGACCCATAATGATCTTATCTATTTGCTAAGATCAACTTCCCAAAACTTTATGGACATTACAATGATGACACTGGAAATCCAGAAAAAGCATTCTCTTCCCAATGGAAAGGGATCGGCCATAGTCAACTTGGTTGACCAAATGGTAAAGCGAAAAGCTAAGTCTGTGATAGTACCGCTACCATTACTAAAGGGTCCATATGTTTATATTCCCAAAGGAAAGGGCATTAGTTGCGAAGCTGCCAAATTTTACCTAAGGATGTTAAAGCCAATAAGTTCGACTCTACTTCAGGTAAAGTCCACTATCTAACTCTGTTAAGTTTCTATTCTGAGATTCTTGATACATGATATGACTGGGTCACATGTTGATAGTTTAAGAATCAAAGAAAAGTGAAGAAACTTAAAGAAAGAATATGTTGAATCTGATCGCGTAGATGGATTTCTATCGCATAGTTTGAAGATCGGATTCTTGAGCTACTTCTTAGGAGTTATGATATATTGCTTAGGAACAAATAACAACATAGTTTTCATGCTCTTTTGCATTGTAAGGATAGTTTTTCCACAAAGTTTTTAAAATAAAAGGAAAATATGATGATTTTATTTATTTTAAAATATCCTTACAATGGCATTTGAGGGAAAAAAAATTGTTGCTTGTATGATTCCATTGATGGCAATAATGGAAAATGGTTTTGATTCTTTCATTTGTGGAAATGTCTAAATTTACCAAATAAAGAAAATTTCTCATCACCCAAGTTTCAATTGGACCGAAACTTGGAATCATACAAGTTGTATAGTATGATGAATGAGAACTTTCAAGCATTGAAAAATTAATACTAATTACTTGTTCACATGGATGTGTGAGTCAAGTAAAGGACTAAGGGATCGAGTACACATTTATGTGCACTTGTAAAAGTCCACCACAAAAGATGGATAAGACTATTTGTCATGATTTACTAAGGTTTAGTAAATATGGTTATACTTACATGCTTAAGTGTAATTCTGATACATTGGAAAAATTTTGATGTATGGCAGAACGAACGAGAAGAATCAAATTAGGCAGAAGGATAAAAGTTTCTCAAATCTGAAAATATGGGAGAGTACTTTAGTATCATGTTATATGATCATCTTAATGATTAAGAGACCTTATCACAATTCATCCTTTAAGTGCATTCTGATAGCTAAGAAGAGGAGCTAGGAATTGTTGAAGTGGTCAAATCAAGAAGATGAGTCATACTTCGTTCCAAAACAATTCTTAGAGTCATACTCCAAGATTGTAACTTGAGTGACATATCTTAAAGAAGGTTTATTAACACTAGTCAAATGTAAGAGTAAAAGGTTATCTACTATTGTACATTTGAAATTGGTAAGTTGTGATGTTTTGGATAAAATAAAGACCAACTTAGGCCTATTGTGTGAAGTGTTTGTCTTGATAAAGAATCTGCACTATCCTTGAATATTTGACAAGAGAGTCTTATATGTCAAGAGGACAGTGGGAGTCTTAAAGGTCTTGAAAGTCTCAAGAACTAATCAAGAATAAAACCTGAGGTTCTTCACTAGCACACGCCTTGAGGTTTATAACCTATCGTGTTGACATATTCTGTGCCCATTCCAGTTAAAGTTGGCTTTGCATATGAGTTCTTAGAGTTCTCAACTGGTTGCATAACAACTTGGAAGCAATGGTAGGCCATAAACTGCCAGGTGGCAAGAAGTTAAAATTGCATAAGTTCAGTCCATATGTGTTTGGATTTGTCATTATCCGTGTCTTGTGACTAAGGTTTTGACAAATTCATATGGGTAGGAACTCATACACCATAAAAATTTAAGTGTCATAATGTTTCTCTCTGATTCATGAAAATGATGGTGAAGAAACACTTCCACTAAGTAGATTTGTAAGTAGATAGTAATCTTTGCATTCTCAAAGTTGTTAGTAGGCACACTAACATGGACTTATGAGAAATAGCAAAGGTCTAAACAATTAAGACTATGATTATGAAATCCATTTTCATAGTTCTGAAATTGTTTAGACACACCTGTGAGTTATCTAAGATAAGGTGTATGATTTTGATAAAATCTTATCAAAACAATCTAGTATCAGAAATCTGAACTTTGGCCAGAAAGTCAATAGCTGATTTCAGAGTACATGCCAAAGCTAGTGGGAGCATATGTGTTATGCTAATAATCGTCATGTCAGTGGGATCATGATAATTATGATAAGTATTGCAAGTTAGCAATGTTAATTATAGATAACAAAAGTTTCAATTCGTTAGGTTGCAGGGGTTGGAAAAGTTTTTTTACTATAATTAAGGGAGAGGAAATTATACTTCATTTCAATTATGAAACGTTTAGATTGAGTTTATAATCATTCTAAAGAGATTATATTGAGATTTTAATCACCTTTAGTCAAATATATATATATATATATGTATATATATATATATATGTATATATATATATATATATATATATATATATATATATATATATATGAATTTCATGTTGGATTGGTTCAACTTAAGAAAATTCTATATATTGCGTTCTCAAAATTCGATTATGATTACGACATCCCTTTTCATAGTAAAATTTTGAGAATATGGAAAACAAAAAATTATTATGGCAAAAGACTGGTCTAGAACCATGTCTTTATGTGAAACATCATGAATCGTGTCCCATTTACTTTGGGTACAAGATCGATTACTTGTGCTATAATATTTATTCTTTCTGAATTTTCCAAATGCCTTGGGGCATTAAGGAGGAAAATGTCTAGAATTGGATATGACAAAAGTGATTGAGCAATTGTCGAGGACAATCTAAGGTTTACCAACGATTGGTTGCTCAAGGACGGTTGGAAGTATAGTGTGAATTTTGGAAGGGCCATATTGACATAGTCTGAAAAGAGGCAACTCTTTTTCAGAAGTAGTAGTCAAAAAGGGAATATAGAGTTGTCTCTATAGATAGAAGCAATTTGTGTAGGATTATAAAGAACTTAGTGCAAGAAGCATGTTCAAAGCAATGCATACTTTGAACATAAGGCTTTGTGTCCATGGAGTAGGTCTTCATTGGAATACCCTGTAATGGTTGTTGACAAGTCTTTGTGACTTTGTACACATTCATTGCAAGAGGGTAGTGCATTTAAGTTTAAAGCCTAACAAGATTTCGATTTGGGAGTGTGAAATTAGAATCATTGAAAGTTTGGTCAATTGGTTTATTTCACAAAGTAAGGATCATAGACAAACGTAGAGTGCATACTTGGTGTATGGAAAAACTATTGTTTAGAAAAACATAGTGTACATGCTTGGAGCATGGGACAACTAGTGCTTTTTAATTCAAGTATAAAGTTGATAAAACCGAAACAATGAATAATGAGTAATCAGTATGGTGATAAATAAAAGTGGTCTATTTATATTCATAGGTTTTGATACCATATTAGATTCATTTATTCATGTGTTTCACTTTGCATGTTTTGACTTCTATAATAACTAGGTTATTCTTCCGAAATGACTAAGTTATTCAAACCATCCACAGTCGGTCATATGTTGGAAGTAGATATGAATCAAGACTGTCATGGGTTGGCTTGTAGAGGTCCAAGTTGGTGGACAAAGTTGTGCTACAACACTCATGAGTGCTCATAAGTTATGAGTATTAGATTCAACCCGCGCTCATTTGAATCACTTCATGGATTTCATCACGAGTGATCATGAGATGATAATATCTTATATTCTTCAAACCTAGAGATATGAGTTGTTACTATGAGTTGGTTGTACATTGATTGCGCGAAAACGCATTGGTAACTCGATGTTATAAAACGTGTTTTTGTGTATGATTCAACAAGTAGTAGAACAAGCCATATGAGTCGAAGTTTATCCATTCCTTTTACCTTCGGGATAAAAGCGATATATGTGGGCCCCTCGATGATTTAGCGATGACACATGTGAGTGCTTGGCCAAGCCAGGACTGATTTGATTTGTTCAATCAGTTAGTCGTCATAAATCGGAAATCGGGAAACAACAAATGGACAGAGAGAATGATTTATAATCCATGTATCAGTCCATATGATATCTAGAATGGAGGAATATATGATCCCTTATCTAATGGACAAGTCATTGACACATGTCAGAGTTCATCGGCAAGGTCAGAGTTCGACGGAAGCTTTTGAGAGCTACGATTGCCAGTTGGTTCTTGAAGTCATACTTGCAATAATAGTTTTAGACTTATCCAAGTGGGAGACTATTGGATTAATGTCTAATTCCATAACTATAATTGGTAAGAATTGACCTGACCCGACATGGTCCATTTGGTTTGCATGGCATCATGCACTTGGATAGACTATAATGAGAGAAATAACACTTAAGGTTGATTAATATATTATAAGTTCTAATATATTAATAAGATTATTTAATTAGTATTGATCAAGAATTAATCTAGAATTAATTAAGTGATCAAAAGAAGACTAACTAAATATATGGGTTGATTGTGTAAATCATCCATACTTGTATAGTGGGCTAATGCTCCATGGATTATCAAGTTGGGCTAAAACCCATATGATGCTCCATGGTGTATTTGAACCCATGGATCCAAGGAAATGGAAAGCCATGACAATTAGGGTTTACCTTAATTGTAACAACTATATAAGATCATATTCTTTGACAAAATCGGTCACTATGTGTGAAAAGAAAGGGCTAGCCGATTTTAGAAGTGTTCAAGTTTCTCTCAAGTTATTCCAAGTGTATTTGGTGTTGTGTGAACCATTTGAGGTGTCACACTTGGGGAACTAGGCACTCAAGCTTCATGAAGTCATTCTACATTAAAAGAGGTATGTATTCTAACTTGTTATGTTTCTTATGAATCAAAGTTTTGTATGCTAGTTAGTATAATACCTTGGATATTCATATTTGCATGTATAATAGAGAAGACATAGATCCAAGGTATTTAGGGTTGCATGTACACTTAGGAGTGTTAGAATGCTCAAAACCCAACATTTCCTACCTTGTTAAGTCTAGGTTAGTGTGCCGATTAACCACACACGCTCCACTAATGACTTAATCAAAGTGCAAAGTGTAATTTCATGGGTTAGCACGTTATTCATATTTTCCTAAAGTAACTAAGATTGGGAATTTAAAAAAAACATTTAGTTACTTTATATTCATCATACTTTTAATGAAGATTTAAAGTTCTTGTCTTACCCGTTTGGCTAACGACCCTCCACCGATCAAGGAAGCGGTGGGTGAGAGTGGACACCCATTAAGCTGCCATTTTATAGGCAACAACCTTATACCCCCTTATAGACCGACTTCGTGAACGAGGCCTACTAACGGTAAAACGACTTTTTCTTATACATATATAATAATTATTAAACTTACAATAATATAAAGTATCAGGGTTGAATTTTAACTTTTAAAATTCTAGGGGTTGGAACTAAACTTTTTAAGGTGACTTTACATGTTCCAACACTTGAGGACAAGTTTTGTAACTTTCAAAACTTTTCATATTTCATAACTTATGAGTTAATGTTTATTAAAATAAGAGACTTTTCATTTTATGAAACCTATGTGTTTCATAATGGACTTTAAAAGAGTGACTTTTGGTAATCCATAACTTGAGAACAAATTATGGATTCCATTAAAACACATAATGATCAAGAATTAAACTAACAAGCAAGTTACAAATAATTCTTATGATCTTCTAAACTCATAAGTTCATGAACATGCATATCAACAATTTTCAAAAATCATAAATAAACCATATAAAACATGAAATTTTGATAATAACCTTTGAAATTAGATTAGCATAATCATTACCACATCAAAAACATGTTTTAAGGTTCAAAAAACAGTTTAGGGTAATGATTCTCATCCAATACCAAGCAAAACCCCGAAATTCTGCATACATGGGCATCACCACGTCGTGGTAAATACTGCCACGTCGTGGTGAGCAGTCAAATGCAAACATGTAGAATTTTAACTTTTGAAAAAACATGTAGCATCAAGTATCAAGAAAACAAACCTAGGATCTGATACCACTGAAGGGTTTTGAGCATTCTAACACTCCTATGGTGTACATGCAACCCTAAAAACCTTGGATCTATGTTTTTCTATGATACATGCAAATTTGTTTTTCCAAGGTTCATAACCTATCTAGCATGCATGGGGAACTTTTAAACATAAAAGTTAGTTAGAAATACATACCTTTAGATGCTTGGATTCCTTGAGAACCTTGTGAGCCTAGCACCTCAAGTGTGATGCCTCAAATGTCTCACACAACACCAAAGCACTTGGAATAACTTAGAGAGAAATGCAAACACTCTAGAAATCGGCTATCCCCTACTTTTCTTACTTAGTGGCCGATTTTGGTCTACAACATGATGCTCATATAGTGTGTCATAATTAGGGTTACACCATGTAAACCCTAATTGACATGACTTTTCATTTCTTGGATCCATAGGTTCAAAAACACCATGGAGCATCTTATGGGTTTTAGTCCAACTTGATAAACCATGGATCATTAGCCCACTGTACAAGAATGGATGATCTACACAATCAACCCATATATTTAATTAGTCTCCTTTTGATCACTTAATTAATTCCAAATTAATTCTTAATCAATACTAATTAAATAATATTATTAATATAATAGAACTTATAATATATTAATAAACCATAAGTGTCCTTTTTCTCATTTTAGTCTATCCAAGTGCATGATGCCATGCAACCCAAATGGACCATGCTAATCCGGTCAAGTACATTCCAAGAATAGTTATGAACTTAGACACCTAATCCAACAAATGTCTTGGGAAGACTTTGTTGTGCAGCTGAAATTGCAGTACTGATCAGAGCAGGACGTTTTAAAAATCAATAACGAGTTACAGAATTTAAAGAAGGGAAAGATGAGCGTTGCTGAATATGCTGTAAGTTTCACGAAAAAGATGAAGCTTATTCCATACCTAGTTCCAACTGAACTCTCAAATATCAACAACTTTACTCGCGGATTACCAGCGGACTTTGGTCCAATGGTTAAGCAGGCAACTACATTGAAACCCGCCATCTGGGCTGCTAAGAATGTTGAGACCCAGATCAGGTAGAACGGTCTGGAGAGGTCAGAGGTTGGCGAGAAGTGGAAGTTCGATGGACCCTCAGGGGCCAGCAAAAAGGGTAAATTCTCGAAGTCTACTTCGAGAGGAGGTGGATGAGGCGAAGAGAAATGGTGCGACAAGTGCAAGAAGAAGCTTCATGGGAAATGTGACGGGGAAGTCACATGCTTCAAATCAGGAAAGCCAAGGCACTATGCCAACGAATGCACCCTCACCAAAAAAGTCTGCTATGGGTGCGGTGAGGAGGGGCACATCTCAAGGGATTGTCTGAAAAAGAAGGAGGCAGCAAAACCCAACATTCCACCAAAATCGAAGGTGAGAGCCTTTCAGATGACCCTTGAAGCTGTGAAAGATGAAGCTGATGTCGCTTCAGGTACATTTTTCGTAAACGAATTGTCTGCCTAAATTTTATTTGATTCTGGAGCCAACTACTCCTTTATTTCGCATGAATTTGGTAGAAAACTAGTTTTGCCTGTCGATAGACTAAATAATGTGTTATTAGTCGAAGTTTCTAGTGGCAAGTTTGTACCTGTTAGCCATACTATGAAAAAAATCTTCATTAATTTGAATGGGAATAAGTTCCACGAGGAATTATTTCATATTGAGTTAAATGGTTTCGACATCGTGCTGGGAATGGATTGACTTAGCGCCAATGACGCTGAGATATTGTGCATAAATAAGATAGTAAAAGTAAACCCGCCAAGGAAGGAGTCATTTATGGTGTATGGGGACAAACGCAGAGTAAATTCTGGAATTATTTCGCTAATGAAAGCCAGAAGGTGTTTGGCTAGGGGATGTACATTATATCTAGCATTTGTGATCGATGCTAAGAAGGAGAAAAAGAAGATGCGGAGCATTTCTGTCATGTGTGATTATCTGGAAGTATTTCTCGAAGATCTTCCCGGATTACAGCCTGATAGACAACTGGAGTTCAGAATAGACTTGTTACCAGGAACGATGCTAATAGCAAAAGCACCTTACCGATTAGCACCAACGGAGATGAAGGAGCTGATGATGCAACTTCAGGAGTTATTGGACAAAGGTTTCATTAGACCTATTTCATCACCCTGGGGAGCTCCGGTGTTATTCATAAAGAAAAAGGACGTGAGTATGAGAATGTGCATTGATTTCAGAGAGTTGAATAAGGCAACGATAAAGAATAAATATCCATTGCCAAGGATTGATGACCTGTTCGATCAACTACAAGATTCAAGTTATTTTTCAAAGATCGACCTAAGGTCAGGATATCATCAACTGAAAGTGAGGGAGCAGGATATCGAGAAGACTGCATTCAGAACACGATATGGACACTACGAGTTTTTGGTTATGTCGTTTGGATTAACCAATGCTCCAACAACATTCATGGATTTAATGAATAGGGTTTGTAAATTGTTTCTTGATAAATCCGTGATAGTGTTCATAGATGACATTCTGATTTACTCGAAAAGCCAAGAGGAACATGGTAGAAACTTGCGAGAAGTGTTAGAAGTCTTGAAGAAGGAGAAGTTGTATGCAAAATTCTCAAAATGTGATTTTCGGATTCGAGAAGTCCAATTCTTGGGTCACGTAGTCAACCAAGAAGGGATAATGGTTGACCCGACAAAGATTGAAGCTGTGATGAAGTGGGAACAACTAAAAAGTCTCATGGAGATCCGAAGCTTTTTGGGATTAGTCGGGATATTACCGAAGGTTTATCCAAGGCTTTTCTTCAATCGCTACTCCATTGACAACTTTGACCCACAAAGGAGCTACTTATAATTGGAGTGGTAAGCACAAAGAAGCATTTGAGTTGCTAAAGAGGAAGCTATGTGAGGCACCGATTCTTTCTCTACCCGATGGAGTTGAGGACTTCGTTGTCTATAGCGATGCATCTGGTGTTGGGTTGGGTTGTGTTTTGACCCAAAGAGAAAAGGTGATAGCATATGCGTCTCGACATCTGAAAGAGCAAGAAAAGAACCACCACACTCATGATTTGGAGTTGGCAACAATAATATTTGATCTAAAGATATGGAGGCATTACCTCTATGGCTCGAAGTGCAAAATCTTCACCAATCATAAGAGTCTCGAATATCTCTTTAATCAGAAAGAATTGAATATGAGGCAACGACGTTGGCTAGAGTTACTTAAGGACTACGACTGTGAGATACTTTACCACCCTGGTAAAGCAAATGTTGTCGCCGATGCTCTCAGTCGGAAAGTTAATCTTGAAAGAAAAATGCCAAGAGCGTTGAGAATAGAAGTTGTATCGACAGTTGTGGAGAGTATAAAGAAAGCTCAAGAAGAAGCTTCTGAGAAGAATGACCGAAAGGGGTTCGGTATAAACAATCACGGACTGAAGGTATTCCAAGATCGAATTTGGGTGCCTAAGTCAGGAGGAGTAAGAGATATTCTGATGGAAGAAGCTCTCAAAACCATGTACTCAATTCATCCTGGCAGCACTAAAATGTATAGGGACCTAAAACCCTACTACTGGTGGCCGACGATGAAGCTTGATATTGCAAAGTATATGGCCGAGTGTGTGACCTGTGCAAGAGTTAAGGCACAACATCAAAAACCATATGGGAGTTTAGAACCTTTGCATGTACCTATGGGTAAATGGGAAGACATTACTATAGATTTTGTCACTAAACTGCCTAGAACAAAGAACGGTCACGACATGATTTGGGTGGTCGTTGATCGCTTCACTAAGAGTGCGCACTTCATAGCAGCAAATGAGAAATGATCTATGAATAAGCTTGTGAATTCTTATGTGAAGGAAATTGTGAGGCTTCACGGTGTTCCATTAACGATTGTGTCGGATCGTGATAGCCGTTTCACCTCAAGGTTTTGGAGAAGTCTACAAGAGGAATTGGGTACCAAGTTGTGTTTTAGTACAACTTACCATCCACAAACTGATGGTCAGAGCGAGAGGACGATAAAAACACTTGAAGATATGTTGAGAGCACGTACCTTGGAATTCCAAGGTAATTGGGATGAACATTTACCTTTGGTAGAATGTTCCTACAATAATAGTTTCCACTCGAGCACTAAGATGACACCTTATCAAGCTTTGTACGGACAGAAGTGTCGTACGCCGTCTTGTTGGCTTGAGGCTGGGGAAAAGCAGTTTATGGGACTTGAGATAGTCCATCAAACTGCTGAAAAGCTGAAAATAATTAGGGAAATAATGTTAGCAGCTTAAGATCGTCAAAAGAGCTATGCTGACATAAAGCGAAGACCGATGACATTTGAAGTTGGGGATTTGGTTATGCTTAAAGTCTCACCGTGGAAGGGACTTATAAGGTTTGGTAAAAGGGGAAAATTAAGTCCAAAGTTTATTGGACCATTTAAAGTTCTTCAGCGGGTTGGGAACCAAGCTTACAAGCTCGAATTACCCGAAGAACTGAATGGAATTCATAACACTTTCCATGTGTGTTATTTGAGGAAGTTCACGGGAGAAGTTCATGATATAATTCTAATTTTTGAGTTAAAAATTGATGAGAACAAAAGGTTAATTAAAGAACCAGAGGCAATCGTTGACCGTAAGACTAAGAAGTTGCGACGCAAGATGGTTGAATTAGTGTTTGTCTGATGGAAACATACGAATGGGCCAAATCTCACATGGGAGATGGAAAGTGACATGATGAGTCGTTATCCGCATTTGTTTGTTGATGTGTGATTCTGGGGATTGAATCATCCTAAGGTGGAGAGAATTGTAACGCCTGTGTTTCTAGGCTAGGCATTAATGTTGATGTAATAGTCTAGTTTAACCTTTGTAACTCGTTTAGAAATAATAAGAATGCATTATTTGAGTATTATGTGTTTTATGCATGATTGTGTGACTTAAATGAATTAAGAACAAAAATAAGCGTAATAATAAAATATTAGATAAGCCTGATATCTATGAAGGAAGTTGTAGTGGTCGTGACGAGGATTCCAAAATTATAAAGAATGCCGAAATCCGAGTTATAATGAAGAAGTTATGACTTGTCGAAGTTTCGCGACAAAACCGATACGACACTGTGTGACGTAAACAGTGAATTTACGATAGAGCAATATTTAGCCTTAATGATCTAAACGAAAGTCGTAGAATAAGTTAAACCGAGAGCATACATAAAAAGAGCGTCTAAATCTGACTTCGTATGAGGAAGTTGTGATTTTTCTAAGTTTCGACTTAGCAGTATGCAGCCCAAAGTTCGAATATGAGATCAAGTGATTTTTAGCCGAAACAATCTAAACGAGAATTGAAGATCTCGTCGATAGTAGTCCAACGGTAAAAAGACAGACAAAAACGGACGTTAGATGAAGAAGTTATGAATTTCTAACGGAGTTTTCCTGTCCTGGCCTACTAAAAATTAATATAATAAAAATAAAGTCAAAATTAGTCAATGAAGTCTAAATGAAAGTTGTAGAGAATAGTCTCATCTACGCGTGGATATAAATAACATCAAAAGCGAAACTCGTATGCGAAAGATACGAATTTTAGAAGTTTGGAAATGCGGAGTATGCCCAGCGTACTCATGGTTCATGGTCTAGGTTGGGGCACGTCGCCCTACTCCACCACTCGAGTGCCTTGGGTCCGAAGCCATGACGCATCCGACCAATCCACCCAGTACGCCCAGCGTACAGGTCAACGAAGCAGTACGCCCAGCGTACTCTGAGATTACATCCAACGTAATCCGATGTTGAGCACCCTATAAGAACTCGAGGGTTGCCAATTTTTTTTTGCTAATTTCCACTTCTTCACCCCCTTTTTCTTTCTTCTACTTTGCGAGAAATACCCCCAAAGCCCCGGTATCAACCCCGACATCCCAAGCAAGTCTCGAAGCCTCGAAGATCCCGAGAAATAGAGTTATCGAGCCGAAACTCTGCCCGCAAGAAGGCCGGTTTTTGGAAGATATCCCGGTTTCATCGAAGATTATTATTTTAAGAGTCGTAGTGTTGTCCGAGCATCGTCTTATAAAGTGAGTGTGTAGTTGCTTTCTTCTAAAACATAAATATGAATTATTTCTCTATAAAATATGTGTTATGTGTTTATATATTATTTGTTATTTGGAATGAGTATTGAATGAATATATTATACAGGTTTTAAGTTGTGTATGAATGTGTGTGTGTATATATATATATATATCTACAAAAATGTTGGGTAAAGCATGGGTAGATAGTTGATGTGTGATGAAATAAAAATGGTGAGAGGCCTTGATGTTGTTGTTGGTCTAGTCATCTAGCGGAGTATGGATGACGACCACAGACTCTTTCTAGACTGTCCAGTGGAATGATGGCAGGTTCATAACCTATAGGTGTTGTGAACGATGTGTTCACCAGTGTACTTTATCCCCCTCATGGTTGCCTTTAGGACATCTATTATTGAGGAAACCCCTTTGCAGTAATGTCCATCCCGATGAAAATCCTAGATTAGGTCCCTGGTAATAGTTGTTTTAGAGGCGTAAAGTGAGGATAACGGGAATGGGTAATCAGGTTATTGTTGGTTGGTGAAATTAAATATAATTATTTATTGTGCGTTGAAAACCCTATATGCTCACCAGACTCCCAATCCTGACCCACTCAGTTTCATTTGTATTACATGTAGTGGCGTGAGGGCATAAAATGGATGAATCATCAAGTTATTTTGTTTATAGGCATTTAGTTGTATCTAACTGTTGTAAGGCTTATAATGTGTCGTTTATGCTTTTGGTTTGTATCGGAACATGACATCCGAGTTTTGGTATATAATGAAAAATACATTTATTTACGAAATGTTTTGGTAATTATTATTTTATCATATTTTGTTTGGGAACAAATTCCACAACTCTTTTAATCAAAGGATTACTCTGAAATTATTTTAAAAGCATAAATTAAACCGGTCTTTTCTGGCCATGATTTTGGGAATGTCATAGACTAATGTCATTACATATGTAAAGTAAATGAGGAAGAAGTATATGTCGAAAATGGAAGGAAAGTGGTGATGGAAGCATTAACAGTGATGATAATGACTTCATAATGAGTCATAATAACATCATGGTTTTTCAATACAATTTAAAAGCGTATTTAAGTTGAATTAGTAAAGTTAGGTTTAATCAAAGAGTGTGTTTTGATTAGATAACTTGGCACGTGAGATGCATTAGAGCATGTTAATATCTTTCAGTAGCAACATAAAATGGTAATTATGAATTGCATCAATGTATAATCAAGTTAAATGGAAATATTGAAATCTAGAACTAGAACCGTTAAATTCATTGTTTACAAATACCTGCATGCTTTCGTGTTTGACTGTTCTTTTATATTTGTAAAACAAACCCCCGTCCCTTGTGACCAAAGTACATTACGCAAAGATGTATATATTGTCACATGTCTCTGTGGTTTAACCATTTTTCCTTGTATTTCATTTTAATGCAATTGAATAGTGGATTAAAGGATACTTCTGTACCATTTTATTTGTTAGGTTGGACACCCTAAAATCACCGGACATGGACCCAGACCCTATAACATAATATCGATAAACAATTAGTTCGTTTAAAATAGCAAAAAATAAAAACAATTCAAACTTAAGTTCTTTTTCCTTACCTTCTAGCAATTATGATACGTTTTATATGCCGCTAAAAATAGAAAACAATTCAAAGTTAAGTTTTTTTTTCTCACTTTCTATCATTTGTAGTATGCTTTATATGTCGTTAATTATTTTGGTTGTTTAAAGAGAATGACATTTAACATTTTAGAACCCTAAATCACTCATAATACATATCTTGTGTTTCCTCCATTTATGGCAAATGTCCAATTACGAATACGTTTATGTCGTACAAGCTAGATGAAAGTTTAACTTCAAATTACATGTTTGTAGAAACGTATAAATTTAAGTTTCTCTTACAATTAGTTTAGACGTTCTATTTCCAAGATTGTCTAAAATAGAAAATCAAGGGAGAAAGAACTTTTTCTTGTTATAATTATTCTTTTCCATTTTCCATTGTTAAACTAAACATTTATAGCATACCCCTATCAATATTTAAGTAAACAAATATTTTACTCAATTATGAATCGAGTTCATGTTTCTTGAAGTTGACATGAGATGACATTCTACATGCAAACGACTAAACTTTTCACAAAATTTTAAGAACATACAAGTTGCAAATAGTTTTTAGTTTTTAAGAAAACAAAGCATTTAAAAAAAAGTTTTGTTTTAGTTTACGGGTCTAAACCTTTTAATATAAACAAAAAACTTTAAACCTAAAAGCTACTCCAAATAATTTTTAAAAGCTTTTAAGACCTTTTAATTTTTAGTTTTTATATTTTATTTTACTTTATATTTTTCAAAAGCTAAAAAATATTTTTACCCATATTTCCATAAGAATTGAAACTATATCTTCAAACTATCAACTAGTTTTATCATATAAGTTTAGATTAACATTTATAAAAATATCATATAAATTAGTATGCCAAAAGCCAAAAAAAAACATTAAAGGAATAAGAATTAGCTTGAATATGAAAGCATTACATCTAAAACAAGTATCATACAACTAAGAAAACCATGACAATGGAAAAAACAAACAAAATAGATATTGAAAAACTCAAACAAACGACATACTAAAAAATGTGACACTTTAATCAGTAATCACCATAATACATCTTTTGTGTGTCACTCCATCGACCATATGTCATCGTTGACATTGCTGATTAGGCTAGGCGTTAAGCTGGGCGGAGTCATGGCAGCATCTGTTGAACGCCACATCAGAAAAATGGGAGGAAGAAGCTCGGAAGAAGAAGAGAAGGAGAATAGGAGGGGTGATGTAACGTCCCAAAAATACCAAGTAAAATTTTCATTTTTAATCAATCAAACTATTTATTCTTTTGTTCTAAAAGATAATAAGAGTAATAGTATTCTCCAAACATCATAGTAAAATCACAAATAGCCAATGCAAAATAAACTCTGGGGATTGCAGTGCGATCACACCGAGCCTTTCCTTCTGAGACTGGAAGTACCTGAAAAATTACTAAACCGCAAACCGTAAGCACAAAACATAGTGAGTTCCCCAAAATATCACATACTATACATACATTTCCATGGGCTACCCCCATGGTCTTGCATACAAGTGCCATAAGCTATCCCCATGGTCTTTCATACCATTGTCATGGGATGCCCCCATGATCTTCCCTTATAGTGCCTTGGCTACCCCAAGGTCTTACTCACAAGTGCAATGGGCTACCCTCATGGTCTTTCATAACACAATCCAGTATGTCGATATTGATGCCTTCGACCCACGAGTACAGTGAGAAGACTCACCTAACTCCTGAAATTAGCTAAACCACAACCCAATGCCCCACAACAAATGTTATAACGCCCCTATCAAAACATTCAAGGTCCAACCTTATTCTAAAAACTAGAACCAACAATCTTGCCCAAAAATCAACCCAAGTCAACAAGTCAACGGTACAAAAACCTCCTCATCGAATGGCCACGTTCTGGCCTTCCATTAGCCACATCATACCAAATGCACTCATCCAGACTTATCCCCCCCTCTTATGATCCATTGTGGATCCTTAATCATTCTTCTTCTCTTGAATTACTCATGGATTTCTTACTCTTAATCCTCCACGGATTACATCTAATTTTTTTAATAACTCCTTATCTTGTTCCACTCATGGAACCTTTCTTGATGTTATCTAACCACACATAATCCTATTACCGCATGAATCATTTATCTATATCCCCAAATGAATCATCATCTCTTTCTGCGTAGGGAACATAATCTCATTAATAAATTATCTACTACTCATCTCTTTATCTCATCAATAAATTATCTACTACTCATCTAGTACTTAACTCATTAAGTACTTAATCTTTATCTCCATCTCATGCACATAGGTATTCTACACACTACCACTGTCATATGTACATACTTACATACTCTTACTTATGATTATACTATGTATAATGATATTCCATCTTCTCTTAGGTATTTAACAAATACCTTTCGCATCTAACCTTACAACTCTAGGTATATGTACATGATCTGATACATATTTCTAAATGTATACCTCATACATACTCCACATATACATACATGCTCCGATACATTCTTTTAAACGTATATTCTTAAGTTATCTTCATCTAATAACTTGAGATCATTCACTTCGTGCCTCAAGATCCAACATACATGCATATATATATATATATATATATATATATATATATATATATATATATATAATATTAAATAAAAAGATTATAAACATATAGTCAATATCTAATGAGAGCGTGGGAGATATAACTCACCTTGTTAGTTAGTGAAGACTAAGTACTCTTGGCTACATTCTTCCACTAATGCATTCGTGATCCATCCTCTTTACTCAAAGCCTATTCACACAACATATCAAGTTACTTAAAACTTGTATTATCCTATTAAGAGCTTAATGACCCTCTTTGTTAAAATGCACACTTAATGGATCCATATTCCGTCTTCTTAATTTATATCTCTTAATCTATTCCAACTAATGAAATAAGCATCCAATACTACCTAATTCATTATAATCTAGCCTTTAATGCATCAATCATAAGCCCGATAGTTAGGGTTTCAAACCCTAACTCTCATTGGGTTGATTTCACCATAAAAATCACTTCACGATCTTTATTAAAGCTTCTAAACACTCTCATCTACATCATAACAAAGATATATGTTAATCAATTCAATCAATCATAGCAAAATAACAATTTCACCCAAATGGAGAAATCTTACCTTAACGGAGAGAGGATGAAAATTCTTGTTAGACTCTATCTCTAGCTTCTTTTTGGCATTCTTTCAGCTCTAAAATCACCCCTCATTAGCTCCCAATCGAGTTTGGTGAAATAGTTCGATAATACAGGTTTAACAGATTAAATATATGTTTTGGCACCGTCACTGTGCCATGGCAACCTTCTTGCAATGCGGTGGTGGCAATATTTAGCAGATTCCAACTTTGGGACATTTTCTTCCAATCTTTAAACGTGCATAACTTCTTCATTTCAAACCCATTTTCGTGATCTTTATATCCACGCGAATGTATTAACAAGCCCTACAATTCAATCTAGTTACTTTTGGCTTAATTATTACAAAACTTAATCCATTAAGCTATGCAAAAAGCTTAAAATACAAATTTTGTCCCATTTTCTAATGCGTCTTCAAAGATGTATATCTGCTTTATCTTATCTTCGTTTTTCACAAATCTTATATCCACACGAAGGTGGGGATGAGTTCTACAACTCAATTAAGTCATTTCGGGATTAATACTTATGGGTCTTAATCCATTAAGTCACAAACTTGGCCAAAAAAACATAAAAATTCCCATTTTACCCTTTTGACCTAAACGCATCTTCTCTTGCATTTCTTCTCTTGGACTTACTTATCTAATCTTATACAAGTGACTTAAACTTATCTTGGTCATTTTCATGAAGTCAGAACTTCATACGCTTATGAAATTCTTCTTAACGTTCAAATTACCCTTTTTAAATCTCTCTAAATTTTGATTTCTTACCGTTAAAGTTAATAGATATTTATAGAAGGTAAAAACGAATAAAGGAGTGGTTTTGCACATATTTTTTTAGTCATACACAATAACTTATGTTTTATATAGTTTTACAAACAACCTTCTCAACATAAATTATTATGTATGACAAAAAACTGTAGTGTACAAATTATCATCCAAAAAGATAAAATAAAATCAGACCGTTCAACGGTCAAAAGAGAAAGCGAAGAAAGAGATCGTGGAGTGGTTCTACTTATAACAAAATCTTAAACAATGGTATCACCCTTGCCGACGCGATGCCCGTTCCCGTTTGACATCGTCTTTCCTAGTCATCGTTGTCGGTTGCAGCACTTGTATAACACATTGTCAGATATTCTTACCGCTTACCACGAAATAATTTGTGATTTGGAAATGATTATATAATATTAAGACGTTAAAATATAGTAACTTAAAATAATTAGATAATAAATTTGTATTTATTTTTTATTACAACAATTTTGCCTATTTATTTTTACCTATGGAGTATAAAAATCAAAGTAATACTAAATTCTAATCAAACTTTGCCACACACCCAAAAGGACAAAAACCTTTTAAACCCCAATTAGATATATTTAACCTTAAAAAAATATGATATTTTGGGTGCATTCTATGGATTGCTAATATGTTCCACAAAGGCTAACACGTGGCTTTTCTTCTGGGAAGAAAAACCTCCTCTTTTAGATTCTTGAATATCTATAATTAAAACTTATTTATTTATTTATTTATTTTTAATTTTTTTATGATAAAAGGAGATGGAAAATTTGAAGGGTTATGGTTTACTTCAGAAGGGCTTTTCGATTTCTCTCAAATTTTACGAAGAGAGAAAGAGAGTGTAGGACTCTGCATGTATATATAGAGACAGAATCTGTATCTATACACCCATTTATCTAATTCAGACAGTAAGCCATTGATACTACTAAACGGCTATAATTTTCAGGGCTAAAGTGATTCTACAAGTGATTTCTATTGTTTTATGTAATCCGACGTTTTTTGTTGGGTTTTTCATCTATGAATTTCGTATGTTCGGTCATAAACAAAAGGGTTTAATCAGGGTTTCTGCTAGATTTAGAGGAAGACAATTAGCCCTCTGGATATCGGGGGCTTCCAATCTGCATTACAATTTCAAATAAGGTTCGATTGTTCTTCAATCGTTATTTTAGCCCTAATAATGCCTGATGTTTATTCAACTTACAAGAAGCGAGATGATATCTGCGATGATGTTTGTGGTCAGGTATGTTTGTCTATAACTGTATCCTTTTAGGGCTCTTAGTTTTTTCACAGACAGTTATGATTCTGAAGACTAATCCTTCTGGGGTTTCGTTTTTTCGGGGATTGTGATGAATATGTACTGTTTGATTTTGGGAATTTCGATGATTTGATGGGAATGGAATATAAATTTGCTCTTCAAAATTGTTTAGGAAAAAATCCATTGATGTTAGATGAACCCTAGAACTATTGGGTTCACTGTATTCGATAATTGTGCTTGAATCTTTGTGGGTATTGCTCGATTGTGCTTATTCTATATTATCACCATAATTATCAAGAAACTAGATGGATTTATACTATATTAAAAGTTGGAGATGGTTGCATTTTGGTGGTGATTGCAAGTGTTAATGCTTATTTTATTAGGGTTTAAAAACTTACGCACACTGCACAATTGGTGTTTGCCTGTTTGAATGTACTTTTCAAACTGATAATCATGACAATAGTCAGTTTAAGAATCAGATAATAAGATGATTAAAGCTACTAATTTTTCATTTATCTCAATAATCTACACTATTATTGTAACTTCTTACATGCTCCTTCAAATCTTGAAAGTCTTTGCAAAAATCATTCCAGTTTTTAGGTTTTCTGTCATCAAATGTTGACCTTTTTATGTATCAAAATGCTCAATTTTTGACCATTTTATGGTTTGCAGGAGGTAAGCAGAATGTCAAGAATCAAATGCATGATGCAGAGTCTTGATTTGCGAAGTTTTATAATATTATTTTTATTAATCCCAACTGGGTTTGTGGGTATTTATTTTCATGGACAAAAAGTAACATACTTTCTTCGGCCACTATGGCAATCCCCCCCTAAACCCTTCATTCAAATCCCCCATTACTATCACCAAAACGTCTCAATGACAACCCTCTGCAGACTCCATGGGTGGAAATTACGAGAATACCCTCGAAGAGTATACGATGCAGTCCTGTTCAACAATGAAATCGACATGCTCATGATCAGATGGAAAGAACTTTACCCTTACATAACCCAATTCGTTCTCTTAGAATCCAATTCAACTTTCACATCGATCCCAAAACCCCATTTTTTCGCAATAAATCAAGAAAAGTTTGACTTTGTAAAACCCCGTTTGACTTATGCCACAATCCCGGGTGGATCAAGAAAAGGGATTAATCCGTTTTATGAAGAGGCGTATCAGAGAGTTGCAGTTGACCGGCTTTTGAGAATTGCAGGTAGGGTTTACTTTTTTACAAAACACCATATTGTTGTAATTTGTTTATGACAATTTTACCCTTTTGCAGGTATTGAAGATGATGATTTGTTGATAATGTCAGATGTGGATGAGATCCCGAGTGCACACACAATCGATTTGTTAAGATGGTGTGACGGGTCCCCCGACATCATGCATTTAAATTTAAGAAACTTTTTATACTCTTTTGAGTTCAATATCGATCATAAAAGCTGGAGGGCTTCAGTCCATAAATATAAAAAAGGGAAAACCAGGTATGCCCACTACAGACAAACGGATTATTTATTTGCAGAGTCTGGATGGCATTGCAGTTTTTGTTTTAGAAAAATAAGTGATTTTGTGTTCAAGATGAAAGCTTATAGCCATTCAGACAGAATAAGGTTTCGACATCATCTTGATCCCAAAAGGATTCAGACAGTGATTTGTAATGGGGATGACTTGTACGATATGCTTCCTGAGGAGTACACTTTTAAGGACATAATTGGGAAAATGGGACCCATTCCTCATTCGTATTCTGCAGTTCATCTTCCGGAATATTTGTTGAAAAATGGTGATGAGTTTAAATATCTTTTACCTGGGAATTGTGTTCGTGAAGCTGGGTAGGTTGTAAGGTACAAGTAGGCAATGCAGGGGGGAAAATGGGTATTTTGATATGTAACGTACAAGTAGGAAATGCATAGATGATGTTGATGCTGCTTTTTTTTTTGTTTCTTTGTGTATTATGCAACAAATATGCCTTCCAACTTGAATTTTTGAAATATGCTTTTATGGTCAGGTTTTTAGTACTACTCTCACTTCTGTGCATTGTCTTTTCTGTCCTTACATTTTTATTATAGATAACCAAATTGTTGGTTAAAGGACAAGGTTGTTATGGTAATTCTTTTTTTTTTTGATATCATACTTTTTATTGTGGGTTCCATCTCATTTTTTCTGAAAGCGATATGTTTGTCTCATAGCAACGACAGATTTCAGTTACATTTTGACTGTGTTTTTCTATCAAGTTTTATTTAAAATAAATCATGTTTAAATGATAGAATTTAGTTGAAGTTGTCTTTGTTGTTTATTTTACAAAAATGAAGTCATTTGGATAAACGATGTTTGGGAAGATGTTAATATTTTTGGAAAAACTAAGACAAATTTGTAAAGAACATTTATATTAAATGGTGCTAATTAGTAACTTCCATTCGTATTAAATGTAAAGAACATTTATATTTATATAACTTATTGTGCTAATAAGTAAAACTGAACAATAAGTTATATATATCAAGGAAGGATTTATATTGGTAAATGTTGGAGAAATAACCAATAAAGTCGTTGTAGTATAGTGGTAAGTATTCCCGCCTGTCACGCGGGTGACCCGGGTTCGATCCCCGGCAACGGCGATTTTTCTTTCTGCATCTTATTTTTTTAGTATATGTATGTAACTGCATCATTTTGAGAGTTTACAAATTAATAAAACTTACAATTCTCTCCATTCTTCTTAGATCTGAACATTTACATGGTATTAACTTGATCCTTTTCAATTTTCAGGAAATTCTTTTCTTCTTCATTAATTCAATCATGTCTGAATCTGAAGATGATCATTCCAATGAATCTACTGTGTTCAATCTTTCTAGCCCCTTTTACCTTGGATCTTCTAAAATTCAAGCTCAATAATGATCTCTAACATCTTCAATAGCATTGAATATAGTGTAACCATGTTAGCCTAAACAAGCTCTATACCAAAACAAAAGACCTTCTATATGCTCGTGTTTGGGATTCAAATAATCAGATGATATTTTGATAAGTTGGACTAGTTTTCAACATTTAAACGATTACTGAAATTATCACATTAAAAAATCGGTGTCTTCTATATCAGAATAAAAAAGATGACATTAAGATACTGTAGTGAAATCAGGTATTTTATATTTTATGATTAATGTTGAATCAAAAGTCGTTGTAGTATAGTGGTAAGTATTCCCGCCTGTCACGCGGGTGACCCGGGTTCGATCCCCGGCAACGGCGTTTTTTCCAATTTTTTATAATGCACTCACTCTCTTTTTATTTTTGATATAGACACCTAAAACTTATTACTTTATTATTATTTTTTTAAAAAATAAACCTCTTCATGATAGAAACGTGTTTAGATAAAATAAAGAAAGTAAGAAACATCTAGAATAAAAATAATAATAAAAAAAAACTTAAAAACATTAAAGGTTTTATGTATGAATATCGCCTCTGCATAGTCAAAGTCAAATCACGGCTTGTTACAAGTATATAGTGTTGAACATAAAATACGCTTCTAGAGACCAAGTACATGACATAAAAGTCTTTCTTATAACAACACCTAAAAAGGTTTAACTTAAATACGTTTCACACATCTTTCGTATCATGACATATTAATATTAATGTTCGTGTTTACCAAATATTATGATTGTGATTTTGATGTCAACAGAAGGAATTTTATTACCCTTGAAACAAATAGCTTTTATATTTTACAACCACAACTATCATCTCATCTAAACTCACTTCATAATTTACACCTTCTCCATCAACACTTGTCCTATTTTTACTTGATAAGTATGTTCCAAAACTACCCTTTTGTCAATATCACCGACAACACCGATAAAAGCACGAAAACGGACCACCTTTCGGGGTGTCATGCAGGGGCGTTGTTGGTATTTCATCTTCTTTTGAGATCAACGTGCTTGTTCCAGGGGAATCCGGCAGAAACACGTTGAACATCCGTGGCGGCACCGCGGTGGCTTCCGGTGGCGGCGGCACCGCGGTGGTTGACAGGTAATGGTGAAGCATTTGTATAATTTGACTGAAATTTGGCCGACCATTCGGATCTTCCTTCCAACAAGATGTCACAATTAAAGCCAAATCCTCAGGCAGTTCATCAGCACTCGGCCTCACATTCTGCAGAACATTAAATACACTGTCAGTATAGCCAGTAATAGTAGACAGTAGACAGCAGACAGATACCTTAAAGGCGGCTGCATAGGCGGCTTGAAGATTTGACATGCCTTCAAAAGGCAACTTATTGTGTATAAGCTCCCACAAAACAATTGCAAAGCTGTATGCATCCACCTTGTGGTTATAATGTTTCTTTTCTCCATGTCTTAATGTTACAGTGCTATAAAGCTATAAAAAAAAACATAAGAAAACAATGTTTCATAAATATCGAATTTAACCCCGAATAACAAAAAACATTACAAAAGGAGTATATTAACAATAACATACCTCTGGAGCCATCCAGCGATAAGTTCCTGTTTCTGCAGTCATCATCTCTGTTAACGATTCTTCTCTTGCCAAACCAAAATCAGCGAGTTTTATAGATTTGTGATCGGATGTCAACAACAAGTTTTCTGAAACAATTTAACAAAGGAAATATTAAAAAAAACATATATTAGTAATAAAGAGAAATGGGAAATTTAATTTACCAGGTTTTAAATCACGATGAATGATTCCATGTGAGTGTAAGCATTCCATTGCTCGAGCTATATCAAGTGCAAACCCAATAGCGACACGTGTATCCAACAATCCCCTTGGTCGCATATTTAATAAATATTTACGTAGTGTGCCACCAGTAAGAAGCTCGGTTACAATCACCATGATTGGTTTCTTACAAGCTCCAATAAACTGTAGTGTGATCATATTCATATTCATTTTCATACAGAATTTTATGTAATTGTTGTAAGATCTGATATAATATTTGATCAAGATTACCTTTACTAAGTTCTTGTGTTGGACTTTAGACAACATGGCGATTTCTCGAGCAAAACGACCTTCGATCTTTGAAATTTCTTCTGGGGTGTCGCCTTTGTTTATGATCTTAATCGCAACATTCTGGTTTTTATATCTGGAAAATAATGATATGAGATCCCATCTTCCTAATTAGTACAATTATTTTTTTTTTTTTTACTGAATTAACATGACATTTTGGTTAACAAAGTTGACTTACTTGCCCTCATAGACTTTTGAATGTGCACCTTCTCCGATCTTTGGACCAACAAAAAGAAGCTTCGGATCAATCGACCACTTTGCTTCCAAATTAAACTCCCCTGTTGAGTAAAACCCATTCCCGGATCCCATTTTCTTCAACTTTTTTTTTTATCTTCGAACACTCGTTGAGGACTTTCACAAACACTTACAGGCAAAATTTTCAACACCGCATTCTGAAGGCATAGGGTATATACCCACCATATAAAACAGATACATACAAGATCAGCAACAGAAATAAGTCGAAACGCACTTTATTATTGAAAAGTTAATCGGGTTAACTTTATTTGGGAAATAAAATCAAACTATACGCCTTCAAACTCCAATTTACACCACAAATCATACAAACAGAACTTAGAAACCGATTACAAAGCTTCAGTTCAAGAATCAACGCAGGCAAATGTAAATTGGACTTGAAAGAGAGGCAGATGTTGGAGGTTATAGAGTATAGGGTAGAGATAAAAGAGAAGAGTATTGTAAAAGTTTTAGGCTTTATGTGGGGATTGTGTTGTTGCGTTCTTGATCGGCAAAGATAAGGGAGAGGAATTGCGAGTCGTTCTGACAAAAACTGTGCGAGTCGTATTATTTAATTCATTATAAAATTTAGGTGAGAAAAAGGGAAAAGAGATGGAAAGAAAGAATGGGTTGAGTTTGATAAACAGAATAAATTTTAATATTCGACTATATCTTATATAAACGACAATTTATAGATTCTTATAGGCTTGTCACTTGTCTCAAATATATAAATATGTTTATTTTCTTTCAGAATATTTAAAAATAGGTAAATATTCATTCAGACCATTATCAAATCCGATCAAACATTAGAAAATAAAATAATTATAGAAATGATCGCATGGTAGAGAAAATTGTAAACTTTTTTTTTTTTTTTTATTTCTTTATTTATTTTAACGTTTTGGTCTCTCAAACTAACAACTTTACAATCCCGGTTAAGTTTAAGTTGTCCACGTGAATAACACATGTAACATCCTAATTTGGGGCTTAAAAGTTTCACCTTCTTTGGTGATAAAAATAAATAATAAATAAAATAATAAATGTATTATAACATTATTTAATGAAGTTTTGTAAAATAAATAATATTACTTTAATAAAATAAGTGTTTGGACCTAATGAGTGGAAGTCGAATAGAAAACTTAAGATCAAGGGTTGACTAGTCAATGACCATTTGACTAAGAAAAATCATTCTTGTGATCAATGTATAAAATATGGATGTTCATTTAAATCTTTGGTCAAAATGTGTCAATTATGAGAAAGGAAGGGGTAATTATGCAAAACCTTGAAAATTAGAAGCTAAATAGAGGGAGCCTCTTACCATTAGATGATAAAACGTTTGAGAGGAGGGAAGAACACTCATATGGCGATTTTGAATGATTCAAGGAGATTTAAAGCTAGTTTTGTGAAGAATTGAAGGAATTGTCAATCTAAAGCTTCATCAAAGTGATTGGAGGTATCATTTTTACTCATCTTCTCCATGAGTTCAAACATAGGGTTTGAGTTTTGACCCTAAATCTGTTAATGGTGTTTATATTGAAGATTTGTTGATATATTCAAGCAAGAATTTAGTATTTGGACTCTCCTTCTTCATTAAACCAACCCCTAATTGGTTTAATGGGGAATTGGATTGAGTTTTGAGCTTCAAGCTCCATTAATAGTGGAATTCTTAATGTAGCAGTTCCAACAAGTTGTGGAGTGTTAGATTACCCTATTAAACACCATGAGATTGTTAAATCATCATTGAAATATTTAAATCCACCAATTAATGGTGAAATTGGGTGATTCAAATACTAGATTCATTTATATGTTGTACCTTGGCATTGTAGAGTTGTACTCTAACCATTAATTGTAGAATTGGATTCATTTATGGAACTACTAAGTGTTTAAATGATTGAAATTGTTATTCTCTAGTTTGGATTCAAGCCTCAATATGAATCCATAAGAGTTCTATGTAAATTAATCATTTGATGTGGAATCGAGAATTATGATTTTCGGTGAAGATCCATGAGAGTTTTGATGAAAACTTCAATGATTGGATGAGGATCAGTATGAGAATTTTCATGAATTGAAGTCATAATTCATGAATTTAAATAGTAGAGTATTGATGATTTATTTATATTAAGATCTATTTTTTTTATGTTTTTTTAATGAAACTATGAAATCAAGCTTTTCAAATGGTTTTCATGTAGGGAATCATCAATTCCAACCCTTGGAATGCATGGATTGATTACTTTAATGTCGATTAAGATGTAAAAGATGATAATTAAGGATGTTTATGTTTGATTATATGTCTAAGCCCATAACTATAATTGGTATATACTTAAATTGATAGTAGCACAGTTCTTTTGGGTTGCCCTCAAAACTAGCAACCGAACAAATGATTTTGGAGAATTGAATTTATTATTTGATTGATAAATTGAAATAAATGATTTGTTAATATATTATGAGAATAATATATTAATTTGAATAGTAATAATTAATCAGAAATTAATTGAAATTAATTTTGTGATTAAAAAATTAATGAAAAGTGCATGGACTGAATTGTAATTATTCAATAGTTGAGCAAGAGGCAATCTATAACCCTCCTTAGGCTATGGACGGTTTTTCCATTAGGTTTGGATGATTTCTTCATGCCTACGGAATTCTAGAATTATCCTTCGAGGATAAACAAAAAAGTGGATAATTACCCGGTTTAAGATAATCCTTGGATTTTGGCCTTATACTATAACCCTCCTTAGGCTAGGGTTTCCTGACTGCACTATAAATAGAGATATACCCTATGGATTTTGGCCATCCTCTTCTTTGGAAAACCTAGCCGAATTTTTGAAGTCCTCTCCTCTTTTTCAATCATCTCCCTTTACTAGTGTTGGGTGTGAACCATTAGAGGCGTGCCATTTGTGACGCTTGCTCTCAAGGATTCAACAACACAAGGATTTTCGATTGCAATTATTATATAGTAATCAATGTATGTTTATTCTAAACCTAAATTGTGAATTTCGAATTCATAGTAACATGCTAGGTTTTTTCTATTTTGTTGTTCAAGTTGTATATTCAATTAGAGAAAACGTAGATAAAATTATTTAGGGTTATATGCACACATATGATTGTATGTTATGCTAAAAACCCATCGGTTGTATCAGAGAGTAGGTTTACTTTTCTATTTAATTGATACAATAATGAACTTGAACAAGGAGGAGAAAACATAATCGTGATTATGTTCTTCAAATGCGATGTGGTGTTCTTCCAACACGGCGTGGTGATCATTAAACACGGCGTGTTCAGCTGTCAGATCCGAAATTTTGTGCCTCATATATTTAATCTGCTTTTATATGATAATTTCCTTTTATACTTATCCTCCAAATTCGATCTTGGTGTATCTATGATGATAATTTAAAATCCTAGAAGTTAGGAGATAAATATTTAATTTAGTTAATTGTTTATTAATATGATTGTATTAAGTGTATAAATAAATCTAGATATTAATTAATTAAATAATTAATGTCAAATAATATTTGGTATTTTAAAAATTAATTTAATTATATGATTAATTAAAAGATAATAAATGAGTCCATAGATTGTTTAAATTTAATTAAATTAAAAGTTTAATTTATTAAAATATTAAACACTTGGAATTTTAAAATGTTTTAAAATGAACCTTATACTATATATATTATTAAAAGTTTAGTATATATTATACGTATAAGAAAATTCAGTCGAACCGCCGGTAAGCCTCATTCCCGAAGCCATATTATAAGGGGAGTTTAATGAAGCGGCCTATAAAATGACCGACATTGGATATCCATTCTTAACAACCGCTCTCTTGTGTGGTAGAGGGTCGTTAGCCGAACGGGTTCGATAAGACAATTAATTCTCATTAATAAGTATAATGTGATATAAAGTAACTAAACTATTTTATAAAAATCTCACTCTTAGTTACTTTAGATAAAATTTGAATTTGTATGCTAATCCATAAAATTGAACATTACACTTTATGAGTTGTTAGTGGAGCGTATTGTGACAACTCGAAATTTATATCTTATACAAACATTCACTTCAATACAAGTCAGATTTATTTCTGCAAATTTTTAAGCTTTTTGGAGTCAGTTTGAGTGTTCTATAGCCTAGTACTTCAAGAGATAATTAGAGGAAGTATACTTTAGGACTAATCGTACAACATTTAAGTCGCAAAACTCCAAAATTTAGGAGTTTTCGGCCCAAATAGTGTTTGGATCAAAAACCCCAAAGAGTATAAAAGTGACACTTAGTCATTTATACCATTCTTTTTCCATTTCCAAGTCAAGAAACAATTCTCTCTCAAGTATCATCCGGATTTTTGTCAAGATCTTCAAGATTGTAAGTGTTTCCTTCCTTGTTTAGTTGATCTCTTCCATTATCTAGTGATCTTACATGATTTCATCCGTGAAATCATTCCTTTTTCTTAGATCTTAAAGTGTTCTTCATTTCACCAAGAACACCAAGAACACACACTAGTGTTTTGGGCCGAAAACACCTTTCCTTGCTTCCATATTGTAAGTATCTATCTCATATACTTGTTATCTAGTAAGGATACTGGATTTGGAGCCTTGAAATCGTCATTTTTTCAAGAACAAAAGGGGTTTTCGGTTAGTGCATCTCCTTAAACCGAAAACCCTAAAGAAAGGTGCTTTTAAGACCTTAAGCCTTTCCTAATGCTTAGTATTGAGTCTAGAACACTTATTTGCTTATTGAAAACCATTGGAAATCACCTTATGCATCAACGATCATGAGTTTTCGGCCAACCATTTGGACCAAAAACCTCTTGGACCGAAAACCATATGGACCGAAAACTCCAAGCAACATACCACTTGGACCGAAAACTCCCTTAAGTGGCTATACAACCCTTAGATGCAACCCTTGGTACTTCTAGCACTTGATTCAAAGTGTTTTCCATGTCCTAGGGTGTCTTAACTTGGTCAATTAGTTGTTAAATGACTAATTGGTTACATATATGTGTTATTATATGATAAATAGGATACGTGTGTGTGCTCAAGTCTTCACTTGACACTTAGCATCCTATACCATTTGTTCATCCAAACCACTCACTACAAGTGTGTTCCAAGGCCGGTGGTAGAGGGGGGGGGGGGGGAAACAAGGGATTTATAGGAGAGTTCAAATATTACAAACAATTACAAACATTTGATGCCTTGGTAGAAGGCTACTTGTAGTAGAAAACATCGGGTTTTATAGGAGAGTTCAAATATTTACAAACTTATACATCAAGTGCATACAAACACTTTCATACAAACAATGACACTAAAATACTTATGAACTCACCAGCTTTAAAGCTGATTAAATCTTTCAAAATAACTTGTATTCTCAGGTCATCAGTAGACAGGTACCGATGCCAGGCTTTTGAGAAGATGGAGCACATTCAGGACTCATATCATATTTTGATTTACTTTTTGGTGTCTATTAAACTTAACAGAACACACTTGTATTAAATTATATTGTTAATGCAATGGATGATGTTGTTGCTTGTTTACTACTATGCATTGCTGTGATACTGTACATGACATCCTCCACACCTGAACGTTTTTGTCGTTCTGGTTTTGGGGTGTGGCAGATTGGTATCAGAGCATTGTTTATAGTGAATCGAGTATATCAACCCATAAAAGATATACAAACTATAAATACAACGGGATTAAAATACTCTGACCAAGAGATTATACTTTTAAATAATAAAATATTTAAACAAGTATACATACCTGCATTCATACTAAAATCAGTGTCACTAGGACAGAACAAAAGTATTACGATTGTTGGACAACACAATCAAACTTAGGGACATATAGTCAACCCTGGGAAGATATAGCTTGATCAACTATATTATCCGAGGAGTGACTAGCATGTGCCTAAGGGTGGTTGTGAGGTTGCAACAAGTCTAAAAACTTACCAACAATATTACAATGAAAACATTAAAACATAACATAAACTTAAAATACTATAGGAGTATTTTGTGTTAGTATAAGTACTTATCTAAGAACTAAAGGTTTTTATTAGTATGTCAATAATTGCTAAGGGGATACACTAAGGTTATATGTGACTAGGATGTCATAGACTTAGAATCTGTGATCTTTTCTTTTCTTCCTGTTCCTTGTTTGGTTGTGGATTTGGAGTTAGGATCACTTATTCGAAGGTCTATCCTGTTTTGCTTCCATATAAATGGTATGCATTAAGCAAGTATTGAAGTAACTAATAAAGATCATCTTATAATTATCTAGTTAGTTCGTCTATTAATTATTTCTTTACCCCTTTTCTCACATAGATTTCATGGTTGGATTCCATATCCCCAGAGACCCGTACTATCCCAACAACGGCAATGCAGGATTGCTAGAAGAAGAACCAGAAGATGATTATCCAATCCCCTTGGATGATCACCTTGTTGAAGGCTTCTCTGATGGTTCTGACTCAGAGCCAAAAGTCAACAACCTACCCCCAGTAGCTCCAAACCCAAACCCTCATCCAACATTTCAAGGACTCACACCTCTATGGGCCACAAACTTGAACAGATGGAGTCAGGAACAGGGTCAACCCATTCCCTACAATGGGGACAGAAGCTTTTACAACCTAACCGAGGGAGGTTATGCTGATTGAGTCCTGCCTATCATGGTCCGTAGGATTGCTCAGAACACCGAGCAAGGATGAGCAACTATCGACCGAGTAGTGGAGATTGACGCCAACTCTGGCGTTAACACAGTCCGCATCCGTCAGCTGGACACTGGTCCATAATGCAGCCCTACAGAGAGACATGGAGCACCGTCTGTCAGAATCAAGGACTCATTACAGTGGTTCTCGTAGTAAATAGAGCCTACTCAACCTTCTCCTTTGGATATAACTTAGTTATGTAAAAACTCTAGTCTAATTTCCTATCTTTGTTAAAACTTGGACCTGTTAGGTATTGATTAGATCGTAGGTTTGTCAAAATTTTCCCATCTTGGTTGATATAAGGCCTACTACTAGGTCATTCTTCCTGAACTTGTTACATCTATAATTCTAGTATTATTGACAGATATCTAATCTCATGGAAATTATTATCCAAACGCTATCATCTGTTAGTACTAGATCTACATTCAAACATACTATTCAATTGTGTGGTTGGGCTACGGAGAGTTAATCCATGAGTTACTCTCATCAATTTCTCTATTCTTACCCATATTGTCATCTTTGTAAACTTGTAGTTGAAAGATGCCTCCACGCCGATCAACAAGATGCGATCCTCCAATAACTGCAACACCACCTACTCCTCAAATCGATACGGCAGCTCTAAATGTTGCAGTAGTCGTGGTTGTGGCAACAACCATGGCTCAATATCATTCTTACGGCTCCACTGGGGGAGGAACCCTTATTCAATCTACTCACGATGAAATCCCTGTGCGCTTGAGAGAGTGATCCTACAAGGACTTCACCAACAGCAAGCCCAAGTCCTTTAGAGGGACTGGCGGAGTCATTGCCATCTCGCAATGGTTCGAGAAGACCGAATCGATCCTCGAAATCTGCTCCTGTCCAGAAGGGAGCAAGGTCAAGTTCGCTGCTTGCATCTTCGAGGAAAAAGCCCTGACATGGTGGAATAGCCATGTCAAGTCACTATCTCTAGTGGTGGCTAATGCTATAGGTTGGGAAGCTCTTAGGGAGCTAATGATTGAAGAGTACTGCCCGAGGGGTGAGATCCAGAAATTAGAAGAGGAACTGTGGAGCCTAACCATGAAGGGATCCGACATAGTTTCCTATACCGCCAGGTTCAGCGAGCTGGTGGCCCTCTGTCCCAACATTGTTCACACAGAGGGAAAGAAAACAGAGAGGTACATCTGGGGGCTGGTGCCTCCATTTCTGGGGAATATTTTAGCTTCAAACCCCACTACATTCGATAGCGCCAAGCGGTTGGCACGGCGGCTCATTGACCATGGGGTTCGTACCCCGGCCGCAACAACGACCCTAGCCATCTCAGAATCCTCCAAAACCGCTGATTCCAAGCGGAAGTTCTGGGATGAAAAGAAGAAGAAAAAGGCTGCCAAAAAGCAGTAGGTCGTGGCAGTGCATGTTGCGATAGCACCTGCCGCTGCTGCTCCGGTAAAGCAGTACACTGGAAGTTTGCCTAAGTGCAACAAATGCAACTTCCACCACATCGGTGCATGTCGGGAAATGCAGTGTTCAAACTGCAACAGGAAGGGGCACACATCCCGTTTCTACAAAGCACCGGTGAGGCCAATCAACCAAATCACCGACGCAGGAGTGGGCCAAGCTTGCTACGGTTGTGGCGAGGCGGGCCACTACAAGAGGAACTGCCCTAAGGCAGGGAATGTCGGTGGAATAGGAAGGGTTCTGGCTATACGCCATGAGGAAGCGGTTACCTACCCCACAGTGGTCACTGGTATGTTTCTCCTCGATAACTCTTATGCATGTATATTGTTTGATAGTGGAGCGGAGAGGAGTTTCGTGAACCAAAAATTTGCTTATTTACTTAAGCAAAAATCACGAGCACTTAAAGAACCGTTCATTGTAGAAATGGCTAATGGGAAGACAGAGAGCACTAGCTGCATATACATAGGGTGTACCCTAACTCTAGATAGTCATTCATTTTCGATCGACCTCATGCCGGTCTCAATTAAAAGTTTCGACGTCATTATCGGCATGGATTGGTTGAGTCTTCATCGTGCCGACATCATGTGTTATGAAAAGGTTGTTCGCCTAAATCTGCCATCTGGCGAAACTCTAGAAATCTATGGCGACAAACCCGACACTAACCTTCGTATCATCTCAAGCTTTCAAGCCCATAAATTCTTGCGAAAGGAATGTCGTGCATTCCTTGCTCATGTTGTTGATGTGAGCCAAGAAACGAAAGACATTAAGAACATTCTAGTAGTACGTGATTTTCCCGACATATTTCCAGAAGAACTCCCAGGATTACCTCCACAACGTCAAGTCGAGTTCAGAATCGACTTAGTTCCAGGGGCTACCCTAGTAGCCAAATCGCCCTATCGTCTAGCACCTGCAGAGATGCAAGAAATGTCCTGTCAACTTAACGAACTGCTCAGCAAGGGCTTTATAAGACCAAGCTTCTCACCCTGGGGAGCTCCAGTCTTGTTCGTCAAGAAGAAAGACGGATCGTTTCGTATGTGCATCGACTACAGGGAGCTCAACAAACTGACCATCAAAAATCATTACCCTATGCCTCGTATAGACAACTTATTTGACCAACTTCAAGGGGCAAAATTCTTTTCAAAAATCGATCTAAGATCCGGATATCACCAACTACGAGTGTTAAGGGAGGATGTTCCGAAGACAGCCTTCCGAACTCGTTATGGGCACTACGAATTCGTAGTGATGCCATTCGGATTAACAAATGTGCCCGCTGTATTCATGGATTTAATGAATAGGGTGTGTCGTCCTTACTTGGATCAGTTCGTCATCGTCTTCATCGATGACATACTTATCTACTCTCGTAGTAAGGAGGAGCATAGTCAACATCTGCGACAAGTCTTAAAAATGCTACGTTCGGAGAAGCTCTATGTGAAGTTCTCGAAATGTGAATTTTGGATCCGAAGAGTCGAATTCTTAGGGCACGTGGTTAGCAAAGAGGGAATTCACGTGGACCCTTCCAAAATCAAGGTCATTGAGAGCTGGTCAGCACCGAAGACGCCTACCGAAATTTGTCAATTTCTAGGCCTCCCTGGCTACTATCGCAGGTTCATTCAGAACTTCTCCCGAATTGCGAAACCTTTTACAACACTGGCCCAGAAGGGCCTGGCCTTTGACTGGGAAGAGAAGCAGGAGAGAGCGTTCCAAACGCTCAAGCGAGCCTTGTGCACCGCACCAATACTATCCCTCCCTGAAGGGATAGAAGACTTCGTTGTCTATTGCGATGCGTCAAATCAAGGGCTCGACTGTGTTCTGATGCAAAGTGGTAAGGTCATCGCCTATGCCTCGAGACAGCTGAAGACACTCGAGGTCAACTACACCACTCACGATCTTGAGCTAGGAGCAGTTGTGTTTGCTCTGAAGATCTGGAGACACTACCTGTATGGTACAAAAAGCACTATCTTTACAGACCACAAAAGCCTACAACATATATTTGACCAGAAGGAGCTCAACATGAGACAACGACGGTGGGTCGAGCTACTCAGTGATTACGAATGTGAAATTGGTTATCATCCGGGTAAAGCCAACGTAGTAGCTGACGCCCTAAGTCGGAAAGAATACTCTGGTCGTAGAGTCAAATCCTTGACTATGACTATCCATTCACACTTTTCCACTCAAATTAAGGAGGCTCAGCTCGACGCTTTGAAACCTGAAAATGTGGCGAGTGAATCCCTGAGGGGGATGGATAAGAACTTGGAAGTCAAAGGTGGCGGAGCCTTATATTTCATGGATCGGATATGGACACCGAAACACGATGGTTTCAGAGACTTGGTCATGACCGAGGCGCACAACACTCGTTATTCCGTCCACCCAGGTTCTTATAAGATGTATCTGGATCTTAAAAAGCTATATTGGCGGCCTAACATGAAAGCAGAGATTGCTATCTTCGTAAGTAAATGCCTTACTTGCGTCAAGGTTAAGGTCGAATACCAGAAACCCTCAGGTCTTCTACAACAATCGGAGATACCAGAATGGAAGTGGGAGCGGATCACTATGGACTTCATAACCAAGCTGCCCAAGACAACGGGTGGACTTGATACCATATGGGTCATCGTCGACAGATTGACCAAGTCCGCACACTTCTTGCCTATCAAAGAAACAAACAAGATGGAGAAGCTTACAAGAACCTACATACGAGGGATTATATGACTGCACGGTGTTCCCATATCCATTATCTCAGACAGAGATAGTAGATTCACTTCGAGGTTCTGGCAGTCACTACAAAGTTCCCTAGGAACTAGGCTGGACATGAGTACAGCCTATCATCCACATACGGACGGACAAAGTGAGAGGACTATCCAAACCTTGAAAGATATGTTGCGAGCCTGTGTGATCGACTTTGGGAAAGCATGGGATACTCATTTACCCCTTGTCGAATTTTCCTACAACAATAGTTATCACACGAGCATAAAGGCTGCTCCATTCGAGGCCCTCTATGGCCGAAAGTGCAGATCCCCTCTGTGCTGGGCTGAGGTGGGTGATACCCAGTTAACTAAAGGACGAGTTCCTGATAGCACTCTCACGGGTCCAGAGATCATACGGGAAACCGCCCAGAAGATCGTTCAGATTCGTGAACAATTGAAAGCCTCTAGAGACCGCCAGAAAAACTACGCAGATAAACGAAGGAAACCGTTGGAATTCCAGGTGGGCGACCGTTTTCTATTGAAGGTCTCACCCTGGAAAGGCTTGATACGCTTCGGAAAGCGTGGGAAGCTAAATCCAAGATACATAGGGCCTTTCGAGATTCTCTCTAGAATCGGCCATGTAGCTTACAAGCTTAACTTACCTCATGAACTTAGTAATGTACATTCTACTTTCCACATCTCGAACTTGAAAAAGTGTCTGTCCGACGAGACTCTTGTAATCCCACTCGACGAGATCGAAATCAATGAGAGCCTCAACTTCGTGGAAGAACCATTAGAGATCATGGACCAAGAGGTCAAGCAAACAAAACAAAGCCGTATCCCGATAGTGAAGGTTCACTGGAACGCCAAGCAAGGACCTGAATTCACTTGGGAGCGAGAGGATCAGATGAAACTGAAATATCCTCATCTTTTTACTTAGTTGTTTGTAACTACGTATTTGCTTAAACTCTAATTTCGGGAATAATTCCTTCTAACCGGGGGATGATGTGACAACCCAAAATTTATATCTTGTTCAACCATTCACTTCAATAGAAGTCAGATTTATTTCTGCTAATTTTGAAGCTTTTTGGAGTCAATTTGAGTGTTCTAAAGCCTAGTACTTCAAGAGATAATTAGAGGAAATATACTTTAGGACTAATCGTACAACATTTAAGTCGCAAAACTCCGAAAGTTAGGAGTGTTCGGCCCAAATAGCGTTTAGACTGAAAACCCCAAAGGGTATAAAAATGACACTTAGTCATTTATACCATTCTTTTTCCATTTCCAAGTCAAGAATCAATTCTCTCTCAAGTATCATCCAAATTTTTGTCAAGATCTTCAAGATTGTAAGTGTTTCCTTCCTTGTTTAGTTGATCTCTTCCATTATCTAGTGATCTTACATGATTTCATCTGTGAAATCATTCCATTTTCTTAGATCTTCAAGTGTTCTTCATTTCACCCAGAACACACACTAGTGTTTTGGGCCGAAAACACCTTTCCTTGCTTCCATATTGTAAGTATCTATCTCGTATACTTGTTATCTAGTAAGGATACTGGATTTAGAGCCTTGAAATCTTCATTTTTCCAAGAACAAAAGGGGTTTTCGGTTAGTGCATCTCCTTAAACTGAAAACCCTAAAGAAAGGTGCTTTTAAGACCTTAAGCCTTTCCTAATGCTTAGTATTGAGTCTATAACACTTCTTTGCTTATTGAAAAACCTTGGAAATCACCTTATGCATCAAAGATCATGAGTTTTTAGCCAACCATTTGGACCGAAAACCTCTTGGACTAAAAACCATATGGACCGAAAACTCCAAGCAACATACCGCTTGGACCGAAAACTCCGTTAAGTGGCTATACAACCCTTAGTTGCAACCCTTGGTACTTATAGCACTTGATTCAAAGTGTTTTCCATGTCCCAGGGTGTCTTAACTTGGTTAATTCGTTGTTAAATGACTAATTGGTTACATATATGTGTTAATATATGATAAATAGGATACATGTGTGTGCTCAAGTCTTCACTTGACACTTAGCATCCTATACCATCCGTTCATCCAAACCACTCACTACAGGTGAGTTCATACCCCTTAATCTATCACATGTGATTAATACCTAACAAACAAATGATTTGCTATTCAATTAGCTGTTTTATCAAACAAAACTACTTCAATGATTATCAAATGCTTTTACATGTTAAATACTTTTTATTCAAACTCTTTTAAACTTATACTCTATCAAATGCATATCTATATAGATATAGTTATATAAGTAGGATTAAAAGGACTTAGGACTGATAGCTCGCCTTGCTTCTTGTTCCGTGTTTGGTTGTGGACTTAGGGTATCGGTTATTTATCCGAAGGTCATTTGAATCTTAGTTATATATTATGTATATGCGTATAGATATAAAAGTTCCTTCATTCAGTTCAATACCTTTGGGTAGCAAAGGTATACAACACATGTTCACATACAAACAACATTGCTAGTAAACTATAATTGGTATAGTTTAGGAAGTTACAATACTATTACTAGAACAATGAAACATACAATGAGTTAGTTCATACATGAGTCAACACGTACTATAACGAGAAACAGATATAGAATACTATAACGAGAAACAAATAATAACATACTAGACAGAGGGAGAACATACAATACAGCTAGTACATACTATACATTATACAAGAGAACATACTATTATGAGAAATAAACAATAACATACTAGACAGAGGGAGAACATGATGGGTTTAGGCCATAAGAACATCCTATGTCCTCATGCAACCCCTAATGCTTGGATCTAGGTTTTTCTATTGTACATGCGTTCATCCAAGACTTTAAACCCTAGATCTAGCATGTAATAATCAATATTAACATAAGAGTGGGGTTTAGATCTTACCTTGATTGTTATGTAGAAATAACATGTAACATCCGGATTCCCAGGTATATTATTTTATTCATTTATATTGAATTTTGGAGAGAGACTCGACGAGTAGGAGACCCGACTCACCGAGTTGGATCACGATTTGAGTGGTCTGATTAATGAGGGACTCGGCGAGTCCATGCGTGGACTCGGCGAGTCCACGCTGTTTAATGAAACCCTAATTTATCGGGTTTAAACCCTATTTAAAGGCCCTTATGGTCGTCATTTGTGGCCACCGGTCCATAGAGAGAAACCCTAGAGTGCTGGAGTGTTTTGAGAGAGAAAAGAAGCCATTCTTGACCCTTGTGGTGTTGTTTCGCAAGAAGAAGGAGGTTCTAGCCAAGGGAAAGCAAAGGAGGTTGCTATTCTGAGAATTTGAAGCTAAGATCATTTTATTTGAGGTATTACTTCGGATCTTCTTCTGTTTTAGGAAGAATATATGGTTTTAGGGTTTCTTGTGCCCTTGTCTAAGTTGATTTGAGGTCCAAATAGTCCCTTCTGGTGATGAGGCTTTTGATCTAGATCCATAGAGGTCCAGAGAGCCTTACTCATCAAGCTTTATGAAGAACAATGGAGGTCATGACCTTAGGTTAAGGTATTTGGGGCTAAATGATCATATATGGTCATATGAATGTTGCATGTGCATCAAGATTGAGACTTTACGTGATTATAGTGGTTGGAAAGGCCAGATCTATGGATTAGAGGAACAGATCTAAACTCAGAAGGTCGTTTGAGTGTGAGCATGGCATGTACTCACCGAGTCCATGAGATGACTCGACGAGTTGAGTTGGGTTGCCCCGCGACTCGCGATGTGTGACGACCCGTGGAGTATAGGGTTGACTCAGTGAGCCAAGAGAGGACCGGGCGCGAAGAGGACAGGCGTGTACTCGCCGATTCACCTTAGTGCACTCGGCGAGTAGGGTCAACTGTGATCGTTGACTTTTAGGGTTTCGGTCAACAGTTGGACTTTTGAGTCAAGGAGGGGTAAAATGGTCTTTTACCCTTCTGTAGGATCATAGAAGGGGGTTTAATCTAGCCTTTGAGAGCCATTACTTATTGAGGATATTTTGTATGTGATTAGGCGGGGGCTAGATCAGTAGATTCGTGTGCGAGATCATCCGAGATACCCGAGGTGAGTCTTCTCACTATACGTTACCTAGAGTGGTAATTATGTGTAGACCGGAGGGTCGTGTATGCTATGTGTATGTATGAGATTATGTGTTTTGTGTATATGCATGCTATGTGTTGTATAGACCGGACCGGAGGGTCCAACAATATAGACCGGGCCGAAGGGTCCAACGATGCAGACCAGACCGAAGGGTCCAACGAGTTATGACCGGACCGGAGGGTCCAACGAGCTACGGGACTGGAGGGTCCTGCTGAGACACATCGGACCGGAGGGTCGCATTGTAGCCTCGAGTGGCGTGTGTGTTGCATGTGGTATTTTGGGGAACTCACTAAGCTTTTATGCTTACAGTTGTGGTGTGATGTGTTTCAGGTACTAGTGAGGATCGTGGGAAGGCGCCGACATGATTTGTACACACACGAGGAGTTTCTATTTATGATCTTGGGATATGATGTTATGATTTGAATATGTGAACAATGGTGTTTTTATAACAATTATGGATGAAAATGTGTTTTATAAAATGTGAAAATTTGTTTTAAAATTTTTGGGTGCTACATAACAATCTCAAATCCTCCTTGTAATGGTTTTATAAAGCTTAGAGTCACAAGTGTCACTCCTCTAATGGTTCACAAAAACCAAGAGCAAGAGGATGAAGAATGAGAATAGAGGAGGCACCAAAAAACGTGTAGAAACCCTAAGGAATCAGTTTTTTTTTTCTTTTTACATTTTAGGTCCCCTAGGGATCCTTAAATAGTGAGGCTATTGTTGGAATAGTGTCTAAGGCTGCAACTATATTAGGCAAGTATTTGACCTGGTTGTGCATGGTCCTTTTGGGTTGCCTTCACCATAGCAACTTGACAGGATGATTTATTATGAGAGAAGAAATATTGTTTATATATTATGAGAATAATATAAGGAATAATAATATTGTTATTTGATTAATATAAGTCATAAATTAATTAGGAATTAATTTGGTGACTTAAAGAGATTAATTAAATAAAGGGGTATAAACTGTCAATTGTATGATAGTTAGACTTTGGGCTATAAATCCTTTAAGGATAATAGTGGACGATTTCTAGGGCTTAGGATAAGCTTAGAATTCGTCCAAGGGGTTATCTATTAGGGTATTGGATTGCTTAGGGCCTAAGTTATCCAATTAGGGTTTAAGGGTGAAACCCCTGGAGCCTTACAAGTATAAATAGACCCCAAGGGTCAAGGGAAATCGGCACTTGTGCTTAGAGAAGAAACCCTGGCCGATTTGATCCCCTCTCTTCTCTCCTAAATCATCCTCTTGCTAGTTGGTGTTTGTAAGCCATTAGAGGAGTGACAATTGTGACTCTAAAGCTCCAAGAACAAGAAGATCAAGCAAGTGATTCAAGGTAAACTTATAATCTCTGATTTCATATTGTTATTATAATCTATTAGCCATTAGAAGTCTTGGATTCAATGAATGTTCAATTAGAGAAACCTAGATCCAAGCATTAGGGTTGCATGTGCACATAGGAATGTTCATATGGCTAAAACCCATCAGTGGTATCAGAGACTGGTTGGTTTTTATTGAATTGATGCATTGTTTGCTTGTTTGATGCTTGTTAAATTCGAATTTTATGTTTCTGTCTGATGGACTCGGCGAGTCCCATAGTGGACTCGGGGAGTAGGCTCGACTCGGCGAGTCCATGCGTCAGAAAAAGGAAACTTCGGGATTTCTTGCTGTTTATCTTTGAGATACTTGCCTTAATCATATTAGATCAATATAAATCCGATTTTATGATATATATGAGTATATTCTTGATCTAATTGAAGATATTTATCAATTAATAAAATATTGATTTCCTTATGTGATAATTGATTAATTATTTTAATTAAAATTGGTAAATTGTTTTGCAAGAAATCATTAAATAAATCAAATATGGATAATTATGTAATTAATTGTTAATTTAGATTATTTGTTATTTGATCCTCTATGTTTTGAAAAGATTTAAAACTTGCCCTCAAGTTTTGAAATTTATATTTTGTGATTAAAAGTTTAATTTAGACAATTTAAACTTCAAACCCTAGAATTTTTACAAGTTTAAAATTCAACCCTATACTAATATAATATTACAAGATTAATATATATATATATATATATATATATATATATATATATATATATATATATATATATATATATATATATATATGTATAATTAAAATTCTAGTCTTACCGTTAGTAGGCCTCATTCACGAAGCCGGTCTATAAGGTGGGTATAAGGTTGTTGCCTATAAAATGGCGCTTAATGGGTGTACACTCACACCCACCGCTTACTTGATCGGTGGAGGGTCGTTAGCCGAACGGGTAGGATATGGCAACCTCATCTCTTCATTAAAAGTGTAATATGAAATACAAAGTAACTACATGTTTTTAAAATTTTTCCCAATCTTAGTTACTTTAGGAAAATTGAATTGATGCAATCCCATGAAATTACACTTTGCACCCTTGCTAAGAAGTTAGTGGAGCGTGTGTGGTTTACCGGCACACTAATTGGTTCTAAGAAAAGGTGGAAAAGGGTGATTCATTGTTTATCATAGTTCGATGGAGCGTGTGTGGTTTACTGGCACATCGAATAGGTGATTGTTACAATGAAGGCACCATGTAAATTTGCATGGTAATTCACACCCACTTTGTGATCCTCGGTATCCCAGTCACAAACGAGAGGGGCATATCGAGATTTAAACATACCATTGAAAAGTTTCAATGAATCTCATCCAAACCTAGGAATTCTCAATACATTTAGAACTTAAAGTTATGTTTTCGTGATGGAGAATTAGTGAATCGTCATTCACTTACCTTCAAATTGTTTGCATGTTAGATTACGGTATCCCTTTTCTAATATGTAAATATTGTTGTTGGATCCTAGCCCTAATTTTTTTTTATTGGGTGATAATTAGGGATTCAAATTCTAATCTATATTTGTCCTTTCTATTTGTAGATGTCGAACGCAAACGACGCTGCTGCTAGTTCATTCACATTGATGAGCCTTTGTTAAAAGGTGACTTTCGATGGGACGAACTTAGCGAATGGATAAGATACATTCGCACAATTGTTCGCTATGAGGACAAGGAGTATGTCCTAGATGAGAAGCTCGAGAAAATCAACCCAAAAATCGCTACTCCGGCTGAAATGACCGCTTTTGAGACTCACAAGCGTGATGCAACAAAGGTACATTGCATCATGATAGCCACCATGAGTGCCGAATTCCAGAAGTCCTATGAGGACATGTATCCGTATGAAATGCACCAAGACTTGTTGGAGAGATACCACCAAAACGCGAGGCAAGAGCGTTATGAGATTTTCACTAACATGATTTCCGCCAAAATGGGTCATGGAGAATCTCTTACCGTGCACCTGCAAAAGATGCAAAGGTATGTCGACCGTCTTCGCAAGTTGAATGTTGACTTTGGGGAAGACTTGGCGATCGACATGGTGCTTCACTCTTTGACTCCATGTTACAATCAATTTAGGATGACCTACCACATGAACAAAGAAGACGTCACCCTAAGCAAGCTCCAAGGTCTCCTTAGGGTTGCTGAAAGCAACCTCAAGGACAAGTCTGTTGCACCCACTCCCAATCCACCCGTTGCTCCTGTTTTGGCCATAAGGCAAAGAAGAGGCAAGAAGAGGAAGGCTCCGTCTAAGATCCACCGCAAGGGAAAGTCCCAAGATGGTTCCTCTTCTAGTGGGACCAAAGTTGATCCTGCTAAACCATGTCCTAACCCTAAGGAGGCAGAGTGCCATCATTGCCATAAAATAGGGCATTGGAAGAGAAGCTGCCCGGACTACCTGCAAGCCATAAGGGAAGGAAAGATCAAGCCATCTTTCGCAGGTATATACATAATTAAATCTAACGATTCATCTCATGCTATTTCTTGGGTCCTTGATACCGGTTGTGGTTACCATATTTGTTATGAATTGCAGGGACTAAGAAGAAATAGGGATGTAGAGCATGGAAGAATAAATCTAATCACGGGGAACAGAAGATCGTCGCCTATGACCAAGATTGGAGTGTATTCTTTAGTGCTTAGGAATGGTTTATGTTTAGATTTGAACAATTGTTGCTATTCGCCAAAAATGGCTAGAAACATCATTTCATTTCATGGTTTGTTTAGACAAGGTTTTAGATTTTCTTTTAATAATGAGAATGGTTCTATTCTTGCTTATCTAAATGGTGTCTTATATTTTGAAGCAATACCGTGTAATGAAATTTATGAAACTGTTATGATTGTAGATAACTTAGGAAATGATGTTTTATGCATGGATTCTTCCAATGGTATGGATAGAGCATCCTTGTGGCATTGTCGTCTTGGACATGTCAACAAGAAGCGCATAGCCCAACTCCAAAAGGATGGAGTGTTGGAGTCATTCGACCTTAGGGAAGATGACACATGCGAGTCTTGTTTGCTTAGAAAGATGACTAAGTCACCCTTCACTAGTACATGTGAAAGGGGTGAGGGTCTATTGGACCTAATACATACCGATGTATGTGGACCGTTTAGATCAACCACGAAGGATGGAAACCACTTCTATGTGACTTTTACCGATGACTATAGTAGATATGGGTATATCTACTTAATCAAGCAAAAGTTAGAAACGTTTGAAAAGTTCAAAGAGTTCAAGAATGAAGTGGAGAATCAATTGGGCAGGAAAATCAAGATGCTTCGATCCGATCGAGGAGGAGAGTACCTAAGTCTTGAATTCCACGACTATCTCAAGGAGTGTGGAATTGTTTCACAATTGACGCCACCTAGGACACCACAGTTAAATGGTGTGGCAGAAAGGTGTAATCGAACCTTGTTAGACATGGTTCGCTCTATGATGAGTCGTGCTTCACTACCTATCTCTTTTTGGGGGTATGCCTTAGAGACTGCCGCCCATATCCTTAACCGAGTCCCTACTAAGAAGGTTGCCAAAACACCTCACGAGATGTGGACAGGGAAAGCTCCCTCGTTAGCACATATCAAGGTTTGGGGTTGCGAGGCTTTCGTAAGACGAGATACTCACGACAAGCTCGAACCTCGTAGTGAGCGATGTATTTTCATTGGCTACCCGTAGAAATCCTTTGGATATCTCTTCTATAGACCGAAGGACAATGTTGTCTTTGTTGCGAGGAGAGGAGTTTTCCGAGAGCGAGAACTCATAAGCCAAGGAGATAGTGGGAGGAAAATCAAGCTTGAAGAGATTTTAGAGTCGATAGATGAAGGAACCTCTACCACTGGCACTCAACCTGAGGAGGAAACTCCGGTTGAACCGATTGATGAGTCCTTACCTCTTAGACATTCCGAAAGAGTTAGAGTTCAACCCCAATTTTATGGTTTTCATATTACTACCGAAGGGGACACGTATATTAGTGATGGTACACTAATAAATCTTGATGAACCTAATAGCTATAAGGAAGCCATGGCAGGCCCGGAGTCTGTGAAATGGAAAGAGGCAATGGATAGCGAGATTCAATCCATGTATGACAACCAAGTTCGGAATTTGGTTGATAATGTGCCCGGACGTAAGACCGTTGGGTGCAAATGGATCTTCAAGAAGAAGACCGACATGGATGGAAACGTACACACATATAAGGCACGATTGGTTGCGAAGGGTTTACTCAAACTCCCAGAGTTGACTATGATGAGACCTTCTCACCAGTTGCGAAGATAAAGTCTATTAAAGTGATGCTAGCTATTGCCGCATTTCATGATTATGAGATTTGGCAAATGGATGTCAAAACCGCTTTCCTTAATGGAAAGTTGGCTGAGGATGTTTACATGGCTCAGCCAGAGGGTTTTGTCGATCCGAAGCATCCAAATAGAGTGTGTAAGCTTGAGAAGTCCATTTATGGACTTAAGCAAGTGTCTCGCAGATGGAATCTTTGCTTCGATGAGAAAGTCAAAGAGTTTGGATTTGTACGAAGCGAAGATGAATCATGTGTATATGTCAAAGCCAGTGGGAGTATAGTAAGCTTCCTCGTTCTGTATGTCAATGACATACTACTCATAGGAAACGACGTCCCGACTCTGCAGGAGGTTAAGTCCTGGTTTGGGAAGTGCTTCGCTATGAAGGACCTCGGAGAGGCTTCCTATATTTTGGGAATAAGGATAGTGAGAGAACAAAGTAAGAGACTAATAGGACTTAGTCAGAACACTTACTTAGACAAGGTACTAAAACGTTTTAGTATGGAAAACTCGAAAAAGGGAGAATTACCGATACAAAGTAATGCCAAATTGAGTAAGACTCAAAGTCCGACTACCGAAGCTGAAATAGCGGAAATGAGCCGAGTACCATACGCTTCCGCAGTTGGCTCAATCATGTATGCTATGACTTGTACTCGCCATGATGTAGCCTTTGCTTTGAGCATGGTTAGCAGATATCAAGGGAACCCTGGCAGAGCCCATTGGATTGCGGTCAAGAATATCCTTAAGTACCTTTAGAGGACGAAGGAATGGTTCTTAGTCCTCGGAGAGAGTGATGACTTGAAGGTGCGAGGGTATAGTGACGCCAGCTTTCAGACTGACAGGGAAAACTACTGTTCACAGTCGGGTTGGGTTTTTACCCTGAACGGAGGAGCAGTAACTTGGAAAAGTTCCAAGCAGGAAACCGTAGCTGATTTAACGTGAGAATCAGAGTACATTGCAGCGAGCGAAGCGTCGAAGGAGGCAATATGGTTAAAGAACTTCATCGGTGATCTTGGAGTTGTACCTACCATAAAGGAGCCCATGGAGATTTTCTGTGATAAGGAAGTAGCGGTTGCCTTGACCAAGGAACCGAGGGATCATGGTAGATCTCGAAATATCGACAGAAAATATCACTTTATTAGACATCGTGAAGAAGAAGGACAACTCGTGGTGAAGAGGATATCATCAGAAGATAAGCCAGAAGATCCGCTTACAAAGGGACTGAGCAGGGTTAAGCACTTGCAGCATGCTAGGAGTATTGGGCTAAAGGATGATATTAGTATAGATTAGATAGTATTAGAAACGTGTAATAGATAAATGTAATTAACATTTGATGATTAAATAAAAGAGTATTATTTATGAGTAATGTTACTATCTTGTGTTAATTGTTTAACTATTGCTTCATTTTTGCATGTTTTGACTTTCAGAATAATTGAGTTTATTAAGAATAATCGAATTATTCAAATTGTCCACAATCGTTCATATGTTGGAAGTAGGTATGAATGAAGATTGTCATGAATTGGTGTGTAGACTGTCTAAATGGTATTAGACATAGCAAAAGGTTGCTAGAACGTTCATGAGTGCTTATGAAATAGTTTTGAGCATTGGAACAAACCCGCGCTTGCTGGAATCACCTTATGGAAAGTGATAAGAGGGTGATCGCAAGACGATAATATCATATGGTCTTAAAACCAAGATATATGGTTTGTTATTTGTTAAGTGGTTGTACATTGATAATGCGAAACCGCATCAGTAACTTGATGTTATAAAACGCGTTATTGTGTATAGTTGATTAATGAATAAGTAAATGCATATAAGTCGAAGTTTATCTGTTACTTTTATCCTAAGAAGGTTAAAGTGATATCTCGGCCGCTCGATGATTTGATTTGACTTATGTGTCGGGCCCGGTCAGAACTGAATTGATGTGTTCGATTAAGTTCTATGTCAAATTAATCGGAGATCGAGAAACCAAATGCTAGAAAAATTAATTTCATAGAATTGTCAGCATGATATCTAAACAGAGGACTGTAAGATCCCTTGTCTGAAGGAGAAGATTGATTAGATCAAAGTTTGACAACGTTTTTGAGAGCTACGATTGCTAATCGGAATATACTTATATATAGTTACTAGACTTATTCAAGTGGGAGACTGTTGGAATAGTGTCTAAGGCTGCAACTATATTAGGCAAGTATTTGACCCGATTGTGCATGGTCCTTTTGGGTTGCCTTCACCATAGCAACTTGACAGGATGATTTATTATGAGAGAAGAAATATTATTTATATATTATGAGAATAATATAAGGAATAAGAATAATGTTATTTGATTAATATAAGTCATAAATTAATTAGGAATTAATTTGGTGACTTAAAGAGATTAATTAATTAAAGGGGTATAAACTGTCAATTGTATGATAGTTAGACTTTGGGCTATAAATCCCTTAAGGATAATAGTGGACGATTTCTAGGGCTTAGGATAAGCTTAGAATTCGTCCAAGGGGTTATCTATTAGGGTATTGGATTGCTTAGGGCCTAAGTTATCCAATTAGGGTTTAAGGGTGAAACCCTAGGAGCCTTACAAGTATAAATGGACCCCAAGGGTCAAGGGAAATCAGCACTTGTGCTTAGAGAAGAAACCCTGGCCGATTTGATCCCCTCTCCTCTCTCCTAAATCATCCTCTTGCTAGTTGGTGTTTGTAAGCCATTAGAGGAGTGACAATTGTGACTCTAAAGCTCCAAGAACAAGAAGATCAAGCAAGTGATTCAAGGTAAACTTCTAATCTCTGATTTCATATTGCTATTATAATCTATTAGCCATTAGTAGTCTTGGATTCAATGAATGTTCAATTAGAGAAACCTAGATCCAAGCATTAGGGTTGCATGTGCACATAGGAATGTTCATCCTGCTAAACCCTGTCCTAACCCTAAGGAGGCAGAGTGCCATCATTGCCATAAAATAGGGCATTGGAAGAGAAGCTGCCCAGACTACCTGCAAGCCATAAGGGAAGGAAAGATCAAGCCATCTTTCGCAGGTATATACACAATTAAATCTAACGATTCATCTCATGCTATTTCTTGGGTCCTTGATACCGGTTGTGGTTACCATATTTGTTCTGAATTGCAGGGACTAAGAAGAAATAGGGATGTGGAGCATGGAAGAATAAATCTAATCATGGGGAACAGAAGATCGTCGCATGTGACCAATATTGGAGTGTATTCTTTAGTGCTTAGGAATGATTTATGTTTAGATTTGAACAATTGTTGCTATTCGCCAGAAATGGCTAGAAACATCATTTCATTTCATGGTTTGTTTAGACAAGGTTTTAGATTTTCTTTTAATAATGAGAATGGTTCTATTCTTGCTTATCTAAATGGTGTCTTATATTTTGAAGCAATACCGTGTTATGAAATTTATGAAACTGTTATGATTGTAGATAACTTAGGAAATGATGTTTTATGCATGGATTCTTCCAATGGTATGGATAGAGCATCATTGTGGCATTGTCGTCTTGGACATGTCAACAAGAAGCGCATAGCCCAACTCCAAAAGAATGGGGTGTTGGAGTCATTCGACCTTAGGGAAGATGACACATGCGAGTCTTGTTTGCTTGGAAAGATGACTAAGTCACCCTTCTCTAGTACATGTGAAAGGGTTGAGGGTCTATTGGACCTAATACATACCGATGTATGTGGACCGTTTAGATCAACCACGAAGGATGGGAACCGCTTCTATGTGACTTTTACCATCCAGCAGTCTCGGTCTTCGCCTCGCACCTCGGTCCTCGTCCTTGCTTCCATGGACCATAGCAGTAGCAGCACCCTTCGCGTATAAAAAATAGCAAGCGAAGGTGGAGGTGCCGGGGATCGAACCCTGGTCTCCTCCGTACTAGTCCACGCGTCTCACCAAGTCTTCTACGCTGAATCTTGGTTTATCACTTCCGATTTTAATTCATAAAGACTCCTTTTCGCAGCAAGTTTTGCCAATTTGACACTTTTAACCCAAAAACTAAATTTCTTTTATTTTTAAATTCCCTTTTCATCCAAAATATAAAAAAAAAATTAAAAAAAATTAAAAAAAATTAAATAATAATAATAATAATAATAATAATTTCTAGTTTTTAATTTTTTTTCTTCCAATTTTGACATTTGACTTTAAACTTTGACTTTTTCGTTTAACTTTTAAACTTTCAAATTTAGTTTTTCGGTTTGACTTTTAAGGTTGACTTTTGAGTTTAACCTTTTAAGTTTGACTTTTGAGTTTAACTTTTTAAATTTGACTTTTAAGATTGACTTTTGAGTTTAACTTTTTAAGTTTGACTTTTAAGTTTGACTTTTAAGGTTTATAATCAAAGGGTTTGACTTTTAAGTTTGATTTTGGTTTTTAGTTGTTCTTTTTAATTGATTTTAAGGTCTACGATGGAGTTGAAAACATGAAAGAGAGTCGTCAGGATATGTTAAGACAAAATATCAACATTTTCGATTATATCCCTGGAGAAACACTCAAAACTCAGTTGCAACGATTTACTACACTTACTACTGAGATGAATATAGTTGGGATCTTCTTGTCCAAATCTGAGATAAACAAAAAGCTATTGAATTCACTTCCGAAATCATGGGATATGAACGTGGCTATCATCAAGAAGACAAAAGATCTCAATCATCTTAGTCTTGCTGATGTAATTCAAGAACTTGATGTTTTGAAGTGTAGAGAAACAATGAGTTTTGAAAACATTCCGGTCACTGAAGTTACATGTACTCCAGCTTGTGAAGCTACGATTAAATTTCATCGGGAACAAATTTATTTATTTAAAAGAGAAGTTGAGGACCTGAAATATGAAGGATATCAACTCAGGAAAGGACAGAAACCCCTGAAGGCTGAATTAGAAGCAAAAACCAAGGACTTTAGGAAACTTCAGGAAGAGTATAGCAACAAGTGTCAAAATTATGATTATATTAAGAGACAACTTGCTGCTGTAACTGAAGAACTTGACGCTTTAAAAATTAAGTGTGGAAAAACAGATGTCAGTTTCAAAAATTATACTGCGTCAAGTCAGACAGTCGAGTCCTTATATGAAACCCAATTAAAATTCAAAGAAAATCAAAACAAGGGTCTAGGGTATGATAGTGTACCTCCTCCTTATAATCATAACTACACATCCATCCCTATGACACAGGACGGAACTGACAGGGAGCCACATCTTCGATATGGCAAACGAGCTGGATTTGTGTCAGGAGGAGTTATTAATATTGAAAATACTAATGTTTCTACTTCATGTGCAGGTAAAGTAGTAGAAGATAAGAACAAGGAGAGCACTACTGAACAAACCAATGACACCTTGAACTCAGAATCTGTTGCTTCGAATTCTGTTACTCCTAACAAACCTGCCGTTGAGAAATACAAACCACCAATTCCAGTGAAGCAGAGTGCTTGTTGTAACTGTGAGTGTGGGAAAAGCAAGAGACAAGGCAAAGATATGCCACCAGGGGCAGGAAGAAACAATTTCCTAGTGAAGAAAAAGACTTGTTTTCACTGTGGAACACCTGGTCACATTGCACGAAATTGTCCAAATCGCGCATACGTTCCTTACTACGTACAACGCTAGCAGAACGCGCCAAGAGGGAGATACTCCAAAAGATACCCCTCGAGATCACACTCAGACATTGACGACTGGAATGCCAAGAATTCAACTCCCAAGGCTAAGAATTCAACTCCAAAGGACAAGAATCAGAATCCCAAGGGCAATATGGGAATGTCAGCCAAGAAGCCAAATCCACGAAATGCTCCCGTGAAGCCAAAATCAAAGTCATCTCAACGACCGACATCAAGATCAATCAAAAGCAAGTACTGAGCCTCCCATCATATCGAAAAAGAAATGGGTTAAACCCAACTACAAATGGGTTCCAAAGGCTCACTCTCCTAAATCAACTAATGACTCTAATATTTCATCGTCTTCTGTTTGTGATAAGCAGGATATGTCATGGGAGAGAGTACCCTACATTGATGACAAAGGTCGACCCAATTTCAAAATGGACTGGGTTCCGAAGACCAACTGATCCCGCTCTGTGCTGGAGCAGCTATGGAGGCATATCATCAGACTTCGTTTTGTTGGTAGTGGCTGCTCTTGGCATATAATTGGGGACATCTCTCAACTGTACAACATTCAGACCTTTGTTGAGAGTATGTGTCCTTTTGCGGGAAAGGAATAAAGGAAGAGATCACAAATGGGGTTAGTGCTTAATGATATGAAGAATTTTCGGATCTGTTATGATATTATGCTTGCTGTTCTCAGACCTTCTGAATGCAGATTCAATCGGTGAATTACGGTTTGCGTTTTCTTCTCTATACTCCTGAGTTTTTCTTAAGCTGATTCGCTTTGAAGACTAATTTTTGTTTTAGGATAATTTAAATTTGCACATTTACTTTCGTTTCTCTCCTATGCACAAATTTAGGGGGAGAAATAAAAACAAAACAAAAATTAGAAAATTTTAATTTAAAAAAAATCAAAAAACATTAGAAAATCAGAAAATAAAAAAATATATGGTGTTAATGGAATGTGCTTGCAGGAGATGTTTTGAGAAATGAAATTAGCAAGTGATAACGGACAATCTGAATCAGCGTAACGTACCTAAGTTGAATCGTCTACGCTCTGTTTTCGATGCGCTGGTAGGCACGAAAGATTTTAAATGGACCTGACTAGGGAAAGTTGAACCTAATGAATTTAAGGACTTGACAAACTTTGACCTAGTTAGATCCGTTTAACCTGATGTCACGACGCTCGGATAGGTTGAGCAGGGAGATATACATGGGAATCTACCGGTCACATTAAATAACCCGTATCTAGAACTGTGGATTCACTTTTCCTCGATGTGCGGATTCTGTCCTTAATTCCGGTTGGATGGGGCGACTGGTAAATTCCGATAAATTAGGTCTGTAGAATATCATTTTCTTTCTTTCCGTCTGTTAGTCATATGTTGTCTCCTTTGCGTGACTTCCAATCCAACCTGGTACACAACATATGCAACTCTATTTCTCTGCATGTTATATATGTGAAATACCTCTTATCTGTTAGCCATATGCCATCTCCTTTGCGTGACTTCTAATCCGACCTGGTACACAGCATATGAAACCTTCTACTTCTCAACCCCTCTGAAATAATAAGTAATAGAATTTTGAATCTATCCTCTCTCTGAATGGTTGTCTGCTCACCCGGTGTAAGGAGTACTCTGGAAGTTCTTGATGGTTGGGGCATATCAGGAAACGGGAAACATGTTCTAGTACACTTAAAATTGAACACATACAGATTGTCTGTAGATCTCGCTGCTCGATTTAGGTGGACAACAATATCCCTGGTTGTAGTCAGTTAAATGGTCATAAGAATAATTTATTTAAGAATTAGGGCCAATCATGATAATAAAGTTACAATTGGATATATGCATGTATCATGTCATTCGTAAATTGTCCAAAAATTGTCACAAATTTTTCGTGTTTAAGTAGACCACAATACTGGCGATCGATCAGACAAAGATGTGAAGATAAGGGTACCGACAAGTGGAATAAGGTTGTCCAACAACTTTGATCCCAAATCACTCTTAAAGTTAGCTATTATATTTGTTTTTGTTAAGTTTGTTCATAGTGTTCTTCTAATGTAAATATAAGGGGGAGAATTAAAAAAAAAAAAAAAACAAACAAAAATCAGAAAATTCAAAATCAAAAATAGTGTTATTTCTGTTTTATTTCTTGCTTAGAAAAATCAAAAATCCAAAAATATTTTTGTTTCTGTTTTATTTATTTATTTATTTTGTTCAGAAAATATGAAAAACCCAAAAATATTGTGTGCTAAGTTTTCTTTTAGTTTTGTTTTGTCTTGAAAAGTGATTCCAGGTATAGATAAGACTCATGGAGTTTGTATTGAAGATTTCTGAGCCAAAGGCTTCATCCGTGAGCATCAAAGAATTCTCATTCGAAGGAGCAAGAAATGAAGATCATTCTTTCAACATTCAATCCTTCAACCCCAGAAGAAAGGTGAAGCAGAAATTGAAGATTATATGCCAGATTGCATTGAAGCCTCCACAATCAGTCTGCTGCTATCGTTGTACCTGCTGAAGTGATCCAGAAGATTTGTGAAAGCGTTATCTTTCAAGAATCAGTACAAGAAGCCTCCTCACCCAATGTGCGTTCAATTTCAAATCTTGAAGAAAAGCTCAAGTGCTCAAGATGAAGTCATTCATTGAAGATTCATATGTTCATCCTGATGCTTTGAAGAAACCGAAGGTGAAAGCTGAAGCCAAGCTCCCATTAAAGATTGACAAGAAGAGTCAGCTACTTTTTAGGGGGAGCTTGTTGGGTCATTTAAGAAAAGAAAGTTATAAACCAAGGGGGAGATTGTTGGGTCAAAAATATGGTTTATACTTTACTTTTCTAGAAAAATGTATTTTTGTGTCTTGGACCGTAAACAACTTGGTGTTTATAGCCGTAAGGTGTTTACGGCTGTGTTTACGGCCATAAACAGGTTTACGTCCGTAAACCCATTTATGGCCCATGTTATCCGGACCATGTTCTCCTAGTATAAATATAGGTGTTAGGGTGAGGAGTAGCTTTTGGATGAACCCTAGAGAGTTTATGGCCAGAGAGACAGAAAGAACTATTGTGTGTTAGTGTGTGTGAATCTCTTGTATCCGGATCATCATTCTATTCATTAATACATTGAGATTCATCATCTTCTTCTTCTCCTTCTCTTCTATTTGATCTGACATCATCTGTTTGATTGGGATTCCGCACCATCAAACGGATCTGATTGATACACAGGCAGATTAGGGACTTACATATGTAATGCAATGGATGATGTTGTTGCTTATAAAGAGTGGTAACGGGTATCTCAAAAATTATCGTTGATCAATGGAGTGTATGTGATTAATAGGCACATTAAAACGAGATGATAAATGACATCGAAAGAACCAAGCTAATTTGCATGGTTATTCACATCTCGTTTGTGATCATCGGCATCCCAGTCACAAAAGTGAGAGCATAATCGAGATTAAACATGCCATTGAATAGTTCAATGAATCTTAAAAGATCTAGGAGTTTCATGAGATTGAAATTGGTATATGTTTTGCCTACCTAAAATAGATTTGAATTTGATTACGACATCCCTTTTCAAAGTTCGAATAAAAAATATGGGTCCTGGCCCTAATTTAAAATTTTTGGTTAATAATTAAGGGTTAATATCAACTAACTTGAATTCGTTTTTCTACTATTATAGATGTCAATTTCATACAAAAATGGTCTTCCTTGTTCTTCTGGAAATGTTTTTTCTCTATCTGATAATGATCTTCCACATTTTGATCAGGGTGAAAGAATGTTCCATTCTTCGAGCAATGGTGGAACTCAAGATCATGCTTCTTCAACTCTTTCTCCTCCTCCTCCAGTGACTATCCCTAAGTCATGCTTTCTTCAAGTTGAAAAGTACGAAGTTACTCAAACCTTGTTGGCATGTAAACATCAAGATGGGAAGTTTGTGTGTGCACATGTTCTAAAAATGAAATCGTAAATTGACAGATTGGGGATGTTTGGTGTCGCTTTCCCAAGGGAGCTCGGCATGGACTTGGTTCTACTTTCGCTTCCTAAGGCATATAGTCAATTCATTAGAGACTACTATGTGAGGGATCACGACGTGACCCTGATTGATCTAACACATATGTTGATTATTGCTAAAGCAGTAATGCTTAAGAGCACAAGTGAAGCAAACGTGTTTAAAGGATATGTCTCCCAAATTTCCATGGACATTGACGATGGCAACAATGCTAGTCCAGAAAAGGTTTTTCTTCTTAATAGAAAGGGATCGACCAATGTCAAACCGTTTGGCAATATGATAAAGAGAAAGGCTAGTTCTGAGATAGTTCCATACGCTAATCCAAAAATGTCCATATGTTTCTATTACCAATTGGAGGGGTACTGGTTGCAAAGCTGCCCTGACTACCTGAAAGATATTAGAGATGGTAAAGTCAAATCGTGTGAATCCACTTCGGGTACATCCATTATCTAACTCCATTATTTTAATGAGTTCCTATTCGTACATTCTTAATATATGATGTGATAATCACATTTTGATGTTTTACAGGATCTAAGAGAAAGTAGGAAGCTTAAGAAGAGTAAGTTGAATTAATCGTGAGAGATGAATTTCTGTCGCATGGTTCGATGATTAGATTTTTGAGTTACTTCTTAGGAGTTATGATAGATTGCTTAGGAAATGTCTAGAAACATTGTTTTTCATTTATGCATTGTAAGGACAAGTTCCAATTTTTTTCGTTTATTATTAATAAAAGTAATTTTTTTTTATTTACCTTATATTTCCTTGCAATGACATTTATGAAAGTGTTGGTAACATTTATATTATGAGTAATATTAACTGTGGATTTGATTCTTGTGGTATTGTCATAATTAACTAAGTGATTAAGAATTCTGATGTTTCAATTGGATAGAGACTTGGAGTCATGCAATTTGAATTGCATGATGTATGAGAAGCTTGATCTTGGGAAGATTATGACTAATTCATTGATCACATGTTTATGTGATTCGAGTGAATGACTAATGGATCTAGTACACATTAATATGGACTATTCAGATCCACCATAAAGGATGATAACTTTATTTGTCATGATTTACTGATGCTTCAGTAAACATGGTTGTGTTTATAAGATTAAGCATAATTCTAATACCTTGAAAGGGTTTCAATAAGTAGCAGAATGAATAAGAAGAATATGTTAGGCAAAAAGGTAAAGGTTTCTCCAATCTGAAAGGAAAAGATAGTACTTTAGTATCGTGTTTTTTGATCATCTTAATGATTGTGGAACTATATCACAATTGATCCTCAAAGAACATATTGGTGCAATTGTCTAACTAAGTAGAGGAATCGAATATTGTTGAAATGGTTCAATCAAGAAATGAGTCATACTTCGTTTCCAATCAAGTTTTAGAGTCATACTCTAATTACTTTACATCATATCTTGAAAACTTGTTTTATACTAAGTAGGTTTATAACACCTCATGAAATGTGGATTAATAATTTTTCTTACTCTAGCACATTTGAATTGGAAGTTGTGATGTTTTGGTTAAGATAGCGGATAAATTTAGACCAATTCCATGAAGTGTTTTCTTGTTGGGAATCCACACTAACTTTTGAATATTTGTTTTTGTTCATCAAGGAATGTTCCTTAAAGAGATGAACTTATATGTCAAGAAGTCAGTGGGAGTCTTAATGATCTTGAAGAGTTTCAGGAGTCAATCAAGAAAAAACCTTTTAGTAATCACTAGCACACGACCTGATGTTGATGACCTATCATGTTAAGTTGACACATTCCTGTTGTTGTTCATATTTCGGTTGAGTTGGCAATGCTTATGAGTTCAATGGTTCTCATTTTACTGCAAAAGGCAGAGCATATTGGTCAGTGATAGTACATTGGTCAATGGAAGTGAACTGTTTAACAATATGGAAGCATTAGTAGGCCCTTGTGCTACCAGAGGGCAAGAAATTAAGAACAAGTAAAGTTCAGTCCATGAAAGCTAAATTTGAATTTGAATTTGTCGTAAACCTTGTCTTATGATTGTAGGTTGGAAATGATAGATTCACATGGATGGGAACACTTTAACCATATAGTCTAGGTGGCAATAGGTTTCTCTGAAATTCATGAAAATGATTGTAAGGAAACACTTTCGCTGGTAGATTTTAAAGATCTGATGAATATCATTATGATTAGTGGTTGTGTTAATTGCATTCTCAAATTTGCAATATGATTATGGCATCCCTTTTCATAGTTCGAATTGTGAGAAATGGCAAGGAACTATTTGAATGTTCAAGATTTATAGTTGTAAGTTCTGAAAGGGTTTAAACACACACATGTGTTATCTAATGAGGGTGTATAAGCTTGAGAAGTCTGGATGAAGATTTATCGAAGCATCACATATCAAAAATCTGTACTTTAGTAAGAAAGTCAAAAAGTATTGATTTCTAGAAATCCAGTTGATTTATGGATACATGTCAAAGCTAGTGAGAGCATAATTGTTATGCTAAGTGTTGCAAGTTGGCAATACTATTTGTAGGAAACAAAATTTACAAATTTGCTAGTTGAAAAGTTTGGAAATTATTTCGTTATAGTAAAGGCTCAAGGGAGAGGACACTCATACTTCATTTAGAATCTGAAAGTTTAGATTCAAGGTTTGAACAAAACTTAGTCTTGGACATATATGAATATCGTGTTGAAATGGTTCAACATATGAAATTCGATATATGGAAATATCATAGCAAGAGACGGAGCAAATATTATGTAACATCTCAAAAATACAGTCTAAAAATTTCATTTTAAATCAGTAATAAAACCATATTCATCGACGTCATATAACAATCATAAGCAATATATCTCAAAATATCATAACAACTGTCAAATATATCAGAGTATAAACATCCCAGGCTGAACAAATGGTGTGTGCACTGCAATCTTCCCGAGCTCTTCTTTTGAAAACTAAGTACCTAAAACCAAAAACTAAAACCGTAAGCACGAAGCTTAGTGTGCTCCCCCAATCTACCACATACCATACAATAACATATAAAGCACATACTGGGCCTTGCCCACTGCATCGGACCGAGGTCCGGACTAACTGGGGCCTTGCCCCCTGCATCGGACCGAAGTACGGAAACTGACTGGGACCTTGTCCCCTGCATCGGACCGAAATCGGGACTAACTGGGGCCTTGCCCCCTGCATCGGACCGAAATCCGGAAACTGACTGGGACCTTGTCCTCTGCATCGGACCGAAATCCGGACTAACTGCATCGGACCGAAGTCCGGAACTATCTGAACAAAGTATAACATAAACATATCAACTAGCATGAACACACATATACTGCATACTGCATCAGGCCGTGGCCCGGAACACATAACACATAAATCATGTCTGAGCCACGAAGGCATCAAACATACTAATTACTGCATCGGGCCGAAGTCCGGAAACTACTGCTAGCTAAACGGGCCGACATTGTGGCCTTAGACCCGTTCCTATTGGAAGGAAACTCACATCACACTGCTGAAGTCCCGTAGACATAATCCCACACTACTGAAGTCCCACAAACTCAACCCTAGCTGCTGGATGACAGATTCCCGAACTGTCAACACCAAAATAACACCCAATTAATAATTGGGTTCGAACTCGTAACTATAAATACATACTTTGGATAATTACTATATTACCCCTAGCTTGGCTTACCCAAGCCCAAGGCCCAATCCATAGGCCCAAAGTCAACTAGGGATCAAAGCTCAACCTATGGCCCAACTTTCCAAATTGGGCCCAAACCTCTACATGGACTTCCCTTAAGGCCCAATTGTTCAGTCCAGTCCAACATGTCTCATTCTAAGGGCCCAATATCATACAACCATCTAGGCCCAACTATGGCCCATCTATGGCCCAATTTTCCAAATTGGGCCCAATCCTTCATATGGGCCTTACCTTAGAGCCCAACTAATTACTCTAGTCCATTTGATTATTCTTGGATGGCCCAACATAAAGCCTAAGTGAAATTAGGGTTTCACATCAAATGATAACTAGGGTTAAGTGTTTCTCACTTAACCCATTAAGGGCTTAACCCACTAAGGACTTAATTCATTAAGTCCATTATTGCTTAGATTAATTTCTGCCAATGATTATTATTTAATATTTCACTTATTAAATAATTCTCGTGTGTGTCCTGATAATTTCTCAAATATTAGTATTTTCTCAATTAGCCCATTAAGGACTTAGTCCATTAAGTCCTTTATTCTACTAGATAAATGGCATGGAATAATTTGGGCTTAATTCATAATCTAATCGCAAGGGCCCACAAGTGGGCCCAATAAGTCTAAGGCCCAATACTCATAACTAGGGTTTTTCACCCAAGCATGGCCCAATAGGCCCAAAACCAATCTCTAAGCCCATTAGGGTTTGCTAGCGGGGCACCACCCACTACCACTTCGGGTAGTGGTGGTCAATGGTGGCTCACGGCGGCGGCCACCACCTTACGGTAGTGGTTACTATTATTTTTTTATTATTAACCAAACTGATTACAATTACAATGATTCGTCCAAACATAATACACACACACACTAACTAACACACTCATACACACAATCACACCATGGTGGTCGGCGACGGTGCTCGGCGGCAGCCACCACCTCACGGTGGTGGCGGTGGCGTTCTTGATCTATCCGACCAATAACCCAAATCATACATCACTGAAATAACTCACACATGCCCTAACTGATTACAAAACAACTCTAGCCACCCACCTAGTGGCACATGGCGAAGGCAGAACCCCCGGAGAGGCAGCATCAGCTCTGTTATCGGCGACAACCACCATGGCCGGCTGCCATGGTGGTTCTTCATGACCTCCATTCGGCAGAACCCATTCACACCCCCGACATGGGATGAGATACGAACGCATAAAACACAATGCAACTACCCAATCACGGAGACAAGCGACTGACGGAAGGTAATAACGATGAGGCAGCCGCCCGGAGCGGCGACATCGGTCAGTGAAAAGGTATCGTTGGCTGAAACAGAGAAGGAAGAAGAATAGTAGGCTTGCGTCGTTACCGGAGGAGATGGAGGCACAGCGGCCCCAATGTCGACCTTGACTCACGCATTCATCGGCAGCAAAACAACTGCGTAGTACTTCACTCACTTGGCGGCTCAACGGGTCGGAAGACTAGCGTAACGGGTGGTGGCGGTTCCTCCGACTCCAACAGTCTTGGCGGCCACCAGTAGAAGATGAAGAGGAAAGATGGTGGCTGCATCCTTAGGTTAGGGTTTAGGGTTACCGATAGCTTTTATACCCGACCACCCTTATCAAACTTATTCCATAATGTCACAAATGGTCCTTCCAGCTACCATTTATTTCAAAATAGATCCATATTTACATTTTTAACCCCTGCCATCCAAATTCCTTTCAACTTAAGTCCAAAATTTACCATTTGCACCTTGTTTTTCCAAAATATTTTTAAATTAAATCCAAATAATTATCACGGAGCCCCTGACTTCATAATTAATTATAAATTGAGTCTGAAACTTACACTTTTAACCCTCAACTTCTTAATTATGCCAAGTAACTCCTCGAGACCAACTCCTATTATATAATTATTGATTTTAGGGCTAGTATCCATTCATCAACTTTGTCTATTTATTTATTTAATAAATAGGGTCTTACAACTCTCCCCCACTTAAATTAGATTTCGTCCTCGAAATCATTCCTTACCATTGTATGCCCCGCGTACTGGCTTTTCAGCTAGTACGTTAAGCGTACCAAGTGGTACGCCCCGCGTACTAGTCTAGGGACTAAAATGCACGAATCCAAAATAAAAGGGTCATAAGGTACATACCAGGGTATAAGTGTTACAATTCTCCCCCACTCGAATCAGACTTCGTCCTTGAAGTTCGCTGCTCCAAATAACTCCGGGTAATGCTCCCTCATCTCATCTTTGGGCTCCCAAGTAAACTCCAAACCCTTGTGGTGCCGCCATTGCACCTTCACCAACTCAACTACCTTGTTCCTCAAGGTATTCGTCTTTCGATCCAGAATTGCCATCGGTCTCTCAATATAATTCAGACGGTCATCCACCTGAATATCCTCAAATGGAACCACTGCGGAATCATCTACCAGACACTTCCATAGCTGAGAGACATGAAACGTGCTATGAATCTAACTGAGCTTAGTTGGAAGATATAAACAAGGTGACACCTTCAGGAGAACCATATATCCCACCTGAAATTCTAAGTCTGACCGTCGCCTATTGGTATAACTCTTCTACCAACTCTAAGTTGTCTGTAGACTGCCCCGAACCTGCTGAATCAACGCAGTGGTCTTGAGTACCACCTCGGTACTCCCCATAACCCGCTGACTGACCTCGCCCCAACAAACCAGGGTCCTACATTTCCTCCCGTAGAGCATCTCAAAATGAGGTCGATCAATGCTAGCATGATAACTGTTGCTATACAAAAATTCCACTAACTGAAGATACGTATCCAACCTCCCACCAAAGTCCAACACACACGCACACAGCATATCCTCGAGGGTCTAAATGGTCTACTCGCTCTGACCATCGGTCTATGGATGGAATATTGTACTGAAATGAAGACGAGTGCCCAAATCCTCATGAAACCTCTTCTAGAACTTGGAAGTGAACCGGACATCCATGTCATAAACCATTGATACTGGCACTCCATGACGTGCCACCACCTCCCTGATACAAACCTTGGCAAACTTTTCTTCATAAATAAACTTCTGAATCAGAATGAAATGCGCACTCTTAGTCAAACAATCCACAATAACCCATATCGAATCTACTCCACACACGGTCCTGGAAAGCTTCGTGATAAATCCATGGTGATGTCTTCCCATTTTCATATGAGAATCTCCAACGGCTGCATCTTGTCGTGAGGACGCTGATGCTCGGCCTTGACTTTTCTGCAAGTCAAGCACTGCTCTACATACCAAGCCACATCGCTCTTCATGCAGGGCTACCAATAATCAGGACAAAGATCCCTATACATCTTCATCGCCCCGAGATGGATGGAGAACCTCGACTTGTGAGCCTCCTCCATTAGAATCTGGCACACACCGCCCTATTACGGAACCCAGACTCGCTGATGCAGATTCAACAAACCACGACTATCATAATCAAAGGAAGCCACACGTCCCACAATACGCTCGCTTTTCCGGTGCTCTTCCTTCATAGCCCCAACTTGTGCCTCCCGAATCCGCTCCAACAATAGAGTAATCACAGTCATCCTCAAACATATATCCCTGATTTGAGCCATGATTGCCTTGCCGCTAAGAGCATCGGCCACCACATTGGCCTTTCCCGAGTAATAAAGAATTTCACAATCATACTCTTTCACCACCTCCAACCATGGGCGTTGTCGCATATTCAGATTCGGCTAATTCATCAAATACCTCAGGCTCTTGTGATCCGTTTAAATAGTACAACGAACCCCATAGAGGTAATGCCGCCAAATCTTGAGGGAAAAAACAATGGCCCCCAACTCCAAGTCATGCGTCAGATAATTCGCCTCATGAGGCTTCAACTGTCTCGTGGAGTAGGCAATCACGCGACCCCTCTTCATCAACACCGCCCATAATCCAGAGATCGAAGCATCACAACAAAACATGAAATCATCAACACCATTCAGCAGGGTTAAAATCGACTCCTTACACAAGCACTGTCGAAGAGTCTCAAAAGTTGTCTGCTTGTAACGACCCAATTTTTACAAAGAAAATTTTCATTTTTAATTAATCAACCATATTTCATAAAACATAAAAATCTCAATAATTGTTTTCAAATCCACCAACATTACAACATTATTATTTTCAAAACATCAGAGTGTCCCCTAAACCATATCAAAAAAAGAGAGATAGAGTACACGCCGCATCATCACACCTTGCCTTTGCCTTTGGTCTCCGATGTACCTGAAACAAATCCACAGACGGTAAGCTGAAAGCTTAGTGAGTCCCCCAGATCATACCCCATACAAACCACATATCATATTAGCTATAAAAGCTATCTCTACCACCATCACACGTCAATTAGCAATGAAGCTATCTCTACTGTTAGCCACAAGGCTATCTCTTCCATCAGCCATAAAGGCTGTCTCTACCATTAGCCATAAGGCTATCTCTACCATTAGCCACAAAGGCTATCTCTACCGTATATCATGCATACATACATATCACACCTCTACGTAGCAAGTAAACCAACTAACGTAAAATGGGCCGGTCTTGGTGCCTTAGACCCATTGGTATGGTGAGAAAACTCACCTCACAAAGCTGAACCGACAACTGAATTCAGGTATGTCCTACGTTGCTCCTCCCAAACTGCCTATAACCAACAAGTAAATAATATTAACTTAATCCCTAAGGCTCAACTGAGTCAAACCTGCTCAAAGTCTAGGTATGTAGTCAAGGTCAACAGTTGTTACACCCCAAAACCAAGAATGGCGGAAACATTCCGGGGCGGAGGACGTCATGTGAAGTATCATAACAGTGTAAAGTAGTAAACAAGCAACAACATCATCCATTGCATTAAAGTATAGTTTTAATACATGTGTGTTCTTTGATAATGTACAACAATAAAATGAATAATCAAAATAAGACGAGTTTTGAATGTGCTCCGTCTTCTCAAATCCTGGCCACCGTACCTGTCTAACTGGTGACCTGAGAATACAAGTTATTTTGAAAGCAAGTATCAGCCTAACCCTGGTGAATTCATAAGTATTTAAGTGTCGTTGCCTTGTTTTGAAAAGCTATTATGAATGCCATGTAAATCCTTAAATGAAGAATTTGATATAAGTATGAAAAACCCTAAAAAATCCCTTATCTCCTATTAGTATGAGATGTAGTCTTCTACCAAGACCCGAATGTTTTGTAAGTAAAATGATAGTTTTTCCTTCTTTCTGACTATTACAAATAGTAATTAGTCTAACTCATCGTTTATGTGAATATATCACAAAATAAAGTAAATAGGAAAATGTACTAAGGTAAGTGTTATCCCGAGGTACTAGGGCTAACACGACATTGCGGTAAGCAAAATGTATATCCTATCACAAAATAAAGTAAATAGGAAAAAGTACTAATGTAAGTGTTATCTCGAGGTAATAGGGCAAACACGCCATCACGTAAAGCGAAATGTATAACCTAATGTAAAATAGGAAAAGGTACTAATGTAAGTGTTATCCCGAGGTACTAGGGCTAACACGACATCGCGGTAAGCAAAATGTATAACCTAATGTAAAATAGGAAAAGGTACTAATGTAAGTGTTATCCCGAGGTACTAGGGCTAACACCACATCACGGTAAGTGAAATGTATAACCTAATGTAAAATAGGAAAAGGTACTAATGTAAGTGTTATCCCGAGGTACTAGGGCTAACACGACATATAACCAAAGTAAATAGGAAAAGGTACTTGATGTCATTTTAATAAACATTTCAAAAGTAATACATTTGATAACAAATTATTTTTAAGATAGAAAACCATTTCATGCATCACATTTTATAGTATGTGAAATCTGCTGAATGAAAACACAGTTATGAAATACATATGGATGATTTAATAACATGCTGTTTTCTACTTGTATCCCCCCCCCCCATTAAAGCATTTAAAATCATTTAAAACATTGATTTAGGGGTATGAACTCACCTGTTGTGAGTGGTTCTATCGGGTACGCGTGTATGGATGAGAAGTTCCACGAATGAAGTCCCGAGACACAATAAACCCTAAATGACATATAAGGACACATATTGTCATGAATATAGTGTTTATAACATCTATATGAAAGGAAACACCTTCCGAGACTAGGTAACACCTTGACCAAGTGTTGGAATCACATGTGATTCAACATAGGAAGGTATAAAGGCACTCACATGAGTTTACTACCATGAGTTCACGGCCCAAGGGAGTTTACGGCCGTAAACTCATGGCTACTCATGTGGGAATGCAAGTTTGAAGGCTTGGGAATAATTTAGGGACATTAACTCTAATTTAGGATGAAGAAACCCCACTTTCTTTGAAGTTCTAATGAGTTCACAGCCCAAATGAGTTTACTACCATAAACTCATGGCCATTTATGTTTATGAGGCTCCTAAAGGTCATAAGGAAGCATTCTAATTTCAAGCCTAAGCCTTTGGAAGTGTTTGTGGCATCAAAACACCCTGAACTTGAGTTCACGACCCATGGACCATTTGGTCATCTGTTTTCGGCCGTAAACACTCACTGGTGTTGATATTTTTATTGTTTTGGGTCCTAGACACATCAATTTAAGGTGCTATGTTTGTCTCTTGGCTTAATGAAGGTCTTTAGGGCATTTTGGCACCCTAATATGGAGTTCACGGCCCAAGAACTTCCTTGGCCGTGAACTCACTTTCAACCCTTGATTCTATTTGTTTTGGATGTCTAAACATGTCATGGATAGTCTCAAGGTTCATTTCCAAGGTTTGGAGGGACATTGGGCACACTTTGGCCCTAGAAAAGGAGTTTACTCCCCAAGATGTTCTTGGACGGTAAACTCTCAAATCTTGTGTTTTGAGGTTGTTTTCTGTCCCAAAACTCGTTAGTGTACAAGTCTAAACTAGTTTCATGGATTAAGGAAAGACTAGGCACCATTTGGCTTTTGAAAAGGAGTTTACTCCCCAAGATGTTCTTGGGCGGTAAACTCACAGATCTTGCTGTTCTGTCGTTATTTTGATGTTATTAAGCACAATCTAAGCTATATAATACAACTAGATTGAAGTACTCATGTTTTGGGATAAAAACCTAAAGATCCGTGAGAGAGAAAATGGCTTTTCTCTAGTTGGAAATGTAACTAATGAATGAATATGGCTCAGATTTCTATTTATAGTCCTGAGATTTTTGGCAGAAAATATTTTATTCCCGGAATGAACTCTAATATCATAGAGTATTGGAATAACAGTGTTGCACAAAACCCTAGTGCATCCACTCTCCTGATATCTCCTTAAGTGTTAAACCTGAAATACTCAAACTTATACCCAAAGTCTAGAATTTCCCTGTAACTGTTCTAACTTCTATTGGCTTGATATGGTTTGTTCAGAATGGAAATTTCGGGTTGTCACATCATCCCCCTGTTAAAGGGAATTTCGTCCTGAAATTAGAATTTAGGCAAGGAAGTAGGTAGAAGTGATCGAGTCGTTAGGTGTACTTCCTAATCGATTGGTTCTCGCGCTCCCAAGTGAAATCGGCTTCTCGGTTGGTATCCCAACGAACCTTCACTAACGGGCAATGGCGTTGCTTTGTCCGCTTGACCTCTCGGTCGAGGGTCACTACAGTTCTAATACGAAGGCGAGGATCTCGTTAATCTCAATCTCGTTGAGAGGGCTTACGAGAGTCCTAACAGAAAGGTACTGTTTCAAGTTCGAGACACAAAGGGTAAAATGTACGATACTGAATTCGCGGAGTAGGTCTAGTCTGTGAGATGCAGGACCGATTCTGGTAAGAATCTCGGAGGTCCCAACTACATTGGATTTAGCTTTCCACGCTTTACGAAGTGTATTAAGCCGTTCCCAGAGTGAGGTTTCCTAAAGAATTTGGTCTCTCACTTGGAATTCCAAAGGTTCTTTCTCTCGGTTAACTTCCCAGTCAAGGGCCACCCCTTGTTGGGCCACCCCTTGTGAGGTGTTCTGGATGGACTATGATAGTAGGTGTGTAAGACCTAAGATTTGGCGAATTTTCCGTCGGTGACTACGGTGCCGACAAATTCCCAACGGTTTTGGATAACCTGCCAGAGTACTCAAGAATTTCCACATCACTAATAGTGTGTCTCACGAAATTTGACTCTTTAATTCCAAAACTCATGTTCAGAGAACTTTGCGAAAAGTATCTCCGAGGGTAATGTTTCCATGGGTTCTTTCTTACTACAAGGGTAGATAAGTAAGTCATTACATGGAGAAATGACGAACTGATATCAGTAAGAAAGACGTACCCCACTCATTAGCTCATGAATACTATGGGCGTATTGGTCCTATCCGAGGGGTATCACTTTGGACTTGAAATGTCTGCATCGAGTTCGGAGGGTAGTCTTCAGGACATCCTTCCATATCACTCAAACTGGTGCTATTCGGATCCCAGCTCCATTTCTGAAAGTAACTCTTTTCCTGTGTTTGCTCAATCAACTCGTCTATGCGAGGCAGAGACAACAATTTCTAAAGGAAATCTTAATGAAGTCTACAGTCGTCGAGGTACATATGATGCACTCCGTCGACTTCTGGTAAGAATAAGACCGGAGCTCTCAAGGGTGAGAAGATTGGTCTTCTAATTCTATTGTTGAGTAGTTCGCTGTGTTGTCCGGGCTGTTCTTGTATCTCCGTAGGTGTCTAGACTGTAAGGCGATCTGGTTATAAGAGTCATACTGGGTTCTAAGTTTGTTCCTACGCCAATGCAATTACTCGTACTCTTGGGCAGTCTCCGTCCTGAAGTTCATATTAGAATTCATACATGGTTCAATGATCACAATCTCGTGTATACGAGTCGTATATAATTAAGATTGAAGAGGTAGTCGAATAACTGATTCTTCCTTAATCTCACATCCCATCAAGGGAAAAGAAGTTAAAGTGGAATCATCAATTCTAAACCTGTAGAACATTGATTATATATCACTCTCATGTATACCTTCTTCAGTGATAGATCAACCGTATGAATCCTTGAATTGAACTTGACGTATTGCACGAGTAATACTGTGGGGATTCCTTCGGAAAGGAAAAGAACTATAAGGTACTCCATGCACGAGTACCTCGGTGTTCTGCTATGACGGCTTCGCTAAAAGACGTTTACTGAGAAAGAGATGTACTAATGAAGCTGGTGTTGCGAGGATCGAATTTACTCGAGTCATATGATAAAGTCGGAATCATATGGAAACTAAAGACATTAGATTTGAACATAAGGCGTTACAGACAAAACACAACAGTGCAACCATTAACAGAGTTACTTTACTTTTAGATTTACTACAAGACTATTGCTGCGAACAAGGTATACTACAAAAGGCAAGTATACGCAGCACGAGCATCCCTAAACGGACGAGATCCCGCAAAAGATAAGATTATGGTTGCACTAGTTTTGGGATGGTTCATAAGTCTGTTACAACAAAACGCCTAAATTACATTAACGTGGGTCCGAAGTAGACTCTCCTGTGGTGGTGGTCGGTAGCATACTGCCGTCTGTGCCAACATCTGCTGCCTCTGGGCAGTTCTTTCTGTAGTGACCTACCTTGCGACAACCGTAGCAAGCTTGGTTTACACTGGTTCTTGGCACTTGGTTGTTCAGCCTTGCTAGGCTCTTGCAGTAACGCTGGTGTGCCCCTTCCTGTTGCAGTTTGAGCACAGCATCTCCCCACAAGGTCCAAGGTGGTGAAAACTGCATTGGACGCATTTTGGGAGATTGCCAGCATATTGCTTGGCTGGGTTAGGGACAATTGGGATACTAGAAGGAAATGTAGTTTGAGGTACAGGTGTCATGGCTGTGAAGGTTGTTATTGGTGGTTGTTTCCTGTTCGCCCTTCGAGGCGACTTGTCCTTAGATATAGTCCAAGACTTCTGCTTGTTACTCTTGGTCTTAGGACTCGGGGTATCGTGGTAGTTTGTTGCTCGTTGCGGTGCTTGATTGTTACTTGGATTGGAATGATTGATAACAATCCCGCTAACACTTGCGTTGTTAGCGTTAAGGTGGATCAGAATAGCTGATACGGCAGTCGAGACTGCAGCCTGAAAGGTAGTTGCATCAATCTGAAGAGTTGGTGTTTGGTTGGGGGGTTGATTATCTTTCCTTGGTGACATGATTCTATTACATGGAAAGGAATGAATTTGTGAGCGAGAATGGTTGAACCTAGACGTAGATTCATCGCTCATGTAAAGAATAGAAGTATGTTCTCTAAGGTTCGACCTACATCCTTATGATGTAGTCCTAATACATAATGGAAGTATGTTCATGAAGGTTTAACCTACATCCTTATGATGCAGTCCTAGTAAAGATCGGAAGTAAGTTCTTACAATGGTCTCAAGATGTTTGTTGTGCGAACCAAGGTATTGTTGGTTGGTGAATAACATGATCCAACCATTAAAAGAGACTTGGAGATGTCTCCGGAGTCACACTGCTATAGTCCAATGACTTGACTAAAGCATGTTTCAGATAGACTCTAATGAAAGTATGATAAGGGTTTTTGAATAAAGAATGGCACAGAAGTTAGTCGACTGTCAATATCTTTGATATTCATGACGTACAAGTTCGGGAAAAATGACCTTGTAAAAAGGTCTTACATCAAAATGACCTTGTAAAAAGGTCTTACATCATATCCAGAGAAGATAGTTCTTGACAGCATAAAGACCTAACCAAAAGTACTTACAGTACAAGATAGATTCATAGAAAATGCCACATCAGGCATAGACAGAAAAAACGATTCTTTTTAACCAGGAAAATAAAGTAGAGCATCTACTCCTGGCGACGGTCATCCCTCTGGTGAACTCTCAGTTCACCCAGTTGGCGTTCCACATCAAGTAGGTGTCTTTCGTACACTCTCTGGCATACTCGAAGTTCTATGACTTCGGCTCGTGATTCAGCTAGTGCTTGCAGCAGGGTTTCATGGTCTCTCTCAGACCTCTCATGAGCATGTTCAAGGCAACTGGTGCAAAGCAAATGCTTTCCTCCATTTGTATCCACTTCTGCGATACGTTGTAGAGCTGTCCTGCCCTGAATGTCGTTTCGGGCAACTCTTCGGATCAGAATTGGTAGAACTCTGTCTGCTGAGCTCCATTCACTTAAATTGTAGAAACATTGGTCTCGTTTAAACGGCATAGGTTGATCTTGATCTTCGCTCCATGTTTCCAGACATTCCACCCATGGAGGCGTCGGGCCATGAAAATCCGGACGAGGGTTAGGAATTGGAAAGGGAGCTGCCTGGGGTAGATCCTCAACCTCGGGTTCGGAGATAGAACCGTCTGAAAGGTCTTCAGCATGGTGATCATTCAGAGGGATCGGTTGATCATTAACTGGTTCTTCTCCAAACCATCCAGCAATGACCTCGTTCGGAAGGTACGGGTTGCCGTGAGGATGGAGTCCAGCCATGTTATCTACACGAGAATTTGGGGTAAGAAAATAATTATTAGACGAACTATCTAGATAATTATTTAGGAAATCTTCATTAGTTACATCGCTATTTGTAAAGTGCATACCAGTTATATGTAATCAACAAAGGATAGGCCTTCGAATAAGTGACCTCAACTCCAAATTCACAAGGAATAGGGGTAAAGCAAAATTTTCACCAATTCTAAGTCTATAACATCCTAGTTACATATAACTTTAGTGTATCCACTTAGAACTATCAACTTGGTAATGAAGATCCCGCTTTAGTTCTCAAGTATAAAGTACTTATAGTAACACAAAACACCCCTATGGTATTTTAGACTTAGGTTCTGTTATAATGTTTTCATTGTGGTAATGTTGGTAAGTTTTTAGACTTGTTGCCATATCACAACCATTCTTGGGCATGTGCTAATCACTCCTAGGAACATCATAATTGATTAGGCTATGCCACTCCCAAGACTGACCATACATCCCCGAGCTTACCTGTGATATTCAACAATCGCAATACTTTTGTTCTTGTCATTGTGAAACGGATTTTAGTATGAATGCAGGCACGTATACTTTGTTAAATATTTTATTATTTAAAAGTATATACTCTTAGACAGAGTGTTTTAATCCTAATGTATTTATAGTTAGTATATCTTTTATGGGTTGATATACTTAATTCACTATAAACAGTGCTCTAATACCAATCTATCACACCCCAAAACCAAGAACGGCGGAAACGTTCTGGGGCAGAGGACGTCATGTGAAGTATCATAACAGTGTAAAGTAGTAAACAAGCAACAACATCATCCATTGCATTAAAGTATAGTTGTAATACATGTGTGTTCTTTGATAACGTACAACAATAAAATAAATAATCAAAATAAGACGAGTCTTGAATGTGCTCCGTCTTCTCAAATCCTGGCCACCGTACCTGTCTAACTGGTGACCTGAGAATACAAGTTATTTTGAAAGCGAGTATCAGCCTAAAGCTGGTGAATTCATAAGTATTTAAGTGTCGTTGCCTTGTTTCTAAAAGCTGTTATGAATGCCAAGTAAATCTTTAAATGAAGAAGTTGATATAAGTATGAAAAACCCTAGAAAATCCCTTATCTCCTATTAGTATGAGATGTAGTATTCTACCAAGACCCGAATGTTTTGTAAGTAAAATGATAGTTTTTCCTTCTTTCTGACTATTACAAACAGTAATTAGTCTAACTCATCGTTTATGTGAATATATCACAAAATAAAGTAAATAGGAAAATGTACTAAGGTAAGTGTTATCCCGAGGTACTAGGGCTAACACGACATCGCGGTAAGCGAAATGTATATCCTATCACAAAATAAAGTAAATAGGAAAAAGTAATAATGTAAGTGTTATCCCGAGGTAATAGGGCAAACACGCCATCGCGTAAAGTGAAATGTATAACCTAATGTAAAATAGGAAAAGGTACTAATGTAAGTGTTATCCCGAGGTACTAGGGCTAACACGACATCGCGGTAAGCGAAATGTATAACCTAATGTAAAATAGGAAAAGGTACTAATGTAAGTGTTATCCCGAGGTACTAGGGCTAACACCACATCGTGGTAAGCGAAATGTATAACCTAATGTAAAATAGGAAAAGGTACTAATGTAAGTGTTATCCCCAGGTACTAGGGCTAACACGACATATAACCAAAGTAAATATGAAAAAGTACTAATGTAAGTGTTATCCCGAGGTACTAGGGCGAACACGACATATAACCTAATGAACATCCGAGGATTGTCCAATTGTCCTCTGTAGCAGCAGCAGGGTGGAGGAAGGGTTAGTCCCGTGAAGGTACTCCTAGTATAAGTAATAACTGTAGGCATCCATAGATGTTCATCACCCACTGGTGCTAACAGCTGGGTTTCAGAATGGTTAGTTCTGTCTAGATATCCCGAGGTACTAGGGATAGGGTCCCGTCTAGATATCCCGAGGTACTATGGATAGGCAGGAAAATTTACACATAAGGTACTAATAAATCATCCTCGCAAATCGAGATACAAGTATTCATGTAAATATACACAGGTAAATGTATCTACGTAAATGTACTCATGTAATGTATTCAAGTAAGCGTGTTCATGTATTATGTAAGCATATGTAAATGTACTCATGTATCATGTAAGTATATGTAAATGTACTCATGTATCAGGTAATGTACTAGTATAGACTCATGAATGAACTGACTCTTGTGTGATTCCTTGTAATAGGAATAATGTTTTGTATCTTTTAACTATCCCTATGATAATTAACTGAAAGGTAATTGGTTGTTCAAGTAGGTTTACACACCCTTGCTACACAAGAGTGTGGGAAACTGAATGAAGGATTAAAACTATAATCTCAAGACATTTATATGAACATAAGTGTATAAGTATAGTTTTGATCAAGAAGGTAAAAGTAATGGTTTTGTAAGATATCTAAGAGTTTTGAACAATAATTAACACTGACTTGATGTCATTTTAATAAACATTTCAAAAGTAATACATTTGATAACAAAGTATTTTTAAGATAGAAAACCATTTCATGCATCACATTTTGTAGTATGTGAAATCTACTGAATGAAAACACAGTTATGAAATACATATGGATGATTTAATAACATGCTGTTTTCTACTTGTATTCCCCCCCCCCCCATTAAAGCATTTAAAATCATTTAAAACATTGATTTAGGGGTATGAACTCACCTGTTGTGAGTGGTTCTATCGGGTACGCGTGTATGGATGAGAAGTTCCACGAATGAAGTCCCGAGACACAATAAACCCTAAATGACATATAAGGACACATATTGTCATGAATATAGTGTTTATAACATCTATATGAAAGGAAACACCTTCTGGGACTAGGTAACACCTTAACCAAGTGTTGGAATCACATGTGATTCAACATAGGAAGGTATAAAGGCACTCACATGAGTTTACTACCATGAGTTCACAGCCCAAGGGAGTTTACGGCCGTAAACTCATGGCTACTCATGTGGGAATGCAAGTTTGAAGGCTTGGGAATAATTTAGGGACATTAGCTCTAATTTAGGATGAAGAAAACCCACTTTCTTTGAAGTTCTAAGGAGTTCACGGCCCAAATGAGTTTACTACCGTAAACTCATGGCCATTTATGTTTATGAGGGCCCTAAAGGTCATAAGGAAGCATTCTAATTTCAAGCCTAAGCCTTTGGAAGTGTTTGTGGCATCAAAACACCCTTAACTTGAGTTCACGGCCCATGGACCATTTAGTCATGTGTTTGCGGCTGTAAACACTCATGGGTGTTGATATTTTTATTGTTTTGGGTCCTAGACACATCAAGGTAAGGTGCTATGTTTGTCTCTTGGCTTAATGAAGGTCTTTAGGGCATTTTGGCACCCTAATATGGAGTTCACGGCCCAAGAACTTCCTTGGCCGTGAACTCACTTTCAACCCTTGATTCTATTTGTTTTGGATGTCTAAACATGTCATGGATAGTCTCAAGGTTCATTTCCAAGGTTTGGAGGGACATTAGGCACACTTTGGCCCTAGAAAAGGAGTTTACTCCCCAAGATGTTCTTGGGCGGTAAAATCTCAAATCTTGTGTTTTGAGGTTGTTTTCTGTCCCTAAACTCGTTAGTGTACAAGTCTAAACTAGTTTCATGGCTTAAGGAAAGACTAGGCACCATTTGGCTCTTGAAAAGGAGTTTACTCCCCAAGATGTTCTTGGGCGGTAAACTCAAAGATCTTGTTGTTCTGTCTTGATTTTGATGTTATTAAGCACAATCTAAGCTATATAATACAACTAGATTGAAGTACTCACGTTTTGGGATAAAAACCCGAAGATGCGTGAGAGAGAAAATGGCTTTTCTCTAGTTGGAAATGTAACTAATGAATGAATATGGCTCAGATTTCTATTTATAGTCCTGAGATTTTTGGCAGAAAATATTTTATTCCCGGAATGAACTCTAATATCATAGAGTATTGGAATAAGAGTGTTGCACAAAACCCTAGTGCATCCACTCTCTTGATATCTCCTTAAGTGTTAAACCTGAAATACTCAAACTTATACCCAAAGTATGGAATTTCCCTGTAATTGTTCTAACTTTATTGGCTTGATATGGTTTGTTCAGAATGGAAATTTCGGGTTGTCACAACAGTCCATATTGACCTTGACTCGTCGAGTGCAATCAGCCACTCATCAGGTTCCCTGCTTAACTCATCGACTTGTCGAGTTATTCGAGAGACTCGTCGAGTTCCTTGATGTTTATGACCGTAAACTCCCAACCGAACACCCTTGAGTGTGAACCCTTGGCCGTGAACGAGGAAACCATCTCGACTTGTCGAGTCTCTTACACGACTCGTCGAGTCCCCTTAGTCCATTATGTTTACGGCCTTTTCCAATGGGACTCAAGGTCCCAAACTTCAGATCTATCCTCTACTAGTGTAGATAACACGTAAAGTTGCAAACTTTACATGCATGCAAGGCCTCACATGGCCATAACACCAAGACTAACCTTCAAACAAGGTTTTCATGCATGGAGAGGGAATAAGCTTAATAAAAGGTGCAACTTTATGATATTTGGGACCTAAGGAGGTCCAGATCTGGAATCATATCCTCGTGATAGGTCCAGATTTAAGTTTGCTTCCATCTCCCCAGCAGATTAATACCTCAGATAGATGCCCAAAACGAAATAGATGCTTGATCTAATACTTCTCCCTCGATACTTCCTCTTCAAACTTGGAATCCTCCCAAAAATCTCAAAGATAAGCTCCCAATTGCTCTTACTTCACACACAAGAGGGTTTGCGGCCGTGAACGTTCTTCTATGGTGTTAAGGGAGGCTACTAGGGTTTATAATGATGTTTATATAGGGGGCAAACCCCGAAACTAGGGTTTTTTTCTAAACAACTCTGACTCGCCGAGTCGGGCCTTCCGACTCGCCGAGTCAGTTCCGACCGTGTCCAAGATGTCATGACCCTACTCGACGAGTTGATCTCCCAACTCGCCGAGTCCATGCATAAATCCTCCCCAAATTGGCAAATTTCCCACCAATACCCGAACCAGGTGTTACACTGCTGCTCAGGTCCCTGACGAAATTTAACCGTCTTTTTTGTCAGTCGGGTCATAGGAACAACTATCGTGGAGAAATCCTGGATGAATCTCCGATAATAACCCGCCAAACCAAGAAAAATCTGCATCTCAGATGGAAAGCTCGGAACATCCCACTGCATCCGTCATGAACATATGGATTATGCTTTTTATCTTTTGGGTTTATTAATCGACTTTTTTTATGTTAAATATATAACCAATAACCGAACCACATTAAAATTTGGATGTTTGGGTTTCGGGTCGGATCAAACATATTTTAGTTATACCAAAAAAAAATGACAAGCTTAAAGATTTTCTACATTAAACAAAATTAAATTGAAAAAATAGATGAGCTTATAAAGTAAATGGAAATAAAAGTCCATTGAACTATATGTAAATTATGTAATTTCCCTTGCTATAAGTGATCTAATTCACCTATCGAAATAAAAGTCCATTGAACTATATGTAAATTATGTAATTTCCCTTGCTATAAGTGATCTACTTCACCTATTACTTGATATAAACTCGTTTTATATAAGCTTACATATACTCCTCTTATAATTTAGAATGAATAATTAATCATTGAATACAATAACATACGAATAATGATACTTACGGTCAACATTGTCTAAAGGAATTTACTTTTAGAAAGCGTTTAAGTATCAAATAATATTAGCTTTAAAATAAATCAGATATAGAGATATATCCAAATAGATATATCTAAATTTAAATTCACATACGTTATATCCTACACAAAAATAATACGGGTCAACTGATTATCAATTTTTTTACACCCAAAAATGATATTTGTTTGACATATCATAATCACAAATTACGTCTATATATTATCCTCATTAACATTAACTTCTTTATTAAATTAAAATTCAATCTAATTATCCTATTTATTTTCCAAAATAAGTAAAATAATTTTGTTACATATAATAAGTATTTTAAGATTTTATGGTATTTATTCTTATTTATATAAAAAGATTTTATATAAAAAGTATTTTTTTTAACTATTATAAAATACAAGTGAAGTATTTTTGAACAATGTAAAGTATGTGTGGTGTGGCGTTTTATGTGAAAAATTAAAGAAAATAAAATATAAACTATGAAGATGTTAGAGATCTTGAATATGGCCTCATCTTAAGAGCACAACATAAATATTATGTTGAATTTGTACGTTTAATGCATTAAGGATTGATCCTGAATGTATAAGAAAATATGTTTGTAAAATAGGAAGAAAAAATAGTATTAAGAATGAAAATACGTTGAGATGTTTCATATGTTGAAAAGTGCAAGATGTTCGAGATATTTTATATGGATTGTAAAGTACTAAAAATACATGTAAGTAAAAAATTGTTAGAAATATGTCTGAGACTTGAAGATACCAAAGAAATACCTTTGAAATTTCAAAGTTGGAACACGAGATATACGATGAAAGCCTTTAATCTTCCAGGATCCCCAACATAAAACATCGGGATGTGACTAATGTTCACTCTACTATAGCTGATTGTGAGCAATGATTCTAAGAGCTAGTGAGAGTGATGAAGTGTTTGTGTGTGCAATGGGTAAATCAACTTGTCTTTTATATATTAATAATTTAACAAACTAAGCTAAAAATTCAAGATCTTCCCCTATCTTGGTTTGACTAGGTATATCAGAAAGACTCAACTTATAGTATTGTTGACAACATACCCAATTGACTATATCTTTGTCACGTGGAATAGACTTTTAAACCTGAATGATAGAATTACATGAAATACAATGGTGATACTACGTGATGTTAGTTGATATTCAAGATGTTGAGCATAATAAAATAAAAGTAGAAAATATCACCCATAACATATACTATGTTTGAATGCCTTGTTACATTTTTCAAAACTAATCAAACATAATAATGAAACATAATAATTCATTATGTTACATCGTTCATTCATTCGATTCCTTTGGAATTTTGTTATGTCCTACCAAATCAAGAAGTTGATGTCATCCTATTTCCAAAATGATATAGGTGTATGCAAAGTTGCAAACTCTTCCTTGCAACCACAAAACTGATACTTTGCATCTAGGGCTGTAAACGAACCGAACAGACCTGTTCATATTCATTCGTTTAAGTTAGTCGAATAAATGAACGAACACGAACGGATAAACAAACATAAATGAACAAAAATAAACAAACATAATTCGAACCTATATGTACATAAATGAACATATAATATAGTAATGTAATCAAATACAATTAAGCATATATTAATATAGGGAAAATGTCACTGTAGCCCCACTAACTTACAAGTTTTGGTTTAGAAGGTCCCTTATTTTATTTTTTGGCTTTAGAAGGGCATAAACTAATATTTAACCAGCTAATTTGGGATTTTGACCCAATTCAACCGGTTTGCTTGCCATGTCATCATCCAAGTAACCTACTGAGTCAACTCAGACGAGTCGGTTTACACGTCATCGACTCACCACCGAGTTCACTTACTTGGGCACTAAGGGTTAGGTGTTCCCCTACTATATAAATGGATGGTCTCTTGGACAAAAACCTAACACTTTGTTACCACTTCCGGCCAAACACAACCCGACAAACGAAAATAGAATACTCGTGTTCCCTTTCACTGTCTTTCATGGAGCCTACCCCACCACCATCACCAGATACTATAAACCCCAACAACTCGATTAGCTCAAGAGACGGGCTATACTTGAACGATTTGCACACGATTTTCTGCAACTGTGGTGATAAAATAGCCGAGCAAAAAGGTGAGGTGGAGCGCATGAAGGAGGAGATGGGTCGCGATTACCTTCATTCCAGGGTTGATGTCCTGAACATGCAACAAAGGTTCGACAAGGTTGAGAAGCAGATTAAAGCTATTGCGTTGTTGGTTGTGGGTCTTGTCATGGTGATGCTCCTGCTAATGATTTTCATCATTCACTTGATAGTCACCAAGTGATTCTCAAGGAGGTGAATAGTAGTGGTATGACAATCTAGTGTTCGTCTTAATCGTCTATTATGTTTAAAGTTTTTATTGTAATATATGTTATTAGGATTGTGTGTGTTCGTTTGTGTTTGTGGTAATCGTCTATGATGTTTGTGGTAATCTAGTGGTGGTTGTTTATGGATGTTTTTTGAAGTCCTGGGAACATGTAATAGGCATTTTGATATTAACTTGATGAAATGTAAACACCTTGAATGCGTTTTGATTTGTTGGGATCAATGTTCTTGATTAAGACTAACGATTTGGACACTTGGTTGGCTTAATTAATGAAAATTAATTGTTGTTGGTACACCAACTGTGACAGATGTTAATGAGGTCAAACATTGGGGTAATTTCGTCAAGGGGTATTTTCGGAATTTACAATTTTTAAGAACCTACTTCCTTACTCGTGTAACATCCCAAAATTCAAGACCAAAAATTTCATTTTTGATTAATTAATTCATAAAACATTCATTAGGAAATATTGTATAAACACGTCATCTCAAAACCAAGTATCATGTTTGAAACCCACAACCATGAACAAATGTCATATCAGAGTACAATCCCAGAAAAAAACACCGTGCGGAAATCATATGTGAGTGTGTGTGATGCCATGCTACGCCGTCGGCTCCTTCCCCTTGGATGAAGAGGTACCTGAAACCAAAAACTGAAACCATAAGCACAAAGCTTAGTGAGTTCCCCCATCATACCACATACCATACAATACCATCGGTATCTTTCAACCGGTAATCATCATCGGTATCTTTCAGTCGGTAATCATCATCGGTATCTTTCAACCGGTAATTGTCATCGGTATCTTTCAACTGGTAACCGTCATCGGTATCTTTCAACCGATATCTGGGGACTATTCCACCCCCTACCACTAGCATACGATAGCAAGATAAAAGCACACATTCAGACATATCCGGGTACTGACCTACCCTTGGTCCTAAGGACCACTATCAGGGAAACTATCCCTATCATGTAACATATCATACAAGTATAACTCATAACCAAACGCATACCAGACCAAGATAAATTATCACAAAGACAATTATCTTCTAAATACTCCTCAATGGTGGGCCGACATTGTGGCCTTAGACCCACCCCTACTAGAAGGTAACTCACCTCGTATCTACTGAACTGTGCGGGAATCCTCTGACTGCTGCCACTGCTGCTCCGGAAATCCACCGGCTAAAATTCCCACAAAACACTTAGTCAGAAAACTGACATCTACCCTTAGGGTAAAATGACCATTTTACCCCTTGACCAAATCAAAGTCAAAGTCAAAGTCAACTTCCAGTTGACTTGACTCGCCGAGTTGACTCGTCAACTCGCCGAGTCCCTATCCTTCCATCAGACCTCATACCCGTCTCTACTCGTCGAGTTAGGAGATGACTCGACGAGTTTTCCTTCTAAATGAACATCGACTGAATCCACATCCGACTCGCCGAGTTGTATGAACAACTCGTCGAATTCATCATCAACTGATACTCTTGTCCTAATTTGACTCGCCGAGTTGTATGAACAACTTGTCGAGTTACTCTTCATCCTATGAACACGTTTTGTCCTTGACTCGCCGAGTTGATGAACAACCCGCCGAGTTCCATGAAGATTGTCTTGGACTCGCCGAGTCCGTTCATGCACTCGCCGAGAACCATGAATTCCCATAACACTTTGCTTAGTCCAGAACGTTGGGTCACTCCCCGGGACTCCTAAAACCCTTCCACACTCAACTGGTCCTTATGACCCTCACTGATATGGGACCAAAACCCTTGGACTCGCCGAGTCCAGGAATGGACTCGCTGAGTCTATCACATTCCTTACTAAGAACTTCGATTTATGATGTACAACACTTAACCAAATGATAGATCCAGGCCCCCAAACTCGATCTAGCACGTAAAGTTACAAACTTTACGTGCATGCATGGGACATTAGAGCTTAAAAGGCTCTAAAATGGTTCTTTTGTTGCATGGGGCCTTCCTTGGTGCAAAAAGCAACCTAGATCTGACTTGTGGCTCATAAAATGACATGATACAAAAGCCCAAACCCCCAACCATGTTTGCAAACATGGTTGGCCATCGAAAATGGCTTATAAAAGCCCTAAATCACCCCAAAGAGGGATCTAACAAAAGAATGAGCAAGGTTCAGACTTTATACCTTCCAAAGACTGCAAAAGGTGAACCAAACTTGAATCCTTCAGTCCCCTCTTGATCCTTCTATGCTCTTCCTTCTTCCTTGAGATCAAAACTCACAAGAATCACTCAAAAGACCTTAAATCTTCACAAAAACGGCTAGGGTTTCCTATGAGGAGTGTTTGGGAGCATAAAGGGGAAAGGAGGCTGCATAAGATCGTTTAAATAAGGTGCAAACCCCTGGATTAGGGTTTTTAGCTCAAACAACGGCTACTCGCCGAGTCCGGGACTCGACTCGTCGAGTCCGCAACTTAATCCCCGCGCCTCATCCCACTTCTACTCGGCGAGTCAGTCCTTCGACTCGCCGAGTCCAAGGCCAAAAATGCAAAAATAAATGAAAATTTAATAACATAATACATACCAAGAACCAGGTGCTACAAATCTCCCCCGCTTATTTTAGACTTCGTCCTCGAAGTCTGCCGCTCGATCCTGAAACAGCTCGGGGTAGTGCTCCATCATCTCACTCACCAGCTCCCAAGTCCATTCCGACCCCTTCCGGTGCTGCCACTGCACCTTCACGAGTTCTACTCTTTTGTTCCTCAGATCCTTCGACTTCCAGTCAAGGATCGCCACAGGCCGCTCGATGTAATTCAGGCTGCCATCAACCTGAATGTCCTCTAAGGGTACCACCGCTGTATCGTCTACTAGGAACTTCCGCAGCTGAGATACGTAGAAGGTGTTGTGGATCTGACTGAGTTCGGCTGGCAGATCCACCCGGTACGCCACCTTGCCCACCCGGGCTACAACCCTGAATGGTCCGATATACCTTGGGCCCAACTTGCCCCGCTTCCTGAATCGGATGACGCCCTTAGATGGCGACACTTCCAGGAGAACCATATCCTCGACCTGGAAATCCAGATTTGATCGACGCATATCGGCGTAACTTTTCTGCCGACTCTGAGCAGTCTGAAGCCTGCTCCGGACCTGATAAATCTTCTCTGTCGTCTTGAGCACTACTTCGGTGCTCCCCATGACTCTCTGGCCAACCTCTCCCCAACATATCGGGGTCCTGCACCTCCTCCCTTATAACATCTTGAAGGGAGGACGATCGATACTCGCATGATAGCTGTTATTATACGAGAACTCCGCCAACGGGAGGTAGGTATCCCAACTACCTCCGAAATCTAAAACGCATGCCCGCAGCATATCCTCCAGAGTCTGGATAGTCCGCTCGCTCTGGCCATCCGTCTGCGGGTGAAAAGCGGTGCTAAAATGCAGACGAGTACCCAACTCTTCATGAAACCTCTTCCAAAACCTGGAAGTAAACCGCACGTCTCTGTCCGAAATTACCGAAACTGGCACTCCGTGTCGCGCCACCACCTCCCTGATATAGATATCTACCAATTTCTCAGCCGAGATGCTCTCCTGAATCAGAATAAAGTGGGCGCTCTTGGTCAATCGATCCACGATGACCCATATCGAATCCATTCTCCGCATGGTCCTGGGAAGTTTCGTGATAAAATCCATCGTAATATCCTCCCATTTTCACATCGGGATATCCAACGGCTGCATCTTGTCGTGTGGTCTCTAATGCTCGGCCTTAACCTTCCTGCAGATCAAGCACCGCTCCACGTACTATGCCACATCCCGCTTCATGCAGGGCCACCAATACTCCAGACGAAGATCCCTATACATCTTCGTCACCCCAGGATGAATGGAGAATCGGAATTTGTGCGCCTCCTCCATCAGGACCTGGCGCACTCCTCCATGATAAGGGACCCACACCCTATGGTGAAGAGTCAATAAACCCCGACTATCATAGTTGAAAGAGGAAACCTGCCCCACAATCTGCTCGCTCTTCCGATGTTCCTCCTTCATGGCCTCCTGCTGAGCCTCCCGGATCCGCTCCAGAAACGGAGCCATCACTGTCATCCTTAGACAAATATCCCTGATCGGCGTTGCCTTGCGGCTAAGCGCATCGGCCACGACATTGGCCTTCCCCGGATGGTAGAGGATCTCACAATCATAATCCTTCACCACATCAAGCCACCGACGCTGTCTCATATTTAGATTTGGCTGGTCCATGAGATACTTCAAACTCTTGTGGTCCGTGTAAATCGTACAACGAACCCCATAGAGGTAATGACGCCAAATCTTGAGGGCGAACACAACAGCCTCCAGCTCCAAATCATGCGTCGGGTAGTTCGCCTCGTGAGGCTTCAGCTGCCTCGACGCGTAGGTGAGGACATGCCCTCTCTGCATCAATACCACTCCCAAACCTGTGATGGACGCATCGCAGTACACAACAAAATCCACCATGCCCTCTGGCAGGGCTAAGATTGGCGCCTCGCACAATCTCTGTCTCAGTGTCTCAAATGCGGCCTGCTGCTCAGGCCCCCAGCGATACACCACCGACTTCTTAGTCAGTCGGGTGAGCGGAACTGCTATCTTGGAGAAGTCCTTAATGAATCTCCGATAGTAGCCTACCAAACGTAGAAAGCTCCGAATCTCAGATGGAGACCTCGGAACCTCCCAATTCATCACGGCCTCTACCTTGGCCGGATCTACCGAAATCCCATTCTGGTTGACAAGGTGCCCAAGAAACTGCACCTCGCGCAACCAGAACTCACACTTAGAGAACTTAGCATACAAGTTCTCCCTCCTCAAAGTCTCCAGAACCTCCCGCAGATACTCCTCATGCTGCTTCCGCGTCTTGGAATAAACTAAGATGTCATCAATAAATACTATCACAGACCGATCCAACATCGGTCTACACACACGGTTCATGAGATCCATGAACACGGCAGGAGCATTGGTGAGCCCGAAAGGCATCACCACAAACTCATAATGGTCATAACGCGTCCGAAACACAGTCTTCTGTACATCCTCCTCTCTGACCCTCATCTGATGATACCCTGAACGCAAATCAATCTTGGAGAACCAAGATGCTCCCTGAAGCTGGTCAGAGAGGTCATCAATCCTCGGGAGTGGGTAGCGGTTCTTCACCGTTACCTTGTTCAGCTCCCGATAATCTATACACATCCGATGCGACCCGTCCTTCTTCCTCACAAACAGAATCAGGGCTCCCCAGGGTGAACTGCTTGGTCTAATGAAACCCTTGTCTCATAGCTCATGCAGCTATGTAGACAACTCCTGCATTTCAGGAGGAGCCAACCGATATGACGCCTTGGCTATCGGAGCCGCACCAGGAACCAGGTCGATCCTGAATTCCACCTGTCGTTCCGGAGGTATCCCCGGAAACTCCTCGGGGAATACGTCCGCAAACTCTCGTACCACAGGTACATCGTCCACCGTTGCCCTACCCGTTTCCCGGGTATCCATAACGTACACGACATAACCTGCGCAACCCCGCTGGAGGTAGCGCATAGCTCTCGTTGCTGAACATAAAGCTGGTCCTCGCTGTGGCCTCTCGCCTTGAATCACCAGCTTTCCCCCACTTGGGGTCCTGACCCGCACCAACTGCTGTGCGCAGTCGATCACTGCCCCATTAGGGCTGAGCCAATCCATGCCTATAATCACCTTGTTCCCATGCAATGGAATGGGAACCAAGTCTACCAAGTAGCGCTCCTCAAATAACCTCAGCACGCAATCTCGAAATACCATCGATGCCCGCACCGAACGGTCGTCTGCAATCTCTACCTCTAGAGGGCAATCCAACATGCCCGAAGACTCATAAAATCTCTTGCTAAGAGCAAGAGACACAAATGATCGGGTAGCGCCTGAGTCAAACAACACCAGAACTGGGATGCTGTTCACATGGAATGATCCTAAACAGAGCACATATCAATAACACAATCACAACAAAAGAAGATCAGAGGGAAAGAATCATACATGTCACCACATCGGGTGCAGCGCGTGCCTCCTCGGCTGTCGGCTGAAATGCTCGACTCTGCACCACTGGAACCCCTGTCTTGACCTTCCGTTCATCTGTAACCCGCGTCGTTGCTGAGATCGGCGCTGCCGCTGGCACTGCTGCTGACGCTGCTGTTAATCTCGAGCAATTGGCCTTTTTGTGGCCCCTCTTATTGCAATGGAAGCAAATCAGGTCTGTCATACGTACCGCAGGGGCGAGGGCAGTACAATCCCTGCCAAAATTCCCCACCTTGCCACACTTATAGCAGCCCGAACCCGGCCCGTGCGACAAGCTCCCTCGTGTGACCGACCGCATTTCTCACAGCGGTCCCGTCCTGCTTGGCCTTTCTGCCTACCATCAGATCCCTTGGGCTTCTTCCCCAAAGCCCCAGTCATCAGTCCCTCCACTTCCTTCCTCTTCTGGACGTGCTCCATATCAATCTCCCTCTCCCTAGCCCTGGCAATCATGGAATCCAAGGTAGGGCAAGTCGAAAAACTAACATGCTCCCGAATGTCAGCTCGTAGCATGTCATGGTAGCGGGTCCTCCTCATATCCTCATCACCCGCGTACTGGGGCACCAGCAATGCCCTCTCCCAGAACTTGGCGGTGATCTCCGCCACAGTCTCCGTAGTCTGCCTCATATCCAAAAACTCCCTGGCCAGCCACTAAAGCTCCACAGCTGGCGCAAACTCCGCCCTGAATCTGGTCACAAAATCCGACCAAGTCATAGCCTCAACAGCCGAGGCCCCCAATGAGTTGCCAACAGACTCCCACCAATCCCTAGCCCTTTCTCGCAAGCATCCTGCTGCATATCTCACCTTCGACCCCTTTGGGCAGAAGCTCGTCAGCTGCGCAGACTCAATGTCTGCGATCCATCTCCTAGCAGCAATGGGGTCTTTCAACCCATGGAAATCAGGCGCACCACTCCTACGAAAGTCCTTGAAGGACAGTGTGCGCGTACCCATCTGGCTAGACGCCATATCACTCCTGAATGATCGGAGACAATCCTCCATCATCTCAACAATCCCCTCCTTGATCGACCCGAAGATGATAGGGGTCGACTCAGGGATGCCCCTCGTGATCTCAGACACAATGAACTCGCGTAGCCCGTCATCAACCTGCTCGGATCCCGAACCTGAGCCCGATCCTGATCCTGATCCGGAACCTCATGCTCCAAGTCGTGTGGTCACCATACTGGAAATACATGCATAAAGGTCATGATCATTCATATACTCGAGAGATCTAACATACTTCCCAAGGTTCCCGATTTCGTCTTGGCCCTCCTTGATTCGAGTACGGGTCCTCTGCTTTCAGTAGTACGGACCCATACTACCTTCCACATCTACTTGTGCTTTCCTCAATGATTGCTTCAACTTCACTAGGTCCCTTTACCGATACCTCTTTCCACTAACCTCATCCTAGGCTTCCCTAGGGCACTCTCCAACCTATTCTCCGCCATCAGCTGCACAGGAGCCCCCTACCATTTCCCCCTAACTAACTAGCAGGTACTGTTACATATCCGCTCCTTAGTTAGTTGGAAATAGCCAGAACCCCCTTAGAATTAAGCAAGCAACATTCGTGCATCGAGTAACCAAATCAGGCATAACCTATACAGGCCATCCTACTTCTGACTAAACAGCCCTAGCATATAGCTCATACAATAGGCATATAAGGCATCCTCCTAGATCCTTAGCCCTATCTAGCATGCAATTATCAGAATCATATATCAGGCACACATGGCATCTTCCTAGATCCTTAGTCCTATTCTAGCATGCAATTCTGAATCAAGCCATATAGCATAACATAACATGTACAAGTATCTTGGGGAAAACTTACTTGAGCCCGGCCGGTCGCACGCATCACACACCTTGTCTTTCGTAAAATCCTTTCACTTAGATTTTTAGAAAACCATTTATTGAAAAAAAAATCTTTTAGCCCCTTAGTTTGAGTCCAGACACCCCCGAGGGCGTGTCCGAATCCCTCAAACCAGGGCTCTGATACCAACTTGTAACATCCCAAAATTCAAGCCCAAAAATTTCATTTTTGATTAATTAATTCATAAAACATTCATTAGGAAATATTGTATAAACACGTCATCTCAAAAACAAGTATCATGTTTGAAACCCACAACCATGAACAAATGTCATATCATAGTACAATCCCAGAAAAAAAAACATCGTGCGGAAATCATATGTGAGTGTGTGTGATACCATGCTACGCTGCCGGCTCCTTCCCCTTGGATGAAGAGGTACCTGAAACCAAAAACTGAAACCGTAAGCACAAAGCTTAGTGAGTTCCCCCATCATACCACATACCATACAATACCATCGGTATCTTTCAACCGGTAATTGTCATCGGTATCTTTCAACCGGTAACCGTCATCGGTATCTTTCAACCGGTAACTGGGTACTATTCCACCCCCTACCACTAGCATACGATAGCAAGATAAAATCACACATTCAGACATATCCGGGTACTGACCTACCCCTTGGTCCTAAGGACCACTATCAGGGAAACTATCCCTATCATGTAACATATCATACAGGTATAACTCATAACCAAACGCATACCAGACCAAGATAAATTATCACAAAGACAATTATCTTCTAAATACTCCTCAATGGTGGGTCGGCATTGTGGCCTTAGACCCACCCCTACTAGAAGGTAACTCACCTCGTATCTACTGAACTGTGCGGGAATCCTCTGACTGCTGCCACTGCTGCTCCAGAAATCCACCGGCTAAAATTCCCACAAAACACTTAGTCAGAAAACTGACATCTACCCTTAAGGTAAAATGACCATTTTACCCCTTGACCAAATCAAAGTCAAAGTCAAAGTCAACTTCCAGTTGACATGACTCGCCGAGTTGACTCGTCAACTCGCCGAGTCCCTATCCTTCCATCAGACCTCATACCCGTCTCTACTCGTCGAGTTAGGAGATGACTCGACGAGTTTTCCTTCTAAATGAACATCGATTGAATCCACATCCGACTCGTCGAGTTGTATGAACAACTCGTCGAGTTCATCATCAACTGATACTCTTGTCCTGACTTGACTCACCGAGTTGTATGAACAACTCTTCGAGTTACTCTTCATCCTATGAACACGTTTTGTCCTATGAACACGTTTTGTCTTCGAGTTACTCTTCTATGCTCTTCCTTCTTCCTTGAGATCAAAACTCACAAGAATCACTCAAAAGGCCTTAAATCTTCACAAAAACGGCTAGGGTTTGCTATGAGGAGTGTTTGGGAGCATAAAGGGGGAAAGGAGGCTGCATAAGGTCGTTTAAATAGGGTGCAAACCCCTGGATTAGGGTTTTTTGCCCAAACAGCGGCTACTCGCCGAGTCCGGGACTCGACTCGCTGAGTCCGCAACTTAATCCCCGCGCCTCATCCCGCTTCTACTCGGCGAGTCAGTCCTTCGACTCACTGAGTCCAAGGCCAAAAATGCAAAAATAAATGAAGATTTAATAACATAATACATACCAATAACTAGGTGCTACAACTCAGCTGGGATATTTTCGTCATTTGCTCTTTATAAGTACTTTACCTCCTTTACTCGGCAGTAGATACCATTTCTTTGTACATGTTCTTGTTTGCATTTTGAAGTTAGCAGCTCTCGGAAATAACAAAGCAAAAATGGTGAAATGCTCATGTGGATGTTTGGCCATAATCAGAATGTCTTCCACTCCATCAAACCCTGGAAGACCATTATATGCTTGCCCCACTAAGGTTTGTTTGAGTTTCTTTATTAGGACATTGTATCCCTAATTTATTTGTTTTTATCTTTGTATTATACACTTCTAACTTCTAAATTGATTTTTTTAGGGACCTCGTAATGGTTTTATTTGTTGGGTAGAAGAAGCAGACACTAAGAATATGATTGCTGAAGCAGTTATGATTGCAGGATTGGCTAGGTCAAACAAGAAGCTTGAATCAAAGATTTGGAAACTGAAGATGTCTTTAGTTCTAAGTTGGATTATTTTCTTTGGCATAATTGTGTACAAGTTGTAATTACGAAATATGTAGCAGTTTTTTATGTCCTTGTCAGGGAAATTGTTATGGTTATTTACATTATCCTTGTAGTGACTTTCAATCACTAATGTCAATAATAGACATCAATGCCATGTTCACCTAGAGTAAATGGGACCATATATATCCAGCACTAATGTAAATAATGGACCCCAATACCATGCACGTCCATAAACACAACACACCATCATTAGGACATTGAAACCTTTTGCATACAAACACCACAGTGAGTTCATAACATAGTAATTTATATTAGATTAAAATTAAACAAAAATAGTACAGAACATAAAATCAAAACACTTAATCCAACATTGTTTAGCATAACCAAAGTGACTACATAACACCACAGTGAGTACATAACATAAAATTGAAACACTTAATCCAACATTGTTTAGCATGACCAAAGTGAGTAGAAAACATCAAATTAAGACACTTAACTCGAAATCAGTTGTCATAAACACATTGACTACATAACGACATTGACCACACTTAACCTATTCTAGTTCCATTGGCTTGTCAATAGTGTAGCCTTCCCCATTGTTACCCTCAACCTGTGTACCAAGTTTTTTCTTCAAAATTATTTCCGACTTCTTTCTTGTCTTGACAATTACCTTTTTACCCCTCCCTCCTATATCATCTTTACCATCCTTTGTCTTCCTACCATTGCTTCTTTCCCCAACATTACCATTACTGCCCTTTTTACCCCTCCCCCCTTTATCATCTATAACATCATTTGCCTTCTTACCATTGCTTCCTTCCCCAACTTTTCCATTAATGCCCTTATTACCCCTCCCTCCTTCCTCATCTGTCATACCTTTTGCCTTCTTAGCATTGCTTCCCTCCCCATCAATAACATCTGATCTCTTCCTTTTCCTTACCTCTAGTTTTGTTGGCTTTTCAGATTTAGAACATGTAACCTTGTTATGTCCTGCTTGTTTGCATACACTACACATAATCTTTTTCCCAACCTTTGACACAGTATGTCTAGCACCCCTTTCACTTGAATCCTTTCTTCTATTAACTTTAGGTCTACCTAGCATTTTTCTTTTCAATGGTGGCAAAGGTGGAATGAATTCAGTAGGTGGCCACGTGTTGCTACCATTCATCCCATGCATAGGATACTTGTAGGTGTTCTTATAAATTACTCCATAGTACATTGGATCCACATAATTACCAACATCACTGTTAAGGTATGAGATTGTTGCAACTGAATGCACACATCCATACCCATTTAGTTTCCACACTCTACATGAACAAGTTCTCCTATCTACATCCACAATGTAAGACTCTGCCAAATTCCTTGTTTCAAACTGGTTTAAACCAATAGGTAAAACCTGCCAATACGTGATGCAATGGTATAAAAGTTAGGGTGTATAGTGGAAAAACCAAATAAAGTATTAATAGAAAAGAAAAAAACATTTGAGCTCTTTTCAACTGATTCAATAGGATCGTAATGGCTGGGCATGGTTTATAATCAGGCCATGAACAACCTTTGATGGTGAGATTGAATTGCCTCTCCATAACATACAACCTAATTTCTTCTAACATTGTGATTATTGGTTTTTTCCTTGCATCTCTAATGACATTGTTGAAGCTTTCAGATAATCCATTTTCAACTGCATCACACATCCTCCCCTCTCTAAAGAAAGCTCTACTCCATGATTTTGGGTTCTTTTCCATAAGGTAGTCAAATGTTGCAGGATTTAGTACTTGTATTTCCTTCATTGCTGCATTGAATAAAGGTTCAGTTGATGCTTTGCAAGCTTTCCAAAACATCCTCTCATAATGCACACCACTGAACATTTTCCTAAAGTTGGCAACAATATGCCTTGCACACTGTCTGTGTTCAGCATTAGGCATTACTTCCTTCACAGCCTCCAATAACCCCTATACAATTTAAATTCATATGTTAAGAAAATGGAATTTTATTAACAAGAAATATGAAGTATAATAAGTGATATACCTTATGTTGATTTGACATAAGGGTGATACCACTACCATCATCAACTTGTAGATCATCTTGAAGATTCTCCAAAAACCATTTCCAATTTTCTTTATTTTCCACACACACAACTGCCCATGCTATTGGGAAAATATGATTGTTAGCATCTCTTCCTACGGCACATATCAATTCTCCACTACATAATCCCTTTAAGAAACAACCATCCAGGTTTATTACTCTTCTACAAATTCCTTTCCAACCTTGTTTCATCCCTTCAAAGCATATGTAAAACTTACTAAAATATGTCTTCCCATCAGGCATACTGTTGACATCCAATCTGACAGTTGATCTTGGATTGGATCTTCTTATCTCTTCACCATATGACTAAAGCTTGGCATAATGCTCAACTAGTGTACCTTCAATAAGTTCAATTGCATATTTCTTTGCTCTTCTACACTGTCCCATACTCACATCAATTCCAAATTTTTGTTTTACTTCTTCCTTTAGTAGCCTAACACTCATCTTTTGTTTTTGTAAAAATTTAGATGTGAAATGGCTACCAATCCATGCATAGCTTACAATTGAGCCCATTTTAAAATTTCTAGCACAATTATGGTCATCTATAAGAGACCTAATCTGAAATGGATTTTCCTCACTCGTCCATGAAGCCCACAATCTAAACTTGCATTGCCCTGAACAACATTTAACTAAAAACCTCCTACTATCATTTTTTTGTAGCACAATTGATATCCTTTAGCAACAACATAATTACACAACATATGTTTTAACTGTTTAGGATTTTCAAATCTCATTCCTAACACAGGTTTTTGTTTTTTCCAATGAACATTTTCATTAAAAGTTGTTACCTCCTCATGAATTAGGTCGTGTTCATCCATCTGATCAAATGGATCTTCATGAGATGGATCCTCTTAAGGTGGAGTGTCTGGAGTTGGTTGCTCCTTGGGGCAGAGCTTATTCAAAAATACATCATTCAAGGTCTTGTTCATGGGGATGCAATCTCCATCTTCAATGTTATCGTCCAAATCACCTTGCACTTGTACTTTATCTAGGTCAATGCCTCCTTCTGTCTCAACATGCAACTCTTCTACTACTTCACCTACACCAGAAAACTTATCCTCGGGGGTGCATACTTCAGCCATCTCATCAACAATCCATTGATGAACATGAACACCAACATGATCCATGTACACAGAAATTACACAACCAGAATTATACCCTACTTCGATAAACTCCTGGTAGTCTTTCTCAGTTGCTATTATCCTCAGTCCTTCAGGGAACTCAATATCGGGCATGCAAAAGTACACATCAACACATGTCTCGTTTGCGAATCTCTGAATGAACACTAGAAATTCGTTTTTGTCCATTCCAGCAAAATCCACATCCTCAAACCTTTGCTCCACTCCATCTGAGTAACTGATCACTGGATACCTCATAAACAAACCAGCAAAATGAAGATCTATCTTCATGTAGACGACCATAGAAAAAATCCAGGTTTGATTTTTGGATGAACAGTAGAAGAAAAAGAAGATATTGGTAGATGAAACCGATTAAAGACGAAAATTACTTGGAGAGGAAGGGTTGGTGTCATTTATCGATACACTAACACGTGGCATATGATTTAGTTTAATGACCTGACTTTCTTTTAATGACATGTCCAAGAAATAATGCTGATTGAGATTGTGGTCACCGTTGACCCCTTCACTTTATAAAAATGGCCTAATTAGCCGGTTAAGTGTTAGTTTATGCCATTCTAAAGCCAAAAAATAAAATGAGGGACCTTTTAAACCAAAACTTATATGAACTGACATAAACAAACGTAAACGAACATTCTCGAACATAATTAAATAAATGAGACCATTTTTCATATTCGTTCGTTTAGAATCTGTGTTCATGTTTGTTCATTTATTAAATAAACAAACATAAGTGAACCTCCTACTGAACGGTTCACGAACAATTCGTTGAACGTTCGGTTTATTTACAACCTTAATTGCATCAAGTACGTATCATACTGAACCAAAACATTGGATTTTTTTTTCTTTTTTTATTTGATCTAACCACCACACAACTTTAAGGTGATATTAACAAATTTTCTGAAATTATTGATTAACGTCAGATCTTTGAGTAACCGAGAGGCGAGATCAATATACGTATAAATATTAAATAACATTCATTATAGCTATAATATTATATTTATCTTGAAATTGTCCATATATAATTATAGTAATTGTCAAATCTTACATACAATAGAATTTGCCTTCTATGTTCTCATCTTGATAGTATTTGAATCGATATATAAACGGAACACTATAAAAAAACAATGCCTTTTCTTTTAGAGAAGGGTTGATTTGAAAACTAAGAAATTGACTTTTTAATGTAAGAAAAATTAATGTATTATTTTATAAAAACTACCTAGAATGTTTTTGCCAATATTTGACTTTTTAAACCCTTCACCTTCTAGGAATTTCAAACCCATTTCTAAACGAAATAATATCATTTTTCGTTTGTTTATACAAGTCTTGATGACGTTTTTTTTTGGTAGAAAGCATTATTCTTTTAATAATTACTCAAAAATATATTTTGCATGAACAATGAGTAACATCCTAGTTAATATTATAACGGTATCTTTATATTTATGAAAAGTTAATTACAAGCAATGTGTTACAGTTTTATTTATTTAGAAAAGTCGATCGATCCATTTGTACAAAGTTAAAAACATATTTTGCCTGAATAACGAGTCTTTATAATTTATTACTTTTTCTAAAGTTGAGGGCTTGAGGCATCATATTTAACCCAGTCACGTCAAAATGGATCGATTTTTGCTATATTTTATTTCAAAGACTCAACCAATAAAATCTGATATATAATTCAAAATTAATATAATGATTTTTCTGGTTATTGGTCTAATAAATTGCACTTTTTGAATATTTGTTTGAAAGATAATTCAAAACTCGTTTAAACCCTACACCATTTTGTCCACTTTGAAAGGTATACTCCACTCCACACATGAATTACTTTTAGTTATGATATACAAGTGGGGGGTTGTAGACAAAATTAGATGTATAAAGTTGACCTACTTTATGATCATTAGTTTGTTGTGATATAACGGTTTACAATCTCAAAATACGTGCATTAAATATGGACAGATTATATTTGTTCAAACAAAATTATATAACATATATTAAAATAATGAATTTTTATGAATAAATGAAAATATACAATCTAGCATACAACGTGTTAATGTAGTGTGACATGAGGTGTGTTATTAATCGATCACTAGGTGTGACCCGTTGTAATACACGCGCTGATTAAAGAAAAATTAAATATGAAAATGTATATATTAATTAATTTATTTTAAAAAAATTGAAAAAAATATAAAATAAATAATGAATAAGTAATTCAATGTGTACGAATAATAAATATTGACATGTTTTAAATAATTATGTTGAATATCACGATGTAAACATTAAACATTTTTAAATAAATATAAAATTTAATAATTAACAACCAACTATATTAGTGACATAAAATAATACAATAAGGGAAGTTGTGATATATTTCATTAACAACAGTAACAAACACTATTGCTACAATACATGTTCATCCATCAAAATCATCCCCATATGAGGTGTGTCATGAGGATTTGACCAAGTTGTCTTTTTCCATAGATGGATAATCCGAACCTTGATTCTATAATAATGTTTTGTTAGAGCTAAGTAACTAATCATGACAATCATGATTGGATCCATGAAATTATAGTTTAATAGAAGATATATGAAAGAACATTAAGCAAATATTCAGTATGCTCCTGTTTATGAAAATGTGAACCATCAGGTAATTATGTAATTTTTATATAAAGACATAGATTGTTTATATAATTTTTTATATAAAAAGAGGGACTGTTTGTGTAATTATGTATTTATTAGACAGAGACTGTTTATATTAATCCGTGACACAAGGATTGTTTATGTAATTATGTCATATATGGATTGTATATGTAATTATGTCACATAGGGTCTGTTTATGTTATTTTGTGTTTCTCATGTAAATTGTATGAAATGTGTGTATGTGTTGGAAATAAAATGGGAATATAGTTAGTTTAAGTGATTACAACACCTAATCCTTCCAACAAAAACAAGTTTGTGATACAATGCTATATTTCAAACTATAATGCTATAATGGGTATACTTTTAAAGTACAATGTTGTGATATGAACAAGGTTCTAGAACTCGTTACTCGGTACCTGTTCGACCGACTACCGAGTAGCGAGTACTCAGGAGTACTCGGATTTGGAAATTTGTGTAGAAATATTTTTAGGGAAATTATATATGTCAAAATTATAAGATAAAATCATAAGTTGATTGAAATATATAACAAAATTGGATACATGTGAATACACAAAAAATGAAAAACACATAATGGTCTCACTTCGTAAATAATTACTGAAAATTTAAGATATGTATGTAGTAATAATCACATGTGTGTGTGTGTGTTAAATAATAAATCATTAAGTATATTATACATATTAATCACCGAGTTGACCGAATTTCACAACATTATTCAGTTCGTAAGGAGCCGATCGGGGAGTACTCGGGATTATGTAACTCGCATCGACAAGGGGGGGAGTAGCGAGTACTCAGAGAAGTAATCGACCAACTCGGCGAGTTTTACAACACTGGATATGAAAGCGGTCAAATAACATTTTTATTTCAGTTTTTAATGAAATTACCATTTTACCCCTACAACAACTATGTATTTATCAAAACAAATATGTATATGTTTATATCTCACACACATTAACACAAACATACAAAACAGAAGACAAATTATATTTTACTTCCTAAAGTACAATGTTATTTTTTCCAAACACATACAGACAAACGAAAGTTACACATTAAATTAGGACGGTAAACTATCCCTGTCGTTCTAAAGGTATATATTTTCTAATTCTCCTATTTTTCAATTTGTGTTGGTTACTGGGTTTATTACTTTATTGGTTTATCCAAGATTCTAAGTAGTTGTACTCTATATTGAGGTATAAAGACATAAAAGTTACCTAACATCATTAGATGAAAATACTATAAGGTCAAATAATATAATTTCATACGCTATGTTTATTTCTCACACACATACAAAATAGAAAAAAAAATATTTTACTTCATAAAGTACAATGTTATTTGTTCGAAATCTTCACACAATAGACGAATATACCCCTATATACTCCCTCCCTCTATTAACTATAATATAATCAATAAAGACTTAAAAGTACTTGACATCACTTAACTAACTACCCTTTGTAGTCCTTCTATTTACCGACATACAAAATGCATAAGAGCTCAAAAGTTAGCAGAAAAAATTAACATAAATGGTCCCTGCAAGGTTTCAAGATTACCTCTCAAAGGTATACACAATATGATTACGTAACGCCCGTATATTAGGGCTAGTCAATTTAGAGACGATAAGCGTCAAAAATGACTTTCTGATAGAAGATTATTTAGAATGAATAATCTTACCTAAGTTGTAGTATATGTTACAAGGATTTCGTACATATAAAGAGTGCCGAAATCCGAGTTATAACGAAGAAGCTATGACCTGTCGAAGTTTCGCGACAAAACCGGTACGACACAGCGTGACGTAAATCGTGAATTTACGTTAGAACGATATTTAGCCTTATCGATCTAAATGAAAGTCGTAGAGTTCGTTAAACCGTGAGCGTGCATAAAAAGAACGCCCAAATCTGACTCCGTATGAGGAAGTTAGGATTTTTCTAAGTTCCAGCTTAGCAGTATGCAGCCCGAAACTCGAACTTGAGATCGAGTGATATTTGGTCGAAGTAATCTAAACGAGAATCTAAGACCTCATTATTAGTAGTGAAATGATAAAAAGACAGACAAAAGCGGACGTTGGATGAAGAAATTATGAATTTATAACGGAGTTTTCCTGTCCCGACCTACTAAAAATAAATAATAAAAATAAAGTCAAAATTAGTCGACGGAGTCTAAACGAAAGTTGTAGAGCGTAGTCTCATCTACACGGGGATATAAAGAACGTAAAAACGGAGCTTGTATGAGGAATATACGAATTTTTGAAGTTTATTAAATAATTAATATATTTAATTTAAATATAAAATCCGATATTATCCGAAGGTGGGGAGTCATTGGACTTATCCGAGTTACGCCCAGCGTAACTGTAGAATTACGTCCAGCGTAATCCCAGTTTCAGCCCCTATAAATACCTTGCGAGGGAAACCGAAATTCTTTGCTAATTTCTCTTCTCTCTGTCCCGTTTTGCATCGATTTTCGTGCAAGAGATACCCCGAAGCCCCGGTATCATTTTCGAGCCCCAAAGCAAGTCCCGAAGCCCCGAAGATCCCGAGAAGTGAAATTTCCAAGCCGAAGCTCTGCCCGCGAGAAGCCCGGTTTTGTGAAGATCTCTCGGTTTCACCGAAGAATACTACTTCTACAAGCCGTAGTGTTGTCCAATCATCTTATGATCAAGTGAGTGTATATTTACTTTCTTCTAACACATAAATATAAAGTATTAGCTATGAAATACATGCTATGTGTTATATATTATTTGTCTATTTGAGATGGGCTTGGAATTGATGTTTTTATACAGGTGTTGTCACAACCAGGAAATTCGATGTCTTGTAAATATTTAACAATGATAACAAATGTGAACCAACAATGTGAAAGCATGTAGGATGCTTATTCAATAACAACAGATTTTCAGTCAAACACTTCATACAAGCACTGCAAATGGTCAACAAAGAATTGGAAACCTTTGAAATCCCGGTTAAAGTCCATTTTGGACTAGGATTTCCTTATTGGACCTAATGGACCAATATGTTTCCAATTTGACTACTTTGGACTTAGAACTCTTAAATGGGCTCTAATTGGACCCACTTCTATTTATTTTAATATTTTGGGCCATATTGGGCCTAGAATGAAATAAAATACTTTAATGGACCTTATTGGGCCATAACTAACCCAATTAGCCCTAATGGGCCATAAAAATCATTTCTTGATTTACTTTGGGCCAAAAGTTATCTAAATTATCTATAATTTGGGCTTAAGCATTTAGGGGTCTAATTCTTTCCTTTTCCCCCCTCCATTCTCGGCCCAAGCCCAAAAGAAAGGAAGGGTTGACTTTTTGCATGCCACATCATTTTTGTTTGTGGGATAATTAGGTATTACACTTCAAACATTCATGCACTTCTCATATTTCCATGCAACCTCACTCTTTTTTCTCCCTCTCTTTCCTTCTCTCGGTCGAAGACACAAAGAAACACACACACACCTCACAAAAAAATTCTCTCTAAATCACTTAAGACACATCTCTTCTTCTTCATCCAAAAATCTCGAATTTTGCTTGTGATTCAAGAGGTTTTCATCAAGTAGTTCACATCTTTGGTAAGTTATCTCTTTGATTCATAACATATCTTCTCCATTTTACCAACAATCTCCCTTATCTCATACAAAACTTGTGATCTTGCACCTTAGAAACATCTAAGTTCGAGATCCTCCAAGAAAGCTTGCTAGGATCGAATCTTCTTCATCTTTTCCTTCAAAAACCGAAACCATACTCAAGGTGAGCTTCATACCCCTTTCTTTTCGGTTTTCATGAGTTTTATGGGGGGGAATACAAGAAAATGTGTAGATCTATTTGTATGTGTATGCTATGTGTGATTTGATGCATGTATGTGTGTGATTTCATGTGTTTTGTGATGAATATGTTACCAAAAAGGGTGTAAACCCGAGATCTATGACATGAGAAAGGAAACAAACATAATCTAAGCTATTTTACAAAGTCATGAATAATAGCTTATAAGGTCATGATGTACACATTCTAACATAAAACCTATTTTTGGGCTTAAATTGTCAAAAATACAAAACTTGGGATACAAATCGACAAATCACGGTTTCTTGAAGGTCAAAAGGGTCAAAACAGTTTCTATAATCATTTTTCTGAATACAAAATTTTCAAGGGACTTAAAATATAAAATTTTAGCTTAATGGGCTAATTTTTGGGCTTTTCGGCCCAATAAGCCTCAAAATGCGAAAAAGGATAAATTTTAGGAGCTGAAATGAAACTTTCTGTAAAACAGGGGGTAATTAGCATGACAAAATCATTTTATGAGTCAAAAATGATTTTCACTATAAAAAAGGACCAAAAATGTAAAGTTTTTAGATTTTTGGCCAAAACTGTAAAAGTTGTGAAAAATGGGGCTCTAACCGAGAAACACTATTCTGGAAGGGCTGAAGCTGTCAACAAAATAAATTTTGGGTTAAAATTGTGTTTTCATCAAATAAATAATACAAAAGTGTCAAGAAAAGGTTTTAAGGACTAAAAATGAAATTCTTCTATATAAAAGGACCAAAAGTGTTATTTTTATAAAAGAAGGGTAGTGAAAAGGTCAAATCCCACTTTTAAACAAAATAATTCATTAATACAAAACATAAAATCCACAACTACTGACGAAACGGAAAACAAATACACTCTCAACAACAAATATCGTTACAAACGAAGTGATTCGGTCTCGAATCAATACAAAACAACAAGCGTTAAACCAAATCATCTAAATAAATACGCGATAACTACGATGAGCAAACTTACAAAATTTGGGCTTGGAAGTTTCAAATCATGCTTGTTGGGCCTTGCTATCCCATTAACATGATCTTTAGGCCCAAAGGGAATATGCTTATGTGTTATTGGGCCTCCTATGACCCGATATCATGTAAAAGGACTTTCAATGGCTCTAATGTGCTATTGGGCCCTAACGGCCCATTAGTATTGGTAGTGAGGTCAAGAAATCAAATGCGAGTTGGGCCAACGTGCCTTTCGCATTCCTGCAGCCTAATTAACTCACGGAATATGATGGGACTTCGTAGTCCCTTTTTCCTCGTTTGTTAGGCTTACGAGTAATCAAGGTAAACAGATTCAGGGCATTAATCAAAAGTAATCATGGTTGTTGGATTAAGTGAGTAGTGACGGACGACGCTTCTAAGGATCGTTCGAAACCTGTAGTTATAAACTAGGCATTTCCAAATGCATGATTATAACGAGTCACAAACCCTAATTAATCCAAAGCCACCCGAGAAATCAAAAATCATTCGTCGTGACGGTATAACAAATTGGGAATTCATTGTGTTTTATGTAATGAGAAAACATCGGGTTTTCCTGGGAAGTTCAACATTTTCACTTGCGCGACCATTATAGAAGTTCAACAATTATACATGTTTTGAAAATCAACAAGCATATATTCACGGATCTTCACACTTTTTATAAACAATGATCTTTTCAGTATAAGATTTTCTAGGTTTTACAAACTACACCAAATCATTTTACCACAACATTGCTTATGAACTCACTAACATTTCATATGTTGACGTTTTTCAAAATTAACTTGTATTCTCAGGTAACAGGTAAACCGGAGAATAAGTAGCAAGTAATGTCAGGATGTTTTGCTTATGATATCTATCAGACAATTTATGTTATGAAATTGTAATGTTTAAAACAATGTACTGGATGTAAACAATATCAGTTGTATCATTTCAATACATGGTGATGATTTATGTTATGATTCATGTATATTCATTGTGATGGTATTCAATTTAAGTCACAAGAGCCCTCGGACGTTTCCGCCATCTGGTTCGGGGGTGTGACAGGTGTCAAATGATTTAAACTGTGTTTGTATTTATATCTACAAAAATGTTGGGTAGAACATGGGTAGATGAAATAGTTGGTGATAGGGCTGTGCATGGGTCGATTTGGGTCGGTTTTGGACCTCAACCCAACCCAACCCGTAAATGATCGGTTTCTGGTTTTCAGAACCCAATAGGGTCGGTTTCTGGTCGGTTCGGTTTCTCGGTTTCTGATATCGGTTTGGGCGGTTTCTCGGTTTCTTGGGTTCAACCCATACACTTACGGTTTCTGGGTTTAAACCCATGGGTTTTGGGTTTGAACCCATTTTCCAGAAATGTAACAATTAGTTAAATAATTAAAAAAACACCTAAGCTTCTTTTATTTATTTTTATTTTTTTAATATATATATATATATATATATATATATATATATATATATATATATATATATATATATATATATAAACATAAAATAATCAGTAAAAAGCATCGGGTTTGCGGGTTTGCGGGTTTGCTGGGTCGGTTTCTCGGTTTTAAAGAGGGGTCGGTTTCTCGGGTTGTTGGGTCGGTTTCTGGGGGCAAAACCGAAACCGAACCCGGAAATTCGGTTTTTACAAATTTAAAACCCACACCGTCGGTTTTGATTCGGTTTCGGTTTTTTCGGTTTCGGTTTCGTCGGTTTTTGTCGGTTTCTCGGTTTCTTGGTTCGGGTTTGCTCACCCCTAGTTGGTGACGATGCGACTTCGTGCCTATTGAGTAAGCCTTGGTGACGATGCGACTTCGTACCTATTGAGTAAGCTTTGGTGACGATGCGACTTCGTGCCTATTTGATAAACCTTGGTGACGATGTGACTTCGTGCCTATTGAGTAAACCTTGGTGACGATGTGACTTCGTGCCTGTTGAGTAAACCTTGGTGACTGTGGAGTTAGCGCCTGATAGCTATGGATTTAGTATCTGATAGATAAACTTTGGCAGCAATGGACTTCGTGCCAATTCCTTAGGTAAATCCTTAGGAATGAATGAATGAAGGATAATTGGTTCTTAGGGTAAACCCTGAAGAAATAAAGGAGATATGGGGATGAGTATTTGGGTTGATTGTTTGATGATTGAATAATAAATGTATTATTGTGGGCTGAAAACCCTATATGCTCACTAGGCTCCCAAGCCTGATTCACTCAGTTTTCTTTGCATTATAGGTAATGGCACAAGAGTATAAGTTGGTGGACTTGACGAGAGATTTTGTATTATAGATCAGTAGTTATAAATAATTGTTGTAAGGTCTATTTTATACTGTTTATGCTTTTGGTCTGTATCGGAACATGACATCCCGCAGTTTTATTATTTAATAAAAATACATTCTCTTTGAGAAATGTTTTGATAAATGGTTATCATATTTTGTTTTTAGGACAAATTACGCAACTGTTTTCTTTAAAAGATAACACTGATTTTAAAACAAAGCATAAATAAACCGGTTTTTTCTGGCCGTGAAATTGGGGATGTCACAGATTATGTGGGAATAAACAATCGAAAAGTAGAGTAAGAACAACTATCGACACATTAAAATGGAAAAAACATTTAGAACCACATTGGCATTACATCCAACATGTGGTGGACATACAACAAATGGTATTATTACACAATGTGTTAAAAGTAAGAAAAAAAACTAAAATGAGAATGTATACACATATATATTCTTTTACCTATAACAACATGTCAACCTCATCGGGTTTAACCTTCTTAAGCATATCTATATCAGCGGGATAAACCCATGTTTCATTTTGACATTGGACCAAGCCTGTTAAAAAAATAAACCTAAGGAAACAATTAACATACATATATAGAGTTAAAAATACATAAACTTTGAAAATTCAGTAATCAAATGATTTGCAATAGAAACAAACTCAATAATATATGACTAAAAGGGTATAAATGTCCAAGTAAAAATTACAACATCCAACTTTCATAAAACAACCAAATCACAATTGCATTGTTTTAATTTAAAACAAATTAAATAGTGAAATCCCAAAAAAAATGCAAGTACATAAAGGGTGTTGATTTTAATTCAGTAAAATTCAAATATGAGACTTCCATCAACAGGGACCAATGCAGCAAAAGAGAACCAAAACAAAAAATTAAAATGTATTTGTGTCAAGCCAAACATGATGGATAATGCCCCTGCACTGAAACAAAACCATATCATGGTGGTGACAATAACAACATTGATGGAAAAGATAAAGGAAAATAACCTGGTGTTTGGATACATAATCAAGTAAAACAATTAACATACATACATATAATTAAAAATAAATAAACTTCTACATATATATATATATATATATATATATATATATATATATATATATATGGATTTATGATTATTTAGGGTAAAATTAATCTAATATTGCCTTCAACTAACAAACTAGCATGTTTAACTAACCCCATATGTAAAAGAACACTATGGAAGACATTTTATGCCTAAAAGTTATTAATTCAAAAGAAAAAAAGATTTACATGTTTCTTCTGAAACACCCTTTGATTTTATCACATAAGGATACAATAACTGATGTTGTCAAGAAATAACAACTTACTTTCATTATTAAAAGTTTAGAGTAAACAAATATGGATGCTACAGGGGAAATTTGGGTAATTTTAGTCTTCTGTTTTTTATGTTATCCTATTTTTCCTGCAAGGGTATGTGATTTTCTTGAGCAATGCCATTCCTAGATCCTTACTTTGTTACCTATAATATAATGTTCCTAGATGCTTTTATGTTAGTAGGGACCAAAAAAGGATTAATATGTCAATGTGCCAAAGTTGACGTAAATGCCCCTACACTGTTGGATTAGGGTTTTAAGATATAGAAGGGAAAATCATCGGCAAAGTAGGTGACTACGGCGACCGTTAAAATTTCCATCAACAAAGGAAGAAGGAGAGATATATAATTAAATATGGGGTAAGGTTTGGCCGGGTTGTTAATGTTGGAATAGTGTCTAAGACTGCAACTATATTAGGCAAGTATTTGACCTGGTTGTGCATGATCCTTTTGGGTTGCCTTCACCATAGCAACTTGATATGATGATTTATTAAGAGAGAGTAAATATTATTAATATATTATGAGAATAATATAAAGAATAATATATTGTTATTTGATTAATATAAGTCATAGAATTAATTGGAATTAATTTGGTGACTTAAAGAGATTAATTAAATAAGAGGGTATAAACTGTCAATTGTTTGATAGTTAAACTTTAGAATGTAAATCCATATAGATATGGATTGGAAGGATTCTAGAAGCTAAAGGATAGCTCAAATCGTCAATTGCTTATCTAAGGAATAGATTTGGATAGCCTTAAGAAAAGATTATCCAATTAGGGTTTAGGTTGTAACCCTTAAGGAGTCTACAAGTATAAATAGACCCTATGGGTAAGGGAAATCGGCACTTCATCTAAAGCATAGAAACCCTGGCCGATTTCCTCCCCTCTCCTCTCTCCCAAATCATCCTCCTTGCTATTTGGTGTTTGTAAGCCATTAGAGGAGTGACAATTGTGACTCTAGAAGCTCCAAGACAACAAGATCAATAAGGAATTCAAAGGTATGATTCTAGATCTGATTTATCATTGTTCTTATTCCTAAATAGTCATTAGAAGTCTTGGATTCAAAGCATGTTTAATTAGAAAGCCTAGATCCAAGCATTAGGGTTTTGCATGCGCACATAGGAAAGTTCTTATGGCTAAAACCCATCAGTTAAAGGATTTGTGTAAAATTTATATAATGTTATTATTTTAATCAAGAAAATAGTAAAATAAATAAAAAGTAAAGTAAAAGGGAAAGAAGGTTTTAAGCACTTTCAAGTTTGAAGTGGATCAAACTCGCAACAAAATAAACTTTTTGGACCAATAATGATAGTCTAAATTTGTTTAGACGAAATTGACAATTCTTTCAACCACAAGGACCATTTTTGCAATTTAGTCAAACGTTAAAAAAGCCCATTTCTCTTATATAAATATCATACAGGCGAGAAGTCTCCGTTTCCTACTTCGGACTCTCACTGTAGTCTCTTTCCGGCGTACCTGTTTCGGCATCCAAACAGGTAGCTCTTCCGCCTTTTTTGTTTTTTCGATTTTTATTCTATGATTTTCATCTCCGTTCCGTGCTTGTTGCAATTCTTTAGCTCTTTCCATTCGTACAACAAGTTATTGCATTAGGGTTTTATATATCGATAACCCTAAACCCTAACTTTGCCCCTGTTTTCAGATTACAATTTGCTGCTTCAGTCTCTTCTCTACATCGAAACATGAGGTGATTTAATTATATCTTACATATATGTACTGGCTTTTAAGCAAACCCTAGACTGTTAGTCACGCTTCCATTTTAAGCTTTAGTGTTCGAACCTCGGAGTAATAAGTTAGTCTTTCTTTTTGTTGATTTTGCAGTCGACCAATGGAAGAAGATGCACCAGTAAGTACTTTCAGTTTGAATTAATGATTCGATTTTAGTTAGAATCCATTTTTCTAAATTCTGCATCTGATTTCGAATGGTTCAGTTTTCCCCGACGAAAATTTACTTTCTTGCTTTTTAAAACTTGTTGCAGACGAAAAACGAGGAAGAGGAGTTCAACACTGGCCCCCTCTCTGTCTTGATGATGAGTGTCAAAAACAATACACAGGTTAACATATGTTTAGCTGCCTGTATCTTTTAGCTACATAAAGCTAATAGTTAAGAGCTGAGTTTCTTAACAACATCCTTTTGTTGATATTTACGTTTTTGCTGTTTTGTGTTGCACATCCAGGTTCTTATCAACTGCAGGAATAATAAGAAGCTTCTAGGTCGTGTTAGGGCATTTGATCGACACTGCAACATGGTGCTGGAAAATGTTAGAGAGATGTGGACTGAGGTTAGTTCTTCCAAAATAAAATATCAGGTTCCAAATTTGTATACATTTTCTGATTGTTTTAGTTTATGTATGTCAGGTCCCAAAAACAGGAAAAGGCAAGAAGAAAGCTCTTCCGGTTAACAAAGACAGATTTATCAGCAAGATGTTTCTCCGAGGCGATTCTGTCATCATTGTTCTTAGAAACCCTAAGTAAAAGGTATCATTCTTCATTGCTTTTCCTTGACAAATCAGGTCTTTTAGTTTTCTTTTTGATGTTTTGCCATATGTCTTGTGACCTTAGTGATTGCTTCATTAGTGTGCTTCTGTTATTATATCAGCAGTTCCTCTGGTTCATTAAGCAAGAAAAAAGAATGCGAGATAAATATACCATGTCTATGCTGAAAATGGTATGGAATCCAGTTAACTCAAAAAGTCTTATTGGTTGCAGGATTTTGTTGATTTGGGATTCTGGATTGAAACTTTGACCTGTCATTGAAGACAAAGTAGACAATGGTTGTATCTGTTAAAAGATGTTTTTTTTTTTTTTTTTTTTTTTTGTATGATGATTGCTTAACTTCCCTATACTTTAGTTTGAGTTTGTCATGGATTTAAGTTTTGGATTATTAAGACTGGCTGATGCTGAGTTTTTAACGAGTCAAAAAAGAGTAAGGGGTTGTTTGGTAGGGTCTGTTTGATTAAGATTTCAATCCAATAGATGCCTGAATCTGACAGAAGCTCTGAAAAATCTGCTGATTGTGCTGAATCATGCAAATAACCATTTTACCTTTTTGAACTACTTTTCCAGGATAAGTATTAAGTATTGGAAATCAACAAACAGATTTTAGAAATCAGTGAATCCGTAGCATAGCAGTTCTTGGGATCAATATGTTATTACACACCCATTACACTTAATTAGCATTCGATACAAGAGTGATATTGCAAACACCACCTTTACAAGCAGCAAAGAAAACTAACTTTTCATCGAACACTTCGATTTTCAGGTTAACCAAAATGACATTTTTTAATTTTCCAGTTTGGTTAACCGAACCGGTAAAATCTTAAGTTTTCTAGTTTGGTTGCGGTTCATGCTTTCTAGTTTCTGCAATTCTGCTACAGTTAACCGAAAAATCGAAATTTTATTTTCTATTTTTTAAAATATTGTTTATGTTCCTGGTGTAAGTTAATATCAAATTATTTCTTAGAAATTTTTAGTTTCATTTAATAATCATTATATTATCTACATTTTTCATTTTAATCTAATAATTGTCATTGTTAACATTTGTTATAAATATACATATGTTGATATTGATTAAATTTAAAATTGTCATTTGCATTTCATCATCATTAGTCCATTACACATAAATAACTAAATATTTGACTATTATTTATTTATTAATTAAAAATATATTTTTGTACTAGTCGGTTTCCATATTCCATATATATTTGATAATTCATCTTAATTTCATCAATAATAGAAACAACAATATAATTAAACAAATTATATGGATTGTTCAATGCATTTCATTTTTTTTTTAGGAATTTTTTTAAAGGGCTCAGTAATCTTAACATATTTTTATTACTTAGTAATGGTTAATTGGTTAACCAGATAACCGAAGATAACCGAATTGACAAAATCAGTTAACTGAATACCGGTTAACCTGATTTTTCGGTTTAGGTTTAGGTGCAAGAAATGAACGAACCGATAGTCTCGATAATATGTTTTCGGTTCGGTTAAACATCCATGAACACTCTACTCAAGGTAACTTAGAATAACAGGAATTGAATAAGACAACTTTTCTATTTAAGTTTCAAGTTTATAACAAGAACAAATAAGGAAGAACAAGATAAAAATGTAGCTATTCAAGATGCTATGGTCTCCGATATAGAAGAAACTTCTAAGAATACTCCGCCTGCTATTTTATGAACATGCTCTCCCATAATATAGACTGCTATGACAGATGATTGACCTTAATTCCCAAAATGCCATTGTTGTCCCATTATCTTTGTAGCACCCTTATGGTTGCCCATGGTCCCATCCATAGTTGGAATCTTTCTGTTCCTCTTTCTCTGATAGGTAAATTGTAAATGTGGGTGCACAACATTACTCCTCCCCCAAAGGTTGACTTTGTCCTCAAGGTCAAATTCAGGAAATGTTTGTTGGATCGTCATAAAGTCTTCCCATATAGCTTCGAGTTCAAACACCTCCTTCCACTTGATCAAGACTTCCATTCTTTGACCCGCGTCATCGAATTGGTTCCTCACCTCCAAAACTGTTTCTAGTTCCCACTAGAGCACCATTTCTTCTGATAAGTGAGCTGGTAAAGTAGGTATTGCCACTTGATCTCCAATGGCCTTTTTTAATTGAGAAACGTGGAACACGGGGTGAATCTTGGCTGATTCTGGCAATTTGAGCTTATAAGCCACTGACCCGATTTTTTTGATAATCATATAGGCCTATAGTAATGAGCTGCTATCTTCTGGAATGGTCAATGAGCCATGGATCATTGTCGGTAAGGTTGCAGTTTTAGAAAAAGCCATTCCCCTTCCTCGAATGAGACTTCCCTGCGACTTTTATCTGCTACCTTCTTCATCATTTGCTAGGATTGAATCAGATTTCCTTTAAGATCATCGAGTATGGCGTCCCTTTCTAGGAGTTACTCTTCTACTGTAGAGACAACCATACCTCCTTTTTGCAGCCTAAGAACACGAGGTGGATCACGACCATATAAGGCCTTGAAGGGTGTGATCCTTCCAGACGTGTGGTAGGTTGTATTATGCCAAAACTCAGCCCAATGTAGCCATTTCTGTGACAACCGTCAATATCCGGTCAAGTCAAAGTCAATAAAGTCAACAAATCAAACCGGTCAACTCAATTAACCCTTGTATATTAGGGTTTACATTGTGTTTACTATTGTACAACACACTATCTTTATGCAAAGTATCGCTTTGAGTCTTCACGTGTTCAGAAAATCTAAACCCTAATCAGGGTAAGTGATGGAACTACTCGATAAAACGTTATTTCATACCCTTCAGGGGCGTATAACGCTCATAACAAGGCAAAACAGGGTTTACAAACCTTGCATTTCGAAGTTAAACACTCACAAAGGTCACAAACAAAGTCTCCCTCAATCTCTCTCTCTCTCTCTCACACACTCTCTCTCTCTCTCTCTATCTCAAATCTCTCCCAAATCTCTCTCATAACCTCCCTCAACTTTTTATAATCATTCGGGGCATCCCGACCCTTAACTTAGTAAAAAACCGCGCAAAACGGGAAGTTTATTGGTAAACAGCCCTATAGGACCGAAACCCTAATGGAACCGAACCTCTTAGAAGCGAAACCTTAAGAGGCGAAACTAGCTATAAGAACCGAACCTCTAGGACCGAACTGCATACGACCGAAACTGCTTATGGGATCGAAGTCGCCCTTCGGTTCGGATCATGCCTCTCGGACCGAAGCTTCGCTTGCCTTCGCCTTCGCTTCCCACACAACACTTTCGCCTGCGATATTTCTCGGATCAGTCAACCTTCGGTTCTAAGCACCAAGGACCGAACCGTCACCTCAGACTTCAGAAGTTCGCCTTCTTTTCCTGGTTTTCGATCATTTTCGCGTTTTAAGCTCGTTTTTCATGATTTTAACGTGGGATTTTCACCCAAATTCATATTTTGGCATATAAGACCCTAAATATTCATAATTTAATCACATTTTGAGGGAAATCTTTGTCCAAGAATAAAATCTATTGGGTAAGATATCGAGGTGGAGTGTTGACTTTTCCATAAAGCAAAGACACAAGCTACCTCCCATACCCACTCTATGACCACCCTCAGTCACTATTCATCCCTACCTAGTCAATTATTTGTCCTTTCACACTCTTTTCCAGCAAGTTATCTTGATCAAAGATCTGGAAAATCCTTATCTCTCCTCCCTCCTTACTCACTCTTCACCAAAAAGCAAACCCATTTCTCTCTCTCTCTCTCTCTCTCTCTCTCTCTATATATATATATATATATATATATATATATATATATATATATATATATATATATATATCTAAACTCGAGATTTCAAGGCTGTTCTTGAGCATTCTCCTCCAATTTTGGTAAGTGTCTTCATCCTACACTTGAATACTCAATACTTCTCCACTCAAATCATGAATCTCTTACACAAATATCGTCATATTTGTGCCTAGGATCTTCAAGTCTTCAAGCACTTCCCAAGTGTTCTTGACTTGGAAACCTCTCTTCTTCCACATTCATCTCAGGGAATCACTCAAGGTGAGTTCATACCCCTACATTTTCATTTTTTCTTCAAGTTTTAGGGGCGAATAGAAGTTAAAATACCAAAAACTTAACTAAACTCAAACATCAGCTTTCAACATAAAATTTGAGTCCTATTCACAGTCTGTTTTGACCATCTTAAACTTAATATCTTTCAAAACTGTTTAATATGAAAGTAGTTCAGGTTTATACCTTTAAAATGACTACTTGCACATCTCCATGTGATTTTTCTACAATTTATGGTGATTTTTACAAAACTGCCTATCATTTCAGAAACGAATTCGGACCAGTATGTGAATATGAACATTTTCACACAAGTTAGAGACTTCTAAAAATCATAATAAAACTTATGAAAAAACTAGAAACATTTTCTAAACGCTTAGAGTTTACGAATTCAGTTTTCGACTTCGTATGTTTTTTTATATGATTTTTCTAAAACAGTGAAGAAAAGTAAAAAATGAGTTAACCACTTACAATTTTCATAACACTTTGTAACATGTTGAGCAAAGTGTAATCTTTGATGACTTCATATTTTGCATGTGTTTTTCTGTTGTGATACATTTATATAACATAAAATATTCTCTAAAATGTAAGAGTCCTTTGTAATTACAAATAATACAAGATGAAACATAATATGTATAATTATGTATTTGTTAAACTATTACATACACATGAAGGGTCTTACCACAATACAAATGGATTTTCAATTACTATATGGTAAACTATAATATGTATAGTTTATGGATTTCACATTTCAAACATACTACACAAAAAGGGGATTTCAATTTCCATAATAGAAAAGGCTTTACACGCATACTACACGTAAACTCGTTATCGTAAATTGTGAGACACGTCTTCATTGTACTCTTAAAGTACTGTTTAAAATTCCTGAAATAGTTATAACCAGATTCTCCTTTAGGGAGAGTGTGATAATTGTGTATAGATCTATATTGGGGTTGAAAACCCACACCCATGCTGCTAAGACAGTCCGATCGGCCGATCGGGGGTAACAAATGTCATTTCATTTCCGACACCTGAAGAACGTCGCAGCAGGCTTCTCTGTTATAGTGACTCACATAGGGAGATAACGGCACATGTAGTTTACAGGAAATTTTCTATTTTAAAATGGGTTTTATCTATTTAAAACTGCATTCTTCGTTACAAGTGCAAACATTCATATACCCGGTCTTGGGATTTAAGACTACATAACATTTTATAAGGAAAATATTGGATTTTTCTTGGGTATACATTACATTTACAAGCAAGGGTTTTCAAATTTGGGATACAATACTCGATTTTATTTCCAATATTAAAACTATTATACATACTGGTGGTAACCAGGGTTTTCAAACAAAACATATTATACATACGGGTGGTAACCCGGGTTTTCAAACAGAACATACTATACATACTGGTAGTGACCAGGGTTTTCAAACTCTACATTCAAAAGCTTATGAACTCACCAACTTAATTGTTGTCACTTTTTCGAAACTACTTGTATTCTCAGGAAATCAGTAAAACAAGTAACCCGCAACTTTTGAGGATGGGATGCTAAGGCGTCAAACAGTTCCTTTTGTCATCATAGTGTAATTGACTTTTAAATATGTAAACTCATACTATGGTGTAACTTCTTCAATTATATTTATGATGGTTGTATTTACTTTGAGCACAATTATACTTGTTGTTGTGATACTATACATGAAGTTCACCACCCCTGGACATTTCCGCCATCCTTGGTTTGGGGGTGTGACAATTTCGACCACATCCGAGGTTTCCCCTGCATGAAGCAACGAAGGTAGAGATCCACTGATTTATTGACTATCTCCGTCTATCATTCGTTTGTGGGTGGTATGTGACACTCTTGAGCAAGTTGGTCCTCTGCATTTTGAATAACTCACTCTAAAATAAACTCTTAAAGACTGTGTCCCTGTATGAAATTATAGTATTTGGGAAACCATGGATCCTCACAACTTCCTTGATGAAGGTTGCAGCCACCGTAGCTACTATGAATGGATGTTTCATGGCTATGAAGTGTGAGTATTTGGTGAGACGATCAACCACCATTTGGATTGAATTGAATCGATTAGAGTTAGGAAGTCCCTCTATGCAGTCCATAGAGATATCATCTCAAACCTGTTCTGGGATTGATAGAGGTTGGAGAAGTCTAGTTGGGTGTGCGTGTAAGGATTTCTATGTATGACAAATCGGACAGCTCTGGACATACTTTTGAACCGTTTTTCTCATTCCCACCCAAAACCATTTGAAGGCAATCTTTGATATGTTATCAGCTCACCCATATGATCCCTAATCATAGAATCATGAAATTCACGGAGTAGATTTGGTATTAGTTTAGAGTTGTGGGGAATTACTAATCTATCCTTGTACAAGAGCCTTTGATACGCCATGAAATATCCAACATGAGATTTGTTACCCTTCGTGATGTCTAACTTCACTTGTTGAATGAATTGATCATTATTAATTTCTTCATTTAATTCTTCCAGGGGCAAGGACCAGGAGGATTGGAGCACTTGTTGTTCCATAATAGAATCAATTTTTCGCGAGAGAGCATCAACCACCTTATTGGTGGCCCCGGGCTTGTAGTGAATTTCAAAATCGAATCCCATTAGCTTGTACATCTACTTCTGATATTCTGAACCGACCTTTTTTTCTCCATTAAGTACTTAAGGCTTCGTTGGTCTGTTTTAATGATGAAGTGTCTTCCCATCAAGTAGTGTCTATTTCCTCACCACCAAAACGTTTGCCATCAATTCTTGCTCATTGGACTTAAGTCGATTCCGTACTCTAAGGAATTGGCTATAATAAGCTATGTTTCCACAATAAAAACCTTAGATGCATCTGTTTCCACAATAAAAACCTTAGAGATGTTTGGCATTACCAAAATGAGTGTGTTCGTGATAGCAGACTTTAGAGTTGAAAATGCTTCGGTGGCCTCGTTGCTCCACTGGAAACCGTCCTTCATCAACTGGCCAGTTAAGGTAGAAGCAATCCTTGCATAGCCAGCTATGAATTTTCGGTGATACCCGGTAAGCCCTAAAAATCCCCTTAGCTCCTTAACTGAAGTGGGTAAAGGCCAAGCAACTATGACCTTGATCTTCTCATCATCCACCACCACTCCTTGTTTAGACACCGCGTGAACCAAATAGGCGATTTTACCTTTGCGTCACATTTACTTGGGTTGGTTTACAATTCGTGTTTATGAAGCATTTCCAACATGATTTTTAAGTGTCTCAAGTGTTGCTCCTCATTTGAGCTATACACTAGGATGTCATCAAAAAACACCAACATGAATCTCGTTCATGACTGACTGGAATCTTCTTGGTGCGTTCGTAAGGCCAAATGGCATGACCGTGAACTCAGAATGACCCTCGTGGGTTCTATAGGAGGTTTTTGGAACATCCTCCTTCTTCATTTTGATATGGTGATACCCGAATTTCAAATCCAATTTTGAAAAAATTCATGACCCGTGCAATTCATCTAGAAGCTCCTTAATTACGAGACTTGGAAACTTGTCTTTGATTGTAACCTTGTTAAGACTTCGGTAATCCACACAAAATCTCTAAGAACCATCTTTTTTACTAATAAAACCGTGCTAAAAAAAGGACCCTTTGAAGGTTGGATGATCCCTGATTTGAGCATATCTCTCAACAATCTTTCAATTTCAGCTTTTTAGCTGTATGAATACCTATAAGGTCTCACTGAAACGGTAACATCCCAAAAATTATGAGGTAAAAATTTCAATTTTTAATTCAAACAAACATTAAGTAACATTAAGTAAAACATTCATTATCCCTTTTCTAAATATTCAAAGGTACTTTATAAGAAAACAAAGATAAGAGTACAATTCCAAAATCATCATAACGCGGAAACATGGATGGATGCGCTACGATCAGGCTCGGTGTCACACCCCCAAACTAGAACGACAGAATCGTTCGAGGGCGGATGACTTCATGTAGTATCGAAACAGTTGAATACACAGTAAAGAATGTAAAACAACCATCATATATATAATTTAAAAGTTACATTGTTGAATGATACTTGTTTCAAAACAAATTACAATATGATGACAAAATGAGTTTTAAAATGACGCCTTAGCGTCACTTCTCCAAAAGCTGAAGTTTACCTGTATTACTGAATCCCTGAGAAATACAAGTAAATTTGAAAGAGTAGATCAGCGTTTAAGCTGGTGAGTTCATAAATATTTAATGTCAATGTTTGTATAAATTTGAATGAAATTGTTTGTAGATGTTTGAAAACTCCTAGAAAATCCCATATTTCCTACTAGTATACAAGTAGACTTCTACCAAGACCCAACTGTTTTTGAATGTTTGCTTCTAGAAATCCAATATTTTTCCATAAGTGTGTGGTAGTTTAAAGTTCCAAAACTGTAATGCAATAGTGTTTTTCATGCCTAGAATAGTACACTTTTGTATGTATAATATCACTAAGGCATTTGATAACCCCGTAAATCAACGTGTTTTTAATATTCCATGTGAGTTTTATAACCATGCTATTGACCCAGACTGCCTGTAACAATGTTCTTCAGGTGTTGGAATGTTATGACGTTTGTCACCCCAGACCTGCCGGTCTAACTGTAGCTAACAGTTTAGGTACGGGATTGTCAATCCCGTATAGATCTATACACAAGTATCACGCTCTCCCTACAATAGATTATAGTATATAATACAAGACTTTAACTCCATACTTGAAAGTACGTGAAGTTGAATGTCTCACAAAACTTATTATCAAATAGATTTACGTATGAAAGGTCCAATTATTCTTGTATATGAAAGTATTTCCTTGATATAGTACTTATAGTATGTAAAATCTCATGAATATCTAGTAAACTATACCTATTATAGTTTTTCCAAATGTGTGATTCGTTTGTATGATAAACCCTAGTGTAGTGTCGACTTTGTATGTAAAGTATAACATTTGTAATAACATTATTTAACATTTATACTCAAAATATAAATAAAGTGTTTGATATTTATATAGCATGTTTCATTCCAAAAAGAAAAAGTGTTATCATGATATGTTGTATGAGAATGTTTTCGTATGATAGTTATAAATCACATATGATTTATTATCTAACAAAAGTATAGCAAAAGATTGATGTCTTTCACATGAGGATAACCGTGTGTGTACTTGTATTCCCCCCCCCCCCCCCCCCCCTTAAAAGTGTATTAAAGCATTTAGAAAACATTTAAAAACGTAGTTATAGGGGTATGAACTCACCTGATAGATTGAATAAGGTGAGACGAAAACCGAGCAGAACTTCGACTTGAGAAAGCGGATTTCTCGGAAATCTTGGGAGCGTCGAGACTTGCGTTGCGTGCTAGGGATAATACCGGAGCTTCGGGGTGTTTTAGAGGGGCGTGCGAGGTGTTTCGAGGTGAAAGAATTGAGAGGAAAGCAAAAAAATCCGGGTAACTTCGCATCTCTTATATAGGCTGGCTGACTCCTTGTACGCAGGGCGTTCCTGGCTCGTACGCAACGCGTTGACGTCATCGCTTACCTCAGACTCGGACGAAGTACCCTGATGTGACCCAGAGCGACGTGGACGAATCGAGACATAGCCTTGCGAACGCGGGGCGTTCGGCGTTCCTTCGGACTAGCCTCGAGTTTTCCAAAACTTGTAAAATCCGTAATTTTCTCGTACGATCTCCGTTTTCGACGTTCTTTATATCCACATGTAGGTGAGAATATACTCTACAACTCTCGTTTAGACTCCATCGGCTAATTTTTAGTTTATTTTTAATAATATAATTTTAACAGGCCGGGACTGGAAAAGTCCGTTAAAAATCCATAACTTTTTCATCCGACGTCCGTTTTCGTCTATCTTTTTACCGTTGTACTACTATTGACGAGATATTCGATTCTCGTTTAGGTTGTGTCGGTTAAAAATCGCTCGATCTCTATCTCGAGTTTTTAGCTGTCTACCGCTATATCCAAAACTTCGAAAAATCATAACTTCCTCATACGAATTTGGGCGTTCTTTTTATGTATGTTCACGGTTTAATAATATCTACGACTTTCATTTAGATACTTAAGGTTAAAAAGTATTTTTTTTTAAAACTTCACATTTTACGTTTAACCATATTGACGATTTTGTTGTGAATCTTAGGTTGGTCATAACTTCTTCGTTATAACTCGGATTTTAGTGTTGTTTATATTTCTTAAACCCTTGACATGATATCTATCATTTATGAAATCCTTGAGACTTTTGAACATTTCATGTTTGACACTATTTTTATTATATCAAAAATAGATTACCATACTTGACTTTAGGTCATTATATTGACTTGAAATATCGGGTTGTCACATCATCCCCTCGTTAGAGGGAATTTCGTCCCGAAATTAAATGTAAGGTAAATATTTGTGGATTAGGGAAAGAGATGCGGGTACTTATTTTTCATCTGGTCTTCGCGCTCCCAAGTATATTGAGGTCCCCGCTTTGCATTCCAGCGGACCTTCACAATGGGTATGTGACTTTGTTTTGTTCTTTTAATTTCCCTATCCATGACCTCAATTGGTTCCTCTAAAAAGTGGAGACTCTCTTTGATTTCGATTTCATCTAGAGGGACGACGAGGGTCTCATCGGACAAACATTTCTTCAAGTTTGACACATGAAAGATAGGATGTATGTTATTGAGTTCATGCGGTAGTCGAAGTTTGTATGCTATCGGGCCGATCCTTGCAAGGATCTCGAATGGTACGATATACCTTAGGTTTAGTTTTTCCATGTTTTCCAAAATGTATTAATCCCTTCCAGGGTGAGACCTTGAATAGGACACGATCACCAACTCGGAATTCTAAGGGTTTTCTCTTTTTATCAGTGTAACTTTTCTGTCTATCTCTGGAAGATTTAAGTCGTTCCGGATTTGTACGATCTTCTCCATAGTTTCTCGAATGATTTCCGTACCTGTGAGAGTAATGTCTGGAGCTTGACCTCTAGTTAGTTGCGTACCACCCACTTTTGCCCAACACAGAGGTGATATGTACTTGCGGCCATAGAGGGCTTCAAATAGAGCAACCTTTATGCTAGTGTGATAACCATTGTTGTAAGAGAACTCGACAAGGGTTAAATGAGTATCCCATGCCTTCCCAAAGTCTATCACGCAGGCTCACAACTTATATTCTAGAGTTTGATTCGTTCTCTCACTTTGTCCGTCTGTTTGTGGATGGCAAGCTGTACTTATGTCCAACTTAGTCCCCAGAGATTTTTGTAAGGACTGCCAGAAACGAGGGGTGAATCTGCTATCTCTCTCTGAGATAATAGATATTGGCACACCCTGCAGTCTTAAAATCTCTTTGAGGCAAGTTCTTGTTAGCTTCGTCATCTTGTCGGTTTCTTTTATTGGCAGAAAGTGTGCAGATTTGGTCAATCTATCGACAATCGCCCCAGATGGTATCATAACCACCCACTGTCTTGTGTAATTTAGTTATGAAAGCCATTACATGGATTATGCCTGATTCATCTAATACAGTTCCGTGTATACAAGTCGTATATAGTTAAGATTGAAAAGGCATTCGAATAAATGATTCATCTCTAAGCCCACATCCAGACAAGGAAAAGGAATCAAAGTTGAATCATCAATTCTAAGCTTGTAGAATCTTAATTACGTACTACTCTTATGTATACATTTAATAGTATAAGATAAATCGCATAAATTTTTGGGGTCTTCGTTAGTGGATTTGACTTTCAATGCGAGTAGTATTCCTGGAAACTCTGTTGGCAGTACTTCGAGCAAAGTTATAGAAAATTTTGGTGCTCCTCACGTGGCTACTTTGGGGTTTCTGAAGCAAGAAATGATTTGGAGGTTTTTGTTGGTACCTTTTGATAGGGGTTAGCTAGACGTTCGGTCACAGATAAGGATCTTTCCGCAGAATATGAAATTAGTACAGTGAGGATTAGTTCGACTCAGGTCGACTGACGACATCGGGACTTCGTATAGTATAGGGGTTAAACCGATTAGAATAAAGTGATGGCTAGAATGACGGTGAATTCTGTACATATGACTTTAGTACATTTCACTTTATCTTTGTTATTATTACTGCGAGTTCGTTGTACTGCTAGAAGTGAGTACTTGTCGTGAGAGTGCTTCTAGAAATGGTAATGAAACCTCATAGTGTGATTTGGTCTAATTTGGCATTAAGTTTTGAAAATTTCTAGATCTTAAAAAAATATTATTGCTAGAGAGCGTACCAACAATCTCAGAGAGGTTATCCGATATCTCCTTATGTGTTGTTGCTACTATTTTCCCCCTCTCTCAATCAGTTCTCTCGGTCGGACAGTCTCTCTTGAGATGTCCTATTTCACCACATGCATGACATATTTCACTCATTCTAACGTCGGTGGTTGAAGTGATGTGTTGGGCTGGAGTTCTACAGAAGTGAGTTCCTTTGTCATTTCTTGTCTTTGGGCAATCTCTTTTGAAATGTCCAAATTCGCCGCACTTATAACATGTCTGGGTTTTTACAGCACCAGGAACTTGGGTGATTGGTCGTGCCGATGCCTTATAGAAACAGGCAGTGTGCCCTTTCTTGTTGTAGTTGTTGCAGTGCATCTCCCGACAATTTCCGTTGTGATGGAAATTGCATTTGCTGCACTTCGGTAGGTTCCCAACATATTGCTTTGCTGGTGTAGGGGTAACAGGAGCAACAGTGGGGTTAGTAGCGGCATGGACTGCCACTATCTGTTGCTTCTTGGAAGGTTCTTGTGAAAATTGACTCTTCCTCTTGTTCCAAAACTTCTTCTTGCTGTTGTTGTTAGTACCGTTGTTGTTTCCTATGGTTTGCTCGGAACAACAGTTGCGAAGCCTTGGCAGACTCCATGGTTAACGAGAGCTTGTGCCAACTGTTTGGCACTATCGAAAGTGACTGGTTTGGAAGCTAGTACACTTCCTTGGATCTGAGGTGACAGTCCCCAGATGTACCTCTCGATCTTCTTGCTCTCTAGAGAAACCATCCCTGGGCAAAGGATTGCCAAATCACTAAACCTATTGGTATAGGTGGTGATGTCCGAGCCTACCATAGTAAGTCCCCAAATTTCCTGCTCTAGCTTTTCCTCAGGCATGTTTAATCTCCGTCATTTTTTGGATTACCCTTAGTTGAAGTTGTAAAGGTTTGTTATTCTATGGTAACTGTCTCTTTCTCTAAAGGGTGTAGGTGCTAGAAAAGTTGAATTTATCGAAGGATTGATTCTGTTTGAATAGCGAGAAAGCAATTCCAGCTATAGGGTTACAAATGAAATGGTGGCAAGACTTTGCAAGAGTTGTTGAGTTCAATAACATTGAACTACAATAAATTAGATCGATAGGGACAATGTAGTGAGTTGCTATAACAGTTTATGACATGAACTGTTTACATAGCCCAAAGCATGGATTGATAATGATGATCTTTAAAAGAAGCAAGAAGTCTGTCATAATAGTTGGTATAGAAGTTACATAGAATTCGGAAAACTTGACCTTGGCGTAGCCCTACAACATACCACACAGGGAAAATTTGACAGCATAGAGGTCTAGTGAAACAGAAATTGCTAGACGGGGAGGTTTACATGAAAAGAGTACTACTTGGAGTACGCACGAAGGTTATCCCACAAACCAAAAGAAGGAGTGAGTAGAGTATCATCTACTTGCGGCGGGAACTGTTCTGCTGAGCCTTTTGATATGCCAGCTGACGTTCCATCTCGAGCAAACACATTTCATACCTTGCCTGGCGTGCTCTAAGTTCCCTGACTTCAGTTTGAGTTTTAGTTAGCTCTATCTACAAAGTTTCATTTTGATTTATGGTTCTTCCACGAGTTGACTCTAACTGTCGGATGCGAACTGTATTGACTCCCGTGTTCGCATCATTTTCCTCGGTTCGATTGATAGTTGCCCATCCTTGTTCGTCAATGCGAGCAATTCGGCGAACCAATATAGGAAGGAATCTGTCTTCTGAGTCTCCCTCGCTCAGATTGTAGAAGCTTCGGTCTCCATTGTATGGAAGGGGTTGACCCTGTTCGCGACTCCACTTATTCAGGTTGGTTGCCCATAGAGGTGTCGAGCCATGAAATTTTGGTCAAAGATTAGGATTTTGGATTGGAGTCACTAAGGGTAGGTTATTGTCCTCGGAATCTGGGTCTAAGCCTTCTTGCATTTCTTCTTCTGGATCATTCTCTACCCATCCCCCACTGTCTTGGTTCGGGTAGTAGGGATCCCCTGGTAGATGGAATCCGACCATTGTGTCTGTACGAGAAAAGGGGTATAAGAATTTTCTAATATAATTAGTAACGATAATTATTCATTAGTGTGACACGTAATATGTTTTAGTGTGACAACCCGATATTTCGAGACAATATGATGGATCGCAAGTCAAATTTACGTCAAAATTTAACTTTCCTAAAATCTTATTTGGTTTAAATAAAGTAGTAGGAATCGTATCAAGGTTTTCGTACATATAAAGAACCCTAAAATCCAAGTTATAACGAAGAAGTTATGACCAACCGAAGATTCTTGGCAAAACCAGCAAAACCGATTAAACGAAAAACGCGAAGTTTCAATACAATAGTTTTTAGCCTTAAGTATCTAAATGAAAGTTGTAGATAACATTAAACCTTAAATGTACATAAAAAGAACATCCAAATCTGACTTCGTATGAGGAAGTTATGATTTTTCTAAGTTACGGATATAGCAGTAGGCAACTAAAAACTCAAAATAAAGATCGAGAGACTTTTTGCCGACACAAACTAAATGAGAATCGAAGGTCTTAACAATAGTAGCTCAACGGTAAAAAGTCTGACGAAAACGGACGTCGGATGAAGAAGTTATGGATTTATGACGGAGTTTTCCTGTCCCGACGTACTAAAAATAATATAAAGATAATATATCAATAATATACTAAAAATAAAGTCAAAATTAGCCAACGGAGTCTAAACGAGAGTTGTAGAGCATAATCTCACCTACGCGTGCATATAAAGAACGTCGAAAACGGAGCCCGGATGCGAAAGTTATGAATTTCTAAAGTTCAGGCACGAATCCCGAATCTGTGTCAGAACTCACGATGTGAGTCCCTTGAATGACCCTTCCAGAGCCACTTGACATGTGACGCATGCCATGACGATTTGAGACGAAACTCACGACGTGAATTATGAAAAACTCACGACGTGAGACCCAAAATTCACCCTATAAATAGGAATCGAGGGCAGCCGGGTTTGGTTGTTCATTTCTATCATTTCTCTTACTTCTACACCCTATTAAGCCCCTCTAAACTACCCCGAAGCCCCGGTAACACCTCCAACACACGACGCAAGTCCCGAAGTCCCGAGTTTTCCGAGAAATCGACTTCTTTCCAATCGAAGTTCTGCTCGACTTTCGTCTCACCTTCTTCAATCTATCAAGTGAGTTCATACCCCTATAATCCACACTTTTAAATGTTTTATAAATGTTTTTATATGCTTTTAAGGGGGTTAATACAAGTAAAACACACGATAATTATCGTATGATTATATAAAGTTTCATTATACACTTTTTATCAACGAAATCACATGTGATTTATAACTATTATAAGTAAACTTTCGCATGCAAAATGTATCACGATAACATCATATCTTTTGAAATGAAAAGTGTTGTTATTGATGTATAAATCAAACACACAGCTTATACTGTATGTATATGTGTCCATCTTAGGCACTACAAAAATTATATCTTTCATAACAAGTGAGCATTTCACTAGGGATTACTATACAAACGTTTTTTACATGTTGAAACACTTTTAGAAACTGTCTTACAAACTGTAGGTTTCCTTTTTGAGTCTGTTATATTTGTGCTTCAAACAAAGGTCTTCTCACACTTAAACTGTCTTGTCAAACGGTCTTTCTAACCGATTTATAAATTGACATCAAGTCATAAATTCTTATTTACTAAACTTTTCAAAAGTTTTACAAAACTTCTTTTATGATTTTATATTATAAAGTGCATGCCTCTATATGTATAGTTATATAAGAAATGTTTAAAATACTTAGGAAGGCTATCCACCCTGTTTCCTTTTCCTCGATTTGGATGTGGTCTGATGGGATATCGGGTACTCTTCCGAAGGTCGTTTAAATATTAGTTATATATCATGTGTATATATATGGTCATAAATGTTCCATCAGTTAATTCAGTTCCGATACTCTTGGGTAGCAAGGGTGTATAATCCTACTTGGACACTCATCAATTACATTCTAGTAAACTATTATAGGAATAGTTTAGGGTACACAAAACATTATCCCTATTACAAGAAATTACACCAGATTCAGTTCATTTATGAGTCTAGACTACATGCTATATGAAGGGATACTCTTACAGAGATTCCGCTTACATGAATACGTTTACATAGATGCACTTAGATGAGTACATTTACATAGATCATATATGATGAGTTACTACTACATATGATATGTGTAGATACTGTTATATAGATCACCTTCTTATCTTTACCTTGTGATACAATCACATAATCGACGAGATGAATTGGACTTTATATCCTAGTACCAAAGGATACTTTGAGGGACTAACCATTCCTATAGCCACTGTTAGCTACAGAGGATAAATGACACATCTACGGATGTCTACGGTTGATACCATTACATGTATACTTAAAGGACTAACTATTCCTAAACCAACTGTTAGCAACAGAGGTAAATGGACATCTACATATGTCTACGGTTGATCTGTTTACGGCGAGTTTCCACGCCGTGTGTATCATTACTTAAGGGACTAACTATTCCTAAACCCATCTGTTAGCAACAGAGGTAAATGCACATCTACGGATGTCTACGGTTGATCTGTTTACAGTGAGTTTCCACGCCGTGTGTATCATTACTTAAGGGACTAACTATTCCTAAACCCAGCTGTTAGCAACAGAGGTAAATGCACATCTACGGATGTCTACGATTGATCTGTTTACGGCGAGTTTCCACGTCGTGTGTATCTTAGTACCAAAGGATACAACATAAGTTATTATATTATTACTTTTATGGTTTTATAATAATAGTTAAACAGGGAAAAACCGTCACATTTTCAAGTGATGCGTACTTTCAAAACATTTGGGTCTTGGTAGAAGACTACTTTTATACGAGTAGGAAATATGGGATTTTCTAGAGTTTTCATACTTATACTAAATGTTTCATCAATCATTCACCAGTCTTTCATAACAACTAATCAAAGCAATGACATTAAATACTTATGAACTCACCAGCTTAAATGCTGACCTACACATTCAAAATAACTTATATTCTCAGGTTACAAATAGACAGGTGCCGGTGCAAGATTTAGAGAAGACGGAGCAGTCAAGACTCGTCTTTTATTTTGATCAGTTATCATGTTGTCTTGTACTATGAAACAAAACACTTGTAACTAAAATTATACTATTAATGCAATGGATGATGTTGTTGCTTGTTTACTACTTTACATTTGTTGTGATGCATACATGACGTCCTCCGCCCCAGAACGTTTCCGCCGTTCTCGGTTTTGGGGTGTGACATTTAGTTTCTCTAGATGATCACTTCTTAGAAATCTCTCCTTGTCTCTCCTTGTCTCCTCTACTGACTGCTATGATGGAGTAGTTACACCTATCTGGGTTTGTCATGCGAGAATGGAAGTGTCTACAGTATCTATGAGATTAAAGGTAACATTATGGGGAGATCCTTACTGGGTCCTCCTATAACCGCGCAATGCATATAAGTTGTATATAATTTAAGATTAAATAGACCTTCGAATAAGTGATCCTACTCCAAAACCACAACCAAACAAGGAACAAGTAGCGAAGCATAGATCACAAATTCCAAGTCTATAAAATCTCAATTATATAAAACCTTGGAAGTATACACTCGGGAATCATAGACCTACCAGAAGGGTCTTTTAAGTTCTCACATAAGTTATTTATAATGCCTAAAATACTCCCATAGTATTTTAATGTGATGTACTTGGTATGTTTTAAACCTGTTGTTGTCTTATAGCATCATAAAATACTCCCATAGTATTCTAACTTTTTGTTCTGATCTAGAAATCCCTTGAATAGAGTTAGGTAAGTTTTAAGACTGTTGCAACGCCACATCACTCCAAAACACATGTCGGTCATATCTCAAATGAATATAGTTGATTAGGCTATATTGATCCCAGATATGATTACATAAATGTCTAGGTTTGACCGCAGTGTTCAACCTTTAAATACTTCTGTTCTGCTCTTCTTGTGATACTTGTTCTAGTATGTATATATGTATAAGCATGCATGTATACTTTTATAAAGTATCATTATATTCTTAAAATATATTATTATTCAGAGTACTTATGCCCCATTGTGTTTATAGTTGTATATCTTTTATCGATTGATATACTTAGTTCACTATAAACAATGCTCTGATACCAATCTATCACACCCCCAAACCAGAACGGCAGAATCGTTCGAGGGCGGATGACTTCATGTTGTATTGAAACAGTTGAATACATAGTAAAGAAAGTAAAACAACCATCATATATATTATTTAAAAGTTACATTGTTGAATGATACTTGTTTCAAAACAAATTACAATATGATGACAAAATGAGTTTTAAACTGACCCCTTAGCGTCACTTCTCCAAAAGCTAAAATTTACCTGTATTACTGAATCCCTGAGAAATACAAGTAAATTTGAAAGAGTAGATCGGCGTTTAAGCTGGTAAGTTCATAAATATTTAATGTCGATGTTTGTATAAATTTGAATGAAATTGTTTGTAGATGTTTGAAAACTCCTAGAAAATCCCATATTTCCTACTAGTATACAAGTAGACTTCTACCAAGACCCGACTGTTTTTGAATGTTTGCTTCTAGAAATCCAATATTTTTCCATAAGTGTGTGGTAGTTTAAAGTTCCAAAACTGTAATGCAATAGTGTTTTTCATGCCTAGAATAGTACACTTTTGTATGTATAAAATCACTAAGGCATTTGATAACCCCATAAATCAACGTGTTTTTAATATTCCATGTGAGTTTTATAACCATGCTATTGACCCAGACTGCCTGTAACAATGTTCTTCAGGCGTTGGAATGTTATGACGTTTGTCACCCCAGACCTGCCGGTCTAACTGTAGCTAACAGTTTAGGTGCGGGATTGTCAATCACGTATAGATCTATACACAAGTATCACACTCTCCCTACAAGAGATTATAGTATATAATACAAGACTTTAACTCCATACTTGAAAGTACGTGAAATTGAATGTCTCACAAAATTTATTATCAAATAGATTTACATATGAAAGGTCCAATTATTCTTGTATATGAAAGTATTTCCTTGATATAGTACTTATAGTATGTAAAATCTCATGAATATCTAGTAAACTATACCTATTATAGTTTCTCCAAATATGTGATTCTTTTGTATGATAAACCCTAGTGTAGTGTCAACTTTGTATGTAAAGTATAACATTTGTAATAACATTATTTAACATTTATACTCAAAATATAAATAAAGTGTTTGATATTTATATAACAACATGTTTCATTCCATAAAGACAAAGTGTTATCATGATATGTTGTATGAGAATGTTTTCGTATGATAGTTATAAATCACATATGATTTATTATCTAACAAAAGTATAGCAAAAGATTGATGTCTTTCACATGAGGATAACCGTGTGTGTACTTGTATTCCCCCCTTAAAAGTGTATTAAAGCATTTACAAAACATTTGAAAACGTAGTTATAGGGGTATGAAATCACCTGATAGATTGAAGAAGGTGAGACGAAAACCGAGCAGAACTTCGACTTGAGAAAGCAGATTTCTCGGAAATTTCGGGAATCTCGGGAGTGTCGGGGCTTGCGTTGCGTGCTAGGGATAATACCGGAGCTTCAGGGTGTTTTAGAGGGGCTTGCGAGGTGTTTCGAGGTGAAAGAATTGAGAGGAAAGCAAACAAATCCGGGAAACTTCGCATCTCTTATATAGGTTGGTTGACTCCTCGTACGCAGGGCGTTCCGGGCTTGTACACAGCGCATTCAGCAGCGCCTTGACGTCTTTGCTTACCTCAGCCTCAGACGGAGTACCCTGATGTGACCCGGAGCGACGTGGACGAACCGAGACCTAGCCTTGCGAACACGGCGCGTTCCTTCGGACCAACCTCGAGTTTTGTGTCCAAAAATTGTAAAATCCGTAATTTTCTCGTACGATCTCCATTTTCGATGTTCTTTATACCCACACGTAGGTGAGAATGTACTCTACAACTCTCGTTTAGACCCCGTCGGCTAATTTTGAGTTTATTTTTAATAATATAATTTTAACAAGTCGGGACTGGAAAAGTCCGTTAAAAATCTATAACTTCTTCATCCGACGTCCGTTTTCATCTGTCTTTTTACCGTTGTACTACTATTGACGAGATCTTCGATTCTCGTTTAGGTTGTGTCGGCTAAAAATCGCTCGATCTCTATCTCGAGTTTTTAGCTGTCTACCGCTATATCCGAAACTTTGAAAAATCATAACTTCCTCATACGAATTCAGATTTGGGCATTCTTTTATGTATGTTCATGGTTTAATGATATCTACGACTTTCATTTAGATAATTAAGGTTAAAAAGTATTTTATTAAAACTCCGTGTTTTACGTTTAACCGTATTGACGATTTTGGTGTGAATCTTAGGTTGGTCATAACTTCTTCGTTAGAACTCGGATTTTAGTGTTCTTATATTTCTGAAACCCTTGAAATGATATCTATCATTTATGAAATCTAGTTGAGACTTTTGAACATTTCAATTTTGACGCTATTTTTATTATATCAAAAATAGATTACCATACTTGACTTTAGGTCATTATATTGACTTGAAATATCGGGTTGTCACACCGGGCTCTTCCCTTTCGAACCGAACGTACTTGAAACCATAACCATAAAATCCTAAGCGAAAAGCTTAGTGAGTTCCCCAATATACCACATACTATACATACCATTGGACCCAACCTCCATATTGGGCCTAACCCACCATAATGGGCCTAGCCCTGCCAAACCAATGGGCCTATTCTGATCATACAAATGCAAAACTCACAATGACAGTTAGCACCTACATAACATACAATGGCCCTATCCCTTTCTGATCCATGGACCTAGCCCTACATACAAATGGGCCTAATACGTCATACAATGGGCCTAGCCCAGCATACAAATAGGCCTAGTCCGACATTCCATGCAAGAGTCACAAAGACATCTAACATATCAAAACCTAGTGTGCGGGAATTGGTGCCTTCGACCCACAAGAACAATGAGGAGACTCACCTTTACTGATGATTACTGAAACAATACTCGATCCTCAGTGAACACTGCTCCTCACGCTAAACCAAAACCAGAAACAAACCCCATCAATAATTAGGGTTTAACCCAAACCCATGGTCTAGTACATTCCTTATAAAGATAAGGTCAAAAGACTATTTTGCCCTTTTTATACAAGCTCAACTAGACTAATCCCAAGAACTATAATGGCCTAAGGCCCAAAATCAACCCATTGGGCTTCTGCACAGAACGCATGACGTTCCTCCTTACGATGCCTAACATCCGAACGCCGAGTGTTCACATGCAAACGCCTGAAGTTTTCTTGTTGTTCAACAAATTATAAACCAATGACTTAATGGCTTAAGATATCAAGTCCAAACTTCAGATCCATAACTAATAGAATGTCTAAATCCATAAAGTTGCAAACTTTATGGCCATGCATGGTTACAATGAGCCCAAAAGCAAAAAATACAACTCTTTAAACCATTAAGACACCTCAAAACTTGCATGGAGTGAAAAGAAGGTCCAAGATCACAATTTTATCACTTAATCTACCCTAAAACGTCCAAAAGGACAAGTCTTTTGGTCTAAGGTAGCTCCTACCCAAAAATACCAAGAAAATGGAGCTAATAAGCATAAAATTCTGATATAAACAAGATCTAGAGATATGATGATCAAGTTCAGAACCTTATACCACAAAATGATCCTCCAAGATGCCAAGAGTCCAGATCCACAAGCTTGAGAGAAACACCAACAATCCAATGATATTCCCTCTTTATCAAGAACACTAAAATGATACCAAAAAGATGCACAAGGCTTCAAACTCTCATACATACTTAGGGTTTTTGAAATGAGGATGAAGGATGGAGTGGTGAAGGGTTTTGAGGCCATAATGTTCTTTAAATAGGGTGCAAAACCAAAAAATTAGGGTTTGGTCTCTGTGTGCAAACGTCTGACGTCTATCATAGAACGTCTGGAGTTTGAACGCCTAGCGTTCTATGCGAAACGCCTAGCATTTGGACCAAAGTGCCAAAAATTTTATACAAAAAGGGTCTAAACTGAAAAGTACTTTGAATCGGGTGTTACAACTCTCGCCAATTTAAATTAAATTTCGTCCTCAAAATCATTCCTTACCATCCCAGGTACACCAGATAGCTTTAACACACCAACCACAACCCCGATGCGGACTGAGTAAGCAACCCCAGGCTTACAACAGTCTTCCAAAAAAATGCAACCGAACCCAGCCTTAGCAGGGCTCCCAAATCCTGAAGATGAATGGATTTTTACTCAACTTAAATTAACCCCTGAAGAATATCCATTTCTACTCTGCCCAAAATCAGAAATCTTAAAATTTGTCTGAATCCCCGTCAGACTGCCCATACTGAACCACTATTAATTCAACCCCACTTTGTATTCCAAATTGATCATCCAACTTCTAATTACCTTTATGTTTCATCTGGAAAATAGAATCACTGACCATTCGCTGCTGCTGAAAACTTTTCACTTGATAAAAGGGATTAGATAATACTTTGAGTAAAAGACTCATCCTGAAGTTAACGAATCCATGAACATAATGAGCAATAAGAGGCAATCTGGGAGTTAAACCTTCTAGCATTGAACAAGTCACTGATTCCTTAACTGCCGAAACAATATGCTACTGTTATAATTTTGAAACCCCATAACTTGCCAGACCTACACATAGGTAGAACCATTCCAAAGCACAATCATAAGGGCCTTTTCTACCATTAGAACCGAAAATATCCTTTTTCACCCTAAACCCTTCAGTTGATGCCCTTTACATACATATTCCTTAATTCATATCTTGCTGAAATAAAGATATTGTACATATACACTAACGATTCCCAAAGTAAGTCTCAACCAAAAGCCAACTCGGTACATAACTCATAACCTGGGATCCAAGGATTACACTTGCATTTCACCAAAAATCTTCTGATTCATGACAATCATTCATTCATCCGGGATTAAAAATCCCCAAACGACCACTGAGACTTCCAGTCTCACACCTGGTCCAGCCACCAGGTACCTGAGAGTCCAACTGATAAGGCTACCTTAGCCTATGCATCACTCTATGCCACTCACTGATCATATAATCATCCCACTAAAACCATGATCGAATACTTTGACCCAACCAAGCTTTACCACGTCTCACCTGCACTGCCATAATCATACGAGCCTCACCTACGGGTCTCACCTAGTCTATACCAATAAGCGGGCCATGCCTATGGGTCTCACCCCATCGAGAGTTACACAGGCCTAACCTTTCCTTGGACTCCAATGGCCCCCCTCTTATTACAGAGAAATGCTCTCCGAAAATACTATCCGCCTTGCTCAAGGCACGAAATGATCCTCCTTTATACCAACGAACACCTCAACGATGGTCTATCTTAATCTGGAGAATACTATGATCCCATCGAAGACTTACAACATTTCCACGACTGCCCAGTATCCTGGTGAATGCTATGGCTATCTTGTAGTCTTACAACACTTCCACACTATCTACCAATCTATTGAATGCTACGGCCACCCCGTAGTCTTACGACACTTCAATTCTGCCATGGTCACCGCCCATGGTTTTACTGCACCTCTACCATACCAACCAAAATCGACCTGAGTCGAACCCGCATCCAACTATATCCCAACCATGCGTTCGGGTCATGCTTCGAACCCCAAAGACTTAATCAAACAAGAACAGGCAGAGAGGCCCTAATACCACCCTTGAACTGAATCCATCCACATAAACGCCATGCATCACTACAGATGCGCAACGAAACCTAAATATCCTTCCTTGTGCAATCCTTTAGACCAACGATTCTCCCCCACTTGGGCTTGACTGCGTCCTTCCAATCCATAAGATTTGATGGATCTCCAAGCCATCTTGCAACCTTACAATTCAAATTGTTGGCATCCTGAGCTTACAAATGTCAGCATTCCATTATTAGCCAATCTCGATGATCGCACAAATATTAAAGTCCAGATGAATGCTCCCCGAAATATCAACAAGCCCGATAATCCCAATCACTTCCCATGATACAACACCAAATCCTTAGGTCCTTTATGTTGGTGAAAAAGACTATAAACCTTGACCGGAACTGGCGAATCTTCACTCCAACTTCCCGTCCTCAAAAGGATCTCTGAATTCTTACCATCTTCAACCCTTGTGATTATAAAATTCCAATGGCACTTCCAATGACCAAACGAACTCATGCGACTGCCATCACCATCTTTTTGCTACCGCTCCTTCCCTAGCAACGATAGTGATTGGACCCAAAGGTACTTCTATAGACGACTGTCGATCCTACCAGAACAAAAGCTAACATGGCTAAACTCTAACTTCATTAGAGAACTAACCAACTAATCTGACCATATACCTTCCAAACGATACCCCTGAATTGACCCCATCAAAGATCCGGCATAACAACCGAACAAACTAAATCCTGCTCAGCGAGATACGACCCACTGATGACTCTTGGCATGCAAAATGGCATATAACAATTCTTGTATATATAACCCAAGCAATAACAAAGAACTAAACCAAAGATCCATACCAAAACAAGATTCAAAGGCAATACAAATACAAATAATAATCAAGAATAAAGCAAAAGATAACATACTCGCCATAGCATCTGATGAAACCTTAACCTCCCCTAACTGACATTGCAATGCTCGAATCCTCATTGCTGGGACTCCTGTCCTACCCTCGCGAGGGTTAGTGATCTTCAAAATAACTGAAGCAGGTGCACTCACTACTTCACCGCTCAACACCGGACAATCAACTTTCTTATAGCCCACCTGGTTGTAGTGAAAACACTTCAGAGATGACCCACAGTGGCAATCCCTACTAAAATGACCCATTTGACCACAACTGAAACATCCTCAACCTGTCTCTTGACATTCTCACTTATGGGTCCTCCCGCACTTGGCACAACGACCCCGACACTGATGGCCTTTGAAACGCGAATCTTGAGTCCTGGGTCTCTTCACATGGCTCACTAAAATTTGAATCTGCTCTAGCTCTTCCCGAGGTGCTCTAAATCAATATCACGCTATCAGGCTCTAACAATCCTATCATTCAGGGTCTCACACCCTGACAAACTCACAAACTCCCTGATGTCATCCCTTAGCATGTCATGATACCTTACCTTCTTCATCTCCTCGTCCGCAACATACTGTGGAACTAACAAAGCTCTCTCCTGGAACTTGGCAGTGATCTTTGCCACTGTCTTAGTCGTCTAGTGAAGGTCCAAAAACTCCCTCGCCATCTGCTGCACCTTAATAGCTGGTGCAAACTCAGTCCTAAACCGGGTCACAAACTAATCCCAAGTCATCATATCCAGGGCTTCGGCTCCCAAAGCGAAGTCTACCTCATTCCACCAATCTCGGTCTCCGCCCTTCAGAAGACATGAGGCAAATATGACCTTTGACCCCTCGGGGCAGAAGCTCATCCTGACAGCATTAGCCATATCCACTAACCATCTCCTACTGGTAATGGGGTCCTTCTAACCAAAGAACTCGGGAGCTCCACAAGCATGGAACTCACAGAAAGAAAGAGTACGAGCTCCAACAATAGCCAGAACCTTAGTACAGAATGCCCCAGCTGCTTATCCAAAATCTTCAAAATCCCTTCCTTGGCCGTACCATATAGGGATGAAAGTGGGTCCAAACCCTGATCGGATGGACCCGTACCTGGAAAACCCGAATCTGGTTAACGGGATTTTTTAGAACCGAAAACCGGACCGGTATATAGGAACCGGTTCCGGTTCGGTTCCGAGTAAAGTGGGTCTAAAACCGAAAAACCCGGAAACATCAAAGTGGGTAGGTTGGAACCGGATAAAGTGGGTTTAGAACCGGAAAAACCGGAATTTTTTGGTAATTACTTACTACTTAGTGGGTTGAACTTTGAAAATTTTCGTATTGATATCCCGAATTTGGGGGACTGTAACTCATTGAATATGAAACCAAAATTAACAAAATTATAGTCTAAAATCATGTACAAACTCTATAATACACTCTGGAAAAAACCGTATGTAAATCCATCTTTAAACGAATGAGATATGCATGTGTTAACATTTTCGCAGAATACAAAGTACAAAAACAAATAGCTGAAAAGTTAAAAATTTTCAGTTTTGATATCCCGACTTCATAGGATTGTAAATCATTGAATATTAAACTAAAAATGACAAAATTATAGTCTAAAATCATGTAAAAAATGTAAACTAAAAGTTGAAAAAAACGACATGTTAATCCGACCTCAAACGAATTAGATATGCATGTTTTAAAACATTCACCGAATACAAAAAAACTGAAAAACTAAAAACTTCCAGCTTTGATGTCTTTACTTTGGGGACTGTAAGTCAATGAATATAAAACTAAAAATGACAAATTTATAATCTAAAATCATGTACAAACTCTAAACTACATGTTGGAAAAAACCTCATGTTAATCGGAGTTGAAAAGAATGAGATATGCATCTTTTAAACGTTTCACAAAAACAAGTTCTGGCCTGAAAAGTGGTTCCGGTTCCTAACATCGGTTCCGACTTTTAGACCCGATTTACTCGGTCCCGATGGAGGCAAACCCGGATTACCCAGAACCCTAGATAAATACAATTTTAAACCCGGAACCGGAACCGGTTCTATATATTCCGCTTTTAACGGTTCCGGTTCTGGTCCGATTCCGGTTCCGGTCCAATTTTCTGGTTCTAAATCTCATCCCTAGTACCAAAGATCATAGGAGTTTGCTCCAAAATACTGCGGTTATGTAGCACCTGGTTCCTGGTATGTAAGATTTATCTGAGTATTTTGTATTATTGGCTTGGGACTCGGCGAGTTGGAGGCCCGACTCGCCGAGTAGAGACGAGACTTGGGACGCGGTTAAGTTGGCGACTCGGCGAGTCCATATTATGGACTCGGCGAGTCTGCACTGTCTGATGAAACCCTAATTTCCACGGGTTTGCACCCTATTTAAACGACCATTTGCGCCCCAACTCCGCCCCCTTCACCCTCAGAAGCCCTCCATACGTTCTAGCCCTTGTTCTTGTGAGTTTGAGGCTTATTAGTGTGTTTCCTTGAAGATTTTGAGAAGGAAGAGGAGTAAATCAAGAGGAAGGGAAGGAAGCCAAGCATCTCTGTGTTCTCTCAGTAATTTCTTTGAGGTATAACTCGTTTTCCCTCTGTTTCTATGCTTATTACTCCATTAAAGTCCCTCTTGAACCATGTCCCAAGCTTGGTTGTGCATTGTTGGTTGATTCAAGTTGTTAGCCTTTAGATCTAGACCCCATTCAGTCCCTGGAGCTTGGATCTACTGCCTTTATGGAGTCATATTGCACACAAACCCTAGATCTACCCCTTTTGGTGCACTTTAAGCCTTAGAACCTTTATTGGTGATGATCTACACGTAAAGTTGGAAACTTTATGTGTAAACCAAGACCTAGGAGCCCAGATCTATGAATGGCATGGACTGGATTCGAGCAAGATCGCGTTTATGGCTTTTGCATGAAGCAGACTCGGCGAGTCGCTCATCTGACTCGGCGAGTTTGGTCGCGAGTCTCCGAGTTTGTCCCCTTTTCGTTGTGTCGAGTTGAGTAGTGAGTCCTGGGTGGACTCGGTGAGTTGGTAGTCGAACTCACGCATCAAGGAACTCGATGAGCCAACGCCCTGACTCGGCGAGTTCAAGACAATCTTCTTAGATCAAGATTAGACTCGGCGAGTTGTTCATACAACTCGGCGAGTCACAGTGTAAATTGTTCATCGGATGAAGATGAACTCGGCGAGTTGTTCATACAACTCGGCGAGTAGGATGAAGGACTTAGATATCGGTTTAGAAGGAGAACTCGTCGAGTCAACGCCCAACTCGACGAGTAGAGACGGGTTGCAGGACAGTTGATTGGATAAGGACTTGGCGAGTTGGGGAGCCAACTCGGCAAGTCGGGTCAACTGAAAGATGACTCTGGCTTTGACTTTTAACTTGATCAAGGGTAAAATGGTCAATTTACCCGAGGGTGAGTTAGCGGTGTTTGATTGAGTGTTTTGTGGGAATTATAGCCGGAGGATTTCCGGAGGAGTAGCAGCAGCAGACAGTCAATTCCCACACAGACCAGCAGCTATTTCGAGGTGAGTTTCCTTCCGGTAGGAACGGGTCTAAGGCACCAAGGCCGACCCGTGTAGACGAGATGTTAGTACTAGAGTGAGGGCCGAGACCGTATCTCTTGCTTTAGTTAAGTATGATATATGTGTCGGTATGATAGAGTTGTCTATACTTGTTGTCTGTGTGATACTTGTATATTATGAGTTAGCGGTTGAGTGTGGGCAAGGCCCGTATCTCTCCGAGAGTGGAGTGTGGGCTAGGCCCGTATCTCCCAGATAGTAGAGTGTGGGCGAGACCCGTATCTCCCGGCTAGCGAAGTGTGGGCAGGGCCCGTATCTTCACAAGTGTGGGCGAGGCCCGTATCTCCCTGCTAGCGAAGTGTGGGCAGGGCCCGTATCTTCCCGATTGTGGGTGAGGCCCGTAACTGCTAGCTAAATGTTGTTTGTTATATGCTTGCATGGTATGATGTATTATGGGGAAACTCACTAAGCTTTGTGCTTACAGTTTACAGTTTTGGTTTCAGGTACCTCTTCATCGAAGGGGAAGGAGCTAGCACGGTAGCGGCACATCATGCACACACACTGGTTTCCGCATTTACGAGATTTCTCTGGGATTTATACTCTGATATTTCGATTGGTTGTATGATTTGGCTTTTAGACATGGTATACGTTGTGATGTGGTTTGATCAAACAATGTTTTTAATGTTTTCTAAAGTAATGTTTTAAAAACGAAATTTTTGGACGTGAAAATTGGGTCGTTACAGGTTAATCTCCGACGAGATGAACTCCTGCATTCGCCCATCAATAGGCTCAGTACTTGCACCTGAGCCTGAACGTGAACCTGAACCTCCTTCCTGGGTGCTCATCACCATTCTTTAAAACAACCATGCAAATGATCAGAACATACTAAAGAATCCTTATCCCACAGGCTTCCTAGATTCTCTAAGACTCTTCCCGATTCGAGTATGGATCTTGTGCTTCCAGGAGTACGGACCCAATACTATTTTCCACACCTATCCATACTTTCCTCAAGAATCATCGTGAATCCTCTAAGTAACCTTCTCAAACTGATACACCAAATACTCGCTGAACAATGCAACTAAACTCACTGAAGCACTTCCTAGGCTTTCCTAGGTTTCCGACCTCACCCTGCCATTAGCTGTTGGGTTTTTTTATTCAAAAATCCGGTTTCACAACCGGTAAAATTGACAACGGAAGCTTTAAGAAATGTTTAATAAAACTAAAACTATTTTACCCACCAATGATTATTTTGCATTAGTTAGAAAGATTAAAACAACCAGAGAAGGGAAAGCATAACAACCTTTGAAGACTTTGATCCTCATGGGAGGTTGGAAGTGATGGGTTTTGGCCATAAGAACATCCTATGTGCTCATACAAACCCTAATGTTTGGATCTAGGTTTCTCTATTGTACATGCAATTCATCCAAGACTATAAACCCTAGATCTAGCATATGATAATCAAGATAACATATAAATAAGGGTTTAGATCATACCTTGATTGTTATGTAGCAATAACAATCCCAAATCCTTCTTGTATTGACTTTAGAAAGCTTAGAGTCACAAATGTCACTCCTCTAATGGTTCACAAACACCAAGAGCAAGAGGATGAAGAAGAGAAGAGAAGGAGGCTCTCAAAAACGTAGTTCACCACGTTTTTGGAGCATAAGGGTTCTATATATAGTGAGACTATTAGGGTTATCTAACAAGGAAACCCTAATTTGGATGCTTAATCCCTAAGCAACCCATGGACTCCTTTCCTTAAAGGCCTTGGACGATTTCCAATGGGTTTTCCCATAGAATTCGTCCAACCTTATAATATAAGGAAATCCATAGCCCAATTGCAATTATCTTATAATTACAATTCCAGTCCCTTAAGTTTAATTAATCTCTTTTAGTCACAAACTTAATTCTTATTAATTCTTGACTAATATTAATTAAACAATATGATTTCTCCTTTAATATATTATTCTCATAATATATTAATAAATCATATTTAATCCTTTCTCTCCATAATTCATCCTATCAACTTGCTTTGGTGAAGGCAACCCAAAAGGACCACGCACCATCGGGTCAAGTACATACCAAAATAGTTATGGACTTAGACACTAATCCAACAGTCTCCCACTTGGATAAGTCTAATAACTATTCTGCGTATGACTTCAGATCCTGATCTGCAATCGTAGCTTTCCAAAGCCGTTGTCAACTCTGATCCTATCAGATACGCGTGTCCTTTAGATAAGGGATCATATATTCCTCCATTCTAGATATCGTATGAGACATGATTTCTAATCATTCTCTCTATAGTATTTCTCGACTTCCGATTTATGACGACTGACTAATTGAACAAATCAAATTAGCCCTAGCCCGGCCGAGCATTTATGTTTGTCATCACTAAATCATCGAGGGGCCCAAAGATATCGCTTTTATCCTACTTTGGATAAAAGGAACGGATAAACTTTGATACAATGCTTGCTTGTACTCACTCACCGAATCACACACAACAATATGTTTTATAACACCAAGTTACTAGTGCGTTTACATATTATCAATGTGCAACCGATTTGCAAGATACAACTCACACATCTCGGTTTCAAGAATATAAGATGTTATCGTCTCACCAATCATTCGTGATACAATTCAGGGAGTGATCCAAGTGAGTGTGGGTTTAATCCAATGCTCAAATCATATTCATAAGCACTCATGAACGTTGCAACAAACATTTGCTTATGTATAATACTCTTTAGGCAATCCACACACCAATTCATGACAGTCTTTATTCATACCTACTTCCAACATATGAACGACTGTGGCCTGTTCAAATAATTTGACTATTCTCAACCAATTAAATTATTCAGACATGCAATGTGAAACACAAGAATAATACTAATCCCATATGGCCTCAAACCTTTGAGCATAAATAAAATACCTTTTATTTATCACCATATCCATTACTCATTATTTGTTGTTTCGGGTAATCAACTTTTTACTTGAATTATTACAACACTTGTCCCATGCTCTTAGGATGCACACAATGTCTACCTATGGTTCTTACTTTGTGAAATAGATCAAATGAACACATTTCCAATCATACTCATTTCACAACTCCCAATCCTTTTCACAAGTGAAAGAATATCAAATTCTTGCCACTTATGGAATATGCTAGATTCTAACATTTTATGCAATGATCCTTTTGTGATGTCACTGCACTAAAGTCACAATGACTATTGCCAATGAAATTACATAGTCCTCTATCGGAGATTGTTACAAGACAATTCCTTAGATATGATGTCTCTCACTCAAAGTACATTCCTTTGAACATCCTTTTGCATAAAAGTTTCTAATCTAGACATAGATTTTCAATATTCAATTCCCAATATGGAAAACTTTCCATACTTACCATATGACAACTCATTCTCAATAGAATCTTATCTATTCATAATAATGTCTATATGGTCCATCCAATACTATACTTCCAACTACTCACAAGCGACCAATCCTAGGCGAACTTTGGATTGTCCTTTGATAGTTGTTTAATTATCTTAGTCAACACCGATTCTTGTCCTTTTTACCTCTAAATGCGCTAGACATTTGGAAAATTTTAGAATGGTCAAATATTATAGCATTTGCAATCGATCCTATACCCGAAGCGTATGGGACACGATGCATAATGTCTTACATAAAGATTTGATACTTTATCAATCTTCTGCCGTAATATTTTATGTGCTACGTTCTCAAAATTCGAACTATGAAGAGGAATGTCGTAATCATAATCGAAATTTGAGAACACACTATGTTTCCTTGACTAAGTTTATTAACATTCCACAACCTAAGCCTTTAGATTTGAAATTAAGCATAATATTCTCTCCCTTAATTATAGCAAAACAACTATTCAACCTTTACAACTTTGCAAAGTATGACTTTTTTTTACTATAATTAATATTGCTAACTTGCAATACTTTCCATAATAATCATGCAATCATAACATTTATGCTCCCACTATCATGATGATTATTACAAACATAACACTTATGCTCCCACTAGCTTTGACATGTATTCAGAAACCAGCTTAACTTCCAGAAAAACAATACTTATTGAATTTCTTAAGTTCATGTTTCTAATACCTAATGCTTTGATAATCCTTTATCTAAGCTTATACACCTTTCCCTTATATAGCTCATATGTGTGTCTAAACAATTCAGACTAATTGCCAAATCTCACAATTCGAATCATGGAAAGGGATACCATAACCATAATCGAATTCGAGAATTCAATTTTCACAGTCACTATCTTTTTAAAATCTCTCTTAGTGAAAACATTTCCTCACAGTCATTTTCATGAAGGAGGGAATCTTATGACACTTAGATTTTAATGGTGTATGAGTTCCTATCCATGTGAATTTGTCAAAACCAAAGTTTACGACAAATTCAAACTCATATGGACAGAACTTCCTTAATCTTGACTTCTTGCCTTGTGGTAACACAGCTGCCCAACATGTCTTCCAAGTAGTTAAGAAGCTCACCCTTTCCTATCAATGTACCTTTCATTGATCAAGGTCCTTGCCTTTTATGCATTCAAATGAGAACTCATAGGGCTCACATGCATAATTAACTCAATTGGAACGACACATAAGCAATATAGTGTCAACACGATAGGTTGTAAACCTCAACTCATGTGCTAGTGATGATCGATAAGGTTTATTTTGATTTGTTCTTGAAACCTTTCAAGACCATTAAGACTCCTACTGACTCCTTGACATATAAGATTCTTTTGCCAATAAACATTTCTTGACAAACAAATATTCAAGAGTTAGTGTAGTTTTTGTCAAAACACTTCATAAATTGGTCCTAGTTGGTCTTTGTCTTATCCAAGACATCACAACTTTCCACATTTGATGAATACTTTTCACTCAATGTCACAATCTTAACTCTAAGACTTGTTTTGGAACGAAGTATGATTGACTTCTTGATTTAACCATTTCTTCAATTCTTGATTCCTCTTCTTAGACATACAATTATACTAAGACTCACTTAGAGGATCAATTGAGATATGGTTCTTAATCATTAAGACCTATCATAAAGCATAAAAGGTACTCTCCCTTTCTTCTTAGAATGGAGAAACTTTTATCTTTCTGCCTACTTGATTCTTCTTATTCGTTCTGCTATTGATTTAAACTTTTTCAATCAATTTAGAATCACACTTAATCTTGTAAGTATAATCATATTTACTAAACCTGTAGCAAATTATGACGAACATCTTTGTTACTCTTATGGTGGACTTGATCAACACACAACTTTGTGTACTAGATCTCCTAGTCCTTCACTTGACACTTTGTCAATGACTTAGTCTAAATTCCAAATATGAAATTTCTCATTCATCGTACAACCAAGTTACATGATTCCAAGTTTCTGTCCCACTGAAACTTGGGCGATGAGAAACTCTCCTTATTTGGTAAATTTTCGATATTTCCATAATTAAGAATCAAATCCATTATTGCTAATAATAGAAACATTCAAACATCAATTTTTCATACACGCCATTGCAAGGATAAATAAATAATATAAAATCAAAATTTATTTTACTGCGGAAAAATTTGTCCTTACAATGCAATTTATTGAAAAACTATGCTAATACATCTTTCTTAGCAATCTTATTCTAACTCTAAGTAGTAGCTGAAGAATCTAATCTTCAAGTAATGCGATCGAAATCCATTCCTTCACGATTAGATTCTGCTCACTTCTTCCCTTAAACTTCCTTTCTTTTCTTCGATCCTACAAAACATCAATTGTAATCTTATCACATTATGTATTAAGAATCTAGAATAGAAGCTTAAAAGAGTTAGTCAATGGATTTTACCTAAAGCAGAGCCATACGTTTTGACTCTCCCATCTCTTAGATCTCTTAGGTAAATAGGGCAGCTTCGTCTCCAATGCCCCTTCTCTTGGAAATAAAAGCAAATCGACTCTTTTGGAACAACACATGGAACTACTTCAGATATTGCCTTTCTCTTATAATCAAACTCTTCGATCATGGCATGTCTTTCGTTGCCATTGCCTATATCCATAGAGGTCTGGAAGGCAGATTGACCAATCAACTTTGCTTTCCTATTGCGCCAAACCATTGCTGATTCAGCAGCAATAAGCATATAGGTGAGATCTATAAGGGTCACGTCGCAGTTCATCATATAGTACTCTCTTACGAACTCACTATACGAGTTAGGAAGTGACTGAAGAACCCAATCAATAGCCATCTCCTCATAGACAACGGATCCCAACACTCTTAACCTATCAATGTGTGACTTTATCCCTAGGACGTGTGCACACACCGACTTTCCTTCTTTATGTTTACTTGCCAAAAGGGCTTGAGTGAGCTTGAACCTTTCAAGCCTTTGAACTTGTGGGTTAGGGAGAATAATTGGAGGAGGTGGAGGAAGTGAAGCATGATCTCTTGTTCCTCGATCAAATCGTGAAATATCATCTTCATGTGGAATGCTTGTTCCACGGGATTTGGGAAGACCATAGTTGTCGTACTTTGACATCTACAAAATGGGAGAAAACGAATTCAAGTTAGTTGATTGATTGAGTCCTTAGTAAATCACCCAAATGAGATACTAAGGCTAGGACCCAACACAATATGCTACAACCTAGAAAAAGGATGTCGTAATCTAGTTGCAGAATATTTGAAGGTAAGTGAATGACGATTCACTAATTTCCACCATGAAAAACGAAAAAGAAATTTAAGTTTTAAATCTATGAAAACTCCTAGATCCTTTGAGATTCATTTAACTTTTCAATGGCATGTTTAAATCTCGATATGCCCCTCTAGTTTGTGACTGGGATGCCGAGGATCACAAAGCGGGTGTGAATAACCATGCAAACTTACATGGTGCCCTCACATGTTACAGACACCTATTCGATGTGCCGGTAAACCACACATGCTCCACTGAACTATGACAAACATTGAGTCACCCTTTGCTACCTTTGCTTAGAACCATTTAGTGTGTCGGTTAACCACACACGCTCCACTAACGTCTTCGCAAGGGCACAAAGTGTAATTTCATGGAATTACATCAATTCACTTTGCCTAAGTAACTAAGATTGGGAACTTGTAAAACATTTAGTTACTTTTGTACTTCATTATACTTATAATGGAAGGTTTTTGTCCTATCCTACCCATTTGGCTAACGACCCTCCACTAGTCAAGAGTGCGGTGGGTAAGAGTGGATACCCATTCAATCGCCATTTTATAGGCAATTTCCTTAAACTCCCCTTATAGACCAGCTTTGTGAATGAGACCTACTAATGGTAAGACTGACTTTTACTCATACATATATATAATGTTAGACTTTTAATGTTATATATAGTATAGGGTGTATTTTACACTTTTAAAATACTATGTGGTCAAATTTAACAATTATACTTTTAATTCAATTAAATTGTAAACCAAAACTTTATGGATTTATTAAACCTCTTTTAATTATACGCCTTAATTAATTAATAAAACTATAAGGGTGTGATTTGAACTTTTCAAAACAATACTAGGGTTTTAGAATTTAACATTCCTAAATTAAACCTTTTAATCAACTTTTAAATTCCAAAACTTGAGGGCAAGTTTTGAAACATTTCAAAATATTTAGGTTTAGAATTTAAATATACATCAAAATTAAACTTTTAATCAAAATTTAAATTCCAAAACTTGAGGGCAAGTTTTGAAACCTTTTCAAAACATTAGGGTTTCAACTATTTAAATTTCAAAACTAAACTTTTGAGTTCAAATTTAAACTATAAAACTTAAAGGGGAAAATTGAAACTTTTCATAACACAAGGATCAAATAACAAATAATATAAATTAAACAATTAATTTCATCATTATCTATATTTAACCTAATTTCAATTTCTTGCAAAATAAGTTACCCAATTAATACAAATAATCCAATCTTTATCATATAACGAAGTTATTATCTAATCATTTTGTAATTATCTTGTGTTTTGACAAGGATATTCTTTAAGAAACAATAAAATTCGTATTTTATAGGTTTAAAACGAATATGGTAATTATCCTTAAGCAAAACAGCAACAAAATCCGAAATTTCCTCTGTCTGATGCTCCGACTCGCTGAGTCACACTTTGGAACTCGCCGAGTAGGGATGACTCGCCGAGTCCAAGTAGTGACTCACCGAGTCAGGTCGAACAGTAAGCCAGAATACAATTTTCAGCTAAATAATGCATCAATACAATAGAAACCAATTAAGGCTCTGATACCACTGATGGGTTTTGGCCATAAGAACATCCTATATGCTCATACAAACCCTAGTTCTTGGATCTAGGTTTCTCTATTGTACATGCAATTCATCCAAGACTATAAACCCTAGATCTAGCATATGATAATCAAGATAACATATAAATAAGGGTTTAGATCATACCTTGATTGTTATGTAGCAATAACAATCCCAAATCCTTCTTGTATTGACTTTAGTAAGCTTAGAGTCACAAATGTCACTCCTCTAATGGTTCACAAACACCATAAGCAAGTGGATGAAGAGGAGAAGAGAAGGAGGCTGTCAAAAACATATGGAAACCCTAGACCATTAGTTCACCACGTTTTTGGAGCATAAGGGTTCTATATATAGTGAGGCTATTAGGGTTATCTAACAAGGAAACCCTAATTTGGATGCTTAAGCCCTAAGCAACCCATGGACTCCTTTCCTTAAAGGCCTTGGACGATTTCCAATGGGTTTCCCCATAGAATTCGTCCAACCTTATAATATAAGGCAATCCATAGCCCAATTGCAATTATCTTATAATTACAATTCCAGTCCCTTAAGTTTAATTAATTTCTTTTAGTCACAAACTTAATTCTTATTAATTCTTGACTAATATTAATTAAACAATATGATTTCTCCTTTAATATATTATTCTCATAATATATTAATAAATCATATTTAATCCTTTCTCTCCATAATCCATCCTATCAAGTTGCTTTGGTGAAGGCAACCCAAAAGGACCATGCACCATCGGGTCAAGTACATACCAAAATAGTTATGGACTTAGACACTAATCCAACAAGAAGTTGATGAAGTGTGGCATGAAACTCTAAAGCAAAAGTTCTCTACAAGTATCCACCAAGCAAGAGTAGAACCATCAAAACATGTTAGTATTTACTTGTAATTTGTTGTTCATAAGCCTTTGAAATATATACCAAATATATGTTTAAAGGTGAAGCAACAAAGGGACATTATTTGATATCAAAAATACAAGAAGGAAGGAGGGAATAAAGGCTTTCTATTTTCGAAATATTGCAGCCCTTATATGAGCTCTATGCTCACAGTTTTGGGGCTCCAAGACAAGAAGAAAGGAAGGAGAAAGTAGAGAGAAAATAACACCTTCAAAGCTCTCCATACCTATGCTTATATACTTGAGCAAAGATCCAAAGGTCCATACCTTCTATCTTGTCAAAGCATGGGTCTCAAGCATGCTTGAATAAAGTAATCAAAACATCATCACCTAGCCATGCCCTATATTTTCGGCCATGCTCCTTTAGGAGACAACAAAAAAGTGACTTTTGCTTTAATCATGGCTAGTAAAGTGTTTATATAACTATACAAACTTTATATAAAAGTCTATCTTTTATATAAAGTGTTTCTATTTTATATATAGCATATAACTAGTCATATAAATATAAATATCTCTTTTATATAAAACTCCCTTTTATATAAATAAACTCTAACTAGTTTATTAAGATATAAATATAACTTATAAATTATCATACTTTATGATATATTTAATATGTTTTTATTTCTCCAATAAATATTATTTCCACAAATAATAAATTCCCAATTAGTAAAATATTATTTCCATGAAATAATAATTTTCCAATTAAATACAAGTGTTGATATATTTATTAATAATCAAATTATACTAATGAATAATCAATTGATGGTAACTTGCTGTATGGTGTGACCCTATAGGATCATATATTATTAGCAATATCATTCTATAATGACTCTTGGGCATACCAGATCTTTCAATCTCCCACTTGCACAAGACTCATCATAGATTGATATAGATAGCGGTGAACGTCTAGCAACATTTTACTGCCCCTAATAACATATGAAGAAGAATGCCATTCATCAACATCCAATTCCCAAAAGTTCTTAGCTTCAATTGATGTATTAAGGTAAGTTTATCAATTACCCATTTGTTACAGACATCCTGTTGAACATGATCCTTGGATCACAATCAATCTCATTTGTAATTCAACTTTGGGTAATGCGCGTTAGATTTCTAACTCTCAACACATAAGAGGAACAAATCCCATCTTGACTACATAAGCCTTTTGCATAGTTCACACCATACCCGAATATGACTTTTCTAACTGCCCGGTCAAGGAACAACATTTGGCCATATCAAAGCACAATACTCCCTATACTTAAGTCCCACTATGTATCTCAGGTTCTAAGGACACAAAGATAGTACCTTTTAATCAAGTATCACTCATAACTACAATCTATGAGATGATATTGATGCGGGTCTATTCAGTACTAGTTCTCTGACAAGTACCTATGAAACTTGGTTACAACTTCTTGCCTACTTTCATCTAGTGAGAGTCAAGCAATCCTTTTTATATTAATCTTACTTCATAATTTCTCCCACAATCATGACCGACTATGATGATGGGTTTTGGTCCTAAGAACATCCTATGTGCTCATACAAGCCCTAATGCTTGGATCTAGGTTTCTCTATTATACATGCAAGTTATCCAAGGCTATAAACCCTAATTCTAGCATACAAGTAATCATATTAACATAAGAATAGGTTTAAGATGTTACCTTGATTGTTATGTAGCAATAACAATCCCAAATCTCCTTGTATTGACTTTAGAAAGCATAGAGTCACAATTGTCACTCCTCTAATGGTTCACAAACACCATAAGCAAGAGGATGAAGAGGAGAGAGGATGGAGGCTGCCCAAAACCGTCTACAAACCCTAGAGAAGTCTTAGCCACGTTTTTGGTCCTTAAGGGATCTATATATAGTGAGGCAATTAGGGTTATCTAACAAGGAAACCCTAATTTGGATGCTTAAGCCCTAAGCAACCCATGGAGCCCTTTTTCTCAAGGCCTTGGACGATTTCATATGGGCTTCCCCATTAGAATTCGTCCACCTTATAATATAAGGCAATCCATGGCCCAAATTGCAATTATCTTATAAATACAATTCCAGTCCCTTAAGTTTAATTAATCTCTTTTAGTCACAAAACTAATTACCAATTAATTATTGACTAATATTAATTAAACAATATTATTTCTCCTTTAATATATTGTTCTCATAATATATTAATAAATCATATTTAATCCTTTCTCTCCATAATTCATCCTATCAAGTTACTTTGGTGAAGGCAACCCAAAAGGACCATGCACCATCGGGTCAAGTACATACCAAAATAGTTATGGACTTGGACACTAATCCAACAGTCTCCCACTTGGATAAGTCTAATAACTATTATGCATATGACTTCAGATCCTAATCTGCAATCGTAGCTTTCCAAAGCCGCTGTCAACTCTGATCCTATCAGATACACGTGTTCTTAGATAAGGGATCATATATTCCTCCATTCTAGATATCATATGAGATATGATTTCAAATAATTCTCTTTGTACAATATCTCGATTCCCGATTTATGACGACTGACTAATTGAACAAATCAAATTAGCCCTAGCCCGGCCGAGCATTTACATTTTTCATCACTAAATCATCGAGGGGCCCAAAGATATCGCTTTTATCCTACTTTGGATAAAAGGAACGGATAAAATTTGATACAATGCTTGCTTGTACTCACTCACCGAATCACACACAACAATATGTTTTATAACACCAAGTTACTAGTGCGTTTACATATTATCAATGTGCAACCGATTTGCAAGATACAACTCACACATCTCGGTTTCAAGAATATAAGATGTTATCGTCTCACCAATCACTCATGATACAATTTCATTGAGTGATCCAAGTGAGTGTGTGTTTAATCCAATGCTCAAATTCATATTCATAAGCACTCACGAACGTTGCAGCAAACATTTGCTTATGTCTAATACTCTTTTAGACATTCCACACACCAATTCATGACAGTCTTCATTCATACCTACTTCCAACATATGAACGACTATGGCCCGTTTGAATAATTTGACTGTTCTAAACCAATTAAATTATTCAGGAAGTCAAAACATGCAAAGTGAAACACAAGAATAATACTAATCCCATATGGCCTCAAACCTTTGAGCATAAATAAAATACCCTTTATTTATCACCATATCGATTACTCATTATTTGTCGTTTCGGGTAATCAACTTCTTACTTGAATTATTACACTTGTCCCATGCTCCTAGCATGCACACAATGTTTACCTATAGTTCTCACTTTGAACACATTTCCAATCATTCTCATTTCATAACTTCCAAATCCATTTTTCATAAGTGAAAGAATATCAAATTCTTGCTACTTATAGAATATGGTAGATTCTAACATTTTATGCAATGATCCTTTCGTAATATCACTGCACCAAAGTCACAAAGACTATTGCCAATGATATTACAAAGTCCTCTATCAGAGATTGTTACAATACAATTCCTTAGATATGATGTCTCTCACTCAAAGTACATTCCTTTGAACATCCTTTTGCATAAAAGTTTCTAATCTAGTCATAGATTTTTCAATATTCAATTTCCAATATGGATACATTTCCATATTTTCCATATGACAACTTATTCTTAATAGAATCTTATCTATTCATAATAATGTCGATATGGTCCATCCAATATGGAAACATTTCCATATTTTCCATATGACAACTCATTCTTAATAGAATATTTTCTATTCATAATAATGTCGATATGGTCCATTCAATACCATGCTTCCAACTACTCACAAGCAACCAATCCTCGTCGAACTTTGGATTGTCCTTTGATCGTTGTTTAATTATTTTAGTCAAAACCGATTCTAGTCCCTTTTCCCTCTAAATGCGCTAGACATTTGGAAAAATTTAGAATGGTCAAATATTAAAGCATCTGCAATCGATCCCATACCCGAAGCGTATGGGACAAGACGCATGATGTTTTATTTGCTATGTTCTCAAAATTCGAATTGTGAAGAGGAATGCCGTAATCATAATCGAAATTTTAAGAACACACTATGTACCTTTGACTAAATTTTATTAACATTCCACAACCTAAGCCTTTAGATTTGAAATGAAGCATAATATTCTCTCCCTTAATTATAGCAAAACAACCTTTCAACTCTTACAACTTTGCAAAGTATGACTCTTGTTTTCTATAATTAATATTGCTAACCTTGCAATACTTTCCTTAATAATCATACAATCATAACATTTATTCTCCCACTATCATGATGATTATTATAAAACATAACACTTATGCTCCCACTAGCTTCGACATGTATTCATAAACATCTTAACTTCCAGAAAAACAATACCTATTGAATTTCTTAAGTCCATGTTTTTAATACTTAATGCTTTGATAATCTTTTATCAAGGCCTCTTTATACACCTTTTCCTTAGATAGTTCATATGTGTGTCTAAACAATTAAGACTAATTGCCAAACCTCACAATTCAAATTATGGAAAGGGATACCGTAACCATGATTGAATTCGAGAATGCAATTTTACAATTACCATCTTCTTAAAATCTTTCTTAGTGAAAGCATTTACTCACAATCATTTTCATGAAGGAGGAAATCTTATGACACTTAGATTTAAACGGTGTATGTGTTCCTATCCATGTGAATTTGTTAAAACCAAGGTTTACGACAAATTCAAACTTATATGGATCGAACTTTCTTAATCTTGATTTCTTGCCTTATGGTAACACAGCTGCCCACCATGTCTTCCAAGTAGTTAAGCAACTCACCTTTTCCTATCAATGTACCTTTCATTGATTAAGGTGCTTTGCCTTTTATGCGTTCAAAATGAGAACTCATAGAACTCACATGCATGATTAACTCAATTGGAATCGCACAGAAACAAAATAACGTCAACACGATAGGTTGAAAACCTCAACTCGTGTGCTAGTGGTGATCGATGAGGTCTATTTTGATTTGTTCTTGAAACCTTTCAAAACCATTAAGACTCCCACTGACTCCTTGACATATAAGATTCTCTTGTCAATAAACATTTCTTGACAAACAAATATTCAAGAGTTAGTGTAGCTTTTATCAAAACACTTCATAAATTGGTCCTAGTTGGTCTTTGTCTTATCCAAGACATCACAACTTTCCACATTTGATGAATGTTATAAACCTTCTTAATACTTTTCCACTCAATGTCACAATCTTAACTCTAAGACTTATTTTGGAACGGAGTATGATTGAATTCTTGATTTAACCATTTCTTCAATTCTTGATTCCTCTTCTTAGACATACAATTGTACTAAGATTCACTTAGAGGATCAATTGAGATATGATTCTTAATCATTAAGACCTATCATAAAGCATAAAAGGTACTCTCCCTTCTTCTTAGAATGGAGAAACTTTTATCTTTCTGCCTATTTGATTCTTCTTATTCGTTCTGCTATTGATTTAAACCTTTTCAATCAATTCAGAATTACACTTAATCTTATAAGTATAATCATATTTACTAAACCTTTAGTAAATCATGACGAATATCATTGTTACTCTTATGGTGGACTTGATTAACACGCAACTTTGTGTGCTCGATCTCTTAGTCCGTCACTTGACACTTTGTTAATGAATTAGTCTAATTTTCAAATATGAAATTTCTCATTCATCGTGCAACCAAGTTGAATGATTCCAAGTTTCTGTCCAATTGAAACTTGGGCGATGAGAAACTCTCCCTATTTGGTAAACTCTTGACTTTCCATAAATAACATAATAAGAACCAAATCCATTATTGCTAATAATAGAAACATTCAAACATCATTTTTTTATATACGCCATTGGAAGGATAAATATAAAATCAAATTTTATTTTATTGCGGAAAAATTTTGTCCTTAATATGCAATTCATTGAAAAACTATGCTAATACATCTTTCTTAGCAATCTAATTCTAACTCTAAGTAGTAGCTCAAGAATCTAATCTTCGAGAAATGCGATCGAAATCCATTCCTTCACGGTTAGATTCTGCTCACTTCTTCCTTTAAGCTTCCTTTCTTTTCTTCGATCCTACAAAACATCAATTGTAATCTTATCACATTATGTATTAAGAATCTAGAATAGAATATTAAAAGAGTTAGTTAATGGATTTTACCTATATTAGAGCCATACGTTTCGACTCTCCCATCTCTTAGATCTCTTAGGTAAATGGGGCAGCTTCGTCCCCAATGCCCTTTCTCTTGGCAATAAAAGCAAATTGACTCTTTTGGAACATGAGATGGAACTACTTCAGACATTGCCTTTCTCTTATGATCAAACTTTTCGATCATAGCATGTCTTTCGTTGTCATTGTCTATATCCATAAAGGTCTTGAAGTCAGATTCACCAAGCCACTTTGCTTTTCTATTGCGCCAAACCATTGCTGATTCAGCAGCAATAAGCATATAGGTGAGATCTATAAGGGTCACGTCGCGGTTCATCATATAGTACTCTCTTAAGAACTCACTATATGAGTTAGGAAGTGACTGAAGAACCCAATCAACAACCATCTCTTCACAGACAACGGATCCCAACATTCTTAACCTATCAATGTGTGACTTCATCCCTAGGACGTGTGCACACACCGACTTTCCTTCTTTATGTTTACTTGCCAAAAGGGCTTGAGTGATCTTGAACTTTTCAAGCCTTTGAACTTGTGGGTTAGGGAGAATAATTGGAGGAGGTGGAGGAAGTGAAGCATGATTTCTTGTTCCTCGATCGAATCATGGAATATCATCTTCATGTGGAAAGCTTGTTCCACGGAATTTGGGAAGACCATAGTTGTCGAACTTTGACATCTACAAAACGGGAGAAAACGAATTCAAGTTAGTCGATTGAATGACTCCTTAGAAAATCACCCAAATGAGATACTAAGGCTAGGACCCAACACAATATTCTACAACTCGGGAGAGGGATGCCGTAACCCAAATTGCAGAACATTTGAAGGTAAGTGAATGACGATTCACTAATTTCCACCACAAAAAACGAAAAAGAAATTTAATTTTTAAATCTATGAAAACTCCTAGATCCTTTGAGATTCATTGAACTTTCAATGGCATGTTTAAATCTTGATATGCCCCTCTTGTTTGTGACTGGGATGCCGAGGATCACAAAGCGGGTGTGAAAAACCATGCAAACTTACATGGTGCCCTCACATGTTACAGTCACCTATTCGATGTGCCGGTAAACCACACACGCTCCACCGAACTATGACAAACATTGAGTCACCCTTTGCTACCTTTGCTTAGAACCATTTAGTGTGCCGGTAAACCACACACGCTCCACTAACGTCTTCGCAAGGGTACAAAGTGTAATTTCATGGAATTGCATCAATTCACTTTTGCCTAAGTAACTAAGATTGGGAATTTTATGAAAAATATTTAGTTACTTTTATACTTCATTATACTTATAATGGAAGGTTTTGTCTTATCCTACCCGTTCGGCTAACGACCCTCCACTAGTCAAGAGTGCGGTGGGTAAGAGTGGATACCCATTAAATCGCCATTTTATAGGCAATTTCCTTAAACACCCCTTATAGACCAGCTTCGTGAATGAGGCCTACTAATGGTAAGACTGACTTTTACTCATACATATATATATAATGTTAGACTTTTAATGTTATATATAGTATAGGGTGTATTTTACACTTTTAAAATATTAGGTGGTCTAATTTAACAATTATACTTTTAATTCAATTAAATTGTAAACCTAAACCTTTTATGGATTTATTAAACTTCTTTTAATTATACACCTTAATTAATTAATAAACCATAAGGGTGTGATTTGAACCTTTTCAAAACAATACTAGGGTTTTAGAATTTAACATTCCTAATTAAACTTTTAATCAACTTTTAAATTCCAAAACTTGAGGGCAAGTTTTGAAACATTTTAACACATTAGGGTTTAGAATTTAAATATACATCAAAATTAAACCATTTAATCAAAATTTAAATTCCAAAACTTGAGGGCAAGTTTTGAAACCTTTTTCAAAACATTAGGGTTTTAACTATTTAAATTTCAAAACAAGAAAACTTTTGGGTCAAATTTAAACTATAAAACCTAAAAGGGGAAATATGAAACTTTTCATAACAACAAGGATCAAATAACAAATAATCTATATTAACAATTAATCACATAATTATCCATATTTATTTAATGATTTCTTGCAAAACAATTTATCAATTTAGTCAAAATAATTAATTAATTATCACATAAGGAAACAAATATTTTATTAATTGATAAATATCTTCAATTAGATCAAGAATATAGTCATATATATATATATATATATATATATATATATATATATATATATATATATATATATATATCATAAAATAGGATTTATATTGATCTAATATGATAAAGGCAAGTATCTCAAAGATAAACAACAAGAAATCTCGAAAATAGCTCCATATGATGCTCGAACTCGCCGAGTACCACACTGTACTCGCCGAGTTGAGGCCTACTCGCTGAGTACACTATGGTACTCGCAGAGTTCATCAGCCAGGGAGCTCAAAATTCGATTTTGCAACTTGAATAAACACATAATGCATCAATACAATTGAAACCAATCAAGGCTCTGGTACCACTGATGGGTTTTGGTCCTAAGAACATCCTATGTGCTCATACAAACCCTAATGCTTGGATCTAGGTTTCTCTATTGTACATGCAAGTTATCCAAGACTATAAACCCTAGATCTAGCATATGATAATCAAGATAACATATAAATAAGGGTTTAGATCATACCTTGATTGTTATGTAGCAATAATAATCCCAAATCTCCTTGTATTGACTTTAGAAAGCATAGAGTCACAATTGTCACTCCTCTAATGGTTCACAAACACCATAAGCAAGAGGATGAAGAGGAGAGAGGATGGAGGCGGCCCAAAACCGTCTACAAACCCTAGAGAAGTCTTAGCCACGTTTTTGGTCCTTAAGGGATCTATATATAGTGAGGCAATTAGGGTTATCTAACAAGGAAACCCTAATTTGGATGCTTAAGCCCTAAGCAACCCATGGAGCCATTTTTCTCAAGGCCTTGGATGATTTCATATGGGCTTCCCCATTAGAATTCGTCCACCTTATAATATAAGGCAATCCATGGCCCAAATTGCAATTATCTTATAAATACAATTCCAGTCCCTTAAGTTTAATTAATCTCTTTTAGTCACAAAACTAATTACCAATTAATTATTGACTAATATTAATTAAACAATATGATTTCTCCTTTAATATATTATTCTCATAATATATTAATAAATCATATTTAATCCTTTCTCTCCATAATTCATCTTATCAAGTTACTTTGGTGAAGGCAACCCAAAAGGACCATGCACCATCGGGTCAAGTACATACCAAAATAGTTATGGACTTAGACACTAATCCAACATATGAACCTTTAGAATAATAAGATTATTTAAGGATTAAACATGTTAATATAGAACACAACAGGTATTAATGTAATGATCATATCCCAGTATATCAAAAACATTATGTAATAGTTGTTGTTACAATGTTCCAATATACAAATACTAAATCCAAACCAAAATCCCATTTCTAGAATAATAAAAGTCTTATAAATTAAGTGTGACCACTCATACTTAGCTTTAAAAGAAAAGACTTTATTAATGGGTTCGACTAAATTTAATTTGTGTGAATTTCGTGAATACTATATCTCCATATTTGACTTTTACTCTAGGTATATTTAAATATCTTGGAGAATATGATTGGTGTTCTTTCGTGACATAGAGTCCCTTAGCTTGATTAAGTCAACTCTCGAAATCACAAAGATTTCTATGTGATCCATGAATGGCAGAAATCAACATAGTTTTTTTTTCAATGAACTCATTCATCCAATCATATTTGACTTCAACTTTAAAAGTTGTGTATTCTTATTTTGTAGTAGATTATGTCATTATGTTTTGCTTGGACCTCATTCCAACTAAGCTTACTCTTCATTCCAAAATGAAGTCATAATCCAATTTTAATTCATAATTATCTATATTTATTTAGAAATCAAAATCCTATGTAGCTCTTTATATTAAGATTTTATTCTAAACTAGTTATCTCATATACATTCTCTTAGCTCTTCTTAAGTACTCTTAGAATGTTCTCACAGTCATCTAGTGACTTAACCATGTATTCAATTTTGTATCTCATGATATGACATAAATGATGGATTCATTTGTCAAGCAAATAGAATATAAATCATTTTATCTAGCTCAAACCTATATGCTAGATCCATTTGAGACAAACTCAAAAATGGAGTCATGTGACAATGTCAAGAATCTTCCAAAGGATTCTTGTATCTTGATCTCTTTCAAGATATTGCCATTTCGTGCAAAAGAATTTTAAAACCTTTAACATTCATCTTTATATATCTCTGATAGATTTTACATTCCAAGAATGTATCTTGTTATTCCTAAGTCTTTAATTTTAGAAATACGTTTTGAGTCAAGGTGAGAACAACGTTGCATAGTCGGAATGTCATTTCAAATGATTAAGTATGTCTCTTTCATACAAGATTAGGAATATCACTATCCTCTCACTAGATCTTAGTAAACACACACGTTCGTTTTCATCTTGATATAAAAGCACACCTTGTATCTTTATATTAAAATGACTATTCCAACCTTGAGATATTTGTTTTATATCCACAAGTGGATCTTAAGCCTTACACATTTGGTCAGGAAAACATGGATTAAGAAAACCTCCAAGCTAAGCTATATAGATATCTTCTAGTAAATGTCTATTAAGAAAATCGGTCTTTCTTGAAATCTATTTGCTATATCTCATATTAAGAATATGAAGTTATAGTAAATAATATCCTTTCATAGCTACTTGTATAAAGGTTTGATCATAGTCAATGCCATGAGTATGATAAGGACCATAGTCAATGACATGAGTATGAGAAAAAACTTTATATAACAAGTACTACTAAATGTGTATAATTATCCATGTAATTATTTTTCCTAGAAGAATATCTTACTCCTTCTAGCCTTGCTATAGAGAGAAAGATTAATCAAGCCCACCCTTGATTATTAAACATGGATTACAACTCAATGTTCATGACGTTAAGTCATTTGTCAAATTCAAGATCTGATATAACCTTTTGGTAGTTGATGGTTTAACTAGAAGCCATCAAGAACTCATCAATGAGAGATTCCACAATTCTCAAGTCATAGATGATTTCTACCATTATTGTGAACAATTTGTGTTTATGAATAGATATTATTCATTTTTAACAATTTCGAGTGCCAACAATTGTTACATCATGCTATGTTTCTTGAACTACTTCAAATTCCATGTGTCTCCCACTTGCTAGGCTACAAGGCATCACATATCAGGACAATCTATCATTCACTTCCTAAAAGTATCCCTAGTCTCATCCTAGCATGCAATTCTCATAACATATAATCATAACAAACATGTATGGGTATTCTGGGAATCACTTACTTGACCTCAGCCGGTTGCACTCATCACACCCACTTTGTCTTTACAAAGTCCTTTTAGAAATTTATTCCCTTTTACAAAATCTTTTTAGAAACTCATTTTCTTTCAAAAGACTATCAATTCCTCAGTTTGAGTTCAGCCATACCCGAGAGCATGTCAGAATCCCTCAAACTAAGGCTTTGATACCAATTCGTAACGTCCCAAAAATTATGAGGTAAAAATTTCGATTTTTGGTTCAAACAAACATTAATTAACTTTAAGTCAAACATGCATTATCCTTTTTCTAAATATTCAAAGGTACTTTATAAGAAAATAGTTATCATAGTACAATCCGAAAATCATCATAATGCGAAAACATAGGTGGATGCCCTGCGATCAGGTCGTGCCCTTCCATTTTGAATCGGAAGTACCTGAAACCATAACCATAAAAATCATAAGCACAAATCTTAGTGAGTTCCCCAAAATACCATGTACCACCCAAAAATTTCAAACCAATTTAAACTTCCAAAAACATATCAAGTTCATCAAAACATTACAACTTTGTTTTCAAAACATTATTTATCAGAGTATTCCCAGAAACCTAACAAAATGTGAGGAGCTGTACGATCACGCCTTCGCCTTCCCGCGGCCATACGCTGAACCTGAAACAATAAACTGAAACTGTAAGCCCGAAAGCTTAGTGAGTTACCCCGAAAATACCAACCTCATATAATCATAATCATATCATATCATCAATACAGAACAACATGCATATCGAGTCTACAATATGACTGGTCTGCCCACACCGGACCTTCAGTCCACCTGGTCCACTCTCTGAGTCTATAGTATGACATAACCGCCTGCACCGGGCCTACAGTCTTTCTGGTCCACTCTTCGAGCCTCGACACGTTTGGACCGCCCTTGCGGGGCCTTCAGCCTATCCAGATCGCTCGCTGGGCCTTCGGCCTGAATAGGTGCCCTCCCGGGTCAGCAGTTTATCCGGTCCGCCCTGGGTATGTTGGCCTACAGCACGAAGCAGGACCCGCCTCAACCCAACCCCCGTACCAAACAATCATATACACATATCACAGATCATCACATAACAGTCCTTGAACAAACAAACCGATCTAGCAAATCACATAGCATAATAACATCCTAACCAGGATACCGACCTAACCCGTCACTAACATAGCATCATCCTACCTATCAGGATACCGATCTAATCCAGGTCACTAACATAGACCATCCTAATTCCCAGGATGTAAATCTAACATATCAATAAACACATCAAGCAAATACCCGGATACTAATTCGATAAAGGGCCGACCTTGGTGCCTTAGACCCTGTTGATATAGTGAGGATAACTCACCTTGCAATTTCTGATTGAAGAGATAAGATCAGCTACTTCAGCCACCGTCATGAGCTCTAACACAAAACACTACTATTGAACCAATTCTATAAGTTCCCAAATTACCAAAATACCCTTGGAAGTCAAATTGGTCAACTCTTGGTCAAAGTCAAAGTCAACGGTCAAGGTCAACAGTCTATGTTGACCTGACTCGTCGAGTGCACTATACCGACTCGTCGAGTTCTTCCAAAATTCACAGAGTCATGAAACCCTGGTTGACTCGCTGAGTTTCCAGTCAACTCGTCGAGTTCCATGTGTCCAATATCGAGAAAAACCCAGAAGACTCGTCGAGTCATCTCCCAGACTCGCCGAGTTCGGTCGCGATCCATGACTTGAAAACCCTAGTGGGACTCGTCGAGTCCATTCGGCCTAATCCAATATCAAACAATTCTTAGCTAAACCTTCTTTCCAATTAGTAGATCTAAACCCCTAGAGTGCATTAACAACGTAAAGTTGCTACCTTTACGTATTTGCATGGCTCAAAACTTCAATCCAAGCCTGAAATGGAGTCTAGGACATAAGGGAGGGTTCTTGGGTAACAAATTTAGAGACTTTATGGATCTAGAACTCAAGGGAGGTTCAAATCTGAAGTTTCAACTTTAGATCTAACTCATATTCCATCAATGTTTCATAACCACATAAAACCCCAAATTCCACTCATAAGATCTAGAAGAAAAAGAAGCCAAGATCATGATTTGATACCTCAAATGCAGCTAACTTGTAGATCCCCACAAATCCTTTGCTATTTGCTACTTTATCTTCAAGATTTCTCCATAATTTCCCCCTTCCAATATTCAAACACACACCCACAATGATGTTCTCACGCGAAAATAGGGTTTGCTGAGCTCTCTGGAGGCTGTGGGGGCAAAAGGGGACTTATGATCCCTTAAATAGGTACCAAACCCTAGACAATTAGGGTTTTCTCTTCCCAGAACCGACTCGTCGAGTCCATCCGCCGACTCGGCGAGTCGGGTCACTTAACACGTGCCCATCACCCGCTCCGACTCAACGAGTTAAGATACCTACTCGCCGAGTCTACTCTTTTATTTACACTTAGACCCCTAAACTTATACTCCTAAACTTGGGATGTTACATACCATATAGCATACTACCATTGGGCCTAGCCCTCACATTGGGCCCAACCCACCATAATGGGCCTAGCCCTGCCAAACCAATAGGCCTAGCCAGATCATACAAATGCAAAAGTCACAAAGACAGTTAGCACCTACATAACATACAATGGGCCTAGCCCTTCCTGATCCATGGGCCTAGCCCAACATACAAATGGGCTTAGCCTGACATTTAATGCAAGAGTCACAAAGACATCTAACATAACAAAACCTAGTGAGGAGACTCACCTCTACTGATGATAACTGAAACAACACTCGATCCGCGGCGAACACTTCTCCTCACGCTAAACCCAAAACCAGAAACAAACCCAATCAATAATTAGGGTTTAAACCAAACCCATGGTCTAGTTCATTCCATATTAGGATAAGGGCAAAAGACCATTTTGACATTTTTATACAAGCTCAATTAGACTAAGCCTAAGACCTCTAATGACCTAAAGCCTAAAATCGACCTATTGGGCTTTTGCATAGAACGCCTAGCATTCCTCCCTACGACACCTGGCCTTCTAGTCAGTAGGTTCAGAGCGCACCTGACCTTCTGGTCAGCAAGGCATGAACACGTGAAGAAACACCCCTCCACATCAGATAGCCACCTCATTTCTACAATCGGGTCCTGGACTCCATCGAAAGTTGGGGGCTTCGTATTATCGAAGTCCCGATACTGAAAGGCTCGCCCTGTCCCAACACCTGCAGCCGCCACTACTGCGTAGGCTACAACAACAACTGTCTCAGCTATGGCCGCGTAGCGATCATCAAAGAAATCCATCATCGTGGTCTTGATAGACCCGAACATCTTCGGAATCTGATCACGGACGATGGCCACAACCTCCTTGTGGAGGATCCTCCTGATCCTGGCATCCAACTCATCTGATATCATATAACTGTTAGTCCCTGATCCCGACTCGAATCCAATCTCAACTGGCCTCGTAGTTACCATACTGAGCAACAAGAAGATATCAGATAATCCACATAAATAACAGGGAACCAACTCCCAACGAAGCCCTAGGGGTTGTGACTTCCTTGCTACGCATACGGGTCCTACGCTTTCAGTAGTACGGGCCCATACTACCTTCCGCACCTACCCGTGTTTGTCTCAAGGATCATCACAACACCCTATCAATAATCATAAGCATAAATGATCGCGTAGTCCTCACCCCTAGAGGAAAAACTAAACATCTCACTAATGGCTGACTAATCCCTTACAACTCATATATGAAACTTCCACCAACCCTGCATCACTCGTGTATGCTAGCCATATATAACATTGGGACCTATAGACATTCAAATATTTGATCCTACCCTAATCCCTTCATCAAACAAGAACATGAAATAAGGCCAAACCAAACATTCTCAGGCTATAAGATCTTAGTTATATATAACCATGATGCATACACTAAGCAACTACAGTAACGATGTCAATTTCATAAAAGAAAAGGCCCTAGGCTACTAGGCATCATATAATCAGAAAATTCTATCATGTAATTCCTAAAGATCCATAGCTTATCACTAGCATGATGTTCTAACATATCACAATATCTAATAATAACATGGTATTTTGGGGTCTACTTACTGGCTTCGGCTGATCGTACACATCGCATCCTTCTTTAATATTTTGAAAACCGTTTGAAAATCATTTTGAATATCTTTTCCTTAGTTTGAGACTGGATTCACACGAGTGTTCTTCCAATTCACTCAAACCAAGACTCTGATATCAACTTGTAACAACCATGAATATTCGAAAATTTTAAAACTTCTACATAAAATCAAAAACCACCATTTATTACATATTGTTTTCAAAATAGGTTTCACATCAGATTTTTTCCCAGAAACCATAACATAAATACGAGGAGGTGCACAATCAAGCCTTCGCCTTTCCGCGATCATCTGAAGTACCTGAAACATAACCAAAAACTGTAAGCCCAGAGCTCAGTGAGTCTTCCCCAAAATTACATCACATAACATAACAGACATCATCAAACATGAATGAGCCTTTAGCATTGTAACGCCTCAAATTTCAAGACAAAATTTTCATTTTTAGTTTTCTAAATATTACTCATAAATTCAAGCCATCACATAAATTGTAAGTTATTATCAAAAAAATATCAGAGTATCCCAAAATCCTCAATCTTCATAAGCCGACGAATGTGTACAATCATGCCTCTGCCTTTACGAAATCTACAGAAAGAGCGTTTCCTATGGCAGCACGAGCTTTGACATAAAGAGCGTTTCCTATGGCAGCACGAGCTTTGACATAAAGAGCAACAAGACGTTTATCATCATCACGGAATTCATGAGCAAATTTTTCGACCTCTTTACATAAATTGTAAATGTCATAGGGAAGAGCGTTTCCTATGGCAACACGATCTTTGACATAAAGAGCAACAAGACGTTTATCATCATCACGAAATTCACGAGCAAAATTTTTGACATCTTCACCATGCTTAATGCCTTCCTTTATGGAAATATACATAGGAACATGAGGACCATCTTTGACAATATTCAACATGGAATAGTCCATGGTTTCAAGAACCATCATGGCTTTTGACTTCCACATTGAGAAGTTCTTATCATCAAAGTGTGGGATCTTATGACCAGAAGTGGTGGTAGTGGTTTTAGAAAATCAGATGAAAAAGGAGAGGACATTGTTAATCGATATTAATGACTTGCTCTGATACCAGTTGTTGGAACCTTGATAGAGATCGATTAATATAAAAGATAAAGAACAATAGTTTATCACAAAGGTTTTCACTAAAAAGGTTCTCACAAAGAGAATGAGCACAAAGCTAGTGTTCGTGAATTAACTAATGACACGAACCCTTGATATATGGTTTTATAGTAACGCATGATTGTAAGAATCCCTTCATTTTAGGGATTTCACCTAAACTACATGTATATCTATAAATACAAAGTATTACATTATTATTGGTTTTGCAGATCAAAACTTCACCACTGGTACTTAGGAGACGTTGACGCCAATGGAAATCAGCGTGACTTGGTTTTACTTCATCAAATTCCAAGGTTTGACTTTATATATATATATATATATATATATATATATATATATATATATATATATATATATATCTAGGTTCAAATGTTTCTAGCAACTATTGTGTGCATGAATGCACCAATAGGAATTTAGGAATAATTAAATAATTAAAAAATGTAATAAGGGTAATTATGTAACTTTAGCATGATAATTAAAATAAAATCCCTTAATTCTTAGAAATTACCATAAAAATCTCTTTGACCAACTATTAAACCCTAGCCTCTCATATCATACGTATTCTACTTCTTCCTCCCTATTTCCTCTTCCATCGACAACAACAAAATCGTATCCTCCCCCTTCCATTGACCTTCGGCCGCATCAGTTGAGTTTTGATGCACATGTCGACCATAACCCCGCTACAACCAACAAATTTTACAAAACTGAGGGAGTGAATGATAATCAAAATACCACCACCAGTAGCAACGAATTCAAATGACTTCTATTTCTCAAGATGCCCAAAGGTTAGTTATATTTCCTCTATTTCTTATTCAACTTACTTGATTTCTTCTACCTTAATTTCTGATTCGTTGAAAGTTTCATCTTTGAAGAATCGAGACTTATTCACTTTGAGTCAAAATTGATTTATGATTCTGATTGAGTATGTATCGATTGATTGGTTTTGAAATTGATTTCTGATTTTGCACCTTGAATCTAATTGCTATCTGAAATTGCACATGATGTTTACCTTGTTGCTGAATCTGATGTCGATCTTGACATGTTAATTTGCTACGTGTAATGTGAAAGTGTAACTTCCACCCACCAGGTGTTCGACATAATGCCAACATTGCATCATTCTTCCTTAAACATTCTACATATTCTTATGTGATAATGATTTCTTTTGATTTATTTTAGATACTGTAAGTTATGTATACCTTAAATATTTTAAGCATTGTGGTTTACGTTTATTTATTCTATGTATGTTGGTTTGATAAAATGTTCACTTCAAATTATTCTACTTATTCTAATGTATGTTGTATACTAGTTATTCTAACTACTTTTACTTATGTTTTATGTTCTGTGTTGAATATTCTATATATTCTAATCAAGCTTCAATTGCTACAGATGATGAAAGATACACTATTATTCTACTAATTCGATTGTATGTTGTATTGCTTTAATTAAAATATCACTATTCAAGCTTCTAATTGCAACAAAAGATGGACCAATTGTTGATCAATTGATGAATTAGTTTTTCAGTTTAAGCTAATTAAGCTAATTATGTGAGAATGACTTTCTTTCCTCATCGTTGGGTGTTTATTCTTATCTTCAATTGTTTCATTCTTTAAGAATAGTTATTTCATTCTTCAAGAATAATCTGTATCTAATGTATTCTTCTATTTGAATAATGTGTAGAGAGTATAATAATCTTGGAGAATCACATAAGAATGATTCTGCCATAATTGTATTTCTGGTATAATCACATAAGAATGATTATGGTAGAATCACATAAGAATGGTTTTGCAAGGGTTGTATTGCAATTAGCTGAAGTTTTAACATGATTTTTGTTTCTTATGTTTTTCAGATGTTTCAAGTTTTACCTAGGGATCACTTACTATCCTCAAGTTTATCTCCTTTTTGTAGCTCCTTGTATAGAATCATTCTCATGCGATACAATTCTGACAGAATGCTAATCTCACAAAATGTCAATCTCATAGAATGCTAGCATATTTTGAAGTGGCTTAGAGGTCAAACATACACAAGACATCTAGAAACAAAACAAGAAAGTGAATGAGGATTCTTTCACGAATGCCGATATTTTTTTGCAAGAGATTTCAAGAATAAATGTAATTTATATTCATAGTTGTATTTTTAATAATGAATGTAATTACTTATTCTAAACTATTAAACTTTGTCTTATATAAAATTTATATTCATTAAAAATTATTGGTCTTATGTGTGTTTATAATATTATGTTCATAGTTGTATACAATTCTGACGAAATTACAAAATATCATTCTAACAAAATAACATTTTGATAGAATAAAATCGGTTTATTCTTACAAACTACGTTGAAATTGAATTAATTTGAAAAAAAAAATCAGATTTTTTAAATCAAAATCATTAATTATCCCATACATCTCGACTTTTCCTTTTTTTTTTTTAAATTCGTCTGAGTTGACTAAAATGCCCTTATGCTGAATTTTATGTGATTATATGGTACATGTTACCCTATTGTACTATCATAGACACTTAGATCATGACCTTTGATTATATTCCATCCGATTGTCCAGATCTGTGCATTCTGGCACACAATAGTTACTAAAAACAAAATAACCTAACCATATATATATATATATATATATATATATATATATATATATATATATATATATATAATGCTCTAGTCGTTACATTAAAAAATGTTTTGTTATTTCCATTGAATGCAAATAAAAAAATAAAATAAAATAATAAAAATGTCGACCAAACACACACACACACACACACACACACATATATATATATATATATATATATATATATATATATATATATATATATATATATATATATATAGAGAGAGAGAGAGAGAGAGAGAGAGAGTTATCCTCCCCTCAGTGCTAAACCACATGGCCTAAACCAGACCTAGGTGTGGTGTTCCTAGGTGCAGTTCTCGTTTCCGTTCACTCTTCCAGCACCCACTTAACACTTTGTCCAACATTATTGTGATAAAATTTGTTAAGCGTGCCAAGAAGACGAGTGTGTGAAGAGACTTTCGATCGAAGATAAAGCCTCCAAGATTCCGTGCATAATTGTAATATGTAAATCGTAAGCTAAAATACTCTTAAATAGGTGTAAACTTAGAAACTGTTTAATTTGATAAAGCTTTATATTTATTGAAATTACAGTTTCTTGTTTTTATATTTGATGTTGTGTTTGATGTTATATATATATATATATATATATATATATATATATATATATATATATATATATATATATATATATATATATATATATATATATATATATATAGGGTTAGGTTATTTTATTTTCACTATCTATTGTGTGCATGTATGACTAATTCTTGACCAATCATTTTAGTTATTTTAAAAAAGTAATTAACGCATATTACATGTTTAAGATATAATAGGTATTAATTACATCTTCAACATTTAATAAGCATTAATTACTTTCTTAAAATAACTAAAATGATTGGTCCAGAATCAATCAGGCACACAATAGATACTGAAAACATTTGAACCTAACTCTCTCTCTCTCTCTCTCTCTCTCTCTATATATATATATATATATATATATATATATATATATATATATATATATATATATATATATATATATATATATATATATATATATATATATATATATATATATATATATATATATATATATGAAAAGAACCCAACAACATTTAAATAAATGCAAAAGCATATACACCCATTCTTCAAGTTTTCATCCAAAAGACCCATGTTACAAATGTTAGGGTCGGGTCCAACCAAAAGCATGTCTTTTCTTAGATAAGGTACAACTTTGAATTTTTCTTGGGATCATGTACTCAAGGACTTGATATGGACCTTAAGAAAGAGTCTTTTCGTAGTCCTACAATTTTCTACTTGATTTTTTTTTTCACTCAATATCAATTTTGAGACTTTATGGATTTTATCATGTCAAATAACGGGTCAAGTGTCGCATCTTCCTACTTTTGGGAAAGTTTGTGGTGTACTACTAACTCTCATAGTGCTCCTATTCATTGTAACATTCATTTAAACCATGCAAAGCATTTTTAAACAAAACGTTATTAGATCGCAATTCATGATTTTTTGTTTAGATTTAATATATCTTTGATTAAAGTTTGATTGTGATTTTGATAAATATAAAGCGACCAAGAATAAAAGGAAGAAAAACGTGATGAAGTTGGTTTTATACAACGAATATAAAAAAATAATAATAACCGACATATGATATTTAGAGATAAGTGACAAAAGATGTTGTATAGGGTCGGTTCTGAGGAATTAAAATATTCTCAAAGGTTTAAGACGAGCCAGAAAAAGGGCCCTTATCGTTATTAAAAGTTTTTATTTTTAAATAAATATATATAATAAAAAAATTAGGCCTGGGCAACCCCCCACAATGTTGTACTTTTTTATAAGTAGAATAACAATCTACTATAACTTTCATCAATTTTAGGCAACATACTTTCGTCAACTTATAGAGCATGAAACAAAATTTAGATTCCATAATCTAAAACATATGAAAGAAATATGTATAAGGTTGTAAACAAATGAAAAGGTCGTAAACAAGTATGGTATGTGTTCGTTCATTTGAGTATTAATCAAACAAATAAACAAACATAAACACATAAATTAACAAAGTTCACAAACAGATTTTGAAGCATCAATAAAGATTGTAATTTAAAAAGATCACGTAATATTATCCAAATATATAATTAAGACCAAAATCTAAATCACGATTGTTAACGGACATAGATGAATACATTACAAAATGACCTCTCATGTGTTCTTTCGTCTAATTAAACAGACAAAAATCTAATGTATTTTTTTTTAATAAATAAATTCACTACAGCATTCACTAAACGTTCAATTTGTGTACACTGTGAGCTATATTATATATATGGTTTAAATATATTATCTTTTATTATTCCATTATTCTATACCTTAAAATACAATATTACTTTTTTTTATTTAACTTTTATGTAATGAAATATTTTAGTAACTTGACTTTTGCGTTTATTGGACGGATGAAAATGAAATAAGCTAAGCGTTGTTCTTAGAGCTGATTGATTTTGATTCTATTTTTACGCTTTTTTTTTCCGTTCCATTTTCCTCTGTTTTTGTTTCTATCCTCAAATTTCAAATTCTCTTCCTCTCGTTCCTTTTCAATTTCTTCGTGATGCTCTCTAGGTTATTACTCTGAACGAATTTATGGCGAATAACATCATCAAAGAAGGCGATCGATCGCCTCGAATTATATTGCATGAGCCTACCGGATCAACGGTCGAGGTTCGTTATTTTTTTTTTTTTTGATGATTTTGCTTTCTATATTTGTTTCTTTCGGTAATCGTGCATGACAGGTTTTTCATCCGGTTTAAATGTTCTATTCGGTGTTTTGTATGTATAAGTTTGAATTTGTACTAGAGATTCTTTTCGATAAACAAATTTTTGGGCTGGAATTGTTACAGAATCAAGTGGTTGATGGATGCTGTTAGTTTACGTTTGCGTATGATGCCCTTAGGGCACATTTCCTGCACCAAAATTTCTGTTTTTCTTTTTGAAGTCGAAACTTAATCATTAGAAATATTGTGAATTTTTCCAATTGGTGATCGCAACTATTTGGGTAAATTATCAAACCTGTAAATTGGTTAGTAGTGAGAAAGATGGAATCGGTTAGTGCAGTTTTACGATCGCCAATTTACTGTTTTCAGTCATAATAAGGAATTTGTGTAAAGTAATGCTTTAAATTTGAATAGCATGTATGGATGAGCCCTTAATTTGACCATAGCAGCTTAAAGTTCTAGGGCACCGTGTTTAATTTCTAATGCCGAGTTTGTTTACTTTTTATTTCATACTTCTGTTGCATGCTTTTTTGTACAACTGTTTGTCAAGTATCTTCTTGACTTCTTCCCCTATTTCTTAGAATAATTGAATTGAGATTCTTTTAGTTTATGTGTAGATTCTTACTGTTTGATTGTATCTTTTTCTATCCAATTAGGTGCTCCTGTATGGGGCTCAAGTTATATCTTGGAAGAACGAGCGTAGAGAAGAACTACTTTTCATGAGCAACAAGGTAAAACTGTCATAAGATATTAGTTTACTTATCCATGAAAACTACACATACTCAGAACTATATTGACATGAGAACTTGCTCACCCTGCAGGCAGTTTGCAAACCACCTAAACCTGTCAGAGGTGGCATACCCATTTGCTTTCCACAGGTTTGAGTTAAAAAATCCATTCTCATATTAACCTTCTTTTTTCTCAATGAATGCAATTAAAAACTTTAATATGCATATTTCAGTTTGCAAACTTTGGTTCACTTGAGCAACATGGATTTGCCAGAAACAGGCTATGGTTGTTAGATGAAGATCCTTCTCCTTTAACTCCAGCTAACAATCAATCATGTGCAGATCTTTTACTGAAATCAACAGAAGATGACCTCAAAACATGGCCATACAGGTTACTTTATACTTTCTTGAACTACTTTTTTTTAGTTTCTATTGATCTTTTCATTGGTATATGGAGCTCAATTGGGTTCTAAATACTTATATTTTTTTTTTCTTTTTCAGATTTGAGTTGAGGCTCCGAATTGCTGTGAGTGCTGGAAAGCTAACTTTGATCCCTCGTGTGAGAAATGTAGATAACAAGGCCTTCTCGTTTACCCTTGCTCTCCGTAATTATTTTTCTGTATCTGATGTCAGGTTTGCGTTGGCATTTGCCTACTCCATTTTCATAATTCTAAAACTAGTAGCTCTTAGACTCATTGAAAAGACATTATTGTCCTCTTGAGTTGTATTGATTTGCTTTCTAATTCATTTTAATTTGCAGTGAAGTACGTGTTGAGGGGTTGGAAACACTGGATTATTTTGATAATTTGATGAAGAGAGAAAGGTACACAGAGCAAGCAGATGCCATTACTTTCGATGGCGAGGTAAGAATGGAATGACTCATTCCATTCCATTCCTTCTGTCATTTCATTCCATACAATCATTATTATATAACATATTAATTTTTCTTTTAAAGATTGATCGTGTATACTTAAGTACACCTACCAAGATTGCCATAATAGACCACGAAAAGAAAAGAACAATCGTCCTACGTAAAGAAGGCATGGTGGATGCAGGTTTTTTTCTTCATCATCTTTCAATTCCTTAAAAAACTTTTTTAACCCAAAATTACGAAATCGCCCCTAACGATCATGTCCACTTTATTTATTTTCAGTTTTATGGAATCCTTGGGACAAAAAGGCAAAAGCAATACCCGATTTGGGAGATGAAGATTATAAAACCATGCTATGTCTGGATGCTGCAGCTGTTGAAAACCCAATAAATTTAAAACCATTTGAAGAATGGAAAGGTCGTCAAGAACTCTCTATAGTCTCCTCAAGTTATTTCAGTGGCCAATTGGATCCTCAAAAAGTTCTTAATGGCTTACGTTGATATAATCCATCATCCAGCAAAATTCCAAGATTACCCCTCCAGTAATTTTCCAGGTTTCTTACTTCAATTTTGCTGCTCTGCTTGTCACATTCATTTCATGTTTAGGGTTCTTCAATATTTACCAAAAAAAAAAAAAAACAAACAAGCTCCATTGTTATATATATATATATATATATATATATATATATATATATATATATATATATATATATATATATTTCCCTTTGATCAGTGAGAATGTAAAATGTTGCCCTTAGCCATGATCTGATCCAATCCACCTGGTGTCATTTTTTTTTTACATGGGGTTCATGAGAATATATTATACGATATGTATCTTGATATCTTGTATTCATGCATTTGAATGAAATATTTTGCACTTAAGATACTGTAAAAACATGATTTTATTTATTATTATTTGTTGCTGTTTTACAAATTAGGAGAGTGAAAGTAGAGACATCCCAAAATTTTCTTTTGCTTGTTTGTCTAAAGGATCATCTCCTAGATACATATAGATATACGCCTTGCAGAGTGTCTCACTTTCAAATTTGTTCACCACCTTGCCACGTACTACATGCATCAAAAACACATTTTTTTTTTAATTAAAATTTTGCACCTTTTCTTTTTCTAATTACTTGGAATGGGGACCAATAACATTACAAAAACCTCAAATAAGGATCAAATTTGCAAGAAAAAACACTTCTCAGGACCAAAATTGTAAAAATCGGCTATACTCATGGACCAAAATGTAACTTACTCTAAAGTAACAAGTGTAACCAAAATAAATTGTTCTTATATACTTAATTTCGAACTAATTATCTTATTACTAAAACAACGTATTATCAAATAAAAAGCTCACATTTATAGGACATTTAAATAAGTTCTAAACACAATAAATTATCGTGTTCAAAATTATTTAAAAGTACGTATTTCCCCTTCAATTGTAATATTTTTTACTTTTAAAACTATATTTTAAACTAAATTGATATTAATTTGTGATATCTATTAAATTTAATTTTTATGTTTCAAACCTATATAAAACTTCTAATTTTTTTTGGGAAAAGTCCTATTATTATTTTAGTTTAAAAGTACAAATTAATATCAATTTAGTTTAAAAGTATATTTATAGAAAAGTCCTATTATTTTGGAAAAACTCCTATTTTTTTTTTTCTGAACAAAAAAGTCTCGATTCTTTAATTTTATATGATAATTTGTCATTTCCTATTAAAATAAAAATAAGGTATTTTTTGTTAATCTGGACAAAATTTAAATAATCGAGACTTTTTTATTTAAAAAGTAAAATTTAGGACTTTATTATTAGTTTTTCCAAAGACTTGTGTATATTTCCCTAAATTAAAATATCAATATACAATTAAATAAACTAAATACCTTTTGTTTCTAGAACATATCCTGGAAGGCACGTGATCTCAATTTCGGAACCAGGAGTCAGCTTGATGTCATCTGTTGCTTCCCCCAAAATCCTTCATTAACAACAATGGATTAGCCTCAATGCTTTATAACTAATAATATCAAACTAAATAATATATTATAAACGTTCCCCTATAATTAAAATATGAGCGAGGTAAATGCTAGAAATATCAAGGAAGGAAATAATAGCAGTGAAAATTGTTGTGTATTGCTATAATTGTTTTATCTAGAAAGCAATGAACGTAGGGTAAGATGCTACTTTACAATAAGCAAAAATTGCTATTTTAATGCCATTTAAGCGTTAAAAAATCACCTCTTTGTGAGGTCGTTGTTTTTCCCAGGTCCGAGTTTCCTAATAGCGGCTCCTAAACCTTCATTAAAGTACTTCCTTACCATGCTCATAGTAAGATGACCAAAAACAATCACCATTCTCACTGTGATCCCAACTCCACTATCAACCACCATCTCATACATCTCTTTCATAGCCTTTGGCGATTTCAGAACACCCATCAGTTTCTGGTTATCCGCATATATCCCTGCAAAAATAGCAAACCTCAAAAGTCAAAAACAATCCATGTCAAATCAAATCAAATCACTAGCTCGCTTGCTTTTGATGGATTGGTGGGTTGTACTTTACAAGTACAACCCACCAATGCAATGCATCTTAGTACACAATGTCCAACTGTGAGATACATGACAATGTATAAGTAATTAAGTACCAACCAAAGCTATAGATTTTTAGCGACAACCCAAACACGTGTTTCTTCCTTAAGCCAATAGCTTTCAACTCTTTTCCATCAGTTAGCTTAATCGGAAACGAAACACCCGTTATTGGTTCAATTTCAACCGGGATCTCCTTCTTCACATCTTTTTCAGTTTCATCATTTGTGGTGGTTGATGACGTGTGTAAGTTCATGTTACGATTAGGACAAAGTAGGATATAGAATAAATAGGAAATAGGATCGATATATTTTTATTATTTATATATATTGGCAGCTAGGTTAGAAACGGTTTCGAATGAGTTGGATTTGGAGACGGAAATTTGGAGCTGTTAAGAAGGTAAAACCTTTTTCTCACGTCTAGATGATGATGTCAAGGAATATACATTTATTGACGCATGATGTACAATGCTGTAATGCTAGATGGATGCGTGAAACTAATGAACAAATGATATATGTGTGATATGGATTATTAGGTTATGGTGGCTTGTTGAATTTGAGTTAAACGGATTATGATTTGTTGGGTTGTTAGTTTTAATACGTGTGTTTTGTTTTGTTTGGATCAATCTAACAACAGTACAACACCTTTTGGAACGGATTGAATATGTCAAAAGAATTGTAATTTGTGGTATCTTTGATGATAAAAATTGAAAATTATTAAAAAAAATTACATATAGTCTAAAAGCATTATGCATGTTCTAGTTATATAAATGGAGTATTTTTGGTCTTTCAATAAAGAAAGAATAATTGAATGGAATTGTTTTCGGTCACCTTCTTTAGTAATGATGAAATCCATCAAACATAGATTTTGAAAGAATTTATGAACCAAACATGTAGAACAATTGTGTTAGGTTCCGATTAATAAGTTAGCATGTCATAATACATTGATCCAACTCAATCCATATAATATATGGATTGATGGGTTGGAAACATCAACTCAACCAACATAACATTTTTAAATATATGAGTTTGCAGGTCATTGTATCGATTTCAGATCAAATAGTAGACTGTCATTTAAAAGTCATAAATTTTAGATAGTTTGTATAAAATACTTAAATTGTTAATTTAAATATAACGTTAAAAAGTTAACTTAAATCCAAATATCAATTGAACTTAAAACAAATCCAAAGATTATTCTGTAAATAGTTAAATGCAAACCTTAATTATAATCCTAAATTAACTAAAACATTTCTAAAACTATTTTTATAACAATTAAGAGTTTCTAAATAAGTAACTTAAAAATAATATATAACAACAATAGTTAAAACTTAAAAGTAACATTATATAAAAAAAAATTGCATTGTTATCTTTAAAAACAATATTTTATATTTTATGTAATTACAATGATATAAATTAGAATTTTAAGGGAATATTATTTTTTTTAAAATTAATTAATCAAAACAACTATAAATAACATTAAACTATATATTATATTTAATTTTATTCATGAATAATCAACGTTAAGACCATTGAGACAATTGAGATTATATAGTTTTAATGGATGTCTACCTTATCATATAATTCAAAATAATCAACACTTTATATCAGCTTAGTATAAGAATTATTATATCGAAGTCAACAACAATGTCATTGTTATATTTAAAGAACATATATTTGTAAATATTTTAACTATATAACTATATTATGTGTAACGCGTAGGTATTCACATAATGATGGTATAGAGAATAGAGATGAAATTCATATTTATTAAACTCTATAAACAAGTGTTATCTAACTAATGAGATATCTATGTGTATATTATGTAAGGATGAGCATAACCGAAAAACTGACAAAAATTGATGTATAACATCCCAAAAATCAAGGTAAAACTTTTATTTTTAAAATCATTACAAAATCCATAAGTTTCATAAAAACGTAATTTCAAAAGTCACAATTGTAAATTAGAGTATCCAATAATCATAAATCAAAAATAGGCAGTATGATGTGTACGATCAAGCCTTCATCTTGCCCTTGTCCTCTGAAGTACCTGAAACAATAAATCAAACTGTAAGCTAAAGCTTAGTGAGTTCCCCCACACGACCAAATAGATAACAACATGTATTGTAACGACCCGTTTTCGGTATGTTAATTAATTTGTTTTGGGCTAAGTTTTCAAGAGGGACTCGGCGAGTTCTAGCCTGACTCGCCGAGTCGGGTCGCGCATCTTGGGCACGCGGGAGCCGGCGACTCGACGAGTCCATATCCTGGACTCGGCGAGTCCATCCGTCTGGGTGAAACCCTAACTTCCCGGGTTTGCTCACTATTTAAACCCCATTATAGCCTCCATCTCGTCACTTTCCCCCTGAGAGCACTGTGAGAAACCCTAAACCTTCCTCTTGTGAGCTTATAAGTGATATTGTTCCATTTTGGTGAAGGAGTGAAGAAGGAGAAGAAGAAGGAAGCAAGGAAACGAGTTCTAGTGCCAAGATCCAAGACCAAGTGTGAACTTATTCAGGTATTTTCGGAGTCCTCTTCTGGTTTCATGCTTAAACTTCCATTAGAGCTCTTTTAAGGGCTATTTGATGCTTGTTCCAAGCTTTATGCTTGCTTGATTGTGTTATTAAGCCGAAATACCTTTGGATCTTAGTGTTGGGGTGTTGAAGAGTCCAGATCCACTGTCTTTTTGGGGTTACATTGCTTATTAGCCATGGATCTACCCTTATTGTGCATATTTTAGTCTTATTTCCCTCATTCATGTAGTTGTGCACGTAAAGTTGGAAAGTTTACGTGGTAAAACAGCTTAATGGACCTAGATCTATCATTTGCATGTGTTGGATTCAAGAGAAATCGAGTGAAAATATGTTGCATGGCGGCGACTCGGCGAGTCGGAAGAACGACTCGACGAGTCACGTCGCGGGTCCCGAGTTCTCCAGTTTCTTCAGTGTCGAGTGGACTAGGTGAGTTAGGGAGTGGACTCAGCGAGTTAAGAGTAGACTCAGTAATGGAGGGACTCGGCGAGTTGTTCATACAACTCGGCGAGTCCAAGGCAATCTCCTTAAGGATTAAGAACAACTCGTCGAGTCTGTTCATCCGACTCGGCGAGTCGGATGAAGATCATCTGAGTTCTTGGATCCAGAGGGTACCCGTCGAGTCGATGCCACACTCGACGAGTAACAGCATGTAAGAGTTGAACGGAGAATCTAGGACTCGGCGAGTCGGGTATCCCGACTCGGCGAGTCAGCCCTGAGTAAGTCAACTTTGACCAAGGGTAAAAGGGTCATTTTACCCTGAGTATAGTGCTAGTGACTGATTGAGTGTGTTTATGGATTTGTAGCCGAGGAGATTCAGGAGCAGCAACCGTTAGCTTTCCGAGCCACACACTCATCCGCTAGCTTACGAGGTGAGTCTCCTTTCTGTAGGGACGGGTCTAAGGCCACAATGCCGGCCCGTCCAGTTAATAGTAGTTTCCGGACTTCGGCCCGATGTAGTAGTTCGTATGTTTGATGCCTTCGTGGTTCAGACACGTTTTATGTGCTATGTGTATGTGTTTGTGTTCCGGGCCACGGCCCGATGCAGTATGCAATATAAATGGTTATGATATGCTATGCTATGTGCAGTCAGTCCCGGACCTCGGTCCGATGCAGGGGACACGGTCCCAGCCAGTTCCGGACTTCGGTCCGATGCAGTTAGTTCCGGACTTCGGTCCGATGCAGGGGACAAGGTCCCAGACAGTTCCGGACTTTGGTCCGATGCAGTTTCCGGGCTTCGGCCCGATGCAGTGGGCAAGGCCCAATATGTGTTTATGTGTTATTGTATGGTATGTGGTAGTTTGGGGGAGCTCACTAAGCTTCGTGCTTACAGTTTCAGTTTTGGTTTCAGGTACTTCCGCAAGCAAAGGGAAGAGCTCTGGATGACGGCATCGCACACACCACCGCCTCAGCTTTAGCCTAGGATTGATTTAGATGTTTTATCTGATGTAGCATGATACAGTTGTTCCGCACAGTATTTTACTATGTTTTGGAATACATCACGTATGGTTTTATTATATGATGCTCTGATTGCAGTTTTGATTATATTAAAAACAAAAATTTTTGGGTCGTATTTTTGGGTTGTTTCAAGTTGGTATCAGAGCCCTGGTTTGAGGGATTCGGATACACTCTCGGGTGTATCTGAACTCAAACTAAGGGGAAATAAAAGATTTTTAATAAAATGTTTTTACAAAAGAATTTTGAAAACACTTAGGAGGAAAAAGAATTGTTTTAAGATAGAGGTGTGTGCATGCGGTCAACCGAGCTCAAGTAAGTACTCCCAAATTACCCATACAAGTTATTTGTTCAATTTCAGTTTAGTAGAACAGCATGCTAGAATAGGACTAAGGGTGTAGGAGGATGCCTTATGTGCCTGCTTATGTGTTACAGCTCTATGAATATTGCATGCTAGAATTGAGTAGACAGCAGTAGGATAGCCTGTTTAGGTTATGTCTGATAGTGTGAGCTTAGCATCCTATGCTAGTGCAATTTCCTGTTATAAGAATAGCTTGCGTGAGTCTGTTTCCCTTGTCCGAATGCTGCTTGCTTTGTGCTTAGTGGGATTCGAGTAATGGGAGTTAGCCATCAGGTGGACACGTCACACCACATGTAATCAGGTTTGAATAATCCCAGAGTGCTGGAACTGGCCCTACTGCGCAGCTCTTGTTTGAGTCCAACCGTTGTAGGGACGGGTCTTTTACTTGAAGGATTATCCGATCCTCATCACATGTGATGGTGTTCAGGTGATGGCTAACTGGCAGTGCAAGGAGACCTACAGCAGCTGAGGACCAGTCGTATTGCGCTCGAGTTTTCTCTAGGGCAAGCCTAGGGTGTGGGTAGCAGAAAATAGCAGCGGTAGAAGTGACTTGGGGAAGTCGAGGCAGTTCTTGAGGAAAGTACGGATAGATGTGGAAGGTAGTAGGGGCCCATACTACTGGAAACAGAGGATCCGTACTCGAATCAAGAAAGGCCAAGATTAGACCAGGAAGCTAGTAGTCGTATTATGATCCCTTGAAATATTTCAATGTTCTGATGTTGTTATGATATGTTTCAGAATGGTAGTTTTGCGTCCGAGGCCAGCAGCCGGCAGTTCAGATGCCGAAGGAGGATCAGGATCGGGATCCGACCCGGAGGTCGGACAGATGGATGAGCAGACTAGAGAGTTCCTTTCTTCTGAGATTACTCGCATCATACTTGAGCAGACTCCTGTGATCTTCGGTTCGATCAAGGAGGGCATTTTGGAGATGATGGATGAGAGACTGAGTACCTTCCGTACTGAGATGGCGGCCATGATGGGGTCGCGCACACTCACTTTCAGGGAGTTCAGGGCGTGCGGGGCTCCTGACTACCACGGGGCACGGGACCCCATAGCGAGTACCAGGTGGTTGGCGGATGTGGCCAACGCATTCCGCACTAGCAGATGTCCCGAGGGGGACAAGGTCAGATTGGCGTCCTGTCTCCTGAAGGACAGGGCACGTGACTGGTGGGAGGAGGTAGGGCATACCATCGGGGATGATGCGGCATTGGATGCCATGACCTGGGCTGATTTTTCTACCAGGTTCAGAGCGGAGTTCGCACCGGTCATTGAGGTGCAACAGTTAGCCAGGGAGTTCCAGGATCTTACCCAGACTACCGAGACAGTGGCGGAGATCACCGCCAAGTTCAGGGAGCGGGCCCTTCTCGTTCCTCAGTATGCAGCAGACGAGGAGATGAAGAAGGCCCGTTATCACGAGATGTTGCGAAGCGACATTCGTATGTTTGTGAGCCGGTCCAGTTGCAAAACACTGGACGACATGATTGCTAGAGCCAGAGAGAGGGAGATTGATCTCGAGATGGAGAGGAAGAGGAAACCGGAGGCGGTTTCGGGTGCAGGCAGTGTGGGCAAAAAGCCCAAGGTTTCAGATCACAGACCTAGGAGTCAGCAGAGCCACGGTCGATGTGGCAAGTGTGGGAGATTGCACGAGGGAGCGTGCAAGGCAGGGAGTTCCGGCTGCTACAAGTGCGGTCGGATTGGGCATTTGAGTAGGGATTGTACGGCCCCTGCCACTACGGTTACATCATCGGATCTGATTTGCTTTCAGTGCAATCAGAGGGGACACAAAAGGTCCCAGTGTCCCAGTTTAGCTGCAGCAGGGAAGGTGCATGCACCCGCCCCTGCTACCTTGAGGATCACGGATGGCCGTCAGGGCCGAGCTGATGCGCCGGTGGCGAAGAGCAGGGCGTTTCAGATGACAGCAGAGGAGGCGCGAGCGACTCCTGATGTGGTGACGGGTATGTATCTTCCCTTTTATCTCTTTATTATTATTGATTAAATGTTGCTTATGGTTGTATGTTTTATTCAGGGTCGTTCTCTGTGAACGGCATTTCTGCTTTGGTATTATTCGATTCGGGGGCTACCCGATCATTCGTATCTCTTGCGCTTAGCAAGAGGTTCAGTAGAGCTCCAGGGAAACTGGATTGTCCGTTAGAGGTGGAGATAGCAGATGATAGGACCGTGAGGGTCGACAAAGTATATAGAGGGTGTTCCCTTCAGATATTTGAGGAGCAGTTTTCAGTGGATTTGGTTCCGATTCCCCTGCGCGGGAATAAAGTTATTATGGGAATGGATTGGATAAGCCCCAACGGGGCGGTGATTGACTGTGAGCTTCAGCTAGTGAGGGTTCGCACTCCCAGTGGGGGAGAGATAGTGGTTCAGGGCGAGAGGCCCCAGCGAGGATTGACCTTCTGCTCGGCCGCTAGGGCGAGGCGCTACGTTCAGCAGGGTTGCGCCGGTTATGTAGCCTACGTCTTGGATGCCCGGGATAAGGGCAAGACGACGATCGATGATGTTCCTATTGTTCGAGATTACCCGGATGTGTTTCCCGAGGATTTGCCGGGGATACCTCCTGAGAGGCAGGTTGAGTTCCGGATCGACTTGGTTCCTGGTGCGGCTCCGATAGTCAAAGCACCATATCGACTTGCTCCCCCTGAGATGCAGGAGTTGTCTACACAGCTTCAGGAGCTGTTAGACAAGGGTTTCATTCGACCGAGCAGTTCGCCTTGGGGAGCGCCGATCTTATTTGTGAGGAAGAAAGACGGGTCGCATCGGATGTGTATTGACTACCGGGAGTTGAACAAGGTAACGGTGAAGAACCGTTACCCACTTCCGAGGATAGATGACTTGTTCGATCAGCTCCAGGGAGCGTCTTGGTTCTCCAAGATCGACCTACGCTCCGGTTACCACCAGATGAGGGTCAGGGATGAGGATATACAGAAGACTGCTTTCAGGACCCGGTATGGTCATTATGAGTTTGTGGTGATGCCATTTGGGCTCACCAATGCCCCAGCCGCGTTCATGGATCTCATGAACCGCGTGTGTAGACCGATGCTGGACCGGTCAGTGATAGTGTTCATCGATGACATCTTGGTGTATTCCAAGACGCAGGAACAGCACGAGGAGCACCTGCGGGAGGTGCTGGAGACTTTGAGGAGGGAGAGACTGTTCGCTAAGTTCTCCAAGTGCGAGTTCTGGTTACGCGAGGTGCAGTTTCTTGGGCATCTCGTTAATCAGAAGGGTATTTTGGTTGACCCGGCCAAGATTGAGGCCGTGATGCAGTGGGAGGTCCCGAGGTCTCCATCTGAGATTCGGAGCTTCCTAGGATTGGCAGGGTATTATCGGAGGTTTATTCAGGATTTCTCCAAGATAGCTGTGCCGCTCACCCGACTAACCAAGAAATCGGTAGTTTTTCGTTGGGGGCCTGAGCAGCAGGCGGCGTTCGAGACTCTCAGGCAGAGATTGTGCGAGGCTCCGATCCTTACCTTGCCAGAGGGTGTTGAGGATTTCGTGGTCTATTGTGATGCTTCGATCACCGGTATGGGAGCAGTGTTGATGCAGCGAGGCCATGTGGTGGCTTATGCTTCGAGACAGTTGAAGCCTCACGAGGCTAATTATCCTACCCATGATTTGGAGCTGGGAGCAGTTGTATTTGCCCTCAAGATATGGAGGCATTACCTGTATGGGGTCCGCTGTACTATCTACACGGACCACAAGAGTTTACGATACCTTATGGATCAGCCGAGTTTGAATATGAGACAGAGGAGATGGTTGGACGTGCTGAAGGACTATGACTGTGAGATCCTGTACCATCCAGGGAAGGCCAACGTGGTGGCCGATGCCCTGAGCCGCAAGGTGTCGGCGGCCCCTATCAGGGATTTGTGTATGAGGATGACGGTAATCACTCCTTTGTTGGAGCGGATCAAGGAGGCTCAGATGGAGGGTCTCAAGGAGGAAAGGCAGAAATGCGAGAGGATAGTGGGTCGAGTAGCTTCGTTCGACTACGACAGTCGGGGTTTGATGACGCTTCATGGTAGGGTGTGGGTACCGTACTGGGGTGGGGTACGGCAGATATTGATGGACGAGGCTCATAAGTCTCGATTTTCTATCCATCCAGGGGCGACGAAGATGTATCGAGATCTTCGACCTGATTATTGGTGGCCCTGCATGAAGCGGGACGTCGCTTGGTACGTTGAGAGGTGCTTGACCTGCCGGAAGGTCAAGGCGGAGCACCAGAGACCTCACGGCAAGATGCAGCCGTTGGATATTCCCGTGTGGAAATGGGAGGACATCACCATGGATTTTATCACCAAACTTCCCAGGACCGCACGTGGAGTAGATTCGATATGGGTAGTGGTGGATCGGTTGACGAAGAGTGCCCATTTTATTCCGATCCAGGAGAGTATATCGGCGGAAAGGTTAGCCGATATCTATGTGCGAGAGATTGTGGCACGTCATGGAGTGCCGGTATCGGTGGTGTCAGACCGAGATGTTCGCTTCACGTCCAGATTTTGGAAGCGGTTTCACGACGAGATGGGTACTCGTCTTCATTTCAGCACCGCTTTCCATCCTCAGACTGACGGGCAGAGTGAGAGGACGATTCAGACTCTCGAGGACATGCTTAGGGCATGTGTTCTGGATTTTGGGGGCTGTTGGGATACGTATCTTCCCTTAGCGGAATTCTCGTATAACAACAGCTATCATGCGAGCATTGATCGACCTCCTTTTGAGATGTTATATGGCAGGAAGTGCAGGACCCCGATTTGTTGGGGCGAGGTCGGTCAGCGGGTCATGGGGAGCACCGAAGTGGTGCTCAAGACGACGGAGCTGATCCAGCAGGTCCGTAGTAGACTGCAGACTGCGCAGAGTCGGCAGAAGAGCTACGCCGACAGGAGGCGTTCAGACTTGGAGTTCCAGGTGGGAGACATGGTTCTCCTGAAAGTCTCACCTTGGAAGGGTGTCATCAGGTTCCGGAAGAGGGGCAAATTGGGCCCCAGATTTATTGGTCCTTTCAGGGTTTTGGCCCGGGTGGGTCGGGTTGCTTATCGGTTAGATCTTCCGGAGGAGCTCAGTTTGATACACAACACCTTCCACGTGTCGCAATTGAGGAAGTGTTTAGTGGACGAGGCAGCGGTCGTTCCCTTGGAGGATATCCAGGTCGATAGCGGCTTGAATTATATCGAGAAACCGATAGCAATTTTGGAGCGAAAGACCAAGACCTTGAGGAACAAGGTAATTCAGCTGGTAAAGGTGCAGTGGCAGCATCGGAAGGGGTCTGAATGGACATGGGAGGCTGAAGAAGAAATGAGAACGCACTACCCGGAGTTATTCGCAGATCCAGCCGTAGCAGACTTCGAGGACGAAGTCTGAAACAAGTGGGGGAGAATTGTAACGACCCGTTTTCGGTATGTTAATTAATTTGTTTTGGGCTAAGTTTTCAAGAGGGACTCGGCGAGTTCTAGCCTGACTCGCCGAGTCGGGTCGCGCATCTTGGGCACGCGGGAGCCGGCGACTCGACGAGTCCATATCCTGGACTCGGCGAGTCCATCCGTCTGGGTGAAACCCTAACTTCCCGGGTTTGCTCACTATTTAAACCCCATTATAGCCTCCATCTCGTCACTTTCCCCCTGAGAGCACTGTGAGAAACCCTAAACCTTCCTCTTGTGAGCTTATAAGTGATATTGTTCCATTTTGGTGAAGGAGTGAAGAAGGAGAAGAAGAAGGAAGCAAGGAAACGAGTTCTAGTGCCAAGATCCAAGACCAAGTGTGAACTTATTCAGGTATTTTCGGAGTCCTCTTCTGGTTTCATGCTTAAACTTCCATTAGAGCTCTTTTAAGGGCTATTTGATGCTTGTTCCAAGCTTTATGCTTGCTTGATTGTGTTATTAAGCCGAAATACCTTTGGATCTTAGTGTTGGGGTGTTGAAGAGTCCAGATCCACTGTCTTTTTGGGGTTACATTGCTTATTAGCCATGGATCTACCCTTATTGTGCATATTTTAGTCTTATTTCCCTCATTCATGTAGTTGTGCACGTAAAGTTGGAAAGTTTACGTGGTAAAACAGCTTAATGGACCTAGATCTATCATTTGCATGTGTTGGATTCAAGAGAAATCGAGTGAAAATATGTTGCATGGCGGCGACTCGGCGAGTCGGAAGAACGACTCGACGAGTCACGTCGCGGGTCCCGAGTTCTCCAGTTTCTTCAGTGTCGAGTGGACTAGGTGAGTTAGGGAGTGGACTCAGCGAGTTAAGAGTAGACTCAGTAATGGAGGGACTCGGCGAGTTGTTCATACAACTCGGCGAGTCCAAGGCAATCTCCTTAAGGATTAAGAACAACTCGTCGAGTCTGTTCATCCGACTCGGCGAGTCGGATGAAGATCATCTGAGTTCTTGGATCCAGAGGGTACCCGTCGAGTCGATGCCACACTCGACGAGTAACAGCATGTAAGAGTTGAACGGAGAATCTAGGACTCGGCGAGTCGGGTATCCCGACTCGGCGAGTCAGCCCTGAGTAAGTCAACTTTGACCAAGGGTAAAAGGGTCATTTTACCCTGAGTATAGTGCTAGTGACTGATTGAGTGTGTTTATGGATTTGTAGCCGAGGAGATTCAGGAGCAGCAACCGTTAGCTTTCCGAGCCACACACTCATCCGCTAGCTTACGAGGTGAGTCTCCTTTCTGTAGGGACGGGTCTAAGGCCACAATGCCGGCCCGTCCAGTTAATAGTAGTTTCCGGACTTCGGCCCGATGTAGTAGTTCGTATGTTTGATGCCTTCGTGGTTCAGACACGTTTTATGTGCTATGTGTATGTGTTTGTGTTCCGGGCCACGGCCCGATGCAGTATGCAATATAAATGGTTATGATATGCTATGCTATGTGCAGTCAGTCCCGGACCTCGGTCCGATGCAGGGGACACGGTCCCAGCCAGTTCCGGACTTCGGTCCGATGCAGTCAGTTCCAGACTTCGGTCCGATGCAGTTAGTTCCGGACTTCGGTCCGATGCAGGGGACAAGGTCCCAGACAGTTCCGGACTTTGGTCCGATGCAGTTTCCGGGCTTCGGCCCGATGCAGTGGGCAAGGCCCAATATGTGTTTATGTGTTATTGTATGGTATGTGGTAGTTTGGGGGAGCTCACTAAGCTTCGTGCTTACAGTTTCAGTTTTGGTTTCAGGTACTTCCGCAAGCAAAGGGAAGAGCTCTGGATGACGGCATCGCACACACCACCGCCTCAGCTTTAGCCTGGGATTGATTTAGATGTTTTATCTGATGTAGCATGATACAATTGTTCCGCACAGTATTTTACTATGTTTTGGAATACATCACGTATGGTTTTATTATATGATGCTCTGATTGCAGTTTTGATTATATTAAAAACAAAAATTTTTGGGTCGTATTTTTGGGTTGTTTCATGTATATATGAGCCTTCAGCCTAACTGGATCGCCTCGCAGGGCCTACAACCTATCTTGACCGCTCTTCGGGCCTTCGGCTTGATTGGACCGCCTCGCATGACCAACAACCTATTCGGACCGCCCTGTATATCTTTGCCTTCAGCACAAAGCAGGACTGCCTCAACCCAACAAAAATAAATAAATGATTTTAAAAGCATAAAGAAAAGTTTTAATTGGTTCTAAAAATTAGAGGATGTCACAATAGGCTACCCTGCTTACCCTGGCCACTACTCGAAACAACCCAATAAATTGGAGTCCCAACTAGCCTCTCTTCCTGAAACGTATTACACCCTTCTAGCGTGATACTTTTAATAAAACCATCGTTGATCTGGAATTCCAACTCAGACTAACATCTGTCAGCATAACTCTTTTGTCGACTCTGAGCTGTCTGCAACCTCTGCCTGATCTGTTGGATAAGCTCAGTCGTCTGAAGAACCACCTCGGTCTTCCCCATAACCCTGTGACAGACCTCCCCTCAATAGACTGGCGTACGAAACTTCCTCCGGTAAAGAAGCTCGAAAGGCGGCGCACCAATACTAGAATGATAGTTGTATGAAAACTCAGCCACAGGAAGGTAGGAGTCCCAACTCCCACCGAAATCTCTGACACAAGCTCTCAATATATCCTCGAGCGTCTGGATGGTCCGCTCACTAAGGTCATCAGTCTGCGGATGATAAGCAGTGCTAAAATGTAATCTCGCACCCAATTCCTCGTGGAACCTCTACCAAAATCGTGAAGTGAATCGAATATCTCGATCAGATACAATGGAGTCTGGACAACCATACCGAGCGACGATCTTGTGCACATATATTGTAACATTCGCATTTCTGGTATTTTTCCCTTTTCACCCTCAACTTAAAAACTCTTACATTTTGGTACCTGGTCGAGTACGGTGGGCGTACGCTAGGAGTATGTTGGGCGTACTGGGTCGAAATGAGGCTCGTGGAGGTATCCACGTACGTTGAGCGTACATGGAGTACGCAGGGCGTACCGCCACCTGGGACAAACCCTAATTTTTAGGGTTTGAACCCCATTTAAACACCTTAAGTTGCTATTGAACCTTCTTATGACTAGCCTACACCTCTCCAAACCCTGAAAACGAAACCCCAATTACCTTTTGAGTGTTTTGAGCTTAGAAGTGACATTTGAGAGTGTTTTGGTGATCTTGAAGGAATAAGAGCTCTTGGAAGTTGCATTGGTGTAGTTGAAGCTTGTGGATCCAGAATCATTACCAACTTGGAAAGCTTTTGGAGGTATAGATGGCTCTTTATGATAGATCGAGTTTATGGAATGATTTGTGCACTTTATGGTCCCATGAGTCCTCCTTGTGGGTTTGGGCCACCCAGGAGTTAGGAATGCTAGATCTTAGCCTCTATAATGTTCCTTGTGCATAAAAATGCTAACTTGATATGTTATATTGGACCATGCATGAGTTAGGGTTCTTATTATGGGTCTTAATGATTAAAAACGAGTATTGGGCCTCATTAAGTCATGCAAACCGATAAAGCTGCCAACTTTACATGTTAGGACTTTAAAATGATGTAGATATGAGGATTGGACGTTAAGGGATTAAGGCCCCTGATTATCCTTTGGGACTCTGGCCAGTACGCCGGACGTACTCCTTAGTACGTTGCGTGTACTGGGTCAGCAACCCGTTTCTTGGTCAGCGTTGAGCACACGGGGCGTACGTAGGGGGTACGCAGGGCGTACACCATGAAGTGGCCTTTCTTTGATTTTGGGCCCTTTTTAGACCTGGACTTCTTTTAAGCTTTAGGCCTTAGCTGTATTTTGGGCCTTGTGTCTGTTGGGCCATAGTTGGACCTTAGATTGTGAGTTGGGACATTTGTGGGCCTTGGGCCACTATATGGTTATTGGGCTAAGCTAGTTGGGCCTAGTAAGGAAAAGGTAAAATAGTATTTTACCCTAGAGGTTGAGGATGATGAGTTGGGACCCCAGTTATGGTTTATGACCCTAATTATTAAATAGGGTATTATTTGATGATATTTAGTGTAGAGATTTCCCAGATCAGCAGTCTGAGCATTTATCTGGTTGTTTCAGCAGTTTGAGGTGAGTCTCCTCCCAACATTTAGCGGGTCGAAGGCACCAATGCCAACCCATGGATTATGGTTATATGTATGATAGTTGTCTTAATGACCTTGCATGTGTGTACATGTTGTATGTATGTTGGGCAGGGCCTGATGAGTGATTTGGGCGGGGCCCATCACATGGTATATACATATCTATTTCGAGCGGGGCTCGACGTCGGGAAGGGCCCGATGATTGTAGGGCATAAACCATCGTATGTTTGATATGTATGGTATGAAGTATTTTGGGGAACTCACTAAGATTCATGCTTACTGTTTTTAGTTTATGTTTCAGGTACTTCCAGATCGAAGGGGAATAGGTCGGGGTGATCGCATCGCACAAACCATGATTTCTGCCTTATTTGACTTTGATGTATTGAGATGATTGATTGACGTACTCTGGTTATCCTTTATGGTTTTATGAACATGTTTGGTTGATGGTTTTTATTATTGTGAAAATGAAATTTTTGGTTTTGAATTTCGGGACGTTACAAGTTGGTATCAGAGCTTTGGTTTGAGGGATTCAGACATACTCACGGGTGTGTATAAACTCAAACTGAGGATTTGGTAGATTTTTCATAAAAGAAATGTTTTATAAAAATGAATTTTCTAATAAAAGAAAGGGGTGTGGTGTGTGCAATCGACCGAGCTCAAGTAAGTTTTCCCAAAATACCCATATACGTTTTATGTTATTCTCTGAATGGTGAATCTGTGAATCACATGCTAGATTAGGTGTAACAACGTAAATTTTCAAAACAATTTTTCATTTTTAAAACATTCATTCACTCATAAAATATTGTCAAAACACATTGTATCAATTTGTATCATCACAAACATCTCCCCAGAATCTCAAACAAATCTCTAACGCGTGTGTGTACAAATCATGTCGGCGCCTTCCCGCGCTCATCACTAGTACCTGAAACATATAGCACAACAACTGTAAGCATAAATTCTTAGTGAGTTCCCCAAAATACCGCATACAACACATACGCCACTCAAGGCTATAATACGACCCTCTGGCCGATGTGTCTCAGCGGGACCCTCCAGTCCCGTAGCTCGTTGGACCCTTTGGTCCGGTCATAGCTCGTTGGGCCTCCGGCCCGGTCTGTATTGTTGGACCCTGCGGTCCAGTCTATACATCATACAACATACATATAACACATAGCACATAATCTCATACATAGCACATAAGACCCTCTGGTCCACACAATATACCGCTCTAGGTAACGTATAGTGAGAAGACTCACCTCGATGTCTCAGTAAGTATCTGACTCGGAAGAAATGTGATTTAGCCTCCGCCTAATCACATAAAGTAAATACTCCCATAAATACAACTGTACTCAACCCTAACAGTCAATCAAGGTCAATGGTCAAACTTTAACCCGACTCGTCGAGTGCACTAGGGCGACTCGGCGAGTCTACACGTGTCCACTGACTCTCTTAGTCCCCCTCTTTGGACGTCGAGTTCTTCCCCTGACTCGACGAGTTCCACCTGGCATGAATCGCGGGGCCACCCCGACTCAACTCGCCGAGTCTCAAGAACAACTCGGCGAGTTCCACTTGAACTCAGTCTCCCCTGACTCTCCCTGACTCACCAAGTTATTCCCCAACTCGGCAAGTCCACTCACTGGGTGATTAACGGGCAACCTTCATACTACTCGCCGAGTCTGTTCTTCGGACTCGGAGAGTTCATGCCATGCACAAACTCTAAACAACTCCTGAGGTCAGATCTGTTCCATACAATCATAGATCTGGCCCCCCAAGCCTGATAATCACGTAAAGTTCAAATCTTAGCACTCATATAACATCTAAATGGTCCAAAATGGTGATTTAGCCCCAAATTTGACATCCCAAGCTCATGGCTCCCAAAATGACTCATAAAGCTCCAATGGTTAAGGCCTCTGGACCTCTTTGGGTCCAGATCCAGAACACAAACTCGAGAAGGGACCAAATGCTCTACTAAATCAACCTCTAAAAGGGTTAGAAAACCCTAACACAAAGGATCAACACCAAAACTGAAGAAGGTCCGAGAATAATACCTCAATACAGTTTCTATGAGCTCAAAAACCACCAAAATCGCACCTCCTTTAGCCTCCTCTTGCCTTGGTCACTTCCTTCTTGCAAAAACACCCACAAAAGGATCAAGAATGGCCTCTCCTTCCTCACAAACGATCTAGATCTCTTAGGGTTTCTCTTTGGGGGTTGGTGGCCACAAATGACGGCCATAAGGGCCTTTAAATAGGTCCCAAACCCTGGAAATTAGGGTTTTATTAAACAGCGTGGACTCGCCGAGTCCACTCGTGAACTCGCCGAGTCCAACTATGAACTCGCATACGAATCTGCGACCATACTCGGCGAGTTTGGACGCCAACTCGCCGAGTCCCCCCACAAATCCCAAAAATAAAGGAACAAAATATAGTACCTGGAAATCCGGATGTTATATTAGGGCTAAGGATCTGCTTAGGGTTGCATGATATAATGCTAGGAGGGATGCCTTTATGTGCATATTGCATGAGCTTGTAACCTTGCATGCTAGTACTGATCAGTCAGTGAGAGGATGACCTGTTTAGGTTATGCCTTGATTCCGATTACTCAAAGCTCGAATTTTTCTTGCTTTGTGCTTTTAGGAGTTCCCATTAACATAAGATAACTAGTAAGGGAATATGTTAAGTGTAACATCCATAAATTTTACCACAAATTTAAAATTTTCCAATCACAATTTAAACCCAAATAGTGTTTGTTTACAAATTGTTTTCAAATCATTATTCATCAGAGTGTCCCAAAAACAGATCGTAAGGATGAGGAGCGGTACGGTCACGCCTTTACCTTGCCACGATCTCCTGAAGTACCTGAAACAATAACTGAAAACTGTAAGCCCAAGGGCTTAGTGAGCTACCCCCAAAATACCAACACCATACTGATAATATCATATCAGTAATAATCAATCAATCAATATGCATACTGGGCCATCGACCCGATCGGACCGCCCTACAGGGCCTACAGTCTAACTGAATCTATACCGAGCCTTCGGCATGACTGGACCGCCTCGTGGGCCTACAGTCCCCCCGGACCGCTCATAGGGTATGTTGGCCTTCAGCACAAAGCAGGACCGCCTCAACCCAACCCCCAATCAACACACATGTGCAAATAAATATCATACGCTAGCATTCATAACAGTCAAACTGATCTAACAGATCAAATAGCATAACAACATCCTATAATGAGGATACCGATCTAACCGAGATCTAACATAGCAACCACCCTAAACCAGGATGAAATCTTGCATATCAGTAACATAGCAACCATCCTAAACCAGGATGTATCTAGCATATCAATAACATAGCAACCATCCTAAACCAGGATGAAATCTAGCATATCAGTAACATAGCAACCATCCTAAACCAGGATGTATCTGGCATATCCATAACATAGTAACCATCCTAAACCATGATGTATCTAGCATATCAATAACATAGTAACCATCCTAAACCAAGATGCAAACCATAAAGGGCCGGCCTTGGTGCCTTAGACCCTTTTGATACAGTAAGGATAACTCACCTCGCAGATGTCGACTCGGTAGATAAATCCCATCTCTCCGATCACTCGCCAATGACTCCTCCACCTATTACCATAGTACGAGCATACTCATAAATCCTCAACCTCACAAGTATTCCATAAACCAACTAGTCAACCCCAGGTCAAAGACAAAGTCAAAGTCCTCAGTCAAGGTCAACAGTCCCTGTTGACCTTAACTCGCCGAGTTCTTTGAAGTTCTTTCCCACTCACCGAGTCATCAGGTGACTTGTCGAGTTCCTACGATTTTCGATCGAAACCCTAAGGCCACCCGTCGAGTTTCCTTCTTGCGAAACGTCGGCTACACACACATTCATAACTCGGGTAAAACTCATCCAACTCGTCGAGTTGTTCATACAACTCGTCGAGCCTAAGGCAATCTTCATCGGACTCGCCGAGTTGTTCATACAACTTGTCGAGCCTAAGGCAATATTCATCAGACTCGCCGAGTTGTTCATCAACTCGTCGAGTTCATCGGCCATCTTCATATGACTCGCCGAGTCAACCTTGCGACTCGCCGAGTTCCTTCAATCCTTAAGCCATATAGACTTATTTAAGCCATGTAATGGCTCCAAATTACAGATCCAAGCTTCTAGGACATGCTTTTCATGTAAAGTTGCAAACTTTACGTGCATGCATGACTAACAAGGCTCTTAAAGCCAAATCTAAGCTCTTAATGGGGTTTCATGCACAACGAGGGCCTCAACCACGACCAAAACAGAAACTTTATGATTCTAGAACTTGAGAAGGGTCCAGATCTGAAGTTACAACTTCAGATCTAGCCCATAGCTCACCAATGTGACTCCCAAAAATCCATAAAACCGTAGAACTCAACCACAAAGAGATCCAGAAGAAAAGAGGAGTAAAGATTGCAACTTGATACCTCCAAAAGATGCTAGATGAGGTAAGTTCTATTTCCCACACCTTCCTTGCCTCAACTCCTTTGCTCTTCAAGCTCTTCCCTCAAAGCCAATCTTATTTCCAAGGTCTAACACACACCACAAGGAGTACCACACGAATTAGGGTTTCACTGAGCTCTCAAAGACTGTAAGGAGGCCAAAGGAGGCTGATGCTTCCTTAAATAGGGTGCAAAACCCCGAGATTTAGGGTTTCGTCTGCCAGCTCTTACTCGTCGAGTCCCTCCCTGGACTTGGCGAGTAGGTCACTTAACACACAATCTCACCCCGCTGCTACTCGACGGGTAGGACTTAAAACCAAAGAACCTTTTATTTAAATCCATACCTGAGAGTTGGGGCGTTACATTAAGTTACATATTATTGAGACTATATAATTTTAGAAGGTTATGTTTTAACTCTATTGCGTAGTTGTTGTTTAATTCCAACTATTGTAGTGTGAGACCTTTCGTTCGAAGAATTATCTGGTGTTGGTGATATGTAATAGTATTCATGAGCTAGTTAGAGGGTGTTAGAGGGATTTCCTTTTGCAACTGATGGCGGGGAGTGGTGAGGTGGTAGCCCTAGGAAAACCTAGGTGGTGATTCGGCGCCGAGAGCCTTGTCTTTTTGAGGGTTGTTTGGATTGATGAAGGAGTGACTTGTGTGATCCTTGAGGAAAGTACGAATAGATGTAGAAGGTAGTATGGGCCCGTACTAATGGAAGAAGAGGATTCGTACATGTCACACCCCCAAATCTGAACGACGGAAACATTCGGGGGCGGAGGACATCATGTATAGTATCATAAAAACTGAATAGTAAAGAAAGTACACACAACCATCATATATATAATTGAAAATTTTATATGATTGTAAGTATTACATGTTTCAAAAGTCAATTACAATATGATGTCCAAAAGATTTTATTAATGCGTGAGCGTCAATCTTCAAAAGTAGCTGATAACCTGATTTAGCAACTCCCTTAGAATACAAGTTATTTTAAAGAAAAAGTGTCAACAAATAAGTTGGTGAGTTCATAAGTAGTTATTTGAATAAATGCATGCCATTTGTAAGCTCATGTTTGTTTCTAGAAAATCCGATATTTTCTATAAAATGAGTTATGATTTGATGTTGTATAAAATGGATGTATTGAACCCGGAAAATCCTATATCTTCCTAAAATTTGAGAAGTAGTCTTAATGCTCCAAGACCGAAATTTGTAAGTAAATAGGCCATACTTAGTTTGATAAAATACAGTTTTATTAGTAAATAAAACTATCTGAAGATTTGCATTTTCACGTAAAAACAATTGTATTATTAATTTTTACAGAAGATTTAATACCATAAGAGTCGTCTATCATGTGATTTTTCATAACCTTACTAAGATGGGTTTGCCTGTAGCGACGTTCTTCAGGTGTCGAAATGTTATGACATTTGTCACCCTTAACCTGTCAGTCGGGCTGTAGCTAACAGCTAGGGTGCGGGATCATCAGTCCTGTATAGATCTGTACAAACTTATCACGTTGGGCTATAGCTAACAGCCATGGTGCGGGATCATCAGTCCCGTATAGATCTATACAAACTTATCACGTTCTTCGGACGGAGACTCTGGTTATAAAACATGGCTTTCTTGTATACCTTGATAGGTACTAGGAAGACGAATGACTCACAGATTCTCAACTAAATCATGTATTTTCGGAATGAATAAAGTTATAGTGAAATGGTTACCCTTGTTATGATATGTTATACAAACATATAAATAAAACATATTTTGATATATAAACATATTTTATCCCGAGAGGGTAGAATGGTATCGTGAGATGTTTTGCATGCTACATTTTCGTATGATAGCTATACCTTGATAGGTACTAGGAAGACGAATGAATCACAGATTCTCAACTAAATCACGTATTTTCGGAATGAATAAAGTTATAGTGAAATGGTTACCCTTGTTATGATATGTTATACAAACATATAAATAAAACATATTTTGATATATAAACATATTTTATCCCGAGAGGGTAGAATGGTATCGTGAGATTCTCAACTGACTTGGTAAGAGTGATGATTTGATGAAAACGACGCTTTACTCAGGTAGCATTTCAACTGGAGAGATGTTGGCTTTTTGAGAATTTCGGGGCTTCGGGCTCCCGTCAGAACTTGGATATGTAACTGGCGCGTCGAGGTAGTCTCGAGGGCTTAAAATCATGTAAATATAGGAGAGAGGTTGTGAATTTGCAACCTAAACCCATAAGCCTCGCATCCTTTATATAGGGCTGGAATGAACCTCGAACGTGGGGCGTTCTGGAACGTAGGGCGCTCCCTTCGTATGCAGCGCGTTCTGCGAGACGTCTTGCATCATCGAGTAGCGAGCTTCGGATTTGACCGACTATGCGACTAGAGTGGCGACGTGGTTAATCCGAGGCCCTGCATTACGAACGCGGGGCGTTCCCTTCGGACCAACCTCGAAGTGTGTGCTCAAATCTTTAAAAATCTGTAACTTCCACATACGAATTCCATTTTTGACGTTATTTATATCCACATGTAGGTGAGATTATACTATACAAATTTCGTTTAGACTCCGTCGGCTAATTTTGACTTTATTTTTAATATTATATTTTTAACAGGCCGTGATAGGAAAAGTTTGTTAAAAATTCATAACTTCTTCATCTGACGTCCGTTTACATCTGTTTTTTACCATTGTACTACTATTGACGAGACCTTCGATTCTCATTTAGGTTGCGTCGGCTAAAATCACTCGATCTTTATTTTGAGTTTTTAGTTGTATAGCGCTATTCCGAAACTTAGAAAAATGATAACTTCCTCATACGAAGTCAGATTTGGACGTTCTTTTTATGTATGTTTACGGTTTAATGTATTCTACGACTTTCATTTAGATACCTAAGGCTAAATAGTATTTTATTGAAAACTCACTTTTTACACTTAACAGTGTTTTACCGGTTTTGTTGCGGATCTTCGAGTAGTCATAACTTCTTCGTTATAACTCGGATTTTAGTGTTCTTTATATCTCTGAAAACCTTGTTACGATATCTATCACTTTATACATCCCAATTGAGATTTTTAAACATTTCATTTTTGACACTATTTTTATTATTTCAAAAATAAGTTACAATACTTGACTTTAGATCATTACATTGACTCCGAATATCGGGTTGTTACAGTACTCAAGTCAAGGAATTTTATGATGATACCAGGGAGCTTGTAAAGTGTAGGATTCTTCGAGTGTTTTTCTAATGGTTTATATGGTTTATGTTTCAATATGGTGGTCAATCGAGGAGGTTCTAGTGCAGATGGGGGTGCCGGTGCTAGTGTCGGTGATGGTTAAGGTTCGGTAGGGGTGGCAAATCGTGTCATCGTTTCGTGTTTTTAGCTAACACGACACGACACGAATTAATTTTACCCAACCCGAACACGACACGACACGATGTCGTGTTAGTTTTCATTAACACGAACACGAAAAAATAAAAAACACGAAAAACACGACAACACGATAACACGACAAAATTTAACAAAAAAACAATTTCCATAATAACGCCATCGATAAGTTCTTGCAAAAATTAAGTTTAAAAACGAAAAACACAAACTTAATGAAAAAAACAGCAAAAAATCACATCAAATAATGCTAAATATCTTCAAACTTGTCATTCCATCGCTTCATTTGTATCACTTCCCTTGCTATCCAATTCCATAATATCTTCTGTAAGATCTTGTAAACACAACTCTTCATCACCTACAAATAATAATAAACATATTATAATAGTTAAATCACTTTATAAAAATGTTTCAAAAAAAAAAAAAAAAACTACCTGAAATCCCAAACAACCAATCTTTTGCACAAATTATAGCTTCAACATTTTTATGTGCCAACGAACTTCGAAATTTATCAAGAACACGACCACCATTACTAAAAGCTGACTCGGATGCTACAGTGGAAACAGGGATGCTTAGAATATCCCGAGCCATGGAAGCGAGTTCCGGATAACGATATTGATGAGCTTTCCAAAATGAAAGAACATTTATATCTTCTGTAATAACACTTCTTGGCTCATCTAGGTATATCTCCAATTGTGATTTTTGAGACAAAGCGAACTCCTTAGTTTCATAAACTGTAAACTCCTATAAAACAGAAAATTAGTTAGTAAATGTAAAAAATCTGAGGCATTAAATTAATAAAAATTAATTAAGTACTAAAAACAACTTCTACTTACTTGTAGCATTTCTCTTGTGCTTTTGCTAAGCATTGTGTCATTCTTTTTGTTGACACTCTTGCATGAATCACTTGTTGATATAGTTGATGTTTTGTAAGGCAATCTAGTAACATATTCACTAAAGAGATCATGTAACTTCTCCCGAACACGATCACTATGCTCACGAAAATTACTTCCATAGAGTTTTTTGTAAGTAAACTCAACATATTGCATCTTATATCGTGGATCCAACACCGCAGCCATCGCCAAAATAGGACTATACTTAGACCAATATTTTGAGAACTTTGCATACATTTGGCCAGCCATATTCTTCATAAACTTATCCGAACTTTTCATTTCTTCTCTCAAAGTTCTTTCAACCGTCGAAACTGAAGGAAAATATAAGTTTGATGTGCAATATTTATTTCCAGAAAAAATGCATGTAACTTCATAAAATACTTCCAAGAATCTGAAAATCTTTTCCAATTTACCCCGTTCCTCATTACTTGGACAATCCAAATAATTAGAATCCATTAGTGCTAATCGGAAAAAAGCACGACGATAAAAAATAGCACTTTCGATCATAAGAAATGTAGCATTCCATCTAGTGGGAACATCTTGTCGCAAGCCTTTTTTTGGAATCAAATTGACTTGCTTCACAGCATTCATAAAGTTAGTTTTTCGTACTTGGGAACCCTTCACATACTTAATTGATTCTCTCACTTTGACAATGCCTTCATCAATAGCCTTCAATCCATCTTGAACTACTAAATTCAACACATGAGCACAACATCGAACATGAAAATAATCTCCATCACTACGAAGTGCACCTTCATTGCATAATTGACCTTTTAGGAGATTGACAAAAGTATCATTACTGGAAGCATTATCTAACGTTATTGTAAACAACTTTTTATCAATCCCCCAATCGGACAATATACTAGATATTGTTTCCGTTAAGCATACGCCATTGTGTGGAGGTGGCATATATTGAAAACTTAAAACTCTCTTTTGCAACTTCCACTCCATGTCAATGAAGTGAGATGTAACACATAAAAAACCATCTGTATTAATTGAAGACCACAAATCAACAGTTAATGAAATCCTACCAGGAAGTAACTCAAACAGATTCTTAAGTTTCAACTTTTCTCTTTTAAACAAATTTAACACATCATCTTTAGCAGTGTTTCTAGTAATGGTGATAACTTTTTCATTCAAGTACTGAAAGATTTCTCTAATTCCCTCGTACTCTACAAATTTAAAGGGAAGGTCATGCTTGACAATAGCTTCACTAAGAAGTTCACGAAATCTTTCAGGTTTAAAACCAGTAGAGTTTATTGAAAAAGAACCACCTGACTTTGAAAAAATAAACTGTGATATGTCTGTTTTGTCCCTTTTAGGACACTTTGTGATGTGTTTTCGCATGCTACCCGTCCCAGTCCTAGTTTCACAGATGTATCTTTTTTTGCACTGATTACATTCCGCCCTTTCCCTGCCATCTTTACTAATTGGAAGTCTAGTAAAAAACTTCCAAACCTCAGACCACCTTTCTCTTTCCATTTTTACATCCTCTTCTTCACCTTCTATTTTAACATCTATCTCCACTACATCAATGTCATCAGATTCTTCAAGTTCAACATCCTAAGATACAAATGCAAGCATATATTAAAAAACTTAGAAGCACAACAAGAAATCAGAAAAAAAAAAGTAATCAGAAACTTAAGCACAAGAGTAATCAGAAAAGAGCTTGTAAACAGAAAGTTAATAAAAAATTAAAATACCTGTGGAGCTACAGCTGCAGAAGCTGTGTCGAGTTTTGGCCTCTTCATATCAAAATTTAACCAATAGCCAAATCCTCTACAATCAGGAAGAAAAGAAAAAACAAACTATGAAATATAAGTTGTACATTTGTGTAAAAGACAAGAAGCAATCTAGAAAATAAAAGTATGTAACCAATACAGAAGAATAACATTAAACACAACACACAATAACAAAAAAGTGTATAATCAGTAGCTATATCCCCTACAATCAGTAAGAAAAGAAAAAAAAATCTATGACTAATAAGTTGTATATTTGTGTAAAAGACAAGAAACATTATAGAAAAAAGTATGTAATCAGATACAAAAGAATAATATTAAACACAACACACATTAATAAAAACGTGTATAATCAATAGCTATATCCCATACAAACAGTAAGAACAGGAAAAAAAACTGATAAGTTCTGCAGTTGCAAATAGGGATTAAGTATAAGTTATACAGCAAAATATACTAAAAAACTATAATCAAGAACGTGAATCAGGAAGAAGAGGAAAAAAAACGGAATCAAGAACATGAATAAGGAAGAACAGGAAAAAAGGACATAACTTGATTTCTTATTAAACTGTTTAAGAAATCAAATTAAACCCTTGATTAGAAAAACTGAAAAACGAGAATGATAGAGCATCTAATAACTGGAATCAATTATGAATATGTCTCAAGAATCAATTAAGAGGGAAAAAAACGAGTTATATAAGTTCTTAGCGGTTTAACAGCAAACTGAGAATCGATTAAGAACAAAATTTTAAAGAAGTTATTTTCGATTTAAGAGCACATGAATAAAAAATACCTTGATGTCAATCGGTAAGAACTAACAGTGCTTCACGCCTTTACCGTCTTCACTTGTTTCAATCAGCAATGGAGGTCAGCAACGCGATGAGAAGGTATTGGAAAATTAGGGTTAATCACGTGATTGGGATAAATGTTAGAGCATATACGTGTGATTTAAGGGAGAATTGCTGAATTGGAACCCTTTAATACAATCAATTGAGCATAGTGTCTTTAACAATGCCATCACTACAAGTATGGGGAAGGGAAATTGTCGATTGAGTTTCCAGTGCATGTTCTTTCAATTCTCAAAGGAGCCGACAAAACTTTTTTATTTAAATAATTATATTATACGCTTAAAATATAAAATTTATTATTTAAATTATTACAAAAATAAATATCGTGTCCATATCGTGGTTTAATCGTGTTTATAATCGTGTTATATTCGTGTTTATTTCGTGTTGTTATCGTGTTATTATCGTTTCGAATTACAGACATGAACACGACACGACACGATTTCGTGTTTCTTTTACACAACACGAACACGACACGAACACGAATTCGATTTTTTATTTCGTCCCAATTTCGTTTCGTGTCGTGTATTTTTATCGTGTCGTGTCGACTTTTGCCACCCCTAAGGTTCGGTCTCTGCGGCCGGGTTTACAGATGATCAGATGCGGGAGTTCATGTCAACGGATATTACCTGCAATATTCTTGAGCAGAATCCTGGAATCTTTTGCACGCTCAAGGAGGGTATTCTAGAGATTTTGGATGAGCGCTTTGGCGCTATTCATTCTGATATGGTGGTGATGATGGGAGCTCGCACTTTGACTTTTCGTGAGTTCCGGGCATGTGGAGCCCAAGTTCTTTGGGAAGAAGGACCCGATTGCGAGCAGGCGCTGGTTGGTAGACATCGGGAATGCCTTTCGATCTAACCTCTGTCCCGAGCAGGCGAAGGTTCAAATTGCATCCTATCCTCTGAAAGACATAGCTCAAGTGTAACACTTCATTAACCTTCACATCGAATTTGTTCCTTTTCTCTTTGGAATTGAAAATGAAGCAGCTGGAACCAAATACATGAATGAACTTGACATTAGGTTTTCAATTATTCAATACTTCATATGGAGTAACATAATCTCGCTTACTAAGGATTGGTCGATTTTGAGTAAAACATGTTGTTCTAATAGCATCCGCCAAGAAGTAAAGTGGTAGATTTGCAAATGACAGCATCGTTCTCGCAGCTTCGCAAAAAGATCGGTTTCGCCTTACAATGACCTCGTTCTATTGAGGAGTGTAAGGAGCCAAAAAGTTGTGAGTTACTCCTTTCGCAGTCAGAAATTCTTCAAAGGTTTGCTTTTTGAATTCCAAACCGTTGTCACTGCCAATGTTACGAACCAGCTTTCATACTTGAATCTCTATTTGCCTTATAAAATCCTTGAGCTTGGAGTGGCTTCTGATTTCTGCTTAAGAAAATGCACCCAGGTAAATCTGGAAAAATCATCAACAATTACAAGTATATATTTGTTACCACTAATTCTTTCAATTGCCGAAGGACCACAATGGTCTATATGCAAAAGTTCAAGTGGTTCTATGACTTTGGAGTTCACAACTGTTCGATGACTCTTCCTGATCTGCTTCCCTAATTCACAGGCTACACAAAGATGTTCCTTATCGAATTTCAAGAGTGGAAGCTGTCACACATGATCACCAATAACAAGTTTATTGATTTCATTGAAAATGAGGTGCGAGAGTCTACGATACCACAACCAGCTATCATCTGAAGGAGCTTTCTGATGGGATTTATGTATAAGAACAATCCTATGTGCTCATACAAACCCTAATGCTTGGATCTAGGTTTCTCTATTGTACATGCAATGAATCTAAGACTTACAAACCCTAAACTAGCATACATATTTTATAATTTAACATATAGAATCAGATCTAGATGTTTACCTCTTCAATGGAAGCTTGACTCTTCTTTCTTGGAGCTTAGAGTCACAATTGTAACTCCTCTAATGGCTTACAAACACCACAAGCAAGAAGGAAACTATGAGAGAGGAGGGAGGATGCTTAATTTCGGCCTAGGGTTTCTCTTGGGAAGCAAGTGGCCGAAAATTGAAGGCAGGGGTCTTATTTATATTGTAGGCTGCTAGGGTATCAGTATAAACCCTAATGGACAGCTTAGTCACCAAGCAGCCCAAGGAACCTTCTGGAATAGGGCCTTGGACGAAAATATGATGATCCTTCATCATAATTTCGTTCCCCTTAGTCCATTAGGTTTCCCAGCCCAAAACTCAACTATCATAAATTTGACAGTTTATGCCCCTTTATTTAATTAATCTCTTTTAGTCACCAAATTAATTCCTAATTAATTTATGACTAATACTAACTAAATAAATATGATTTCTCCTGTAATATATTATTCTTATAATATATTAATAAATCATATTATCCTCTCTCTCTCTCTCTCTCATCAAATTACCTTGTCTACTTGCTTTGGTGAAGGCAACCCAAAATGACCATGCACAACCGGGTCAAATACATACCAAATATAGTTACAAGCTTAGACACTAATCCAACAGTCTCCCACTTGGATAAGTCTAGTAACTATATCTCACATATGTCTTCAGGATCCGATTAGCAATCGTAGCTCTTATACGCTGTTGTCAACTCTGATCAAAATCTTGTCCTTCAGATAAGTGATCGTATAATCCTCTGTTCTAGATATCATGTTAAAAATACTTATTGTCTAACATTTTGTTCCTCGATTTCTGATTTATTCGACATAGAATTTAGTTGAACACATCAACTTCATCCTGACCAGGCCCAACACATAAGTCAAATCGAATCATCGAGTGGCCATATATCGCTTTTATCCTCTTAGAATAAAAGGAACAGAAAAATTTCGACTTATATGCTTTTATCATTCACTAGTCAAGTCACACACAATAATGCGTTTTATAACATCAAGTTACTGATGCGGTTTCGCATTATCAATGTATAATCAACTAGCAAACAATAACCATATCTATAGGTTTAAAGATTATATGATTTTATCATCTTGCAATCACTCGTGATACCTCTCATGAAGTGATACCAGCAAGCGCGGGTTTATTCCAATGCTCAAATCATATTTCATAAGCACTCATGAACTTTTTAGCAATCCTTTGCTATGTCTAAAACCTTTTTAGACAATCTACAATCAAATTCATGACAATATTCCTTCATATCTACTTCCAACATATGAGTGATTGTGGACTGTTTGAATAATCTGATTATTCAGGAAGTCAAAACATGCAAAATAGAAACAATAGATAAATAATCAACACAAGATAGCAACCTTTCTTATAAATAACACACCTTTATTTAATCATCAAATGTTGAATACAAAATTATCTATTACAAGTTTCCTACCTATCTAATCTAAACTAATATCGTCCTTTAGCCCAACGCTCCTAGCGTGCTGCAAATGCTTGACCCTACTCAGTCCCTTCGTAAGGGGATCTGCTAGGTTATCTTCTGACGATGCCCTCTTCACAACGAGGAGTCCCTCTTCTACCCGATGGCTAATAAAATGGTATTTTCGGACGATATGTCGAGATCTGCCATGATCCCTTGGTTCCTTGGTTAAGGCAACCGCTCATTCATTATCACAAAAAATTTCCATGGGCTCCTTTATGGATGGCATAACTCCAAGGTCTCCAATGAAGTTCTTCAACCATATAGCCTCTTTCGACGCTTTGCTTGCTGCAATGTACTCTGATTCGCACGTTGAATTAGCCACAATCTCCTGCTTGGAACTTTTCCAAGTCATTGCTCCTCCGTTAAGGGTAAAGACCCAGCCTGACTGCAAACGACAATTATCCCGATCCGCCTGAAAACTAGCGTCACCGTACCCTCGTACCCTTAAGTCATCCCTCCCACCGAGGACTAGAAACCATTACTTGGTCCTTTGTAGGTACTTAAGAATGTTCTTAACTGCAGTCCAATGGGCTCTACCAGGGTTTCCCTGATATATGCTGACCATGCTCAAGGCGAAAGTCACATCAGGGCGAGTACAAGTCATAGCGTACATGATAGAGCCAACTGCAGAAACGTAAGGTACTCGGCTCATATAAGCTATTTCTGCCTTTGTACTCGCATTGAGTCTTACTCAACTTGGTATTGCTTTGGATTGGCAACTCCCCTTTCTTGGAATTTTCCATACTAAAACGCTTTAGTACCTTATCCAAGTATGTATCCTGACGGAGTCTTATCAGTCTCTTACTTCTGTTTCTTATTATCCTTATTCCCAGAATATACGCAGCCTCTCCGAGGTCCTTCATAGCGAAACAATTCCTAAGCCAGGACTTGACCTCCTGCAAGGTTGGGATGTTGTTTCCTATGAGTAGTATGTCATCGACATACAATACGAGGAAGCTCAATATATTCCTACTGGACTTGACATACACACATGAATCATCTTCGCTTCTCTGAAAGCCAAACTCTCTGACCTTCTCGTCAAAACAAAGATTCCATCTGTGAGATGCTTGCTTCAATCCATATATGGACTTCTCAAGCTTACACACTCTATTTGGATGCTTCGCATTGACAAAACCCTCTGGATGATTAATGTAAACATCCTCAGCCAACTTTCCATTAAGAAAAGCAGTTTTCATGTCCATCTGCCATATTTCATAATCATGAAACGCAACTATTGCGAGCATCACCCTAATAGAGTTTATCTTGGCAACTGGCGAGAAGGTCTCATCATAGTCAACTCCAGGAGTTTGAGTAAAGCCCTTCACAACCAATCGCGCTTTAATAGTGTGCATATTCCCATCCATGTTTGTATTCTTCTTGAAGATCCACTTGCATCTGAATGTCTTACGACCTGACACATTATCAACCAAATTCCAAACTTGGTTGTCGTACATGGACTGAATCTCGTTGTCTATTGCCTCTTTCCACTTAGCAGACTCCGGGCCTGCCATGGCTTCCTTGTAGCGGCTAGGTTCGTCCAAATTTACTAGTGTACTATCACTAATAAATGTATCCCCTTCAGTAGCAATATGGAATCCATACAACTGGGGTGGAACACTAGCCCCACTGGAACGTCTAAGAGGTAAGGACTCGTCAGCAGGTTCAACAGGAGTTTCCTACTCATGTTGAGAGCCATTGTTAGAAGTTCCTTCATCGCTTTGCTCTTGAATCTCTTTAAGATCAATTTGCCTCCCATTGTCCTCTTGGCTTATGAGTTCTCTATCTCAGAAAACCCCTCTCCTTGTAACGAAGACAACATTGTCACTCGGTCTGTAGAAGAGATAGCCAAAGGACTTCTGTGGATAGCCAGTGAAATAACACTTCTCACTACGAGGTTCGAGCTTGCTGTGAGTCTCTCTTCGTACGAAAGCCTCTCAACCCCAAACCTTGATATGTGCCAACGAGGGAGCTTTCCCTGTCCATATCTCGTGAGGTGTTTTGGCAACCTTCTTGGTGGGAACTAAATTAAGGATATGGGCGGCCGTCTCTAAGGCTTACCCCCAGAAAGCTATTGGTAACGAACCCCGAGTCATCATAAAATGAACCATGTCCAACAAGGTCCGATTACGTCTCTCAGCCACACCATTCAATTGTGGCGTTATCGGAGGCGTCAATTGCGAAACGATTTCGCATTCCTTTAGATAGTCGTGAAACTCAATACTTAGATACTCTCCTCCTCGGTTTGACCGAAGCATCTTGATTTTCCTGCCCAGCTGATTCTCCACTTCATTCTTAAACTCTTTGAACTTTTCAAAGGTTTCTGACTTTTTGCTTGCACAAGTAGATATATCCATATCTGCTATAATCATCTGTAAAAGTCACGTAGAATCGGCAAGCATCCCTTGTGGTGGATCTAAAGGGTCCACACACATCGGTGTGTATGAGATCCAATAGACCCTCAACCCTTTCACAAGTGCCAGTGAAGGGTGACTTGGTCATCTTCCCAAGTAAACAAGATTCACACACGTCATCGTCCCTAAGTTCGAATGACTCCAAGACTCCATCCTTTTTGATTTGGGCTATGCGTTTCTTGTTTACATGGCCAATGCGACTATGCCACAAGCATGCTTTGTCCAAACTATTGGACGAATCAATATTCAACACATCATTTCCCAAATTATCAACAATTAACACAGATTCATAAATCCCATTACAAGGTAATGCATTGAAATAAAAAACACCATTAAAATAAACATTACTAGAACCATTACTATTATCAAATGAATATCTGAAACCTTGTTTATATAATCCATGAAAAGAAATGATGTTCCTTGCCATATCTGGCGAATAGCAACAATTATTTAAATCTAATCCTAACCCATTACTCAACACTAAAGAATAAATCCGAATCTGGTCACAGGCGATGATCTTCTATTTCCCATAACCAAGTTTATCTTCCCATGTTCCACCTCCCTACTTCTTCTTAGGCCCTACAAATCAGAACAAATGTGGAAACCACAACGTGTATCAAGAACCCATGAAGTAGCAAGTGATGAGTTGTTAGATTTAATAGAATACATACCTACAAAGGTGGGCTTTATCTTCCCATCTCTAATGTCCTGAAAATATTTGGGGAAGCTTCGTTTCCAGTGGCCCTTCTCGTGGCAATAGAAGCACTCTGCCTCCTTAGGGTCAGAGGAGGGTTTAGCAGAACCTGCTTTCGTCCCACTAGAGGATGAACCATCACGGGACTTTCCCTTTTGGTGGCTCTTTGAAGGAGCCTTCCTCTTCTTTCCCTTCCCTTGGCCAAATGCCAACACAGGAGCAGCCACAGCAGGGGATGATGCAACAGATTTTTCCTTGAGGTTGCTCTCAGCAGTCCTTGAAGCTTACTCAAGGAGACCTCCTCCTTATTCATGTGGTAGGTCATTCTGAACTAGTTGTAGCAGGAAGGCAAGGAGTGGAGGATGATGTCGATAGCCAAATCCTCATCAAACTTAACATTAGGTTTGAGAAGATGATGAACATACCTCTGCATTTTCTGCAAATGCGAGGTTAGGGATTCTCCACTCCCCATCTTAGCGGTGATCATGTTAGTAATGATCTCATAGCGCTTTGGTGGTATATGTCCAAAAAATCTTGATGCATCTCATATGGATATATGTCCTCATAGGACTTTTGGAGTTCGAGGTACATGGTGGCCGGCATGATGCAATGAACTTTCGTAGCATCACGCCCGTGGGCCTCAAAGGCAGCCAACTCTTCAGGAGTAGCAACATCTGGGTTGATCTTTTCAAGTTTCTCATAGAGGACATATTCTTTGTCCTCATAAGAAGTGATCATATGAATGTATATCATCCACTCGTTGAAATTCGACCCATCAAATGTCACCTTTTGGCATAGGTTCATTAGCGACAATGACCCAGAAGCGTTGTTGTTTGCGTTTTCGTTAGACATCTGAAATAGAAAGGAACAAAGTTTGATTAGAAATGAATCCCCAATTAAACACCCAAATGAGAAATTAGGGCTAGGATCCAACAACATTATTTACAACTTAGAAAAGGGATGTCGTAATCTACAAGTAAATAATTTGAATGTAAGTGAATGAAGACTCACTAATTTTCACCATGAAAAATGAAAAGGAAGATTAAGTTTTAAATGTATTTGAAAACTCCTAGATCTTTGAGATTCATTGAACTTTTCATTGGCATGTTTAAATCTCGATATGCACTTCAAATTTGCGATTGGGATGCCGAGGGTCGCAAACAAGTTGTGAATAACCATGCGAACCAACATGGTGCACTCAATGTCTCTATCACCCAATCAATGTGTGCCGATTAGCCACGCACACTCCATTGATATATGATAAACATCGAGCCACCCTTCGCCACCAATGTCAATCCCAAATTAGTGTGTCGGTTAACCACGTACGCTCCACTAACGTTTGACAAGGGTGCAAAGTGTAATTCCATGGAATAACATCATTTTCAGATTTTACCCTAAAGTAACTAAGATTGAGAATTTGTAAAAAAAACATTATAGTTACTTTGTAAATTCATTATACTTGTAATGAGGAATTAATTTCCCTATCCTATCCGTTCGGCTAACGACCCTCCACCAGTCAAGCAAGCGGTGGGTGTGAGTGTACACTTATTAAGCGCCATTTTATAGGCATCAACCTTATACCCACCTTTTTGACTGACTTCGTGAATGAGGCCTACTATCGATAAGACTAGCTTATTCTTATTCATATATATATATATATATATATATATATATATATATATATATATATATATATATATATATATATATATATATATAAATCTTGTAATAATAAAGTATAAGGTTGATTTTTAAACTTGTAAAAATCTAAGGGTTGAAATTTAAAATTTTTCAAAATTAAACTCTTAATCAAAATTTAAATTTCAAAAATTGGGGGCAAGTTTTGAACTTTTCAAAACATAAGGGATCAAATAACAAATAATATAAATCACACAATTAATTTAATGATTATCGATATTTGACCTAATCCATTTTCTTGCAAGATAAGTTACCCAATTAATTCAAATATTCAATTTTAATTACAAAAGGAAATTATTATTTAATCAATTGGTAATTATCTTTTGTTTTTGGAAAGGATAGTATTACAATGACATTAAAATTCGAATTTTATTAGTAAAAACAGATTAGGAAACTGTCCCTCAACATTAACAGCAAAAAATCCCGAGAATGCCTCTGTCTGACGATCCGATTCGCCAAGTCACTCATGGACTCGCCGAGTTGGGCTAACTCGCCGAGTTCATGACGTGAATCACCGAGTCATGTCGAAAAGAATCCAGAAAAACAACTTTCAGCATGTTAATCATACAAAGCATCCATACAACAGAAACCAATCAAGTCTCTAGTACCACTGATGGGATTTATGCATAAGAACAATCCTATATGCTCATACAAACCCTAATCCTTGGATCTAGGTTTCTCTATTGTACATGCAATGAATCCAAGACTTACAAACCCTAAACTGGCATACATATTTCATAATTTAACATATATAATCAGATCTAGATGTTTACCTCTTCAATAGAAGCTTGAGTCTTCTTTCTTGGAGCTTAGAGTCACAACTGTAACTCCTCTAATGGCTTACAAACACCACAAGCAAGATATCAACTATGAGAGAGGAGGGAGGATGCTTAATTTCAGCCTAGGGTTTCTCTTGGGAAGCAAGTGGCCAAAAATTGAAGGCTAGGGGTCTTATTTATACTGTAGGCTACTAGGGTTTCAGTCTAAACCCTAATGGAGAGCTTAGTCACCAAGCAGCCCAAGGAACTTTCTGGAATAGGGCCTTGGACGAAAATATGACGATCCTTCATCATAATTTCGTTCCCCCTTAGTCCATTAGGTTTCCCAGCCCAAAACTCAACTATCATACATTTGACAGTTTATGCCCCTTTATTTAATTAATCTCTATTAGTCACCAAATTAATTCCTAATTAATTTATGACTAATACTAACTAAATAAATATGATTTCTCCTTTAATATATTATTCTTATAGCATATTAATAAATTATATTATCCTCTCTCTCTCTCTCTCATCAAATTACCTTGTCAAGTTGCTTTGGTGAAGGCAACCCAAAAGGACCATGCACAACTGGGTCAAGTATATACAAAATATAGTTACGGGCTTAGACACTAATCCAACACTTTCACTAGTAGGTAGATAGTTGGTTTCGCTTTGATGGGGTTCAGATTTAGAGGATACATCTCGCCTTTTTGTTTGGACTTTGACAACACAGTTTTGAATTTCTTCTCAATTATCTCATATCCCTCGTCGTCAAATGATACCTTCAATCCAGTACCTACAACTAATTGAGAGACACTTATGAGGTTGTGTTGCAGGCCTTTTAGGTATGCTACCTTGCGAATGGAAAATTCTCCATTCGTGATCATTCTGTATCCCTTTATTTCTCCAAGTGAATTATTTTCATACTTCACTCTTCCTCCATCCTTTAGTACTCTAAACTCTCTCAGCTCTTCCTTCCTCCCTGTGATGTGATGCGAGAAACCATTGTCAATGTACCATTCAGAGTCAAACAGCTCGTCATGAATCACCTACAAAAATCAAAGAGATTTAGGAACCCAAGGTTGTTTGGGTCCACGTGAGGCTTTCATAGGAAAAGTAATTGCAACATCAACTAAATAAGATCTATTGATTAAGGTGGAGTTATTTTTCTTTGTGATTTTAAAAATAGTGATCCTATTATCTTTTGAGTCTTTATCTTTTGTGGATATTTTTTTCTCAACTCTTTTTGGGTTAGTTTCGAACTTCTTGAAAGGAGGTTTGGGCTCTGAAACTATCTTTTCTTTGCCCTTAACATCTTTTGATGTCTCGGTAGAATGTGAAGCATTCTTGTTAGGAGAGAAATGAGACTTCGACTTCTCCATAGGTTTCCTTGATTCGGAAAATAGGGTTTTTGAAAAACGTTTTGTTATAAAACTCGTGGAGACTGAGATCGAGTTCATGAAAAAATCCCAGGGTTCGCATGTGAAGAGACTTTCGCATTTGGATTGGATGATTTTTCTTGATAAACAAAGTTAGGATTTTTGGATTTCTATAAGTGCTTTCTTTCATTTAGGTTTTTATTATATCTCACATTTCTTTAACGTTTTTGAGCGGCAAATTGCTCAGAGGACTTATGAATACTAGCTCTAGGTTTCATCTTTCTGACAGGAGTTTCAGCCTGTTTGGATGATGTATCATTTGGAACATTCTTAGTTCCACTCGGAGTCCCTTTCTCGTAGCTTGAGTTGACCTTGTTCAACAGGTCTGCTACGTATCTTCCTTTTGTTCTCTAAGAGGTCATTTCAGAGAGACCTTTGGTTTCGTCTGCATTGTTAATAGGGGCTGACCAAAAATAATCGTCTCACGCATCAGCATTGTCTTCTTCTACCAGGGACGTTAGTTCTATAGTCTGATTTTTCTTCAGTCCGGTAGTTGCGAAAAATTGGTTAGGAATTGTTCTAACCTTTTGGAAAATTAAAGCCTTTTCTTTTAAAATCTTTGGATTATTCTCTGAAATACGAGCAAACTCAACTGAATTTTTAGAAATTAAGACTTTCGCAGGTTCAGGTTCACTTTTAACAAATTTTGAACAATCAACTTCATCCTCCATAGAGATTTCACTCATGTCACTATCATCGTCGAATTTAGATACATTTTCAACATTAAGTTTATTTTCTGAACTCAACTTAGTGCATAAAGAGTTAAATTTTTGTACAGTTTCAGATTTGATTTTCTCTTTATCTTTTTTCATATAAAATTTGTCTTAATATCTCTTTATGGTCTTTGGACTGTATGTAAGATTCAATTTTGTTCAGACCAATTTTGTAGGCATCTTAGACTTCTTCTGATGATACGATTGATTCGCACTTGTAACATTCAACATCGATTTCGTCCTCTTTCAATTCAATAAAAGGCAAAATCATCTTGTGGATTTTCTTTCCTATCTTACAATCAATATGCAGTTGTGTAATATTAAAATAAAGCCGTTTTGCAATCAAACAAAAAAAGTTACGTTGTTTTAAAATCCCCAAATTTCCACGTTGCGAATAAATTAAATTATCCCTTGTAACGTCCCAAAATTCACGACTAAAAATTTCTTTTAGTAAAATATCACTTAAAGTAAAATCATCATTTCAAAACATAAGCAGAGTATTAGTTCCAAATCACATGTTCATTATCAAAGTAAAACATTCCCAGGCTGACTAATCTATGGTGTGTGCCATGCGATCATCCCGAGCTCCATCATCCGCTACCGGAAGTACCAAAAACCAAAACTGAAAGCCGTAAGCACGAAGCTTAGTGAGTTCCCCAGATACCACATACCATACAAACCATTCATAGCCAAGAACCATACATAACTGACTTATCCATAACCAAGTAAGGTGCTATGTGCCAAACATAGTCTTGCCATTATGCCACGGGCCGCACGTGGTCTTCCTGGTCAAGCCTGGGCCGCTCCCTGGGTCTTACAGACAAGTGCCAAGGGCCACCCCCTGGTCTTACAGACGTGTGCCAAGGGCCACCCCCTGGTCTTACAGACAAATGCCAAGGGCCACCCCCTGGTCTTATAGACAAGTGCCAAGGGCCACCCCTGGTCTTCTATGCAAGTATCACAAAGACAACCGTACATACTACTCTACTTAGCTAAACAGCATACAATGTGCCAGAAGCCACCTCCTGGTCTTTCATATCTATAGCATACAATGCGCCAGGAGCCTCCTCCCGGTCTTTCATACATATTGCCTAGGGCTAACCCCCGGGTCTTCCTACCATACAACGTAACATACTGTGTGCCAGGAGCCGCCCCCTGGTCTTTCATGCATATTCTAAATGGGCCGGCATTGGTGCCCTAGACCCATACAAACAGTGAGGAGACTCACCTGATACTGCTGAACTACTGCTGCTAAACCCTTTGACCGCTACCTGACCACTGACTAAACTCCTGCTCTACTTGCTTCCCGAGCTATCAATATCAAAGCAACACTGAGTCTAACTGACCCCTGAAAGACAACCAAGTCAACTCAGGTCAAAGTCAAAGTCCTGGTCAAAGTCAACCTTCTAGGTCAACCCTACTCGTCGAGTCACCCTACTGACTCGCCGAGTTCATAAGTCCAGAGTCCTTCCACTCGCGACTCTACTCGCCGAGTCAGCCCCTGACTCGCCGAGTCTACTGATTCCCGATTCCTGTCCTGTCCAACTCACTGAGTCCTGGCTCGACTCGCTGACTCGAGTCTTAACTCGAAGGGTTTGGGACCACGCGACCTGACTCGCTGAGTCTAAGAACAGACTCGCCGAGCACACGGCAATCTTCATCCAACTCGCCGAGTTGTTCATCCAACTCGCCGAGTTCATGCCTATCTTCATCCGACTCGACGAGCTGTTCATCCCACTCGTCGAGTTCCTCCTCATCTTCATGGTACTCTCCGAGTCCATTCATATCTCCCAACATGCAGAGGGCTTTTGAGTCATGCAGGGACTCCAATCCATAGATCCATACTTCCAAAACTCCATCCCCATGTAAAGTTGCAAACCTTACGTATAACTAAAGAGATCTAGGCTCAAAACACATTAGGGTTTGGTTTAAGGACACAAGAGCTTCACCAACTACTCATCTCCTGATGCTTTATGACATAATGGACTAACCCAACCATAGATCTGAAGTGGCAACAACATATCTAAGCCCCTAACCTGATTTGGGTCTCAAACAACCATAAAACCCCCAAAACTCATGACAAAATAGATCTAGATGCAAAGAATAGAAAATGGCAGCTTAATACCTCCAAGATGAACACAAACTGAAGTAGATCTCGAGCACACACCTCTCCCTTGAAGCAACCTTATTGATCTTCAAGTTTCCTCTCCAAAGTCTCCTTCCTCCAAAGCTATTTCTCTCAATAATGGAAGTTCACACGAATTATAGGGTTTACAGGTCCTCTGGGGTGATATGGGGGCTGAGGGAGGGACATAACACCCTTTATATAGGATACAACTCCCGAAATTAGGGTTTTCCTCGCACAGACCAGACTCGCCGAGTCGGTCACTTACTCCTCGGCCCGGATCCCGCTCGGACTCGCCGAGTCCTTCCTTGGACTCGCCGAGTCCCTCCTAAATTTAGGGTTTCCTTTACTTTCTTGGCTTTCAAAATCTTGGGTGTTACAACTCTCCCCCACTTAAACTGAACTTCGTCCTCGAAGTTTACCATGACCCACCGCCTGCGATCTGCCTCCAATACCCAACACCAGCCGCCTACCTGCGCTGGTCTTCCACCTGGTCATTCTGACTAACATCAATCTCGCGGGTAAACCTCGGGTCAAACCTGACCCCGAACAACTTAGAAACAGAACTTACTCATCCGATAATCCTTCTGGTACTCACCGAGTACTGCACTGAACCTATAGGGGTTCACCCCTTCTTTCCGTGCGCAAATTTCTTGCCTTCCCAAGGCAAAGCCTCATAACCGACTTTTCCTCTGACACTGTGAAGGCCCTATCCTTCATTAACTCCATCACCCCCGCTATTCCCAGAGCGGGTCATCACCGTCTGCCACCACTGACACTGCTCTCTGACAGAACTTGGTGCCTAGCACCCCTCGACCAACTATCTGAATTCAACCATAGACTGCTTACCAGCACTGCTACTGGATGGAAATTCCAGCTATTCCTTATTTGCCTTCCGGATGAACTGAGACCACCTTGGTCCCTACCAATCTACCAATATCTGGATTACCAGCTCCCACCGGTAGCTAGCCCCAACTCAACTCCTAGTCGCTCACACCGCTGTCTCACTAATCTAATGCTATGGGCCACACCGCAGTCTTACTAGTCTGATGCTACGGGCCACACCGTAGTCTCACTAATCTGATGCTACGGGCCACACCGCAGTCTTACTAATCTGATGCTACGGGCCACACCGCAGTCTTGCTAATCTGATGTTACGGGCCACACCGCAGTCTTACTAGTCTAATGCTATGGGCCACACCGAAGTCTAACCATACTCTCATACGATTGTTGCGGACCACACCGCAGTCTTAATATACTTCCCTTACTATTAGCCACTGGTGAATGCTACGGCCATCCGGTAGTCTGACAACACCTTTCTATCCCGACTAGCTGCTAAGGGATGCTACGACTAACCCATAGTTGGTTATACAGCACCACCGAGCACTCCCAGATGGTACTCATGTCCCCAAATAGAACTCCCAACCGATTCCTATGTAATCCGCGACCGGAAATTTCGAGAATGAGATCTCACAATTGGCAAGTTTTCCAAACTTCCAATTTACTCTATCCTCCAACCATACAGTCCTGAGCTGTCTTTCTTACTAACAAGAGAGCGAACTTATTCCAGTTCAAGACCCCTTCTACTCCCATAACCTGATTGTTTCTCCCCTACTTAGCCTCAGCTAAGTCTTTACTGTCTGCGAAAACCCGAAGATCTCCACTCCCTCCTTCCTTACACGATAGGCATGATAACCACCATCGCCCTATCCCTGCTAGCGATCCGTCTCCAGCCCACTCCAACTACCGCATGATTACCGAATACTAGACGAACACCGCCCGCATCCCTGATGCTAAAAAAATATCCTCTAAGCTCTGACTACTATCCTTACAGTCCGAATAACTGGGCACAGACTCCTTGGTGATAAGCCACTTTCCTTGATGCTTCCGAAAGCCATCCTGAACGCCCAGCTTAGAACCATCAAATCCCGATGATGGTGGCTAACCACTTCCCGAATCGTTTTCAACCATACCCAAGATGATACCGAACACTTCGAACCCAAAGTGAAAGATGACCTACACTAGCTACTAATAGCTCCTGGTATGCAATTGGCATATGACAATTCCAAAATACACTCCAAATACATGCAGAGAGGCAAATCATACATAAAATCGTCTGAGACTAGGGCAAAAACTTCCATAATTCATATAAGAATGAAAATAGCCATAGATACGTACCTGCAACATTCCTTTCTGTAGTCCGGATCCTCCGCACCTGTCACTGCATGGCACTACCCTCTCGCCCATCCGTAATCCTCATAGTCGCTGGGGCAGGCACACTCCTTGCTCCTCCCCTCATCATCGGTCGGTCGGTCCTTTTGTGTCCCACCTGATTGCAGTGAAAACATAATGGGCTTGCCCCCCATGGGCAGTCCCTGCTGACGTGACCATCACTGCCACACTTGTAGCAGCCGAAACCCCTGGAACGACACACTCCCTCGTGCGGTTTCCCGCACGTGCTGCACTGACTTCGGCTCGACTGAATCCTGGATCTGTAATTTGAAACCTTGGGCTTTTTGCCCAAACCTCCTGAACCCGAAACCGCCTCCAGTTTCCTCTTCTTCTCCATCTCAAGATCAATCTCCCATTCTCGAGCCATAGAAATCATATCTTCCAACGTCTTACAGCCGGACCTGCTTACGAACTCCCTGATGTCGGCTCTCAACATCTCATGGTACCGAGCCTTCTTCATTTCCTCATCCGCGACATACTGCGGTACAAGAAGAGCCCTCTCCCTGAACTTGGCGGTGATCTCCGCCACAGTCTCAGTAGTCTGCGTCAAATTCTGAAACTCTCGTGCCAGCTGCTGCACCTCAATCATTGGCGAAAACTCCGCCCTGAACTTGGCCGAGAAATCGCTCCAAGTCATCGCGTCCAACGCGGCATCATCTCCCAGAGCATGACCAATCTCTTCCCACCAATCCCTCGCTCTGTCCTTCAGAAGACAGGAGGCGAGTCTAACCTTGTCCCCCTCGGGACACTTGCTCGTACGAAAAGCGTTGGCTACATCCGCCAACCATCTGCTGCTAGCAATGGGGTCCCTAGCCCCATGATAATCCGGTGCCCCGCAGGCTCTGAACTCTCGAAATGTCAAGGTACGCGCTCCCATCAATGCCATCATCTCAGTACGGAAGGCTCCCAACCTCTCATCCAAAATCTCCAGTATACCCTCCTTGACCGTGCCAAAGATCACAGGAGTCTGAGCTAGAATACTGCGCGTAACCTCAGCTGATATCAACTCTCTCATTCGCTCCTCGAGCTGCTCGGCCCCTGAACCCGAGCCTGATCCCTCTCTGGCGCCTGATCCGCCCGCTGGTCTCTCTCGCAATGTCACCATGCTGAAAATATACCACAACCACTATCAGAATACTCATCACTGATGCGAGACCAAACATACCCTGCCAGGTTCCCAGTCTTGTCTCGGCCTTTCCCGAATCGAGTACGGATCCTCTGCTTTCAGTAGTACGGGCCCATACTACCTTCCACATCTATCCGTACTTTCCTCAGGAATTGCTTTGACTCCACCAGGTCCCTCATCCACTAATACTGCTCCCAACACTATCTCGTCCTAGGCTTACCCTAGGGAAACCTCTGACTCAACACAAACCAGTCCTCAGCTGCTGAAGGTCTCCTTATGATGCCAATTAGCCACCACCTGGATACCATCACATGCGACGAGGCTCAGATAATCCTTCAAGTAAAAGACTCATCCTTACAACGGTTAGACTCAGACGAGAGCTGCGCAATAGGGCCAAATCTAGCACTCTGAGATTATTCAACCCTGATCACATGTGACGTGACGTATCCACCTAATGGCTAACTCCCATCACTCAGAATCCCACAATGCACAAAGCAAGCAGCATTCGGACAAGGGGAAAATCTAACCACCACATACTCAAGCAATCATATCCAAATAGCAAGAATCTGAACTAGCATGCAACATAAACTCATAAACTCAGGCATAACCTAAACAGGCTATCCTACTACTATCTAATCAACACTATCATGCAGCTCGAAAGCACAAATAACAGGCACGTAAGGCATCATCCCTAGATCCTTAGTCCTATTCTAGCATGCTGTTCTATCAACTGATAAGCATAACATAAACTTGTATGGGTAATTTGGGGTACTTACTTGAGCTCGGTATATTGCATGCACCACACCTCTTTTCTCTTTTCAAAGTTCTTTTCTTTCTGAATTCTTTTTGCTTTTCTAAAACTGTTTTTTTTTTCGTTCTCAAAATTCTTTTTTTTTTACAAAACTGTCTTTTCAGTTTTGAAAACCTTTTATCCGACGCCTCAGTTTGAGTTCAGGCACACCCGAGAGTATGTCCGAATCCCTCAAGCCAAGGCTCTGATACCAACTTGTAACGTCCCAAAATTCATGACTAAAAATTTCTTTTAGTAAAATATCACTTAAAGTAAAATCATCATTTCAAAACATAAGCAGAGTATTAGTTCCAAATCACATGTTCATTATCAGAGTAAAACATTCCCAGGCTGACTAATCTATGGTGTGTGTCATGCGATCATCCCGAGCTCCATCATCCGCTACCGGAAGTACCTGAAACCAAAACTGAAAACCGTAACCACGAAGCTTAGTGAGTTCCCCAGATACCACATACCATACAAACCATTCATAGCCAAGAACCATACATAACTGACTTATCCATAACCAAGTAAGGTGCTATGTGCCAAACATAGTCTTGCCATTATGCCACGGGCCGCACGTGGTCTTCCTGGTCAAGCCTGGGCCGCTCCATGGGTCTTACAGACAAGTGCCAAGGGCCACCCCCTGGTCTTACAGACGTGTGCCAAGGGCCACCCCCTGGTCTTACAAACAAATGCCAAGGGCCACCCCCTGGTCTTATAGACAAGTGCCAAGGGCCACCCCCTGGTCTTCTATGCAAGTATCACAAAGACAACCGTACATACTACTCTACTTAGCTAAACAGCATACAGTGTGCCAGAAGCCACCTCCTGGTCTTTCATATCTATAGCATACAATGCGCCAGGAGCCTCCTCCCAGTCTTTCATACATATTGCCTAGGGCTAACCCCCGGGTCTTCCTACCATACAACGTAACATACTGTGTGCCAGGAGCCGCCCCCTGGTCTTTCATGCATATTCTAAATGGGCCAGCACTGGTGCCCTAGACCCATACAAACAGTGAGGAGACTCACCTGGTACTGCTGAACTGCTGCTGCTAAACCCTTTGACCGCTACCTGACCACTGACTGAACTCCTGCTCTACTTGCTTCCCGAGCTATCAATATCAAAGCAACATTGAGTCTAACTGAACCCCGAAAGACAACCAAGTCAACTCAGGTCAAAGTCAAAGTCGTGGTCAAAGTCAACCTTCCAGGTCAACCCTACTCATCGAGTCACCCTACTGACTCGCCGAGTTCATAAGTCTAGAGTCCTTCCACTCGCGACTCTACTCGCCGAGTCAGCCCCTGACTCGCCGAGTCTACTGATTCCCGATTCCTGTCCTGTCCAACTCACTGAGTCCTGGTTCGACTCGCTGACTCGAGTCTTAACTCGAAGGCTTTGGGACCACGCGACCTGACTCGCCGAGTCTAAGAACAGACTCGCCGAGCACACGGCAATCTTCATCCAACTCGCCGAGTTGTTCATCCAACTCGTCGAGTTCATGCCTATCTTCATCCGACTCGACGAGCTATTCATCCCACTCGTCGAGTTCCTCCTCATCTTCTTGGTACTCTCCGAGTCCACTCAAAGGACTCGTCGAGTCCATTCAGATCTCCCAACATGCAGAGGGCTTTTGAGTCATGCAGGGACTCCAATCCATAGATCCATACTTCCAAAACTCCATCCCTACGTAAAGTTGCAAACTTTACGTATAACTAAAGAGATCTAGGCTCAAAACACATTAGGGTTTGGTTTAAGGACACAAGAGCTTCACCAACTACTCATCTCCTGATGCTTTATGACATAATGGACTAACCCAACCATAGATCTGAAGTGGCAACAACATATATAAGCCCCTAACCCGATTTGGGTCTTAAACAACCATAAAACCCCCAAAACTCCTGAAAAAATAGATCTAGATGCAAAGAATAGAAAATGGCAGCTTCATACCTCCAAGATGAACACAAACTGAAGTAGATCTCGAGCACACACCTCTCCCTTGAAGCAACCTTCTTGATCTTCAAGTTTCCTCTCCAAAGTCTCCTTCCTCCAAAGCTATTTCCCTCAATAATGGAAGCTCACACGAATTATAGGGTTTACAGGTCCTCTGGGGTGATATGGGGGCTGAGGGAGGGACATAACACCCTTTATATAGGATACAACTCCCGGAATTAGGGTTTTCCTCGCACAGACCAGACTCGCCGAGTCACCTTGGCCGACTCGCTGAGTCGGTCACTTACTCCTCGGCCCGGATCCCGCTCGGACTCGCCGAGTCCTTCCTTGGACTCGCCGAGTCCCTCCTAAATTTAGGGTTTCCTTTACTTTCTTGGCTTTCAAAATCTTGGGTGTTACAACTCTCCCCCACTTAAACTGAACTTCGTCCTCGAAGTTTACCATGACCCACCGCCTGCGATCTGCCTCCAATACCCAACACCAGCCGCCTACCTGCGCTGGTCTTCCACCTGGTCATTCTGACTAACATCAATCTCGCGGGTAAACCTCGGGTCAAACCTGACCCCGAACAACTTAGAAACAGAACTTACTCATCCGATAATCCTTCTGGTACTCACCGAGTACTGCACTGAACCTATAGGGGTTCACCCCTTCTTTCCGTGCGCAAATTTCTTGCCTTCCCAAGGCAAAGCCTCATAACCGACTTTTCCTCTGACACTGTGAAGGCCCTATCCTTCATTAACTCCATCACCCCCGCTATTCCCAGAGCGGGTCATCACCGTCTGCCACCACTGACACTGCTCTCTGACAGAAATTGGTGCCTAGCACCCCTCGACCAACTATCTGAATTCAACCATAGACTGCTTACCAGCACTGCTACTGGATGGAAATTCCAGCTATTCCTTATTTGCCTTCCGGATGAACTGAGACCACCTTGGTCCCTACCAATCTACCAATATCTGGATTACCAGCTCCCACCGGTAGCTAGCCCCAACTCAACTCCTAGTCGCTTCCAGCGACTTTCGAAGAAACTTTACCAATAACCGCTCAATCCATTCTGCCACTAAATCATGCACCTGATACATTCGCCCTAACGAATAGGGACCGATGAATGCTACGGGCCTCCCCGTAGTCTTACAACACTTCTACGACTTTCAGAGTCCCGGCCGCCATCAGTAGCGTAACCCCTTTGCTCTGAAACGTCATTGCTGACCATCAAGCATCTTTCACTAAACCGTGAAACTTCATCCTTCGCAACAAAGCTTTTCCCATGAGTTGGTCTACAAACCTCTTCGTCCTCTGAATCAGTCGACCACACTTCGACTCTTCCAAACTCATCATCCTGCTCCTGCACAATCAAAGCAGGTTTAGCGTCATCTGCATTTTTATTCTTTTTAACAGAACATTCTATACATACTGGTGACAGACAAGGTTTTCCAACAGAACATTCTATACATACTGGTGATAGCCAAGGTTTTCGTACTTATAGATTAATTTAACAAACTAATATGTTAGAAAATATTAGATTTTCTTGGAAACAATGTAAATGTTTTTCACTGATTCATTAATGGGTTTTCATTACAAAAACATGCTTATGAACTCACCAACTCTTATGCTGATACTCTCTTTTGTATTCTCAGGAAATCAGTAGGCAGGTACCTTGGCAGAATTTTGAGAAGACGGAGCATATAGAGTCACGTCTTTATTTTTCTACTTTTGATGTATATAAATATGAATCAAACAAATGTAAATATGTTTATATATATATTCAATGTAATCGTTGTGTTTACTTTAATTACTATGATGCAATTGTTGTGATACTACAAATGACGTCATCCACCCCCGAACGTTTCTGCCGTTCCAGTTTGGGAGTGTGACAGATTGGTATCACAGCTATTGTTTATAGTGAGCTAAGTATACCGAACCTTATATGGTGTACAACTATAAACACTAAAGGGCCGAAGCGCTCTGGAACTAAAATTATACTTAAAAAATTGAAGTATTTTACCAAAGTATACAAGTATACATATGTACAAGAAGCTAGCATAGTAAGAACTACATAAAAGTATTTAGGGCGAGTTGGACACTGTGGTTAAACCTGGATAGATATGTAGTCATATGTGGGGCCAATATAACCTGATCAACTATATTTGTCCGAGATATGACCAACATGTGTTTGGGAGTGACTGTGGTGTCGCAACAAGTCTAAAACTCACCAAATCATATACAAATGAAGCACATAGTTAAAATACTATAGAAGTATTTTATGGTTCTATAACACTCCATAGAGTCATCACTAGTAGTACAAATTCTCATAAATGAAAGACCTGCAATTCCTTGTTTTGTTAGTAAAACTTTATTGTAGATCTCTATTATCGTTGTAGGATTTAGATATATCTTGCTCGAAAATATCCGATTCATGATCAGTATAGAAGGCTTATCGTCATTTTTCCCCTTGTATCTTTTAGAGAAAGATGCCTCCCAGGAAGAGACCCAACAGAAAGAGCAACAACCCTTCAACAGATTCTCAGCCACCACCTCCTCTGTTCGATCGTGCCATGTTCCAAGCAGCATTTACAGTCGTTGTAGCTTCCGCGATGGTGTAAATAAATCCTGGTGGCTCTAGCGGATCAGGAAGTGGTACCCATCCCCAAAATCTTGAGGGTGGTCAGGGACACCAGAAGGAGTGTTCCTACAAAGATTTCATGAATGCAAAGCCTAAGTCCTTCGACGGCAATGGAGGAGTCATTTCCCTAACCCAGTGGTTCGAGAAGATCAAATCAATTTTCTAGATTTGTGCATGTTCTGAGGCCATCAAGGTGAAGTTTGCCGTTTGCACTTTCACTGATAGAGCATTGAATTGGTGGAATAGTCGGGTCAAATCCCTAACTCTGCCGGTGGCAAATGCCATGGGTTGGGAGAGTTTAAAGGAACTCATGCTTGTTGAGTACTGCCCAAGGGGCGAGATGCAGAAGTTGAAGCACGAGCTCTGGAACCTAAAGATGAAGGGTTCCGTCATTGCTACTTACACAACTAGATTCTGCGATCTGGCTCTTCTCTGTCCGGGGATGGTCACCCCGGAAAGCAAGAAGATAAAGAGGTACATTTGGGGATTGACGCCCCCAACTCAAGGGAATGTGTTGGCTGCTAAACCTCTCACATTCGATAGCGCCAAGTGTTTGGCGCAAACTCTTATAGATCACGGGGTTCATCTTGATGAAGTGGAAGTCGTTCCCAAACCACCAAAGACAAGTGCTGGGATGAAATTTTTTTGGAACAAGCGTAAGGGACAGTCTTCGCAGGAGCCCTCCAAGAAACAACAAGTAGTAGCAGTTCATGTTGCTACCACTCCTTCCGCTGTTCCTGCAGCTCAAGCACCTGCCAATAGATATGTTGGTACTCTTCCAAGGTGTGACAAGTGCAACTTTCATCATCATGGGAAGTGCCGTGAGATGTTGTGCAATAGCTATGGTAAGAAGGGACACACAGCTCGATTTTGCAAGACAGCAGCCCAACCAACCAATCAGACTCCCGGAGCGGGCGTTGGTCAAGCATGTTATGGCTGTGGGGAGATCGGGCACTTCAAGAGGAATTGTCCCAAGGAAACAACAACTGGAAACACAGGGAGAGTGCTAGCGATGGGCCAGCAAGAGGCAATTGTTGATCCCACCATTGTTACGGGTATGTTCCTCCTAGACAACTCTTATGTATGCATTCTTTTCGATTCAGGTGCGGAATGAAAGAGAGCACTAACGACATATTCATAGGTTGTACCCTTACCCTAAACGACCATTCCTTTCCAATTGATCTATGCCAGTTTCCATAAAAAGCTTCGATGCCATCATTGGTATGGATTGGTTGAGCCTCAATCGTGCTGATATCCTTTGTTATGAAAAAGCCATTCGCCTCAATCTGCCATCTGGCGAAGCCCTCGTTATTTACGGTGATAAAATCAGCTCAAACCTTCGTATAATTTCATGCATCAAAGCCCAAAAATATATGCGAAAGGAATACCATGCATTCCTAGCCCATGTCATTAATGAGAAGCAGGAAGTTAAAGACCTCGAGAGCATCCCCGAAGTATGCAACTTTCCGGATGTCTTCCCCGAAGATTTTCCCGGAATCCCTCCCGAGCGCCAAGTCGAGTTTCGTATCGATTTAATTCCTGGAGCTACCCCCGTAGCCAAATCCCCTTACCATCTAGCACTGGCAGAAATGCAAGAGTTATCTAGCTATGTCAATGAACTACTCAGCAAGGGATTCATAAGGCCAAATTCCTCACCCTGGGGAGCCCCAGTCTTGTTTGGAAAAAAGAAAGATGGATCCTTTCGGATGTGCATAGATTATCGTGAATTGAACAAGCTCACCATCAAAAATCGTTATCCTTACCCATAATCGAATACCTCTTCGATCAACTCCAAGGAGTCGGATATTTCTTAAAAATAGACCTAAGATCAGGGTACCACCAGTTGCGAGTTCATGAGAGTGATGTTCCCAAGACATCATTCTGAACTCGCTATGGTCACTACGAGTTTGTAGTAATGCCCTTTGGTCTAACCAACGCACCCGCAGTATTCATGGACCTGATGAATCGGGTGTGCCACCCTTTCCAAGACAAGTTCGTGATAGTATTCATTGATGATATACTTATCTACTCTCGAAGTGAGGAAGATCACAAACAACACTTGAGGCTAGTGCTAGAAACTTTAAGGGCGGAGAAACTATATGCAAAATTCTCTAAGTGTGAATTCTGGATTAGAAAAGTAACTTTCCTCGGTCACGTGGTTAGCGAGGAAGGCATACACGTGGACCCTTCCAAAATCAAGGCGATTGAGAATTGGTCAGCACCGAAGACGCCCACAGAAATTCGTCATTTCTTGGGTCTCGCTGGCTACTATCGCATGTTTATCCAAAATTTCTCCAGGATTGCTAAGCTTTTAACCACCCTGACTCGGAAAGGTGTACCCTTTAGTTGGGGAGAAAAGCAAGACACTGCATTCCAAACATTGAAGCATGCCCTATGCAGCGCACCTATCTCTTCTTTGCCTGAAGGGACGGAGGACTTCATTGTCTACTATGATGCATCCAATCAAGGCCTAGGCTGTGTGCTCATGCAGCGAAGAAAGGTTATTTCCTATACCTCGAGACAGCTGAAAGCACACAAAATCAATTATACAAGTCACGATCTAGAGTTGGGAGCAGTGGTTTTTGAGTTAAAGATTTGGAGACATTACCTCTATGGAACCAAGTGTACTGTCTTCACCGACCATAAAAGCCTACAACATATCTTCGATCATAAAGAATTGAACATGAGGCAACGATGGTGGGTAGAGGTACTCAGTGATTATGAGTGCGAAATACGCTACCATCCCGGCAAGGCCAATGTGGTAGCGGATGCCCTCAGACGGAAAAAGTATTCAGGTCATAAAGTGAAGGCACTGACAATGACCATCCATTCCCATCTGTCTTCTCAAATCAAAGAGGCTCTGCTAGAAGCCTTAAAACCAGAGAACATGTCGGATGAAGCCTCAAGGGGAATGGAAAATGACTTGGAGATCAGAGGAGACGAAGTTTACTATTTCAGGAACTGGATCTGGACCCCAAAGTTTGGTGGTTACAGGGAGGTTTTCATGAACGAAGCTCACAAGACTAGATACTCCGTTCACCTAGGTTCGGATAAGATGTACCTGGATCTCAAAAAGCTTTATTGGTGGTCAAACATGAAAGCAGAGATCGCTACCTTCGTGGGCAAGTGCCTGACTTACGCCAAGGTAAAGGTGGAATATCAAAAGCCCTCAGGTTTACTTCAGCAACTAGAAATACCTGAGTGGAAGTGGAAAAGGATTACGATGGATTTCATCATTAAGTTGCCCAAGTCTCCGAGTGGGTACGATGCCATCTGGGTAATTGTCGATCGATTGACTAAATCCACCCACTTCCTGCCAATCAAAGAAACGTTCAAGATGGAGAGACTAACACGAATTTACATTCAAGAGATACTTTGTCTGCATAGTGTGCCTGTGTCCATTATCTCTAATCGGGATAGCAAATTCACCTCGAGATTTTGGCAGTCACTGTAGAAAGCTCTTGGAACTAAGCTGGACATGAGCACAGCTTACCATCCACAGACCGATGGGCAAAGTGAGAAGACCATTCAAACAATTGAACACATGTTGAAAGCATGTGTCATAGACTTTGGTAAGTTGTGGGACACCCATTTTCCCTTGGTCAGGTTCTCCTACAACAACAGCTACCATATCAACATCAAGGCTGCTCCGTTTGAAGCCCTCTATGGCCGTAAGTGCAGGTCCCTTTTGTGTTGGGATGAGGTGGGTGACACACTACTAGTTAAAGGTCAAGTCCCCGATAGCATTCTCATAGGCCCAGAAATCATCCGTGAAACCACAGAAAAGATCGTACAAATTCGGGAACGACTAAAAGCTTCAAGAGATGGACAAAAGACCTACGCCGATAAGAGACGAAAACCTTTGGAATTCTAGGTTGGTGATCATGTTCTTTTGAAGGTATCACCCTAGAAAGGCATGATACGATTTGGAAAGCATGGAAAGCTAAATCCGAGATACATAGGACCATTCGAGATCCTCGCTAAGATCGGTCCCGTAGCTTACAAACTTTGTTTACCCCAAGAACATAGCAATATCCATCCCATCTTCCACATGTCGAATCTTAAAAAGTGCTTATACAACGAAACCCTTGTGATCCCTCTTGATGAGATCGAGATCAATGAGAACCTTAATTTTGTGGAAGAACTAGTTGAAATCATGGATCGAGAAGTCAAAAGAACAAAACAAAGTTCGTTGGAATGCCATGCGGGGACCTGAATTCACTTGGGAGCATGAAGACCAGATGAAACAAAAATACCGGCATCTTTTTCTGATTCCATGATTTGTATTTTGTGTTTGAATTTCGGGACGAAATTCCCTCTATCGGGGGGGATGATGTGACAACCCGAATCTTTTTCCGTTAATGTTAGCCCGATTCTGTTAATAAAATTTGAATTTTATTTAATATCGTCAAATTCTTATGATTTGGAAAATCATTTAAGTTATATAATTGAATTTTCTTTTATGAGTCAGAACCAAAATCACGCGAAAATCCGAGTTTCCTTCGAAAATCAACGAAAATCCGGCCTGACTGGTGTTTACGGCCGTGAACCCGATCACAACCGTAAACCCGTTGACGGCTGGACCCCACCATCGACCATACCCCCCAGCCTATATATACGAGACTCCCACCCTCATTTGAACTTTTCTGGTCGCGAACACACTTTCTCTCTCTAAAACTAATCACCCGAAAACACAAGGAAACACAAGATTTCTCTTCATTTATCATTTTATCCGCCTTGGAACTCGTTTTGGAGCATCAAATCATCAGTTTCTAATCGAGCTCAAGTGTTGTTGTTCTTGAGTTTACGACCATACACCCTTCAAATCTTCAAACCTTCAAGGGCCACAAACCGTTTACGGACGTACACCTTTCAAATCTTCAAACCTTCAAGGGGAGCAAACCGTTTACGGCTGTACACCCTTCAAAAGTTCATATTTCCTTCAAGAACACCGTTCACGGCCGTAAACCCTTTCAAGGGGCTGTTCACGGCCAAGAACAGTTCACAGCTGTAATCCTCTTCACGACCGCAAACCCTTCTTAAGTGGTGAACTTGGCTGAAAACCCGCTTTTCCGATTCAATGGAGTCCCGGTAACATTCCTAAACCAAAAACAAGTGTTTTTCTAACACTATAAATAATGGTTTCGCTAATAAAATACAATTATGTATTTAGTTGTTGATTAGGATCTCGTTAAAAACCGCGTGCATCCACCCGCAGGTCTTCACTCCTAGTTTTGTTGTTCGACTTTTCACACAACCAACAGTGAGTTCATACCCCTATGCTCTTATGGTTTCAATATTTTCAGGGGGAGAATACAAGCCAAACACAAATGATTTTGTGAATGTATACAAAAGGATTTCAAAACACATAAAACTGATGCAATGGATATAGTCATACGGTCTCCACATTTCATAAAATAATTAGCTATTTTATCCCTTTTGTATTATCCTGAGCATAAGGGATGTTTTTGACTTACTACCAAATCGCATAGTTTTTGGATCAATCCAAGAACCAAATACATAATATTCATGCAAACTATAATAGGTATAGTTTGGGGTTTTCAAAATACAGTATCTCAAATTTATGATTTATACATTCTTAAACATATAAACTATGGCAGACTTAGTTTATGATATTCTCGGGTAACAAGGATACTTTATTACATAACTATCTAAGTATAATTATTTCTCCATAAAGTATACACACAGGATTAAATACAATAGATCAATACAGATGTAACGCCCCGATCCTCAGATACTAATTAATTAAGAATTTCTGGATGAAGCTATACTCGACGAGTTGGTCGACCTACTCATCGAGTAGCAACGGGGTGAGAACACGTGTTTATTGACCTACTCGGCGAGTCCACTATTGGGAATCGGCGAGTAGGAGCTGGTAGATGAAACCCTAAATCTCGGGCTTTGCACCCCTATTTAAAGGAGCCTCAGCCTCCTTTGGGCTTCCTTACAGTCTTTGAGAGCCCTTAAAACCCTAATTCGTGTGTGTGTGCCTTGGTGTGGGTTTGAAGCTTGGAAAAGAGGATCTTGGAGGAAGGAAGCTAAGAGTGCAAAGGAAATTGAAGCAAGAAAGGAGGGGGAAACGGGTTTTGCCTCAGCTAGCATCCTTTGAAGGTATCAAAGTGCCATTCTTACTTCCTTTTCTTTCCTTTTGTTAAGTTCTAGGGCTTTTTATGGATTTTCAAGTTGGGATGTTGAGCTATGGGCTAGATCTGAAGTTGTAACTTCATATCTGGACCCTCCTTGGATACTAGAGTCATAAAGTTGTTGTATTGGTTGTGATTGAAGTCCCTCTTGGACTAGAAGCTCCATTAAGAACTTAAAATAGACATTTGGAGCCTTTATAACCATGCATGCACGTAAAGTTTACAACTTTACATGGTAAGTATGCCCTAGAAGCTTGGATCTGTGATTTGGAGCCGCTGCATGGCTCAAAACAAGTCTGTATGGAAAGAAGACTGAATGGACTCGGCGAGTCGCAAGGATGACTCGGCGAGTCACATGAAGATGGTCATTGAACTCGACGAGTTGGATGAACAACTCGGCAAGTCCGATGAAGATCACCATAAAACTCGACGAGTTGAAGAACAACTCGGCGAGTCGGATAGCTTTTCCCTTGGATATGCATGCGTGTGTACCCGTCGAGTTGCAAGGAGGAAACTCGACGGGTGGCCTTAAGGATTGATTGGGATTCGAAGGAACTCGAAGATTCACTCCGATGACTCGGCAAGTTGGAATGTGCTCCATGCACTCAGCGAGTGGTCGAGTGTACTCGGCGAGTTGAGGTCAACATGGACTGTTGACCTTGACTAAGGATTTTGACCTTGATCAGGAATCACTAAGATGTTATGGGGTGTCTCATAAGAGTAAGAACTTATGAGTATATTGTGCTATGGTTATAGGTGGTGGAGTCGGTGTCTAGTGATCCGATAGTGGGAGTTTGCATTTCGAATCGACATCTGCGAGGTGAGTTATCCTCTCTATATCGATAGGGTCTACAGCACCAAAGCCGGCTCTTTATGATTTACATCTTGGTTTAGGATGGTTGTTTTGTTATTGCTATGTTAGAATTCATCCTGTTTAGGATGGTTGTTATGCTAGAGATCGGTTAGATCGGTTGTCATGGTATGCTACATATGATTCTGATCTGTTAGATCGAAATCAGGATAGATAGTAAGTTATGCTCTTATGATCTGTAAGGATTGGTATGTTAGTGACCAGTTAGGTCGATGCTCTAGTTACGAGTGAAACTCTATGATTGATGGTAAATGAGATAGATATGTTTGCTATGTATATGATAGTATGTGTACATGGTTAGATGCTTGTTGGTTGGGTTAAGGCGGTCCTGCTTTGTGCTGAAGGCCAACACACCCTCTGAGCGGTCCGGGGAGACTGTAGGCCTACGCGGCGGACCAGTCATACCGAAGGCTCGGGATAGATTCAGATAGACTGTAGGCCCAGTAGGGCGGACCAGTCCGGCCGATGGCCCAGTATGTATGTTGTTTGATTGATTGTTATGGCTATGGTTTTTGCCAGCGTGGTATTGGTATTTTGGGAGTAGCTCACTAAGCCCTCGGGCTTATAGTTTTCAGTTTATTGTTTCAGGTACTTCAGGAGAGAGAGGGAAGGCGAAGGCATGACCATACCGCTCCTTATCCTCATGATCTATTTTGGGACACTTTGATGATGAATGAATTGGAAATGTTTTGTAAAAACAATTACTATATGACTCTTTTGTTAGTATTAAAAGTTTAAATTTTGCGTAAATTTTATGGGTGTTACAACAGAACTGCACGTAAACTAGATTATACAGAATTGTGAGACTCTACTTCAAAACTCTACCCTTTGGTGTACTGAACTAAATCCTATGATAGTATAACTAGAGTCTCCTGGAGGGAGAAAGTGAGATTTGTGAATAGATTTATTCGGGACTGACAATCTCACACCTAAACTGCTAGCTACAGTTCGGAAGGCATGCCTGGTGTGACAAATGTCATATATCCGACACTTGAAGAACGTCGTAAAGGTCACTAGGTCATATCAAGCATGGTTATACGACTCACAATTGTATAAACTAACCTTTTTTTATCGGATTTCATTCTTCATTAGTTTTATTTTAACTAACAGAACTACTATACATTATTCAGGAGGATTCCATGGAATAAAACACATGGCTTCATTTTAGTTAATGATTCTACTCTACATACTGGTGGTAACCAGGGTTTTCCAACAGAACATTCTATACATACTGGTGATTGCCAAGATTTTCGTACTTATAGATTAATGTAACAAACTCATATGTTAGAAAATAATAGATTTTCATGGAAACAACGTAAACGTTTTTCAATGATTCATTAATGGGTTTTCATCACAAAAACATGCTTATGAACTCATTGGCTCTTATGCTGATACTCTCTTTTCAAAACCGCTTGTATTCTCAGGAAATCAGTAGGCAGGTACCTCGGCAGACTTTTGAGAAGACGGAGCATATAGAGTCACGTCTTTATTTTGCTACTTTTGATGTATATAAATATGAATCAAACATATGTAAATACCTTTATATATTCAATGTAATGGTTGTGTTTACTTTAATTACTATGATGCATTTGTTATGATACTACAAATGACGTAATCCACTCCCATACGTTTCCGCCGTTCCGGTTTAGGGGTGTGACATAACTGATGGGTTTCGAATAATACATCATTCCTATGGTCTACATGCAAACCCTAATAGCCTTTGGATCTAGTTGGTCTAATGAACATGCAATTGAATATCCAAATCCATAAACCCTAGATCTAACATATTATGAACTGAAATAAGGTTTAGAGATTACCTTTGATTGTTATATAGCAATAACAATCAATTCCTTGCTTTGATTGGCTTCAGAAAGCTTAGTGCCTCAAGTCTTGCACCTCTAATAGAGTCACAAACACCACTAAGCAACTAGGATGAAGAGGGAGGAGAGAGGAGGCACCAAAAACAGCTGGAAACCCTAAAGGAAGTATTCCCGACGTTTTTGGGGCCATAAGGGTTCCTTATATATGCTGGCTATTATGGTATACAGCTAGGAAACCGTAATCTGACTGCTTAAGCCATAAGCAGCCCATGGACTCCTTCTTTAGAAGCATTGGACGATTTCTAATGGGTTTCCCCATAGAATTCGTCCACTCCAACTTCTATGGAGTCCATTAGCCCATCTATGTAATTATCTTATAATTACACAATAAGTCCCTTAAGTTTAATTAATCTCTTTTAGTCACAAAATTAATTCTTTATTAATTCTTGACTAATATTAATTAAACAATATGATTTCTCCTTTAATATATTATTCTCATAATATATTAATAAATCATAATTAAACCTTTCTCTCCTTAATTCATGCTACATATTGCTATGGTGAAGGCAACCCAAAAGGACCATGCTCATAATCGGGTCAAGTACATACCAAAATAGCTATAGACTTAGACACTAATCCAACAGTCTCCCACTTGGATAAGTCTAATAACGATTTTGCATAACTTCAGAACCTGATCAACAATCATAGCTTTCAAAAGCCATTGTCAGCTCTAATCTTATCAGATAGCATGTCATTTAGATAAGGACTCATATATTCCTCCATTCTCAAGATATCGTATAGATACAAGACATGAATTTCGATCATTCTCTCTGTACTGTTTCCCGACTTCCAATTTATGGCGACTGACAACATACTACAATTGAACACATCAACTTAGTCCCGGCTTGGTCAAGCGCTTAGGGGTCATCACTAAATCATCGAGGGGCCCACCAATAGCACTTTTATCCTACTTTGGGTAAAAGGAATGGATAAACTTTGACTCAAATGCTCGCTTGCACCTACTGATCGAATCACACACAACAATAAGTTATATAACACCAAGTTACTGGTGCGTTTACTTATCATCAATGTGCAACCGCCCAACAAATAACAACTCACATGTCTCGGTTTCAATAATATACAATATTATCGTCTCACAATCACTCGTGATAAAATCCATGAAGTGATAAAATCATGAACTCTGCAACAAACTTGTGCTATGTCTAAACACTTTAGACAATCTACAGATAGATTCATGATAGTCTTCTTTCATACCTACTTCCAACGTATGACTGACTGTGGAGGTTCGAATAACCCAGTTATTCTGGAAGTCAAAATATGCAAACTGAAACACAACAATAATACTTAATCCTATATGGCCCCAAACTTGTGAGAGTAAATAAAACACCTCTATTTAACCACCATATTGATTACTCATTATTTATCATTTAATGTTTCGAATAATCAACTCATTACTTGAATTACAACAACAATTGTCCCATGCTCCAAGCATGCACACTTTGTTTCCTATGGTTCATGCTTTGTGAAAACGATCCATTGAAAACTTTTCCAATGATGCTTATTTCACAATTCCTAATCCTCAACGATAGTCTAAGAATACAAGGTTCTTGCCACTACAAGAATATGTTAGATTCTAACATTTTATGCAACAATCCTTTCGTAAAGTCATAGCACAAAAGTCACCTAGACTTGGCCAATGAAAAATACAAGGTTCTCTATCAGAAATTGTTACAAAACAATTTTATAGATGTAATGTCTCTCACTAAAAGTACATTCCTTTGAACATCCTTTTTGCATAAAATTTTCTAATGTAGACATAAATTCTTAATTTTCAACTCCCAATATGGAAACATTTCCATATTTGTCGTACGACAACTCATTCTTAATAGAGTCTTATCTATTCATAATAATGTCAATACGGTCCATCCAACACTATACTTCCAATTACTCACAAGCAACAATTCTTTGGCGAACCTTAGATCGTCCTTTGATAGTTGTTTAATTATTTTAGTCTAAAATTGTTCTAGTCCTCTTTCCCTCTTAATGCTCTAAGCATTTGGAAAATTTTAGAATGATAAAAAATTATAGCATATGCAATCGATCCTATTCTCGAAGCGTATGGGACACGATTCATAATGTCTTACATAAAGACGTGATACTTTACCAGTCTTATGCTATAATATTTCTAATTGCCATGTTCTCACAATTTTGATTATGAAAAGGGATGTCGTAATCATAACCAAAATTTTGAGAATGTAATTATCCTTTCCATATATAGAATTTCCTCATGTTGAACCATTCCAACACAACATTCATATATATTTGACTAGATTTGATTAAAATTCCACAATCTAAGCCTTTAGATTTGAAATGAAGTATAATATTCTCTCCCTTAATTATAGCAAAACAACTTTTCAACCCCTACCACTCTGCCAAGTGAATCTTTGTTTTCTATAATTAATATTGCTAACTTTCAATACTTGAAATAATAATCATGTTCCCACTAACACGATGCTTATTACCATACAAGCATAACACTTATGCTCCCACTGGCTTTGACATATATTCAGAAACCATCTGAACTTCAAGAAAACAATGCTTATTGAATTCCTTAAGTTCATATTTCTAAATACCTGATGCTTTGATAAGCCTTTATCTAAGCTTCTTAAACCCGTACACCTTTATCTTAGAAAGCTCACATGTGTGTCTAAAGAAATTCAGAACTTATGTTACTAAGTCCCAAATGTTTAGACTAATTGCCAAATCTCACAATTCGAACTATGAAGAGGGATGCCGTAATCATAACCGAATTTGAGAATACAATTTTCACAATTGCAATCTTCTTAAATCTCTCTTAGTGAAAGCATTTCCTTACAATCATTTTCATGAAGGAGGGAAACCTTATGAAACATAGATTTTAAAGTGTAGTTGTTCCTATCCATGTGAATCTGTCATAACAATAGTCATAAGACAATGTTTGTGACAAATCCAACTCATATGGACTGAACCTGTTCAATCTCGATTTCTTGCCTCATGGTGGCACGAATGCCCACCATTGTTTCCAGGTCATTAAGCAGCTCACCCCTTCCTATCAATGTACTTTCCATTGATTAGGGTGCCTTGCCTTTATGCAATCAATCGAGAACTCACAGAACTCATATGCATAGATGGCTTAAACTGGAATGGCACGGAAACAAGATTACGTCAACACGAAAGGTTGCAAACCTCAAGTCGTGTGCTAGTGATTAACTTATCGGTTTATTCTTGATTTGTTCTTGAAACTTTTCAAGACAATTGAGACTCCCACTAACCTCTTGACATATATGATTCTCTTGTCAAGAAAAATTTCTTGACAAACAAATATTCAAGAGTTAGTGTAGTTCATATCAAGACAAAAACCTTCACATAACTGGTCCTAGTTGGTCTTTGTCTTATCCAAAACATCACAACTTACCAATTTCAAATGTACAAGAATAAGAAACTTTCTTTTCAACATTTGATAAGTGTTACAAACCTACCAAAAGCATGTTACTCAATTCACAATCTTGGAGTATAACTCTAAGACTCGATATTGGAACGAAGTATGATTGACTTATTGATTTAACTATTTCCATAATTCTCGATTCCTCTTCTTAGACATACAAATGCACTAAGACTCACTTAGAGAACTAATTGAGAAATAGTTCTTAATCATTAAGACTTATCATAAAACACAATAAAAGGTATTCTCCCTTCTTCTTAGAATAGAGAAACTTTTATCTTTCTACCTACTTGATTCTTCTTATTCGTCCTACTATTTATTGAAACTCTTTCAATCAACTCAGAATTATACTTAATCTTATAAGTATAATCATATTTTCTAAACTTTAGTAAATCATGAAGAATATCTTTATCACTTTTTTGGTGGACTTGATCAACGCACAACCCAGTGTACTTGATCTCCTAGTCCTTTACTTGACGCTTTGTCAAAGAATTAGTCTAATTTCCAAATATGAAGTCTCTCATTCATCACGCAACCAAGTTGTATGATTCCAAGTTTTTGTCCAATTGAAACTTGGGCGATAAGAAACTCTCCCTATTTGGTAAATTCATGACATTTCCACAAATAGCAAAACAAGAATCATATCTAATTTAACATTGCTAAATTTAGAAATACACAAACATCCATTTTCACACATGCCGTTGTAAGGATAAATAAATAAATAAAACTCAAAATTTATTTTATTGTGGAAAAACTTTTCCTTACAATGCAATTCAACTGAAAACTATGCTATTACATATTTCTATCTTAACTCCAAAGTAGCAGCTCAAAAATCTGATCTTTAAGCAATGCGATCGAAATCCATTTTCTCACGATCAGATTCAGCTCACTTCTTCCCTCAAGCTTCCTCTCTTTTCTTCGATCCTTCAAAACATCAAAATGTAATCTTATCACATCATGTATTAAGAATGTAGAATAGGAACTTAAAAGAGTTAGATGGTGGATTTCACCTGAAGTAGAGCCATACGTCTTGACTCTCCCATATCTTAGATCTCTCAGGTAAATAGGGCAGCTTCGTCTCCAATGCCCCTTCTCTTGGAAATAAAAGCAAATGGACTCCTTTGGAATGGCACAAGGAACTATCTCAGAATTTACCTTTTCTGGATCTCCAATGTCACCATTTTCAATGTCCATTGAAGTTTGGGAGTTTGATTCACCAGACAAATTTGCTTGACTAGCTCGCCAAATCGTTACTGATTCAGTAGCTATAAGCAAATAGATGAGATCAATGAGGGTCACGTCGTGGTCCATCATATAGTACTCTCTAACGAACTCACTATATGATACAAGAAGTGACTGAACAACCCATTCTACAGCCAACTCACTTGAAATCTCGACACCCAACATCCTTAACCTGTAATTGTGTGATTTCATCTCTAAGACGTGTGCACACACAGGTTTCCCATCTTCGTGTTTACTTTCCAAAAAGGCTTGAGTTAGCTTGAACTTTTCAAGCCTACGAACTTGTGGGTTAGGGAGAACAATATGAGGAGGAGGAGGAAGTGAAGCATGATCTCTTGTTCCTCAATCATATCGTGGAATATCATCTTCATATGGAAAACTTGTTCCATGGGATTTGGGAAGACCATTGTTAGATTCAAACATCTACAAACGGGAGAAATTCAAGTCAAGTTGATTAGAATCCTTGATGTAACACCCAAAGGAAACATCAAGGCTAGGATCCAACACAATACTCTACAACCTAGAAGAGGAATGTCGTAATCTAGTTGCAGAATATTTGAAGGTAGGTAAATGACGATTTACCAATTTCCACCGTGAAAAACGAAAATGAAGTTTAAGTTTTAATTGAATTGAAAGTCCTAGATCTTTTTAGATTCATTGAACTTTTCAATGACATGTTTAAAATTAAAGTCATATACTTATATATATTTTTTACACTTTAATGTTTAATCGTTTTTTAAATCAACCCTTTTAATACACGGTTCTCACACCTAGTACTTATAATGGAAGCTTTATATCCTATCTTACTCGTTCGGCTAACGACCCTCCACTAGTAAAGAGTGCGTTGGGTAAGAGTGGATACCTATTCAATCGCCATTTTATAGACAATTTTCTTAAACACCCCTTATAGACCAGCTTCGTGAATGAGGCCTACTAACGGTAAGACTGACTCTTTACTCATGTGTGTATATATATATATATATATATATATATATATATATATATATATATATATATATATAATATTAGACTTTTAATGTTACATATATATAGTATAGGGTGTATTTTACAGTATTAAAATACTATGTGGTTTTATTAACTTTCTATTTTAATTAAACTTTTAATTAACTTAACAAAACCATGTAGGTGTAATTTGAACTTTTCAAAATACTAGGGTTTTAGAATTTAAATATTACATAATTAAGTTATTAATCAAAATTTTAAATTCCAAAACTTGAGGGTAAGTTTTGAAACATTTCAAAACATTAGGGTTTAGAATTTAAATATCTCAAAATTAAACTTTTAATTAAAAATTTAAATTCCAAAACTTGAGGGCATGTTTTGAAACTTTTCAAAACATTAGGGTTTAACTATTTAAATTTCAAAAACAAAACTTTTAAGTTCAAATTTTAAACTATAAAACCTAAAGGGAAAAAAAGAAACTTTTTCACAAGATAATTCAAATCTAAATTACAAATAATCAATCTTTATCTAATAAAACAAAAGATTATCTAAATTTTGACAATTATCTTCTATTTCGGCAAGGATAATCTCCAAATATTGATAAAATTCTGATTTTATTAATAAAAAATGCTTTAGATAATTATCCACAGCCAAAACATGTCAAAATCCCGAAATCTGCTCCATCTGACCCTCTGACTCATCGAGTCAGGCTTGGACTCGTCGAGTTCCCTATGGACTCGGCGAGTCACCCAGTTGACTCGGCAAGTCAAGTCGAAAAACCTCAAAAAATTCGATTTTCAGCCAATTTTTGATCAAATAAGCATCAAATTTACTAACAAACTACCCTAGGCTCTAATACCACTGATGGGTTTCGAGCAATACATCATTCCTATGGTGTTCATGCAAACCCTAATAGCTTTTGGATCTAGTTTGTCTAATGAACGTGCAATTGAATATCCAAAGCCATAAACCCTAGATCTAACATATTATGAACTGAAATAAGGTTTAGAGATTACCTTTGTTTGTTATATAGCAATAACAATCAATTCCTTGCTTTGATTGGCTTCAGAAAGCTTAGTGCCTCAAGTGTTGCACCTCTAATGGAGTCACAAACACCACTAAGCAACTAGGATAAAGAGGGAGGAGAGAGGAGGCACCAAAAACGGCTGGAAACCCTAAAGGAAGTATTCCCGACGTTTTTGGGGCCATAAGGGTTCCTTATATATGCTGGCTATTATGGTATACAGCTAGGAAACCGTAATCTGACTGCTTAAGCCCTAAGCAGCCCATGGACTCCTTCTTTAGAAGCATTGGACGATTTCTAATGGGTTTCCCCATAGAATTCGTCCACTCCAACTTCTATGGAGTCCATTAGCCCATCTATGTAATTATCTTATAATTACACAATAAGTCCCTTAAGTTTAATTAATCTCTTTTAGTCATAAATTTAATTCTTTATTAATTCTTGACTAATATTAATTAAACAATATGATTTCTCCTTTAATATATTATTCTCATAATATATTAATAAATCATAATTAAACCTTTCTCTCCTTAATTCATCAAACAAATTGCTATGGTGAAGGCAACCCAAAAGGACCATGCTCATAATCGGGTCAAGTACATACCAAAATAGTTATGGACTTAGACACTAATCTAAAAATAACTAATTTTCCCTCACTTGTCACTTCACCCTCGTGTGACCTTAGAATACCAACAAGCTTTGCCACAGAGTAGTTTTTGAACTGCTCATGCGCTTTAACCGTTGACACCACAACATTCCATTCAAATCTCAACCCATTCATAAACGTGACTTTCTGCTCTATCAATTCACGTTTTATCTTGTGCTTCACCATCCTGCTCAAAAGATGGTTGTAACGATTGAACGTTTGGTCCAGTTTCTTTTCAGGCTTTTGAACAAAAGCTCCAAACTCTGAAAGTGATAAAGTCTGAATAGAATGCTCAAGATCAATGTCACTTGGGAAGGAAGATAAAGATGTTGCGATCTGATCGAGGAGGAGAGTATCGTAGTATCGAGTTCCTTGACTATCTTAAGGCATGTGGAATTGTATCACAATTGACGCCACCTAGGACACCATAACTTAATGGTGTGGCTGAGAGGCATAATAGAACTTTTCTAGACATGGATTGTTCCATGATGAGTCGATCTTCGTTACTTATCTCATTCTGGGGGGTATGCCTTAGAGACTGCCACCCATATCCTTAATCTAGTTCGTACTAAAAAGGTTTCCAAAACACCTCACGAGATGTGGATATGGAAGGTTCCCTTGTTACACCACATCAAAGTTTTGGGTTGTGAGGCTTCCGGGAGACGCGAGACTCATGACAAGCTCGAACCTCGGAGTGAACGATGTAATTTCATCAGCTACCCACAAAAGTCCTTTGGATATCTCTTCTATAAACCAAGTGACAATGTTGTCTTCGTCGCCAAGAGAGGAGTTTTTCGTGACAGAGAACTCATATGACAAGGGAACAGTGGGAGGCAAATTGACCTTGAAGAGCTTCAAGAGTTAAGTGGTGAAGGAACCTCAAACACTAGCAATCAACCCGAGGAGGAAACTCCGGTTGAGCCAATTGACGAGTCCGTACCTCTGAGGCGTCCCAGTGGAGTTAGAATTCCACCTGAGTTTTATGGTTTCCATATTACTGTAGAAGGTGATACATTTATCAGTGATAGCACACTGGTAAATTTGGATGAACCTAATATGTAACACCATCAAAATTTAAACAATTTTTCACATTTTAAAAACCATTTCATTCACATCCTCATTTTAAAACATTGTATCATCATTATCTTAATACAAAACCCCAAGATCAAAACATATGAACTCCAGTGTGCGTGTGTACGAATCATGTCGGCGCCTTCCCGCGATCATCGCTGGTACCTGAAACACCACACATAACACTGTAAGAATAATTGCTTAGTGAGTTCCCCAAAATACCACATAAACACATATCAGCCACTCACGACTGTAACTCTGTTGACCCTCTGGTCGAATATCTCTGTAGGACCCTCTTGGTCCCATAACTCTATGGACCCACTGGTCCTAACTCTGTAAACCCTGAATCATGCATATCATATATCACATAGAACCATAACACATAAGTAGCATACAAGATACACTGTCACATAGCTCTGATTACCACTCTAGGTAAAGTATAGTGAGAAGACTCACCTCAGATGTCTCGGTAAATCTCTGACTCGGTAGAAATACGATCTAGCCTCCGCCTAATCACATAAAGTAAATACTCTCATAAATATAACTATACTCAACCCTCTCTTAGCACCCTCAGAAGGGTAAAAGACCATTTTACCCCTCCCTTGGCTTAAAGGCCACATTGTTGACCAAACCCTAAAAGTCAACAAAAGTCAACGGTCAAACTTTGACCCGACTTGTCGAGTGCACTTGGGCGACTCGGCAAGTCTACACGTGTTCACTAACTCTTTAGTCCCGCTTGGCACGTCAAGTCCCTCCCCTTGCTTGACGAGTCACACCTGGCATGAATCGCGGAGCCACCCCGACTCAACTCGCCGAGTCTCAAGAACAACTCGGCGATTTCCGACTTGAACTCCAGTCCTCTAATCCCCCTCTGACTCACTGAGTTATTTCCCCAACTTAGCATCTCTACAGCTCAGTGCATCAACTACAACATTAGCCGTTCCTGGGTGGTACAGGATCTCGCAATCGTAATCCTTCACCACATCCAACCATCTCCTTTGGTGCATATTCAGGTTGGGCTGATCCATTAGATACTTCAGGCTCTTGTGGTCCGTGTATATGGTACACCAAACCCAATACAGATAGTGACGCCAGATCTTGAGGGCGAACACCACTGCCCCTAACTCTAGATCGTGGGTGGGATACCTCATCTCATGAGGCTTCAGTTGCCTCGATGCGTATGCTATCACCTGAACCCTATGCATAAGCACCACTCCCAACCCCGATATCGATGCGTCACAATACACTACGAAGTCCTCCATCCCCTCCGGAAGGACTAACACCGGAGCTTCGCATAGTCTCTGGCGAAGTGTCTCGAAGGAGGCCTGCTGCTCTGGACCCCATGAAAAAGCAACACCCTTCCGGGTCAACTTGGTGAGTGACACAGCGATCTTGGAGAAATCCCTGATAAATCTTCGATAATAACCAGCCAACCCTAGGAAACTCCTGATCTCGGTAGGTGACCTCGGCACCTCCCAACTCATCACTGCCTCAATCTTGGCCGGGTCGACCAATATCCCTTTCTGGTTAACGAGGTGCCCTAGGAACTGGACCTCTCGCAACCAAAAATCACACTTGGAGAATTTGGCATAAAGCCTCTCTGATCTCAGGACTCCGAGGATCTCCCTCAAATGCTCCTCATACTACTCTCTGGATCTCGAATACACCAATATGTCGTCGATGAACACGATCACTGAGCGATCCAGCATCGGCCTGCACACTCTATTGATGAGATCCATGAACACCGTCGGTGCATTGGTGAGTCCGAAAGGCATCACCACGAACTCGGCAACGGGTAACGGTTCTTGACCGTTAGCTTGTTTAACTCCCGGTAATCAATGCACATCCGGTGTGAACCATCCTTCTTCTTGACAAAAAGGATAGACGCTCCCCATGGCGAACTGCTTGGCCAAATAAACCCCTTCCCTAGCAGCTCCTGAAGCTACGAGGATAACTCCTGCATCTCTGGAGGCGCAAGGCGATAAGGCGCCTTGGCGATAGGCACAGCCCCCGTAACTAAATCGATACTAAACTCTACCTGCCTCTCCGAAGGCACACCCGACAACTCTTCTGGAAATACATATTGGAAACTCACACACTGTCGGGACCTCATCAACCGACCTCGGTCTCTCTGAATCAACCCTCATATACATCACATATGCTACAAATCCCCTACAACCCTACTGTAGACTTTGTCTCGCTCTGGCGGCCGAACAAAATGCTGACCCAGCACGTGTACCCTCACCGTACACCATAAGAACTCCCCCACTGGGTTCTCGTATAGTCACCAACTGTCTCTCGCAGTCGATGACCGCTCCAACTTTGCTCAACCAGTCCATGTCCACGATGACACAAACATCTCCCATCGCAATAGGAACCAGATCAATCGGAAACTCGACGCCGAAAATTTCGAGTACACATCCTCGGATCACTTCGGCGGCATACACCGTCCTCTCGTCAGCTATGGAAACTCTCAGAGGTCGACTCAACGCCGCTCGGCTAATACTGATGTGTTGACTAAAAGCCAAAGATACAAAAGACCGACTCGCACCCGAGTCAAATAACACCAAGGCAAGTACAGAATTCACAAGAAAAGTACCTATGCATAACATAAAATAAACACACTATCCCAACATCAAAATAAATATAATAAAGGATACATACCAGCCACGACGTTGGGAGCCGCGCAGACCTCCTCCGTAGTCAACTGAAAGGCTCTCCCTCGTGCCTTCGGTACCTCGGCCTTCACTGGCCGGATCTCAGTAGCTCTGATAGCAGCAAGGCAGATCCCTAAGGTGCTCCCTGGGCTGTCCCTCACAACTGTGGACACTCTGCCTTGCGGTGTCCGGTCTCATTGCAGTGAAAGCATACTGCAAACCCTTTGGGGAAATCCTTGGCCATATGCCCCTCCTTGCCACATTTGTAGCAAGAACCCGCTCTGCACACCCCATCGTGGCTCTTGCCGCACTTTCCACAAGTGCGGCCCTTCTGACTCCCAGATCTCGAATCAGCGGGCTTGGCCCGCTTGGCTACCGGCTGAGACTGCGCCGGTCGCCGATCCCTCCCCTAAGACTCAACCTCCTCCCTAGCCTGAGTCTCCAGCTCTATCTCCCTCTTCCGGGCATTCGCCTGAATCTCATCAAATTTCCAGTACGTTGAGTTCGCCACGAACTCCCGTATATCCCTCCTCAAAATGCTCAGATATCGGCTCAACGTGCCTGATCGGAGGACACGTGCTCTGGGCAGAACATTGCCCGCTCATGGAACATCCTCTTAATCACTGTGACAGACTCAGTACGCTGCTTGAGGGTCAAAAACTCCTGGGCCAAATGCTCCCTCTCCACCTGGGGAACGTACTTGTCTTGAAACATAGCAGTGAACCTCTCCTAGGTTATTGCAGCTAGCTCAGCAGGCGTGTAGTGCGCCGTCACAAACTTCCACCAGTCCTTCGCTCCCAAGCGAAGCTGGTTCAGCGTGAACCGGACTCTCAAATGCTCAGGAGATGAGCAAGTAAAGAAACACCCCTCTATGTCTGATATCCACCTCATCACTGCAATCGGGTCCTGGGTCCCATCAAACTCCTGTGGTTTTGTGTTGCTGAACTCCCGGAACAGCAACGCATCACCACCTTGCGGTCTAGCCGCAGCTATAGCTGTAGTGGCCACAGCAACAGCAACATCAGAAAGAGCAGCGTATCTCTCGTCAAATGTCTCTATCAGGGTGGTCTTGATAAACCTGAACATCTCTGGAATCTCAGTGCGGATGGCAGCAGCCACCTCATCATGAATCATCTGGCAGAGCTCCTCGTCGCCCACACCCCCTCCACTGGTCCCTGGTCTGTGGTGCGTCCCCACCATAATGCCTCTCTGAAATACAACACAAGATATCAGAGACTTGCTCGAGCGTACACACACACTCGATACCCCTGATCCTACTTGGTTTCTGGTACCCTAAGGATTCTTACTTGGGTTGCGCACTGACCCGGTGCCTTCGGTAGTACGGGCCCAATACTACCGACCACACCGACTCAACATTCATTCCAAGTCCTCCTCCCAGAGTCCTAAATCCCAAGTACTCTACTCTCTCTAATCATGTGCTACTCACTAGCAGATCTCTCATAAGCACCTCGCTGCTTTCTAAACACTCTCAATCATTTCTAGCAGCAAAACCCCTAGACTAAGGCATCATATATCAGGCCACTCTAGTCCTAATAAGAATACCTAGTCTACTCTAGCAAGCATAAAATAGCTCATCATATAACATAACATAATATATCTCGTCACACTTATTACAAGGGTATTTTGGGAAATCACCGTTCGGGCGATGGCTGATCGTACACATGGCTCTGTTATGTTTGTCTCAAAACTATTTTTACTCAAAAAATTTACTTTTATTATCAAAAAATTTCCTCAAATCCTCATTTTGAGTTCAGATACGCCCAAAGATGCATCTGAATCCCTCAAACCAAGGCTCTGATACCAACTTGTAACACCGTAAAAATTTAAACAATTTTTCACATTTTAAAAACCATTTCATTCACATCCTCATTTTAAAACATTGTATCATCATTATCTTAATACAAAACCCCAAGATCAAAACATATGAACTCCAGTGTGCGTGTGTACGAATCATGTCGGCGCCTTCCCGCGATCATCGCTGGTACCTGAAACACCACACATAACACTGTAAGCATAATTGCTTAGTGAGTTCCCCAAACTACCACATAAACATATATCAGCCACTCAAGGTTGTAACTCTATTGACCCTCTGGTCGAATATCTCTGTGGGACCCTCTTGGTCCCATAACTCTGTGGACCCACTGGTCCTAACTCTGTAAACCCTGAATCATGCATATCATATATCACATAGAACCATAACACATAAGTAGCATACAAGATACACTGTCACATAGCTCTGATTACGCTCTAGGTAAAGTATAGTGAGAAGACTCACCTCAGATGTCTCGGTAAATCTCTGACTCAGTAGAAATACGATCTAGCCTCCACCTAATCACATAAAGTAAATACTCTCATAAATATAACTATACTCAACCCTCTCTTAGCACCCTCAGAAGGGTAAAAGACCATTTTACCCCTCCCTTAGCTTAAAGGCCACATTGTTGACCAAACCCTAAAAGTCAACAAAAGTCAACGGTCAAACTTTGACCCGACTTGTCGAGTGCACTTGGGCGACTCGGCGAGTCTACACATGTCCATTAACTCTTTAGTCTTGCTTGGCACGTCGAGTCCCTCCCCTTGCTCGACGAGTCACACCTGGCATGAATCGCGGGGCCACCCGGACTCAACTCGCCGAGTCTCAAGAACAACTCGGCGAGTTCCGCCTTGAACTCCAGTCCTCTAATCCCCCTCTGACTCACTGAGTTATTTCCCCAACTCGGCATGTCTACTCACTGAGCGATTTACGGGAAACCCTAACCCTACTTGCTGAGTTTGATCTTTGGACTCAGCGAGTTCATGTCATGCACAAACTCCATTGACCTCTTGAGGTCAGATCTGTTCCTTTAATCCATAGATCTGACCTTCCCAAGCATGATAATCACGTAAAGTTTAGACCTTGACACTTATATAACATCTAGATGGTTTCACTTGGTGATTTAGCCCCAAAAATAACATCCTAAGTTCATGGCTCCCAAAATAACTCATAAAGCTCCAAGGGTTAAGGTCTCTGGACCCCTTTGAGTCCAGATCCAAAGCAAAAACTCGAGAAGGGACCAATTGCTCCACATATCCATCCTCTAAAGGGGTTAGAAAACCCTAACTCTAAGAATCAACACCAAAACTGAAGAAGGTCTGAATAAATACCTCAAGATGAAGTCTTTGAACTCTGAAATCACCAGAATCGCACCTCCTTGAGCCTCCTCTTTCCTTGGTCACCTCCTTCTTGCAATCACACCAACAAAATGATCAAAAATGGCCTCTCCTTCCTCACAAATGCTCTAGATCGCTTAGGGTTTCTCTCTGGGGTTTGGTAGCCACAAATGACGGCCCTAAGGGCCTTTAAATAGGTCCCAAACACTGGAAATTAGGGTTTCATTAAACAACGTGGACTCGCCGAGTCCACTCATGAACTCGCCGAGTCCAGCTATGAACCCGGAAAGAATCCGCAACCATACTCGGCGAGTCTAAGCACCAACTCGCCGAGTCCCTTACCAACCTTCAAAAAATAAAGGAATAAAATAATATACCTGGGAATCCGGATGTTACATAATAACTACAAGAAAGCCATGACAGACCCCAAGTCTGCAAAATGGAAAGAGGCTATGGACAGTAAGATTCAGTCCATGTATGACAATCAAGTTTGGAACTTAGCTGACAATGTACCGAGCTGTAAGGCCGTCGGGTGCGAATGGATCTTCAAGAAGAAGACCGACATGGATGGGAGAGTACACACATATAAGGCACGACTGGTTGTGAAGGGATTTACTCAATCTTCGAGAGTTGACTATGATGAGACCTTCTCACCAGTAGCGAAGATTAAATCTATAAGGATTATGCTAGCCATAGCTACATTTCACGACTATGAAATATGGCAAATTGATGTCAAACCCGCTTTCCTTAATGGAAAGTTGGCTGAAGATGTTTACATGAGTCAGCCAGAGGGTTTTGTCAATGCAAAGTACCCTAATAGAGTGTGGAAGCTTGAGAAATCCATTTAGGGATAATTACTTAGGAGGGTAATAACGTTTCCTGTTTGTCCATTTTAGGTCCCTAACGTATTTTTTGTGCTTATTACACCATTAAGGTTATTATAACCGTTTACAAATAATCCTTTTAACAGGAAGAAGCCGGTAAAAGGATTATTTATAAACGGTTATAACAACCTTAATGGTGTAATATACAAAAAAAAAATACGTTGGGGACCTAATATGGACAAACGGGAAACGTTTTTACCCTCCTAAGTCATTATCCCATGAAACTATAAACCCCTGTAGTAAATTTTTACTTTTTAAATAAGAAACTTGTAGGTCTTGGGGTTGGTAGTTTGGATGTTTTTAACCTCGGCCTTCTTTATAAATGGAAGTGACGGTTTCTTAATGACAATGGAGCTCTTCGGGTTTAAATTGTCAAATTTTGTCATGGGGAAGGTGGTAGTTTTTCGGACGATTCGAGAATAGGAATTGGAGAGGGTGTTTGGCAAAAGATTGTAGGATCCATTAATCACCTCCATGAAAATGGTTGTATTCCTTCTAATTACATGTATAGAGTGGTGGGGGATGAGATTCAAACGAGGTTCTAGAAGGATGTTTGGTGCTTGGATATTCCTCTTAGGGAGCGGTTCGGGAGGCTCTTTGCTTTGGCCTTTAATCAAGATGCTCGAGTAATTGAATTATGGGATCCGGGGGGATGTAATTTTCATTGGCGTCAGGGGATTAGAGGAGGGGCTGAATCGACCCAATTTGATTATCTGGTAGAAGGATGTTTGGTGCTTGAATATTCCTCTTAGGGAGCAGTTCGGGAGGCTCTTTGCTTTAGCCTTTAATCAAGATGCTCGAGTAAGTGAATATTGGGATCCGGAGGGATGTAATTTTCATTGGCCCCTCCTCTAATCCCCTGACGCCAATGAAAATTACATCCCCCCGGATCCCATTATTCACTTACTCGAGCATCTTGATTAAAGGCCAAAGCAAAGAGCCTCCCGAACCGCTCCCTAAGAGGAATATCCAAGCACCAAACATCCTTCTAGAACCTCGTTTGAGTCTCATCCCCCACCACTCTATACATGTAATCAGAAGGAATACAACCATTCTCATGGAGGTGATTAATGGATCCTACAATCTTTTGCCAAACACCCCCTCTAATTCCTATTCTCGAATCTTCCGAAAAACCACCACCTTCCCCATGACAAAATTTGACAATTTTAACCCGAAGAGCTCCCTTGTGATTAAGAAACCGCCACTTTCATTTATAAAGAAGGCCGAGGTTAAAAACATCCAAACTACCAACCCCAAGACCTACAATTTTCTTATTTAAAAAAGTAAAAATTTACTATAGGGGTTTATAGTTTCATGGGATAATGACTTAGTAGGGTAATAACGTTTCCTGTTTCTCCATATTAGGTCCCCAATGTATTTTTTTGTGTATATTACACCATTAAGGTTGTTATAACTGTTTATAAATAATCCTTTTACCGGCTTCTTCCTGTTAAAAGGACTATTTGTAAACGGTTATAATAACCTTAATGGTGTAATACGCACAAAAAATACGTTAGGGACCTAAAATGGACAAACAGAAAACGTTATTACCCTCCTAAGTCATTATCCCATCCATTTATGGATTAAAAATGAATCTTGCAAATGGAATCATTGCTTTGATGAGAAAGTCATAGAGTTTGGATTTTCGAGAAGCGAGCATGAGTCCTATGTGTATGTCAAAGCTAGTGGGAGTATAGTTAGCTTTTTGGTATTATATGTATATGACATACTACTCATAGGAAATGTCATCCCAACTTTGAAGGAGCTTAGGTCCTGGCTTGGGAAGTGTTTCGCTATGAAGGACCTCGGAGAAGCTGTCTATATCCTAGGGATAAGGATATTGAGAAACATGAGTAAAAGACTAATATGACTTAGTCAAAGTACCTACTTGGACAAGATGTTGAAGCATTTCAGCATGGAGAAATCCAAGAAAGGTAACCTACATATCCTGAGCAATACTAAACTGAGTAAGACTCAGAGTCCGAGTACAGAGGCTGAGATAGCATAGATGAGTCGAATTCCATATGATTCTACAGTTGGCTCGATCATGTATGCTATGACTTGTACTCGCCCTGATGTGGCCTTTTCTTTGAGCATGGTCAACAGATATCAAGGGAATCCTACTAAGGTCATTGGACTGCGGTTAAGAGCATTCTCAAGTACATTATGAGGACTAAGGACTGGGTCCTTACTCTCGGTGGGAGTGATAACTTAAGAGTAACAGGGTATAGCGATTCCAACTTGCAAACCGACAAAGATAATTTTCACTCTCAATCAGGCTGGATATTTACCCTAAACGGAGGAGCAGTGACATGGAAAAGTTCCAAGCAGGAGATTGTACCTGATTCAACGTGTGAATCAGAGTACATAGCAGCGAGCGAAGCATCGAAGGAGGCGATATGGTTTTAAAACTCCATCGGAGACCTTGGAGTCATTCCATCCATAAAGGAGCCTATGGAGATTTTCTGCAATGATGAAGGGGTGGTTTCCTTAACCAAGGAACCGAGAGATCATGGTAGATCCAGGCATATCGACATAAAGTAGAAGAAGGGCACCTTGTGGTAAAGGGGATATCGTCAAATGACAACCTAGCAGATCCCCTTACAAAGGGACTGACATGGGTTAAGAGCTTGCAGCATACAAGGGGCATTGGGCTAACGGAAGATATTAGTTTTAGTGATTAGATAAACCGAAACTTGTAATAGCTAAATTGTAATTGACATTTGATGATTGAATAAAAGGAGTTTTATTTGTAAGTAAAGTTATTGTCTTATGTCAATTATTTACTATTGTTTCACTTTGCATGTTTTGACTTCCAGAATAATAAGATTTATTCAAACTATCCATAGTCGATCATACGTTGGAAGTAAGTATGAAAGAAGACTATCATGAGTTGGCTTGTAGATTGTCTAAGGTGTTAGGCATAGCAACAGTTTGCTACACCATTCATGAGTACTTCTGAAATAAGATTTGAGTATTGGATCAACCCACGCTCACCTGAATTACTTCATGGAATTTATCATGAGTAATTTTGAGACAATAATATTATATAGTCTTCAAACCGAGATATATGAGTTGTTGACTACGAGTTGGTTGTGCATTGATGGCACGAAAACGCATCAGTAACTTGATGTTATAAAACATGTCGTTGTGCATGATTTGATGAGTAGTTAGTACAAGCATATAATGTTGAAGTTCATATGTTCCTTTTATCCTAAGAGGATTAAAAATGATATATTGGGCCCCTCGACAATTCTGTTTTGACTATGTATCGGGCCCGGTCAAGACTAAATTAATGTGTTCAGTTATGTTCTATGTCGGACGAATCGGAAATCGGGAAACAAAATGCAGGACAATAAGTATGACTATGTTCCATCTGTTTGTCCGCATAGATATCTTAAGAACAGAGGAGTATATGATCCCTTATCTGAAGGACGCATCACTGACTAGGTCGGAGTTCGACAATGGCTTTTGAAAGATTACGATTACTAAGTCGGCTCCTGAAGTCACATTGGCAGTTTTAGTTATTAGACTTATCCAAGTGGGAGACTGTTGGATTTGGTGTCTAAGCCCATAACTATAACTGGGATGTACTTGACCCGATTGTAGCATGGTCCTTTTTGGGTTGCCTTCACCAGTGCAATTTGATAGGATGGACTTTTGAGAATAAGGTTATTTATGATTTATTAATATATTACAAGTATAATCTATTAATATGAAATCATATTATTTAATTAGTATTGGTCAAGAATTAATTTGGAATTAATTTTGTTGTCAAAAGGGACTAATTAAATATATGGGGATTGATTATGTAAATAAATGATTTTTATAGTGTGGGCCAATGATCCATGATTTTGTAGATAGGATAAACCAATAATATAATCCATGGATAGTTCATGGAGGTTAAACCCATGTGAAAGGTCATGGAGCATTAGGGTTTACAAGGTGTAATCCTAACACTTTCTACACTACAAATAAGCCCTGCCTAAAGCCAAAATCAGTTGCCACTTACTTTCCAAGGGGGTGAAGTTGATTATGTGCTAGTAATCTATTCTCTCAAGCCTCCTTTTGCATATTGGTGTTTGTAAACCAATAGAGGCATCATATTTGAGGTGCTCAAGCTTTCAAAGGTCAAGAACTACAAGTCCTTCTAAAAGGTATGTCATCTAACTAGATGTTTTATTCAATTGTATGATAGTTAGGATAAATGCATTGGAAAATTGAAAATACGCTAGTATAATTAAAGAAAACATAGATCCAAAGCATTTAGGGTTGCATGTGCACCACAGGAATGTTATAGTGCTCAAAACCCAACAGTTATATGATGGACTGGGCCAAAATGTATGTTGGGCTAGGCCCAATGATATGTTCTGTGTGTGGTATTTAAGGAACTCACTAAGCTTTGTGCTTACAGTTTTATGGTTATGGTTTTAGGTACTTCTGGTTTGAAAGGGAAGGGCCTGACTTGATCGCAGCGCATCCACCCACGTTTTCCGCAACTTGATGATTTTGAGATTGTACTCTAATAACTGTTTTATTATGATATACTTTTGAATGTTTGGAAAAAGATAGTTGGTGTTTTTGGTTGAATTGAAAATGAAAATTTTACCTTATAACTTTTGGATCATTACAAGTTGGTATCAGAGCCTTGGTTTGAAGGATTCAGGTACACTCTCGGGTGTGACTAAACTTCAACTGAGGAGTTGGTAACCTTGTAACAGAAAACAAATTTATAAAAAGGTTTTTGTAAAGAAAAATGGGGTGTGATGCGTGCAATCGGTCAAGCTCAATGTAACGCCCGGGTTTCGGGGCTAAGCATTTTTGTCAATGTAATAGTCTAGGTCAACTCTTGTAACTCTTTTTGAAGTAATAAAGATGAAATATTTGAGTATTATGTGAATTATGTGTATTTATGTGCTTATAAATTAATTATAAATGTATAATTAATAAAGAATAAAAATGAGCGTCAAAATTAAAGTGTGAAATAAGCACGATATCTCTACGTAAAGTTGTAGAATATGTCTCAAGGTTTCCGTGCATATAAGGAACGCCGAAATCCGAGATATAACGAATAAGTTATGACCCGTCGAAGTTTCGCGACAGAACCGACACGATACCGGAGAGCGTAAATAGTGAATTTACGATAGAGCGAGATTTAGCCTTAGTGATCTAAACGAAAGTCGTGGAATATGTTAAACTAAGAACATCGATAAAAAGAACGCCCAAATCTGACTTTGTATGAAGAAGTTATGATTTTTCAAAGTTTCGGAATAGAGTGTACAGCCCGAAAATTTGAATATTAGATCGAGCGGATTTTAGCCGACACGACCTAAACGAGAATCGAAGATCTCGTTGAGACTAGCGTAATGAGAAAAAGATGGGCGAAAACGGATGTCAGATGAAGAAGTTATGAGGATTTAACGGACCAATCGTGTCCCGGCCCGTTAATAATATAAAATTTAAAATCGAGCCAAAATTAGCCGACGAAGTCTAAACAAAAGTTGTAGAGTACGTTCCGACCTTCGCGTGGATATAAAGAACGTCGAAATCGGAGGTCGTACGTGAAAGTTACGAATTTTTAAAGTTGAAGTATGAAAATGCGAAACCTGGTGCGAGACTAATGACGTGGCGCGTTGTGGGCCGTCCGATGAAGGTCTCAGATCTCACTTCGGATCATGCCACGAAGCCTCGCCTTACGCCCCGCGTACGAGATCCGGAACGCCCTGCGTAACCTCGGTCTTATCCGGTCCGAAGTGGCTAACAGCTGGAGTCGATCAGGCGCTCTTATCCGATGGCTACGCCCCGCGTAGGTCCGAGGTACGCCCAACGTACCGAGGTCTCGCAGGGCTATAAAAGGAGGCCGATGGTTCTTCATTTTTCACACCTTTTTCACTTCTCTCTCTAACTTCTTTCTCTCTCTAAGTGCTATAAACCCCCCCCCCCCTAAGCCCTAGTTAAGCCCCTTAGCACCCTAGGGAAGCCCCGAGGCTCCCGGAGTCCCGAGAAAAAGGAGTTTTTTCGGTTTCGAAATGCTGCTCCAATTAAGTCCCGGTTTTCGATAAAATTCGTTGTAAGTATGCTACGCTTACACAATTTTTAATATAGCTTTCAAATAATTATAGGAATGTTATTAGGTCCTTAAAATAATTATTTGGGCTATTATTATGAGTTATATCGAGTATTATTAACGCTTAATAATACTCGGACTAATTAAATTGTCGCGGTTATCGTTAAACTAAACCCTAGTGGTATCGATACTAGGTTTTATCGAAGGAATATCGTTTTGAGAGTATCGAAGCGCTGTCCGAGTGCTGAGTCACCATCGAATCAGGTGAGTGCATAGTTACTTTCAACTTACACATAGATATGAAGTATTTTATATAAATTACGTGCTATGTGTGCATATTATCTGAATACTTGCTATCTATGCCGGATGAACATTGTTATACATGTTTTCAATGATTTAAACTGTATATGTATTTTATATCTACGAAAATGTTGGGGTAAAACATCGGTAGATGTAATAGGTGATGTGTGATAAAATGATGAGAGGCATCGATGTTGATGTTGTTGATTCTGTCATCTAGCGGAGTATGGATGACGACCACGGACTCTTCTAGACAGTCCAGTGGAACACTAGCAGGCTCACAACCTGTAGGTGTTTGTGAACGATGTGTTCACCGGTGTACTCCATCCCCCACATGGTTGCCTTTAGGACATTTATTGCCGAGGAATCCCCTTAGCAGTAGTGTCCGTCCCGATGATGATCCTTAGGCTAGGTCCCTTATGATAGGTGTTTAGGGACGTAAAGTGAGGATAACGGGAACGGGTAATCGGGTAATTGTTGGTTGATGAAATTAATAAACTTATTTATTGTGGGTTGAAAACCCTATGTGCTCACCAGGCTCCCAAGCCTGACCCACTCAGTTTTATGTATTATAGGTAGTGGCGCTTGAGCATAGATATGATGTTTGGACGAGGGATTACGGATATAGGCCTGTAGATATGAAATAATGTAGTAAGGCTTATATTGTACTGTTTATGCTTTTGATCTGTACGAACATGACATCCCAAGTCTTTTAATGAAATACATTTCTATGGAAATGCTTTTGATAAATCTTTATCATATTTTGTTTTGGGACAAATTCCGCAACACTTTCATTTAAAAATGTTACTCTGATTTTTAAACAAAGCATAAACAAACCGGTCTTTTCTGGCCGTGATTTTGTGGATGTCTCAGTTGGTATCAGAGCATTAGTTTAAGCGAACTAGGAATTTGTAGGATTTCTAGACTTAAAGTTAGAATGCTAAGCGATGATTGTGAGGTGTGAGCACTAGCTTACTTTAGGAGTTGTGCCTAAAATGCTTTTATGTGCTAAATGCTTTGCGCATGATATGCTGTTAATTGTTCGGATCTATGGTCTGTTGCCGACCGGATCTGGAAACCTTATGTGTTTAGGAATCTAAACGTACGACTACGATATTAGAAGTAACATGTAAACGTTTCGGAGTGATAAGGACGATTTAAACGTCTATCCTAAATAAAGATCTAAATTCACCTTATTCGGTGTATAGATCAAGATGGCAAGGACCCGTAGCGGAAACGTGAATGCTGATGGAGATAGGAACCAACCCCCAGTGGTTCAGCAAATACCTGTTGTAGAAGAAGTTGCACCTGAGCCAGTCACCATGGCTGGAGTTCAAGCCATGATTCAGGCTATGCTAGCTGAACAAAGGGAAGAAATGAGACGGATGCTCCACGAAAATAGGGACGAACCTACCATACATGTTGAACCGACGGAGCCAGTTCCCGAGCCATCTGAGGAAGGGAACTATAGCTGACAAGTGAGTCAAGTAGGGACTCAAGGTGAGCAAAGAGATGGCCCAGAAGGGAGAAACAACAAGGATGGGCGGATGTACAAAAATTTCTTGGGTGCGAAACCACCAAGTCTCTCAGGATGCCCAAAGCGTGTTGAGATTATGGACTGGATCTCCGAGATGGAGATGGTGTTTGAGAGCTGCGACTTCAATGAGAAGCAAAAGACTGTCTTCGCTGTGAGACAATTGAAAACTGGAGTCTTGAGCTGGTGGAAGCTATTGACAGATACAATGCCATGAGGAGAAGCTCTGAAAATGTCATGGGATGAATTCTTGGAACAACTGAAGGCGCAGTACTGTTCAGAGATAGACCTGATTGATCTGAACAATGAGTTCCAAAATTTGAAGAAGGGGAGAATGAGCATCGATGACTATGCTGCTGCATTTACGGAAAAGATCAAGTTGTTTCCATACATAGTGCCAACCGAACTTTCCAAAATTGAGAAATTTGCAAACGGACTGCCGGCTGACTTTGGCCCAACAGTCAAGATGGCAACCACTCTGAAATCAGCTGTTCGAGTAGCTAAGAACGTGGAGACCCAACAAAAGGAAAGAGGTCTGGAAAGGGCTGAGGTTGGTGAGAAACGGAAATTCGATGGATCCTCGAAGTCCAACAAGAAGAGTAGATTATCGAAGTCTGGTTCGAGAGGAGGAGGATCAGAAGCGAAGTGGTGTGACAAGTGCAAGAAAAAGCACTCTGGGAAGTGTGACGGAGGGGTCACTTGTTACAAATGCGGAAAGCCTGGGCACTATGCCAATGAATGCACCCTCAACCAGAATGCATGTTATGGGTGTAATGAAGAAGGGCACATTTTGAAGGACTGCCCGAAGAAGAAGGAGGCAGGAAGACCCAACATACCACCGAAGCCGAAGGCGAGAGCCTTCCAGATTACGCTCGAGGCTGCAAAGGAGGCAGCAGACGTCGCTTCAGGTACCTTTCTTGTAAATGGTTTGCCTGCAAATATACTATTTGATTCCGGAGCCAACTACTCCTTTGTGTCACATAAATTTGGTGGGAAATTAGCATTGCCTGTAGAAAAACTTGATAATGCCCTGATTGTAGAAGTTGCCAGTGGAAAATTCGTACCTGTTAGTGATCGTATTAGGAACATCGTCATCGACCTAAACGGAAACGAATTCCACAAAGAGCTATTACCCATAGACTTAAACGGTTTCGACATCGTTTTGGGTATGGATTGGCTTAGCGCCAACGATGCTGATATTCAATGCCGAAAGAAGACAGTAAGGGTGAACCCACCTGGAAAGGAATCATTTATGGTGTACGGGGACAAACACAGAGTGAATTCTGGAATCATCTCCCTGATGAAAGCCAGGAAATGTTTGTCCAAAGGATGTGCATCATACTTGGCATTCGTAATCGATGCTAAGAAGGAAAAGAAAGAGGTGCAGAATATACCGGTTGTGTGTGATTATCCTGAAGTCTTTCCCGAAGATCTTCCCGGATTACCACCTGATAGACAAGTGGAGTTTCGTATCGACTTGTTACCAGGAACGACACTGATAGCAAAAGCACCTTACCGATTAGCACCAACGGAGATGAAGGAACTCATGAAGCAACTTCAGGAGCTGTTGGACAACGGTTTTATTCGACCTAGTTCATCACCCTGGGGAGCTCTGGTGTTATTCGTGAAGAAGAAGGACGAAAGTATGAGAATGTGTATAGACTACCGAGAGCTGAATAAGGCAACGGTGAAGAACAAGTATCCATTGTCGAGGATTGATGACCTATTCGATCAGCTGCAAGGTTCGAGCTACTTCTCAAAGATCGATCTTATGTCAGGATATCATCAGCTGAAAGTAAGAGATCAGGATATCGAGAAGACTGCATTCAGAACGAGATATGGACACTATGAGTTCTTGGTTATGTCGTTTGGACTAACCAATGCTCCAGCAACATTCATGGATTTGATGAATAGGGTTTGTAAACCATTCCTCGATAAATCCGTGATAGTGTTCATCGACGACATTCTCATCTACTCGAAAAGCCAGGAGGAGCATGGCAAGCATCTACGAGAAGTGTTGGAAGTATTAAAGAAGGAGAAGCTTTACGCAAAGTTCTCCAAATGCGACTTTTGGATACGGGAAGTCCAATTCTTGGGTCATGTTGTTAACTAGGAGGGAATAATGGTTGACCCCGCAAATATCGAGGCTGTGATGAAGTGGGAACGTCCGAAAAGTCCCACGGAGATTCGAAGCTTTCTAGGATTAGCCGGATATTATCGACGATTTATCCAAGGCTTTTCTTCGATAGCTGCTCCATTAACAGCTTTGACTCATAAAGGAGCTACGTATACATGGAGTGAGAAGCACGATGAGGCATTCAAGAAACTAAAGAAGAAGTTATGTGAAGCACCGATACTTTCTGTACCCGATGGAGTTGAAGACTTCGCGGTTTATAGTGACGCTTCTGGAGTCGGGTTGGGTTGTGTTCTGACCCAAAGAGAAAAGGTGATAGCATACGCATCTCGACAATTGAAAGAGCACGAAAAGAACTACCCCACTCATGATCTGGAGTTGGCAGCGGTAGTATTTGCCTTAAAGATATGGAGGCATTACCTCTACAGCACGAAGTGCAAGCTCTTCACTGATCATAAGAGTCTCCAATATCTCTTTTATCAGAAGGAGTTGAACATGAGGCAACGACGCTGGCTAGAACTACTCAAGGACTACGACTGTGAGATACTTTACCACCCAGGTAAAGCAAATATTGTTGCTGATGCTCTCAGTCGGAAAGTCAACCTTGAAAGGAAAAGGCCAAGAGCGTTGAGAATTAAAGTCGTCTCGAAGATTGTGGAAAGTATCAGGAAAGCTCAAGAAGAAGCTTTAGAGAAGAATGACCGAAAGGAAGAACGTTTGGGCAAAACGTTAGTATTCGGAACAAACAGTCGAGGACTGAAGGTATTCCAAGATCGAATTTGGGTACCTAAGACGGGAGGAATAAGAGATCTTCTGATGGAAGAAGCACATAAGACCATGTACTCAATTCATCCCAGTAGCACTAAAATGTATAGGGACCTAAAACCCTACTACTGGTGGCCGACGATGAAGCTCGATGTTGCGAAGTATGTGGCCGAGTGCGTAACATGTGCGAGGGTTAAGGCACAACATCAGAAACCGTATGGTAGTTTAGAACCTTTACCTGTACCCATGGGTAAATGGGAAGACATCACCATGGATTTTGTGACTAAACTGCCCAGGACAAAGAACGGACACGACATGATTTGGGTAGTCGTGGATCGTTTCACCAAGAGTGCACACTTCATAACAACCAACGAGAAGTGGTCTATGGATAAGCTCGCAAATGATTACGTGAAGGAAATTGTAAGACTTCACGGTGTCCCTCTTACGATTGTATCAGATCGTGATAGTCGTTTCACATCGAGGTTTTGGAGGAATCTACAAGAGGAGTTGGGTACAAAGTTGTGTTTGAGTACTGCTTACCATCTGCAAACCGATGGTCAGAGCGAAAGAACGATTCAGACGTTGGAAGATATGCTGAGAGCATGTACCCTCGAATTCCAAGGGAATTGGGATGAGCACTTACCTCTGGTAGAATTTTCCTACAACAATAGTTTTCACTCGAGCATCAAGATGGCACCTTATCAAGCCTTATATGGACAGAAGTGCCGTACGCCGTCTTGTTGGCTTGAAGTCGGAGAGAAGCAGTTTATGGGCCCCGAGATAGTCCATGAGACTGTTGAGAAGTTGAAGGTGATTAGGGAAAAAAAATGTTAGCAGCTCAAGATCGTCAGAAGAGCTATGCTGACAAGAAAAGACGACCGATAACCTTCGAAGTTGGGGATTCCGTTTTGCTTAAAGTCTCACCGTGGAAGGGACTTATACGATTTGAGAAACGAGGAAAGTTGAGTCCAAGGTTTCTTGGACCGTTCAAAGTTCTTCAGAGGATTGGGAACCAAGCTTACAAGCTGGAATTGCCCGAAGAACTCGATGGTATTCATAATTCCTTCCATGTGTGTTATTTGAGGAAATTCACGGGAGATGTTCCCGACATAATTCCAATCTCAGAGTTAAGGATGGATGAAAATAAAAGGCTGATCGAAGAGCCTGAGGCAATTGTTGACCGTAAGACTAAGAAGTTACGACGTAAGATGGTCAACTTAGTGCTAGTCCGATGGAAACATTCGAATTGGCCGAATCTCACTTGGGAAACAGAGAATGACATGATGAATCGCTATCCACATCTGTTTGCTGATGCATGATTCCGGGACGAAATCATCCTAAGGGGGAGAGAATTGTAACGCCCGGGTTTCGGGGCTAAGCATTTTTGTCAATGTAATAGTCTAGGTCAACTCTTGTAACTCTTTTTGAAGTAATAAAGATGAAATATTTGAGTATTATGTGAATTATGTGTATTTATGTGCTTATAAATTAATTATAAATGTATAATTAATAAAGAATAAAAATGAGCGTCAAAATTAAAGTGTGAAATAAGCACGATATCTCTACGTAAAGTTGTAGAATATGTCTCAAGGTTTCCGTGCATATAAGGAACGCCGAAATCCGAGTTATAACGAAGAAGTTATGACCCGTCGAAGTTTCGCGACAGAACCGACACGATACCGGAGAGCGTAAATAGTGAATTTACGATAGAGCGAGATTTAGCCTTAGTGATCTAAACGAAAGTCGTGGAATATGTTAAACTAAGAACATCGATAAAAAGAACGCCCAAATCTGACTTTGTATGAAGAAGTTATGATTTTTCAAAGTTTCGGAATAGAGTGTACAGCCCGAAAATTTGAATATTAGATCGAGCGGATTTTAGCCGACACGACCTAAACGAGAATCGAAGATCTCGTTGAGACTAGCGTAATGAGAAAAAGATGGGCGAAAACGGATGTCAGATGAAGAAGTTATGAGGATTTAACGGACCAATCGTGTCCCGGCCCGTTAATAATATAAAATTTAAAATCGAGCCAAAATTAGCCGACGAAGTCTAAACAAAAGTTGTAGAGTACGTTCCGACCTTCGCGTGGATATAAAGAACGTCGAAATCGGAGGTCGTACGTGAAAGTTACGAATTTTTAAAGTTGAAGTATGAAAATGCGAAACCTGGTGCGAGACTAATGACGTGGCGCGTTGTGGGCCGTCCGATGAAGGTCTCAGATCTCACTTCGGATCATGCCACGAAGCCTCGCCTTACGCCCCGCGTACGAGATCCGGAACGCCCTGCGTAACCTCGGTCTTATCCGGTCCGAAGTGGCTAACAGCTGGAGTCGATCAGGCGCTCTTATCCGATGGCTACGCCCCGTGTAGGTCCGAGGTACGCCCAACGTACCGAGGTCTCGCAGGGCTATAAAAGGAGGCCGATGGTTCTTCATTTTTCACACCTTTTTCACTTCTCTCTCTAACTTCTTTCTCTCTCTAAGTGCTATAAACCCCCCCCCCCCCCCCTAAGCCCTAGTTAAGCCCCTTAGCACCCTAGGGAAGCCCCGAGGCTCCCGGAGTCCCGAGAAAAAGGAGTTTTTTCGGTTTCGAAATGCTGCTCCAATTAAGTCCCGGTTTTCGATAAAATTCGTTGTAAGTATGCTACGCTTACACAATTTTTAATATAGCTTTCAAATAATTATAGGAATGTTATTAGGTCCTTAAAATAATTATTTGGGCTATTATTATGAGTTATATCGAGTATTATTAACGCTTAATAATACTCGGACTAATTAAATTGTCGCGGTTATCGTTAAACTAAACCCTAGTGGTATCGATACTAGGTTTTATCGAAGGAATATCGTTTTGAGAGTATCGAAGCGCTGTCCGAGTGCTGAGTCACCATCGAATCAGGTGAGTGCATAGTTACTTTCAACTTACACATAGATATGAAGTATTTTATATAAATTACGTGCTATGTGTGCATATTATCTGAATACTTGCTATCTATGCCGGATGAACATTGTTATACATGTTTTCAATGATTTAAACTGTATATGTATTTTATATCTACGAAAATGTTGGGGTAAAACATCGGTAGATGTAATAGGTGATGTGTGATAAAATGATGAGAGGCATCGATGTTGATGTTGTTGATTCTGTCATCTAGCGGAGTATGGATGACGACCACGGACTCTTCTAGACAGTCCAGTGGAACACTAGCAGGCTCACAACCTGTAGGTGTTTGTGAACGATGTGTTCACCGGTGTACTCCATCCCCCACATGGTTGCCTTTAGGACATTTATTGCCGAGGAATCCCCTTAGCAGTAGTGTCCGTCCCGATGATGATCCTTAGGCTAGGTCCCTTATGATAGGTGTTTAGGGACGTAAAGTGAGGATAACGGGAACGGGTAATCGGGTAATTGTTGGTTGATGAAATTAATAAACTTATTTATTGTGGGTTGAAAACCATATGTGCTCACCAGGCTCCCAAACCTGACCCACTCAGTTTTATGTATTACAGGTAGTGGCGCTTGAGCATAGATATGATGTTTGGACGAGGGATTACGGATATAGGCCTGTAGATATGAAATAATGTATTAAGGCTTATATTGTACTGTTTATGCTTTTGATATGTACGAACATGACATCCCGAGTCTTTTAATGAAATACATTTCTATGGAAATGTTTTTGATAAATCTTTATCATATTTTGTTTTGGGACAAATTCCGCAACACTTTCATTTAAAAATGTTACTCTGATTTTTAAACAAAGCATAAACAAACCGGTCTTTTCTGGCCGTGATTTTGGGGATGTCTCACTCAAGTAAGTGATTCCCAGAAGACCCATAAATGTTGATATATTATACTCCCTCTGTCCCAAAATTATAGTCCATCTTTCCTTTTTGGTTTGTCCGAAAATAATAGTCCACTTCTAAAAATAAATAACATTTTTACCAAAATTCTCCCTCATTATTACTTAACCAACTAAGCATTTAATGGAACATTAAATGTAAAGTAAGGACAAAACTGTCATTTTATTATATAAAGTTAGTGGTAATTATTGTTTTTCTTAATCTATGTGTTTTTTGTCTTTGGACAATAATATTGGGACGGAGGGAGTATGATATAAATATTTGTATGCTAGGATAGGGCTAGGGACGCTTTCTGGAATTACATGACAGATTGGCCTGAGATGTGATACCTTGTAGCCTAGGAAGCATTGGACGCTATGATTGGGAATATGTATTGGTATCAGAAATTTCTAAGTGTATGCTTTAAAAATGATATACGGTTATGATCATACAGCACCCTAGAATGACTAATTTGGCTCCATTTCCTGCTCCTTGTCTAGTTGTGGTCCAAGGGTAGAGTCTTTTATTCGACAGTCTATTTGATCATGTATTGTGTATAATTTGCATGCATAAGGCAACCGGCAGTGAGTGGAAGTTCCTAGCATGAGTTGTAGTAAGTGAGCAGTGGATGTTCTTTGTTTGTTTTATGGCTTGGAGAGTGTTACTGCACGAATGTTGCTTGCTTTGTGCTTTATGGAACTCTTAAGTGATGTGAGTTAACTATTAAGTGAATATGTTAGGTAACATGCAGTAAAGGTTAAATAATCTCACAGTGATGGATTTTACCCTATTGCGCAACTCTTTTCCGACTCTAACCGTTGTAGGGATGAGTCTTTTACTCGAAGGATTATCTAAGCTTTGTTGCATCTGATTGTATTCATGAAGTGGTTAGCTAGCATTATGGGGAGTTCTTCAGCAGTTGATGGAAGGGTGATGACAAGAACCTAGGAGAACCTACGAAGTGTTGTAATGGGTTTAGTTGCGCTGTTCAGCGAGTATTTGGAGTACCAGTTTGAGAGGGTGACCTAGAGGATTTAGGATAATTCTTGAGGAAAGTATGGATAAGTGTGAGAGGTAGTATTGGGCCTATACTACTAAAAGCATAGGATCCATACTCGATTCAAGGAGAGTATTGGAGAATCTAAGAAGCATGTGGGATGAGGATTCTTGGGTATGTTCTGATCATTTGTATGATAGTTTTTTAGAATGGTGATGAGCACACGTGGAGGAGGTTCAGGTTCTGGTGTTGGCTTAGGTGCAGGTGCTGATCCGATTGATGAATGGATGCGGGATTTCATCTCGTTGGAGATTACCCATAGTATTTTGGAGCAGGCTCCCGCGATCTTCAGTTTGGTCAAATAGCGGATCATGGAGATTTTGGATGAGTGTCTGGGCACGATCCGTACTGAGGTTTTGGCTACTATAGGAGCTCGCACTCTTTCTTTCCAAGAGTTTCGTTCTTGTGAAGCCCCCGAGTTCCTTGGGGAGAAGGACACCATTGCTAGTAGGAGATGGTTAGCGGATATGATGAACACTTTCTGGAAGAGTTTTTGCCCGAGGATCGAAGGTCAGATTTGCCTCATGTCTTTTGAAAGACAGAGCTTGGGATTGGTGGGGAGGAGGTAGACTTCACTTCGGGAGGTGAAGACCTAGAGACGATGACTTGGGAGCAGTTTATGACTTAGTTTAGGTTCAAGTTTGCACTAGCTATTGAGGTGCAACAGTTGGCAAGGGAGTTTCAGGACCTTCGCCAGACGACTGAGATTGTGGCATAGATCACGGCCAACTTCCAGGAGAGGGCTCTTTTGGTCCCGCAGTATGCAACAGACGAGGAAATGAAGAATGTAAGGTATCATGATATGCCGAGGGATGACATCAGGGAGTTTATGAGTTTGTCAGGGTGTGAGACCATGAATGATATGATTGCTAGATCCCGAGAGAAGGATATCGATTTGGAGTACCTCGGGAAGAGGAAGCCAGAACAGATTCAGATCGCAGTGGGCCAGGCAAAGAGGCCCAAGACTCAAGATTCACAATTGGGAGGCCATCTGGGTCGGGGTCGTTGTGCCAAGTGTGGGAGGACCAATGACTGAGGATGTCAGGAGACAGGTCACGGATGTTTTAGTTGTGGTCAGATGGGTCATTTTAGTAGGGATTTCCCCTGTGGGTCGATTCCGATGTGTTTTCACTGCAACCACGTGGGCCACAAGAAAGCCGATAGTCCGATGTTGATGGTTGGAGAAGTGAGTGCACCTAATCCAGTCACTTTGAGGATCACTGACGGTCGTGGGGGTAGGGCAGGAGCCCCAACAGCGACGAGCCGAGCATTACAGTGTCAGTCGGGGGAGTCCAAAGTTTCATCAGATGCTATCGCAGGTATGTTATCTTTTGTTTTCTTCATGCCTTATTATCCATAAATATATATATATATATATATATATATATATATATATATATATGTGTGTGTGTGTGTGTGTGTGAGTGTGTGTGTGTGTTTTGGAATCATGTGTTGGTACGTGTAAGCATTATCTTTGTTTTAGTTCTCTGTCATTGCCTGGTTTATAATATTGAGGATTGTTATAGTTTGCATGTCGAGAGCTATAAGAGAGACACATCTTATTGAGTTGGATTTAGTCTGTGCGTTTGTCGTTGTAGATCGTTGATGGAAACAATTCAGGGGTATCGCTTATGAGATCAGTATATGAATTAGCATGATTAGTTCAACACGGAATCAGAGTTCAGAAATGTTAGCATTGCTCAGTAGGAATGACAGTTGTTCATGGAAGGACTCTTGGGTCTAACCATTGCCGCTACTAAGGAAGGAAAGGTAGCAATAAGATGATGATGGCGTCATATGGGCTTGTTCCGACATTGGAATTGTCAAAGAAATTTCGATGTTGTATCAGTGGAAGATGGTTAGAAACCTAGAATGCATAGATCCCTCGATAAGTGGGATGTTGGGTTGGTGATCAGTCAGTTCTGGCATAGTGTAGTTAAATCCGAGTGGGGGTCACCACTTAAATCTTCGGCGATAGAATCAAGAGTCGAATTAGAGAGAATTTCACATCCTAGTCGAGAGGGAAGACGACTCAAGTGGTATTCTGGATTGAGGTTGCGTAACATTCAGAGTTCTGGAACTTTCCAACAACCGGTTAGCGCATTCATTGTAGTGTTGGGTAGGCATGTGGATGGATTTAGTTTGAGGGTTGTGTCAGAGTCTATCTACATGTTCTTGTCTGATTAAGGATTTGGGGATCGAAGCATGACCTGAACACCCAATTTAGGGAAAATTCGGATGCGGGTTCAACTCATGATGATTATGGTTGGAGTGGTAGATGAAGGGCAAGACCATGAGTTGGACCCATGGTAGGATGAAAGTGTTGTAAGACTATAGTGTGGGCGTAGCGTACACGAGGATGATATACGGGCAGGGAAGTGTTGTAAGTCTGCATGGTAGTCACAACATTCACCAGAATGAGGTGGGCCATTGTAGGTGTTGTCGTTGGGCTGAAAGGGGATCAACATATGCCTGGGGAGAGGCGGAAAATACCGTCGGAAGATTTCTCCTTGTTAAGGGAGGAGGACCATTTGGTATGAGGTGAGGTTAGGCAAGTATAGCACTCAATTGGGTGAGACTCATGGGCGTGGCTCGTTCGATTGTGTTGACTGGGTGAAACTTGTGGGCGATGCTCGTATGGTTATGATAGTGCGGGTGAGATCCATTGTAGATTGGTTGGAGCAAGGTATTGGATTACGTTTAGAGTTGGATGACTTGGTGGTCAGTGATTGATATTCGTATGATGAATAGGCTAGGGTAGCCTTTATCATTTAGACTCTTAGTAGGAGCCTGGTGGTTAGACCATGTGTGAGGCTGTCAATCTCAGTGGTGGATTGGGGATTTACATCTCAATTTAGTGGAAGGTCGCAGTGAAATCTGAATATTTCGGATTAAGTACTAGTGTGAATCCTTGGATTCTGGGATATGAGTTATGTACCGAGTTGGCATGGACGAGACCCGCATTGGGAGTCGTCCTTGTTTATATAAAAGATCTTTTCATCAGCAAGTTATGGTTAAGGAATTGGTACGTATGACAAGATATCAGTTAGATAGTTCAGGATCAAGAGGATGTTCTTCAGTTCAGATTGTAGTATGATGTCCTAGTGATTGTGTTCCGGGATGGCCCTACCTGTGTGCAGTTCAAGCATAGTTTTGGGGTTTCAGAATTATATCAGTGAGGAGTTGGTTCATCAGTTAAAGTATGAGTTTTGAAAAGGTTGGGTTTGGATGTTAGCTTTGTAGGGTCGCTAAGAGTATGAGTCACTCTTTCTGGTGATTCGGGGAATCAAGAGGTTCCGGTCAGAGCGTTTAGGTTCCAGGAGGATGGTAAGGAGTGATTTCAAAGATGAAATCTAATTTAAGTGGGGGAGAGTTGTAACACCCTGTTTCAAATCGTTTCCTAATTCGGGGTCGTGACCCGAAGATCAGTTATCATAAGTCTATGGGCCTTGGGGAAGGAGAGATTTAGACCATTTTGGTTGTGGATAATGTATATTAGGTGATCCAAGAGTCCGGTTTGTGTTTTGGATCCCAAGGGTATAACCGTAAAGTGATAGTTTAGGCCTTTATTAATTTTGGATTAAATTTCGGAAAGTTTAAGGAAATAGTGAGTTGATAGAAGTGTATAGCTTCTCATTATCTTTCCGGGGATATAAGGATCGTCGAAATCAGACTTACAATGAAGAAGTTGTGGCCTTCGGAAGTTTGGTGGTTTAAGGGCTAAGCCTAGTACGATGGGCATAGAAAGAATTAAGTTGGGCGTACTAGGCATGAGGATCGTGGGTGCTCTTTAGAGTATATTGGGCGTCCAGGAGTATGCAGGGCGTACTCCAGTCAGGTGTAAACCCTAATTTATGGTCTTGGGCCCTATTTAATGGCCTTAACTCAACTCCAAACCCTCTTACGTTCATCCTACATCCCTTTAAACCCTAAATACAAAACCCTAGCCCACATATGAGTGATTCTTGAGTTCTTGGTGTGATTTTATGTGTTTTGGTGCTCATTGAAGAAGAAGAAGGAGCTTCTTGAATGAGAATTGGATTACTTAGTCTATGTAGATCCAAACTTGGTTTTCCCTTCTACATCTTCTGGAGGTATAAACTGTAGGTTCCCATTTTATCGATTGGATCGGTGCAGAAGATATTACCAAGAAGATAATCGTGTATGAACATGATGAACAAGATATGTGAGTAAAATTGTAGTAGATAAATAGAGAGATACAAAATATTACAAGAACACTCATGGGTTGGGAGTGATAACTCTCCCATGGTGGGAGAGATCCCACTACACTCTCTCTAAACTACAAAGTCTACATAGTAAACACTTTTACTTTAAAATGACCATCACCAACGCTTTATATACTAGTGGAGGGAATATGCTTTTCATACAAGGTAATATTCTAACCTAATAAACACTCAACATTGTAGAGCATTTTCATGCTCCAATAATATCCCCTTAAATGCTCGGAAATGGTGAGGATAAAGCAGTGATAAAAGGCAGAACATCCGACAGGCAGGTCCGGTAGGTCTGGTGCTGAAGCGTCTCGGAAGTGTTGAAGCTGTCGTGATCTCGGAATCTGGTAATGGAATCTCTAGCATCAAAGAACAAACAGAGAAATCCCAATCTCTGAATAAAAGTATGAAATTCCAATCTTCGAGTGTGATCAATCCCTCAACAACTAATCATGTTCATAGTCTCCCCCTCGACTGTAGAACCGAAAAGCACAATCTCGAATCACACAACGTCCTCAATATTCCGAAATCGAATGATAATGCACCAAATAATCTCTGAAGAATAACCTGTTGAAAATGTGAAGCATCCAAAAATAAAGTCCGAATGATAAATAATGTGAATCCGAAGACATGGTCTAGCAATGCCGAAAATTTGATCGGAAGATCAAAAATAAGTGTCATGCCACATTGCAAAAATAATCATCGTCTTCAAAATATCGCAAATCCAAACTCGAGCAATCTAAGATCTGAACCGAATGCAAACACAAATCAGACATCCCAAAGTGTAGAGTCTGAAGATAAATAATCATAATCCGAAGAACATCTAATAGTGCCAAAAATTTGATCTGTGAAGACCAAAAATCAGTGCCACATCACACTGCTAAATCAATATCCGTCTTCAAATGTCTCTAACGTCAAAACTCCAATAATAAACCAGAATGGATGCTCATGATTCTCACCCTATTTTTGATCGACCATGCAATAAAGATAAAAAATTATCATGAAATTGGGAAAAAAAATACGTCGGATATGATGGAGCATCGCACGCTCCCCCTTGATGTGAGCATCTACCCGTAAAAACAAGGATATTATTTTTTGGTCATGGGTAGACATGGTGAGTTATTGCTAAACTGAACAAACATTGTAGAATATATATGATAAACCCAATGCTGAAAAATCATAATGTTGAACCGAAGTAATGTCGATAACCGAAATGCAAACCCGAACTCCCAAATGATGGTCCGAGACCATATGTAAATAGTCCGAAGGGAGTAAAAATGTGAGTAGCTCGGTAGAAGTGAGACACAAAATAATAATCTCTAAACCAATTGTGTCGTCACTCATAATCAGCAAGAAGAATGAAGCATTGAACCATGAGGCTAAAATTGGTGTTAAAAAATAATTAGTTTTAATAAAAATAAGTGGTATAAAATAAAAATAATTGGCATAAAAAAAATAATGGGTGTTAAATAAAATTAATTGGTTTTAAAAAAAAATTGGTAAAAATTAAAATAAAAAAAAGCTTCAAAAGAAATGGGTTAGGGGGTGGATCCATGATGAAAATGGATTCACTTAGGAAAATGGGTTAAGTTGAAAAAGGTAAGGAATGGAGAGTCGGTAAGGAGTCGAAAGTTTAGGAGTGAAAGGTGGTTAAGAGCGGAAATTCCGAAGTGAAAAAAATAGGGTCAGGAATGAAAAAAATTGACAAAGGTCCGAAATGGGTTATGGTCCGGAACTTTTTTTTTTTTGAATCCGAATTTTTTTGAGTCCAAAATGGAAGGGTGAGGCCGGAATTTATTGAGTTCGGAATTTTTTTTTTTTGGTCTGGAATTTTGAGTCTAGAATGGGTTTTTAAATAAAAGGTCCGCAAAAAAAATTGGGTTTTAAAAGGAAAGGGTCTGAAATGTGGGGATGGGCTCCTAAATGTGTAAGGAAGAAAGGTACGAAATGGAAAAAGTTTCAGAAATCAGAATAGGTGTTTGAGTCCGGAACTGAGAAAGTGGTTCCGGAAGGTGGGGTTTCAAAAAAAATCCAGAATTTTTATTAGTCCGGAGTGGCTTTTTGAGTCCGGAACTAAAAAACAAGTGAATGGGTCATCTCGGAACTGTCAAAGGTGAGACTGGTAGAAAGCTTGACTGAATTTAATGCAGATGGGACCGGTCTTGAGGCTGACATGATACCCGACAAAAGCTGAGTGCATTAACTGCACATAGGACAAAGACAATGAGGCTATACTAGGTAGAGAAAAAGTCAACCAAAGAGACAAAAAATCTCTAGCCGTTTGATGTGGGCTCGACAACTAGGTTTTTACTCACATGCACAGTGATCTGATTTGTTGGGTAGCAGGCGTGCGTCGATAGATCAAGCAGCAGGTGGGCCAGAGTTGACGACGTGTTGTCAGCTGATTGCAGCATGAAAGCCACGCGCTGAAGACGGCATCTACATTTGTAATGTTCTGTGGGACCCGACAGTTAAGATGGCAGGAGATGATTTGAGAGCTGGTATATTAAATGCACACACCTGATTCCATTCTTGTAGTATACGCATGCATGACTGATTTCTTGTTTGACTTTGGATTAAATCACTGTTGCTTGTGCACATAAATCAAAACACACTTGAATCGTCCTGTCCAAAACATACACTCGACATTTCCCAATAAAGCTTCAAATGTACCAACTGAAAAACACTATCTCGGAACATATATAAGCATTAAGGCTTGTATCAACCACTACACAATCTGTACTCATGGAACTTTTATGCCAAAACACTCCAAAAATCATGTCATCTCAGAAAAACTTATCCACAACTCATTTTCATCTCAAAAAATATATGCATTTAAGCATTGTAACATTGCTCAATTAACTTGTGCATTCCGAAATAAATATCCAAACACTTCTAAAATTCATATGGTCGAACTTATGACCATTTTTTCAATCTCTTACCCCATAACCATATTTTTGTCTTTTTCTAAACATCTTTTTGCATGGGATAATAAGATCAAACACCACCTTTTTAAAGAGAACTTCATCTTCTTCAGCAAACATGTTTTTTTTTTCATAAACTCAAATTCAACAGCAGCAAAAGTGTATGAACAGTAGTGGCAAAAAAAATTCTAACAACATCACCAACAAAACAGTAAATAACTCACAGAAAAATTTTTAGTTGCGAAGGCTGAGAAATTCTTCAAGAATGACAAAAATCTTCAAGATAATAAACCAATCGGGATCGTTCCCTTGAAATAATCGTGAGATCTCCAAGGTCTCTCTCTGATACCACTTGTAGATTCCCATTTTATCGATTGGATCGGTGCGGAAGATATTACCACGAAGATAATCATGTATGAACATGATGAACAAGATATGTGAGTAAAACTGTAGTAGATAAATATACAGATATAAATATTACAAGAACACTCATGGGTTGGGAGAGATAACTCTCCCATGGTGGGAGAGATCCCACCACACTCTCTTTAGAATACAAAGTCTACATAGTGAACACTTTTACTTTAAAATGACCATCACCTCCACTTTATATATTAGTGGAGGGAATATGCTTTTCATACAATAGAATATTCTAACCTAATAAACACTCAACATTGTAGAGCATTTTCACGCTCCAAAATAAAGTCTTAATCTTGATGGCTCCTTAGTATAAATCTAGTTTTGGGTGGTAATTTATCATGTGTCGGTCCATGATGGTGGTTCTTATGAGTAGAAGTTACTCTAGAACATTTGAGCCTCATATTTGGTCCTTGTAGAGGTCATTAAGTCACAAAGTTTAGAACTTGTGGAGTTTTATCCTCTCATGAAAGTATTGGTGATCTTATCATGAATTTAGGAAACTTAGATTATGGTTTGGACCTCATTAAGCCATGCAAATTCATAAATTCAGGAACTGTATGACTTAAGACACCCCTGAAGGATCAGATATGTGTTTGAACGTTCTTGTCTTAACCATTAAGCGCTTAATGGTGAGTTTTGGCCCTCTGATGAGTACGTTGGGCCTACTTAGTAGTACGCTTAGTGTAATGCATGGTCCAGGCTTCAGTGACTTGTACAATGTGCTGTGATGGGATGTATGCGGAGCGTATGCTTCTAGTACATGGGGCATACTCCCGGGAAGTCCATTTTGGGCCTTGGGCCTTTTGGGAAATTGGGCCATGAGATGTTGGACCAATTATGGGAAGGGTAAAATGGTCTTTTACCCTTTAGAGAGATAGAATATAGATTGGGCCTTAGGACTCTCCATTTGGGCTTGGGCCATTAGTGGGCCTAGCTTGGGCTTGGGCCATTATTAGTCCTCATGATTTATGGGCTTGACCTTAAGAATGTAACTTGGGTTGGTATTGATTGTGTTCAGTGTGAGGAGCCGTTGTGCAACACACTTGGGTGCAAGATTTGCTATCTTCCGATTGAGATGAGTCTCCTTATTGTACCCGTGGGTTGAAGGCACCAATGTCGGCCCACTAAGATCTGTTATATGCTAGTTGTCTTTGTGACTCTTGCATTGCATGTTGGGCTAGGCCCATTATATGTTGGGTTGGGCCCATGGATCAGGAAGGGCTAGGCCCAATGTATGTTATGTAGGATGCTAGTTGTCTTTCTGACTCTTGTGTTGTATGTCAGGCTAGGCCCATTGTATGACGGGATGGGCCCAAATGTATGTTGGGTTAAGACCAATGTGCGGGCTAGGTTCAATGATATGTTTGGTATGTGGTATTCAGGGAACTCACTAAGCTTTGTGCTTACGATTTTATGGTTATGGTTTCAGGTACTTCTGGTTTGAAAGGGAAGGACCCGGCTGGATCACAGTGCATCCACCCATGTTTTCCGCAACTTGATGATTTTGGGATTATACTCTGATAACTTTTTTTATTATGATATACTTTTGAATGTTTGGAAAAAGATAATAGGTATTTTTTGTTGAATTAAAAATGAAATGTTCACCTTATAATTTTTGGATCGTTACAGTTGAAGCCTCACGAGGTGAACTACCCTAAGTATGATTTGGAATTGGGGGCTGTGGGCGTTGCCCATAAGATTTGTAGGCATTACTTGTATAGGGTCAGGTGCATTATTTATACTGATCACAAGAGACTGAGATACCTAATGGATCCACCGAATCTAAATATGAGATATCGGAGATGGTTGGATGTGGTGAAAGATTATGATTGTGTGATCTTGTATCACCCTGGGAAGGTCAATGTTGTGGTCGATACCTTAAGTCGCAAGGCCGTGAGTACATCCATCAGAGATCTATGTTTGAGGATGGTTATAGTTTCTCCATTGTTGGATATGATCAAAAAGACTCAAGTGGAAGGGTTGAAAAAGGGAAATCGGAAAGAGGAAAGGATTAGGGATCAAATTATGTTATTTGTTTAGGATAGTTGTTAGGTGTGTCAAACTTAACAAATAATAGGGGTATAAAATGAACTCCCTCAAAAACTATTACTTTTCACTAAAAAGTAGTACGACGTAAGCATGGTTGATCCACAGAGACACGAACAAATGATTACACCTCTTTGCACAAGGTATTTGAGTCACAAATAAAGGGGGGTTGATTTGGAAGAAATTACAAATAAACACATGCAATTGAAAACTTGTAATTCGATAATAAAATGGTTTTTATCCCGTTTTAAAATCATGTGTCATTCATTTCAATCACATGATAAGGTTGAGTCATAATCTATCTAAGTTGGTACTTGAAAAGACTAACAAACACTAGCATTTACCATTCACCAAAGTGTATGATCAAAATAAGCTCTTTGAACTAAACCTAGTTTACTAATCTAACCTAAACAAGCTCTTAGAATTAGATTGAAAAACTGCATTAAGATAAGTGTGAATGTTCCCAACAGTGTTCAATATTTCTCATAAGCTAGGAAACATAAGAACATGAAATTGTAGTTTACACCAAAGCTAATCACATTATAGAACCAATTTGATGGTTGTACTTTACTTTCAATACATAAAACAGTTACAGATTTCATAAATTGAATAACGAAAACGAAATAATCCAAATTCTAGTGGCCAACATGAACATGATTAAATCAAACATTCGATTAGAACGAAACTACAATTGCTAGATAGATAGAATCATGAACAAAACATCAAGTCACATGATTAAAAGCATAAACACATTCGTTTTTCAAAATTCGAAATGAAAGGCTTTAGCTAGACATGTCTAAGCTTGAATCCAAAGTCTAGAAGTTGAATTACACGATTAAATCGACTTACAAATAGATGCAGAATGTTTCCAAGATGATTCCAAGTAAATTCTAGCAAAAACTCTTAATAAAAATCGCCCTCTGGTCATCTAAGGTGAGAGAGCGTGTGAAAAAAAACCCTAAAAATCATGTAATAAGTCATTAGGAAAAACTGCCAAAATGCAGTTTTCACGATTCACACGCCTAGTGTGGATTTTTACACCTATTTTCACCATTTCACACTACCCGTGTGACATCCACTATTTTGGCTCTTCTTGAATTTTTCGAATTCCTTGTTTCTGCTCCGTTTCCTTCCAAATCTTGTCCCAAGCTTCCTTAGCATCCCCAAAGCGGATTCCAACCTTCAAATGTACCTGAAATTCACAAAAAAATGTGCAAATAAAAGTTTTTCTTCGCTAGACTAGAAATAACCAAAAGTAAGTAAAAATGCATGATTTTGGCTCCTAAAAAAATGCTAATGACGAGATATTTACACAAAATAGTTGCATGGAATGCATCTATCAAACATCCCCAAGCTTAGACCTTTATTTTCCTCAAGAAAGAACGAGAATCGGAAAGAATGGACGATTTTCAAGATAGAAAAAGAAAGGATGGAAAGAAACTAAAGAGCTTAGATTGGATGTATGTAAACAAAATTAACGAAAATAACTAGAAAAAGATAAAATTGACAAAGCTTCAAAAATACAAATACTTACACAATTATTTTTTCTTTCATTATTGTTTTATTTATCCAATTTCATAAATTCACTTTATTCAATCACCAAGGGAAAGAAAGTCATGGATTAAGTGCTTAATGGTCTAGTCATATGCATTAAGTTGCCTTTTTGGACTTTAGAATTTAGATTTAGACTTAAAGGGATATATTAAGGGATAAAGTTGGAAACCTTATCCATTTAGGCATTGGAAAGGACCAGATCTAAGCTTTCGAGCTCTTGAAATTGGAAGAAATCAGATTAAGCTCGATTGAGCTGTTCAGACCAATCCCCACGGCGTGGCCTTAAGCTTCCACATCATGGCAACTGGGGCATCATCGTCTGTTTTGGCATTTCTTTTGCCTATGACGTGGAAGGCCATTGTTGGTAAATTTGACCTTAGTTTACCATTGACTTTGAGGGTTGACTTTTGACTATTTGACTTTTAATCAAATTTCTAGTTTTAGAAAGATGGCATGAGTGTTTATCTTGTGTGGTGATATAGGTGGCGTTTAGCACATATTTCCTGTTTTGCGCGCCGTTGACTTTTGAATACATTAGCGAGTTGAGTCTTCTCACTGTACTCATGGGTCGAAGGCACCATTGTCAGCCCAGTAGATAGTGCTAGTTGTCTTTGTGACTCTTGCATTTTATGTTGGGATGGGTCCATTTTTATGATGTGTTGGGCCCACTTATTTATGTTTGATTGTGCCCATTTGTATGTTGGGTTGGACCCAGTTGTATGTTGGTTTATGCCTATTTATTTATGTGAGGTTGGGCTCATTTGTATGTTGGGATGGGCCCATCTATTTATGTTGGGATGATCCCATTTATACGTTGGCTTTGACCTATTTATATGGTATGTAGTATTTTGGGTAAATCACTAAGTTTTGTGCTTACGGTTTTGTGGTTTAACATTTTCAGGTGCTTCCGGTTTAAAAAGGAAGAGTCCGACGTGATCACACAACATCCTCTTATGATTTTCGCATTAATGATCATTTTACTCTGATGTTTTTGATACATTTATTATATGATGGTTTTGAGACACATGATGTATGGTTTTGATGATTTTAAAAACGAAAAAAATTATCTTTATTTTTGAGACGTTACAGGTGGTAGAGGTGGTGGTGCTATAGGTGACGGAGGTGGCAGTTTTGTGGTTGGTTGGTGGTGGAAGTGGCGGTTGTGGTGTTTAGGGGAAAAAGAAATGAGCAACTCATTTTGAATATGCCGCTTTAGTGTACCTGACCGACTAACATATCATATTCATATATAAATACATATATGGATATGTATATTCATATATGAATACACATATGGATATGTATATTCATATATGAATAAGTGTATTCATATATAAATAAGTATAGAGGAGGTGATAAACAAACCAGCATTGAGCATTTTCATAACATCTACACCACATCTCATGTCGTGACATGCCTTGGGGCGCGTCATGTCGCATCTTTTAAAACCATGGTTTAATTAGTTATCACTAATATATTAAACTTCATTATTTGTTAAATATCCCTTAATTTTTATATTAATTATCATAAAACACTAATATAGGACTGAAACGAATGGTACAGTAATCAATTTAATTTCAAATTTAGTACAGGCTACACCAATTGAAAAGTCAAATATTACCGTTTATATATATATCCAGTAAGAAATTTTTTTCGACTTATTTTTTTGGCCAACAAAACAAATGAATCAATAATAACATGATTCACCAAAAAATCCCGAAAAAACATTTCGATGATTCATTTTTATGATGATTTTGTTGATCTTCATTAAAACTGTCATAAAAGTGAAAAAAAATTTTGTCGATTTACCTAAAAATTAATCATGAAGGTGTTTTTTTTCAGAATTTTTTCTTGTGAATCATCTTACTTTTGAAGCATCTAATAATTCATTTCATTTTTTTGCTAAGAAAGTATGCATACAAAAAATTTCTTACCTTCCTACCAAAATTTTCCTTCTTATTTGATCTCTCTCTCTCTCTCTCTCTCTCTCTCTCTCTCTCTATATATATATATATATATATATATATATATATATATATATATATATATATATATATATATATATATATATACTAGTAGGCTACCCGCGCGATGCTGCGGGCGGCGATTAGTTTCCAAGTGTTAGTTAGTCCCTTTCGAAAGCTTGAAGGTAGCCAAATACTGTTTGCCGTCGTTTGCTTGAATTTGTGATAGTTCCTTTTTAGTGATTAATTGCTCAAAGAAAATCGGAAGATATATTTGTCAAAAAGTATAAATTTAAAAGATAGAACTTTAACAGAAATAAATGTTAAAAATGATGGTGATTTACAATTGCCAACACTATAATTCATTGAAGTTTTAAGTTTTGTATACAGTTTTCAATATGTATTTGAAATATTGTTGGAAAGTATTTATAAAAAAAAAATTATTTGTGTAAATTATGTTTATTATCCATTAAAATATTAACATATATTTTTATTAGTACATTTATATATGAGATTTAATAAGTGTAGAAAAAATCAAATTAAATAAAAAACCTAAATTATTAAAAACTAAATTTTGAGTACAAACAAAATCAACAACCTAAATTATAATAAAACTAAATCGGATTTGATACATCATTTTCTAATTTGAGTTTTGATTCTGGTCTATTTGATTTTTCTATGAAAAACATCATATTTAAACAATTTAATGAAAATATGATTATCTCCAAACTATTTCATCCAATGGCATAAAACAATTTTCAAAAGTAATAAATATTATATTTTGTAAAATTGACAATTCAAATTAGTTTATGTTTATTTAACTATCATATTTTATTGATAATTATAACTATTTAGTTATAAGCTATTGAAAACATCAATTTTTTAAATTATTGAAATTTAAGCATATAAATTAAAAAAGGGATAATGACTTGTAAGGGTAACGAACTTTCGACTTTGTTCACATGTAGTCACTAAACTTTTTTTCGTTATCTATTTGTCACTGAACTATTGAAACTGTACACATTTTACCCTTATGACCGGTTGTTGCCGGTCATAAGGGTAAAATGTGTACAGTTTCAATAGTTCATTGGCAAATAGATAATGAAAAAAAGTTTAGTGATTAAATATGAAAAAAATCGAAAGTTCGTTTCCCTCTAAAAAAGTTCAATGACTAAAACTGAACAAACTTCCTCTTGTATTATGTTTTAGCAAATTATTTATTTTTGTTAAATTCTAGCAACATTTGTTGATGAAGAAATTTACGAAAAACCGAAACCGAAAAAAAAAACAATGATTTTGTATTTTCCAAAATAAAAAATCAAAATTTCCAATCCGGTTTTGGTTTACAAAACAACTAATCATTCTCACTCATGTGAATTATAACCATTGGTTTGACATGTGGAATTAAAAAACACACAAAGAACACGATGATTTGGGTGTTTAATAGATGCATTTGATTATGAAAGGTGTTTACAAAAAAGGATCTAGATCCAAATATACATAATTAACACACACTAACACTCTCAAGCACACCTCTACATGTGGTATGAACCCACCTTATATAGAGGTCTTTACATCTCTCTCTCTCTCTCTCTCTCTCTATATATATATATATATATATATATATATATCATGTCACAAGGCTACTTTACCACATGCAAGTGAGTCTACAAAAGTCAAACCATTTACAAAGTCATACATGGATAACTTTGTACCCAATATTCTCCCCCTCAAAGTTAGGAATGGATGACCCGCTTCAAATCTTCCAAACTCGAGCAACTTCACGAATCGAGCCTCAAACGTGACACATGTAGAGATGAACATCAAATCTTCAATTCTTCCATGACTTTTCAATATGGGTTATAGAATGTGAGACCATACAAACCGAGCATCAAAAGGTAATTAGGAGTTTCTCATTCTCCAAAAAATCATCCAAAATTTGAGCATTTATGCACACTCCAAAAATCTTCAATAAGTCCAAACCCATCATGAACCGAAATCACTTCCGAATCTCCAGTCGAATCATTTCATAAACTTCAAATACTCTGAGGTCACTTCGGTCTTCAAGTTAGCATAATATGAAAAATTCAACTTTCGAATTTCCATATCTAAATCTCTCCTCCTTTTTATAATCGAAAAATGATTATAAACTTTCTTCATCAACAAATGTTGCTAGAATTTAACAAAAATAAATAATTTGCTAAAACATAATACAAGAGGAAGTTTGTTCACATTTAGTCATTGAACCTTTTTAAAGGGAAACGAACTTTCGATTTTGTTCATATTTAGTCACTAAACTTTTTTTCATTATCTATTTGCCACTGAACTATTGAAATTGTACATATTAATTAAAAAGAAAACAAATATACTTTTTATATTACCAATAAAAAGTTAGGATGATAGCATAGCTATCATCTTTTCCCTATGTCAAGTATAATGCATGAAATCAGTAAAAAGTTAAGATGACATTTAGTTTTTCACGTATCCCAGCAATAAAATTAATTAAATTTAAACAAATATTGAAAGGTAAACTAATTTAATCAAATATTGAAAGGCAAACTATTTCCTCTTAGACCGGAGGGTGTGGGAGGGAATGTTCCCTCACTTTTGATGGGCCATACCCCCCTTCCCCTTACTTTCCTTTCCCTCACTAAAAACCCAAGAGATGGGTGGGAAACTCTTCCCTCACTTTTTGGTCCAATCAAAATCCACTTCCCCGTTTGGAATAAAAAAAGAAAAAAAATGCACAGCCAATCGGTAGAAGAGAGAGAGAGAGAGAGAGAGAGAGAGAGAGAGAGAGAGAGCGGGACTCTCTCCCCCCACCCTCTTCCTGCTGCTTCTTTCCCGCACCCCCGGTGCAGTGTTTCACCATGCGGGAAGCTTTCTCGCGGCTTCCCCGCTCCCCACTCCGTCCGGTCTTACATCGAACCGCTAACTATATATTATTATTAGGCGAATGTCCGCGTTGCGCAAAAATACCTACAAGTTGAAGTTTTCACAAACATATGCTTTCTTTTTAAATATAAAAATAACGTTGTTGTTAAATTTGATATAATAAATTTTATACTAAATCGATATAATATATTGATTATTTTGAATTATATGATAATATATACATCTATTATAACTTCATAATCTCAATCGTTTGAATGACTTCCACCCGCGAGTTACACATGAATAAAATTAAATATAATATATGGTTTAATGTTGTTTATAGTTGTTGTTATTGTTAATTAATTTTTTTTAAATTTAATTTTTTAATGTTTTAATTTCTATTATTATAATTATTTAAAACATCAAACATTATTTTTTGATTTTAAGTGTAACAATATAATCATTTATATAGAGTTATTTTTAACTATTGTTATTGTAAGTTATTTTAAGCTACTTATTTTGAAATTTTAACCGATTATAAAAATACATTTACGAAATATTTTAGTTAAATTGAGATTACAATTTAGTTTTTTTGCATTTATCACTATAATTTATAATTTTTAACTATTTACAAAATATTCTTTGGTTTTTCTAGTGGAATTGAAATTTATATTTAAGTTGACATTGTAACGTGCAGGAACACCTATATAGTTGAAGTCTTTACAAATATATGTTTTTTTAAATAAAACAATAACGTTGTTGTTAAATTTGATATAATAATTCGTATACTAAATTGATGTAATATATTGCTTATTTTGAATTATATGATAATATACACATCTATTATAACTTTATAATCTCAATCGTTTGAATGACTTCTACTCGCGAGTTACACATAAATAAAATTAAATATAATTTATGGTTTAATATTATTTATAGTTGTTGTTATTGTTAACTAATTTTTTAAAATTTATTTGCTTGACGTTTCAATTTCTATCATTATAATTATTTAAAACCTCAAACTTTATTTTTTGATTTTAAAGGTAAGAATATAATCATTTATATAGAGTTGTTTTTAACTATTGTTATTGTAAGTTATTTTAAGCTACTTATTTGAAAACTTTTAACAATTATAAAAATATCATTAGGAAATATTTTAGTTAAATTGAGATTAAAATTTAGTTTTTGCATTTATCATTATAATTTATCACTTTTAACTATTTACAAAACATTCTTTAGTTTTTTAAGTGGAATTGAAATTTATATTTAAGTTGACATTGTAATATTATATCTATGTTCACAATTTAAGTATTTTGTCCAAACTGTTCAAAAGTTGTAGCTTTAAACTGATAACGGCTTACATTTAACATCATATTAAATGTAATAAATTAAGTATAATATGTTAAAAGTTAAAGACATAACTTTATAAGTAGAAGTCAAGATATTATTTTAAAATTGAAATTTTGTTTATTTATGATTACACTTTAGGTTTGATATTTATTTAACCTTATTAACCAAGTTATAATCATTACTAGAAAGACACTATAATTTATCACTTTTAACTATTTACAAAATATTCTTTGGGTTGTTTAAGTTACACTAAAATTTATATTTAAGTTGACCCTGTGATATTATATTTAAATTAATAATTTAAGTATTTTATACAAATTGTTGCAAAATTATATCTTTATAATGATAATAGTTTACATCCAACAATATATTATAATATGTTATAAGTTAAAAAACAGAACTTTATTAGTAGAAATAAATATATTATTTTAATTTTGAAGTTTAGTTTATATATGATTACATTTTAGGTTTGATATTTATTTAACCTAATTAAGCAAATTATAATTATTATTAAAAAGAAATTGAAAAGTCATGAGAGTTTCAAATGAATGTGGTGAAAGGAAAAATAGATGTGAGTTTCAAATGAATGTGGTGCAAGGAAAAATGCTTCCTTTATAAGTATACTAGGTGAATGCCCGCGCGTTGCGCAGAAACACCTATATAGTTGAAGTCTTTACAAATATATGATTTTTTAGATATAACAATAACGTTGTTGTTAAATTTGATATAATAATTTGTATATACTAAATTGATATAATATATTGATTATTTTGAATTATATGATAATATATACATTTATTATAACTTCTTAATCTCAATCGTTTAAATGACTTCTACCCGCGAGTTACCCATGAATAAAATTAAATATAATATATGATTTGATGTTATTTATAGTTGTTTTTATTGTTAATTAATTTTTTAAAATTTATTTGCTTAATGTTTTAATTTCTATCATTATAATTATTTAAAACATCAAACATTGTTTTTTATTTTAAAGCTAACAATATAATCATTTATATATAGTTGTTTTTAACTATTGTTATTGTAAGTTATTTTAAGCTATTTATTTGGAAACTTTTAACGATTATAAAAATACATTTAAGAAATATTTTAGTTAAATTAAAATTACAATTTAGTTTTTATTTTTATCACTACAATTTATCACTTTTAACTATTTATAAAATATTCTTTTGTTTTTTTTTAAATGGAACTGAAATTTATATTTGAGTTGACATTGTAATGCGCAGAAACACCTATATAGTTGAAGTCTTTACAAATATATATTTTTTAAAATATAACACTAATGTTGTTGTTAAATTTGATATAATAATTCGTGTATTAATTTGATATAATATATTGACTATTTTGAATTGTATGATAATATATAAATCTATTATAACGTCATAATCTCAATCGTTTGAATGACTTCTACTCGTGAGTTACACGTCAATAAAATTAAATATTATATATGGTTTAATATTATTTATAGTTGTTATTTTTAACTAATTTTTTAAAATATGTTTGCTTAATGTTTTAATTTCTATCATTATAATTATTTAAAACATCAAACATTATTTTTTGATTTTAAATGTAACAATATAATCATTTATATAGAGTTATTTTAAACTATTTTTATTATAAGTTATTTTAAGCTACTTATTTGAAATTTTTTAACGATTATATAAACATATTTAGGAAATATTTTAGTTAAACTGATATTACAATTTAGTTTTTGCATTTATCAATATAATTTATCACTTTTAACTATTTACAAAATATTATTTGGTTTTTCTAGTGGAACTGAAATTTATATTTAAGTTGACATTGTAATATTATATTTAAATTAACAATTTAAGTATTTTGTCCAAACTGTTCAAAAATTATATCTTTAAACTGGTAATGGTTTACATGCAACAACATTTTAAATCTATTAAATTAAGTATAATATGTTAAAATTTAAAGACATAACTTTATAAATAGAAGTAAAGATATTATTTTAAAATTGAAATTTATTTTATTTATGATTACACTTTAGGTTTGATATTTATTTAACCTTATTAACCAACTTACAATCATTATTAGAAAGACACTACAATTAATCACTTTTAATTATTTATATAATAATATTTGGGTTGTTTAAGTTAAATAAATTTATATTTAAGTTGAGCCTATAATGTTATATTTTAATTAATAATTTAAGTATTTTATACAAATTGTTCAGAAATTATACCTTTAAAATGATAATGGTTTACATTCAACAATTTATTAAAACTAATAAATTAAGTATGATATGTTAAAAGTTAAAAAAATTAAAAAGTCATGGGAGTTTAGTATGATATGTTAAAAGTTAAACTAATAAACTAATAAATACACTTTAGATTTGATATTTATTTAACCTAATTACCAAATTATAATTATTATTATAAAGAAATTGAAAAGTCATGGGAATTTCAAATGAATGTGGTGAAAGGAAAAAAGAATGAGGGTTTCAAATGCATGAGATTCACGAAAAAATGCTAACTTTATAAGTATGTATGATATATATATATATATATATATATATATATATATATATATATATATATATATCATACATACTTATAAAGCTAGCATTTTTTCTTGAATCTCATGCATTTGAAACCCCCATTCTTTTTCCTTTCACCACATTCATTTGAAACTCCCATGACTATTCAATTTCTTTATAATAATAATTATAATTTGGTAATTAGGTTAAATGAATATCAAATCTAAAGTGTATTCATATATAAACTAAATTTCAATATTAAAATAATATCTTGAATTCTACTTATAAATTATGTTTTTTAACTTTTATCATATTATACTTAATTTATTAGTTTTAATATATTGTTGGATGTAAACCATTATCATTTTAAAGGTATAATTTTTAAACAATTTGTATAAAATACTTATATTATTAATTAAAATATAACATTATAGGCTCAACTTATATATAAATTTTATTTAACTTAAACAACCCAAAGATTATTTTACAAATAGTTAAAAGTGATAAATTGTAGTGTCTTTCTAATAATGATTGTAAGTTGGTTAATAAGGTTAAATAAATATCAAACCTAAAGTGTAATCATAAATAGACTAAATTTCAGTTTTAAAATAATATATTCACTTCTATTTATAAAGTTATGTTTTTAAATTTAACATAATATAATTAATTTATTAGATTTAAAATGTTGTTGCATGTAAACCATTATCAGTTTAAAGCTACAATTTTTGAACAGTTTGGACAAAATACTTAAATTGTTAATTTAAATATAACATTACAATGTCAACTTAAATATAAATTTCAGTTCCACTAGAAAAACCAAATAATATTTTGTAAATAGTTAAAAGTGATAAATTATATTGATAAATGCAAAAACTAAATTGTAATATCAGTTTAACTAAAATATTTCCTAAATATATTTATATAATCGTTAAAAAATTTCAAATAAGTAGCTTAAAATAACTTATAATAAAAATAGTTAAAAATAACTTTATATAAATGATTATATTGTTACCTTTAAAATCAAAAAATAATGTTTGATGTTTTAAATAATTATAATGATAGAAATTAAAACATTAAGCAAATAAATTTTATAAAATTAGTTAAAAATAACAACTATAAATAATATTAAACCATATATAATATTTAATTTTATTGATGTATAACTCGCGAGTAGAAGTCATTCAAACGATTGAGATTATGACGTTATAATAGATTTATATATTATCATACAATTCAAAATAGTCAATATATTATATCAAATTAATATACGAATTATTATATCAAATTTAACAACAACGTTAGTGTTATATTTTAAAATATATATATTCGTAAAGATTTCAACTATATAGGTGTTCCTGCGCATTACAATGTCAACTCAAATATAAATTTCAATTCCATTTAAAAAAACTAAAGAATATTTTGTAAATAATTAAAAGTGATAAATTGTAGTGATAAAAGCAAAAACTAAATTGTAATTTCAATTTAAATAAAATATTTCTTAAATATATTTTTATAATCGTTAAAAGTTTCCAAATAAATAGCTTAAAATAACTTACAATAACAATAGTTAAAAACAACTCTATATAAATGATTATATTGTTAGCTTTAAAATAAAAAAACAATGTTTGATGTTTTTAATAATTATAATGATACAAATTAAAACATTAAGCAAATAAATTTTAAAAAATTAATTAACAATAAAAACAACTATAAATAATATCAAATCATATATTATATTTAATTTTATTCATGTGTAACTCGCGGGTACAAGTCATTCAAACGATTGAGATTATGAAGTTATAATAAATGTATATATTATAATATAATTCAAAATAATCAATATATTATATCAATTTAGTATATACAAATTATTATATCAAATTTAACAACAATGTTATTGTTATATTTAAAAAATCATATATTTGTAAAAACTTCAACTATATAGGTGTTTCTGCGCAACGGGCGTGCATTCGTCTAGTGTGTGTGTGTGTATATATATATATATATATATATATATATATATATATATATATATATATATATATATATATATAATCTACCCTAATAAATAAGAATGATTTTGCCACATGTCATCTTCTCTTTCATTTTGACATTTGTCATTTTCTAGATTTTTTTGAATTATTGAATATCCACTTGTCATTTTTATAGTTTTTTTTTATTCAAATTTCACCTATTAAATGTCACATCTTATTAATTAATTTTATAAATATATTAATTAATGTATATAATAACTTTCTATTTTTGAATTCCTTTTTCTATTAATATTTTAATTAATATATATGTATATTGATGTAGATAGTACATTCCATTTATGATTCATATTAATTAATTTTATTAGTATAGATTAATTAATATCAAATTATATAAATAGTCCATGCGGTTCATTAAAAAGTTACAGACCCAATCGTTACTTATTTTTTTTATAAACATGGTCTTTATAGTTATCAAAACTTTCTTTTACTAAACCCGTGTAATACATGGGTTTCACACCTAGTGATATTATATATACTTCCTTGGTTCATATAAAAGTAACATTATATTATAATTTGTAAATTTAATATATTTGTAATAGGAAAAGTTTGTATATATTTTTAAAGACGTTCATAATTAAAACTATATTATTGTAAAACTTCAAAGGATATTTATATTCTTATAACACTTATAAACTCATATATATATATATATATATATATATATATATATATATATATATATATATATATATATATATATATAATTTAATGATAATTAATCTATTTAAAAACTAAAAACATTATCTTTAAATTATAGTATAACTAAATTAAAAACATTATACATATACTAATATGTAATATTTCACATAATAGTTATTCTTATTCACTGTATGATTAAAAACATTATATATATATATATATATATATATATATATATATATATATATATATATATATATATATATAATATTTCACATAATAGTTATTCTTATTCACTATATGATTATTCACGACCTAATTCTTTATCGATTCATATTTTCCATAATTGATTAGCAAAAACCTGGTGATTACATATTCCTAATAAATTACAAAACAATATATTTCCTCTCATACGATGGATTTTGAAGATTTGTAATTATTCACCTTTAAACAATTTTGTGCTTCATTTGGTTCTTTAGTTAATAGAAACTTTAAATTAGAAAACAACAATAAACTAAAACAAAGTTTAAAAATAAATAAATAAATAAATAAATAAAAAAGATTGTCATTTATATTTCACCCAGCATGGTCAAACTCATTTTAAATTAGAAGACAACAATAAAGAGAGACAAATAAATTAATTGGTTAGTTACTTATGATTCTTATTTGTGTTCTTTAAGTTGACCAACATTAATGATATATTAATTTTTTTAATCAAAATCATTTTCTTTTATACAACAGAAATATATATATATATATATATATATATATATATATATATATATATATATATATATATATATATATATAGATATATATATATATATATATATATATATATATATATATATATATATATATATATATATATATATATATATATATATAAAGAGTAAACCTTACAAATAAAAGTTTAATACGTAGTATCGAAGATAAGAAGTGTCCATTTTGCACCATGATTATCCTCATTCTCTTTCTCATGTCAGTGTGCCTCTTCTGGTTCATAAGGGACAGACGTTTCAAGCTCCGGCCACCACTGCCTCCAGGCCCAAAACCATTGCCATACATCGGTAGCATTTATACAATGCTTCGAAACAAGCCCACATTCTGATGGATACACAACATGATGGATGAAATGAACACCAAGATCCTATGCATCTGTGTTGGGAACGTTCATGTTGTTGTAGTTAGTGATCCACAGATTGCTTGTGAGTTCTTGAAGGACAAAGATGGAATATTTTCTTCAAGGCCTAACTGCATGTCGGGTTATCTGACAAGCGGTGGTTACTTGACCATTGTTCTTGTTCCAATGAGTGATCATTGGAAGATGATGAGAAAAATCCTGGCCACAGAGATTCTGTCACTGCATCGTCATAAGTGGCTTCAAGACAAACGAGACAGAGAAACTGATAATCTGCTAAGGTATGTAGACATAATATGCTCACTTTATCGGAATCAGAGCCATCATTTTATGCATAAAGAAATAAATTAACTATAATAGCTAAAAGTTTGCATCTTTAATCTCTTAGGTATATTTACAATCGATGTTATACCAATATTAAGGACACCGGAGGGATTGTGAATGTACGAATTGTTGTGCAACAATACTCGGCCAACGTCATAAGGAGTATCATGTTCAGGAGTAGGTATTTCGGCAAAGGGAACACAGATGGTGGACCTGGGGAAGAAGAGATAGAGCATGTTGATTCACTTTTGACAGTTCTTGGTTACCTGTACGCATTTAGTATATCAGATTACTTCCCGTGGTTGCGGTGGATAACTGATTTTGATGGGCATGAGACGATCATAAGGAAGGCTATACGTGCCTCAAGAAAGTATCAAGATCGTATAATTGATGAAAGGATTCGAGAATGGAAAGATGGAGTTAGGAAAAAAGAAGACGATTTGCTTGATGTTTTCATCAACATTAAGAACCCTCCACTAACCGCAGATCAAATCAAAGCTCAAATCTTTGTAAGATTAATGTGATTTTTGTTGTTTTATCATCATAAACTTGGATCTTTTTTATGAAATTTGGATTAATAACTTTGGTGGTGTTATAGGAACTTACATTAGCAACAGTTGATAATCCAGCGAATGGTATCGAATGGGCAATGGCAGAAATGATAAAACGTCCGAAGATCTTCAATAAAGCGGTTCAAGAGCTAGATTCTGTAGTCGGAAAATATTGACTAGTACAAGAATCTAACATACCAAAACTTAACTATATTAAATCATGTGTGAAGGAGGCTTTTAGGTTGCACCCTGTGGCGCCTTTTAACCTCCCTCACGTGTCATCTAGTGACACTGTTGTCGCCGGATACTTTATACCTAAGGGCAGTCATGTGATACTGAGCCGCTTAGGGCTAGGGCGGAACCCTGATGTTTGGGAGGACCCAATAACATTTAATCCGGACCGTCACATGAAAGATGCTAAAGAAGTGGTGCTAACCGACCATAGCCTTAAAATGTTGTCATTTAGCACCGGTCGGCGTGGATGTGGTGGAGTGTTGTTGGGGTCGACCATAACTATAATGTTATTGGCGAGGATCGTGCATGGGTTTACATGGAATTTGCCTCCAGATGAACCATATGTTGATTTAAAGGAAAACGTAAATGATTTGATGAAGGCTAAGCCATTGTTAGCCTTTGCGAAGCCTCGTTTGTCTTACCATTTATACCCCATATATTGAAAAGAGATTTTAAATATCCTCCTACTTTTATTCCTACAAATCCTCTTACCCAATTAAATGATGACATCTATCATATTAGTTTACTAAAATATCATTAAACTTGATTAAAGGAGCATTAAATGTTACACATGTCATCATTTAATTGGGATGGAGGATTTGTAGGAACAAAAAGTATGAGGATATTTAATTTCTCTATTGAAAAAGTGTTAAAAGTGAAGTAGAAATATAGATTGAGAAATTACTATCTTTCTGTCCGAAGATTAATTGATTGATTTGAGTTGTGTTTATTTAACGATAATCATATTAATGAAAATTTTTAGCTGAGAAATAGATAGATAAAATGTATGGATGGTGAAATGTTATCCAAATATTAGTAGCGATTACATCTTTAAAAAATTATTATTAAAAATAACTAGAGCATTTATTTTATAGTAGTTTTCAGAATTATATTTAATAACTTAATTATCAATGAAATATAAAATAGACTAAAAATATTAGAATATCAACACAACATATTGTGTTATTGTTAGATTGTTATCAAACTATTCAAATATATAGGAGTTTCCCAAGCAACATTTCATAAGGAGACTTCCCGAAGTGTGCGCAATAGGAATGTGATTAATAACGTAAGTGGTGGTATGATCAGCTTCTCCCCAAAACATATTGGGAACTTGAGCAGAAATTAACAAGGATCTTGCTGTTTCTAGGAGATGTCGATGTTTCCTTTCTGCAATAGAATCTGTTGAAGGGTGTCTGTACAAGACGAATGATGGACAGTGCCATCAGAAGCCAATAACTGTTTAAAATCATTGGAGGTAAATTCCCCACATAAATCGCACCGAAAACATTTTATGACAGCAAAGTGTCGAGTCTTGACAAGGGCTCTGAAGTCACTATATATGGTGAAAAAAATAAGATTTGTGTTTGATAAAGTAAACCCACGTATAACGAGTGTAATCATCAATAAATGAAACATAATAGCTAGCTCTTAACTTAAAGGTGATCAGAGATGGACCCCACACATTAGAATGCATAATATCAAAGGGAGTAACAAAACGAGTGACACTTTTATTAAATGATAAAGCATAAACTTTTCCCAGTTTACAACCACCGCAATCAGAAATATCATCAATGTTCTAAGAACCTAACACACCAGTGAAAACCAAAAACTATAAACGAGACACTAACACATGTCCCAAACGAGAATGCAAAAGATAAAAAAAAAAAAAAATAGACGACGAAGGATTTAAACAAAAAGATGAAAAATCGACACTAGATGCAACAACATCAACAACATGTAGCTGCTCCAAAACATAAAGGTCCCCAAGTCTACGGCCTATCCTAATCACCCTCCGATACTGAATGTCCTGTACACATCAGAATGAATCAGAAAAGAAGACCCAACAACCAGACTTACACAACTGACTGACCGAAGCAAGATTCAAAGTAAGTGTGGGGATGTAATAGAAATTTGTTAAAGATATATAAGGAGTGACAATAGAATCAACACCTTCTACTGACATAGGTATAGCCCTAGCAGACATAATAGAGACAGGTGTATGAGATGATAACGAAGAAAAAGATGACATATGTGATGACATGTGATGAAATGCACCAGAATCCAATATCCACAAGGATGAAGGAATGCCTAAAGTGTTGGATGAAGACATACCTGAATGAGACATGGAAGCTGATATGTCAGTTGGAATAGCAGAAATGAACTGTATGAACTGCTCAACAATCTGGGGATCCAAAGATGATGGTGGTGTGAAATTTGTCTCATTCTTAACTGAAGGTGCAGCAACATACTGTGGTGGCCTAAAAGATGGAAAAGAGGGACATGACTAATACTAGGTATGAGATTTAAAATCGGAAAAACGGACCGAAACCGGGATCGGACCGAAACCGTTAGAACTAGAATAAATAGAATTGGTTCTGGTTCTAGTTCTGGGTTTAAAGAATAGCTTTATCCGAGTGTCAGGTAATCTGGGTTTGGGTCCATCGGGTCCGGGTAAACCGGGTTCAAGAACCGGAACCAGTGTTAGGAATCAAAACCACTTTTAGGGGTCGGAACCGGTTTCTATGAAAAAGTTTAAAACATGCATATCTCATTCATTTCAAGTCGGATTAACATGCGATTTTTTCTAACGTGTATTTGAGTTTGTACATGATTTCAGACTATAAGTTTACCAATTTTAGTTTTATATTCAATGACTTACAGTCCCCCAAAGTTGAGATATTAAAGCTGGAAGTTTTTAGTTTTTCAACTTTTTTGTATTCTATAAGTTTTTAAAACATTCATATCTAATTCGTTTGAAGTCGGATTGACATGCGGTTTTTTCCAAAATATAGTTTAGAGTTTGTACAAGAGTTTAGACTATAATTTGGACATTTTTGGTTTAATATTCAATGAATTACAGTCCCCCGAAGTTGGGATATCAAAGCTAAAAAATTTTAAATTTTTAGATATTTTGTTTGTGTACTTTATATTTTTTGAAATTGTTATAACATGCATATCTCATTTGTTTAAAATCAGATTGATGTGCGGTTTTTCCAGAGTGTCGTTTAGAGTTTTTACATGATTTTAGACTTTAATTTTGTCAATTTTGGGTTCATATTCAATGACTTACAACTCCCCGAAGTGGGGATATCCATATGAAAATTTTCAAAGTTTAACCCACTAAGTAGTAAGTAATTACCAAAAAATTCTGGTTTTTCCTGGGTTTTTCGGTTCTAAAACCACTTTATCTGTTCCACCCTACCCACTTTGATGTTTCTGAGTTTTTCGGTTTTAGACCCACTTTACCCGGAACCGAACCAGAACCTGTTCCTATATAACAGTCTGGTTTCCAGTCCTACAAACTCCCATTAACCGGTTCCGATTTTTCTGGGTCCGGGTACATCCAGTCCGAGTTTGGACCCACTTTCATCCCTAACTTAGATTGTCCAGAAGACTTGTTCTACTGTGAAGACTGAGACTGTGTAGGTGATCTTGTTTGATGTTTCTATTAATGTTCGTTGCTTGTCAGCAAAGGACAATTTTCCATCCACTGGTTCTTCTTCTTACAAAAATCACACTCATCAAATGCAACTTTGCGGCGATTCTGGTTTAAAGACTGAGGTTGTTGTGGAACAACAAAGACAACAAGAGTGGGTGTCTTGGGACCTTTGTCAACATGGGACTTGATACGAGTTTCTTCAGCAATCAACTCATGAACAACCGAATCAACAGTAGGAAAAGGTGTAAAATGCAAGATTGATCTATGTAAGCCTTCAAAATCTGAACGTAAGGCCATCAAGAACTGAACCAAACAAACGAAATGTTGATCTTCCCTTTTATCTATATAAGGCTTAAAAGCCTTCAACACATCAGGTTCTATAAGAGCCAGCTGGTCCCACAAATCTGACATAGCTGCATAGAATTCCTGAACAGTGAGATTGTTATGTTGGAGGGCTCAGATATCAAAATCTAACTGATACTTTTTTGCAAATTTAGACTAAGTATACAGCCTATCCAAGTGATCCCAAACCTATTTTGATGTGTCATACTTCACCAATTGAGTACCAATAGACTGGATAACAGAATTATTAATCCAAGTAATGATCTTGGAGTTATCAGTCTCCCATGAATCCAGTAAGGTTGCATAATTTGCAACCTTTTCATATGTTGGTTTCTTCTTGACACTTGTAACAATCCCCAACATAGTCTTACCTCGCAATAAATTCTTCATAACATAACTCCAATAGGCATAGTTCTTTCCATCAAGTTGGATATTAATGGAATGAAGAGAATTATCTCTCGGGGCCATATTTCCAATATCAGTCAAACGCGAATAACCAAAACAACAATAAATATGAGTAGCAGCAACAAGAATCAAGATCTCGAATCAACAAAACCAACAGACGAAACGAAACCATCGAAATCGACGAAACGAACAAAACAAATCAAATGGAATATAAAAACGAGCAAAAAAATCATACCCAAAATTGCGAAAATTTTCAGCTCGCCCCAAAAATGAAAATATAGATGATCAACCGAGCTTTGATACCATGTAAACTAACAAGACATAGAACGGCTAGGGTTTCGTATTATTATCAAATAAGAAGTACAAGATACAATGAAAGGAAAAGACATAATATATAGACTAGCTAATTAGGGTTTTCTAGCTAATGGGATAATATACAAACCAATACAAAATAAAGCCCAAAATCTTATTAGGCTAACACAGATAACTTGATTTCTTATAAACAATTTTACAACTAACATAATCTAGTAATCTGATAAAGTGGTATTGATTCTTTAAACACTTTGGTTTCTGAATTCTGAATTTCTGATAAACAATTATCTAATAAACATAATCTCATAATTTAATTTTAGTTTCTAATAATCTATTTCAGAATCATTCATTCAACATTCTATAATCCGATTGAATCAGTCAATCAGATTTCAATCTCATAATATGACATAGTGATAAACTATTAAACTAATTTCCATGAATCTGATAATCTATTTATTATATAATTCATTCATACATTCACGTATGCAATTGAAAATTTTAAATTGATAATCCCCATTCCTCAATTTCTCATAATCTATTATAATATCGATATTACCTTATTGGCATGACCAAGAATGAAGAATCATAAAGTGATAATCGACCCCTCACCCCTGTCTCGTTGAGTTGTTGTGGTTGTCTCGTTGAGGCTTGAGTTGCTGTTGTCGGACGCTTGGATGTTGATTGGCGATCGGTATTCTTTTTTTAAACGACAATGTGATCGATGTCTTCTTGCTTCTGTTCGACGCAACCTTCTCCCGTATGTGATGAAGTGATGATGCTAGATTGCTTTAGATTTGAATTGGGCTGAACTATACATATTATTAAAAGAAAAATTGGGCCCCTTGAAATTGTGGATCATGTTCCAATGCCCACCTTGCACATGCTTTAAACCGGACCTGGTTATAAGATACTATGTTATATGTTTATAATTAAATAATATTTTTTGTTACCTAATATAGTAAAATTTAACTATAAACATATAAGGTTTCCTCCTACGCATTTATAGCCTCGAGGGCCCAATCTTGGGCATTACAAGACCACATCTTACGTGACAGTGGCATAAATGGTATGGACTCTGATTACTTAAGTGCTTTGACTCGTCTTCGCGATACAATTCTGGGATTTGTCTGTAGCGGTTTCACTAATAAGGACACCCCCCCTAAATCCCAAAAGCATTGGTGTGTGCCCTTTTTAGCAAAATCGACAAAGATATGGAAGTCGAATTCGACATGACTGTTAGACAGAAAGCAGTTTTTGAGTGTCTTCGGCACCTCATGCTTAGAATTTTCTGCTAACTATCCCTATTGATGGTCACGGCCAGCATATGTCTTTCTGTGGAGTACCGAACTATCCTTCTTTACCGCCTCATTATTCCTCTATTCCCAATTAACGAGATATGCCTAGTTTGCCGCAAGGCATGCTTGGACCATTTTGGGGAACATGCGGTTCATTGCAGAAAGCTCCCTGGTTTCAACTACCAACATGATGTAGTTAGGGATGATCTCTTTGATGTTTGTCAGCGTGCCAGTATTTCTGTGAAGAAAGAAGCATCAATGAACTTTTTGACGGACCTTCAAGATGGAAGATCCACACTCAGGCCGGCTGATATTTTAGTCTTTGGATGGATATGAGGGAAGCACGCTTGTGTGGATCTTTCTGGGGTCTCTCCTGTCATCGGTTTGAGGAGCGGGGGTTTCACAGTAGGGCATGCCGCTTTGAAAGCTGTTGCGTGCAAAGTGGCAAAGTACGAGAATGCATATATATGAAATCAACACGTGTTTGTACCTTTTGCATTTGATACATTTGCATTTCTCGCGCCAGAGGTGGTGAAGCTCCTCAACAGAGTCCAAAGGGTCATGCAATCTAATGTTATATATCCTAGATCCACATGTGTTGTTTTCAAAAGAATTAGTTTTGTCATCCAGAAAGGGTTAGCGGCGCAGCTTGTTGTTCGTTTGTCTTCCATCGATATGTATTGAACTATATTTGATTTCAATTCAATTGTAATTAAAATTATATATATATATATATATATATATATAATATATATATAATATACATATATATATATATATATAGAGAGAGAGAGAGAGAGTGAGAGGTAGGTTCAAATGTTTCTCATATCTATTGTAGAATGCACTAATAAGAATTTAGTAATAATTATATGTATATTAAATTTTATCCATACTTATAACTCATTTTTATGGAATCTAATTAAATTTGTCATTAATGTCAACAATAATATTCTTTTAGAATGAATTCGTATCTAGGAAAATGAGAGTGTATTACAGTAGAATGAGAGTGTATTCTAGTAGAATAGACTCTCGTTCTTCATATTCCATGCAACTTTATTATATTTTAAGTGAGTGAGCCCTGAAAATAAAACGAACTTATATATAAAACCTAGATGCGAATTTATTCTGAAAGAATGTTATTGATTACGTTAATGATGGGTTTAATTAGTTTCCACAAAAAAAGAATTATAATTACAGATATCATTTAATGTACATACAATTATGGAAATCATTTAATATCTATATTTATTTAATTAAATAATTATTTAATTTACTAAATTCCTATTGGTGCATTCTAGCACACAATAAATATAAGAAACACAATAACCTAGCTCTCTCTCTCTCTCTCTCTCTCTATATATATATATATATATATATATATATATATATATATATAGGGTTAGGTTCAAATGTTTTCACTATCTATTGTGTGCCGGTATGACTGATTCTGGACCAATCATTTTAGTTATTTTAAGAAAGTAATTAATGCATATTACATGTTGAAGATATAATAGGTATTAATTACATCTTTAGCATTTAATATGCATTAATTACTTTCTAAAAATAACTAAAATGATTGGTCCAGAATCAATCATACGGGCACACAATAGATAGTGAAAACATTTGAACCTAACTCTATATATATATATATTAGGTTATAACCCGTGGAAACCACGGGTAGCAACTTAAAATAATATTAATATTTTACAATCATAATCATTAATTAATGATTTTCAAACATTTATTAATTCATAGAGTAGTATGATATGTCTAACTTTATAATGATTGGTTTAAATTAATATGTAAAATGTTTTTATATATAAATAAATACTTTATCTAAAGATTGCACCCAGTGAAGTTTATGCTTTAAGGTTTAGAGTTTATGGATTGTGATTTAGGTTTTAAGGTGCAAGGCATTATACAAATACTTATTTTTAAATTTAAAACTAAAAGTTTTCAAAAGAAAAAACTACATTAACATCCTTTACATGTTATTATCATTAATATTTTCAAAAGTTTGCTATTATTATTTATAAACCTAAATTATATTTTACCGGTGAACAAATACTTTACTCATATTAAATGAAACTATAGAAAATTATATCACATGCATAAATCTTGGTGGCGTATACAGTTTTGAATCCCAATAATTATATCAACCTGGTTTAATATCCATAAAACTTACCTGTACAACTAAGTTATCTACAGATGCACTTATATCTCACAAAAAAACGCAATCATAGTTTAGGAAAATATATAGTGTAATGCTATAATATACAATTAAATGAAACTACATTGTTATATCTTGAACTATAGCCAATTCTAAATTAGAATCAACTTATACATAAAAAAAAGTTTGTGTATGATCTCAGAAAATAGTATGTGTTGCAGACCTCATAAACCACAATCAATCTTTTTGGTGATAGAACATACTCATGTTGAACCTGCAAATAACCATACAACCAACTAAGTATTATAAACTATGAATATTTTAAGGTGTTTTTCATACTATTTAATTACCTACAATTATGTCCCTATCTACCTTTGTTACTCTTTAATTTCCCAATTCATCCTGCTCATAAAAAATCAACCTAACAGTTGGTAGACGATTTTTTTTAATCAAAGAAAAAAGAATAGTAAATAATTAAATCAAGTCATTGAAGAGAAGAAAGAACAAAATGTAATATAATGTTGATTTCGACGGGATATTAAAACCGCTCGATTTTACACTTCGACCATTAAATCAAAACCGATAAGAGAACGAAGATATGATACTAATTCAAAAAATTGAGTATCAATGAGAAATATGAAGAGAGAGAAAAATGAGACTTCCCAATTTCAGGTCCAACAAGCCAACATAGTAGAAGTCGCCAAATCAGAGAAGACAAATCTACAGAGAACACTGACCGCAGAAAGTGAATGAAGAGAAAATGCTCAAATCATGGAAGTTTAGAGGTATATTAAGTAAAATTGGCCATCTTTTATAAATTTTGATAAGATTGATATGAAGATTTTATTGCTAAAATTATTCCATTTCAAATAATTAGAATACTATGTTGCAGATTATATAGACAAATACATGCCATCAAATCACAAATATAGTGTTCAATTAGGGAAAAATCCCATGGAACCCGAGAAATTTTGAAGCAAAATATATGGTAATCAACATGAAATTATATAAATATGAAAGTAAAAAATATGAGTTCTTTAAAAAATAAATGTTATATAAGGGGGTCATCAACACTTAGTAGATTAACATTACAACCATCATCATCATCATCATCATCATCCTGTTAAGTATAATCACAATACATTCTTTAGTCTATCAAAAATAATGGGGTTGGTGGTTTCTAATATATGTACTCACTTTGACCTCATTGAAAACTATTTTCATGACATAAAGATAGTCATTTGAAGGTGTGGTATACGATGTAGTACAACTGAATAAAGCAAATCTTGATCTATTTCAGAATCACCAAGTTCTACTCCTTCCCAGTGACTTTCCTATAAGGGTATTATTATAAATTTGTAAAACTTGTAGATACTGGAATTGGACCAAAATATTGGTCAAAATCAGAAAAAAATTACATGGTCTTCTTCTTCCGATTTTTAAATCTCAAGCAACACATCCACCCAAGCTTCTTCCTACATCCATCCAAAAATCTATATTCCAAGTAGAGCAAGAATGTACATTGCCCATTGACATATGTGTATGAGTACAAATCTAATGCATAACAGACAATTTCTTGGTATTATAACCTTGTTATAAATATAATAAACATCCATGAAGGGTTACAAGTTAAAAGAAGGTCCACAAACCAATAATCAAGATAAATCACTTCAATAATTAAAGTGAAGTTATGTTCTCAAATAGAAGTTTGCAAGAAACACAATCACACATACAAATACACACAAGAAATCAAAATCAAAAATTGAAAATTTACAAACTTTTAGAACTGTACGGTAAGATGAAGAAAGTCCGATAACTAACCTGAAATTGGATGAAGAAAAAAAAAGTCATCCTTCATTTTCGTACTAATGTCGTCGAACACCTTGCTCTTGTCAATGGACGGGCTTGAAGCTTCATTGCGACAATAAGGAAGAAGATTATGAGAGAAGAACAAATGTAATAGGACTCCATCATGTCGATTTCAAAAATGGTTGTGGTGAAGTCAAATAAACTAAAACCCTAAATGTGGATGAATATATGGGGCGTAGCAGGGATATAGGGGAACCCTTTTGAAAATTGATTTCACAATTGTCGCCAAGATTTATGGGATACTAACAAAAATCACGGATAAATAGAATAATTTCAAATTTTTATAGAATTAACAAGATGAAATTGGAGTAGGCGGGAAAAGAGATAACATGTTCGATAGAAAGAAGCCACGTGGAAAACTAAGGGTTTAGAAAATGAACAAATGGCAAATATTGGTTTTGTTTATTAGAAGAGGTATATATATATATATATATATATATATATATATATATATATATATATATATATATATATAGGCTTAGGTTATTCTATTCAAAGTAATTATTGTGTTATTGTATGCATAAATATGGGCCAATCAAATTTACTTATTTTAAGAAAGTCATTAATATATATATTTGAATTAAATATAACTTAAAAATATCATCTTAATTAATTACAAGGGTAATTTAGTCAATTAATGTAGATTTAATAAAGGAAAATTGCATTTTTAAGGGATCATAAATTCTATTAATTTTAAAAATCCGATTTTACGAATTATAATTCTTTTTATTCGGACATTCTGACAGAATATGTTTATGAATATATTCAAAAATAAAAATATTCTAGAACCATAAATAATAAAAATATATTGAACCAATTTCTTGACCATGAATCTAAAAACTTCTTGTAGAATAACAAATTCTTGAACAATCAATTGAAGAATAAAAACAAAAAATACATTATTTCTTATAGAATACGGGTAACAATTGTTAAGAATTACATTTATTGTTAAAGAATAAACTAACAAAAACTTTCAAAACGGGAAAGAAAACATCAAAATCTAACAACGACTAATACATTCTAAAAGAATAATGTGGTCCATTTCAATTTGGTGGTCCGTTCTTAAAGCATCAACTTCTATGATTCCAACAGAAATGGAATTCATGATTCCATTCCAACATAATTGGAATTCGTGATTCCATTCCAATAGAATTGGAATCTCACCAATATCATCCATTGAATCATCTACATAAACATACTTGATACATTTTCAGAATTCAACCTTGTTGCGATTACTCGAACTTGACTTCTCTAGTTGGTGGTGCTAATTGAAAATAGTAAAATGGTTCAGTAGGTTCTTCGCTGCAAATAGATATAACAGATATATTTAGCCAGAAAAGGAGAAAACAAAACAGCCGATCAAAAAAAATGAATACAAAACCCTCCCTACCCGGGTTTGGATTGCATGCAACGCCAGAAAAGCTTAAAAGGGCCAGGAACTGTCTTAAAAGGGTTACCTTCAAAACAAGCCTACATGCCAAACAAATTAAAGTAATTCAGGTACCAAAATATATAGAAAAACTCATGAGAAAGAAGTGTTCATCAATCAGTGATCGTATTAATGGGACAATGTAAATAGTCATTTAGAAAAGTAATAGTATAGGAGTTAAAGTAGTATCAAAGCTTTAGTTCTCATATGTATACACAATGTAATAATTAAGCCCTAGATGGTCATGGAATGACTCAAAGGCTATGTAGATGACAAATGAAATGATAACACTGTTTATAAAATTGCTCCTAGTTTCCTTTAGATCTCTTACACTACAATGAATTGATTATTACAAATTGCACCTAGTTTAATTATAGATTTCTTACACTATAAAGGACTGATTAATACAAAATTACAGATTGCTCCTAGTGTTCCTATAGATCTATCAAACTGCAATAAAGGAATCTGAGACATTTCTTATTCGACAAGTTCGTTTATACTAAAATCATAGAGTGAAACCATAGTTTCAAATAGAACGAAACCCCAACTTTCTCAATGAACCAAAAAGAAACACTTCAGTCCACAAATCACTTGAAGAACATCAATAAACCCTAAAAAAGTAAGGAGCAAATTCACAAATCCATCGAGGCAACAGCAATGACAGATTTGCAAGCAAATCAAAGAAAGGAGAAGCGAGGAAAATTAGAAACTAACTTGGACAACATCTTCAATGCGATCGTTGCATTTGTGAGCCTTGGGTTGTCGGGTGTCTCCGTCGGGTAATCCCCACGGACTCTCCTTCCGAGGAACTTCTCTCCCATTCATCTCTCTCGTTATTCTTTCCGATTTTGTCAAAATGTCAATATACAATACAATACACAGTTTGACAATACGACAACTTAACTTTCTTATCTGCGGGCTGAAGTAAAATGGGTTGGCTTTTGGGTGGCTCGAGTCAAGCCTCAAAGGCTCAAACCGCTAATGACTATCGATGGTCGACTGGTCAGGCGATGATCGATGAAGCACGGATGGATCGGCAATGGAGAGGAGGAGTGCCGGTAGAAGGTTCGCTGCCACAGATGGAGCAACGACGGAGAAAGCTTGCCTCGCCAGAGATGGAGCAGCATCGACGATGGAAGGAGGTTAAGGAATGGAGATGGATTGGAATCAAGGAACAACGATAGATAGATGACGAGTTAGGTTAGGTTAGCGTCGGGTGGGAGATTGAGGAATACACGTTTATTTATTTACGTTAAAAGTCAGTACCATAATTATAGGGATTATTTTTGAAAATTACTAATCAAATTACTAAATTCCCCTTATTTATTTAATTAATTAATTAATTTTGATTGATCCACATTTAAGCATACAATAACACAATAATTAGTTTAAACACCTGAACCTAGCTCTCTCTCTCTCTCTCTCTCTCTCTCTCTTTATATATATATATATATATATATATATATATATATATATATATATATATATATCCCTATACTAATAAAAGAGTAGTTCTTTTGCCATGTGTCATTATATTAGACCTCTTAATTAATGTGTTACCACTTGTCAATCTATTAGTTCTTCATTTTAAATTTATTAAACCTCCTCATTAATGTGATGCTATTTTCAATGTATTTATTCTCCATTTTAAATTAAAATTAAAATTTTATATTATTGTTTTCATTAATTCACAAAAAAAGTCTAATATATATTAAAAATTATTTTTATATATTTCTTTGAATTAACGATTATAATTTCACATAACTAATAAAAATATCTCTTAATTAGTAATTTATTTAAAATAATTGATTAATAATTTTGATTTTTGTTTATTATAAAAGTTTAATTATTTTTATAACCGTGGTTCCCAAGGGTTATATATATATATATATATATATATATATATATATATATATATATATATATATATATATATATATCCCTATTCTAATAAAAGAATAGGTTTAATCTCCTATTGACAAGTGTCATACAATTAGAATTCCTCATTAATGTTATATATTATCTATCATGCTACTTGTCAACCTATTAATTATCAATTTTCAAAATTTCAAATTTTAAATTTCCACTCTAATTACATTAAATTAATAATTGATTATCTATTTCAAATTTCAAATTAAAATTTTCACTCTAATTACATTACATTAATAATTGATTTTTTATTTTAAATTTTAAATTTTAAACTTTTTCACTTTAATTATATTTAATTAATAACATTTGATTGAAAAATAAAATAAAATTATTACAGATTATAAGCTGATATAACTTAACATATTTATCTAAATCAATGATTATGATTTTATATAACTAAAAAATATATATCTTAAGTATTATTTTATTTAAAATAATTGATTAATAATTTTGACTTTTAAATATGAAAGTTTAATTAATTTTGTAACCGTGGTTCTCACGGGTTACAAACTATTATATATATATATATATATATATATATATATATATATATATATATATATATATATATATATATATATATATATATATACTAATAAAAGAGTAGTCCTTTTGCCAAGTGTCATAATATTAGAACTCCTAATTAATATGATGTCACTTGTCATTCTATTAATTCTCTATTTTAAATTCATTAAACCTCCTAATTAATGTGATGTTATTTGTCAATTTATTTATTCTTTATTTTAAATTTTAAATTTTATATTATTGTTTTCATTAGTTCACAAATAAAAAGAGTCTAATATATATGATAAATTAATTCCACATATTTATTTGAATCAATAATTATAATTTTACATAACTAATAAAAAAATCTCTTAATTAATAATGTATTTAAAATTTTATATAAAATAACTGATTAATAATTTTGAATTTTTTACTATGAATATTTAACTATTTTTGTAATCGTGGTTTCCACGGGTTATAAACTAATATTATATATATATATATATATATATATATATATATATATATATATATATATATATATATATATACTAATAAAAGAGTAGTCCTTTTGCCAAGTGTCATAATATTAGAACTCCTAATTAATATGATGTCACTTTTCATTCTATTAATTCTCCATTTTAAATTCATTAAACCTCCTAATTAATGTGATGTTATTTTTCAATCTATTTATTCTTTATTTTAAATTTTAAATTTTATATTATTGTTTTCATTAGTTCACAAATAAAAAGAGTCTAATATATATGATAAATTAATTACACATATTTATTTGAATCAATAATTATAATTTTACATAACTAATAAAAAAATCTCTTAATTAATAATGTATTTAAAATTTTATATAAAATAATTTATTAATAATTTTGAATTTTTTACTATGAATATTTAATCAATATTGTAACCGTGATTTGCACGGGTTATAAACTAATATATATATATATATATATATATATATATATATATATATATATATATATATTGTCGCCATTTCAAAATTTAAATATGCTTTTATGTTTTGTTCCTAATTACTCTCCTAATGCTTTCTTCCTCTCCTCATGATTCTCCCATTCATAGCTAAACATCCTATTTATTCTCCTATTCCTAGCTATGTTAGCTATATGTGAAATGAAAAGTTAATGTTACCCTTATTTTTATGTGCAATGTTCGAATTTTATAATTAACACTCTTCAATTACGGCTCAGCCACTCCTTCACATTTCTTCGCGAATTCCTGCAGGTCTCGACTTGTCGGGATAAAAATCGAATTGAGTGCCTTGAAGATTCTTCATTTGATCTCATTACTGGTATAAATTCTTATATCATTATCCTTAAGGATATGCTAGGGGTGGCAATTTATGACACGACACGACAAAAATACATGACACGAAACGAAATTGGGACGAAACTAAAATTTGAATTCGTGTCCGTGTCGTGTTTGTGTGAACTATAAAAAAACACGATGTCGTGTCGTGTTCTTGTTCAAAATTTGACACGAAATTGACACGATTTAGAAGTTCTTTATCGTGTTTTTCGTGTTATATTTGATAAAGTATTCATTAAATAAACTAGTTTTTAGTATATGATATATTTTTCGTGTCGTGTCGTGTTTGTCGTTTTTTAATTTGTTCGTTTTCGTGTTAGTTAAAAAAAACACGACATCGTGTAGTGTCGTGTTCGTGTTACATAAAACTTTGTCTTGTCGTGTCATGTCAGACAGAAACACGAAACGATAGCACGATTTGCCACCCTTAGGATATGCAAATCCTCGAATATACATGCAAGCTGTTCGACGGAATGCCTCAACTAATACGAGAATCCACCCTGTAATGTCGTCGTACAGATGCATGAAAATCTTCAATTCTTACGAATATGATATCTACCAGATGATATTGGATTCACGAAGTTGATTTTGATTCTTTCATGGGTTTGGTGAAAGAGATTAATCATGAGATAAGATTTGCATGCTAGAATATTTCAAGAGTTGGTGAAATCGAATCACGACAGTGATTGGGATTCTTAATTCCTTCTGTAGGTCTGTACCCGATTGACTTCTATATATATCATAAGGTGGAGTTTGGGGATTCATCAGTCAACCTTATTTTACAAGTTCTTCAGGAGTTTTCACTTTCAGAGGCGCCTTCGTTCTCATAGCGACGAGGGTATATTTGTAAATTCATATGCAAAGGTCAGTTCTATACTTCTATTATTATTTTTTTCTGTTTTCTTCAGTTTTTTAATGTCCATGTTTGTCTGAATGATTTAAATCGATAAGTAGTGAAATATGTAATGTTTTTCTATATTTTATAGTACATAAGAAATCTACCATAATAAATGAAAGTGTTATTGTCACTTGTTATTTTCTTGTTCAATTGGCCACATGTTATTTTATTATAATTTTGTGATATATTTATTTTACACTTGTCAATTATTTCATTATTCATTTCCAATATATCATTAATTTAGTTTCCATAAATTAAACCTACCATAATGACTATTAATTTCAAATTTCAAATTTGAAATTTCAATTTCAAATAAATTTATACTTTAAACCTTTGTATTTAACATTTCATTATAATAACTCGTTTAGTGCAATGGTATGACAATTAAACACATAATTTTAATTAATTATTTTGTGAATGTTTATTTTCTCATAATTTTCACTTATTTTATATTTCAAATTCAAATAAACTTCTCATTTAATCGTTCTTATTTAACATTATGTTTTAATAAACCCGTATAATATATTGGTCTTACAACTAGTTAATAATTTATGAGTACAAAAATAAATGAACAGTAAAATTTTAAATTTAGATTCACCTGAGTGGTTGAAAAAGAGTGACTAGTGCCATAATAAATAAATGTATACTATTTATTTATTTATTGAAAAAAAAACGCCAAAACAGATCTTTATACTTTATAGGGTTGGGACTTGGGATTTGGGTGCATTGAAACCTTTTTCGCCGGCAACTTGCAAGCGGGAAAACAAAACACCCGCCGTATAACGGCAAAAGATCAAACGTGTGCGTGAATAATAAAATAGTAAAGGATATCACATAGAAAATGTATATGAATAAAAAATTTAATAAAACAAACTAACTTTGGATAAAACAGTAAAAAATATTTACACAAATGATAAGTTTTAACGCAAAAATAATTACATTTTACATAAGATGACGAGCGTAACTTGTTAAATTTAAAACACGTTACGTATACATATTTTCATAAAATAAAGAATATATCTTGTTTATTTTTTTTATTTAAGGCCAAATTCTGTAGAAAAAATTACTATCGTTTGTTTTTTTACAGCTGTGAATATGCTAATAGTTTGGGTTGAAGTGATATAATTGTTGTTTTATGATAATATAAGTCAAAAACAGTTATCGTTTGAAGAAATATTTAAAAAAATGTTGTGAGAAACCGATTATTTAGATAAATATAAAACTACATAACCATCTAATGTATCATTCTTCGAAAATGATCATACTAATTAATGTGAATATATCTCACTTATTACGAGGTATATTAGTGAAAGTCGTGCATGATATGGATTATGGATATCATTCTACTTGCATATGAGCGATAGAGCGGTATTTGTAAATACCGGATGCTGGTATAGTAACAATATGGCTTGATTAAAGGGTAAAGGAAAATTGAAGCATGTTACTCACTATAAATATAAGAGAAAATGGTCAGAGATCACGTACACCGGGAATGAAGGTTTAGACTTTAGATAGAAATTCATGTGCTCCAAAAACCATTTTATATATTTATCATTTCACAATTCTGGTACATGACTTCTGGTCAACTAAAACTACATTTTATTTAAGTTTAGCGTCATATATTTTGAACTAGTTAATTTTTTTAATAGAAGAAATTAACATGAGGGCATAGCTTCATTACTTCTATATGTTTGAGGTTTGGAATAAAACTATGGGTGTTAATCAATAACTCGACATGATAAAAATGCAAGACACAAAACAAATTTGGGACCAAATTTGTGTGTGTGTTCAAAATTTGACATGATATTAACATCTGTTTTCATGTTTTGTATGATAAAATATGTATTAAATAAACAAATAGTTGTTTTATGTTATATTTGTTGTGTCGTATGGTGTTTTAGTTAGGTTGTTTTCGTATTAATATAAAAAACACGACATCGTGATGTGTCGCTTCAGACAAAAAAACCAACATAATTGTCCGATTTGACACCCTTAAATAAAACAAGAGATCTTGGTTCAAAGTTTTGCGATGGCAGTTATCATTAAAGTGTTGTGTAAGAATCACTTTTCATAATCTAACTTCTCATAATCTAAGGAATCTCCTTGCTAACTAGAGAGTTTCTCGATCCTAGCAAGTCAATGACAACCTCATCCATCTCTTACTCAATCAAATTTTGAATTTTTTTTTTAAAAAAATTAGTATTTGTTGAATAGTATAAAGGTAAAAGTAATTTATAATATAGTAAATATAATTCCATTACATTAGAATAAAGCATGTTCAAATTTTGAACCCGATACCTTCATTATACAATTTCACTCTCCATAGTTTCCGTGGGGCAATATGGGATGATCACAAAAATAACCTGATTTTTGGAATTATAGATAAATGACAACTTTTGAGTATTTTCCGAAATAATTACATGTCCAAAACGGGTCAATTTTGGATTTCGGATATAGCTACGTTGTGTAATTCGTTTTCATTTGCACCTATTATTTGTTTATCGTATTTCAGAAATGTTTTTTTTTTCTATTTTGTGGTGAATTGGTTAAAGGTGAAGATTTTGGTCATTTTGATAGGATCCGTAAATAAGCTTTCTGAAAATGAAAGTACTATAATTGAGATATATTTAATTTATTGAACAAATATGATGTTTTATTAAAGCATTGGGTGTGGCTAACTAGTCATAACACCATTTTGATGTCACCTCACATGTTACATCACCAATGATGTTATAACACCAAGTGAGGAAATGATCACCATGTTACTTTTTGTTATAACACAAACTTTTTTCCACTTTGTAACTTATTTTTTTTCGAATTTCTTTTTTTTTTAATTTAAACAAATATTTTTTAATTATAACATAATAAATAAAACATAATGTTTAAAAATTATAAATAACATAATAAAAATAATTTTTAAAAATTAATAAAATAGAAATTAAATTACACGTAACATCCAAATTCAAAAAAAAATACAACGTTATGCGGTAAAAAAAACATTTTTTTAAAAAACTAAACGTTATTCATTATCGTTATTCTTACCATAGAAGATATAATCGGTCAAGTACTCTCGAAGTTGTTTGTGTTTATTTGTATCCTGAATGTCAACGACTCGATGCAAATACTATGATGTTCCTGGTTAAAACTAAACGTGTTTGGGCTCCATTGGGATATAATGTGCAATATTTCGTCCTTTATCTTCTACTACCATGTTATGCATCATGATACATACATACATGATATATCGTAGAGTTTCTAAATCCATTGGTCGTGTTTCATGTTTAACTATATGCCACTTCACCTTCAGCACTCCAAAAGTACATTCCGTATCCTTATGTGCTTCTTCTTGTCTTCTCTTAAGAAAAATGTATGTTTCTTCAACCGGGTGGCGGAATGGCTTTACGAATGTGGAATACAGATGATATATTTCATCTGTAAGGTAATACACATATTTGTATTCATTTCCATTCACCGTGAAAGGAGCATCCAGGGTCTTTCCATTCAAAAGATCGTCAAATATAATTGATCAAGAGCGTTAATGTCGTTGTTGGAACCCGCAACCCCAAAAAATGCATGTCAAATCCATAAATCTTAAGAAGCAATAGCCTCTAAAACCAATGAAGGTGATCCGTGATGACCACTTGCGTATTGCCATTTCCATGCTACCGGACAATTTTTTCATTTCCAGTGTGTGCAATCAATGTTTCCAATCATTCTTAGAAATCCATGGCGTTCTTCATGCGCCGCATACAATTCTTACAAATCATGCAAAGAAGGTTTCCGCAAATACACGTCTCTAAATGTTTCAACAACACCCTTGACAATGTATACAAACTATCCCTTGCGGTTCTTTTAGACATTCTTATATAGTCGTCCATGGTGTCGGGTGACTCGTCCATGGTGTCGGGTGACTCCCCCATAGTCATCAAACGAATGGCCGCAACACATTTCTACAACGTTGTAACCCTCGTCTACCTCTAGCATCATATCTCAATTGAAAAAATTCATATCTAAAAATAAATTAACTACAGTTTAATAATATAGTACATTTGTTGTAAAATAAAAAAAAATAAAAAAAAAAACATGTAGTACATTTGTATTTACTTTGTATAAAAATATAGTAAAGAAACTATACCGACGACGTTAGTCGCCCATAACGAGTAAAAAAGAACACATACCGCATGCTCTTATAGTTGAGATATTTTCTTTACACGATAAAAAAAAACTTTTTTACGAAAAAATTTTAGTATTGGTTAAGATATATTAAGGTTGTTAGTTTGAATACTTTATGACAAAAAGAGCTTTTTTGCATAAACATGAAAATTATGGCACCTGAGGTGTCAAGTCACTCAATACAATAAGTATCCAAAAATCTAATAAGTTTATATTAAAATATGATTATTAAAAATTATAAATAATTAATATAGTAATTGTGTCAGTTATTACATAAAATCTTGGGGCAGGTTTTCTATTTAAGGAAAGTGATGGAGAGATACCAATCCCCAACTCCGAACAGTCACCGGAAAAGCTGCCTAAAATGGTCCACAAGGAATAGTATTAGTAGCCTTTGCTTCTCTTCCAATATTACTCTGAATAAAGCATCCATCCTACTTGCTTATATCAACTATCAACTCACGCAAATCATATATCCTTCCCCTATAATCTGCTTCATCTGTATAGGTTTGTTTCCGATCAGATTTTGATGGCGGAAGTAGCTGTTGTGGAAGCGCTTTTGTTCGGCGATGATGGAGCCAAGGCCGCCGCCACAGAGGCAGTTATTCATCTCACAAACAAACAGAGACACAAACTGGCTGATAATGGAGCCATTCCTCCTCTCCTCTCCATGCTTCATAATCCTCCAGATTTCAAATCCCTAGAATCTGCACTCTTTGCTCTCCTCAGTCTCGCCTATGGCAGCGAAAGGTTCGTTTCGTTCGAACACACTAACTGCATCACGTTTGATTAGATTCGAGTTACAGGTGGACTGAATCGAAATCTAATGGAGAAATGAGTATAAAACTTTGCTTGAAACATATAAATAAGCAATCGAATTTATGGAGTTCGATTGAATCGAATTTATTGAGCTTTTCAACCTCAAAAAGTGAATCGTAATCGATTGGAATTAACACTTTCTGTGTTATGTTTTACAGAAACAAGATCCGGATTGCGAAATCAGGAGCTATTCCTCTCTTTTTAAACCTCATACGATCCCAAATCCATCCATTAATCGACCACGCCATAGCAGCACTTTTAATCTTATCATCTTCCTCGTCAAACAAACGCTCAATGGCGACATCAGGTGCAATCGAAACCCTAAATCAAACCCTCCTTCAAAACAACACCACCCAAGTAAAACTCGACATCATAGTCACTCTCCATAACCTATCACCATATATCCCCACCTTTCTTTCATCATCTACATCATCTTCTTTAATCCACCTCATCCACGAATCCGAAAAATCATCCAAACTAGTCGAGAAATCAATGTGTCTACTCGAACACTTGTCTTCTTCATCAGAGATCGCGTTGAGAGCGATTTCATCGACAGAAATCGGGATTAGGGCAGTTGTGGAGAGTGTAGAAGAAGGTTCGAAGCAGTGTAAGGAGTACGCAGTTGGGATTTTGTTGATGATATGTGAGAGTAGTAGGGAGAGATACAGAGGAATGATTTTATGTGAAGGAGCGATTCCGGGTTTACTTCAGGTTAGTCTTGATGGGACAAGGAGAGCTAAAGGGAGTGCTAAATCGCTGCTTAGGCTTTTGAGGGACTGTGAGAGTGGTGGTGGTGAGAGATTGAAGAATGTGGTGGTGGAGGAGGTTATGGGGGAGATTTACAGAGGTGGAACGGAGGTTGGAATGGTGGAGGAGATGATTGCTAGGCTTACTACATGAATAATTTTACAGAGAAGGTTTTACTCTGTTTCTTGTTCTTGTGGTTGTATATATTATACACGTTGGGTTTATCATATTTATGAAGAGGCTATTCACTAAAATAAACTAAATTACTAAAATAGAAGCACTTTGGAATTATTTTATGAATAATCCCAATACAAAAAAGACATTTTGGGCCAAGGCTTGTGGTGGGCCTTATTGGGCTTTGACTGGTTAACCGGCAACCCAGGCTAAATTCTTTGGGCCAACGGTCTGGAGGTATTACCGGGCTATTCCCTGGCTTTTTCTGGGCCTACCAAGGCATCGGTCCGAGTCGGGGCAAAATATAATTCTTTAAAAACATGATTGTAACAAATATGTGGATAAATATTGAAACAAATGCTAATCCATAATTTAGCGTGATTTTGCGTGTTGCCTTTAATCAACTTGACACTTATGTGTATGGATTTAAATAATATAAATGATCATTAAATATGATTAGATACATAAAAAAATACGATGAAATACACCATTATTAATGATCCATTAACATGCAAACGTAAGCTTTGAACATCTATATCATATTATCCATCAAATAGATACATGAACAAAGCGAAAACGAAGTTTAAACAAGAAATCCATGAACATTCGTCAATAATTTCATGTCTACAAATATACAAAAATCAATTGAAAACAGAAGAATTCAAACAAAACTCATACTGTATAATGGTAGAGAATGTTTGGGAAAGCACATTAGAGAAAACAGTTATATTGCAATAATGGTAGGTACAGAATGTTTGGGAAAGCACATTACCGAAGGGTGGGGGTGGGGGCAAGTGTTCAAAAGATCGGCTATTTGTATCTTTGTATGGATTAATTTTTTTTTTTATCAAACAACCAGATGAAAAACCATAAAAATATAATGCTACAATAAACAAACCAATATAAAAATTATGTAATTACTTTAAAATATGGAAAAAAAAAAAAAACGAAAAGACAATAGAAGTCTGGCTTTTTGGCAGAGGGTAGCCCGTGAAAAGCTTGGGACCTTAATGGGATGGTCTTTCATGTCTGGTTTCTATGCTAGGCCTTCACAGCCATTGTTGACATGGGCTTGACTTTTGGTTTAGGTGTCGGGTCGGGCACCCATTTGTGCACCATCATTTGGTAGTACATGGGAAGAATCCTTATTATGGGTTGTAAGTTCAACCATGTGTATTTATGTGTGGTGTGCCTATGTGTGTGAATTGTGATATGTGTGTGTCTGTGCATTCACACGTGCACATGTGTGTGTGTTTATCAAATATTGACCTGATTGTATCACACTAATCTTGTGAATAGTTGGATAAATTCAAGATTTAAAAACATCTATATTAGAAGTTTTTTAAAGTTTATCGTGTTACATAAGTAATATAAGATTAAAAACAAGCTATTGCTAAAGTTTTTTATTTTCAAGTTTTTTCGCGTTGTTTTAAGTTTATAAGTTTAGTAGATTGTTTTCTTTTTTTTCATATTTTTAAAATTAATCTATTAATTTACTTTATAACTTAATATTGGCATGACCCATAAATACGTTTTGTTAAAAAGCTTAGCTATAGTATAGGTGTGATAAGTTTTTCTGTTTGTTGATATGGTGATAAAACAGTAACAAAAAACTTATTGATAAAACTCTTTATGCTTTTAGGGTTTTTTTTTTTCAATAGCTTTTGTTGACCTGATTTATCTGCAAAAGGACACATGTTTCTCTTGAAGATTTTGTTTTTTCGGAATACTGCAGACGTTAAAATGTTTGCAAGTCCTCTTTTTTGAAAAGACATTGAAAAATCATTTTTAAGGTCTGCAAATGTCTTCGAAAAAAAAAAAAAAAAAAAAAACACTAAAAAACACATCACTCTTATTCCGTGTGCTCAATAGCTACCGCCACAGACGTGCTTTTCCCTTGTTGCTCCATTGCTGGACAACTGCCAACATAGAACCACCGCCAAAGGCGCACCACAGTCCACATGTAAGTTCTTCAATAGACTGTTCCATCTTTTTGAAATCGGCTTAATAATGTCCTAATTTTGCTTCTTTCTTTTCTTAATTTTGTAGAAGTAGGGTGTTGGGCAAAAGAGACAAGCCAAGACTGGATGATTGTTAGAGATTTCTCCGATTTAGTTTTAAATTTCCATGCTTTAAGATATTTAAGATTATGTTTGGCCTCACCGTATCAATGTGTTGAAAAAGGTCTCTTTCCTAAAGAGTTGATGGTTCATGGTGGACAAAAAAAATTAGTTTAGGAATATGATTTAGTAGGTGTGTATTTTTATAAGTTCTTTAGAAAGCTCTTTTATGGTGAAGTCGAAAAATTATCATGAAAGTTTTTTCGATTTGCTTGTAAATTTACAGGATCCACGCATATAGTGATTTTAACAATTTAATACTATTTTGTTCTTTTACTCATTTAATTCGAAATAAAAAGCTATTGCTACTTGCTAGTACCTACACATAATATATATATATATATATATATATATATATATATATATATATATATATATATATATATATATATATATATATATATATATATATATATATATATATATATATATATATATATAATGAACTATAGCCAAAAATATCATCTCGGAAACCCCTCTTTAATATCCGTATACCATTTATTCATTCATAGTCATACAACTTGTGTAGCTTGGTATCATCAAGAGGTTGAAAACAAAACTAGCAAAACAGGATCATCAAAATACCACACAGATGCTAGTAGTAGTTCCCACCCTTACAAACAGGGTATATATTGTAATGTAAAGTAATATAATACCAAAACCAAATATTAGGTTTCTGTATGTAATAAACCACGTAGACTTTTTAACTCTTTTTTTTTGTGTATGTTGATTAAGATACTTAATTCTAAGTTTCTAACCTCAACGTGACCTTTTATAAAGGCTATAAGCCACAGCAACAGTTGCAACCGCTCCAACTACAGCAGCAGCTGTAAACATCTCATGCTGCTCCCATTTTTTTGTAAAAAAATTAACATTAAAAGTTGACTTTTTTGGCCCTGAGCTTTCATCTCTGCAGCATGAGAACCCATTAGCACCTTGACAACAGCCTCCAGTGTTTTCCTTCTCATCATCTTTCCCATTCACCTTTGAATCATTTCCATTTGGTAGTGACTTTTCAACTGCCTTGTCAGCTTTCTCAACTGGAGGAACACCCATTTCACCCCTGCAGTGGAATCAATTACATGTTCAGAATATATATTTGTAGCATTCTAGTTTTAGAATATTTCTTATTAGGGGAATTTACTTTTGATAATTTGAAAGTACAATGATGTAATAATTAATTTTTTTGGAAAGCAGATTGATATGTCTTGTATTTAGCTTTATATTTTATTTGCTAGTGAGTTAAATGAGACAAAATCCAAGAACTTTACCACATTAATTAAGAACAAAATGGGTTGAACTGTTTAAAAGCTGATCAACTTTTTACAACCTCCTAAATTGTTTATTAAAATGTGCCATTATTATATTTATGATAGTTTTTGTAATTATATTTTAAAAGCTAGTTAGTTATGAGATAAAAAAAATGGTTAAAAGGCATTGGCAGGCCGTATTTGTGTTTTTTGGACCGTATTTTTGCAGGTCAGGGGCAAATCAGTCAATTCAGGGAAGTCAAGTTGAGTCAAATGTCAAAAGAAGGATCCGTAGATCAAAATAAAAGAGGGTTAAAAAGAATGAAGGAAAGTCAAATCTGGTCAATAAAGGTCAAGAGAAGAAAGTCAAAATTGAAGGAGAGTCAAAGCTGGTCAATGAAGGTCAAGAGCAGAAAGTCAAAATTGAAGGAACTTAAAATCAATCAACTTGACCGTGAAAGCCAGAGAAGAAATGTAGCAGTAGACGATTCGGGCCATGCAGACCTTGGGTGTTTTGGCCGTTTAGCAGCAAAAGCATAAAAATCATCAATTCCATGAGAGATTTGTTTGTTTTTTCTGTTGTAAATAATTATCTAATCTTTAGTAGCCAAAATTTTATTCCATTATTGTGTGTTTATAATTGTTAAGGTCCTTTATAACTTCACCTATGATTATGGATATTTGAATGTTTTCTATCAATTCATTTCTATTTTCTAATAACATAATCAACTAGAAATCAATATCTGATGATGAAATATGAATGGTTTTTAAGGATTAATCAGTAGTTTCATTTAGGTCATAGGATCATATCCATTATAACATTATGCACAAACTTCTAACAATACTAATTTCCCTTTTGAATTGGGAAATAAAAACCAATTAAGCTAAATACATAAGAGGGGAAAAGCGTACCTCCAAATCCTTTCAATGATCTCACCCTTCTTGATATGTTGGTCAAGCAATTCAGCCACATCATTTGGGGTAACATAACCATACCTTATACAACAGAAACACAAGAAAGTATTCATAAGAAGAATGAATTAATACATTCTTTGGCAAGTAAATGTTATAGACTCTGCTTCAAATAGAAAAATAAAAATAATTAAATTGTTATGGATTGTCTTACCAATGTCCAGACACTTTTCCATCTTCAACTGAACTATATATTATCAAGTTCCCTGCATACTTATGTCCTCCAACATGTGAGCAAGCACTCACAAACACCTGATCCTTCAATGCCCTAACTTCAATCTCTTCATTGAACTTTTCAATTAAAGCTGGCCCACAAACACCACATCTTTTATCTCGACTGCTATGAGCACACACAAATACGTATGAACCTGTCACTACCTCCGGTGTTCCTGAAGCCCATGGTTTTCCATTCACAATCACTTCCTCCACAAAACTATCAACGTTTGATTCTTCCAAACCCCTTCAGTCACAAATGCATTAGTAAGTAAACTACATATCGATGTGTTCTATTATGTGAAGATTTGGATAATGGATACCCTAAATAAGATCATCTTTGAAGAAAAGTTCTCATGTTTTCATTCCTCAATTAAGATTGTTTAAAATCGAAAGTGTGATTTCATCATTTCAAAGGCCTCCAAATTTGTTGATATATATGATTGCTTTGCAAATTCTCGAAGCTTTCCTCTAACATTATCATTCAAGGAATCATCTTGCTAGCATAGATTTTGCCTTTTTAATCAACATTACTCTTTACACAAAGTTCTAATCAGGGCAGAGGCTACTGAACTTCAGTGTTTTTATACTTCAAATCCAATTTCACTTGTTTATATTAGCAAAAGAAATGGAGTTTAGGTATGATGCGGAATATAAGCATGGTCAAATTTGAAGCTCAAGACCGAATAATATGCTATATTAAGTATCAACTCTATCAAAACTATAAAAGAAAAATTTCCGCTATGTTGCACATGGCGTCGACTATTGTTTTGTTTTCAAATTGACAAAAGCAACAGATCGTAGATTCGTGGAGAGCCATAAAAGAAATCTGAGGAAAAAAAACGAATCTACATAGCACACACACAACAAATAGCTGATGAATTTAAAACCCTAGCGAACTTCACAATACCTGTACTTGATCATATCAGGAAAAATCAAAACATCTCCATCTGACAAACCAGTAGCAGCACCGCCCTCGAATATCGTCATCAGAGTCTACAATAGTCAGATCGTGAATAGAAAAAAAACTCGTCAACACTCAAAACCTTCAAATACCTCATTAGAATAATTAACACAAGTGAGCGACAATAACCTTAACAGCGATATCGTTCTTGCGCTCCTTGATAGCTCCAGCAAGTCGCTTAGGGAGCAGATCCGAGTCGGAGGATTCAACACGAGCAGGCCAGTCTTCGCGAGTCTTGTAGCAAAGGAAAACGTGACGTTCGTAAGGATGGACTGATCCGGAGAGATTCTCGGTGTACATCTCCTGCCTTTGGAATCCGAACTTGACGTCATCATCGACCACCACAGCTTCAGTAGAAATATCAACGGTACCGTTCTCTAAAGCGGCGGCCATGCCGGAATAGGTATCGACGGCGAACGGAGGAGGAGGTATAGAGAGGGAGTTGGATAAACTTGGAGGGCAAGGGAACGGCTGAGATGTTAATGGATTTTGGTTTTCAAAAAAGGCTTTTTATCATTTACAATTTCACGTGTCGTAGGTAGAGGTTTTGGCCTTTGGGTTGTTTGGAAAAAGGCAACAATTAACATCTCGTTTTTTTGTCCTTTTGGCCACAATGACTAATAAGATATTCACTAAAATAACTATTTGACTATAGTTCGACAAAACCACTTTTATTTGATATTTAAAAGTCTAAACAGCATATATTTTGACTTAAAGAAACTGCAAAATCCCAATAATTAAGTTTCCAGACAGGTTCATTTATTCCTCACAAATTTACTTTGCGTCCAATCAACTTCAGAACTTAGTTCGATAATAGCTCGCAAGCAACAGCAAAATCTTGTATTTATAGTTGATGATGAGGATGAGGGAGAAGAAATTATACAATACAACATATATTATGATATTATTATTATCGAAGAATGTGATATTTTATAAACCATCTCTTTAGAATAAGCCAATGATGCATGTGAAACCTGTAATTTTGGCATATATCTTATACCCAAGTAACTAGTTAAATTATAAAAGTAAGTAGTTAAATGTTATCTGGTTTTACATATTTTACTATCTCTGATGTTTTGTTGGATCGGTACTAATTTTGTTTGTTTTGTATTATTTTTAATTTAGTTATAAAGAATATAAAGTTATGCCGTATGCGCATTAACATTTCTCTGGTTCTGATTATAAATTAATGAATTAATTTCTTTATATATCATTTTTCGTTTCCAAAAAAAATAATGAATTAATTGTTAACTACTTTAATAAATTCGTGAATATACCTTACTCCCAACAAATTCTTCTTCTTGGTCATTAGAATGTAATATTATATTAAACACTAATTGTCCATAAATGAATTCGCCTTTAGATATTTTAATTTGACCAAACACACACCAACAAATCATTGAAAAGATATCAAAACGTGCAAGCATTAAACTATAACGACATGGACACCCCTTTAGACTTTTCATACAACTAAACCTGTTATACTCAAAACTATTAAATAATTATCATGACATGTTTCATATTAAAATGAGAATTATTGACGCCTAATTGCTATTGCAAAATCCTAAAATAGATGGTTAAAGTTTGTTTCAATTTTCACACAAATCCGTAGGTGTGGCTCAGTAAGAGCATAATTCACACACAATTTATAAGTGTATATTGTTGATAATATTACCTAACATATTTTTCTCGATATGTAACGCTCATTCATAAATTGATCACTAGTTTATCATGCAAAACGTTATTTATCAACATCATTGCTAAAAATAGACCTTTCATTTTGGATTTTGGAATGGAGAAAATTAGTATTAATTTTAATAGAAGATATATCATTAGATATATAGTATGCTTTCTTAATTTCAACCATCACTTTGCGTAGTTTTCATTTCCTTCAAACTATTAAATCTTGTATCTATACATATATACATCCACAATATAATTTTGAAGATTTGCTTTAAATGCTCCAAATCTGTGCTCAAAGAACTCGTTAGGATAAAATTTAGCCATTTTGAATACATCATTCCCGTAAAATGCATATAAGTAAATAATGTCGGTGTTACTTTATTAAAACAATTTTTGAGCTCTTCAATTTGCATTAGATGATCGAAAAATACATCAATTTTGTAGTTGGACAAATATGGTTTATTAGTTTCCCTTTTGAAGTAGCAAAAATCTTTTTTTTTTACTTTGAGATTTTTTAAAATATGGTTTATTAGTTTAATCCTAAACAAAATGTGACCAACATATAAGAATTTGAAACTTAGTTGAGTACTTCATGGATAAATAGGTAGTGGCATAACTAGGATTTTGTTTTACGGTAGACCAAATAATATACAAAATATGAATGAGTGATAAAATTCTTCAACCCTAATATATATATATATATATATATATATATATATATATATATATATATATATATATATATATATATATATATATAACCTTAATTTTTTGTGGATGGGTGGGACAAGGATAAAAATGGTGGAAAAGGGTCTAGTTTTTTAAAATGTAATATCTTTTGATCCGACCCATCTTATAAGTTCAGAAAGTAACCTTAATTTTTTGTGGGTGGGTGGGACAAGGATAAAAATGGTGGAAAAGGGTCTAATTTTTTAAAATGTAATATCTTTTGATCCGACCCATCTTATAAGTTCAGAAAGTCAGAAACACAATTTTCTAAAAATAAGATGTGTTCATTGAGAGACTACCAAATTTTTTAAAAAGTATTAAGGACGTAACAACTACGAAAACATTAAAAAAAATGAATAATAACATAAATGGGTTACAAACTGTCCAAATTGTCTTAATGTCTTAAGAGTACCACCAAACTAAATAAATATCATAATGTAACAAACTTTTGTTTTTTTTGTTTTTTTTTTTATTTTTTAAATACCATTGTAACATGGAATAGTAGTTTTTCTCGATTACAATGGTCTTTAAAAAATTGTTGCCTTCTGATAATTTTTATAGTTCAATGATGTTTTTAAAACGTTTGAGACATTTTGTTACCCATTTATGTCAGTATCCCCACATCATATACATATGTTTTTGTGAGAAGTAAGCAACATAAAACTAATATATCAATTTCGTTGTGTACCTACTCCATATCTTTCCAAAAAAACAAAGAGAATGCAAACATATATATATATATATATATATATATATATATATATATATATATATATATATATATATATATATATATATATATTCAGGTTCATTTGAGACCATTCTAATTTTGTAAGACCATGAGACCAAATTTAAAAATAATTTTAAAATGCAAAATAAATAGAAAAATCCAAAAAATCTTTTTTTAAATATTATTTTCGGAACTTGAATTAACTAAAAAAAAATAAAAAAATCCCGTTTTTTGAAAAATACGTGAAATATTCTAATAGAATATTACACTGGCATATTCTAAAAAATAATTTTAAAATGCAAAAGAAATGGAAAAATCTAAAAATTCTTTTTTTAAATATTATTTTCGGAACTTGAATTAACTAAAAAAATTAAAAAAAATAAAAAAAAAATCCATTTTTTTTTTGAAAAATACGTGAAATATTCTAATAGAATATTACACTGTACATATTCTAAAAAATAATTTTAAAATGCAAAATAAATGGAAAAATCCAAAAATTCTTTTTTTAAATATTATTTTCGGAACTTGAATTAACTAAAAAAATAAAAAAATGTGTCTCACGGTCTCACAAAATTAGGCCGTCTCACATGAACCTAACCATATATATATATATATATATATATATATATATATATATATATATATATATATATATATATATATATATATATATATATATATAGAGAGAGAGAGAGAGAGAGAGCGAGAGAGAGAGAGAGAGAACAAGAAGAGAAGAGAGGATGGGATGAAACTTATTGTTTTTCTTGTGGTTTGTCTTGATATCCACCATGGATGAAAGAAGGAAGTATATTAGGGTGCACCATGAGTATTCATATCAAGATTTAAGATGGGTCTTAGTGAAGCTTGTGAAGGATTAATGAAGTTTTTCATGTAATGTTACGTTAATGTGCAAGTTCATACATGAACACTATTTAGATAACACCATAGAAGGTGTATTGTATTAAGATTTATATGTAAGTTGACAGTTGTAGTGCTCAACCATGGATTTCCGATGAAGATCCAAAGTGTTTACCAATGAGGTGATTCAGCGAGATTGTTGGAAGAGTGAAACGAAATTGAACAAATGGATTAGTATTTCATTATTAGCCATTTAAAGAAATTGAGTATGTCTCTTTAATTTGAACTCGTGCGAGAGAGAGAGAGAGAGAGAGAGAGAGAGAGAGAGAGAAAGAGAGAAAAGAGAAGAGAGGATAGGATGAAACTTATTGTTTTTCTTGTGGTTTGTCTTGATATCCACCATGGATGAAAGAAGGAAGTATATTAGGGTGCACCAGGAGTATTCATATCAAGATTTAAGATGGGTCTTAGTGAAGCTTGTGAAGGAGTAATGAAGTTTTTCATGTGATGTTACGTTAATGTGCAATTTAATACATGAACACTATTTAGACAACACCATAAAAGGTGTATTGTATTAAGATTTATATGTAAGTTGATAGTTGTAGTGATCAACCATGGATTTCCGATGAAGATCCAAAGTGTTTACCAATGAGGTGATTCAGCGAGATTGTTGGAAGAGTGAAAATAAATTGAACAAATGGATTAGTATTTCATTATTAGCAATTTAAAGAAATCGAGTATGTCTCTTTAATTTGAACTCATGCATGAGAGAGAGAGAGAGAGAGAGAAAATTTTGTTGCGTTTTCAATGAAGTATCACTCTGTCAACATTCTTCTCTATAGTTCTTTCTCTTATTTTCGATATAGATGTGTGTCACAACAATAAGACAGTAAAAGGTGTTAGTGATCATTAAAGATGAAAATGTAATATATAATGTGTAAATTGTAAATTTATGATATTTATTTCAATGAAAAATATGTTGATTGATTGTTAGGTCATATCTGGTTATTATTATTTTTTTTATATAATTTGATTTTGACAAGTTTGATCTAAATTTGATAATTGAAGCAGGTAGGAAAGATATGTGCTAATGATTTTGAATTTGTATTGCCCTACAGAAACCAACTGTAGACTCACAGACCATTCTCGCATATCTCAGTAGGTCTTAACATTTCCCAAAATTCAGCTAAAAGAAGTCATGGATGCACTTCTTGAATCAATCCTCTAAACCAACTTTCATTTGTTAGTTGGATATAGTGACCAAAATGCAAGATTTGTGAAAGTTCATTATTATTTATTAATGTTAACATTTAGCAAATTATGAAACTAATATTATATTTTTGTTCATAACATGTTTTTTTTGTAATAATTTATTTGATCGGAAGATATGTATATGTGATTGAGTGTAGCCTGAAAAATCATATTTTAATTTTTATAAGGAAAAAATACTTTGAAATCGACCAAATTACAATGTCTGAATTTGATGTTTATGGTTCTGACAATTCACTTTATTTGTAATGTTTATCGGATTTCTTTGCAGAATTTAATGTTGCTGGTACATGTAACAATTTATTGTTGCTTTTGGTTTTACATGACCAATATGAAAAGAGCCGTATGAGCCTCCATGAGGGTTGGTACACCGAATAAAGTCAATTCATAAAGCTACTACACAACATATTTTAACAATAAGTCGCATTATGTTGTGATAAAACAAAGATCACATAGATCATTAATGTTGAAAATTAGTGTATTAAAAAACCAAATTGCTATAATATAAATATTAAATATTTTTATCTAATAAGTTTGGTTCAAAAATTCTAAAAATGAATCTAACTAACATTTTTTTTATTAAAATTCGACCTAAAACAAAGCCACCTATTAATGTGATATGTATTTAATTTATATTCTCTGTTAACGCGTTTCATAATCTAGTTTGAAGGAATATAGGGACTCGAATAATCCTAAAGAAAAATGGTCAAGGAAAGTATTAAAGCGGAAAATCTATATGACGGAAATGATATATGCTCATTTAAGATGATTCTTTCCAAATAATAAATTTATTCAAGTTTGATTAACCTATACAAAACCGACGTGAGCATTATAGTCCTTGCTTACGGAAGGTTTGCTTATAACACAATTCGACTTATTTATAATAATTTAGGGTAAATTCACATGATATACAATGGATAATGGCATAAAAGAGTGACAATATATCTAAACCGATTGAAAAATATCATTGAACTATAAATGTTGTTAGAAGACAACAAACTTTTATTTTATTTTTGTTTTTAAAAGACTATTGTAAGTTGTAACCGAGAAAACCTACTATTCCATGTTACACTGTTGTTTTAAATATCTAAAATGAAAATGTGTTACCTTGTGACAACATTTATTTAGTTTGATGGTATTTTTTAAACATTTTATATAGTTTGTTATCCATTTATACCATTATCCACTTTCAACCTGAGGTCATTATATCTATACTAAATAGCAAGTTTGGTGGACTTTGTTATTTAGTAACTTTAGTCTCTGAATTTTGTAGTTTGACAAGTTAAGTCCTGCCAAGTTTCTATTTGGTCCCTAATTTTTGTGGTTTGGTAACTTAAGTCCTCCTAAGTTTCAATTTTGTCCCTGACTTTTGTGGTTTGGCAACTTAAGTCCTCCTAAGTTTCTATTGCTACTGAAAGAGATCCTTTTACTTTCTGTTACTTCTTAAGTCCATTACTTCACAGCGGATGAAATCCTAGTTTATACTAAAACAGAAACAGGGACAAAAAAGTCATTAGTGATAGATTATGATTTATGTGTGATGACGAGTTCGTTTTTAGCATATTTTTCCAGTATTGAACATAAGTAACATGCAGTAATAATACAATACAATAGCATCATGATGAGTAGTAAAAGTTGTACATTTCTCTTATTTGACCTAAAAGTGGGATTTACATTTTAATCTACTTGATTTGTTTCTTTAAGATTGTTCTAATAAATTTTCAAGATATAAATTCAATATGTATCTTCCAGTGGAGAGAACATCAAGCCTCTTCTCAAAAGGTTCATATTTACCTTTTCGAAGCTGATACCTGTGAGTTACTGCTGAGATTGTGTAATTTTGCCCTTCAATTGTCACACCATCTCCACATTGCAAGTTCTGTCATCACACAAACAAAATCAGAAATAACTTCTACATTTTACCTGTTTGTGATAATTAATAACCAAAATGCCACCTCTTATTTAGCAATTTAGTGCATTCCTTTATAAAAATAACATTTTTCTTTATCTATCAATTTACTTTTTATTTAGTTATAGAGATTATACAAAACAAACATATTTCAATAACTCATTCCATTCCTTCAAGCCAAACCAAACATGACAGTGGAGTGATTCCATTCCATCATACCAAACATACCCTCAGTTATGTTTTATTAATAACAGGTCAAACAGGAAAGATTGAATGATATCCCACAGTATACAACCTATCTAACTGCTTTATTCAAAAAATTGTATCATTATTTTACTAATTGTTTTTGTAATCATCTATAATGTATCAATACTTATACAATTCAATAATCATCCGGCTTTTGGAGAAATCATAGAATAGTTGACTTTCATGCTTCTATTGTTGGTTTATTGTTAGTTAATGTAGACACACAGGAAAACAAATCGAAAAAGAGTCATAGTTCAATACCCATGACACTAAGAAATAACTAACAAGAAGAATGGTGGATATCTTCTACACATACATTAGACAATTAAGCATTAAGTGATTATAATCAGCCTGTTTTGTTAAGAATGACTATGATTCTGATCTTTTGTATTCAGGGTTAAATAATCAGATTTGGAAAAGCAAAGAGTGGTTGAAAGAAAACTTGTAATGGAGACAATTGTGAAATTAAGTAATCATCCCTAACTTTAGCTAACCGATTATATATCATAATGTGATTTGACTAAACGAAATAGCACTCCATTTTTACAAAACAAGAGCTACAGTTGACTTCCACAATTAGGATGCCTATTTTTCTACTCAAAATCTGTAATTTTTTGACACAAAATCGATAGCTACATTTCCCATTATAACAAAAAAATGTTCCCGGAAATCGATTTTGGATATGGGAAGATCGAATAGTTTTCCCTTATTTTGGAGGTACTGACAAAATGAATAGATAGTAGAATTGTAAAATTGAAATTGAGGATGATTTATGCTTACAGGAGGGAAGCAGCGAACGCCAAGGCTTTTAGGAGGAGGAGTAACTTCGATGACTTTATAGGGATAATTCTGATCTCGACCTTTCTCCTTCTTCCTGCACACGATCTGCTGTTGCATCATCTGCGGCTATTTCATTTCATTCGACTGAGATTAGAGATCCAAAAAACTTTCATCCGCCAGCTACATAATAACTACCCAATTTACACAGTTTTGCCCAAAACCGAAGAGAAACTAGTCGAATTGTAAAATACGAGTGAACGAGAAAAAATTAAAGCGGTCTAACCTTCCGGAATGCGATTAAGTGAGTCGTCATTGCCATCAGGAAGAAGCAGATACCCACAGTCCTCGGTCCTTGTCTATAATTCTTGGCCAGAAGAAGATGTGGACTATAGTCTATAGGCAAGCCAGAAAATTATTATATGGAAAATCCCATTCCCAGCCGTTTTTTGTTTTTATTTATTTTTATTTTATTTTGGCTATTACAACTCACGGGTGTTAACTATTAGTACCTGTTACGTTGCAATATATCATGTAAAATATAAATATAGTAACAAGTTGTCAAGATCGGGATTTTACGTAGGATTGTTTTTAGGTTTGCAAGATCAGGATCGAAATCCTAAGATCTCAAAAAATAAAATATAATTTTAATTTATAATAGTTAATTATGAAAATATTTCAAACATTCACTTATTCGTTCAAAAATTATAAAATCTACAAAATATTAGTCATAAGTTCCAACACAAAATGATAAATAGTAAATTTGTAAAGGATAAAAGACATAAAATAGTAAAAAAATTCATTTGCAAAAAAAAAAAAAAAAAAAAAAAAAAAAAAAAAATCAAGAGAAGGTAGGATCGGATCAGATCTCGATCTTATGATCCTACTTACGATCTTACGATCTTACCCCCAAATACGATCTGTTTACGATCCGGATCGTTTGTCATACCTAGGATTGTAGGATTGTACGATCATACGATCAAGATCGCGATTTTAACAACAATGGATAGTAATATATTTTTTGATTTATATATATTTGGTCATTGAATTCTTTTTTGTCCATATTTATCCATTCAACTTGTTAAATTGTACACATTCAGTCCTTATGACCGGCTATTCCAGATAAATCGAGAAAAATGACTTAATAGGGTAATATATTTTTCGCTTTGTACACATTTAGTTTTTAATGTTTTTATGTACATTTAGAACTTAATATATTTTTTGTTGTAAAATATGTCCTTGTTATTTTTATATACATTCAGTACTTAAGACTGATTTTTTAGGTTTTTTCACGGCATTCTATATGTGACAATCATTAATAAAGTGTTTGTGGTTGTTGATTCTTATGTCCATTAGCGGCCTCGGCTGCTTAGTTGCTTAGGTCGTGTGGTTCGACTTAGGTCTTGTCTTCTGAACGCCGTAATTGTTTCATATAATCTCGGATTTTAATGATCTTTATATCAACGTGTTCATATTTGAGTCTAGTACAACTTTCGTTTATATCCATGTATTTTTTATGAATGTATGTAGGAACGTTTTTTTTATAAAATCATAAGTAAAAATATATTATCTTTTAACATGAGTAATCTTAATGAAAGTTGTAGCAGACTCAAATACGAACGTATAGATATAAAGTTCGTTAAAATCTGAGATTGTATGAAGAAGTTACAATGTTCAGAGCACATGACCTAAGTCAAACCACAAGGCATAAGCAATCAAGCAGTCAAAGGCGCCATAAACATGAACATCATCAATCTCAAACACCTCATTAATGATTGTCCCACATAGGATGTCGTGAGAAAACATAAAGAAATCAGTCTTAAGTATTGAATGTGTACAAAAATAACAAAGACTTATTTCGCAACAAAAAATATATTAAGTACTAAATGTGCACAAAAATATTAAAGACTAAATGTGTACAAAGTGAGAAATATATTGTCCTATTATATCATTTTTGTCGGTTTACCTAGAATATCCAGTCATAAGGACTGAATGTGTACAGTTTAACAAATTGAAGGGGTAAATATGGACAAAAAAAACTTAGTAACCAAATATGTACTAACCAAAAACATTTTACCCTATTAACCAAAAATATATTTAATGAATAATAAAAAACTTAGTAATCAAATGTGTATGTTACACACATTTGATCATTGTAAAATTACTTTTATATATACACACGGATAGCATATTTGATAAATAGCAATTACTTATGGTTATGGTGCATGTGATTATGGGGGCGGAGCGATGGTCTCCAATAGGGCTGTAAACAAACCGAACGTTCGTAAACCGTCAGCGGGAAGTTTGTTTATATTCGTTTATTTAATAAATGAACGAACATGAACACAAATTCTCGTTCGTTTAGTTAAACGAACGAACATGAACAATAATCTCGTTTATTTAATTACATTCATGAATGTTCATTTATATTTTTCGTTTACGTTTGTTTATATGTTCATTCATATAAGTTCTTTTCATCTTCATAGATGTTTAATTTTGTTTGATTACATTATTATATTGTATGTTAATATATCTTTGTTTATGTTCATTTAGCATGTTCACGAACATAAACGAACGAACATGAACAATATAATTTGTTAAACGAACGAACATGAATAAGAAAACTCGTTCGTTTAACCGTTCTTGTTCGTTTATTTGTTCAACTAACTTAAACGAACAAACATGAACATGCTCCGTTCGTATTCGTTTACAGCCCTAGTCTCCAATGCTACAAATTGTTTTAAATAAACGAAAATTATAGATTTAAAATCTGGATGATACTGATGTTTCATAACATCTTTTATCATATGTTGTTATAAAGTTCATTATTTTACATGTATACTAATACAAATAACTATAAGAGCTAGGAACCTGTAGTCTAGCCACCATTAAATAAGCTCGATTCAAGAATTTAATGAAATTCTATTCAGATGAGAGGACCTAAAAAAAATACAATTTACCTTCCCATTTTAGCTATGGGACCAATTGGTGGAGTTTCACCCTTTTCTTTACTATCCATGCCAAAAGAAACAAACATACAACACACAATCATAATAGAGAAAGAAGATAATACAATCATTTTTTAATACCTAGGTAAACTCTATCTTGGAGTTTTTCATACCAGTGGTTATTAGAGAATACAACCATATCCGGTGACTTTTGAAAGAGAATTAGAAACCCCCTTTTGTCAAATCAAGATGAAGAAAAGAAAAACACACACAAAAATCTGGCCAAACCACCAACGGTTAATGTTCTGACAAGGCATGAAACTTGAGCTTATGAAAAGCTTCCATTGTATGATTACAACAATGCACTCGGCTTATTAACATTTTGACATGTGTCCAAAAGCATATGGCTAACTGAAGTTCAATAATAACAATAGGATGTCTTTGTATCCTTAAACACACAAAAGTTACCCCCAATCTAAAGAGAAGGGTACTGTTTTCAATCACATTGTAGTTCAACAGCAACACAAACCTTAAACATTAATCATATTATGCTCCAAAGTCCAAAGTCACCTCATGTTTTCCTCCAGGTAGGAAACCATTCAACCTAAAAACCAAAAATGTAAACAGCATTGTAAATTGAAAATTCTATAATTTATATTAATGTGATCCATTTACAAACAATTTTTCACTCTCATAATCAGGTAGACTTTTTAAACTATAATCTCCCAGAAACAGAATTTATGCAGCATCTGATGCTATAATTGGGTAGTTTCACAAAGTACAATGCTTTAATGAAATTTTTTGAAAGTACAATGCTTTAATAGTCTATTTATTATATAGAAATGAAAGATGCTACAATACACAAATAAATGGAAGACATTGCTATTTCTTGCATTTAACCCTTGTAAATATTGTTAAGAGTGAACTTCAAATAATAACAACATACTTACACTTTTTTTTTGCAGATAAAAGCAATGTATCTTATTTATTACATATTTCCACATCAGTAAAGAAAGTGCTATTATGAGTAAAAACTGCAAGTACATTGCTTTTATGTGTAAAATAAAAAAGTAATTACGTTGCTATTATTAGTAAAAAAATTACATATTGCTATAATTAGTAAAAAAATTGTAATTACATTAGTAATGTATATTTCACAAATTGGTAAAAAAAAAAAAAGAGTAAAGCAGAATGTTATTTTGTACAACAATTTGCAAACCTGATTTCAAGCAGCTGCTTGAAGCAACTCCCGATCAGCACGCTCCCTGATCCTCCTCTCCATCTCAGGCCTAAAATGTCTAATAAGCCCTTGAACAGGCCAAGCAGCAGCATCACCAAGTGCACAAATAGTATGCCCTTCAATCTGCTTAGTCACTTCCTGAAGCATATCAATCTCCTCCAATTTCGCATTCCCAACTTTCATCCTTTCCATAATCATCCAAAGCCACCCAGTTCCCTCCCTACAAGGCGTACACTGACCACAACTCTCATGCTTATAAAAATACGAAAGCCTCGCAATCGCATCCACAATATCAGTCGACTTATCCATCACAATAACAGCAGCAGTCCCTAATCCAGATTGAACAGCTTTCAACGCATCAAAATCCATCAACACGTCTTCGCATAAATCCTTTGTAAGCAAAGGAACAGAAGAACCACCCGGAATCACCGCTAGCAAATTGTCCCATCCGCCCCTCACACCGCCACAATGCCGCTCCAACAACTCCTTCAATGGAATACTCATCTCCTCTTCCACTGTACACGGTTTGTTCACATGACCCGATATACAGAAAAGTTTAGTCCCCGAATTGTTCTTTCTACCAAAGCTAGAAAACCACTCGGGCCCACGTCTTAGAATAGTCGGCGACACCGCGATTGTTTCGACATTTGTGACGGTTGTGGGACACCCGTATAACCCCGCGTTGGCGGGAAAAGGCGGCTTCAAACGCGGTTTTCCTTGTTTGCCCTCGAGGGATTCGAGAAGCGCGGTTTCTTCACCACAAATGTAGGCTCCGGCTCCGAAATGGATATGGACATCGAAATCATACCCGGACCCACACGCGTTTTTTCCAAGTAATCCAGCTGCATATGCTTCTTTTCTTGCTTTTTCTAAATTCAAACGTTCATTTACGTATTCGCCCCTGATGTAAATGTAGGCAGCGGTTGCACGCATACCTACTCCAGCTATTAAACATCCTTCTAGAAGCTTGTGTGGATCGTTACGCATGATTTCTCTATCTTTGCAAGTTCCGGGTTCACTTTCGTCTGCGTTTACAACAAGATAAGATGGACGACCATCGGATACTTTTGGCATGAATGACCATTTTAGCCCTGATGGGAAACCAGCACCTCCACGTCCACGTAAGCCAGATTTTTTCATTTCGTTTACTATCCAATCAGCACCTTTGATTACTATGTCTTTAGTTCTATGCCAATCGCCACGTTTCATTGCGCCTTTGAGAAAGGGGTCGTGTAAACCGTATAGGTTTGTGAAGATGCGGTCTTCATCTTTCAGGCCACCAAAGTGGGTTTTTTCTGGTGGAGGTGGTGGCGGTGGTGGTTGGGCGGTGGTGGCGGTTGTCGCAGACTGCGTGCTGAAAAGTCTAGCGGTAGCATTTATCCCCCAGTTTGCATTTTGATGCCTTGATAGAACAGCCCTTTGCAGAGAAAGAATGCCCTTCATTGGTGCCTAACATAAGGTATCCCAAAATGAACAAGTTCAGATTACATATATTCTGATTGATCTAGATTCTAGTCCAGATTAACTTAATTTAGATATATGCCTAAGATTATAAGTACACGATTCAGATGTTCATAAAACAAGATAACCAAAAGGAATATAGAATAAAGAGATCGGAAATGTATAAAAGGAGAACAATAAAACACCATATAATAAACCAACTGCCGAATAAGGGGGAAAAGGCACAATTTTTATGCAACCAAACCCTCGTTTCATACTCAAGTGCAGATTTTTCGGTGTATTCCACAAAATACTGAAGTTCAATACAGCAACTATCAGAAAAGTACATAGAACCCTAGGGTTTCTGCAAATCTCTCTTCGTTTACATTCAGTTATCCAATTTTTCCTAGATCAGAAAAACAAACTCGTATCTGATTCGAATAAGCACATCTAAATCAAATCGGATCTATAAGAAACTCATGATAAGAGCGACAATCAAACAACAGCAGAAACGAAAAATCAAAAGAAATAAATAAATAAATAAAATAAAACTCTTACCATACACCAGGAAATGCAGCAAACAAGCTTCTGAACTGATTATCAGCAATTCAACTATGGAGAAGATTTTGAAGTAAAGTATAAGGAAATCAACTTGACCCCCAAAATCGTCGCCCGAGTAATCCAACGACCTTAAATGGGTTTTTATTGTGGGGCAGCGGTTCTATCAGAATTACGACGTGAACGTTTAGGCCTGTGACCTTTAACGGAACGCGTGGATACGAAATGGGCCGCAAGTTTTAGTTGACGAAACAGCCCAATAGAGCCAGAACGTGGATCATTGATAATGAGTTCACGTTTCACAGGCTTTCATTATTGACTTGCAACTTTTTTTTTTTTTTTTTTTTTGACAAGATTACATATTTTTTACATTTAAAATGAATATTGGACGGGAAGGTTGTAGAACTCGCTGCTCGGTAACTGTTTGGCCGACTACTGAGCAGCGTGTACTCGGATTCGGTAATTCATGTAGAAATATTTTTAGGAAAATTATATGTGTCAAAATCATAAATTAAAATCATAATTTGATTGAAATATATTAAAAAGTTAGATACACGTAAATACATAAAATTTGCAATACACACAATTGTTTCACTTCGTGAATAATTACTAAAAATTTAAGATATATATGTACTAATAATCACATGAGTGTGTTAAATAATAAATCAATAAGTGTATTATACATTTTAATCTTGAAATTATTGATTTTTTTCTCTTTTTATGACAATTTTGATCAATTGACCGAGTTGACCGAGTTTTACTTTGTTGACCGAGTAGGCCCGAGTAATACCGAGTGGGCCCGAGTTAGAGAGATGCGTTTTGAACAAGATTGACCAATTTTGACTTAATCCGAGTTTTTTTTTTTTCGAGTTCACATAACTCGTCTCAGTTGGATGGCCGATTTCGAATACTCGGCCGAGTAGACCGAGTTTTACAACACTGTTGGACGGTAAAAAAAATTTGGCTACCGGTGTTATCATTATCAGTTGACTCCTATATTAAATAACACATTTTTTTTTCTAACATACAATTTACATAATTTTATCTATTATTTATTATTGATTTTATTTAAGTTATTTATATGTTTTATGATTTAGATTTTTTTTTTCTTTTTATTCAAATATATTGTTTAATGTTTTTGTTTTTATATTTTGTTCATTTATATTTTTCTGACATTTTGTTCAAATATATTTTTTAATTTTTACGTATAACTCACAAACGAAAAAAAAAATGTCTAAAAAACAAATAAATAACAAATTATGCATGAGAGAGAGGGTCATTTGCAATCTATGTGAGTTCATCCAACTTTAAAACTATGTTTGCTTTCGGTCTAATATAATCAAACATGTCTGACCGGAATGAAACAACTCTTTGCAAAAACTGTTTGGAAAATCTTTGTACCTAAATAGATTTTGTTTTAGAATTTAACAATACTTGCATGGTTCTGCAGAAATGGGTGAACAAATGTTTTGCATGACAAAAGTGTTTTTGGGCAAATTATTCGGATCATTTAAGGGGTTAAGCTGATACTATTATATTTTTTACTTTAAAAAAATCAACATTGTAAACAACGTTCGGTTATAGATAGTTGGTTTTTTTTAAACGGCAAATTGATCTAGATTGTGATTAATTTGCGACCCTCAACCTTAATGAGAGAGGACAACATTAAATATCGTTAGACTAAAGCCCTTTGGTTATAACTAGTCAGTTGTTTGGGGTTAATTGATCTAGATTGTGATTAATTTGCGACCCTAAATTTTATTATTCAAAAATTAATAAATCTTATAGTATCTGAATAAGATTAAAAAATAAGCACAAAAAGTTATAAAACTAGATGTCATTGATTGTCATTTGTTATCAAACCATTAGATTAATAGGATGCTTAATAGTCACTAACTACAAATCAGAGTTAATGTTTAATGGCTTGAAAATAATAGATTAAGAGCTTAACAACTTAGTTGGCGATTGGTTCGTAGAATATTTATAAATGAATTGAAATATGTCAGAAATTGCAACCTAATTCCATATATGTTTGGTTGACAAGAAATAAACTTGGAATCTAATTCCATATTTTGTTTGGTTGGCCGAAAATGGAATTGGAATAATATAAAATGACAATAAATTGGTATTCATGTTTTTTTTTTTACTTAATTTTATTTTGTTTTATAATCTATATGTAAAAATATATTATATAAAATATAAAAATAGTTAGTGGTGGTAGTGGTGATTGGTGGTGGCAGAAGTGTTGGTGGCAAAAACCACGACGATAGTGGTGGATGGTGGTGGAGATAACAACGATGATAGTGGTAATTAATGGTGGTTATAGTGGTTGATGGTGACAAAAAATGATATTATAGTAATCTTGAACTTTCCCTCATGAAAAAGAATTTATTTCCATCATATTTTTCATGGATCGGACTTTCCTTCCGAAAGTTCACCTCATCTAGGAATTTAATTCCTTATTAAATCATAAACCAAACATGAGAATCTGATAGAATTGGATTCTAATTTCCTCTAAGATTCTAACAAATTTGTAATGTCCCAAAAACTCATAGATAAATTTTTATTTTAATAACACTTAAAACCATGCAATGAGTTGTTCCAAAACGAAACAAAGTGATTATATTATTTAAACATCAGAGACCATAAATAATCAATGCGGAAAACGTTTTGGCATGTTATGCAATCACGTCGGACTCTTCCTTTTCAAACTGAAAGTACCTGAAACCATAAACATAAACCGTAAGCACAAAGCTTAGAGAGTTCCCCAAAATATCATACACCATACATATAATGGGTCTCGTCCGGCATCCTTAGGGCCTCTCTCGGCATTGGGTCTCGCCCAGTATAGGTCTGTTAGTAACATACAATGGGCCCCGCCCAACACACTCATCAGGCCTTGCTTGGCATCGGGCCCCGCCCGGTATACATACGAACACATACAATACATGCAAGAGTCACACGGACAACTAACATTCTAATAAAAACAACTAACATACAATATATGTTGCACTATTTCTGGCAGAACCAAGAAAAATACAGTCAATAGTTTTTGGTCCAAGTTTAGTTCTTTTAGGTAAAGGAACTTGAACTTTGGCAAGACACCCCCACACTTTCATCATTTTGTATGATGTCAATTTTCTTTTCCACAATTCATAAGGAGATTGAGGGAATTTCTTATGAGGAATTTTATTCAAGATGTTATTTGCAGCAAGACAAGCTTCACCCCACAAACTTTGTGGTGCTCCAAAAGTAATCAACATCGAATTTATCATATTTTTTAATGTTCGATTCTTCCTTTAAGCCACTCCATTTTGTTGAGGCGAATAAGGAACTGTAGTTTGATGCACTATTCCATGAGTAGAACAAAATTCTGAAAATCTGTTTGATTCATACTCACCCGCTCTATCAGATATTAGAATTTTGATCTTTTTATTAAGTTGGTTTTCAACTTTAGCCTTGTAAATTTTAAATTTGTTTAAGGCTTCATCTTTTGTGTGCATCAAATATACATAACAAAATTTGCTGCAATCATCAATAAAAGAAATATAATAATGCATTCCTCCACATGTTGGGATCGATTTAAAGTCACATAAATCAGTATGAATTATACCAAGTATAACATTTGATTTCTCAACAGACTTATGTGGATAACTAGTGAATTTTGCTTCTGTGCAAAAAAAATCTCACATTTTGTGTGCTTGTTTAATAAACTTTTCGGTAATAATTAAAGGTTTATCATTCTTTGTAATGATCGGAAATTAACATGGCCTAATCGTGAATGCCAAAGGAAAGTTGAGTCAAGCATGTACATAGAAGGAGCAGCGCTAGTGCTTGCATTATTCTTATTGATAAAAGCATTATTGTTTGGTACAACACTTAACTTAAAGAGTCCTTCATAGAGGTAAACCTTGACAATATAAGTAGGACCCTTAGTAAGTACAAATTTTTCATACTCAAAAACCATTTTGAACCCTTTGTTACTTAACATAGGACATGAAATCAAATTCTTTGTCACAACAGGAACATGCAACACATTGGTAAGTACCAATTCTTTTCCATATGTGAGTTTCAGATCCACTTTCCCTTGTCCTTCAACCTTGGCAGTAGTAGCATTTCCCATGAAAATTGGTTCTCCATCTTCAACTTGTTGGTAAGTAGTAAACATGCTTTTTGAGTTGTATATGTGTCTTGTAGCACCAATATCTACCCACCAATCAACACCATTTGAAACCAGATTTGCTTCAATTAATCTAACAAAGAGTTCTGCAGATTCAACAACATTTGCTTGGTTAGAACTTCCTAGATTTCCAGATTTGCTGTAACACCCTTCTTTTATATGTGTCAGTGGTATTGGGCTTCTCGTTGCCCTCGCATGAATGTAAAGTTATTTGAGAGTGGGAGTAGATTAGAGGAGTTGTGGTGCCTCGAAGTTGATCATTGTTTATAGTTCTTTGTGGAATAAGAAGGAAATGGTCTCATGCATGCATGCTTTTGTGCTTTGGAAGGTGGCTGGGTACGCCCAGCGTAAGCTGGACGTACGCCCAGCATAATGGGATGAATGTGTGCGGGTAGCCGGGTGAGTACGCCCAGCGTACCAGGGAGGTACGCCCAGCATACTCTCAGAAACCCCAAACCCTATTTTTAAGGTCAGCCACTATATAAGGAACATGATGGTTCACCCCTCAGCCTCCATAAGCTTATCTTCAACCCCAGAGAAACCCTAGATCTCGTATTCCCTCCATATTTGAGTGTTTTTGACCTTGGGAAGCTCTTGTTGGCAAAAGAAAGGCTTGAAGGAGAAAAGGGAAGTTGTCAAAGAAGAAGAAGAACGTGTGGAGCTCGTAGATCTGAAGAAATACCACCCTTTGGAGCTGGTTTAAGGTATAAAGTTTCTTGCTTGACCTTCTTATGGCATAGATCTATGTATTTTGAAGCCTTGTCTCCATCCTTGTCCCAAAAGTCCTCTCCTTGTTGTATAGCTCGATTTGGTCAAGATTATCTGTCCTTTCAGACCTTTGGAGAGGTCATGAGTGATAAAAATGAGGTCCCAAGGGCTGTAGTTATTCTATGTATGAGTTATATAGGTCTTAATGGGTTAAGACCTTAGATTAAGGGCTTAAGGACGTCCCAAGTGATAAAGTTTGAGACTTTATGATTTCTAATCATATTTGGCACATGGATCTGTAGTTTGGGCTTAAGAGCTTAAGCCATTAAGCTGTAAGAAGGACTTAATAGTTTTGGCAGTTACGCCCCGCGTAACGGTGTAGTACGCCCCGCGTAACGGGCCGGTACCCCGACTGTCCTTTGCGAGTCAATGCAGTACGCCCCGCGTACCAAGGAGAGTACGCCCCGCGTACTCCTCCTGTGGACTTCCTTTTTGGGCCTTTGTGTTGGGCCATTTGTGGGTTGTGGTGTTTGGGCCAAGTCTGGAAGTTATGAATAGAGTATTTTGGGTCCAATTAATATTATGAATATTGGATCTAGGCCCAGTTGGGCCAATGTTGGACTTAGAATAAGGATTTGGATTTTGGTCTTGGTCCGATATGTGGAAGCATGCTTGACCTAATGTTTAATTGTTATGATGGTTAGTTCGGGATTTGTGGTGAGTTGGTGGTTCGAGAGTCTGCTTCTTCAGTTTAGAGTATCGGCATTCACGAGGTGAGTCTCCTCACTGTTTGTATGGGTCTAAGGCACCAATGCCGGCCCATTTAGAATATACATGAAAGACCAGGGGGCGGCTCCTGGCACACAGTATGTTATTATGGATGATAGGAAGACCCGGGGGTTAGCCCTAGGCAATATGTATGAAAGACCGGGAAGTGCCTCCTGGCGCATTGTATGCTATAGATATGAAAGACCAGGAGGTGGCTTCTGGCACACTGTATGTTGTTTAGCTAAGTAGAGTAGTATGTACGGTTGTCTTTGTGATACTTGCATAGAAGACCAGGGGGTGGCCCTTGGCATTTATCTGTAAGACCAGGGGGTGGCCCTTGGCACACGTCTGTAAGACCAGGGGGTGGCCCATGGCACTTGTCTGTAAGACCCAGGGAGCGGCCCAGGCTTGACCAAGAAGACCACGTGCGGCCCGTGGCATAATGGCAAGACTATGTTTGGCACATAACACTTTACTTGGTTATGGATAAGTCAGTTATGTATGATTCTTGGCTATGAATGGTTTGTATGGTATGTGGTATCTGGGGAACTCATTAAGCTTCGTGCTTACGGCTTTCAGTTTTGGTTTCAGGTACTTCCGGTAGCGGATGATGGAGCTCGGGATGATCGCATGGCACACACCATAGATTAGTCAGCCTGGGAATGTTTTACTCTGATAATGAACATGTGTTTTGAAAACTAATACTCTGTTTATGTTTTGAAATGATGATTTTACTTTAAGTGATACTTTATTAAAAGAAATTTTTTTAGCCTTAAATTTTGGGACGTTACAAGTTGGTATCAGAGCCTTGGTTTGAGGGATTCGGGCATACTCTCGGGTGTGCCTGAACTCAAACTGAGGGGTCGGATAAAAAGTTTTCAAAAGTGAAAAGACAATTTTGTAAAAAGAATTTTGAGAACGAAAAACAGTTTTAGAAAAGCAAAAAAAAAAGAATTCAGAAAGAAAAGAACTTTGAAAAGAGAAAAGAGGTGTGGTGCATGCAATCAACCGAGCTCAAGTAAGTACCCCCAAATTACCCATACAAGTTTATGTTATGCTTATCAGTTAATAGAACAGCATGCTAGAATAGGACTAAGGATCTAGGGATGATGCCTTATGTGCCTGTTATTTGTGCTTTTGAGCTGCATGATAGTGCTGATTAGACAGTAGTAGGATAGCCTGTTTAGGTTATGCCTGAGTTTTGAGTTTGTGTTGCATGCTAGTTCAGATTCTTGCTATGTGGATATGATTGCTTGAGTATGTTATGGTTAGATTTTTCCCTTGTTCGAATGCTGCTTGCTTTGTGCATTGTGGGATTCTGAGTGATGGGAGTTAGCCATTAGGTGGATACGTCACGTCACATGTGATCAGGGTTGAATAATCTCAGAGTGTTGGATTTGGCCCTATTGCGCAGCTCTCGTTTGAGTCTAACCGTTGTAGAGAAGAGTCTTTTACTTGAAGGATTATCTGAGCCTCGTCACATGTGATGGTATCCAGGTGATGGCTAATTGGCATCACAAGGAGACCTTCAGCAGCTGAGGACTGGTTTGAGTTGAGTCAGAGGTTTCCCTAGGGTAAGCCTAGGATGAGATAGTGTTGAGAGCAGTATTAGTGGATAAGGGACCTGGTGGAGTTGAAGCAGTTCCTGAGGAAAGTACGGATAGATGTGGAAGGTAGTATGGGCCCGTACTACTAAAAGCAGAGGATCCGTACTCGATTCGGGAAAGGCCGAGGCAAGACCGGGAACCTGGTAGGGTATGTTTGGTCTCGCATCAATGATCATTATTCTGATAGTGGTTGTGTTATATTTTCAGCATGGTGACGTTGCGAGAGAGACCAGTGGGCGGGTCAGGATCCGGTTCAGGATCAGGTTCGGGCGCGGGATCCGAACCAGTTGATGATGGGTTGCACGAGTTCATCGCATCTGAGATTACGAGAGGCATCCTTGAGGCGACCCCGGTCATTTTTGGGTCGATCAAGGAAGGGATCATTGAGCTGATGGAGGATCGCCTCCGAGCTTTCAGGAGTGATTTGGCGTCTGGCCAGGCAAGTACGCGCACGCTGTCCTTCAAGGACTTCAGAGGGTGTGGTGCGCCGGATTTTCACGGGGTGAAGGACCCCATTGCTGCCAGGAGATGGATCGCAGACATTGAGTCTGCACAGTTGACGAGCTTCTGCCCGGATGGGTCGAAGGTCCGCTTTGCGGCAGCATGTTTGAGAGACAGAGCTAGAGATTGGTGGGAGTCAGTTGGAGACTCATTGGGAGCCTCGGTCGTCGAGACTATGACCTGGTCAGACTTCGTGACCAGGTTTAGGGCGGAGTTTGCGCCGGCAGTGGAGCTTCAACAGCTGGCCAGAGAATTCCTAGACATGAGACAGACGACAGAGTCGGTGGCGGATATCACTGCCAAGTTTCGGGAGAGGGCCCTATTAGTTCCTCAGTATGCAGGGGATGATGAGATGCAGAGAACCCTCTATCATGACATGTTGAGAGCGGAGATTCGGGAACATGTCAGCTTCTCGGCATGCCCGACCCTGGACTCTATGATTGCCAGAGCTAGGGAGAGGGAGATCGATCTGGAGCACATTGCGAAGAGGAAGTCAGATCAGACATTCACATTGGAGGGTCCCGGGAAGAGACCCAAGACTTCAGATCAGCGATTAGTGGGTCGGCAGGGCCGAAGTCAGTGTAGCACGTGCGGGAAACCGCACGAGGGAGTGTGTCGCTCTAGGGGTTCCGGCTGCTACAAGTGTGGCAGTGATGGTCACGTCAGCAGGGACTGCCCACGGGGGGCAAGCCCGTTATGTTTTCACTGCAATCAGGTGGGCCACAAAAGGACCGACTGCCCGATGATGCGGGGAGGAGCAGGGAGTGCGCCGACCCCAGCGACTATGAGGATTACGGATGGGCGAGGGGGTAGTGCCATGCATTGACAGGTGCGGAGGATCCAGACTACAAGAAGGAATGTTGCAGGTACGTATCTATGGCTATTTTCATTTCTATATGAATTATGGAAGTTTTGCCCTGGAATCAGGCGATTTTATGTATGATTTGTCTCTATGTTTGTATTTGGATTGTATTTTGGAATTGTCATATGCTAATTGCATACCAGGAGTTATTAGTAGCTAGTGTAGGTCATCTTTCACTTCGGGTTCGAAGTGTTCAGTATCATCTCGGGTACGGTTGAAAATGATTCGAGAAGTGGTTAGCCACCATCATCGGGATTTGATGGTTCTAATCTGGGCGTTCGGGATGCCTTTCGGAAGCATCAAGGAAAGTGGCTTATCACCAAGGAGTCTGTGCCTAGTTATTCGGACTGTAAGGACAGTAGTCAGAGCTTAGAGGATTTATTTGCATCAGAGATGCGGGCGGTGTTCATCTAGTATTCGGTAATCATGCGGTAGTTGGAGTGGACTAGAGACGGATCGCTAGCAGGGATAGGGCGATGGTGGTTATCATGCCTATCGTATGAGGAAAAAGGAACGAAAATCTTCGGGTTTTCGCTGGCAGTAAAGGCTTAGCTGAGGCTAAGTGGGGGAGAAACAATCAGGTTATGGGAGTAGAAGGGGTCTTGGAACTGGGATAAGTTCGCTCTCTTGTTAGTAAGAAAGACGGCTCAGGTGATTGTATGATTGGAGGATAGTGTAAATTGGAAGTTGGGAAAACTTGCCAATTGTGAGATCTCATTTTCAAAATTTTCTGGTCGCAGATTACATAGGAATCGGTTGGGAGTTCCATTTGGGACATGGGTACCACTTGGGGGTACTCGATTGTGCTGTATGATCAACTGTGGGTTAGTCGTAACATCCACTAGCAGCTAGACGGTGGGAAAGGTGTTGTCAGACTACCGGATGGCCGTAGCATTCACCAGTGGCTAATAGTAAAGGAAGTATATTAAGACTGCGGTGTGGCCCGCAGCAATCGTATGAGAGTATGGTAAGACTGCGGTGTGGCCCGTAGCATTAGATTGGTAAGACTGCGGTGTGGCCCGTAGCACTAGATTAGCGAGACTGCGGTGTGGCCCGCATCAATCGTATGAGAGTATGGTTAGACTACGGTGTGATTCGTAGCACTGGTTAGCAAGACTGCGGGGCGGCCCGTAGCTTTGGTTGGTTGGCAGCGTAGAAGTGTCGTAAGACTACGGGGTGGCCCGTAGCATTCATCGGTCCCTATTCGTTAGGGCGAATGTATCAGGTGTGTGATTTAGTGGCAGAATGGATTGAGCGGTTATTGGTAAAGTTTCTTCGAAAGTCGCTGGAAGCGACTAGGAGTTGAGTTGGGATTAGCGACCAGTGGGAGCCGGTAATCCAGGTATTGGTAGATTGGTAGGGACCAAGGTGGTCTCAGTTCATCCGGAAGGCAGATAAGGAATAGCAGAAATTTCCAGCTAGTAGCAGTGCTGGTAAGCAGTCTATGGTTGAATTCAGATAGTTGGTCGAGGGGTGCTAGGCACCAAGTTCTGTCAGAGAGCAGTGTCAGTGGTGACAGACAGTGATGACCCGCTCTGGGAGCAACGGGGGTGATGGAGTTGGTGAAGGATAGGACCTTCACAGTGTCAGAGGAAAAGTCGGTTATGAGGCCTTGCCTTGGGAAGGCAAGGAATTTGCGCAAGGAAAGAAGTGGAGAACCTCTGTGGGTTCAGTGCAGTACTCGGTGAGTACCAGAAGGATTATCGGTTGACTAAGTTCTGTTTCTAGGTTGTTCAGGGTCAGGTTTGACCCGAGGTTTACCCGCGAGATTGATGTTAGTCAGAAGGACCAGGTGGAAGACCAGCGCAGGTAGGCGGCTGGTGTTGGGTATTGGAGGCAGATCGCAGGCGGTGGGCCATGGTAAACTTCGAGGACGAAGTTCCGTTTAAGTGGGGGAGAGTTGTAACACCCTTCTTTTATATGTGTCAGTGGTATTGGGCTTCTCGTTGCCCTCGCATGAATGTAAAGTTATTTGAGAGTGGGAGTAGATTAGAGGAGTTGCGGTGCCTCGAAGTTGATCATTGTTTATAGTTCTTTGTGGAATAAGAAGGAAATGGTCTCATGCATGCATGCTTTTGTGCTTTGGAAGGTGGTTGGGTACGCCCAGCGTAATGGGATGAATGTGTGCGGGTAGCCGGGTGAGTACGCCCAGCGTACCAGGGAGGTACGCCCAGCATACTCTCAGAAACCCCAAACCCTATTTTTAAGGTCAGCCACTATATAAGGAACATGATGGTTCACCCCTCAGCCTCCATAATCTTATCTTCAACCCCAGAGAAACCCTAGATCTCGTATTCCCTCCATATTTGAGTGTGTTTGACGTTGGGAAGCTCTTGTTGGCAAAAGAAAGGCTTGAAGGAGAAAAGGGAAGTTGTCAAAGAAGAAGAAGAACGTGTGGAGCTCGTAGATCTGAAGAAATACCACCCTTTGGAGCTGGTTTAAGGTATAAAGTTTCTTGCTTGACCTTCTTATGGCATAGATCTATGTATTTTGAAGCCTTGTCTCCATCCTTGTCCCAAAAGTCCTCTCCTTGTTGTATAGCTCGATTTGGTCAAGATTATCTGTCCTTTCAGACCTTTGGAGAGGTCATGAGTGATAAAAATGAGGTCCCAAGGGCTGTAGTTATTCTATGTATGAGTTATATAGGTCTTAATGGGTTAAGACCTTAGATTAAGGGCTTAAGGACGTCCCAAGTGATAAAGTTTGAGACTTTATGATTTCTAATCATATTTGGCACATGGATCTGTAGTTTGGGCTTAAGAGCTTAAGCCATTAAGCTGTAAGAAGGACTTAATAGTTTTGGCAGTTACGCCCCGCATAACGGTGTAGTACACCCCGCGTAACGGGCCGGTACCCCGACTGTCCTTTGCGAGTCAATGCAGTACGCCCCGCGTACTCCTCCTGTGGAATTCCTTTTTGGGCCTTTGTGTTGGGCCATTTGTGGGTTGTGGTGTTTGGGCCAAGTCTGGAAGTTATGAATAGAGTATTTTGGGTCCAATTAATATTATGAATATTGGATCTAGGCCCAGTTGGTGAAGTGGGCCCAATTTGGTAAATTGGGCCAATGTTGGACTTAGAATGAGGATTTGGATTTTGGTCTTGGTCCGATATGTGGAAGCATGCTTGACCTAATGTTTAATTGTTATGATGGTTAGTTCGGGATTTGCGGTGAGTTGGTGGTTCGAGAGTCTGCTTCTTCAGTTTAGAGTATCGGCATTCGCGAGGTGAGTCTCCTCACTGTTTGTATGGGTCTAAGGCACCAATGCCGGCCCATTTAGAATATACATGAAAGACCAGGGGGCGGCTCCTGGCACACAGTATGTTATTATGGATGATAGGAAGACCCGGGGGTTAGCCCTAGGCAATATGTATGAAAGACCGGGAAGTGCCTCCTGGCGCATTGTATGCTATAGATATGAAAGACCAGGAGGTGGCTTCTGGCACACTGTATGCTGTTTAGCTAAGTAGAGTAGTATGTACGGTTGTCTTTGTGATACTTGCATAGAAGACCAGGGGGTGGCCCTTGGCATTTATCTGTAAGACCAGGGGGTGGCCCTTGGCACACGTCTGTAAGACCAGGGGGTGGCCCATGGCACTTGTCTGTAAGACCCAGGGAGCGGCCCAGGCTTGACCAAGAAGGCCACGTGCGGCCCGTGGCATAATGGCAAGACTATGTTTGGCACATAGCACTTTACTTGGTTATGGATAAGTCAGTTATATATGATTCTTGGCTATGAATGGTTTGTATGGTATGTGGTATCTGGGGAAATCACTAAATTTCGTGCTTACGGCTTTCAGTTTTGGTTTCAGGTACTTCCGGTAGCGGATGATGGAGCTCGGGATGATCGCATGACACACACCATAGATTAGTCAGCCTGGGAATGTTTTACTCTGATAATGAACATGTGTTTTGAAAATTAATACTCTGTTTATGTTTTGAAATGATGATTTTACTTTAAGTGATACTTTATTAAAAGAAAATTTTTTAGCCTTAAATTTTGGGACGTTACATTTGCTACCACCATTTCCAGAATTTCCATCATTCCATCATTGTTTCCACCCTTTTTGAAGTGACAATCCTTAGCCTTATGACTAGTTCTTCCACAAACCCAACAAGTTGTAGGTGTTTTCTTGAATTTTTTTCTTGTTTGGATTGAACTTGTCATCATTATTTGAAGTACTTGCTTTGCCTTTGCCTTTAAACTTTTAATTCTTAGAGTTGTTAGAAGTATTTCATGCAACAAAGTTAGCACTAGCCTCCGAAGAAACTGCATCAGCCTTTTCATTTTTTTTTTTGTGATCTTCTTCAACACGAAGTTTAAGAACCAATTGCTCAAAACTCATTTCCTCAGTTAGATGTTTCAAATAAAGTTTGAAGTCTTTCCATGAAGGTGGTAAATTTTTAATTATAGAACCAACCAGGAAATTAGAGTGTAAACCCACACCTTCAATATCAAGTTCGTGGGCAAGGATTTGAGTTTCCGCCACTTGTTTCACAACAGATTTTGCATCGGACATTTTGTAGTGAAAAAACTTTCCAACAACAAACTTCTTGGAACAAGCATATTTAGTTTTGTATTTCATCTCCAATGATTTGCTCTAGCAGATTTGAAAGTAGAGTAAATATCATAGAGGGAATTATCAAGAGCATTCATAATATAATTCTGACAATACAATTCAATGCTATTCTAAGAATCAACAATCCTTTGATATGCAACATTCTCAATCACAGAAGGAACATTTGTTCCAATGCCTGCTGGTGGATTGGTTGGAAGACCTTCAATCAACACTTTATCCAAATGCAATGTTGTCAAATAGAACAACATCTTTTGTTGCCAACGTTTAAAGTCTGTCCCCTTGAATTTTTTGGGTTTCTCAACATGATTTTTCAATAGAGTTTGATCCATTTCGAAAGTAAATTTCTGTAAATTCAAATTTTCTTTTTTAGATTGTTAGAACTTGTGTAATACAACGGTATATATATATATATATATATATATATATATATATATCATAAATCAAATGGAAACACTATCAATAAACATAAACAGAAAACTTACCGATGAAAATTACAGATTGAAATCAGGATAGAGGCTTGCAAAGCAATGTCCTAAAACTGTCAGATTTGACTCCTTTGAATAGGATCGGCATAAAACTGTCAAAATTCAGTTTTGATAACTTCTCAAAACTAATCTTATCTGATTAAAACCAAATTAATAAAAAAAATCAAACAAATAAATAAAAACTAATTTCGGATTTATCCTTAATTCATGAAAGGTTTGAAGTATCACTTTTACCATTATACCATTGGGCTCCAAAACATAAGCCGGACTATTGGATCACATAATCTACATCACTAACGTCCGAATGGGTCTAAACCTCTCTTTTCTCAAAGCCCGAAGCCTTATGATAATTGATATTCGAGTCACGACCCCGAATTAAGAAACAACTTGAAACAGGGTGTTACAAAACCAAACGACACCTTAAGAGTTTAACCAATTTGACAAATTTAGGACCGCTTTTGATAATTTTGCACTTGAAACGTTTTTTTTACCGTCTTTGACAAATTAGGCTACCTAGGTCAGGCTTTGACCAACTTTAACAACATTGATTATCTTGACCGACTAGCACTAAACGTCATTCGGCAGAGGTCGACTAGCATTTAGGCAACGATTAATTGTCAGCCTCGACTGTTTTTTTCAACCCCGAAAAAAATTGTATGCATTATATTTCTCATTTTTTTCAACTTGTTCTTGGTAGCATCCAGATCCTCTTATCAAACACAAGTTTTCGAAAAACGAAAATCAAAATGATAGATATAAATGATATTTTCCTAATTTATTTCGAATTGCTTTACCTTTTAAAATATTACTAGATTATAACTCGCGTATAACGCGGGGACATATAAAAAAATACATATAAATGCAAAACTAATCCTAATAACTAATCAATGTTTTCAAAAAAATTATTAATTTACAAAGATAGATGTTTTATTTGTAAAATTATAATGATTAGTTAAAATTAATATATAAATTGGAATATCTGATCGACGTTTTGTATGTGTGGATATTTGATATAACATAAGTGTACAATTGTTAATTTAAACTAATAATGCAAAATGTTTCGAAGACACGAACGTTGTTTAAAAATTGTAATCTTAACCATATATATGTGCTAATATTGATTCTTTTAATTGTGATTTACACGGTATAGACAACATCAACACCAATTTTTTTTGTTTTAATTTTGCTAAGTTTTTTTTTTCATTTAATAGTACTTATTATATGTGTAACTATGCCTCTAAAACCTGAAAGAAAATTCTAAGTAAAATAATGACTATAAACAATAATTACTTAAAATTTACATCAAGAGATATTCAAACGATAACCAATTCCAACACTTAAAAAAACTTCAGCATCATCAGCTAAATTTTCGGGTAGAAACTATAAAAAAAACAGTCAAAATGTTGAAAAAAAACTAAAAATTAACATTTTTAGCATTCTTTAGAAGATAAGATACTATATAATGGATAACAATAGTACAGAGTGAGTACCTTCTTTGCCAATTTTCTCTATAGCATTAGCAATAAGTTCACCGATCCCCCTTTCTCTACACATACATACTCTTCTTTGAGCTTTTTTTTGTTCATAGACGATAACTGGATGATCGTTTATTGTTTACATAATCTCACTGTCATAAAATATGGATGCAAAACATATGTTGCTTCCATCATGCTGATTAAATCTACAAATTTGATTCATATAGAAAAGAAAAAAAAGAAGCAACCCAATTTTCAGATGTTGTTATTTTCCACGTTTAATAAACGTTTGAATGAAAGCACATTAATATATTCTAGTTAGGAAGGATGGAGTCATGGTAAAATTGGGAGGTACCATTGGTACCTCCAAGACACCACTCCAGCTTGAGTAGGCTAGGAGGAGTGGGTTGTTTATGTAGCTTCAATAACTCGCTTCATCTTCTCTCTCTCTCTCTTTCTCTCTCTCCCTCTCTCTCTTTCTCTCCTCTTGTACCATGTGTCTTAAAACTTATACGTTAGTTTTTTTGTATTTTTTTTTAATTGAGTGAGTTGCAAAAGATAAGGTTTCCATGTGTTGTGGGTTGGGAAAGATGGAAAAGAGAGGAGAGGGAAAAGTTGGTATGCTAGTGGGTTCATGAATGATGGTTTCCATATTGAATGGTAAAGATAATGTTATTAATTAAAAAAAAATGTTTCAATATATTAATCAATAATCTAAAAAAACAACCCCTTTAAGTACACTATCAAATATAATCAAAAGCTCCGATTGTCCATCTGAAGCACTTACAACTCAAAATATATTGAAATAATCAATGGCGTTAAAAAACTGAAAATAGTCTCTGACTCTTACAATTCTAGACAATGAAAATCATAAATTTAGATCAAATAAAATATTATGACATATTGAATTAGCATAATCAAAAGGTGGTAATTATGTGGTAGACACAGAATGTAATAAACAATAAAATAAACAATTTATATTAAAAGGGCCATTATAACCTTTCCTCTTTCATAAGGAACCAAAAGTCAAAAATATTCGTTTGTACTCTTTAATAAAGTGTAATATTTAAAGATTTACCAAATTACCTTTGATCATAGATAGGGCTGATCATACCTTGTAGCCATCACATGTAGAACATTTAACAAAAATACAAGAAAAGTTATAAAAAATAAACTATAGTTCTTATATCTTTTCTAGGGTACATATGATTATTGAAATTAATGCCAACAAAAATTTTCAATATTCAAGTGGTTCTGAATACAACTACCCTCCAGTTTTAATGCTTTCGACTTCACCCCAAACCCAAGTAGAAATGGTCCCTCAAATACTCTAAAAAACTTGAAAGATTAAAATATACACAAAAAAATATAAAAAAGGGAAAATGAAGTTTCAAATATAATAACAATATTTTATATACAATACTACGAACAAGCTAAAAACATGCAAATAGAGATGAAAGAACATCATAATTAGATTAACTCCACACACTAATTTAGTCTTATCTTTCTTCTTCCTTTATTGGAGTTTATAAAAAATTTCTATTTTGTGATGGATTTCAGAATTACTTTTTTTAGATATGTGAGGTTGCAAAGAATAAAACAACAAAGAAATGGAAATGATAGGTAATCGTAAAAGCCAGATAATAGAATGAGTAATTCCGTTCCAGAAACATGTTTGTGAGGCATGGAAAGGAACATAATGAAAATTCAATACGATTTTTATGTTATATATTGCAATTTAAATTATAAAGATAATCCTTCACATATCTTTGTTTAGTTATTATTATATAATTAAAAAATGTTAATTTATATCTACTCACAATGTTTCCAACCCTATTTTCAAGAGTGTAGGCCCCATTTATCCTTGAGAAAGTAAACTCAATAAGAAGATTCAAACCAGTTAAACGAAAGAATAAGGTTGTGCAAGGTTCTTATTATACTTCTCAGCATGCCCAGACAACGCAAGTACTTGCATAACATCAAGTTCACAACTAAAATGTATTCCAAAAACACAAAACAAAAATTAGCAATCTGAGTTCTGTGTATCTCTCCTTTGAAAAAACAGAATAATATGTAATAGATAAATTATAAGATAGTGTTTCCAAAAAAAAACTACTAAGTAACCAAAAGTAATCAATCATAAACATTTCCCAATAAGGTTTATCGAGGTAATATATTTACATGGTATACTAAAACTTTGTCTTTTCTTTGCTATTGAGTCTAAAAGATGTTTTTAATACTAAAAAGGGACCGGTGAATAACTCATTTTCTGAGAGACCAATTTGTGTTTTAATAAAAAGATGTCTTTTACAATAAATCAAAACAAATATCACTATTGGGTTTTGTTGAGTCGTAGGATATGTGGATCACTCACTGGTATAAGAGTTTGAATTCCATCTCTAAATCCAAGAAGGGATCAAATAGGTAAAGCATTATAGACATTGGTTATCTTCCATTCACGATTTCGTAAGCCACAAAAAAAAATCATTGACTAAACACATATACAAAATCGACATATACAAATTCACTACGTAGTGGACATATCTTCCAAATCGAAACAATGGATGAGAGGTAGTGGTGCTATTGTGTCCATCTTTTTGCTCTCAGATACCTATAATTTAAAAAATCAAAATCAACAATACAGATCATAAGAAGAAAAATCGAAGCAGGTTTAGAAAACGTAACCATTTTCAATCTAAATTTAAATCGAAAGGTTTTATAGATTGGAACTTCATCGTTGAAACAAAATAAAATAAACATAATCTAAACTTAACCAAAATCGATCTAAACTACGATCAAATTAAAGTAGAATCCAAATGAAATATATCTCTATATCATTCTTAATTCTTCCATGATGATCGAACACAAGATTAATCCATATAGATCGAAGTTCATACGTATTCTATTTCTTCTTTCCCCTATTTTCTTCTCTAGTACAAAACTTAGGTTAGATAAATTATGTAAAGAAATGAGGATAGAGTGTAGGGGTACTGGTAATAAGGGGTGCGGTGAGGTATTTTTTCATTTTATTTTTGGTGAGATTTAATTGTCATTAATAGAATTCATAATTTAATTCATTTTATTTTTGGTGAGATTTAATTTTCATTATTAGAATTCCTAATTTAATTAATTTTACTTTTGATGAAATTTAATTGTCATTAATAAAATTCCTAATTTAAAACGTAATATACGTTTTATAAAATTGGTGGATAAAAATAAAATGATTGACAAAGATGATGTCAGCAAATAATCCAATGGTGAAAAATATATGATTGAAATACAATCAATGACTCTGATTTTGTTCAGTTTATAATTAAAGGTTCTCTTTTAATAATATTTAGAGATAGATCCACACAACATCATGCGACGGGTGCAACCATTAGTTCTTACTATTTTGAATTCGCAATAGCCATAATCGTAAAATATAATCTTATTTGTTGAATACAAAAATTATTGGTTATTTTTTATAGTCATTTTGTAAAATGTAATCTTATTTGTTGAAAAAAAATTATTGGTTATTTTTTAAAGTCAGAGATATGGTTACTATTATCTTTTTCTAATAAAATAACAATTAGGTGTTTTAAAGTGAATCATTTGATTTACCATAATTATAAAATCATAATATTATATTTTAAATATTTGAATAAATAGATCTTATCTTATTATATATGATTAGCAGTGTCGGAGGCATTTCGAAGGCTATGTGCAATTTAGTAATTTTAGGTCCTAAGAACTTATAAATTACAAAAACTACATAAATATATTGTGTATATATTCTATTTATAAAACTAACAACTTTTTTTCCATCACCATAAAATAAACCATTCCATTTCTTTCGAATTTAATCAAACATCATCTTTAATTTACTTTAGATGGAGTCCTTATCAGTGTTTTAAAAACCAGTTTGAATCGACCGGTTGAACCGGGAACCGGAGGCGACGACGATTCGATTTGGACCGGTTTTATAACGATTTCCTGACCGGTTTGAACCGGTCGGTTTTGGTAAGAAACCGGTTCAACCGACTGAATTGAACCGAAATGGACCGGATAGAACCGAACAGTCTTGGATTTTTGTATTTGTTTTGGGCTTCTTTGTTTGATTTTGGTTTCTATAATGATTGTTTTTATATGATGCATTCAATTTATCGTTTGTAATATTAAAAAGATGACAAGTTTTGTAATCAATGTATGCAAGATAATTAAAAATTTATAAAAATATAGAACCGGTTTGACCATCCAGTTGAACCGGTTAAACTGGAAACATCACCCAACCAATTCAATTAAAAAACTGGTTTTTAAAACATTGATACTTATAGCAAAACTAAAAGCCCATAACAATCGATATCATATCAAGAGAGGTTAAATCGGAAGATTTAACCAAAAAGGTTGCAAGAGTGTATTAAATTACAAAGATGATAAATCCAACAATTTGGATAAATAAGACAAATGGTAAATTACACAACTCTTTTTTAACATATAGAATTAAAATTTGTTAGAAATGAGTAAACTCAGTTATCAATGTAGACAGCTTGAGGAGAAAATCAAGTTGATTACAATGTTTTTTTTTCTTTTCTGAAATCGATAGGTCATATACATGTCACATAAATCTCATGGAGAGTTTAATCATAAATCTCATGGAATGTGTAATCTTGTTTCAAAAGAAAATCAAAGTTGAAATGAGCATACTTGACTTTAAAAGTTAAAAAATGTGCCTCTTTTGTTTTGTGGGATGTGGAAACTACAACTTTCAAGAACAAAGAATAAGAATCACATGTTGTAAAGTGATGAGTTCAATGATCATTTGTATCACTTTTGAAGGTAGAAGAAATCACCTTTTAGCTTCGAATTTCCAGAAATTAAAAGTGGATTGCTCATAAAAAAGAATTCTGATTTTCAAAGCCTTGGATAATTCTTATTTATGAACATATTAGACGAAGTATTGAGACCGGGTATGTGAATCGATTAAGGTGTTGTTTGTTTTGGAAGTGGTTAAATATATTTTGTCTTTTTCGATGTCTGCGGAAGAAGACATGGACTAAAAGTCATTTTTTTTTATGTATTCTGACTTAATGCAAAAATATTTTTTGTTTTTTTAATTACAATAAACTAAAACTTAAGAGATCTTGTAATAAAGGAAATCAATTAACCATATTTTTTTCTCATATTAAAATATGAATAATTCACATTGATTTTTAATAAATTGAAAAACCTAACGATTTAATAATATTTACGAACAATTTAATAGATTTATAGTATTTTATAAGAAAATATTAGATAATATGAAAAAGCAACATAAAAAAACACATTAAATTTTTTCTTAATAAGAATTGTATACTTACACGTTGCAATCCGATTTGCATTAGTTTCCATTCAACAACAAAACCAATCCTTGAAATTAATGCTGAAACAACCAAAGCCCAAATGCTAAAAACTCAACATCTCATACATTACTAATCTATTAAAATTTATATTTGACTCAAACTTTACCAATAACAATTTCATACAGTTTAAAACATATAATACTTTATAAAACATTAGATAAACTATATATATTTCGATTTAAACCGGAAGGCCGCTTACTTATTAAAGTTGATATTTTTAAAAACATAAACGATTGTTTCGATGATTGTCTTACAATATTAAAACTAAATTCACACAACTAACATAATTTTTTTTGAAATTATTCGTTCTACATTTCGCATTAACCGGTCAACAATTTGATCTCGTAGATGAACCATATATTCCCGATCTCTTGCACATCCATGTGGTTGTACCTCATCCTCCTCCTCCTCCTCCTCATCATCATCATCATCATTTTGTACACTGTTGCTTTGAAGTGATACATCAACTTGATTATATTGAGAAAATTACTCATCACTCAATCCCTCTTTTCGTATATAATTATGAAGCGCAAAACATGACGATATTTCTTTGTGTAACCAATGGAAATGGAGCCATTCTCTTCAATATAGGGAAACGTACTTTCAAGACACCAAAACACGCTCAATGACATTTCTAAGTTTTGCATGTGAGTGATTAAATTTTTCTTTGTTGGTTAATGCACGTCTTCGATGAAAATCTCCAAGCCAATATCGCACATTATGATAAGGAGCCATAAATCATCGGGTGTGTGTATACGCAACATCATAAAGATAACACTTATCTGTAGATATAAGGAAATAATTAATTTTTTTAAAAAGGTAGAAATATTAAAATGAAAATGTAAACAAACTTGGCGGTGGAAATGGGAATGATGCATCTGATGAGTTTTAGGCATAAGAACAATCCTATGTGCTCATACAAACCCTAATGCTTGGATCTAGGTTTCTCTATTGCACATGCTTTGAATCCAAGACTAACAAACTTAGATCTAACAAATTACAAACTGAATTAGGGTTTATAGAATTACCTTTGATTGTTCTATAGCAATAACAATCAATTCCTTGCTTGAATTGGCCTTAGAAAGCTTAGTGCCTCAAGTGTTGCACCTCTAATGGAGTCACAAACACCATATACAACTTGGATGAAGAGGAGAAGAAGAGAGGCTGCCCAAAAACGGCTGGAAACCCTAATGGAAGACTTGTCCACGTTTTTGGGGCATGGGGGCCCTTTATATACATGTAGGCTATTAGGGTTTACAACTAGGAAACCTAATTTGACTGCTTAGGCCCTAAGCAGCCCATGGACTCCTTAAACATATCCCTTGGACGATTTCTAATGGGCTTCCCATAGAATTCGTCCAACCTATATATTATTAGGTGATCCATAGCCCAATTATAATTATCTTATAATTACAACTTCAGTCCCCTAAGTTTAATTAATCTCTTTTAGCCACAAAATTAATTAACAATTAATTCTTGCCTAATCATAATTAAACAATATGATTTCTCCTTTAATATATTATTCTCATAATATATTAATAAATCATATTTAAACCTTTCTCTCCTTAAATCATCCTACATATTGCTATGGTGAAGGCAACCCAAAAGGACCATGCTCATAATCGGGTCAAGTACATACCAAAATAGTTATGGACTTAGACACTAATCCAACAGTCTCCCACTTGGATAAGTCTAATAACTATTTTCCGTATGACTTCAGAACCTGATCAGCAATCGTAGCTTTCAAAAGCCGCTGTCAATTCTGATCTTATCAGATAGCGTGTCCTCTAGATAAGGGATTATATATTCCTCCATTCTCAAGATATCGTATAGACAAAAGACATGAGTTTCAATCATTCTCTCTATACTGTTTCCCGACTTCCGATTTATGACGACTGACAACAGACTACAATTGAACACATCAACTTAGTCCCGGCTTGGCCAAGCGCTTAGGTGTCATCATTAAATCATCGAGAGGCCCACAAATATCGCTTTTATCCCACTTTGGGTAAAAGGAATGGATAAACTTCGACTCAAATGCTCGCTTGCATTTATTGATCGAGTCACACACAACAATAAGTTTTATAACACCAAGTTACTGGTGCGTTTACTTATTATCAATGTGCAACCGACCAACAAATAACAACTCACATGTCTCGGTTTCAAGAATATACAATATTATCGTCTCACTAATCACTCGTGATAAAACCATGAAGTGATCCAAGTGAGCGTGGGTTTAATCCAATACTTTAATCTTATCAAAGCACTCATGAACTCTGCAGCAAACTTGTGCTATGTCTAAACACTTCGGACAATCTACAGACAGATTCATGACAATCTTCCTTCATACTTACTCCCTACGTATGATCGACTGTGGATGTTTGAATAACCTAGTTATTCTGGAAGTCAAAACATGCAAATTGAAATCATAACAATAATACTTAATCCTATATGGCCTAAAACTTTTGAGAGTAAATAAAACACTTCTATTTAACCACCATATTGATTACTCATTATTATCGTTTACTGTTTCAGAAAATCAACTTATTACTCGAATTACAACAATAGTTATCCCATCCATAAAGCATGCACACTATGTTTCCTATGGTCCTTACTTTGTGAAATAGATCAATTGAAAAACCTTTTTAATGATGCTAATTTCACAATTCCCAATCCTTATCATTAGTGTAGGAACACAAGGTTCTTTGCTACTGTTAGAACATGCTAGATTCTAACATTTTACGCAACGATCCTTTCGTAAAGTCATAGCACAAAAGTCACCAAGACTTGGCTAATGAAATTACAAAGTACTTTCTTAGAAATTATTACAAGACAATTCCATAGACGTGAAGTCTCACATTCAAAGTACATTCCTTTGAACATCCTTCTTGCATAAAAGTTTCTAATCTAGACATAGATTCTTAATGTGCAACTCCCAATATGGAAACATTTCCACATTTGCCATATGACAACTCATTCTAAATAGAATCTTATCTATTCATAATAATGTCGATATGGTCCATTCAATACCATACTTCCAACCACTCACAAGCGACCAATCCTCAGTGAACTTTGGATCGTCCTTTGATAGTTGTTTAATTATTTTAGTCAAAATCCATTCTAGTCCTTTTTCCCTCTTAATGTGCTAGACATTTGAAAAAATTTAGAATGGTAAAATATTATAACCTTTGTAATCGATCCTATACCCGAAGCGTATGGGACACGATGCATAATGTCTTACATAAAGATATGATACTTTACCAATCTTTTGCCATAATATTTTATGTGTCATGTTCTCACAATTCGAACTATGAAGAGGGATGCCATAATCATAATCGAATTTTAAGAACACACAATGTACCCTTTGACTGAAAATATTAAAATTTCTCAATCTAAGCTTTAGATTTTGAAACGAAGTATAATATTCTCTCCCTTACTTATATCAAAACAACTTTTCAACCCATGCAACTTTGCAAATTGAATCTTTGTTTTTCTATAATTAATATTGCTAACTTGCAATACCTGCCATAATAATCATAACACTTATGCTCCCACTATCATGATGATTATTATCATATAAGCATAACACTTATGCTCCCACTAGCTTTGACATGTATTTAGAGAACAAATGAACTTCCAGAAAACAAAGCCTATTGAATTTCTGAAATTCATATTTCTAATACCAGATGCTTCGATAAGCCTTTATCTAAGCTTCTTAAACTTATACACCTTCACCTTAGATAGCTCATATGTGTGTTTAAGCAATTTAGAATTTATGTTACTAAGTTCCAAATGTTCAAACTAATTGCCAAATCTCACAATTCGAACTATGGAAAGGGATGCCGTAACCATAATCGAATGTGAGAATACAATTTTCACAATTGCTATCTTCTTAAAACCTCTCTTAGTGAAAGTATTTCCTCACAGTCATTTTCATGAAGGAGGGAATCTTATGACACTTAGATTTTATGGTGTATGGGTTCCTATCCATGTGAATTTGCCAAAACCAAGGTTTGCGAAAAATCCAAACTCATATAGACTGAACTTTCTTAATCTTAATTTCTTGCCCTATGGTATCACGAGTGCCCACCATGTCTTCCAAGTAGTTTAGTAACTTGTCCTGACATATCAATGTACTTTACATCGACTAAGGCTCTAGTATTCATTCAAATGAGAACTCATAGAACTCACATACGCAACTAACTCAATTGGAATGGCACAGAAACAAGATAATGTCAGTACGACAGGTTGTAAACCTCAAGTCGTGTGCTAGTGATGATCTATAAGGTTTATTCTTGATTTGTTCTTGAAACCTTTCAAGACCATTAAGACTCCCACTGACTCCTTGATATATAAGATTCTCTTGTCAAGAAACATTTCTTGACAAACCAAATATTCAAGAGTTAATGTAGTTCTTATCAAGACAAAACACTTCACACAATTGGTCCTAGTTGGTCTTTGTCTTATCCAAGACAGCACAACTTACCAATTTCAAATGTGCAAGAATAAGAAAACTTTTTCCAAATTCTACATTTGATGAGTGTTATGAACCTACTTAAGACTTTTCACTCAATGTCACAATCTTGACTCTAAGACTTGATATTGGAACGAAGTATGATTGACTTATTGATTTAACCATTTCTACAATACTTGATTCCTCTTCTTAGACATGCAAATGCACTAAGACTCACTTAGAGGATCAATTGAGATATGGTTCTTAATCATTAAGACTTCATCATAAAACACAATAAAAGGTACTCTCCCTTCTTCTTAGAATGGAGAAACTTTTATCTATCTGCCTTCTTGATTCTTCTTATTCGTTCTGGTATTGATTGAAACTATTTCAGTTAACTCAGAATTATACTCAATCTTATAAGTATAACCATATTTACTAAACTTTAGTAAATCATGATGAATATCTTTGTCACTCTTGTGGTAGACTTGATCAACGTACGACCTAGTGTACTCGATCTCCTGGTCCTTCAATTGACACTTTGCCAAAGAATTAGTCTAAGTTTCCCAAATGTGAAAGTTTTTTCATTCATCATACAATGCACATTGCATGATTCCAAGTTTCTGTCCAATTGAAACTTGGGCGATGAGAAACTCTCCCTATTTGGTAAACTTTTGACATTTCCACAAATAACACAATTAAGAATCAAATCCATTATTGCTAATAATAGAAACATTCAAACATTAATTCTTTCATACATGCCATTGCAAGGATAAATAAATAAGATAAAGTCAAAATTCATTTTATTGCGGAAAAAATTTGTCCTTACAATGAAATTCAATTGAAAAACTATGTTATTACATATTTTTAACAATCTATTCTAACTCTAAGTAGTAGCTCAAGAATCCATTCATCAAGTAACACGATCGAAATCCATTTCTTCATGATTAGATTCAGCTCACTTCTTCCCTCAAGCTTCCTCTCTTTTCTTCGATCCTACAAAACATCAAAATGTAATCTTATCACATCATGTATTAAGAATCTAGAATAGGAACTCAAAAGAGTTAGGTAATGGATTTTACCTGGAGTAGAGCCATACATCTTGACTCTCCCATCTCTTAGATCTTTCAGGTAGTTAGGGCAGCTTCGTCTCCAATGCCCCTTCTCTTGGCAATAAAAGCAAATGGACTCCTTTGGCACAGCACATCGGACAATCACAGGCTTAGTTCTTTCTGGACTTCCAATGTTGCCAGTGTCCATTGAAGTTTGGGAGTTTGATTCACTAGACAAATTTGCTTGACCAGCACGCCAAATCATTGCTGATTCAGCAGCTATTAGCAAATAGGTGAGATCAATTAGGGTCACGTCGTGGTCCATCATATAGTACTCTCTAACAAACTCACTATATGATTTAGGAAGTGACTGAAGAACCCAGTCAACAGCCAACTCGCTTGAAATCTCGACACCCATCATGATTAACCTATCAATGTGTGACTTCTTCTCTAAGACGTGTGCACACACAGGTTTCCCATCTTCGTGTTTACTTGCCAAAAGGGCTTGAGTGAGCTTAAACTTTTCAAGCCTTTGAACTTGTGGGTCAGGGGAGAATAATTGGAGGAGGTGGAGGAAGTGAAGCACGACTCTCATTTCCTTGATCGTATCTCGGAACGTCATCTTCATTTGGAAAGCTTGTTCCAAAGGATTTGGGAAGACCATTGTAAGATGTAGACATCTACAAAACGGGAGAAAATTTAAGTTAAGTTGATTAGAATTCTTGATGCAACACCCAAATGAAACATCAAGCTAGGATCCAACACAATACTCTACAACCTAGAAGAGGGATGCCGTAATCTAGTTGCAGAATATCTGAAGGTAGGTAAATGACAATTTACCAATTTCCACCATGAAAAACGAAAAGGAAGTTTAAGTTTTAAATGAATTGAAACTCCTAGATCTTTTGAGATTCATTGAACTTTTCAATGGCATGTTTAATCTCAATTATGCCCTACTATTTGTGACTGGGATGCCGAGGATCACAAACAAGGTGTGAATAACCATACGAATCACGTGGTGTGCCCAATGCTACAATCATCTAATCAATGTGCCGGTTAGCCACACACGCTGCATTGATCTATGATAAGCATCGAGCAACCCTTCGCCACCAATGTCATCCCCAAATTAGTGTGCCGGTTAACCACACACGCTCCACTAACGTTTGACAAGGGTAAGAAGTGTAATTCCATGGGTTAGCATACAATTTCACATTTTTCCTAAAGTAACTATGATTTGGGAATTTGTAAAAGCATTTAGTTACTTTGTACTTTATTATACTTATAATGGAAGGTTTCTGTCCTATCCTACCCGTTCGGCTAACGAACCTCCACTAGTCAAGAGTGCGGTGGGTAAGAGTGGATACCCATTTAATCGCCATTTTATAGGCAATTTCCTTAAACACCCCTTATAGACCAGCTTCGTGAATGAGGCCTACTAACGGTAAGACTGACTGTTTACTCATACATATATAATATTAGACTTTTAATGTTATATATAGTATAGGGTGTATATTACACTTTTAAAACACTAGGTGGTTTAATTTAGTAAAATTATGCTTATAATTTAATTAAATATAAACCAAAACTTTATGGGTTTATTAAATCACTTTTAATTATACACTTTAATTAATTAATAAACCATAAGGGTGTGATTTGAACTTTTCAAAATACTAGGGTTTTAGAATTTAACATTTCAAAATTAACCTTTTAATTAACTTTTAAACTCTAAAAAAAAATTGAGGGCAAGTTTTGAAAGATTTCAAAACATAAGGGATCAAATAACAAATAATTCAAATTAAACAATTAATTTCACAATTATCTATATTTGACCTAATCTTATTTTAGTCATTAGATAATTACCAAATAATTTGAAATAATCCATATTTATCATATAAACAAACTATTATTTAAAAGATTTGAAATTATCTATTGTTTTGGCAAGGATAATCACTAATTTATGATAAAAATCGGATTTTAACTTCAAAAAACGAATTAGGTATCAAATCCAAGTCAAAACAGCAGCAAAAACCCGAAAATCCCTCTGTCTGACCCCTGGACTCGCCGAGTCAGGGACTGGACTCGCCGAGTCAGCCTGACTCGCCGAGTTCATCCACTGACTCGCCGAGTCAGGTCGGGCAGAGGCCAAAAAAACGTTTTTCATCAAATAAAGCAGTTAAGCATCACATACAACTGAAACCAATCAAGGCTCTGATACCACTGATGAGTTTTAGGCATAAGAACAATCCTATGTGCTCATACAAACCCTAATGCTTGGATCTAGGTTTCTCTATTGCACATGCTTTGAATCCAAGACTAACAAACTTAGATCTAACAAATTACAAACTGAATTAGGGTTTATAGAATTACCTTTGATTGTTCTATAGCAATAACAATCAATTCCTTGCTTGAATTGGCCTTAGAAAGCTTAGTGCCTCAAGTGTTGCACCTCTAATGGAGTCACAAACACCATATACAACTTGGATGAAGAGGAGAAGAAGAGAGGCTGCCCAAAAACGGCTGGAAACCCTAATGGAAGACTTGTCCACGTTTTTGGGGCATGGGGGCCCTTTATATACATGTAGGCTATTAGGGTTTACAACTAGGAAACCTAATTTGACTGCTTAGGCCCTAAGCAGCCCATGGACTCCTTAAACATATCCCTTGGACGATTTCTAATGGGCTTCCCATAGAATTCGTCCAACCTATATATTATTAGGTGATCCATAGCCCAATTATAATTATCTTATAATTACAACTTCAGTCCCCTAAGTTTAATTAATCTCTTTTAGCCACAAAATTAATTAACAATTAATTCTTGCCTAATCATAATTAAACAATATGATTTCTCCTTTAATATATTATTCTCATAATATATTAATAAATCATATTTAAACCTTTCTCTCCTTAAATCATCCTACATATTGCTATGGTGAAGGCAACCCAAAAGGACCATGCTCATAATCGGGTCAAGTACATACCAAAATAGTTATGGACTTAGACACTAATCCAACAACATCTCGATCTGCTAAAGCTTCAAATGATATTCTAGAATCATGTTCTATCTGTCACACACCCAAACCAGGATGGCGGAAGCATCCAGGGGTGGGTGACTATCATGTAGTGTATCATAACAATTGAGTATAAATGTTCAAAGCAAATACAACCAACATATATATAATTGAAAAAGTTACATCATTTGTACGTATTACATGTTTCAAAATATCAATTACAATATGTTGTCAAAAGATTTGTTTAGACGCCTAAGCGTCCCATCCTCAAAGCCAGTTGTTACCTGATTTACTGATTTCCTGAGAATACAAGTTATTTGAAAAGAGAGTATCAACATTTAAGTTGGTGAGTTCATAAGCATTTGTATGTATATTTGTAAACCTTTTCTATGAAATGTAGTAATGTTTGTTTTCCGAAAAATCCTATATTTTCCCTAAAATGAGATGTGGCCTTAAATGAACCAAGACCGAAGCGTATAAGTAATTTTCCTAATTAAAATGATGTTATGCAGTTTTGTTTGTATATAAAACTGTTTGAAGACTGTCTTTGCGTAAACTAAAAGTGTCATTATTGTTTTACGTGAGTTTTAATTTTTATCTTATAACCATGCTTGATTGACCCAGACTGCCTTGTTCGCAACGTTCTTCAGGTGTCGATTTCGTTATGACATTTGTCACCCCTAGACCAGCCGGTCTAGCTGTTGCAAGCAACTAAGGTGCGGGATTGTCGGTCCCAGTATAGATCTATACACAACTATCACACTCTCCCTACAAGAGACTCTGGTTATATTTAACAGGACTTTCATGTGTACTTTATAAGGTACCGTGAAGACAAAACTCACTAAATTTGTTCAACGAGTTTACGTGTTTTTGTGTTGAAAATGTTTGTATAAATGATCATCCCCTAAGACTGGGATAGCTATGAAAAACGACATGAAATCTTTAGATATGCATTTGACAATATTTAACCCTCTGCTCAACAGGATACAAATGGAGTAGAGTTTCGTAAACTATATATGTATATTTTTGATGTAGAAGACAAGTTTGTAAACAAAACATATATATGCAAATGGTTATATATATGTATAAATTTTAAAAGATGATTTGGTATGTTTCGTAATTGTTGTTCATATTCTTACGTTTTTATTAGAAACTTTGCATGAAATAATCCTTAAGTTTGATACTAAAGACCTTTTTGTACTTATCACTTTTGTAAAAATTGTAATTAAACACATTTAAATGATTGTGTTTTTAACTTCCTTAATGTATAAACATTGCTCAAAAATGTTAGAAGGTGTTAATAAATCTATAAACCACTTTTGACAGTTTTACCCTTTACTGTCCCTGTTTTTAGAAAAATCATAGAAAAATCATCGTAAGTCAAAAACTGAATCCGTCACCTCTGAGAGTTTATAAAATGAGTCTACTTTGTTCATAATTTTTATTATGATTTTTAGTGGTCTCAAACTAGTGTGAAAATGAACATATTCACAGACTGGTCCGAAATCACTTCTGAAATGACAGGCAGTTTTACAGTTTTATAAAAATCGCCATACATTGTAGAAAAATCGTATGAACGCGTGCGAGTAGTCCTTAGAAAGTTATAAACTTGAACTATTTGAATATTGTACATTTTTGAAAGATATTAAGTTTAATATGGTCAAAACAGTCTGTGAACAGGACTCAACTTTTCTGTAGAAAGCTGTCATTTAAATTTAAGTTATGTTTAGTGTTCTAACTTGTATTCCCCCCTTAAAACTTGAAGAAAACATGAAAATATAGGGGTATGAACTCACCTTATGTGAATACTTGAAGAATGGAAGGTTTAAGATAAAGAACTTTTGGTTGTTGGTTTGATGCTCCAAAACAACCACTGTTTTGGCTATGTTGCTGTCACGAAAACTTCACAGCAAAAGAGTAAGAAAAAGGGTAGTTTACTCATTGTTTTGAATCAATAATTATGAGTATCATAACAAGTAACTTCCAAGGGTATTTGGTGGTAAAAATCAAGCAAAAGGAAGGTGTAGATGGGTGAAATGGTGGCTGAAACACAAAAGGGACAACAACCCTTTAGTTCATGGTTTTGATGGCTTTGGAAGGAAGTTCTTGTGGCTGAAAATGAGATGAAGGTTGAGAGTAATTCCCTGGAGTATTGGCTGGTGAATTTAGGGTAAAAAGATGAGGAAATTTCGTGATTATGAAGGAGGAAATGGTGGAAGAGGATAAGGGGACAAAACCTAGACTAGCTTGTGATGGGATGTGAGTTTAAGTGATGTGATCTTGTCTAGCCACTTGCTTGGGTGGTTACTTAGAGATAGAGTTAGTTAACTAACTAACTACTAGTTATTTAGTTAGTTAGGAGTTCTAGTTAAGGAGAGGGAAGGTCTTAATCTCGAAAATTAGAAGAGGGATTAATAAGCATTCTTAGTAAAATGTCTTAAGTGATTAAGCACTTATTAGTTAAGTTGGCACATATCTCCACCAATTCTCTTATCTTAATTGATTTAGAAATCATATTCCTTACATGAAATCACTTAAATCATGACCCATAACTAGTCATTCACTAGATAATAATACATATGTACAAATACATACATGTATACTTAGTATAAAATAACAATGTAGTTTTTGTGTATTTGAACTTTAATGTTTATGTTTTATTCTTTTTATTCAAAAACACTTAAATACATTCTAATTATATCTTATAATAATTCATTTTATAATTTTATTTATTTAAATATAAAATTTATTGACCAATGTATAATTTCGTGACATTTAACCGGTTAACCATATCGTTAAACACGTTTTGTCACTTTGGTTCGTATATTTGTCAAATTTAGATCCTCCACATCTATTAAGAAAAAGTTTTACATAGAACCTAACTTACTTATCAACTAGAGACATGTTGATACAAAAATTAAGTTTGTTGCGTTTAAATGATGTTATATGCTAATTTCACAAACCGGTGATGGTTCGTAGTCATACATCATAACGAAATTTATCAATAGTTACTTGTTTTATATTTCATAATAACTTATTTAAATAAAAGAGGTTAAATTCCTTCAACCATTCTTGATAAAATACTCATATTGCTTAATAATCAAAACATAGCATCATACGATCGTTCCTATTTTTACCAATTGTTACACTATCCCTTCCCAACCAGCCACGACAAATGTAAAAATCATGTTGAAGTGCCATATTGCCAATATATTTTGATAACAATGGCCTTTTCCCCTTCCTCTATACAAATGTTGTTTGTCGAGAGGTACAATAGCATGTACCAAAGTTGTATCAAGTGCACCAACCGCTCCTTTAAATATCCTTCGTAACCTCCTATTATGTCCCGGAATGTTTGGATTTGGATTAAAGGAAGTTGGTACTATTATATCCTTTGCGAACATCATCATTTTATCCAATACTTCATAAAAATACTTATGAATCGTTTGTTTTGAGTATTGAAATCTACGTTTGATGATTACATAACGCTGATTGTGACCAATCATCCTCAAGAACATCGTTATCTTCTCTTCAACCGATATATGTTTACTATCCTTTAACGAACTTTTTACTCTAAAATGTGTGCAAATCCGAACATAAGAATCATGTGACATACATTAGAGATCAATGCATTGATTATTAGTTCCTTGTAATAAATCTAATGTGAATTGATGCCCAGACGTTTTTGAGGTATTATCTCTCATTCTTTTCAAACCTCTTCTCCAAAAAAAAAAAAAAACGAAGATACAAATACATAACAATCATAACTTTTTACCATAATCCATTGTGAACCTGTTAAACCATCAACACTTGTTAAATCCCAATATGCCAAAGCAAAAAACATAAGCATTTGTATCATATTCAAAGCACACATTTTGTTTGAAATAAGCATATAATCCCAATACTAGCAATATTTGTGTCAAATAAGTACAAAATCATTCAAATGATAGCAAAAAAACATAAGTTCAAGAAACACATAATTTTTCAACATGAAAGAAAAAACATAAACATAAAGACTACTTAAACATCCCTAATATGGTGCCAGTCATCTTTATCCACCCTTTTAAGACCTCTGGTATCGGTGACAATGTCATCCATGCCTCTCTCATATTCATGGACATTCCAAAAAGGTGAAAGGCTGCCAAAAATATAGGATCCATTGGGTCTAATCCAACTAACTTCAACCTCTCATAACATTCTTCTACTGTTGGCCCTTCCTTGCTATTCACCAAATGTTGCAGAGCTTTTTGCATATCAAGACTCAACTCATCAAGACTAACAAAGGTTTTAATAGCATCAGTAGAAGCATCAGTGGTTTTAGCCCTTTTATCGGGCCTATCAGTAGAAGCATCAATGGTTTTAGCCCTTTTACCGAGCCTATCAGTAGAAGCACCATGAGCTCGATCAATAGAAGCCCAATCACTAGTGTCATTGGAAGCGCCATCATCAACTTCTAGGCCATTAAAAGGGTTGTCATCGATCAGAAGTCTTTGGACACGATGAGAAGAAGATGATGTATCTGTGGGTGTCGTTTGAGTAGTGGTCCATTTAATGCTACCACTGGTACTACTTCCATCAAACAAAGATGCACAAAGGTTGGGATAAGGCAATGGGTGTGTCCTCAATGATCCTACCTTTGGATGACCCTAAACCAAGGTTAATAGTAATTATAAGTATTTTGACATCATTACTAAAATTAGACATAAACTAAAAAAATTAAAATATGTAGACACACCTTGAATTCTTCCCATTTTGTGTTCACTAAGGCAAATGAATTTTTTTGAGCATTGTGTAAATTCCCTAACTTGTTTCTCAAATATTTCCACCCTATGTATTTAGCTTTTAGATTATCAAAAGCAATTTTCAATTGTTTTTGTGTAGTATCCATGTCAAACTTTTCTTTTAGAGTTGTCCCTAACGTAACCCATGAATCCTTATGCATGCTACCTCATTTTCTACCAATTTTGATGACCTCTTCGATGCACGTATCTAATAAACATTTTAGTTGCTCGTTCGACCATTGCAGTTTGTCTCCCATTTAGACAAGCTACATAGAATAACTTCAAAAATTCATATTCATGGACATTATTAAGAAAATGCATAACTAATTGTGCATTATCTTAAATTTAAAATCTATTTCATGAAAGTTTACTATTTCAAACACTAGTAAATTCACTAATATGAAACAAATTCTAACATATGAAATCTATAGATGTAACAATTTCTAGCTACTAAGGTCTAAGGTCTCTAGATAACTATAAAATTAGTTATTCATGTTGTTTATGAGAAAAGATAAGTGGGAGAAGAAGAAGATGCTTAGAGGTGGAAAAATGGGTAGTTGGTTAAATTGGGCAATGAGTTAAAATGGTAACTTATAAGGGCAAAATGGGCAGTTTTTAGGAAAGAATCAAAAAGATTATTGGCCAAAATGAACACCACCCGTAGAAAACATCATTGTTCATAAAAAAATAGAGTTATGAATTCAAAAATCATACCACAAAGAAGATATAAATCTCATAAGAAAACTACTAAGAAGCATACATTTATTGCATTGCTATGTTAGATAAACCCAATGCTCAATTTTTCTGTTTAAAGCTACTCAAAAAGACACTTAGCAGGAATAAACAAGCGAACACCAATGACTAAAGAACACTCAACAGGACTTGTAACAAGGATTTGTATGATTTCATAATGTAGAGTTAAAGGAATATGTAAAATTTGTTAATACCAAAGAGCAATCTGATTTTGAATTTTGAAGATATTGTTAATCCCATGTTCATAATTACAAAAACACATAAGTAGCAATTCGGTTTTGGGGAAAAAACTATAATCGAAAGAGAAAGTGAAATCAATATGTAAAACCTGTTAATACCTATATTCAGAACATAAAATCGAGGACAGGGACAACAAAGAAGGTTGATCGACAAAGAAGAAAAACAAAACTGTGGAAAGATTTGGAAAAAACGATGATTAAAAGAGAAGGGAAAGAACATACCGACAGAAGTTGGAGTGCAGCGAAGGAGGCGGCAGCGTGAGCGACAACAAAGCAAATTCGACGATGAGTGACAGCCAGCGAGCAACGCCGGCCGCGATAGCAGCGATGCGTCGATAGCAACGATAGTAGCAATGCGGCGAGGATGGAGCGTCTTTGAAAAAGCGTGGATTAGAAGATGTCTAGCCACCCGAAGTGTTATTTTTAGGTCTTCTGGGAAAAGTGGTCAAAAAGTCTTTCTAGGGTATTTTGTCTTCCAAAAAACAATTTTTTTTTAGAATGTCTACCGCCGGAAGTGATAAGTGCTCAAAAAGACTTTTATAAAAAAAAACAAGGCCTAAGTCTCATCATTTTTGCGAATTGATTGCATATGATTAAGAAAACGAGAACCGAGAGAGGGAACTATTGAATCGTCTCACTGTGTCGGTCACAGTAGATTCAACATTTAGTTATATGCTCCATTCGTCCCAAAATTATAGTCCATCTTTCATTTTTTGTTTGTTCCAAAATAATAGTCTATTTCTAAAAATAAATAACATTTTTACCAAAATACCCCCTTATTATTATTTAACCAACTAAGCATTTAATGGAACATTAAATGCAAAGTAAGGGCAAAATTGTCATTTTATTGTATAAAATTAGTGGTAATTAATGCTTCCTTAATCTGTGTGTTTTTGTCTGTGGACAATAATTTTGGGATGGAGGAAGTATTACCCTAAAACTTGTGGCTCCTCTAAATACTATAGGACCTGTTGAGCTGCACCTTTTGAACCCCCAAAGGGCCGTCCCTAATGATTAGTAGACATGAATTTTCAAAATCCTTATAAAATCAACAAATTATTTAAATGTGATCCTATAAGCCAAAAATGATACAAAACTCAATATGATTAGTTTGTAGCAAGATCGAACATAAGTTTGGGATCTTAAGATCGTACAACGATCCTTTTGTAGGATCTTAAGATCGTACAACGATCCTTCCACCCTACCGCCTCTGACACAACTATCTGTCACAACAAACGTCTAATTTATGGAAAGAGTTTGATGAAGATATGTACAAATGATTCTAAACCAGATATGTGTAAGCCCTAGTTTTGTGTAAGGATTAATTTATCCCCGCATTGTCATCTTTGCTAGGCCACCACACTACCATCTCCCCAATCAGCCACTAACACCATTTTCATTACTTGTAATCGGATTTCAAGGAACCTGCACTTCTTTTAGAGAGAGAGTGACGGACTGAGCAATTTTCATATAGTTGTCAATATATATTAGTGAAGGACCAGATGAAGAGAATGAGTCAATCATAAACCGGCTTCTGTGTATTTATGACTCGAAATGGACCGTTAAAAGCCCAGGTTGAAACAAAAAACTAGACTCTGGCTTCCAGCCTCGGGCTTCAAAAACTAGACTCTGATTTAGATCTTGGGCTTCCATCACTGCTTTATATCACATGCAAACTCATGTTCTTTTCTAATTCAAAGTCGCCCCAAATCTCAAGATTCCCTGTTAATCAATTAAATAAACAACATCCAATTAATTACTGCATTCCTAACTTCTGGTTGTAGCCATGAAGACTAATCGATCCTTGTGACACCTTGGATTCAAATAATTGATATTTGTGACAAATCGATCCTTCTGTCCACACACACACAAAAAAAAGTTATATAAATATAAAAAAATTTAAAATCAGGAGTACTTCTATTTTAAACCTAATTAAGAAAAAACTCAAAAAGGGCTAAATATTTACCTAAATGTCTAACGAGTATAACAAAAGATCCATTCTAAACATATAAATATAAAACATTGTATAATTGATTTCACTTTTGACTTTGTCGAATAAGGTCACAACACCGAGTCAACTAAACCTTGTAATATATCATTATTAATCCCAAAAAAACAATATATTAAATATCTCAAGAAACTACAATGCCATTAGAAAAGAACACAAACATCTCAAAAAACCCTTAATAAGTAATTAGGAGAAGAACTTGCAAAAGAAAAAAAAAAATGTTTTATAAACAATAATGAAATGTTATCAGGCAGCTAAGGAGACAAGACTATTGACGTAAGGAAACAACTTACTTTTAAAATACCGTTGGAGAAACCACGGGCCCTCGACCCTTCGATCTTTGACATGATAGGCAAAAAGACTTTCGTGCCATTGAGACCTCTTCAAAATCACAGCAACGACATCATCACATGAATTACCCAAAATTTCGCATTTAACCACCTTCTTATTACCACTTTCAACAATAACATCATCACAAGGAACACCAAAAGTGATGGTGTTTTTCAATGACATTAAACCACCACCATGATGAACATTCAATACGAACTCTTTGTCGGAATAACGATAATACCCTTTTACATAACATATCTCTCCATGCACCTTCGACAATACGCCACCAAATACAGGGAGTGTTTGAATACCGTAGATCTCGTTCTTCATATCAAAGGCTAACAACTTGCCACCTGTCGTTTCCCAGTAAACAACTCCATTTACGAAAATGCCATCGGTTTTTATATCAGATTCATTCAAATCCGTACATATCTCATCACAAATCCTCCATGATTTTGTCTTTGAATCATATATGTCAAAATACAAAATGGGTTCCTCACCTGGTATAGAGAATGGACATTTAACTTGATAATATGGTTCAAACTCTAAAGAAGAAGGTTCAAAGGCGAGCACACCTTTTGGTTCTTTTCCATGGTAGAAACTATATTTTGGAAGCTCAATCCACTGTTTGTTTGCAGGGTTACAAACGTAATTTTCATCATCTTCAAAAGATTGGCAAAGAAGCAACCCGTTGCATGAGCTTTTTAAGAAAGCTTTTTTTGGGAGGAAAGATAAACAAGGGTAAGGAACCCCATAAGAGAAGTAGTCAAGAGAGATGAAGTGAGTAGTAGTTTTATCTTCATCTCGAAAAAAGCCTGAAGTTTGACTAAAATGTTGACTTTGGGAGTGTTTGAAGAATGGGCTTGATATCCATGAATCCCATTCTTTAGAGACAAGACGACACCTGGCTAATGATTTGGCGGGAAGGTATTGGAGGATGTAGGTTTTTGATACTTCTTTTATCGGTGTGTCTTCATCATAATCCGTGGACAGGGGTATTACCGTAATTTTCCTACTATCAGCAAAATCCATGCCAGATACTTCTTCTTCTCCTTCATTATCATCTTCTTCTTCATCATTGCCATCATCTTTATTGCTTGAATCTTGGAACCCCGAGTGATCGTTTGTTGTAGTATTCAGATGTTCCATGTCCCCAGCATAATCATTAAAGTCGATCAATTCGTAAGATCCATCATCACTGTGAACTTCCTCCTGAAACTTCTTCATCATCAAAAACCTCCTATCGATTTGAAGGAGAAAAAATTGGACAATGAGTGAATAAGAAATCGAAAACACCAGTTATTTATCAAACACCATACATTACATACTTATAATGAAAAAAATGGTTGTTTATTCATCGAGAATTGAGAACAAATTCTACGGAAATCAATAAATCAAAGAGAAGAACGAAAACAGAGGATTTGATTTCATCGTCAAAAGCAAAACCCTAGCAAATCCATGCATGCAGTGATACAGAATCTACAGATACAAGCAATCAGAGAAACTTTCGTATCGTTTTAATATAATCGTAAAGACGTTGAAGAAAACTTACAGATGAAAACGTGAATCGCTGTAAAACCTCGAAAACGGAAATCGCTCTGAAAACCTCTGAGTGAGAGTGAGAGAGAGAGAGAGACTGAGAGAGAGAGGAAGAGGAGGAGGGATTTGCTCGTTACCTTTCGCAACTGTTTTTGCACAATGCAATAATTAAATTATTTATAATAGTTTTTCGTAATCTTCAATGTATATCCAATATTCCCCTTCCCTGTTTTACAGAATTACAGGAAGTGTCAAGATTGGTATAATTCCATATCTATCATCATAAATGAAAATGTTATTGTCACTTGTCATTTTCTCATTTAATTGATCACATGTCATTTTGACATAATTTTGAAATGAGTAAATTACACGAATAGTCCCTATGGTTTGGAGTCGTTTGCGCTCTTGGTCCCTAACTTATTTTTTTAACTCGGAAGGTCCCTATTGTTTGTTTTTGTTACACGCTTGGTCCTTACTGTTTGTTTTTGTTACTCGCTTGGTCCCTGTCTTACCTAAAAAGACTATTATTTAAATAGGAAAAAATGATGAGGTAGGTAAGGTAAGGTGAGGGGGTGGGTTTGGGGTGTGTTTATTTAATATAAATTAAAAAATCAAGGCCAAAATAATCTTTTTAGATAAGATAGGGACCAAACACGTAACAAAAACAAATAATAGGGACCTTCCGAGTTAAAAAAAGAAGTTAGGGACCAAATGCGCAAATTACACTAAACCATAGGGACCATTCGTGTAATTTACTCTTTTGAAATATATTTATTTTCCACTTGTCAATTACTTCTTTATTAATTTCCACTATATCATTAATTTAGTTTCCACAAATTAAACCTACTATAATAACTATTAATTTCAAATTTGAAATTTCAATTTCAATTTTAAATACACTTTAAACCTTTGTATTTAACATTTTATTATAATAACTGATTTAGTACACATGTCTAACAATTAAACACATAATTTTAATTAATTTATTTTTTGCATTTTTTTTTTCATAATTTTTATTTATTTCATATTTCAAATTCAAATAAACTTCTTATTTAATCGTTTCTATTTAACATTATGTTTTAATTAACGCGTATAATATACGGGTTTCACAACTAGTATCATATTACATTCCACATACAAGAAGGCATAAAATATCCCGATAAATCAGAGATTAGATAAGTACAAGGAAATTCAAATCTTTATCTTGAATATACACAACAATTTCTCTAATAATATGTCGGCTAATATAAGGATTAATGAACAAGTATATATATGTCAAAAAACAACAGCATCAAACATCTCAAGAAATATCATAAAGAAACCATGGCCTTTCAAAAAGACAATTCTGCCCTTCAGACTTCTCCAACACGAAAGCTACAACATCATCACAAGAATCACCCAAAACCCTGCAATCAACCATATCACCATGTCAACACCATCAAAAGGAACATCAAAACTAATCTTCTCCACCAGAAACGTCCAATACATTATACACACATTCTGACAAAATGACAATAATACCCTTTGACATAGCACAACTCTCCATTTACCTTCGAGAAAGCACCACAACTGGAAGTGTCTGAAATCCCATAATCTCATTCTTCCAGTCAAATCCCAACATCTCGCCACCTGTCCGTTCCCAGTAAACAACTCGATCAAATATTTACAAAAAATGCAATCGATCATTTTCATATCCAAATCCACACATATCATATATTAGATGTCCTCCAAGATTTTGTCTTTGAATAATAGGAGTATATGTCAAAATGCAAAATAGGAATGCGTCCCTCATTAATTTGGATTAGAAAACGGGAATATAACTTGATAACATGGCTCAAAGCTTAAAGAAGAAGGTTCAAAAGCAAGCATAATTTTTGGTTCTTTTTTCCGTGCAAGTAGTAACTAGAATTTGGAATTTAGATTGTCTTTTTATAAACTTTATTTTTTATTTCTTGTTCTTAATTTTCTGCACTTAGATATAGGCATATAGGAATAGCATTAGGTGCTGTTTGATTTTCCGAAGCAAAAATTCATGAAGTTTGCGGACCACCTTTGCAAACCTCTGCAGTAGAAAATGTGGACCAAACGGCTGCAGACTGTAATAAGAAGCATGTTTGTTTTTTTAACATCTGCATACTGCTACAGATATTAAAAAAATTAAAATAAACTAATTTTATAAACCGAAAATAGCTTTTTAATACGTAAAATTTAATAATGTATTACATTTCGGTAAAAATTAATGATATTTCAGTAAAAAAGAATGATATTTCAACAAAAAAATAAAGATATTTTAGTAAAAAATAATGATATTTCATCAAGAAATTACCATTATTGAATATAAAAAGACGAAAAATAAATTCAATAAGAATAAACGAAAAAAATATGAAATAAAATTTTAACAACATATAATCAAAATTTCAGCAATAAAAAAAGAAGAAGAAGAGGTTAGAAGAGGCAGTACAAGTGTTGCGCCAGACAGAGCACGCACAGAGGTTTTTGACAAGACTTCTAAAAAACAAACAACTGCAATATGAAAAGTGTTGCACGTGTGCTGCAACGCGCAACAATAAGAGGTTTGAAGAGGTTTTTTCCAAAAAACAAACAACACCTTAGCCTTTATGTGGTGCTGCTAAATGATGTGCTTTACTAACATTGAATTGTCATTTCATATTAACTGTTAATTATTTTTACTTGTATATTTAACCTAAGTTTATAAAGATTTGATCCGTCATCCGTAAATTGTTTGGTGGTTACTCTTCTATTGATTTATAAATATTTGTTTACTTCATTCGTGTGCTATTTGTTTAACTTTTTATTACTTTATGCAATATTATGAATGAATATTTATTGAATAAACTCAAAAAATTGCACACCAACTAGACGGGTTCTCTCCTAAACAAAAAATCAAGAAGCTTATCTTGTCCCCGTCATTTCAAAATCCTAGCTCCGCCCCTGATTTCACTACTGTTTATACAAAATGATACGTTACAAAGGTTTTCATTACATACAGAACATACATATAAACTATAATAGGTATAGTTTAGGAAACTTACATACTATTTTACTAAGTCAGATAACAATACAAGAACAAACATATAAACTATAATAGGTATAGTTTATGGAACATACATACTAGGTTTTCACTATGAAAAGAGTAATACAAATGATTTTCTTTAATAAATGGCTTTTCATTATTCTACACGTAACCATCAATATAGCTTTGTGAGACATACCTTCATATACTTATCTAAGTGCCAACAAAAGCCCTGATTTTATAACCAGAATCTCATGGAGGGAGAGCGTGAATTTGTGTATAGATCTATACAGGACTGACAATCCCGCGCCCTGACTGTTAGCTATAGTTGGAACGGAAGTTATGGGGTTACAAATGTCATAACGATTCCGACGCCTGAAGAACGTCGTATCAGACCATGCTAGGTCATCAAGCATGGTTATAATAACTCACAATTTGGTATTAACAATACGATTAGTGTATGAATACATAAACAATGGTACATAGTTTTATTTAATAATAAAACTACAATACAAGACTTTACAGTACAACTGGTGAATCCATGAACATACATTCGAACTAGTAAGACATAAAGGACCCTTATTTGCTAATTCTATGATTTCTTAGTTTATACATCAGAGTTTGGCAGTGGAATGTGTGATTTCCGCCTCATTTCCCGTTCCTTATTTGGTTATGGGCTTAGGGAAGAACCACACAATCGACTGTCCATTCGATCTTGATTATATATAACTTGTATACACTAACTAATCATAGGAGAAACAGGTATGGGTCATACTACTACATACAAGTACAATACACTATTTTCTAACATAGAAACTTACATTTTAGGAAACATTCATTGTATGGTTTTATGTGAATTAAAACTACATCATACTGTTTCAAAGTACAATAACATTTACATGTTTTGGTCTTAGGGTTTTAAGACTACGATACATTTACAACAGAAAATATCTGATTTTATGGAGGAACACACTAACATTTTCAAGGAACAAAGAACATATCTTTTCATATAAAATGCTTATGAACTCACCAACTTAAATGTTGATACACTTTCAAAACCACTTGTATTCTCAGGAAACTAGTAGACAGGTACACATTTACAGGTTTTGAGAAGACGGAGCATCATAGTGTCGCGCCTTATAGTTTTGCTATACATTTTTAGTGTTATACAAACAATGTTATAAACACAATGTAAACTTTATATTATCAATGTAATGGTTGTTGCTTTGATTACTATTATTCAATTGTTGTGATACTGTACATGACATCATCCACCCTCGAATGTTTTCGCCGTTCCGTTTTGGGGGTGTGACAATTCGTAATGGATGCAATGAAGGATAAGAAGAATATGCAAAGGGTACCCGTGGTGTGCGCCTTTCTGGAAGTCTTTACCGAAGATCTTCCTGGATTGCCCCCTGGTAGACAAGTAGAGTTTATGATAGACTTGTTACCAGGAACCACACACCTAAAGCAAAAACACCTTACCGATTAGCACTGACGGAGATGAAGGAGCTTATGATGCAACTTCAAGAGTTGTTGGACAAGGGTTTCATTAGACCTAGATCATCACCCTGGGGAGCTCCGGTGTTACTCGTAAAGAAGAAGGATGAAAGCATAAGGATGTGCATAGATTATATAGAGTTGGACAACACAACGGTGAAGAACAAGTACCCTCTTCTAAGGATTGAAGACTTGTTCGATCAGCAGTACGGTGCAAGCTATTTCTCGAAGATCGATCTTAGGTCAGGATATCATTGGCTGAATGTGAGAGAATAAGATATAAAAAAGACTGCATTCAGAACGAGATATGGACACTATGAGTTTTTGGTTATGTCATTATGACTAACCAATGTTCCAGTAGCATTTATGGATTTGATGAATAGGTTCTATAAACCTTTCCTAGAAAAATTTGTTATAGTTTTATTGATGACATTCTCGTATATTCAAAGAGCCAACATGAGCATGGAAAGCATTTAAGAGAAGTTTTAGAAATTCTAAGGAAGGAGAAGCTATTCGTAAAGTTATATAAGTGTGATTTTTGGATTTGGGAAGTCCAATTCTTGGGTCATGTGGTTAAACAAGAAGGAATAATGCTTGAACTAGCAAAGATTAAAGTTGTGATGAAATGGGAACTACCAAAAAGTCCCACCGAGATTCGAAGCTTTCTAGGATTAGTTGGATATTATAGAAGGTTTATCCAATGCTTTTGTTTGATAGTTGCACCATTAATAGCTTTGAACCATAAAGGAGCTACATATACATGGAGTGAGAAGCACGAAGAAGCTTTCAAGATTTAAAGAAGAAGTTGCGTGAAGCACTTATTCTTGCTTTACCTGACGGAGTTGAAGACTTCACAATTTATAGTAATATGTCTGGAGTTGGGTTAGGATGTGTTCTGACCTAGAGAGATAAAGTGATAGCATATGCATCTCGACAACTGAAAGAGCACAAGAAGAACTACCCCACTCATGATTTGGAGTTGGCAACGATAGTGTTTGCATTAAAGATATGGAGGCATTATCTTTAAGACATGAAGTGTAAGCTTTACACTGATCATAAGAGTATCCAATATCTCTTCGATCAAAAGGAGTTGAATATGATACAACGAAGCTGGATAGAATTACTTAAGGGTTATGATTGTTAGATAATTTACCACCTTGGTAAAGCCAACATTGTAGCAGATGCTTTGAGTAGAAAGATAAATCTAGAAAGGAAGAAGCCAAGGGCACTAAGAATTGAGATTGTCTCAACAATGGTAAAGAGCATTAATAAAACTCAAGAGAAATCTTTGGAAGGAGATAACTGAAAAGAAGAGTGTTTAGGAAAAACGTTGGAATTCAGTATAAACAATCAAGGATTAAAGGTATTCAAAAAAAGGATTTGGGCGCCTAATATGGGAGGTTAGGAAAAACGTTGGAATTCAGTATAAACAATCAAGGATTAAAGGTATTCAAAAAAAGGATTTGGGTGCCTAATATGGGAGGAATGAGAGATCTTCTCATGGAAGAAGCCCATAAGACTATATACTTGATTCATCCTGGCAATACTAAGATATATAGGGATCTAAAACCTTACTACTAGTGGCTGACGATGAAGTTTGAAGTTGCTAAGTATGTGGCTGAGTGTATGTTATACACAAGAGTTAAAGCGCAACATCAGAAACTATATGGGAGTTTGGAGTGCTTACCGGTGTCCATGGGTAAGTGGGAGGACATTACCATGGACTTGTGACTAAAATACCCAGGGCAAAGACTGGTCATGACATGATTTGGGTAATCGTGGATCAATTCCCAAAGTGTGCACACTTCATAGCGGCCAATGAGATATGGTCTATAGATAAGCTTGCATATGTCTATGTGAAGGAGATAGTAAGACTTCATGGTGTTCCATTGACGATTGTGTCAAATCATGACAGTCGTTTCACTTAAAGGTTTTGGAAGAGCCTACAAGAAGAGACAGTCACACATTTGTGTTTAAGTACAACCTACCATCCACTGACTGATGGTCGGAGTGAAATGACAACTCAAACATTGGAATATATGTTGAGAACATGTACCCTAGAATTCCAAGGTAACTGGGATGAGCATATACCCCTGGTAGAGCTTTCCTACAACAATAGTTACCATTCGAGCATTAAGATGGCACTTTATAAAGCCTTGGACTGATAGAAGTGTCGTACGCCATCATGTTGGCTTGAAGCTGGAGAAAAGCAGTTTATGGGTCCCAAGATAGTCCATCAGACTGCTGAAATACTAAGGTGTTGTTTGTTTTTTCTGAGGCAAAATGTATGCAGTCTGCGGACCACATCTGTAGACCTCTGCAGTAGAAGAGGTGGACCAAACGTCTGCAGTCTGAAAAAAGAAGATTGTTTGTTTTTTTAACATCTGCGGGCTACTAAAATAAACTGATTTTTTTAAACTTCAAAGTTATTTTTTAATATTTTTATGACTTTGTTATAAATAATTAACGAATCTATATCAACTTTTATGTATTATTGTATAAAAAAATAAAATAAAATGGTATGAATTAATGTATATATTTGATAAAAAACAACAACTTTGGTTGCAAAGTTATAACTAAACATTATAATTAGTGATCAAAGAATTTGATACATAAATGGATGGAAATAAACTTCGATTTTTTCAATTAAATCCATTAAAAACGCATCATAAATATTTTCTCGAGAAATTGATGATACTGTATTAAATAATGTTTTACAAAATTTGGCAAAAAAAATATAAGAATATATTATGATTTTTTTTCATATTTATATAAACAACTTCAACGACTATTATTGTAATAAGTTTTTATTTATAAATTTATCAAAAATATCATGTTTGTATCGTCGAACGTTTTTTTTAAATTTATTTATTTAAGTTTTGTAATTTTTTTTTCAAGTTGTTTATCATTAATAAAATTGGAAAAAAATATAAATTAAAAAATAACTTGAAATATATATATATATATATATATATATATATATATATATATATATATATATATATATATATATATATATATATATGTTTTTTTAGGCTAGAAGATGTCTGAAGATGTTAGAAGACGTTGGTCCACATCTGCGCCAAGAAGAGGGCGCGCATACATTTTTAGGTTTGCAGTCTTCAAAAAAACAAACAGTCTGCGAAGGCTAATGTCTGCGCGTGGTCTGCGCGGCGCAGACAGAAGAGGCCACGCAGATCTGCAGACAAAAAACAAACACTACCTAAAGGTGATTATAGAAAGGATGCTAGCAACTCCAGATCGTCAAAAGAGTTATGCTGACAATAAGCGAAGAACAATGACTTTCGAAGTTGGAGATTTGGTTTTGCTCAAAGTCTCACCATGGAAGGGACTTATAAGATTTGAAAAGAAAGGGAATTTAATTCCAAGATTTATTGGGACACTCAAGGTTCTCCAGGGAGTTGGGAACTAAGCTTAACAGTTGGAATTTCTAAAGAACTAGATGTGTAACATCCTGTTTCGGATCGTCCATGATTAGGGTTCGTGGGCTACAACCCGGGCATGAGGAAGCCTCAAGGCTGCGACGAGTTACTAGAAGCATAGGGCTTCTCGTCACCTTTCCGTGGATATGAGGTTCATTGGAAATAGAGTTATATCGAGGAATCTATGGAAGTTTGGAGTTTTGTCAAGGAAGGTCCCTTATTTTGAGAAAGGTGGCAGCTGAGTACGATGGGCATACGTGTAAGTACGCTTAGCGTACTCATGTGCGTGACTTTTAAGTAGAGCCACCTAGTACATTGGGTGTACTAGAGGGTACACTGAGCGTACTAGGCACAGAGTGAAAACCCTAAATGAGGGGGTATCCCTATATAAAGAATAAGATGGCCTCATTCCTGACCACCATCCACAGACAATCAACCCTCTCAAACCTAATCCTCGTTCTTAAGCTTGTATGTGTCCATTTGAGAGCATTTAAGTGATTTTGTGTGTTCTTGGAGTGAAGAAGAAGCTTTGGAGAAGAAGCAGTGAGAGTCCAGGCCCTTGGATCTGAGCATATCTGAGTTGGGAGCTTCATATAGAGGTATAAAGCTTCAAGCTTTTTCAATCTTTTGATTTATGCATCACAGTAGAGTATTTTAGGGTTTTGTCCCAAAATTTGGATACTTTATGAGATATTGGGCTCCAGAGACTATGATCAACCCCTTTGAGTGTATTAAGTGGTGTAGTGTCATAAAAATCAAGACTTGGACGTTGGAATCAAACCATGCATGAGATATGAGCATTTTGAGTTAAGAGAGTGAGAGTTTTGTGTGTTTGTGACCTTATTAGCCATGAAAAGGCTTAAAGTCACTGACTTTATGGAGTAAGAGCTATTAGGCAGTCCAGATCTGTGATATGAGCTAAAGTCTTAACGGGTTAAGACCAAGAAAGTGAGAAAAGCCATACTGGACGTACGTTGAGCGTAATCCTAGTACGCCCTGCGTACTGGGTTGGGGTCCCCGATCAGATTTCGTGCATGCTTGTGTACGCTGAGCGTACCAAGAGAGGTACGCCCTGCATAACCTCGCTGTGGGCTTTTTGGGCTAAATCTTATTTTCGGCCTTAAGGGTTGGGCCTGGATCTTTGGGTTTGTGTACTAGGGATTTTGAGCAGAGAAATATTATATATAGGCCTTGGGCCCTTGTGTTGGGCTTGTTGCTTGGAATTGAGAGTTGGGCCTTGGGAGAGCCCGTTCAGTATTGGGCCTTGGTGGGCCCATTGAGTTTTAGGTTATTGATGGGCTAGTTAGTGGACTAACTTTAGACCTAAAGTGTGAGGATTTAGACATAGATCTTAATTGGGTAATTGTGGATTTTGGTCCCATGTTAGAGGTCGGTGCGGCATTGGCATCTATAGAAGCTGTTCATCATTTGAGGCGAGTCTTCTCACTATACTTTACCTAGAGTGTTAACCTTTGTGTGACCGGAGGGTAACTTGTGCTTATATTGAGTATTGTGATATCCTGCATTATGTCTTTGTGATTATTGATGTGTATTATTCTGAGCTTACTGAGTTAGGACCGGAGGGCCCCCCCAAGTTTTGGGACCGGAGGGTCTTATCTAAGTATAGCCATGAGAGGCTAATGAGATATGTGTGGTATTTTGGGGAACTTACTAAGCTTCATGCTTACCGTGTTATGTGATACGTGTTACAGGCTCTTCTCAGGATCGCGGGAAGGCGCCGACTTGATTGTACACACCAGTGACAGAGTTGTGTTTTAAGGATCCTGGATTATTAATCAAACAATTATGGAGTTGCGTTTTGTAAATTAAATAAATCGAATTTATGTGAAATGTGTTATGCGAATTATGTGATTTTAAAATGAAATTTTGTTTGAATATTTACGGTGTTACAGGATGACATTCATAATACTTTCCACATGTCTTATTTAAGGAAGTTTGTGGGAGAATACCCCAATATAATTCCACTTTCAGAGATAAAGATTGAAGAAAATAAGAGGTTAATCAAAGAGCCCGAAACAATTATTGATCGTAAGATGAAGAAGTTACGACGTAAGATGGTCGATTTAGTGCTTGTGCGATGGAAATATTCGAATGAGCCGAACCCCGCCTCGGAGACATAAAGAGAGATGAAGAATCGCTATCCTCATCTATTTGCTAATGTGGGATTTTGATGACGGAATCATCCTAACGGGGAGAGAGTTTTAACACCCGTGTTTCTCGCTTGGCATTAATAAAATGAAGTGATAGTTAGGGTCGAAAATTGTAACCTATGATGTAATAAAGAAGAATTATTTGAGTATTATGTGATTTACGTGCAATATACGTGCTTATAACGAGATAATAAAATACGAATAAAATACATGTCTAAAACAGAGTAATACATAGACCTAATATCCTTGAATAAAGTTGAAGAAGTTGTGACAAGGATTCCAGAGATATAAGGAACGCTTAAATCAGACTTATAACAAAGAAGTTATGATCCGTTGAAGTTTCATGATTAAACCGACACGACTTTGTGTTTCGTAAAAAGTGAGATTTTGATAAAATACTTTTTAGCTTTAGTGATCTAAACAAAAGTCATAGTAGTTAATAAACCGAGAGCGAACATATAGAGAACGTCAAAATCTGACTTCACTAGAGGAAGTTCTAATTTTTTTAAGATTCAACGTAGCAGTATACAACTCAAAAATCGAATTTTAAATCAGATGATTTTTAGACGAAATTATCTAAACAATAATTGAAGATCTTGTTAATAGGAGTTCAACGATATAAAGAGAGTTGAAAACAGACATCGGATGACAAAGTTATGCATTTTATATGGGATTTAACAGTCTAAGCCTGTGTGAAATAAATAAATTCAAAATCAGCCGACGGAGTCTAAACGGAAGTTGTACATATCATCGATAGCTACGCGTGGATATAAATAACGTCAAAAATGGAGTTCATATGAAGAAGTTGTATAATTTTGAAATTTTGAAATTGTTGCATGTGTGTGCACCTCGCACACGACGTTCTAGAAGCCGCCACGTTGCACCAGCCAGAATCTGACACATAACACCGCACCAGGGCAAGCACATCAACCATGTGTGTGGCTTGCATATCCCTTGCACGATGCGTATCCCGAGATCTCAACCTATAAATATTTGTTAAATGCTCATAACTTTCCCCACATCTCCTCTACAACTCTCTCTCGAATTCTACTTCTTTTGGTCAGAATTTTCTTAGATTTTATAGTATTTTCGCAAGTTCTGAGGTGCCTAGGAGCCTGACGTCTAGTAGCTATCATCCTAAAGTTCCACCAGTAAAATTTCCGAACTTTTGTCCAGGGAATCCCTGTAAGTTAAACCACATTCTATTTTATTTAGTGTAATTTATATTTAAATTCATAGTCGTTGTTATGAATTTATAAATAAGAACTATCAGTAATTCCAAGTTATAATACTGATTGATCTACTTATAGGAAAGGTGTCTAGAATGGTCATGTTGGCTTGGTTGTTGGATTTCAGAAAAGCTATTATGCTGAAATGATCCTGTCTCCCAATTGTCGTGCCTGGTTGATCCTTATTTGATAGAACTATCAGTATTCATTGGAATAATTGATAGGTCTAGACAATTTTCAGTCACGTAGAATATTAGGTTAAGACTTAGTGATAATGATACTAGGTTACGTTAAAAGAAAAGTCAGTTACTAGAATTGAAGTGTTGCCCGAGTTTCGAGTCATCACTTTAACAAGTGAGTGCATAGTTGATTTCATCTTACACATAGATATAAAGTATTTAAGATTATTACATGATATATGTGTCTATTATCTATGTTTCTGATATCTATACTAGATGAACGATTACCTATAAATATATTGGGTAGAGATGAGTAGATAAAAGATGATATAGATGATGAGAGATGAAAGATGAGATAGATGACGAGAATCTTTGACTTAAAGATGATATAGTCATCTAGTGAAGTATATATGACGAACATGGACTATTCTAGACAGTCCAGTGGAACGCTAGCAGGCTCGCCACCTGTAGGTGTTTTTGAACTAAGTGTTCACCAGGTGTACTCCATCCCCCCCCCCCCCCCCCCCCCATGGTTGCCTTATTGAAATATACTGCTAAGGAATCTCTTAAGCATTATTATCTATCCTGAAGATGATCCTTAGAATAGGTCCCCTAAATTAGATGCTTTAGGGTCAGAAATTGAGGATAACGGGAATGGGTAATCGGGTTGAATATTTTGATGAAAATATATAATTAAAAGAATTTATTTATTATGGGTTGAAAACCTTATGTACTCACCAGACTCCCAAGTCTGACCCACTTAGTTTCTTGGGTTACAGGTAGTGGCACGAGAGCACAAGTGTGATGAGTGGATAAGAGATTTATAGATTATAGACCAGTAGAATAACAAATGTTTGTAAGACTTGTATTATTTCCGTTTATGCTTATGTACTGTATTGACAATGACATCCCAACGTTTTTAATATAAATAAAATGCATTTCTTCATAAATGCTTTGATAATATTATTATCATGTTTTTAGGAACAAATTCCGCAATATTATTATTCAAAAAGGATACACTGATTTTAAATAAGCATAAACAAATCGGTCTTTTCTAACCATGAAATTGTGGACGTCAAAAATTAGTATGTTGGCTCAGTAGAGCGGTCCAAGTGTACCGTAGGCCTTGTGTGGCGGTCCAGTTAGACTGTAAGCTCATGTGTAACGACCCAATTTTCAAGTCCAAAAATTCTTTTTAATTAACCGACTCATAAAAACATTCATAAGAAAATACTGTGAAATCACATCATCTCATAAAACAATGTATCATGTCTGAAAACCCAAGTCATAAAATGATATCATGTTAGAGTACAATTTCAAAATATCCATAGTGCGGAAAACAATGAGTGTGTGTATGATGTGCCGCTACCGTGCCAGCCCCTTCCCCTTCGCTGAAGAGGTACCTGAAACCAAAACTGTAAACTGTAAGCATGAAGCTTAGTGAGTTCCCCCATCGTACCGCATACCATACAATCACATAACATACACATACTGTAAGGCATATCAGGGTGCCCAACCTACCCCTTCGGTCCTCTCGACCGGATGCTGCCTAGCATACCTGGGTGCTGGCCTCCCCTTCGGTCCTCTCGACCGGATACTGCCTAGCATATCAGGGTGCTGGCTTCCCTAGCGGTCCTCTCGACCGGATGCTGGGGACTATTTCACCCCTCTACTACTACCACATAGCATGTAACACATAACCATATTCTATCTAGTATGAATGGGTATGACCACCCCCCCCCCCCCCCCTTTGGCCCTATCGACCAGTAACCTTGGGGACTATCTCCCCTACGGCTACTAGCATCTAATATCATATCATACTAGCTCATAACATATCAGGGAGTAGCAAACCTAGATGAATATCACAAAGGCAATCATCTAACATACAACTCCTACTGGTGGGCTGGCATTGTGGCCGTAGACCCACCGCTACCGGAAGGTAACTCACCTCGTACGAGTACCTGCTGATAATCTGTGCGGGAAACCTCTGCCTGCTGCTGCTCCGGAAATCCTCCGGCTATAATTCCCACAAAACACTCAGTCAGAAACTGATATCTACTCTTGGAGTAAAATGACTATTTTACCCCCAACCAAGTCCAAGTCAAAGTCAACTTCCAGTTGACCCGACTCGTCGAGTCCCTAACCCTTTACTCTTCCTTGTCCACGATTCGACTTGTTGAGTTTGGCAACGACTCGACAAGTTCCTCCTCTATATGAACATTGAATGAACCTTCATCCGACTCATCGAGTTGTATGAACAACTAGTCGAGTTTACCTTCATTTGATGAACAAGTTCTGACCTTGAATCGTCGAGTTGTATGAACAACTCGTCGAGTTCATCTTCAACCATAAGGAGATTGCCTTGGACTCACCGAGTCTATTCTAGCACTCGTCGAGTCCCATGAACTCCAGGTCTAAGGCTAAGTCCAATACATTGGGTCACTCCTTCGGACCTTCTGCAAGCTTTCTAACCCCCAACTGAGTTCTTTTGACCCTCAACAGACATGGGACTTTATGCCTTGGACTCGTCGAGTCCCAAGAACGGACTCGTCGAGTCGATAACGTCCACACCCTAAATCCTCGATTTCTGATGTACATCCTTTGACCAAAAGATAGATCCAAGCCCCTAAGTTTGATCTAGCACGTAAAGTTTCGAACTTTACGTGCATGCATGGGACTTTTGAGCCTAAAAGGCTCTAAAATGGCTCTTATGTTGCATGGGACCTTCCTTGGGTGCAAAAGCAACCCAAATCTGCCTTGTGACTCTTCCCAAGACTTAGATCCGAAGTCTTGACCCCCAACCATGTTTGCAATCATGGTTGGCTACATCATATGGCTTAAAAAGCCCTAAATCTTCCCCAAAAAGGGATCTAACAAACAAGCAAGCAAGGTACAAACTTTTGTTGGATAAGGTGTCTAAGTCCGTAACTTATTTGGTACATACTTGACCCGGCCCGGCATGGTCCATTTGGGTTGCACTTCACCCAAACGATTTATGGATAATTTTATGAGAATTGTATACTTACGATTTATTAATATATTATAAGTTATAATATATTAATATGAAGTCATGTTATTTAATTAGTTTTAGTCTTAAATTAATTATGAATTAATTTAGAGATTAAAAAGAAGACTGATTAAATTATGGGCTATTATATTTTATATAGTGTGGGCTAATACTCATTTGTTAATGGGCTAAGCTAATATGAAAGTCCATGGATGATCCATGGAGCTTTTAACCCATGGATCCTTGGAAAGGAAAAGACATGGGTTATTAGGGTTTCACCCTAACCATGCACATTATATAAAGAAGCATATGATGCAAGAAATGTGACACTAGTAGTGTGAGACTTAGTGGTGGCCGATTCCACAAGAAAGTATACTACTCTCTCAAAGTTTTCCAAGTGTTTCTGGTGATTTGTGATTCCATTTGAGGCATTCACACTATTGGTGCTTGGCTCTCAAACTCCTAACAATCAACCATCATCAAAAGGTATGTATTTCTAATAGTACTTTTATGATTCATAATCCTTATGCTATGCTAGTTAGGAAGAAACCTTGGAAGTTATTATTTACATGTATTTTAGAAGAAAACATAGATCCAAGGTTTATTAGGGTTGCATGCACACTTAGGAAGTGTTAGATTGCTCAAAACCCAACAGTGGTATCAGAGCCTAGGCTTGCTTGTTTGATACATGATGCAAAATAGTAAATAAATAAATAAATAAATAAATAAATAAATAAATAAATAAAAAGGTAGAATGATCGGAATGCAAAATTTCGACTTTTGCTGCTGGAAATGGACTAGAAACATTACCCTAAACTGTTTTGGTGTTTTAAAACTTGTTTTAGTTGGTGTAATGGTTGTTCTAATCCATTTACAATAGCATATATCAAAATTCCATGATTTTTATGTGTTCATATAATTCTTGAAATTTTGATGATCATGTTCATGTTCTTATGAATTTAGAAGATGATAGGAATTATTTGTTGAATTGTTTGGAATTAATTCTTGATCATTTATGTGTTTTAATGGAGTCCATAATTTGTCCTCAAGTTATGGATATCCAAAGGTCACTTTTCTTTAACACACATTTAAACACATAAGTTACATGAAAATGAAGAGTCTTCATTTTTATGAACCTTTAATTCATAAGTTATGAAATGAAAAGTTTTTGGATAGTTACAAAACTTGCCCTCAAGTTTTGGAATTTGTAAAGTTTCACACACTTTAATAAACTTTAATTCCAACCCTTAGAGTTTTAATAGTTAAAATTCAACCCTTATACTATTTATAACATTAATGGTTAATTATTATATATATATATATATATATATATATATATATATGTATGTATAAGAATAAGTCGTTCTACCGTTAGTAGGCCTCATTCACGAAGTCGGTCTATAAGGTGGGTATAAGGTTGTTGCCTATAAAATGGAAACTTAATGGGTGTCCACTCTCACCCACCGCTTGCTTGACTGGTGGAGGGTCGTTAGCCGAACGGGTAGGACAATGACTTTAAATTCTCATTAAAAGTATAATGATTATTATAAAGTAACTAAATGTTTTTATTTAATTCCCAATCTTAGTTACTTTAGGAAAAATGTGAATTTGGTGCTAGCCCATGGAATTCACACTTTGTACCTTACCAAGTCGTTGGTGGAGCGTGTGTGGTTAACCGGCACACTAACTTGGACTAGTAAGGAAGGGTGACTTAATAGATCAATGGAGCGTGTGTGGTTAACCAGCACATTGATTAGGTGATAATATTAAGGGTACCAAGTGAATTGGTATGGTTATTCACACCTTGTTTTGTGATCCTCGGCATCCCAGTCACAAAATTTGAGAGGGCACACTCGAGATTGAAACATGCCATCGAAAAGTTCAATGAATCTCAAAAGATCTAGGAATTTCAAATCCAATTAAAAACCTAATAAATTATTTCGTTTTTCGTGGTGGAAATTGGTGAATCGTCATTCGCCTACCTTCAAATATTTTATAGCTTGGATTACGGCATCCCTCTTCCAAATTATAAAATATTGTGTTGGGTCCTAGCCTTAATATTTCATATTGGGTGTTATATTAAGGACTTTGAATCAACTAACTTGATTTTCTCCCATTATAGATGTCTGGTTCAGACAACTATGATCTTCCCAAATCTCTTGAAGATGGTGTCCCTCAACATCATGCTTCACTTCCTCCACTTCCTCTAATTATTCTCCCTCACCCACAAGTTCTTGAAAAGTTTAAAGTCACTCAATCCCTATTGGCAAGCATAGTCTATGTGTGCTCACATCTTGGAGATAAAGTCACATATTGACAAGCCGGGAAAGTTGGGTGTCAAAGTCTCGTGAAAGTTGGATGTTCAATCACTTTCTTAGTAACATAGTGAGTCTCTTTGGGACTACTATGAGACAGACTATGACACGAGCCTTAATAATCTTATCTATTTGCTCAGTGCTGCAGATTCAACAATGATTTGGAACACTAGTAAAACAAATTTTATTAGAAGATCAACTTCCCAAACCTTAAATGGACATTGGCAATGGTAGCATTGGATATCTAGAAAAAGATTTCTCTTCCCAATGGAAAGGGATGGGCCATAGTCAACTCAGTTGACCAAATGGTAAAGAGAAAAGCTAAGTCTGAGATAGTCTCATGTGCCATTACCAAAGGGTCTATATGTTTTATTGCCAAAGGGAGGGACACTGATTGCGAAGCTGCCATATTTACCTGAAAGATCATAGGATTGATCAAGTCAAAAAGTTTGACTCTACTTCAGTTAAAGTCCACTGACTAACTCTATTAAGTTTCTATTTGGAGATTCTTATTACATAATGTGAATGGGTCACATGTTGATGTTTTTAAGAATCAAAGAAAAGATAGGAAGCTTAAAGTAAGTATATGTTGATTCTGATTGCGAAGGTGGGTTTCGATCGCATGGTTCGGCAATCAGAATTTTGAGCTGTTGCTTAAGAGTTATAATATATTGCTTATGAATAGATAACAACAAGATTTTCATGTGGATTGTAAGGATAAGTTTTTCCGCAAAGTTTTAAAATAAAAGAAAAAAAGGGTTTTAATTTTATTTATTTTAAAAATATCCTTACAATTGCATCTGTGGAAAATTGTTGCTTATATGTTTCCAGTAATAGTAATATTGGAAAGTGGATTTGATTCCTTCATTTGTGGCAGTGTCTGAATTTACCGAATGAAGAAAGTTTTTCATCACCCAAGTTTCAATTGGACAGAAACTTGGAATAATACAAGTTGTATTGTATGATGAATGAGAATTTTCATCTTTGAAAATTAAGACTAATTCTTTGATCACATGTATATGTGAGTCAATTGAAGGACTAAGGAATTAGGTACACTGGGTGTGCGCTGGTCAAGGTCCACCACAAAGATTGATTTGTCATGATTTACTAAAGATTAGTAAATATGATTATACTTATAAGGTTAAGTATAGTTCTGTAACATTGAAAGGTTACAATGTATGACAAAACAAATGAGAAGAATCAAATTAGGCAGAAAGATAAAAGTTTCTCAAATCTGAAAGGATGGGAGAGTACTTTAGTATCGTATTTCATGATCATCTTAATGATTATGAAACCATATCACAAATTCATGCTCTAAGGACGTCTTAGTGCATTGTTATGGCTAAGAAGAGAGGTCATGAATTGTTGGATTGGTTAAGATCGAGAAGATGAGTCATACTTCGTTCCAAAACAATTCTTAGAGTCATACTCCAAGATTGTAACTTTGAGTGACATAAAGGAAGATTTATTAACACTAGTCAAATGTAAGAGTAAAATGTTTTCTACTCTTGTACATTTGAGATTGGTAAGTTGTGATGTCTTGGATGAGACAAAGACCAACTAAGACCAATTGTGTGAAGTGTTAGTCTTGATAAGAATCCGCATTGTCCCTTGAATATTTGTTTTGTCAAGAAATGGTTCTTGACTGGGGAAACTTATATGTCAAGGGGACAGTGGGAGCCTTAAAGATCCTGAAAAAGTTTCAAGATTTAATCAAGAGTAAAACCTGTAATTTATCACTAGTACACGACTTAAGGTTTGCAACCTATCGTGTTGACATAATTCTTATTTCTGTACCTACTTCAAATAAGTTGAATTTTCATGTGAGTTATCAGAGTTCAACTTGGAAGCATTGGTGGGCCTTGTGCTACCAAGGTGACAAGAAACTAAGATTGACAAGTTTAATCCATGTAAGGCTGAATTTGTCACTAACCTTATCTTGTGATTATGGTTTTGACAAATTTACATGGATAGGAACTCATACACTATAAAATCTAAGTGTCATAAGGTTTCTCTCCGATTCATGAAAATGATGGTGAGGAAACGCTTTCACTAAGTGGATTTTACGTAGATATAAATTGTGTTATTTGCATTTTCAAAAGTCGTTAGTGGAGCGCGTGTGGTTAACCGGCACACTAACATGGACTTGTGAGAAATGACAAATGCCTAAGCAATTGAGACTATGATTACGACATCCCTTTTCATAGTCTTGAAAATTGTTTAGACACACATGTGAGCTATCTAAGAAAGGGTGTATGAATCTAAATTTCAGAAGTCCAACAGATTTCTGGAAATATGTCAGAGCTAGTGGGAGCATAAGTGTTATGCTGATAATCATCATGTTAGTGGGAGCATGATTATTACGTTTAGTGTTGCAAGTTAGCAATGTTAATTATAGAAAACAAAGTTTCAATTCGTGAAGTTGCAGGGGTTGAAAAGTTGTTTTGCTATAATTAAGGGAGAGGAAATTATACTTCATTTCAATTCTAAAGCTTAGATTGAGATTTTAATCATCTTTAGTCAAGAATATATATATATGAATTTTATGTTGGAATGGTTCAACTTGAAGAAATTCTATATATATTGCGTTTTCAAAATTTGATTATGATTACGGCATCCCTCTTCATAGTTAAATTTTGGAAACATGGCAAATAAAAAATATTGTAGCAAAAGACTGGTCTAGTATCATGTCTTTATGTGAGACATCATGAATCATGTCCCATATGCTTCGGATATAGGATCGATTTCATGTGCTATAATATTCATCTTTTCTAAATTTTCCAAATGCTTAAGGCATTGAGAAGGGAAAAGTCTAGAACTGGATATGACTAAAGTGATTAAGCAATTCTCGAGGACAAATCCGAGGTTCGCCAAAGATTGGTTGCTCAGGGACAGTTGGAAGTATGATGTAAGTTGTCGGAAAGGACCATATTGACATATTCTGAAAAGAAGTAACTCTTGTTCGGAAGTGATAGTCAAAATGGGACTATGGAAATGTCTCCATAGGTGGAAGTTATTCAATCTATGTAAGATTAGAAAACCTTAATGCAAGAAGGATGTTCAAAGCAATGTACTTTGAATATGAGACTTCCATTCCATAGAGGTTGACCTTCTTTGGAATACTCTGTAATGACTGGTGACAAGGTTTTGGTGACTTTGTGCATAATCATTACAAGAGGAACATTGCATAAAAGTTTAAAATCTAACAGTTTTTTTTGGTAAATGATAGTAATCGGGGATTCTCACATTTACAATAAGGATTTGGGATTGTGAAATGAGTATCATTGGAATCATGTTCAATTGATCTACATCACAATGTAAGGATCATAGACAAACATAGTGTGCATACTTGGAGTATGGCATAACTATTGTTTAGAAAAATAAAGTGTACATGCTAGGAGCATGGGACGACTGTTGTTTTTATTCAAGTCTTAAGTTGATTGTTTGAAACATTATACAATGAATAATGTGTAATCAATACGGTGATAAATAAAAGGTGGTTCTATTTATATTCAAAAGGGTTCTGAGACCATATTGGATTCGATTATTATTGTGTTTCACTTTGCATGTTTTGACTTCCAAAATAGCTAGGTCATTCTTTCCGAATGACTAAGTTATTTAAACACTCCACAGTCATTCATATGTTGGAAGTAGGTATGAATCAAGACTGTCATGAATCGAGTTTGTAGATGGCTAAATGGGTTTAGTCATAGCAATGGTTGCTACAACATTCATGAGTGCTCATAAGTTATGAGTATTGGAATAAACCCACGCTCACTTGTATCACTTCATGGAATTTATCTCGAGTGATCGTGAGACGGTAATATCATATAAATCTTCAAACCTAGAGATATGAGTTGTTACCTATGAGTTGGTTGTGCATTGATTGCACGTAAACGCATCAGTAACTTGATGTTATAAAACGTGCCTTTGTGTACAATTCAACAAGTATTAGAACAAACATATGAGTCGAAGTTTATCTGTTCCTTCTAGAAATAGAAGCGATATCTGGGCCCTTCGATGATTTTGTTGTGACCTATGTACCGGCCGGTCAGAACTAAATTGATGTGTTCGATTAAGTTCTTTGTCAAACAAATCGGAAATCAAGAAACAAACTGCTGGACAATAAGTACGACGTTGTTCCATGTATTTGTCCGGCTGATATCATGAGAACAGAGGATTATATGATCACTTATCTAAAATGGCGCTTCATAGTTCAACAGAGTTTTCGAGAGCTACGATTGCTGGTTGGTTCCTGAAGTAACATACGCAAATATAGTTATTAGATTTATCCAAGTGGGAGTCTGTTGGATAAGGTGTCTAAGTCCATAACTTATTTGGTACATACTTGACCCGGCCCGGCATGGTCCATTTGGGTTGCACTTCACCTAAACGATTTATGGATAATTTTATGAGAATTGTATACTTACGATTTATTAATATATTATAAGTTATAATATATTAATATGAAGTCATGTTATTTAATTAGTTTTAGTCTTAAATTAATTATGAATTAATTTAGAGATTAAAAAGAAGACTGATTAAATTATGGGCTATTATATTTTATATAGTGTGGGCTAATACTCATTTGTTAATGGGCTAAGCTAATATGAAAGTCCATGGATGATCCATGGAGCTTTTAACCCATGGATCCTTGGAAAGGAAAAGACATGGGTTATTAGGGTTTCACCCTAACCATGCACATTATATAAAGAAGCATATAATGCAAGAAATGTGACACTAGTAGTGTGAGACTTAGTGGTGGCCGATTCCACAAGAAAGTATACTACTCTCTCAAAGTTTTCCAAGTGTTTCTGGTGATTTGTGATTCCATTTGAGGCATTCACACTATTGATGCTTGGCTCTCAAACTCCTAACAATCAACCATCATCGAAAGGTATGTATTTCTACTAGTACTTTTATGATTCATAATCCTTATGCTATGCTAGTACTTTGCATGTATTTTAGAAGAAAACATAGATCCAAGGTTTATTAGGGTTGCATGCACACTTAGGAAGTGTTAGATTGCTCAAAACCCAACAACTTTATACCTTTCAAAGACTGCAAATGATGAACCAAACTTGAATCCTTCAGTCTCCTCTTGATCCTTCTATGCTCTTCCTTCTTCCTTGAGGTCAAAACCCACAAAAATCACTCAAAAGCCTTAGATCTTGCACCAAAACACTTAGGGTTTGCTATGGAGGGTTTCTGGGAGCAATAGGGACGAGTGGTGGCTGAAAAAGATGATTAAATAGGGTGCAAACCCTCAGATTAGGGTTTTGTCCAGTCATAGCCTACTCATCCAGTCCGGGACCCGACTCGACAAGTCCATCACTTAAATCCCGCGTCCCATCCCGCTTCTACTCGGTGAGTTGTTCCTTCAACTCGCTGAGTCCAAGGCCAAAAATGCAAAATACTTAAATAAATTACATACCAAGAACCAGGTGCTACATCATGTGTGCATGCATTGTATGTGTATTGTTGTATGAAGTATTTTGGGTAACTCGCTAAACTTTGGCTTACAGTTATGGATTAAATGTTTTTCAAGTACTTATTAGATGGCGAAAGCGGGAATGCACACACACACACATCAACCATTTTATGATTCGAGATTCAACAATGTTTTCCTTATAACTCTGATTTTGAATTATGATATATGAACAAATGGTTTGTCTCGAAAGTAACTTCATCAAAGAGGGTGTATGTTCTTTTTTTAAAAATCTAAATTTTTATGGAAATTGGGATATACAAAGCATCTATAAGTATATGTGACAATTATCGACACGACTCACGACACTACATGGAAATAACAAGTTTGGTTGAGATATCTGACCCACCAACCCACCAAATGAACGGGTCAAGTCCAGGTTAGTAACGGGGTTCATGGGTCAACCCGCCAACCCGTATAATTTTTTTAAAGGGTATTACTGTTTTAAAGCAAGCTCCCCTGAGGTGGTTCACCGTATAATATATTAGATTTAAGTTATGCGAATACGCCTATCGGTCAATGCGTATTCCGTCCAGCCTTATTATTACACAAATAATATATTGGTTTATGGGTCAACTCACCAACCCGCCAACTTGTGATCGAGTCTTATTGGTTTATGGGTCAACTCACCAACCCACCAACTTGTGATCGAGTCTTACTCTGAACCAACATATGACGAACCCGCAAATCCGTATAATTAAACAGGTTAGACGAGTCGTGTTGATGTTTCCAACCTACCAACCCACGATACGAAAATTATACGAATTGCGTACAGTTTGAGTGTTAATGCATTTTCACCCTCAATCCGCTAACCCAAACCCGGTATAATCGTCATCTTTATCTGTAAGTAGATACGACTTATTTCGAGTTTCGACCCATTTAATAAAAATAAATATTTGTTGTGAGCATTTTAAAGTAAAAAGTACAAGATTTATTTAAAGCTAAATTTCCTCAAATAGACATCAAATATGTATTGGAAGCTTATTTTAACTCTAAAAAGTAAAAAGTGATTTATTTTCTTACAATATTACTTACATCCTCCTGAAAATTTCCTTAAAAACAGACATCATGACGAAGCTATGTATGTTCATGACTTATATCAAGTGTAATCTAAAGTTGCTCAAGAGCTTGAGTCGGGAAATCATCAGGTTGAGGAACCTGTTGATGGGGGAGAGATCGAGGCTCCGTTTCTGGTGTCTTGATCTTTATCTCATCATTGATCAACTGCTTGCTTTGAAGATCATCATTTAATTTAGAATGATGAGTCGACGATTCAGATCCAGATCCAGACCCGACATATTCCTTCACAGGATCTTGGATGATGCCTTTCTTTTCAAAGATGCTTTCATCAACGTCAGTTTTAGCTTTGAGTTCTTGCCATGGAAGGTCTTTGGGATACGATGACCGGTTGTCATGTGTTTCTTCCATTAAAACGCCATTTAGTTATATAATGCTTTATCTGACCGAAATATTGAGGGTTTGAAGGAAACTAGACTCCAACGAGATGAAGAAGGCATCATGGTTTTGTTCATATTCAGAAGTTCACACGTGTTTGCTTTGAATGAAGCCACCTGATGTATTGATATTTGATATTGTGCATAACTATATCAACCCCACATTCTTTTTTTTTTTTTTATTTCTATTTTTTTGTTTATAACTACAGGGAGAAAAAATAATTTAAATATCTGTTTTTTAGTTGAACAGAACCACCGGGACAACACAGTCTTTTTGGGTGGAATCCGAAAAAATCGCCAACAACACCTCCCAACCACCACCCACCACCTCCCGTAACCAAAAAAACACATCCATCGTTACCTTCCCGCCAAAGCATGAGCTGAATATATATCGAGCCCATTTTTTGCCCACACCCAAAGTCAATATTTTAGTCAAACATCTCTTTCTCTTTCAAGCTGAAAGGGGACTTATTTGTTTCATCCAACTCTTTTTATAGTGTTCCTAACCCTTCTTTGTGAACTGAGGTACCCGAGTATGATGTCCTAAATTTTTGGTCATGTTGAGACTCGAGTTGTGAGATGACGAGTGGCGTACCGAGTGACTTTTGTTCCTGTGGGAACCCATCAGTCAATTGTCGCCGGAGTGGGACTGTCTAAGGGTGTCTCTGTGCGGAAAGAGTGCCTCGCCTACGAGAACTTACATCAGGAATGGTGGTGCATAAGTTGGGTGGGTACAAGAAAATGATCATGCTCGCTTGGAAGTATCCTCTGACATCTATAATCATAAGTCCCGGCTTCTTCTCAAATATCCCTTCCAACACTGAGCACCAGGTCAACTCTCGACCCAATAGTTGAACCTCCACAGGTTACCCACTGCATGCCCAAAAACGACTTACCGGCTTCCTTCTCACAATAACTATCTCGGCCCATCGTGACACACAAGTCACGAAGTTCGCTTTACCCCAAGCGAATACTACAATCCCATCCGAAGTCGTCTCACTTCCGACCTCTGTCGTCTACCACCTACTGGTTCCATGCGTCTCGCGGTTCTTCCCATACCAATGAAACTGACCCGCCCCGGTCTAAGACATCAGATGGAGATCAATACCCCTCAAAATGAAACCCATATACGAATCCGGAACCTCATCACGCCTACTCAATACACGAATTGTCCTAAACTCAACTTGAGAGTTTGATTCAACAACATAATTGGAACCACTCATTTCCAATCTGATACTCAACCCATACCCGCGATTCGTGAATTTATGCACACACCATCTCTCCAATTCCTTCCGACTACGATAATCCCTTCTCAACCCGGGATATAACAATTCCTGGCACTCCAACTCGCTAAGGGTCATACCAAAATCCCTACTAAAAGATCGAGACATGAAGGACCGACTTGCGCCCAAGTCAGATAACATAAGAGCAGGCAAAAAGTTCACTAAAAATGTACCTATTGGAAACATAAACAGCAACATACCATAAAATAATCGACAGAGTAATAAATAGAAACATACCAGTCACGCTGTCTAGCGTTGCCCTAGCCTCCTCGGCGGTGAACTGAAAAGCACCGCCCCGAGTAGGCCTATCGAAAAAACCCGAAACCCATTCTACCCACCCTACCCGTTCCGAATTCGAGTAGAATGGGTCGGGTAGAACGAGTAACGGGTATGAACATTCGGGTAATAGATTAACTCGATAATAATATAGGTCGGGTTTTAGGTATGAATATTTATTTTCGGGTATACCCGAATACCCGAATTCGTTTTTTGAATAATACCAAATATACAATGCAATCACGTACGCACACTTCAAATAAAACAAAACTCTTTGTTTCCTTCTTATGAACGACGGCTAGACAGTCGGCGCAAACTTGCAAAGGGAATACGACGCTGAAGCTGAAGTCCTGAACCGTCATCACAATTCTCAGTTTCTCTCTATCGTACGTAATGGAATTAAAAAAAGTACATAACATATTATAATGATTTGTATTGTTATTATAGATGTACTTGTTAATTGTATGAAGTATTTTCCTACCCAATTCTTTATTAAGCCAACCAACACGTAAAAAAAATATCAATAAGTGTCATTTAAGAAATTTTCGGGTATACCCGATAATTACCCGACCCGACCTCAAACCCGAATACCTGAAACCCGAAAACTCGAATTTTAATATAGGTCGGGTATCGGGTATTATTTTCTTAAGGAAATACCCGTTCTACTCGACTCGTTCTACCCGAAACCGAAAATTTTACCCGTTCGACACCCCTAGCCCCGAGCACTGGGGGCTCTGCCCTACCCTGGCATGCATCGGTGATCCTCAAAGTTGCTGATGTAGGAGCATGCGTCGGTCCTGCCGTGAGCAAATGATAGTTGGCCTTAATCTAGCCAATCTGCTCACAATGATAACAAATCCTAGTGGCCGGGAGTGGGAACATACTGGCGACAGTCCTTGGCATAATGCCCATCCTTGCCACCTTTGTGGCACCCATAAGTAGATCGAAAAGAACCCTCATGAACCTTGTCGCACTTGCCAAAAGTGAGGCCCCACTGACTCCCCGATATCGCATCACCTGCCTTGAACCGCTTTGCCACATCCTACGATTGCATTGGGGACACAAATTGAGTGGAGCTCAATCTCAATCTCACGTCGCCTCGCAACCTCCTATAACTCAATAAGTGAACCATATTGCTGAGTGGACACAAATTGGAAAAAATTTGTCTTAAGTATGCTAAAGTACCAGGTCATTTGAGCTTGCTCAGAAGCAGCAAACTCAAAGCAAAACAACACTCTCTTAGTGAACATCTTGGTGATCTCAGTCACCGACTCTATCCCCTGCCTCAGGTCCAGATACTCCTGGGCTAATCTCTCTCTCTCTCTCTCTCTCTCTCTCTCTCTCATTCTCTCTCACTCTCCACCAAAGGGGTGTATCTTGAATGGAACATCTCAGAGAACTTCTCCTAAGATACATCATCTCTCTGCTCTGGAATGTATGAACCTATAACCAACCTCCACCAATCCTTCGCTCTAGACCAAAGAAGGGTCAGAGTGTACTCGACCGTCTGGTCAGCTGGGTAGGAACATGTAAAGAAACATCACTCAACGTCAGACAGCCACATAATGGCTTTGATCGAATCTTGGACTCCTCAAACACCAGGGGATTCGTATTGTCGAAATCCCGGTATTGGAAGCCCCCCTCCAATCTCTGCATCAACAACGACCACGGTGGCTGTAGCAGCAACAGACTTAGACAGTGCAACGTATCGCTGATCAAAGAACTCCATCATAACGGTCTTGATAGACCCAAACAACTCTGGTATCTGCCCCCAGACAATATAAACAACCTCAGCATGAATCATCTCCTTGACTTGATCCTTGATGAACCCTGGCCTATCCTGGCCACTCACTCCTAATCTGGATCCCCTCGCGAACACCATATTGAAAATAAACCAAAGAGATATCATATGAAACGCATATCATACCATAGGAACCAATCCACATCAAAACCCTAGGGGTTGTGACTTCCCTGTTATGCGTACGAGTCTTGTGCTTCCAATAGTACAGGTTCATACTACCTTCCGCACCTACCCGTATTTGTCTCAGAAGATCATCACAAAAACCCTAACAACACTCACTAGAACACGTATACACCCTATTATCACTTGTTAGAGAAAGGCTAGACACCGCTCGACTGGGCGGTTGACTACACATAACTCATCCATGAAACTTCCACCAACCTTGCAGCACTCATGTATGCTAATCATACATAACATTGGATCCTATAGATAGTCGAATACTTGATTCTACCCTAAGCCCACAACCAAAAAAGGAATAGGAAATAAGGCCAAATCAAACATTCTCATGCTATAAAATCTTAGTTATGTACAATTTTGATGCATACATTAAGCAATTGTAACATCCATAAAATTCGAGCCAATTTAAAACTTTTTAAATCATTTAAAATCATCCAGTCATTACAATTTGTTTTCAAAATAGTTTAAACATCAGAGTTCCTAGAAATCATAATCGTCAATCGAGAAAGTGTACGTTCGCGCCTTCACCTTCCCGCAGTCATCCGCTGAACTTGAAACAATAAACTGAAACTCTAAGCCTGAAAGCTTAGTGAGTTACCCCCAAAATACCCATACACACAATAATGCCCATACAATAACAAACAACATACTATGGTTCCAATCATCCATCGGGATGGAATACCCCAGGCCCTAAACCATTGGTTGGAATGCCAACATACCAATACACTTCATGTAACACATATACAAATAACATGTACTGGGTCCATAGCTTTACAGACTGGATTACCCCTGGGCCCACAGTGTGAGTTTGGATTGCCTTCTGGGCCCATAAGTCACATCTGGATTGCCATCGAGCCCACAATACATGTCTCCCTCAGCTTGTATCTGGAATGCTCCCGAGTTTGTTGGTTACCGCATGGAGAAATATCACCTCAACCCTTCCCACATAATATGTAGGCGTATAACACAACTAATGCACATACAGATAATCACATAATACTACAGGTAGTCCTACAGATCTACCTAACTGGCATAACAACTAGCATGCAGATAGTCAGACCAACTATAGGTCACTAAGCATAACCACATCCAATCTACCAGGATACCGATCTAACAGATCATACTAGCATATAACCATCCTATCTACTAGGATACCGAGCTAACATATCACAACAATAATAATCCCAGTAATAAAATAAAGGGCCAACCTTAGTGCCTTAGTCCCTTGAGTATAGTGAGGATAACTCACCTCGCAACTGACGCGCTGAAGTGATAAGCTCCACTCTAGGATCACTGTCACAACTCCACCGCCTATATTCACCATAGAACCATACTTATAATTTCCAATTTTCCCAAAATGCTCCCAGAAGTCAACTAGTCAACCCTTGGTCAAAGTCCAATTCAATGGTCAAGGTCAACAGTCCATGTTGACTTTAACTCGCGGAGTACAACCAGCCACTCGTCGAGTTCCTCGCAATACTTGTCAACTCGCCGAGTCACTTGAGTGACTCGTTGAGTTCCTAATGTTTGCGGTCGTAAACTCCTTGTCCAACTCGTTGAGTTTCCCTTGCAACTCGCCAAGTTCATGCGTTCCAAAAACCGGGAAAACCCTAACTGACTCGCCGAGTCACCCCACTGACTCGTCAAGTCTACGACAATCTTCATCGGACTCGCCGAGTTGACCACGCAACTCGCTGAGCCCCTTCAGTCCATAATCCATTCAGATGCTTTTTAAGCCATCTTAAGGTTCCATATTGCAGATCCAGCTTCCCAAGACATGTTTATCACGTAAAGTTGTAAACTTTGTGTGCATGCAAGGCTCTAAAGTCTTATAATGACAACACCAAGCTTGCAATGGACTTTTACACTTAAGGAGGGGTTCATACTTACCAAAGCTGATAGCTTTATGGACTTAGAGACCAAAGAAAGTTCAGATCTGAAGTTACAAATTTAAATCTGAGCTCATGCCCAAGAATAGCTTCATAATATGCTAGAAAAGCCCAAATATTTAACCAAATGAGATCTAGAATGAAATGAGGTAAAGGTAACGAATTGATACCTTACAGAAGATGCCAACTGAGGTAGATATCAAATCCCCACATGATCCTTGCTTCTAGCCACTTGCTCTCCAAGATCTCCTTAAAAAGATCCTCCTTCCAAAGCTTAAAACATACAAGAATGATGCACACACACGGATTAGGATTTATGGACTATCAAGAGGCTGTAAGGGGAGGATGAGGAGGACAATGATCCTTTAAATAGGGTGCAAAACCCTGGAAATTAGGGTTTCATTCTCCAGCTCCTACTCGTCGACTCCTTTCTTGGACTCGGAGAGTAGGTCACTTAAACACGTGGACCAACTCGCTGCTACTCGACGAGTCAAGCAACCAACTCGTCGAGTAGACCTTGAAATCATGAGAATTTATAACCATAAATTGATACTCGAGAATCGGTGCGTTACAATTCTCCCCCACTTGAACTAGACTTCGTCCTTGAAGTTTGCTGCGGTGAACATCCTCGTATAGCGCCCCCGCATCTCTGCCTCCGGCTCCCACGTCCACTCGGACCCTCTTTGGTGCTCCCATTGTACCTTTACCAAAGGTATCTCCTTGTTCTGTAGAACCTTAACTTTTCTCTCTAGAATGGCCACAGGCCTGTCAACATAATCCAGGCGCTCACTGACCTGAATGTCATCCAATGATACTACCGCCTCCTGATCCATGACGCACTTTCGCAACTGCGAAACGTGAAAGGTGATGTGAATCCCAATTGAACCTTTTTATAAGGTCTATCCTTCAAGCCACTTTTCCAACTTGACAAAATCTTGATGATCCAAAGTATCGTAAATCCAACTTTCCCTCTTCCTGAAGCGAACCCTTTGTGCTGACAGGATATTTGTACCAAAATATAATACACAATCAATCCACCAATACACACGAACACTCATGCCTGGCCCGATCAGTCTCGGGCTGGAATACCAAGCATATTAGGTCCAATCAATCATAGGGTCCGGTCATCCTCAGGATGGAATACCCTAGATTGCAATACCTCTATGAACATAACTCGGGTCTACTCATAACTTGAGATCCAAGGATCTATCCTTGCGTCTCATCCACCATCCTCTGGTTCATCACTACCGAGTGCAATTCCCCCGAATCTTCAATAATAAGTCCATTCCAAACATGTTCCTACAAAAGACATAACCAACACAATCTCTATTGCCCACAACCTATGACTGGAATACCCTCATGTGGTCCTCAGCATAGGTCTGGATTGCCTCCGAGCCCACAACATGAGTCTGGTATGCCCTCTCCGGCTCTCAGCTCATGACTGCTCCCGATGACCGATCGACACTACTGTCGTCACTTCAGTTGCCCAACATTCCGGTACTGTAGATATTGACTTTCCTCCGCCACTCAAAGGGCCTAATCGACACTCATCTCATCAATAATCAAAATAACGATACAAAACTCCTACCACACATGAATCCCAAGTCATAAACCCACTTCAACTCTTCCTACTACCGTATAATGTTTCTCGGACGAAGTCGAAACCTCCCTGGTCCCAAATTGTCTGTCCACTACTTGAAACATCGGACACCTCACCGATTACTGAACCAAAAGACACACACAAACAACAGTCCCACGCGTCTCTCGAAAAGAAAACCGACTGGATGGACTTGCTTCTACGCCCTGCCATCAACTTCTGCTAACATGAAGAACGCTACATGACCCACGTCAGCCTCACCTCCTACCTGGTCTTCAGCGACCCATCTTCTTCTCACTTCAGACGCGCTATGGCTCTTTCACATATGAAACCAACCAAAGACACATTACCATAACTCAAACCATCATCAACATACCTACCACTACCGGCCAACCAGTACGACACTCATGTCTAACCCAAATCACCCCTTCGGGTTGGAATACCAACATGTCTAATCAATTCAACTATCGAGTTGAAATTCTCAGGGTTTGTTGGCCTACCGCCTCAACCCTACCGCTCCCCTTAAGCCTCGGTGCCTACGACTTACAGTCGGCCTGCACCAGGTATCTTGGCCTACTACATAGAGCAGGACCTGATGGGTTTTATACAAACAATCCTATGTGTGCATGCAACCCTAGAGTTGGATCTATGTTTTCACTATTAGTGATACAACTTTATGAACACAAAAAGAAACTTGGCATGCTAGTACTATTTTCGAAATCCAAATAGAAGAATAGAATACATACCTTTTGTTGTTATATAGAAATAACAACTAGTTCCTTGAATCTCCTTAGCTTTGAAAGCAAGTACAATAAGTGTAGTACCTCTAATGGCTCACAAACACACTAGGTGAAAGGATGAATATGGGAGAGAGGAGAGAAGGGTATCTTGCCCTAGAATTCGCCCCTTTTAGGGTTTCCCAAAGCTTGGACGAAATCTAGTGCCTTAGGGTGCTATTTATACTTAAGGCTAACTAGGGTTTCAAGGTGTAAACCCTAATCCCTTAGCTTAGGGCCTAAGCAAGTCCATAGACTCCTTTCCTTAAGCCCTTGGACGAAAACTCCTAGATCCTTCTAGGATTTTTGTTCAAGCCTTAATAAAGGTGATCCAATGGCCCAAAGCCTCAACTATTGAATAATTACAAAATAGCCCCTACACTTTCAGTCAGTTCCTTTAATCCCAAAATTAATTCTAAATTAATTTCTGATTAAATACTAATTAATAATATGATTCCAAATTAATATATTATTCATATAATATATTAACAAATCATATTTATACCCTAATTTATTATTCTTAACAATAAACTAGCCTCTCTCTCCTCAACAATCATCCAGTCTAGTCACCAGTGTGAAGGCAACCCAAAAGGACCATGCACAATCGGGTCAAGTACATACCAAAATAGTTATGGACTTAGACACTAATCCAACAGTCTCCCACTTGGATAAGTCTAATAACTATTCTGCGTATGACTTTAGATCCTAATTAGCAATTGTAGCTTTCAAAAGCCGCTGTCAACTATGATCTTATCAGAAGCGGGTCCTTTAGATAAGGGATCATATATTCCTCCATTCTTGATATCGTATAGATGTGAGACATGGATTGAAATCATTCTCCTAGTCTATGTGTTGTTTCCTGATTTCTGATTTATGACGACTGACAACAGACTACAATTGAACACATCCAATGTTCGGCCGCCAGGGCGAGGCAGTGTCTACAGTAGGGCTGTAAGGGTTTTGTGGCGTATGTGATGGATACGCGAGCGACTTCCGAGAGACCGAGTTCAGTCGAGGAGGTACCGGTGGTGCGTGAGTTTCCAAATGTCTTTCCCGAGGAGCTGCCGGGAGTACCTCCTGTGAGGCAAGTGGAGTTTGGTATTGATTTGATTCCGGAAGCCGCGCCTGTCGCTAAGGTGCCTTATCGTCTTGCACCTCCAGAGATGCAAGAGTTATCCTCGCAGCTTCAGGAGTTGCTGGGAAAGGGATTCATTCGGCCGAGCAGCTCGCCGTGGGGAGCACCTATTCTGTTCGTCAAGAAGAAAGATGGTTCACACCGGATGTGCATTGATTACCGGGAGTTGAACAAGTTGACGGTCAAGAACCGTTACCCATTACCGAGGATCGACGATTTATTTGATCAGTTGCAGGGAGCATCTTGGTTTTCCAAGATCGACTTGAGGTCGGGATATCATCAAGTGAAAGTGCGGGATGAGGACGTACAGAAGACAGCATTCAGAACGCGATATGGGCATTATGAGTTTGTGGTGATGCCTTTTGGGCTCACCAACGCCCCGACTGTATTCATGGATCTCATGAACAGGGTATGTAGGCCGATGTTGGATCGGTCGGTGATTGTGGACAATTCATGACAGTCTTCATTCATACCTACTTCCAACATATGAACGACTGTGGACCATTCGAATAATTTGATTATTCTGAAATAATTAATTATTCAGGAAGTCAAAACATGCAAAGTGAAACACAAGAATAATACTAATCCTATATGGTCCCAAACCTTTGAGTATAAATAAAACACTTTTTATTTATCACCATATCGATTACTCATTATTTGTTGTTTCGGTTAATTAACTTACTACTTGAATTATTACTACATTTGTCCCATGCTCTTAGCATGCACACAATGTTTACTTATGGTCCTTACTTTGTGAAATAGATCAAATGAACACAATTCCAATCATACTCATTTCACAACTCCCAATCCTTATCATAAGTAAAAGAATATCAAATTCTTGCCACTTATAGAATATGCTAGATTCTAACATTTTATGCAACGATCCTTTCGTAAAGTCATAGCTCAAAATCATCAAGACTTGGCCAATCTCTATCAGAAACAATTCTATAGATATGATGTCTCTCACTCAAAGTACATTCCTTTGAACATCCTTCTTGCATAAAAGTTTCTAATCTAGACACAGATTCTCAATATCCAACTCCCAATATGGAAACATTTCCATATTTGCCATATGACAACTCATTCTTAATAGAATCTTATCTATTCATAATAATGTCGATATGGTCCATCCAATACCATACTTCCAACTACTCACAAGCAACCAATCTTCAGCGAGCTTTGGATCGTCCTTTGATAGTTGTTTAATTATTTTAGTCGAAACCGATTCCAGTCCTTTTTCCCTCTTAATGCGCTAGACATTTGGAAAATTTTAGAATGGTCAAATATTATAGCATTTGCAATCGATCCTATACCCGAAGCGTATGGGACACGATGCATGATGTCTTACATAAAGATATGATACTTTATCAATCTTCTGCCATAATATTTTATGTGTCACGTTCTCATAATTCGAACTATGAATAGGGATGCCGTAATCATAATTGAAATTTGGGAACACACTATGTATCCTTGACTAAATTTATTAACATTCCACAATCTAAGCCTTTAGATTTGAAATGAAGCATAATATTCTCTTCCTTAATTATAGCAAAACAACTTTTCAACCCTTACGACTTTGCAAAGTATAACTCTTGTTTTCTATAATTAATATTGCTAACTTGCAATACTTCCCATAATAATCATACAAGCATAACACTTATGCTCCCACTAGCATGATGATCATATAAGCATAACACATATGCTCCCACTAGCTTTGACATGTATTTAGAAAACAACTGAACTTCCAGAAAACAATAGTTATTGAATTTCTGAAGTTCATATTTATTGTACCAAATGCTTCGATAAGCCTTTATCTAAGCTTCTTAACCTTATGCACCTTTGCCTTAGAAAGCTCACATGTGTGTCTAGACAAATTCAGAACTTATGTTACTAAGTCCCAAATGTTCAGACTAATTGCCAAATCTCACAATTCGAACTATGAAGAGGGATGCCGTAATCATAATCGAATTTGAGAATACAATTTACACAATTGCTATCTCCTTAAAATCTCTCTTAGTGAAAGCATTTCCTCACAATCATTTTCATGAAGGAGGGAAATCTTATGACACTTAGATTTTATGGTGTATGTGTTCCTATCCATGTGAATTTTCCAAAACCAAAGTTTGCGACAAACCCAAACTCATATGGACTGAACTTTCTCAATCTTGATTTCTTGCCTTATGGTAACACGAGTGCCCACCATGTCTTCCAAGCAGTTAAGCAGCTCACCCTTTCCTATCATCATACTTTTCATTGATCAAGGTGCTTGCCTTTTATGCGTTCAAATGAGAACTCATAGAACTCACATGCATAATTAAATCAATTAGAATGGCACATAAACAAAATAATGTCAACACGATAGGTTATAAACCTAAAGTCGTGTGCTAGTGATGATCAATAAGGTTTATTCTTGATTAGTTCTTGAAACCTTTTTCAAGATCATTAAAACTCCCACTGACCTCTTGACATACATGATTCTCTTTTCAGGAAACCTTCCTAGACAAAACAAATATTCAAGAGTTAGTGTAGTTCTTATCAAGACAAAACACTTCACATAATTGGTCCTAGTTGGTCTTTGTCTTATCCAAGACAGCACAACTTACCAATTTCAAATGTGCAAGAATAAGAAAAACTTTTCCAAATTCTACATTTGTTGAGTGTTATAAGCCTTCTTAAGATTTTTCACTCAATTCACAATCTTGGAGTATAACTCTAAGACTTGATATTGGGACGAAGTATGATTGACTTCTTGATTTTAACCATTTCCACAATTCTCGATTCCTCTTCTTAGACATACAAATGCACTAAGACTCACTTAGAGGATCAATTGAGACATGGTTCTTAATCATTAATACTTATCATAAAACACAATAAAAGATACTCTCCCTTCTTCTTAGAATGGAGAAACTTTTATCTTTCTGCCTTCTTGATTCTTCTTATTCGTTCTGCTATTCATTGACACTCTTTCAATCAAGCAGAATTACACTTAATCTTATAAGTATAATCATATTTACTAAACTTTAGTAAATCATGACGAATATCTTTGTCACTCTTGTGGTGGACTTGATCAACACACAACCTAGTGTGCTCGATCTTCTAGTCCTTCACTTGACACTTTGTCAAAGAATTAGTCTAATTTCCAAAATATGGAGTCTCTCATTCATCACGCAACCAAGTTGTATGATTCCAAGTTTCTGTCCAATTGAAACTTGGGCGATGAGAAACTCTCCCTATTTGGTAAATTCTCGACATTTCCACAAATAACCTAATTAAGAATCAAATCCATCATTGCTAATAATAGAAACCTTCAAACATCAATTTCTCATACACGCCATTGCAAGGATAAATAAATAAATAAAATCAAAATTTATTTTATTGCAGAAATTTTTTTCCTTATAATGCAATCCAATTGAAAAAGTATGTTAATACATATTTCTTAGCAATCTATTCTAACTCCAAATAGTAGCTCAAGAATCCAATCTTCAATCAATGCGATCGAAATCCATTTGTTCACGATTAGATTCAGCTCACTTCTTCCCTTAAGATTCCTCTCTTTTCTTCAATCCTACAAAACATCAAAATGTAATCTTATCACATCATGTATTAAGAATCTAGAATAGGAACTTAAAAGAGTTAGTTAATGGATTTTACCTGAAGTAGAGCCATACGTCTTGACTCTCCCATCTCTTAGATCTCTCAGGTAAATAGGGCAGCTTCATCTCCAATGCCCCTTCTCTTGGCAATAAAAGCAAATGGGGTCTTTTGGATCTCCAATGTCACCATTTTCAATGTCCATTGAAGTTTGGGAGTTTGATTCACTAGACAAATTTGCTCGACCAGCTTGCCAAATCATTTTTGATTCAACAGCTATAAGCAAATAGGTCAAATCAATGAGGTTCACGTCATGATCCATCATATAGTACTTTCTAATGAACTCACTATATGATTCAGGAAGCGCTGAAGAACCCAATCAACAGCCAACTCACCTAAAATCTTGACACCCAACATCCTTAACCTATCAATGTGTGACTTCATCTCTAAGACGTGTACACACACAGGTTTCCCATCTTCGTGTTTACTTGCCAAAAGGGCTTGAGTGAGCTTGAACTTTTCAAGCCTTCGAACTTGTGGGTTAGGGAGAATAATTGGAGAAGGTGGAGGTAGTGAAGCATGATCTCTTATTCCTCGATCATATCGTGGAATATCATCTTCGTTTGGAAAGCTTGTTCCATGGGATTTGGGAAGACCGTGATTGTTATAACTAGACATCTACAAAACGGGAGAAAATTCAAGTTACGTTGATTAGAATCCTTGATGTGACACCCAAATGAAACATCGAGGCTAGGATCCAACACAATACTCTACAACCTAAAAGAGGGATGCCGTAATCTAGTTGCAGAATATTTGAAGGTAGGTAAATGACGATTTACCAATTTCCACCATGAAAAACGAAAAGGAAACTTAAGTTTCAAATGTATTGAAAACTCCTAGATCTTTTGAGATTCATTGAACTTTTCAATGGCATGTTTAAATCTCGATATGCCCCTAGATTTGTGACTGGGATGCCGAGGATCACAAAACAGGGTGTGAATAACCATGTAAACTTACATGGTGCCCCCAATGTTACAGTCACCTATTCGATGTGCCGGTTAACCACACACGCTCCACCGAACTATGACAAACATTGAGTCTCCCTTTGCTACCTTTGCTTAGAACCATTTAGTGTGTCAGTTAACCACATACGCTCCACTAACGTCTTCGCAAGGGCACAAAGTGTAATTTCATGGAATTGCATCAATTCACTTTTTTCTAAAGTAACTAAGATTGGGAATTTTGTAAAAACATTCAGTTACTTTATACTTCATTATACTTTTAATGGAAAGGGTTTGCCCTATCCTACCCGTTCGGCTAACGACCCTCACCAATCAAGGAAGCGGTGGGTAAGAGTGGACACCCATTAAACGTCCATTTTATAGGCCATAACCTTATACCCCCCTTATAGATCGGCTTCGTGAATGAGTTCTACTAACGGTAAGACTAGCAGTTTAAGTTATACATATATAATATTAGACTTTTAATGTTATATATAGTATAAGGGTGTATTTTTTGCTTTTAAAATACTAGGTGGTTTAATTTAATAAATTACACCTTTAATTTGATTAAATATAAACCATATGATTATGGATTTATTAACTCTCTTTTAATTATACTTTTAATTAACTTAACAAAACCATAAGGGTGTAATTTGAACTTTTCAAAACTACGGGTTTTAGAATTTAGACTTTCAAAATTAAACCTTTTAATCAAACAATTTAAATTCCAAAACTTGAGGGCAAGTTTTGAAACCTTTCAAAACATAAGCAAGAACATTCTAGATCAAATTACAAATAATAATAATTAACCAATTAATTAGTAATTATCTAAATATGACCTAATTCAATTTCTTGCAAGATAATCTATCAAATAATTCAAATAAATCAAGTTTATCACATAAGGAAATGATTATCTAATTAATTTGATAATTATTTATTTTGGTAAGGATATCTTTTAAATTAAACAATTAATTTAACCTAATCCCTTAAATCCCCTAGAATTCGAAATTATAGGATGGGATAATTCAAAATCTTTAATTACCAAATTTAAACATTTAAAGGATAATTACAAGATATGTCACTATACAAATCACTAAAATTTAGGATCTAATCTTGGGGAAGGAGGTAATTTCGAAATTCTAGGGTTAGACAACTCTAAAATCGAAATCTTGGGGCCAAAGAAAAAGGTTTAGGAAATCTTACCAAAAATTTCGAAATCTAGGGTTTAGAAACCCTAATTTCGAAAATCAAGCCTCTAGGGTTTATTAGCCATAAACCCTAATATGTCAAGTTCATACATTTGAATAAAGCTAATTGAAAACAAAAACCAATGGCTCTGATACCACTGATGGGTTTTATATAAACAATCCTATGTGTGCATGCAACCCTAGAGTTGGATATATGTTTTCACTATTAGTTATACAACTTTATGAACACAAAAAGAAACTTGGCATGCTAGTACTATTTTCGAAATCCACATAGAAGAATAGAATACATACCTTTTGTTGTTATATAGTAATAACAACTAGTTCCTTGAATCTCCTTAACTTTGAAAGCAAGTACAACAAGTGTAGCACCTCTAATGGCTCACAAACACACTAGGTGAAAGGATGAATATGGGAGAGAGGAGAGAAGGGTATCTTGCCCTAGAATTCGTCCCTTTTATGGTTTCCTAAAGCTTGGACGAAATCTTAGTGCCTTAGGGTGCTATTTATACTTAAGGCGAACTAGGGTTTCAAGGTGTAAACCCTAATCCCTTAGCTTAGGGCCTAAGCAAGTCCATGGACTCATTTCCTTAAGCCCTTGGACGAAAACTCCTAGATCCTTCTAGGATTTTCGTTCAAGCCTTAATAAAGGTGATCCAATGGCCCAAAGCCTCAACTATTGAATAATTACAAAATAGCCCCTACACTTTCAGTCAGTTCCTTTAATCCCAAAATTAATTCTAAATTAATTTCTGATTAAATACTAATTAATAATATGATTCCAAATTAATATATTATTCATATAATATATTAACAAATCATATTTATACCCTAATTTATTATTATTAACAATGAACTAGTCTCTCTCCTCAACAATCATCCTGTCTAGTCACAAGTGTGAAGGCAACCCAAAAGGACCATGCACAATCGGGTCAAGTACATACCAAAATAGTTATGGACTTAGACACTAATCCAACAGGACCGCCTCAACCCTATCCAAAATCCATAGACGATTATCACAACACCCTAACAATATACATAGACATAGCGAGCGCTTAATCCTCACTCCTAGAGGAAAGCTAAATATCTCATAACTGACCTATCGGGCCCATGCGAACCACTCATCCATGAAACTTCCACCAGCCCTTCAGCACTAGTGTATGCTAGCCATACATAACTCTAGACCCTATAGACTTTCATATATCCAATCCTACCCTATGCCCCCAATCAGACAAGAACAGAACATAAGGCCAAATCAAACATTTTTAGGATATAAGATCTTAGTTATGTATAACCATGATGCATACATTAAACAACTATAGTAATGATGTCAATCTCATATAAAGGAAACCCTAGGCTATCAGGCATCATGTAATCAGGCAATTCTATCCTACAATTTCTTGAAGATCCCTAGCCTAGTACTAGCATGTTGTTCTAACATATCAAAAAATCAAATAACTATACGGTATTTTGGGGTCTACTTACTGGCTTCGGCTGATCGTACACTTCGCATCCTCTTTTACTTATTTTGAAAACCATTTAAAATCATTTTGAAAATCTTTCCTTGATTTGAGACTGGATTCACACGAGTGTTCCTCCAATTCACTCAAACCAAGGCTCTAATACCAACTTGTAACATCCATAAAATTTGAGCCAATTTAAAACTTTTTAAATCATTTAAAACCATTCAGTCATTACAATTTGTTTTCAAAATAGTTTAAACATCAAAGTTCCCAGAAATCATAATCATCAATCGAGGAAGTGTACAGTCGCGCCTTCGCCTTCCCGCGGTCATCCGTGGAACCTGAAACAATAAACTGAAACTGTAAGCCCGAAAGCTTGGTGAGTTACCCCCAGAATACCCATACACACAATAATGCCCATGTAATAACAAACAGCATACTATGGGTCCAATCATCCATCATGATGGAATACCCCAGGCCCTCAACCGTTGGTTGGAATTCCAACATAACAATACACTTCACGTGACACATATAAAAATAACAACATGTACTGGGTCCACAACTTTACAGACCGGATTACCCCTGCGCCCACAGTGTGAGTCTGGATTGCCTTCCGGGCCCACAACTCACATCTGGATTGCCATCGAGCCCACAGTACGAGTCTCCCTCAGCTCGTATCTGGAATGCTCCCGGGTTTGTTGGTTACCGCACGGAGCAGTATCACCTCAACCCTTCCTACATAATATGTCGGAGTATAACACAACTAATGCACATACAGATAATCACATAATACTACAAGTAGTCCTACAGATCTACCTAACTTGCATAACTAGCATGCAGACAGTCAGACCAACTATAGGTCACTAAGCATAACCACATCCGATCTACCAAGATACCGATCTAATAGATCATACTAGCATATAACCATCCTATCTACCAATATACCAAGCTAACATATCACAACAGTAATAATCCCAAAAACAAAACAAAGGGCTGGCATTGGTGCCTTAGACCCTTGAGTATAGTGAGGATAACTCACCTTGCAACTGACGCGCTGAAGTGATAAGCTCCACTCTCGGATCATTGTCACAACTCCACCACCTATATTCACCATAAAACTGCCAAAAATTTCATTTTTAAATACGTCATTATAAAACCAACAGTGTAATAAAACATCTGTAATACCATGTCATGTCAAAACCATAGTAGAAGTAATCAAACGTGTTATCATAAAACAATATCAAAGTGTAATCCCAAAGATCTCATGTGCGGAAAAACCATAGTGTGATGCGTTGTGATCAAGCCGGCTCCTTTCCTTTAAACACGAAGTACCTGAAACCAAAACTAAAAACCGTAAGCACGAAGCTTAGTGCGTTCCCCCATCATACCACATACCATATAATCACATAACATACATATATTGTCAGGCATATCTGGGTGCCCGACCTACCCCTTCGGTCCTCTCGACCGGATACTGGCTAGCATATCTGGGTGCTGGCCTCCCCTTTGGTCCTCTCGACAGGATACTGGCTAGCATATCTGGATGCTGGCCTCCCCTTCAGTTCTCTCGACCGGATACTGACTATCATATTTGGGTGCTGGCCTCCCCTTCGGTCCTCTCGACCGGATACTGGGGACTATTTCACCCCTACTACTACCACATAATACATATCACATAATCTATCTAGCATGGCTGGGCATGACTACCCCTTCGGCCCTATCGACCGGTAATCTGGGGACTATCTCCCCTACTGTCACTAGCACATAGCATCATAACATACTAGCACATAACATATCAGGTAGTAGCAAACCTAGATGAATATCATAGAGACAATCATCTAATCATACAACTCCTACTGATGAGCCGACATTGTGGCCGTAGACCCACCACTACTGGAAGGTAACTCACCTTATACTGCTGAAGTCCCGTAGACACAATCCCACACTGCCGAAGTCCCACAGACTCAACCCCAACTGTTGGATGACAGATTCCCGATTTGTTAATATCAAAACATCACCCAATTAATAATTGGGTCCCACTACATAACCATAAACACTTACTTTGGATAATTACATTACCCCAAGCTTGGCTTATTCAAGCCCAAGGCCTAATCCGTAGGCCCAAAGTCAACTAGGAATCAAAGCCCAACACATGGCCCAAAATTTTCCAAATTGGGCCTAGGCCTATACATGGTCTTATTCTGAGGCCTAACATCATGTAATTATTAAGGCCCAAACTATGGCCCATTTATGGCCCAATTTTCCAAATTGGGCCTAAATCCCTTACATGGGCCTTACCCTAGGCCCATTAAATTATTCTAGTTCAATTGCTTGCTCTTGAATGGTCCATTATTAGCTTAATCATTTAGGCCCAATAGAAAGGCCCGACAATAAACCCAAGTGAAATTAGGGTTTCACATAAAATGATGATTAGGGTTAAGTTTCCTACTTAACCCATTAAGGACTTAATCCATTAAGTCTAATATTTCTTAGATTAATTTCCGCCAATGATAATGATTTTAATATTCCAAGTTATTAAATAATTTCCCGTGTGTCCCGATTAATTTCCCAAAATTAGGGTTTTGATTGCATTAGGGTTTTCCAACCTAAATACTAGCCCATTATCAACTTGTTGGGCTTTTAGATTAATTAGGGCTTTATTGGGCCTATTAAGCCCACTAGAATAATATTAAGCCCATTAGAGTCCATTAAGCTTTATTGGGCCCATTTGAGATTACAAGGCCCATTAGGGTTTCAAGCACCCCAAACAAATCTATCACAAGAGGCAAAGCGCACCGTCACCCGACACGGCGGCTGGTGGCGGCAGCCACCACCCTAAGGTGGTGGTTTTCCATTTTCTTTTCATTACTCTTCCTTTTGTTACATTTTACAACTTTGATCCCAAAATGAACACACTAAACAAACTAATCACACACACTAAAATACACACATCCGGCGGTACATGGTGGCGGTGGGTTTTCCGGCCAAAGTCACTCGTACAACCCATGGATGCAAGGCACAACTTGTATACTGGAACACACACCAAAACACGCACATAATACACGTCCTTTTCTCGGAAATGGGAGTAACCACCCACCTCACGGTGGCGTATGGCGACGGCAGTAACAGCCCTAGCAACCACAGCGGGGCTCGAACTCTCGCTTCATCGGCAGCAAACGCAACGGCGGCGGCTGATGGTGGTCAAAGATGGAACGAAACACCGGCGAAAGAAGAAGGGTTGGCGGCTGGCGGCGGTGATTTGCGACGACAGCGGCTCCACGGCGGCAGTCTGCAATAGCTGAAGCAGCGACTCGAGTAACTGAATCGAGCCATGCGGCGACAGTGGTCGTGACTGAGAAACGAAGACCACCATGAACGAAGCAGCGCCGGCAGCAAGAAACATAGAAGAGAGGTGGCATGAGATGGCGGACAGTGGCGTCTATAACTTTACCGTCTCAGTGCAATAAGGCAACAAATCTCGGTGGTTCGCCTATCGGTTCTTGTTCCCGGCAAAGGCGGTGGCTGGAGGCCACGAATCGGCGACATGGATCGTTTGATAGTGTTGGGTGGTCGGAGGTAAGAGCGGCGCCGGAGGTGGAGTAAGTGGGAGTGGCGGCTGCATCATACGTGAGTAAGGTTAGGGTTAGAACCGGTAATGCTAAGCTTATATACCTGATGCCATAAAGCCTTATTTCCATAATGGCAGAAACAACCCCTCTCTATACAATTCTTTTCAAATATTATCCAAAATTTACCATTTGAACCCTGATTCCTGAATCCTTTACAATTGAAGTCCGAATTTTACCTTTCAGCCCTTGCTTCCATAATTCCTTCCATATTAAGTCCTAATAATTACCAATTAGTCCCTGTCATCATGAATATTTACAAACCACTCCAAAACATACACTTTTAAACCCCAACTTCTAAAATTGTGACAATTAGCCCTTCGATACCATCTTTTGATATATAATTATTTATTTTAGGGATACCATTGGTTCATTAATTAATTTATTTATCTAATAAATAAACAGGGTATTACAAAAACCATACTTATAATTTCCAATTTTCCCAAAATGCTCCCATAAGTCAACTAGTCAACCCTTGGTTAAATTCTAAATCAATGGTCAAGGTCAACAGTCCATGTTGACTTCAACTCGCCGAGTACAAACAGCCACTCATCGAGTTCCTCGCAATACACGTCAACTCGCTGACTCACTTGAGTGACTCGTCGAATTCCTAATGTTTGCGGCCGTAAACTCCTTGGCCAAGTCGCCAGGTTTCCCTTGCAACTCGCCAAGTTCATGATGGGTTTGAGCCAAAACAACATCCTATGTGCTCATGAAAATCCTAATGCTTGGATCTAGGTTTCTCTATTGTACATGCAATTCATCCAAGACTTACAAACCCTAGATCTAGCATACATATTTCGAAAATACTATATGAAAACGAATCTAGATGATTACCTCTTCAACAATGGCTTGAATCTTCTTGTCTTGGAGCTTAGAGTCACAAATGCCACTCCTCTAATGGCTTACAAACAACACAAGCAAGAGGATGCTAATTGAGAGAGAGGGGATGAGCATAATTTTGGCTATGAAGACTCTTAGGGTTTCCAGTGGCTGAAATTTGATGCCTTAGGGTCTTATTTATTGTTGTGCTACTAGGGTTTTAGTGAAAACCCTAATGGACAGCTTAGACCTTAAGTAGTCCAAGGAAGCTTCTGGAATAGGGCCTCTATGGCCGAAATTAGGATGGACACATCCCTAATGTCGTCCAAGCCTAGTCCATAAGCCTTCTCATCCCAATACTCAACTATCACACATTTGACAGTTTAAGTCCCCGTTATTTAATTAATGTCTTTTAGCCACAAAATTAATTCTTAATTAATTATTGTCTAATATTAATTAAACTATATGATTTCTCCTTTAATATATTATTCATATAATATATTAATAAACCATAATTATCTCTTGCTTGATAAATCATCCTATCATGTTGCTTTGGTCAAGGCAACCCAAAAGGACCAGGCACAACCGGGTCAAGTACTTACCAAATATAGTTATGGGCTTAGACACTAATCCAACAGTTCATGCGTACTAAAAACTGGGAAAACCCTAATTGACTCGTCGAGTCACCCCACTGACTCGCCAAGTCCACGACAATCTTCATCGGACTCGCCGAGTCCCTTCAATCCATAATCCATTCAGATGCTTTTTAAGCCATCTTAAGGTTCCATATTGCAAATCCAACATCCCAAGGCATGTTTATCACGTAAAGTTGCAAACTTTACGTGCATGCAGGGCTCTAAAGTCTTATAATGACAACACCAAGCTTGCAACAGAGTTTTACACTTAAGGAGGGGTTCATACTTACCAAAGCTGATAGCTTTATGGACTTAGCGACCAAAGAGAGTTCAGATCTGAAGTTACAAATTTAAATCTGAGCTCATGCCCAAGAATAACTTCATAATATGCTAGAAAAGCCCAAATCTTTAACCAAATGAGATCTAGAATGAAATGAGGTCAAGGTAACGAATTGATACCCTCCAAAAGATGCCAATTGAGGTAGATATCAGATCTCCACATGATCCTTGCTTCTAGCCACTTTCTCTCCAAGCTCTCCTTACAAAGATCCTTATTCCAAAGCTTAAAACACACAAGAATGATGTACAGACGTGGATTAGGGTTTATGGACTATTAAGAGGCTATAAGGGGAGGCTGAGGAGGCCAATGATCCTTTAAATAGGGTGCAAAACCCCGGAAATTAGGGTTTCATTCTCCAGCTCCTACTCATCGAGTCCTTGCTTGGACTCGGCGAGTAGGTCACTTAAACACGTGGACTAACCCGCTGCTATTCGATGAGTCAGGAAACCAACTCGTCGAGTAGACCTTGAAATCATGAGAATTTATAACCATAAATTGATGCTCGAGAATCGGGGCGTTACAGCAACTACATTAACGATGTCAATTTCATATAAGGAAGAAACCCTAGGCTATCAGACATCATAAAATCAGGCAATTCTAGCATTCAATTCCTGAAGACCCCTACTCTATCACTAGCATGTTGTTCTATCATAACATAATATCAAATAACAATGTGGTAACTTGGGGTCTACTTACTAGCTCCAACTAATCGTACATATCACATCCTTTCTTGATTATTCTTGAAAACAATTTTGAAAATCATTTTTAAAACTTTTTCGGTTCCTTAGTTTGAGTCTGGATTCACAGGGATGTTCCTCCATTTGCTCAAACCCAGGCTCTGATACCAACTTGTAACGTTTCAAAAATCATAACAAATTTAAACTTTTTAAAACAACCTATTTACTGGAAAAAAGTGTTTACATAATCATTGTTTTTAAAACATTATTCAAAAACAGAGTCTCCCAAGATCCAATCAATCATAAAACCAAGGATGTGTATGGTCATGCCTTCTCTTTGCCACGGTCCTATGAAGTACCTAAAACAAAACTAAAACTGTAAGTCAATGCTTAGTGAGTTCCCCCAAAGTACCAACACATGAACATAACAAACAAGCATCTAAACATAAACATCCATCCTAACTAGACCGCCTCGCAGGGCCTACAGCCTATTCAAACCACTCTACAGACCGCCGGCCTGACTGAACTGCCTTGCAGGGCCTATAGCCTATCCGTTCGTCCCTGGGTGTCTTGGCCTACAGGACAAGGCGGGACCACCTCAACCTAAACCAACATGTCAACATATGCAACAAACAAACATGAACATAAAGCCAGAAAATATAGATAATCATACGGATCTAACATATCAAAACAGCAAAACAACATATGGTAACCAGGATACCATTGTAATGGGTCGACCTTGGTGCCATCGACCCGTAAGTACAGTAAGGAAGACTCACCTCACAGTCTGAATGCAGTCTAAATAAGTACTAGCTCCAACAACCGGCTCAACCCAAATCCTAAGTGTTAAAACATTTCCATTCTAAATTAATAACATTTCCCCAAAAATACCCTTGGTCAAACCTGGTCAAAGTCAACCGAGTCAACACCAAGTCAACTCAGCCAAGTTGACTCCGGCTTTGTACACGGGGAATACTCCGGAGGTATACAAGGCGTACAAGTTGTCCTAGGCATTGGGGGCAGATTTGTATACACGCAGAGTACCCTTCGGTACGTCCAACGTATGCAGTAGTCCATCATCTTAACCCATTAAGCACTTATTTCTTCGACGTAACATGTCCAATTGCATATCCAAGGCTAAAATACCATCAAGACTCATAAAGTTTCCAACTTTATGACTTTGCATGTCCATTAAGTGCTTAAAACACAAAATCTCAACATCTTAATGCATTAAAACCTTCTATAGCATGCATGGAGTAAAATTAACCATCAAGACCACATTTTTATGACTTAAGACCCCCATAAGGTCTGAAAGGACGACTTATTTCATCAAGAACATGTCATGCTCAAGAATCACCATATTTGGGACCAAAAAGTGCCCTAAAAGAAGAAGTGGCTAGATCTACAAGATAGAGTGATAAAGTTGTGAACTTTTTACCTCCAAGAGGTTGCTTGCAAGTGTGGAATCCCAGATCTAAGTTGCTTCCAAGCTTCAAGGTTCTTGCACCAACTTATCCTTCTTTAAGAACACCAAAATGGCACACAAATGAGATTGAAACACTCTTTCTCAGTTAGGGCTTGTTAGTGGGTCGAAATCTCAGATGCGGGCTGATGAGAGAATGATAAGTGAGGCCATGATGGTGTTTATATATGGATCAAACCCTAAAAATTAGGGTTTTTAGTTTCTCCATGTACGCCCAGCGTATGAGGTATATGCCCAGTATAGTAGGGTCTACCCTAGTACGCTCAACGTACGCCCAATGTACTACTCCAATGTCCAAAATTATAAAAATGCCACAATGGGCCAATTTGTAAAACTCCAAATAAGATATACCTTTGGAGCCCTTGAAAATGAATCACTAGAATAAATGGTCCCTCTCATACGTTAGGCGTACCTAAGGGTACGCTTAGCGTACTGTGGGAGAAGGATCGCGAATGAGCCTTGTGTACGCGGGGCGTATGTAAGGGTACGTCGGGCGTATGCAACAGAGGGCTAAAACCCTAATTCTCGGATTTGACCCCTATTTAAACACATTTTAGCCTCTTAGAACAAACCCTATCAGTATCTTTAGCCTCATTTCATCCACCTACAATTGAGATATTGTGTGAAAGGGTTTTGAGCTTAAGGAGTGGGTTTTTGTGGCCATGTTAGAGTTCATTCGAAGAAGGGGGAATTGCTAAGCAAGCTTAGGGTGGTTTGGTGCTTCAAGAATCTGCATCTAGGTCACTTTGCAAAGCTTCTGGAGGTATAAAGATATGACCTCGCCATCTTATTCATTTAATTTAACTAGGGTTTTCTAGTTTTGTCCCTTTGGTTGATTTTGGACCTCCTCTTGTGAGTTAAGCAACTCCAAAGGATGGAAATGACAGATCTGAGGTCCCTTGGTCCTTTTTAAACATAAAAATGGAGTCTTGGTGTGTGTTTTGACCTCATGCATGGTTTAAGAACTTTAGAAAGGTGTTAATGGGGGTGTTGGTAACATATGAGGCATGTAAAGGCATAAAGTTGCCAACTTTATGCCCTAGGTTGTCTTAATGAGCTTGGATCTGACTTTTGGGTGTGTAGGAATCGAGTATTAAGCACTTAATGGAAAAAGTGCTTAATTTGTTAGTATGTTGGGCGTAACCCAGTGAATGCAGCGCGTAAGTCCCTGAGCCCTAGTACGCTGCGCGTACCAGGGTGGTACGCTAAGCGTATGCATCTCAGATGGGCTTGAATCTGTTTTGGGCCTTGAGTTATTGGGTCTCATTTAGTTATTGGACTTGGTTGCATTCTGAGAATAGTGGGCCATTTTATATGTTTTGGGCCATTGGTGTTATGGTAGGGCCTTATTAGGCCAAGAGGCCCATTAATGATTTTGGGCATGGACTTTGGGCCGATTAACTAAGAAAGGACATTTGGTCCTTTTTGGAAGGACTTGGGGTTTGGGTTTCCATTTGATTATATGATGTCCTAACATGGAGTAATTTTATGGCTCAACACGGGAGGTTACGGACAGTTAGGAGAGCAATTTTCGGATTCTTCGGACAGAGGTGAGTCTGCACACCATACAAATGGGTCTAAGGCACCAAGGTCGGCCCATTTCTTGATATGTAGTGTCCTAGCTGAAATTGTATTATTTGGCATGATAGTTGGTATAAGCTAAGAAATATGCTAGTAGTATGTGTGGTATGTCTGCATGGAGGACCATGGGAGAGCCCATGGCACTTGGATGTAAGACTATGTGGAGAGCCCATGGCTTTCCTATAAAAGACCATGGGAGAGCCCATGGCACTTAGGTGTAAGACCATGTTGAGAGCCCATGGCATCCTGGAGTAAGACCCTGGGGACGAGACCACGACCTCCTTATCTTTTGTATGCATGGATTATGTGATATGTATAGCTGTTTTAGCTAGTATGATATGTGGTATGTGGTTTGTGTAACACCCAAAAATTTCAAGACAAATTTGAACTTTTAAAACATTTCAAACTATTAAAATCATTATAAATTTGTTTTCAAAATGTATACTCACGACAAGCTCGAACCTCGTAGTGAGCGATGTATTTTCATCGGCTACCCGTAGAAATCCTTTGGATATCTCTTCTATAGACGGAAGGACAATGTTGTCTTTGTTGAGAGGAGAGGAGTTTTCCGAGAGCGAGAACTTATAAGCCAAGGAGACAGTGGGAGGCAAATCGAGCTTGAAGAGATTCAAGAATCGATAGATGAAGGAACCTCTACCGCTGGCACTCAACCCGAGGAGGAAACTCCGGTTGAACCGATTGACAAATCCCTACCTCTTAGACGTTCCGAAAGAGTTAGAGTTCAACCCTAGTTTTATGGTTTTCATATTACTACCGAAGGGGATACGTATATTAGTGATGGTACACTAATAAACCTTGATGAACCTAATAGCTATAAGGAAGCCATGGCAGGCCCGGGGTCTGCGAAATGGAAAGAGGCGATGGATAGCGAGATCCAATCCATGTATGATAACCAAGTTTGGAATTTGGTTGATTATGTGCCCGGACGTAAGACCGTTGGGTGCAAATGTATCTTCAAGAAGAAGACCGACGTGGATGAAAAAGTACACACGTATAAGGAGTGATTGGTTGCGAAGGGCTTTACTCAAACTCCAGGAGTTGACTATGATGAGACCTTCTCATCAGTTGCGAAGATAAAGTCTATTAGAGTAATGCTAGCTATTGCCGCATTTCATGATTATGAGATTTGGCAAATGGATATCAAGACCGCTTTCCTTAACGGAAAGTTGGCTGAGGATGTTTACATGGCTCAGCCAGAGGGTTTTGTGGATCCAAAGCATCCGAATAGAGTGTGTAAGCTTGAGAAGTCCATTTATGGACTTAAGCAAGCATCTCACAGATGGAATCTTTGCTTCGATGAGAAAGTCAAAGAGTTTGGATTTGTACGAAGCGAAGATGAATCGTGTGTATATGTCAAAGCCAGTGGGAGTATAGTAAGCTTCCTCGTTCTATATGTCGATGACATATTACTCATAGGAAACGACGTCCCGACTCTGCAGGAGGTTAAGTCCTGGCTCGGGAAGTGCTTCGCTATGAAGGACCTCGGAGAGGCTTCTTATATTTTGGGAATAAGGATAGTAAGAGAAAGAAGTAAGAGACTAATAGGACTTAGTCAGAACACTTACTTAGAGAAGGTACTAAAACGTTTTAGTATGGAAAACTCGAAGAAGGGAGAATTACCGATACAAAGTAATGTCAAGTTGAGTAAGAATCAAAGTCCGAGTACCGAAGCTGAAATAGCAGAAATGAGTCGAGTACCATATGCTTCCACAGTTGGCTCAATCATGTATGCTATGACTTGTACTCGCCCTGATGTAGCCTTTGCTTTGAGCATGGTTAGCAGATATCAAGGGAATCTTGGCAGAGGTCATTGGATTGCGGTTAAGAATATCCTTAAGTACCTTTGGAGGACGAAGGAATGCTTCTTAGTCCTTGGAGGGAGTGATGACTTGAAGGTGCGAGGGTATAGTGACACCAGTTTTCAGACCGACAGGGACAACTACCGTTCGCAGTCGGGCTGGGTCTTTACCCTAAATGGAGGAGCAGTAACTTGGAAAAGTTCCAAGCAGGAAACCGTAGCTGATTCAACGTGTGAATCAGAGTACATTGCAGCGAGCGAAGCATCGAATGAGGCAATATGGTTGAAGAACTTCATCGGTGATCTTGGAGTTGTACCTGCCATAAAGGAGCCCATGGAAATTTTCTATGATAATGAAGGAGCGGTTGCCTTGACCAAGGAACCAAGGGATCATGGTAGATCTTGACATATCGACAAAAAATATCACTTTATTAGACATCGTGTAGAAGAAGGACAACTCGTAGTGAAGAGGATATCATTAGAAGATAACCCAGCAGATCCGCTTACGAAGGGACTGAGTAGGGTTAAACACTTCTAGCATGCTAGGAGTATTGGGCTGAAGGATGATATTAGCATAGATTAGATAGTAGTAGAAACGTGTAATAGATTAATGTAATTAACATTTGATGATTAAATAAAGGAGTATTATTTATGAGTAATGTTACTGTCTTGTGTTAATTGTTTAACTATTGTTTCAATTTTTGCATGTTTTGACTTCCAAAATAATTGAGTTTATTAAGAATAATTGAATTATTCAAATTGTCCACAATCGTTCATATGTTGGAAGTAGATATGAATGAAGATTGTCATGAATCGGTGTGTAGATTGTCTAAATGGTTTTAGACATAGCAAAAGGTTGCTGCAACGTTCGTGAGTGCTTATGAACTGGTTTTAAGCATTGGAACAAACTCGCGCTTGTTGGAATCACCTTATGGAATATGATATAAAAGGGTGATCGCAAGACGATAATATCATATAGTCTTGAAACATAGATATATGGTTTGTTATTTGTTAATTGGTTGTACATTGATAATGCGAAAACGCATCAGTAACTCGGTGTTATAAAACGCATTGTTGTGTATAGTTGATTAATGAATAAGTAAATGCATATAAGTCGAAGTTTATCTGTTACTTTTATCCCAAGAGGGTAAAAGCGATATCTCGGCCGCTCGATGATTTGATTTGACTTATGTGTCGGGCCCGGTCAGAACTGAATTGATGTGTTCGATTAAGTTCTATGTCAAATGAACGGAGATCGAGAAACCAAAATGCTAGACAAATTATTCCATAGAATTGTCAACATGATATCTAACAGAGGACTATACGATCCCTTATCTAAAGGACAAGATTGATTAGATCAGAGTTTGACGACGTCTTTGAGAGCTACGATTGCAAATCGAATTGTACTTGTGCATATAGTTACTAGACTTATCCAAGTGGGAGACTGTTGGAATAGTGTCTAAGGCTACAACTATATTAGGCAAGTATTTGATCCGATTGTGCATGGTCCTTTTGGGTTGCCTTCACCATAGCAACTTGACGGGATGATTTATTATGAGAGAATAAATATTATTGATATATTATGAGAATGATATAAGGAATAATAATATTGTTATTTGATTAATATAAGTCATAAATTAATTAGAATTAATTTGGTGACTTAAAGAGATTAATTAAATAAGAGGGTATAAACTGTCAATTGTTTGATAGTTACACTTTGGGCTGTAAATCCTTGTTGGATAGGGTTGGACGATTTCTAGGGCTTGGGATAAGCCACAAATCGTCCAAGGGCTTATCTTGGAAAGGATTTGGATTGCTTTGAGTAAAGATTATCCAACTAGGGTTTAAGGGTGAAACCCTAGAAGCCTTACAAGTATAAATAGACCCTTGGGCCAAGGGAAATCGGCACCTCTGCTAAAGCAAAGAAACCCTGGCCGATTTCTATTCCCTCTCCTCTCTCTCTCAAATCATCCTCTTGCTAGTTGGTGTTTGTAAGCCATTAGAGGAGTGACATTTGTGACTCTAAAGCTCCAAGAACTAGAAGATCAAACAAGTGTTTCAAGGTATGCTTCTAATTCTGATTTTGTATTGTTCTTATACTCCATTAGTCATTAGAAGTCTTGGATCCAATGCATGTTTAATTAGAGAAACCTAAATCCAAGCATTAGGGTTTGTATGTGCACATAGGAATGTTCAGATGGCTAAAACCCATCACTATCAAGGTCAACAGTCCATGTTGACCTCAACTAGTCGAGTACCCTCAGCTACTCGCCGAGTTCCTGGCATAACTCACCAACTCGCCAAGTCACTTTAGTGACTCGTCGAGTTCCTAGTATCAGTGTCCGTAACTCCTTGGCCAAATCGCCAAGTTTTCCCTTTACAACTCATCGCATTCATACGTGTCCAAAGGTTGGGAAACCCCTAGCCGACTCGCCAGGTCACTCATCTGACTCGCCGCGCCCACGTCAATCTTCATCGGACTCGCCGAGTCGACCGTGCGACTCGTCAAGTCCCTTCAGTCCTTCATGCATACAGAGGCTTTTTAAGCCACGCTAAGGCTCCAAATTGTAGATCCATCTTCCCATGGCATGTTTATCACGTAAAGTTGCAAACTTTACGTGCATGCAAAGCTCTAAAGTCTTAAAATGACAACACCAAGCTTGTAAAGAAGTCTCACACTTAAGGGAAGGCTCATACTTGCCAAAGCTGATGACTTTATGGATCTAGAGGCCAAAGGGAGTCTAGATCTGAAGTTGCAACTTCAGATCTTGGCTCAAACACAAGAAACCTTTCCTAAAACTCACCCAAAAGAGATTAAAGATGAAATGAGCCAAGGAAACAGCTTAATACCTTCAAGAGAATGTCAACTAAAGTAGATATGTGATTCCCACAAGTTCTTGCTTCAATTTACTTGTTTTCCCCAAATGTTTCCTCGCCAAGATCCCTCTTCCAAGCTTTAACACACCAAAGAAACACACACACGCGCAATTTAGGGTTTAAGAGTGTCAATGAGCTGTAAAGGGGAGGCTGGGGGAGGCCAATGATCCTTTAAATAGGGTGCAATACCCCAGAATTTAGGGTTTTATCTGCCAGCTCCTACTCATCGAGTCCCTTCTTGGACTCAGCGAGTAGGTCACTAAAACACGTCGACCAACCCACTGCTACTCGACGATTAGGGCAACCAACTCGTCGAGTAGACCTTGAAATCAAGAAAATTCTTATATAAATTCGATACTTGAGAATTAGGGTGTTACAATTTGTGTGTGGGTATGCTCTGGGGAACTCACTAAGCTTTCAGCTTACCGCTTACGGATTTGTTTCAGGTACATCTGAGCCCAAGGGCTAGGGCAAGGTGTGATGGCGCGGCGTGTACTCTCTATCTCTCTCTCTCTCACCGATATGATATGGGACACTTTGATGTTTTTAAATAAAGTTGTAATGAATGTGGATTTGAAAACAATTGTTTTGAATTTCATGGTTTATGCAAATGTGTTTAATTAATTAAAAATAAAATTTTTCTTTAAAAATTTGGGTCGTTACACAGTTTGCACTCATTCTTATACTAGGGGACTAAAATGCAATATTAATAATACATAGGGTTACGATTGAACATACCTCAACATCAGGATGTTACACATTTTTATGGATAAGGGACCTCAAATGTGATAAGATCTAACATCCATGGCTTCTAGAGTAGACCATAATCTCAAATATGGCTTAAAAGACCCAAAACTGCATATATAACACCCTAAGTTGGATCTAGCATAAAGAACCATCAAAATGATAGTTTTTTTACCTAAAATATCTTGCGAAGATGAAGATGAATATGGATCTACAAGCTCAAGCCACTCCCAAGCAACCTCCAAGTGTTCTTCTTCTTCTACTTCACCAAAAACACCACCAAAAGTTACTTTCAAGCTCAAATCTCACAAATAACAACTAGGGTTTTCATTTTAGGGTATAGAGATATGGATGATGTTCATTAGAAGGTCCAAGGGTGTTATAAGTTGCTTAAATAGGGCACAACCCTAAATACTAGGGTTTTCCCCTGTATTACATACGTCACGCGTATTCCCACGTACGCCCCGCATATGTTGGTGAGCCCGCAATCCTAAAACGAGCTAGTACGCTAAGCATACTCAAAGAGTACACCCTGCGTACTAGCTAGCGACTAAATTGAAAGGAATTTTACATTAAGGGTTAAAAAGGAAACATGCCAAATTTGGATTTTTACAATATAAGTGTTTAGTTGATGATTCAATAGTGTTCCCTATAGATGATATTCAGGTTGATGATCGCCTGAACTACGTTGAGAGGCCGGTGGAAATTTTGATAGGAAGACGAAGTCCTTGCGCGACAAGGTGTTTCCGTTGGTCAAAGTTCAATGGCAACATCAGAAGGGTTCTTAATAGACTTGGGAACTCAAGGTAGAGATGCGAGAGCAATACCCTGAGTTATTCGCGGCATCGGACCTCAAGGACAAAGTCTGATTTAACTGGGATAGAATTGTAACACTTTGATCCAAGTATATTTCATTTATACCCTTAGTGTGAATTTTATTTGAAAAATTGGTCCCTTGGCTCTTTAAGTGAAAACCACATGGGTTGTTTAATACGTTGGGCATACATGGATGATGCCCAAACCCTAATTTTTAGAGTTTGGACCCTATTTAAGCATCATTAACTCCTCAAGATCTCTTCCTTCAACAACCTCAATCTCTCATTTCGTCCCTAGCAAACCCTAATCCTTGTATGAGCCTTTTTGAGCTTGAAAGTGTGTGTTTTGGTGTCATTAAAGCAAGGAGAAGATTGAAGAACAACCTTGGAAGGTCAAGACCACTTAGATCCATAATTGTTTTACTCTCAAGAATCATTTGGAGGTAAAAGTTCGAATTTTGATGAGTTAGTTGCTTAGATCTTGCTAGTTTAGAGTTGTGTACATTTTTGGTCCCATAGTTTAATTTAATGGAGTATGAGCTACTCCAAGTCCTTGTTATGTAGTTTTTTGTAGTTTTGAGCTCACAGATTCATAAAAATGAGAGCTTTGGCATTCTCTTTAATCCATGCAAGAGTTTTGGGGCTTTGGATAACTTTTGGACCAAGGGTTTGAGTTTCTACCCTTTTAACCTGGATCTAAAGTTTGGTGCCTTGAATTAACGAAATAAGGACTTAATGGAAAAGCCTGGATTTAGCTCTAGTACATTGGGAGTACCTGGAGGTACGTTGCGCGTACTAGGGATCGATCTATCACACCCCAAAACCGAGAACGGCAGAAACGTTCTGGGGGGGAGGACGTCATGTATTGTATCACAACAATGCAAAGTAGTAAACAAGCAACAACATCATCCATTGCATTGATAGTATAATTTTAATTACATTTGAGTTCTTTCATAGTACAATTCTACAAAAATGAATATTCAAAATAAAAGACGAGTCTTGATCGCTCCGTCTTCACAGAACTTGGTAGTCGTACCTGTCTATCCGTATCCTGGGAATACAAGTTATTTTGAAAGAGAGTATCAGCAATAATGCTAGTGAATTCATAAGTATTTATGTGACTTTGATTTGTAAAGCTGTAAAGAAAGACCTGTAAATGTTTGAAGGAAAGTTTGTACCAACGAATATGTTTGTAAGTAATTGTAAACGTTTGAAAATCCTAGAAAATCCCATATTTTCTACTAGTATAAAATGTAGCCTTCTACCAAGACTCGACTGTTTTGGTTTTTGCTTTAGAAATCCAATATTTGTTTATAAGTGGATGGTAGATTTAAAAGTCCCAAAATGAACTACCATAATGTTTTTCATATCTAAAATAGTAGATTTGTGTACAGTTATAATCGCTAAGGTATATGATAACCCCGTAAATCAACGTGTTTTTAATGCTCCATGTGAGTTTTATAACCATGCTAATGACCCAGACTGCCTGTAACAACGTTCTTTAGGCGTTGGAATGTTATGACATTTGTTACCCCAGACCTGCTGGTCTAACTGTAGCTAACAGTTTAGGTGCGGGATTGTCAATCCCGTATAGATCTATACACAAGTATCACGCTCCCCCTACAAGGGATTATGGTATATAATACAGGACTTAATAATGCATACTCGAAAGTACGTGAAATGTCTCACAAAACCTAGTATAAAATAGATTTACGTATGAAAATGTCCATTTGTTCTTGTATATGAAAATATCTCTTTGATATGGTACTTGTAGTATGTAAAATTTTATGTATATCTAGTACACTATCTGATGTAATCGTATCTCTTGTAATTGTATTGTCTTGAAATTTGTATGCCTTGTAATTGTATATAATCGTATCTCTTCATATAGTATGTAATGTATTAGTATAAACTCATTAATAAACTGACTCTTGTGTAATTCCTTGTACTTGGAATGGTAAGTAGTATATCCTAACTATACCTATTATAGTTACTACTATTGTGCATGTATAACCGAAGTATGCCTTTGCTACCCAAAGGTATTGAACCAACTGATGGAAACTTTTATGTATATATATGTATACATGATATATATATATATATATATATATATATATATATATATATATATATATATATATATACGCGTGCATTTGACAATAAAAATATAAAAGAAGTTTTGTAAAACCATTGAAAAGTTTAATAAATAAGAGATGATGACTTGATGTCAGTTTATAAAACGATTTGAAAGTAGTTTGTTTGATAAGAACAATTTTCAGTATAAGAAGACTTTTGTTTGAAATACAATTCTAACAGCGTTTGAAAAGAAACATAAAGTATGTAAGACAATTTGATAAAGAGTTTTTAACATGTAAAAATGTTTGTCGTAAACTATTATAGTTTTTCCAAAAGTTTGTTTCGTTATATAATAAACCCTAGTGAAATGCTCACTTGTTATGTAAAGTGTAACTTTTGTAGTGACATAAATGAACACACATACTCAAAGTATAAATAAAGTGTTTGGTTCGTTTATGTAAAACAACATATTTAATTTCAAGAGACAAGATGATATCGTGATAAGTTTCGCGTACGAAGGGTTCCATGTAGTGTTTATGAATCACATTTGATCTACTTGATAAAAATGAGTATTTAGTGAAACTTTGGGTTGCACACAATAATAATCGTGTGTTTACTTGTATTCCCCCCCTTAAAAGCGTATATAAAAAGTATTGATAACACATTTAAAAATGTAGTTTATAGGGGTATGAACTCACCGAAGAAAGTGCGTGATTTGAAGAAAACGAGATTTTCCCGTGCGGCACCTCGACCGGAAAGTGACGAGATTCTCGAGAATCTCGGGGCTTCGAGATGTTGTCGGCACGAAAAACGAGGTGAAATTGTGAGAGAAATGAAGGATTTTAGCAAAAGCAGCCGGCACCCTCGCAATCTATTTATAGGAGCTGGAGGTCCTCGGTACGCTGGGCGTACTTCGGACTTACGCGGGGCGTACCTCGTACGTTGGGCGTACTCCGAGGGTACGCTGGGCGTTCGCTTGCATCACTGCTGACCACATCCTCAGGCTAAGTGTCTGGTCGACGTGGACGATCCGGAGCCTAGTATCCGAGTACGCTGGGCGTACGAGGGTACGCAGGGCGTAAATCGTTTCGGTGTGTGTGCCACGAACTTGTAAAATCCGTAACTTTCGCATACGGGCTCCGTTTTTGACGTTCTTTCTATCCACGCGAAGGTGAGAAAATACTCTACAACTTTCATTTAGACTCCGTCAGCTAATTTTGACTTTATTTTTAATTATATTTTAATTAATAGGCCGGGACACGATAACTTCGTTAAAAATCCATAACTTCTTTATCCGACGTCCGTTTTCGTTTGTCTTTTTACCATCGAACTACTATTGTCGAGACCTTCCACTCTCGTTTAAGTTGTGTCGGCTAAAAATCGCTCGATTTTTATTTCGAGTTTTTAGCTGTCTACCGCTGTTACGAAACTTAGAAAATTTGTAACTTCTTCATACGAGGTCCAATTTGGGCGATCTTTTTATGCACGCTCACCGTTTAACGAAATCTACGACTTTTGTTTAGATATTTAAGGCTAAAAATTATTGTATTGAAACTTTGCGTTTTTCGCTTAATCGGTGTTGCCGGGTTTCGTCGCGAATCTTAGATTGGTCATAACTGCTTCGTTATAACCCGGATTTTTGTGTTCTTTATATGTACGAAAACCTTGATACAATTCCTACCACTTTATTTAACCCAAATAATATTTTAGTAAAGTTATATTTTGGCCTAAATTTGAGTGGTGTTACATTATATTGTCTCAAAATGTCGGGTTGTCACACGATCCCTCGTTTCGGAAAGGCACCCTCTACGTTGGGCACAGAGGGAGTAGGCAAGGCGTACTCAGCCCAAAAGGAATCTTTGACTTTGTTTAGCATGACATTGACTAGGATTTTAACCAAGTTTGACTTGGGGGAATTTTGGGTATTTTGATCAGTAATTTGAGATTAGGTTACTACTTGTGGTATAGGTGACCTATAGAGTTGGCATTTGGAGCAGCGTTCTTTTTTGCTATCATTAAGACGGTGAGGTGAGTTTCTCCTCATTGTACTCGTGGGTCGAAGGCACCAATTCCGGACCACTAGGTTATGTATCCTGGTATATAGGATGATGTTATGTTGATTATATGTTAGATTGGTAGATCGTTATTGTCACCTGTACTTGCTAGTTATATGTTTATCGGCTATATATGTCGACATAGTGTGGTTGTGTGGAGGTTCTACAACTTTCTGGTATAAGGCAACAAACCCAGGGCAATCTAATCAGGAGATTTTGGGCTAGAGTGGAAATCCAACCGGGAAGTTATAGGCCATGGAAATCTAACCGAGATGTTGTGTACCAATATGCAATATGTGTAGCAATCCAACCGGAAGGTTGTAGGCTAGAGTGAAGATTTGTATTTGATCGGATACACTTCAACTATGAACAAGAAAAGTAAAACCAGTCTAAGCAAAATAATCAACAAAAAGTAAATAACACAAAAGTTCTCAAATTGTTCCTTTCACCAAGAAAAGAGGTTTCGTCTTCATCAAGAAGACGGGTTTTTCATAAAGATGATTGACAAAAAGCCAAGATAACTAATCTACGACTACTACATTAGGGTTTGCCCTAATGTTGTATATATACTAATCTATACATGTATATCCCTTGATTGAAGGGATTGTGTCTAATTTACACTAATGATCATATCCTTATAACCAAGATTACAGATCTAATATTTTTTCTATATTTTTCTATAATAACTGCCGAATATAGAAAAGATTACAATCATACAACTATACTAAAATTGACGTTGTTGAACTTGAGATATTGGCGTTCATGACTTGAAGACGTTGACGCTGATAGATCAACATATCATGTGTTTGAATCATCAGATCATAAGGTGTGACCTTACAATCTCCCCTATCTGATGATGTCAAAACTAAACTGCTATTGATATATAAGTAGAATATGGAAGCTTTTGGAATGTGCTCCCCCTTAAAATAATAATGAAATCTTGATTCTTGCAGTTCTAACAAATGCTCCCCCTAAGAAGATGAATTGTAGAATACGGCGGACAAATATATTTGAAATAACCTTGAGCTAAGCTTGAACTAATAACGTTGCCATCAACTTGACTCGACTCCCCCTTAGAATGTGCTTTTCTTAGTTTTTCTTCTTTACCAATATTTTCTCCCCTTTTTGACATCAGCAGCTAACGTTAACAGACTAGAGTTTCACCATGTAGCCTAGTAATATTGTGATGTCTCCTGATAGCATGGGATTAAACTACCATTCACTGACATAGTGTTGCAAGATTTCATCAATGTATAGTGTCATACGCTGAATCATAAATCTCTTTTATTAGAAGAGAGATCGAAAGAGTGGATAGGTGTGTGTAATATATCATGGACAATGATATACCCATCGGCACAGATTTGTCAAGCTCTCATCAGCGTATGGTACATTATGTTGAATCATAAAGCTTTAATGAAGAATATAAGGGCAAGAATGGATTGATGCGTGTGATAGCCTATGGTACATAGCCTAACCATTGGTATAGACTTTTGAAATTTTATCAGTGTTTAGTTTTACACAGTGAATCACCAAGCTCTGTTAAGAATAAAAAGGAGAGAATGTATTGTTTAGGCACACTAAGGTGAAATCAGCATGAACCATTACTAATTTAACTCATCAACATGAAGCGGTTTAAACTTATGTATCATATAGTAAGTTTCAATTTAGAATCAAGTATTCACCGTTAATTCACACTGGTACCATGTCTACCTCAAACTAGGAGGTCAGGGACATGAACAACCCTTTGTCATTTAAGGACCTGACAAGTATCTCTTATGTTGATGACTATGCAATCAGGGTAAGCCATTAGGTTTTGCTCAATGTTTCAGTAGAACATGAGACTTGATGCATAAGACAAGCATGCTTCAAGGTTTCATTCTTGCTGACTTGAATTGGAGATTTTCAAGTCTGTTATTTCTTAAAATATTTACGTCCTAAGTCCTTTGTTCCAGATACTGAAGCATTAAGATATGTAATTTTTTCTTGACTAAAGAAGCTTATGGGTTCACTATTGGAATATCCTACCAGCTCATATGATTGGGTTGTTTACCATTAGATTTTGAGCCAAAGATATCTGCTTTTTCAGAAGTAGCATTTTCTGAATTGAAACTTTCCATTGTGGGGCATTCAATAGAATTTTCAACTGGAGAGTTAAATTTGGAAGATCATGGGATGATGTGAATTGCAATGGGATGCTTGAGAATGAAGTGGTAATTACATCAGGACCGCAAGTTACCACCTCTTCTTGATCCTCATTGTCTCCAGTGAAAAGACTTGGGTCACATTGCTATAACTCTGGTTGAGTACTGGGACTCATGATTTGTTTGTTCATTTAATCATAACCAAGACCATATTTGATCCATGATGGTTTTGGTCCGCTGAGAATGGCATGTGAGTTCTCTTCAAGAAGGGTTTTGGATGCCTTATAACTATTGATTTTTGTGTTGATCTGGGCGTACATCTCACGATTATATTTTGTGATGTCAAGGTTGATTCAACACAATTTCATATTGTTCAACTGATATAAGATGTGCCTCAGTTTTGATTTCAAGGTCATTTTTTAACTCAACCATTTTACATTTCAATTCTTCAAATCTAAACTGAGTGGCGATCAGATTGTCTTTGTAGTAATTGAAACGATATTCAACATTAGCAACATATTCTTTGATTATTTCATAAATGTGGTCAATGTCATCTAGAAAAGGCTCAATAGTTAAACGATTATCACGAAGAATGAAATGTACCTTCTAAACAACATGTTGATGGAGAGGAGAAGACTCTTTTTCATCATCAACCATGAAGTAGAAATAGTTCTTGTAAGCTTATGTTTCTTCTATTTGATCTGATTCATCATCTGTTCCCCAGACTTCCACACTTGGAGTCTCCATGACCATGAAAGCTTTGTCCTTTGATTTCTTTTTCAGTTATTCAACTTTCTGAAGGTAGTATGCTTCATATTTGACCGTCTTGTTCTTCATTTTTCAATCTTTAGCAAAATTATTCTCACCTTGAAAGTTATGGCACCTAATCACTTCATCTTCATCATAAGACTTCGACTTGTTATCATTAATTCTTATGTTTGACCTCTGGGAATCAGAATTTGAATTCTGAAAATTGTACTTCTGTTGGATGGAGGAGTTTTGAGAGTTGGAGCTCTGTTGATTGTTGTTCCCTCATTGGAAGTTTCCATAGTTTTGATGATAGTGTTGGGGTTGCTGATAACTTTATGCTCTGAAGTTCCCAGTTGGCTTTTTCACAAACTTCTTGAAGTTTGGATTGAACTTGGTTAAGAGTGCCAAGCATTCTTCATACTCATTTTCCTCATTGATTTGAGGTGATTTCATTGTGGTTCCAATGAAATCTTGGTGATATTCCATGTACCCATTTGCTATTTGAAGAGGTTGTTGATTTGACATGTAAGGATTCTCATTGTACTGTTGAGCCATACTTGAACTTTGATAAGGATACGCTCCATACCCTTGGTTAGCAAATTGATTAGCAAAATGGTTTGGGATTTGATTATAATTTGCAATCAAGTTTTGAGAATGATTTGCCATGGTTGTTGAATTTCCCATGACAAGACCTCGATTATTAAAGGGGGTTCCTTGAGTTAGCTTGTTGAATTTAGGCTCGTGTTGTTGAAGTTCAGCATACAAATCAAATAAAGACATTGTATCTAGGTTGATTGAAGTATGTAACATGATCATGTGCACTGTGTCCCATTTAGGAGATAGATTGTACAAGAATTTCATATTGAAATCCTCTTGCGATCTTTCACCTTTGAGCTTTTTCACCCTATTGACATCAATGTTGTACCTGGAATATGTATCAAAGAGAGTTTCATTAGGTAACATTTTGAAGTTTTCCATGTCTAACAAAGCAACTTTCTTCCTATTTGCAAGAATCTTGTCAGTTCCCTCGAACTGTTTCTTAAGTGCATTCCATACATTGAAGGGTGTGCCCTTATCTTCATCAAGAAGTTGCTCATAGATGTCATGAGGAATTATATATAAGAGCTCTTGCATTGCTTTAGCCTCAAATTTCTTAATTTTTCTTTCATAAAGTTTAGTAGCAGGAGAAACAGATCCAGAAATGACTTTAGAGGTTTCAGGAGAAACATCGACTTCATAAACTTTGGTGTCTCCAATGAATTCTACGGGATATTTCCCAGTGGAAATGAAGGTCCATATGTCAGATTCATGTGCCAAGATTGTGTTCATTCAGAATTGAAGAGAGGTGATCAACTCGGTCATGAATGAATGAGTCCTCATTAAAGGAAACATGAATTGTTTCTTCAACAATTTCCCTTGAAATATTAAATACTCTGAAAGCCTTGGATACCTTGGAGTATTCAAGGAATACTCCTTCATCAGCTTTAGCCTCAAACTTCGAATGTTGATCACTTTGTTTCAAGATGTAACAAACACATCCAAACACATGAAAATAAGAGATATCTGGTTTTATTCCTTTCAGTAGCTCATAAGCGGTTTTCCCATGTCGTTTAACAATAATAGACCACTTTTGGGTATAACATGGTAAATTGACAGCTTTAGCCCAAAATGACAATGAAAGATTAGCTTCAACAACCATAGTTCTTCCAACTTCAATGAGAGTCACGTTTCTTATTTCTACAATACCATTTTTTGGGGAGTTCTAACAACCGAGAAGTTCTGATAGATTCCTAAGACATAGCAAAAATTTGTCAGATAAGAGTTCTGAATTCAGTTCCATGATTACTACGCAATTGCTTCACTTTGTGGTCACAGAGGACTTCCCATTGCTTAATGAGAGCAATGATTCCATCAGCGGCATGACTTTTTGTCACACCCCCGAACCAGACGGCAGAAACGTCCGGGGGCTTGTGCGTGACTTCATGTTGAAATATCATTACAGTGAATATAAATGAAACATAACATCATCATTACCATGCATAGTATAATACAACTGCCATTGTTTACATCAAGTACAATCTTTTAAATAACATGACCAAAACATTCAATGTATCATGTTTAACAGTACACAAAACAAAATCCCCTATTCTTGTTGATTCTTCTGCTTAACGAGTCCCTGCGAATACAAGTTATTTTGAAAACGTCAACATATATAATGTTGGTGAGTTCATAAGTATATTTGAGAAAATGATTTGTATAACTTTGTAATCACAAGAAAATCTTGTATTTTCTTAAAATAGTTTGGTATGTTTATGTCTGATCTTGTATTAATGCATGTGTGTTATTGTTTAATAGAATGTCAAAAGTGATTGAAGAGAATGTAAATAGAATGTCCCCGGACAACCCGATGTTGCCTGTAAAAGAAGAATAGTTAATGATGTCGTACCAACACTGAGGCTAAGTACTAGTGTGAATAAGTTTCTAAGTAATCTAATCATAAAAGAAAATAGATAATGTTGTCGTACCAACACCGAGGTGGGGGTACCAGTGTGAGTAAGTTTCTGAGTAATCCAACATAAAAGAAAATAGTCTTCCGAACTTCATAACGTTAATTCCTCTAAGTGAGCCGTCATAACCATACTAAATAATGACAATTTCGCTTGTCTTGGCATTTGTGAACGCCGACTGAAAAATAAAATAAGGTTATAGTCATCCTAGACCGATGTAGTCTAACTGTAGTGAACAGCTCAGGTGTGGGGTGTCATCCCCGTATAGATCTATACACAAAACCCCGCTCTCCTTCTAAGAGACTCTGATTATAACTATAGGCTACGATCGAACACTTAATAGGTGTCAACCGACAAAAACTCACTAGATCCTTAATCGAATTTACGCGAAGATAAATGTATAAAACTCATTCCAGGCCCAACGAACCATGTAAGTGAGCCACTGGGGCATCGCTAAACATGTGATTCGTTTTAATACCTAATATGAATAAGATTATATAACATGGGCCCAAAATATATGTAAAAGGACAGCTAAGGCCCATTTCACATGTAAGGTATTTATAGGCCCAAATAGCACGCAATTAGTATACAAAACCAATCAAACATATAAATGGGTCACTAAGGCCCAATAACATAGAAATGATCAAAATTAATCTGTTTGTTAGTTTATTGTTGGTTTTGGTTCAAGTATTCACTAAAATAGCATAAAAGGCCCACTTTTTGTCAAAATGACGTTCTTGGCCCAATAAGCCAAAAATTTACAATTAAGGCCCAATTTTTGTAAAAATAACACTTTAGTCCCCATTTTGTTCAAAACTTTTGTTTATGACTAGTTTTTGGTAAAAATAACATTTTAAACCCATTTTTGTCAAAAATATCATTTTTGGCTTTATTTTTGTGAAAACACATATTTTTCTGGTTTTTGGCTTTTCTGACCTAGTTATTGAAAATTTTGTAGAAAAATCATCGTAAGTCGAAATTTGGATCTGTAAATTCTGGAAGTTTGGAAATTTTTCTACTTTGTTCACAATTTTTCTCATAATTTTTAATGGCCTCTAACAAGTGTGAAATTGCTCACCTTCACAGGCTGGTCCGGAATTATTTCAAATCCGATAGGCAGTTTTGTAAAATACGCCAAAAATTGTAGAAATATCATATGAAAACGTGAGAGTATTCATTTTAAAGTTATAAACCTGAAAATTTTGCATGTAAAACACTTGTGAAAAATATTATTATTAAGTTGATCAAAACAGTCCGAGATTGGACCAAAACTTTTCTGTCAAGGGCTGATTTATGAGTCTAGTTTATAGATCTTTGAACACAACACTCATTTTTGCTATTTTAAGTGTGTAAATCCCAGATCTACAAATTTACATGTATTATATGTGATAACACATACTTTTCTCAAGGTTTTCATGTAGATCCAAGTGATAAACTTAATATTCTTATCATATTTTTAGATTTATCAAGTAAATAGCACATAATCAACAAATACGTTATGAAAAACACACATATTCATGCATATACACATATATCTACATAAATCAACTTGTATTCTCCCCCAAAACCAAGTAAAAATCGAAAATAGGGGTATGAACTCACCTTGGGGTGATGGATCGGTTTTGAAGAAGAAGAGGCAGAAGACGGTGTTGTTTTTGGCTTTGCTTGTTTCTTTGATGGGATTCTCGAATTCTAGGAAGTTTTAAGATTATGATTCAAGAAAATAAGGTGGTAAGAAGAGTGATTTAAGAGTAAAGATGTGAGAATCCAACTTAGGTTTGTAAAGATCTTACATAATATGATGATCTTGAAGAAAAACCCTCTTGAAGTATACTCTAATTCTCGAAAATTTGGAGGAGAATGTAGGAGTGTTATTGTGAGCTTTCCTTAAGAGATTTGTAAGTAAAATGTGTGGTGAAGGCCCTAATGGCCGTGAGTAATAAAGAGGAGAGGGGAAGAGAAATTTTTGCATGGAGGGTAAAGATCTCACGGATGTTTGTGATATTCTAGAAGTATGTTAGACATGATGAGTTCGAAAACTCTTTGATCGATTAGATCTTTGTAACAGGTAAATAAATAAAACAGAAACAGTAACGTAAAAAACACAAGTATGGATCTGAATGTGTCGAATGATTTGATTAACTCAACCCTCAGCAAAGCTCGATGAAGAACTTCCGCTATAGAGGATTCTAGAGTTACAAAAGATAAGAACTTGTACGCTATCAAATCTCTATCAATCTTACGTTAAGAATGCATGCAAGCATCTATATATAATAAACCCTAAACAAAACTCACGGATGGACAGGCCCATACCGAAGACAAAACTTGGACTAGCTAACGAGCCCAAAAGACGCAACACTAAACTGGACCTAACAATCTCCCCCTTTGCGTCAATTTAGAGCGAGACTATCATTTCTTCTTGCTTGGACCAGCTGCTGGAACCTTCTTGGTTGTATCAAACAGACGAGAGATAAGTGCGAGAATAGTCTGTCTGAAGCAAATGTACCATTGAATCATATCATCAAAGTACTTATTGTCATCCGCCGAATTCTGCTTGCACCGATGAATGATCCCTAAGACATGTTCCAGACATGCAGTGGTATAGAGATGTTTTCTGCCAAAGCGAACATGCATTTTTGGCCTTCGTTTCTGGTAAACATAACGGAGTTTCTCTTCGGGTCTATCTTTCCCATCTGCATCATGTTTAGGTCACTTGCTGAGCCAACAAGAGATATGGTAGGCTTTTTCTTGAATACCTTCGCTATCTACTAATCCATCTTGGCAACTTCCATGATGTAACAAACAAGCATCCTCTTGAAGTGGTCGATGATCGGACCATATTCTGCTTCATTGGTAAGAAGGATGTTGTGCAAAATAATCCATTCGTGTGGATTCAAGTTGGGAAGATCAGCAAGCGAGATGGCATGTTTAGTCTTGGCAGATCCTCTCAGCACCTTAAACTGAACGTTGGTGAAGTTTCCTTCCTTATACGGCTTTAGAACCCGAACATTGATAATCTTCTGAGCGCTCCATGTTTGGTACTGTGGTTGAGCGGCCCTCAGATAGAAATCGACTAAGTCCCTATCAACCTTTGGATGAGGATGAGGGAACTCAGCAATGTTGTCAAAGGCATGGAATACGAACGCCTTTCGGGTTAGTGGCATGTCGAACTGAGAATCGACAGTATTAGAACGATCTAGAGAGATCACCGGTTCTAGCCACAAGATGCTTGGAGTTTCTATGGCTTCTTTCAGCAACTTCTCAAGAGTCCAAGGAGGAAAGAGAGTTTTCCTGCTCTCGAGAAGGCCGTGAGCTTCTTTCTGTCTTCTTTCGGCTTCTTCAGCCTCTCTAGCTACACGAGCGCTGATGTCAGCATCTTTATCTCGACCTTGCTTCTTCAGAAGGTCGGCAATGGTCTCCTTATCTTCATCAACGCTCTCTTCAGCAATTTGCTTGCCCTTGTCTTTAACACCCGAACCTGAGGCTTGGCCTGTAGGAGGAGGTTCGGTTGTTTTGGTTGCTGTTGAAGTAGGAGGCGGTTAAGACACATTTTCTTTTTCTCCCCCTTGTTTCGGAATGGACACGAAAGCAAGGAGCCCTTCAATCTTGCTCAGGAAAGAAAGGGCAGGAGTAAGTTTTTCTGCAAGAGTTCGCCTCACAGAATAGTTGAGTATCGGGTCATGTGCTTCCAGGATGTTTGAAATGGCTACGTGGACATCCGAAACACACGAAGACACAATCTCTCTTTCAGATCGAAGAGACTCGATCTCCTTTTGAGAATTGGAGAGTTGAAGACTCTTGACCTTTAGAGTAGTGGTCTTTCTGGCAAGAGCGTCCATGAGAGAATTTTCAGCAGCAAGATCCTCTTGGAGCTTGGTCAGTCGCTCCTCAAGCGTCGCCTTAAACGCTGAATTGTTGTCTGAGAGAGTCTGACGAAGAGAAGCAAACGACGTCAGTTCGGATGCAACTGAGGTAGCCAGCTGGTTGACAATTGGTTCCAGCTTCGTTTTGGTGGCTTCAGCATTTTCCTGTAATGACTGTAACAAAGAACAAGCATCAGTGAATAGTTTACGACTTTTTCGGTCGCTGCCTCATAGGCTTTGGTTGAGGCATCAATGGCTGCAGTGGCGGAGTCTAGAGAGACTTGATGAGCTTTGGAAAAAACACCAACAATTTTCTGAATGGCAGCTTCAGAGATGGTAGACTGAGATGAAGAAGAGGAGGCGATGAGCGAATCGATTTTATCGTGAAGCTCCTTGAGATGCCTCTTGGTAACGGGAGCATCATCATCGTCGTCACTCTGTACTTGAAACGGATTGTAATAGACCGAATCAAATGTCATATCCTCCCCGCCGAGGAATGGTTCTTCGTCCTCTGCTGCTTGAGCAGGAGATGAGGGTGGTGGTGAGGGCGGAGGCTCGGTAGTTGTAGTAGGTTTGGGTTGAGTTGTATGTTCGGTAGTTGGTGGGGGTTTGGGTGCGTCAGTAGGAACCCCTGTATCAGATACATTGGTTCTTACTTCTGCGGTGGTGGTGGTTGCTTCGGTAAAGATGGGAGGGGGTACTGGGATGGAGGTGGATGGTATTTGAGTGGTGGAGGTTATGGGGGGAATGGAAAAAGGAATGGTAACGGGTGGAGAAGAGATAGGAGAAGTGGAAAACTGAACTTCTGGAGTAGGCGATCGTGGTGGAGTATTACCACGAGGAGATCCGTCAGAGGCCGAACTCTCTTCCTCAGATTCGCTTAAGGAGGAAGCGATTATCAGCTTACGCCTTGGCTGGGTTTTTCTCTTCTTCAGCGGAGGAGACTGAACAGTCTGTGTAGTTTTACGCTTCTTGGGAGAAGGGCCTTTCGCTCCCTTGCCAACCTGCTTGTCATTGCCTTTGTCATTCTTCTTTCCCCTTGGAGCAGGCTTGTCAGCTTCATGGATGGACTTGAGCATCTCAGGAGTAAGTTCTCTCGGACCAAAGCGACAAAACTCCTTGTAGGTTTTAATGATTTGGCTGTCGGCAGGAACATCTCCATACATCGACTCAGGGATAGAGCCAATGAAGTGAAACTTGGATGCGTCGGAGACAATGATCTTCGTGGTATGGAAAGTACCAATCGAAGACATTGGAGAACCAGCAACAATGGGGACGTGGTACTTGTCCATCACCCATTTTGTAATGAGAGTCCAAAATCAAGCATAGGAAATCTCGGAATGCCGAGAAGTAGAAGACAGACTCTGAATGAGTTGTTGCCATAGGACCGACCCATAGTCCAGGTTGATACCATTATAGACCCCATAGAGAAGTGTGATGAACAGACAACTTGCACCGTCTGATCCAGCACTGCGTTCAGACAGCCCCTTGAACAACACTATAAACAACCCATTCCATTGAGGAGGTAGGCACGATTTCTTGAACTTCGTAACCGTTGTCAGCACCTCAGTATACCCCATGTTGTAGAACATAGAGAACATGTGACCCACCAGAATCGATTCAGGGTTAACCCTAGTTGAATCAGGTTCAAACCCTAAAATTGAGCAAAACCTCTGCTTGGAGATTGACGCCTTGTGATCGAGCACGTCGAAGAAGATCCTGTCGACTGCCTTGTCGTAATGAGCAGTGGCGAAAATCTGAGATAAGAACTCCATAGGAACTGCTTCAACTTTGGTGAGAGCAGGAGCACTCGGTGAGTACTTGAGGCATTCGATTATCGGGAACATGAAAGCATCATAGACCTAAGGAGTAAGATCGATGATCAAACTCTGTTGGGGACGAATCGGGAGGATGTGGGAAGTGGCATGAACTGATGATGAATCCGCCATTGTTGTGAAGAAGATGGGAGAGATGATGAACAGTAGAATACTTGAAGGTTTTCTTGCTCTCTGAAATATGGGTGCAGTAAAGAGGTAAACAATGGTTGAAGTTACATTTTATACTGTGGGTAGAGGAGAAAGAAGAATCAGTCCCAAATCTTCGAGGGAAATACGAAGGGTTTTTCGGAAGTGATTGATGCGTGACAGTTGGTATCACCGATGATTACGCATGAAAGAGAGTGTCAGTCCCGATTCACACGCCTTCCCATCAGGTGCCGTTTTTAAATGAAACGGTTCCACTTCGCACGCCTGGCCTTCAAGCGTCGTTTGAAAATCAAATCGATTGGACTCCCGCCTGAGTCAGCATCTTATCCTTTTAGATTAAACGTCATCTTAAAGCAAAATTGACCACGTGGATCAATATTAACCACAACTCCCTTATAACTGCAAATCCCATTTAAACATTATGCCGTGTAACTAATGAAACCAAAATTTTGGAAAATCAAAAAGATTTTCGTGCTTAGTGTGTAAAAGAACAAGAAATAAAGCAACACATATGAGGGATTTTGTGATGTTAGTAAAGACACGAAACAAAGGATCCCGGGCACGAATCTCTTCCTTCAAAGTCAAAAGAGACTTAAAAGTGTTTGTATGGTTTCCCGTTGAATAACGATCAGACACTTATTGAGAAGTGTTGAAAGGATTCTTTTAATCAGACTAATTTGGGTGGCTTTCGCTTCAATTCAAAATTCCTGATCTTGATATAAGACAAAAATCGAACGAAGTACTTGTGAGACCAATGCAGTCTATTGAACAAGTAGGTTTGAAATAATTTAAGTGGCTAGATAAAACAGTTTACGTAAAATCTCAAAAAAAATTTAAAACTGGATTCCAAGGGAAGAAATGTTATAGGACTTAACAATTTCATAGGAATCACACAAAAGGAAATTAGAGATTTGACTTTCCATCCTCATTGATAAATCCGTCAATTCGTTAGTGAAATCTTAGAGCAAAATTGATTGTTCACCGTCAATGCATAGTAGGTATTGAATTGTGGGTTTCACTTAGTACGTAGTGACACGAAGCTAAGATCATAAACACAGAAATTGTGTAACCATAAACCTCAGTGGTAATTTCTAAGAGTCTCAAGGGTTACGTTTATGAAGCGAATGAGATGGAGAAAAGTAGTGTAGATGGTTTAAAGAAACCAAAGTACCTCTGCTGTTAAAATAAGGACCAAGCAGAAAACTCTTATCTCATGTGAGAAGAGAGTCAGGTAGCTCATGATTAGAATAAATATGAAAGCCTAATTGGGAAGACACGGTTTGTATGTACCAAGTCAGTAAGGTTATTATTCAGAATCAGGTGAGGCTTTGGACACATACAGCAGCATGCTTCTAGGGACACTTAACTAATGAAATAATTCCCCACAAACAGCCACACAAAAATATAAGACACAAAACAAAAATTATCGAACTAATAAAAAAAATGTTTTTGGAGTTTTTGATTAAAAAAAATTTAGAATTTTTGATTTAAAAAAAATGAGACACAAAAAAATTTTTGGATCCGAACCCGAGCGTTCGGTCTATTTCGGTTGCGAAAAAAAAATAAGTTTGAAAAAGAAAAGAACTTTGAAAATAAGTGAAATGAATTTGAGAAAATGATACAAAAGGTTTACAACCAAATAAACTACCTTAGAGTGATAAGCGAAGATCAGATGATAGGACCGAACCCGAGCGTTCGGTTCATTTCGGTATACCAGAACAAGACCCGAACCCGAGCGTTCGGTTCATTTCGGCACACATGAGACCCGAACCCGAACATTCGGTCTATTTCGCTTCCAACTTTTAATCTTGAGAAGTAGTCTTTGGTACTGACTCCGAATCCATCATCCCTAGCCCTTGTAGAATTTTATTGAAAGATGCTTCAGGAAGAGCTTTGGTGAAGATGTCAGCCAGTTGATCAGTGGTTCGAACAAAGTGAATTTCGACGTTCCCATCTTCCACATGATCCTTAATAAAGTGATACCTCAGTGCTATATGCTTGGTCTTGGAATGTTGCACTGGGTTATGACAGATCCTAATTGCACTTTCTGTATCGCAATATAGCGGGATCTTTTTCATATTGAGTCCATAGTCCCGGAGCTGGCTTTGGATCCAAATCACTTGAGATGTACAGGAGGCAGCTGCGATGTACTCTGCTTCGGTTGTAGACAGAGATACACATGTTTGTTTCTTTGATTGCCAGCTAACCAACTTCCCGTCTAGGAATTGGCAGCCTCCAGTGGTGCTTTTCCTATCTAAACCACAACCTCCAAGGTCTGCATCTGAGTAGGCTTGAACAAAGAAACCTGAGTTTGATGGATACCATAAACCGAGAGAGGTGGTTCGTTTCAGATATCGGAGTATGTTTTACACTGCAAGCATATGTGGTTCACGAGGATTCGCCTGAAATCTAGCACAGTAACACACAGAAAACATTATATCAGGCCTGCTAGCAGTGAGGTACATCAAAGAACCAATCATCTGGCGATATAACGTTATATCGACTGCCGGTTTTTCCAAGGATTGTGTGAGCTTGGTGCCGAATGCCATTGGAACTTTAACCTTTGAGTCTCCCATCATGCCAAATTTAGCAAGAAGAGTCTTGGTGTAAGCTTCATGGTTTATAAAGATGCCTTCGGGTCCCTGTCTAATATTTAAACCAAGGAAAAAGTTAATCGGACCCATTGAGCTCATTTCAAATTTAGTCCCCATCAGATTTCTAAATTCAGCTGTTAAGCTAGGATTCGTTGAGCCAAAGATGATATCATCGACATAGATTTGAACAATCATAAGGTGGTTACCTTCCTTCTTACGAAAGAAGGTTGGGTCAACCGAACCTTGTTTGAATTTTGACATCTTTAAAAACTTGGTTAGCGTTTCATACCATGCCCTAGGTGCTTGCTTCAGACTATAAACCGCCTTGTCCAGAATATAACAGTGATTGGGGTACTTTTCATTAACAAATCCAGGAGGTTGCTCCACATAAACTGTTTCTTCAAGTTCTCCATTCAGAAAGGCGCATTTCACGTCCATTTGGTAGACCTCAAAGTTCTTGTGTGCAGCACAGGCCAGAAATATTCGAACAGATTCCAGCCTCGCTACCGGAGCAAAAGTTTCCTCATAATCGATTCCTTCTTCCTGGTAATATCCTTTCACCACGAGACGAGCTTTGTTTCGAATCACATTACCTTCCTTGTCCATTTTATTTCTGAACACCCATTTGAGACCAACAACTGAGGCATCTTTAGGAGTTGGAATGAGGCGCCATACTTTGTTTCTTTCGAACTCGTTGAGTTCATCTTCTATAGCTTGAACCCAGTCAGAATGATCAAGAGCCGTATTTATTGTCTTCGGTTCAACTTTTGATGCGAAAGAATTATACATTCAGAACTCTACTTTGGAGAATAGAGATGTTTGTTTTGCCTTCAGTTGAGATCGGGTGAGGACCTTTTCAGAGACATTACCCACTATCTGAGATACAGGATGATCTCTGGTCCATTTAACAAGAGGAGGATAATTTGGATCATAGGATGGATCCAATTCAGCATTCACCATTTCTTCCAATTCAGATTGACTATCGTCATCGTAGAACATATCGGCATTCTCCCCCTCGACTGATGAGCTTTCCGGTGTAGCTGGACTTTCTGGTGCTACAGAACTTTTGGGTATTGATGAGCTTTCGGGTGCTGTAGAGCTTTCGGGTGGAACTGGAATAGAATTCTCCCCCTCAATTTGTGAGCTCGGTTGTTTTAAAGAAGGTGGATTCTCCCCCTCAACTGAAGCACCTTGCTTAGGAGGTTCGTTTGGAACTTGTTCTCCTTCACCCATTCGTTTGGCTGCTTCTTCGACAATTTGCTTCAGACGGTCGACCTTGTTATCTGCTGACTTGGCCTCCGAGAGAGTAGCTTTCTCAGGTTCATCGAATAGTTCCACAAACTGATCGAACAGATTAGCAATCGAAGCCGTAACTTGACCAGTTTGAGTAAAAATCTCTCCAATTGCTTCTTCAGTAGCTTTTAGCTTTTTAACGTAGTTATCATCGAAAGTCACATAATATGTTTCTTCGATCTTCCTAGAGCGCTTATTTAAGACCCAGTAAGCTTTTGAAGTAAGAGAATATCCTAAAAAAATTCCTTCATCAGCTTTAACGTCAAACTTGTTACGATGTTCTTTAGAGTTGAAGATGAAGCATCGTGAGCCGAACACATGGAAGAATTTTACGTTCGGCTTCCTGTTATTGATGATCTCATAAGGAGTAAGAGAGAAACGCTTGTTGAGATAAGACCGGTTCTGTGTGAAACACGATGCAGCAATAGCATCAGCCCAGAAATATAACGGAAGAGAAGCGAAACTTAGCATCGTTCGGGCCGCCTCACACAAGGATCGGTTTCGTCTTTCGACAATTCCGTTCTGTTGAGGTGTATAGGGAGCTGAGAAGTTGTGACTGGTTCCTTTTTCTGCCAAAAAGTCTTCAAATTCAATGTTCTTGAACTCCAGTCCATTAACGCTCCTGATGTTGCGAACGACTTTTCTCAGTTGTACTTCAACCTGCTTAATAAACATCTTTAGCTTAGGAGTAGCCTCAGATTTGTGCTTCAGAAAGAATACCCATGTAAAACGTGAGAAATCATCAACAATAACAAGAATATACTTGCTACCGCCAATGCTTTCGATAGATGATGGACCACACAAGTCAATATGAAGCAACTCAAGTGGTTCAACAACTTTTGTGTTTATAATGGATGGGTGACTTTGACGACTTTGCTTCCCTATTTCACACGCAGCACATAAATGTTCTCGATCAAAGTTGAGCAATGGGAGACCCCGAACATGACCTCCTGTGACAAGCTTGTTGATATCTTTGAAGTTGAGATGTGAGAGCCTTCGGTGCCACAACCAGCTTTCGTCAGAATGAGCTTTGGATAATAGGCATATAGCTGGATTTCCTTTGATTGGTTTGAGATTGAGAGGAAACATTTCGCCTTTGCGTTCTGATTTGAGAATTACCCTTTTTGATTTCTTCTCTATGATTTCTGAACCTTCATCATCAAATGAAACTTTGAGACCGGTGCCTCCTACCAGTTGAGACACACTGATGAGATTATGTTGTAGACCTTCAACATATGCCACCTTTCTTATTGTGAAGTCTCCATTGGTTATCATCCCATAACCCTTTATTGTTCCATAGGAGTTGTTGCCGAATTTGACATTCCCACCATTCTGAAGAGATCGAAACTCCCTTAGCTCCTCCTTCCTCCCTGTCATGTGACGTGAGCAGCCACTGTCAATGTACCATTCTTCGTCGAACTGCTCGTCACTTATAACCTGCAAAAATTAAGCAGATTTAGGAACCCAAAGTTTCTTGGGTCCACGTGAGCCTTTCACATGAACAGGAATAGTAAGAGAAACATCAATAAGATATGTTCTTTTTATTAATGTTGTTTCATCTTTTCTTTTAATGGTAAACACTTTGATTTTGTTAGGATTAGCAACAGTGGGTTTGGTTTCAGGTTTTGGTGTTCAGGCTTTAGACTGCTTTCGGTCTTCCTGGACAGAGGAAATCTTCGATTTTCTTTTCAGGTTCGTTGATGATTTAGAATTTTGAGCAGGAACAGAATTAGGTTTAGAAGAGGATCGAGAATGAGAAGAATGTGAACGATAGAATTTGGACTTGGAGTCTTTCCTGACTTGAGGTTCTAAGTGACCCGTTTGTTTATGATCATCAGTGGGACCGAACCTGGAACTTCGGTAGCTGTTGATTTCGGGACCAAACTTTTCCTTTCAGTTGTCGTTGTTCTCTAAACCGAACCTGTCCTTTCGGTTGCTTATGCTCTCTGAACCGAACCTGTCCTTTCGGTTCCGTTCCTCATGCGACCTGAAATCCTTTTTCTCTTGCTTTGAATTCTTATCGTGATAGGAGAAATGGGGGTTTTGAGATCGCCAAAACTGCTTTCGCTCTGAGAGGTTCTTTTTGTATCTCAGATTCCTCTGCTGCTTTTGATCTTTCACTTGTTTTGGCTGTTTGTGGATGTTAGCCTTTTGCTTCTGCTTCTTGTCAGCCGGTTCATTTTTCACAGATGATGTTTCGCTTGTGGAAGTGACTTCTTTTATAGGAACTTCTTTTGTACCACTAGTGCTTGGCACGTCGAAGTTGTCAGGCTTGTTCAGCGGCTCTGGTATATATCTGCCTTTGGTTTTCCAGGACATCCGCTCTGACAGACCAACAGTTTCGTTGGCATTATCTATAGGAGCAGACCAGAAAAACTCATCACAGCCATCTGCGTTATCTTCATTCACTATGGCAGTGAGTTCGGCTGTTTGATGTTCGGTTACTCCTGTGACCTTGTACACCTGATTTGGTGTTGTTCTCACCTTTTGGTACACAACAGCCTTTTCTTCAAGAATCGGGTACTTATTTTGGGACAAACGAGCGAACTCCACAGAATTTTCAGAAATAAGATTTTTGTGGTTTTCGGGTTCACTCTTGACAAACTCAGAACAGTCAACTACATCCTCTACATAAATTTCACTCATACCATCGTCCTCATTAAGTTCAGATGCGTTCTCAACATCAATTTTATTTTCTGAACTCAAATTGGCACTCAACGAGTCAAATTTTTGTATAGTTTCAATCCTTAGTTTCAGCTTATCGTTTTCATCCAAAAGGTTTTTTAGCATGTCCTTATGGTCCTTGGACTTTATGAAAGATTCTATTTTGTCCAGACCATACATGTAAGTGGGATTCACATCATCAGACGATACAACACTTTCGCAGTTATATGCTTCAGCATCGATTTCATCCTCCTTAAACTCAAGGAAGGGAAAAATCATGCGATGAATTTTCTGCCCTATTTCACAATTCAGATGTAGTTGAGTGATGTTAGCATAAAGTCGTTTAGCAATCAAACAAAAAACATTTCTCTGTTTTAAAAGTTTTAAATTGTCTCTTTGTAAATAAATGTTTTCATCCTTAGACATTATCAGCTCCGACTCTTTTTGCTCTATCCACATCCTTCGCTCCTCACTCTTGGAAGACACCCTACTTATTTGGTCAGTTAGGTTAGAATTGGTGACCTGTGTTTGAGTTAAACAACTATCCAGATTTGAGATTCTTGAATTTAAGCTATGTAATTCTTTTTCATATGATTTTTGTGGGACTTTGAATGAAATAAAGAGAGATTATACCTTTTTGATCAATTCATCAAGCTCATTGATCTACACACTGAGAGGTTTTGCTGTGAAGCATAAGTCCTCTCGCTCCTTGGTGTCCTCGTTTCCACCATCAGTATTGTATCCCCTTATGTAAGATACATCAATCACCACAAAACACTTTCCATTGCTTTCGTCACCTCTTGCAACATATGCCTTTCCATGTGAAGGCTTTCTCACTTCATCATCCTCTGAGTCGGTTGACCATACCTGCACGCCACCGAACTCGTCATCCTCTGCCGAACCCTGTATAATAAGAGCATTCATAGAAGGGTTAGTAGCAGCTTTCTTCCTCTTGATCTCTTCCAACTTTTTCATCAAGACAGCCTCTTCATCTTTTTCCTCATCTTTCTCTGCCATTTTCTTCAGAACACAATCTTTAGCATAATGGTTCCTTCCTCCATAGTAATAGCTGCTAACGCCAGAATCTCCTTCAACTTTCGCCTCTTTCTTTGGTTCCTCTGTCTTCGGCTCCTCCCTTACCTTTTCAGAACTATAGCTTCCCTGCCAATTTCTGTTTTTATTGGTAGGAAACCTCTTCTTGATGAACCTCTTGGGATTGGATACCATCATAGCATAATCTTCTGACGTAAGATCATAGTCCTCTAGGTTCAGATCTTCATCTTCCACTGCATTCTTGCCTTTTGATAGGAAGGCCAAGGACCCCAAACTTGAGACCACATTCTTTTCTTGCATGACAATCTTTTCTTGGGATTTCAGAATTCCCACCAGCTTTGCCAATGAATATGACTTGAACTACTCATGAGCTTTAACTGTAGACACGACAGCTCTCCATTCAGATCTTAGGCCATTCAAAAAGGTGACCTTCTTTTCAATCAACTTCCTTTCTATATCATGTTTGATCATCTTGCTAAGAAGATGATTGAAGCGATCAAACGTCTGAGTGACAGTTTCATCAGAATTCTGCTTAAATTCACCAAACTCAGACAAAAGCAAGGTCTGAATAGAATGCTCTAAATCTTCATCTGTGGAATACAGCTCTCGCAACTTATCCTAGATTTCTTTAGCGGTACTGCAGGAACTCGCCAACCTAAATGTGTCAGATTGAAGAGCGAATCGGATCAGTCTCAATGCTTTGATGTTGCACTGAAACTTCTCCTTTTCGTCTTGAGCAACGTCTTTAACATCTTTTAACAGATCATTATATTCTTTCTGAGTTTTAATGATCTTGGATGTTCCTGAGTGAGAAAATGGTCCAGACACAATGGCTTCCCAAATAAGATACCCATTATCTTCAGATCCGATGACATAGTCTTCAAAATGATGAGCCCAAACTTCGTAATCCTGGGTGTATAGAATAGGAATCTTCGTCGTTGATCCAATGTTGTTTGAGATGTTGATAGGATTAGATTGAGAATCGTCCATGCTTGATCGTTTAACCTGTTTGAAAGATCAGACTTGTAATATGTAATATTAGGGCAAACGAATAAATAAAGAGATACGTCAATTATGGAGTGACGGCTCAATAAATATCAGTTAATGCGGAATAACCCTAATCGCTTCTTTCACATAAGAGATGTGTATGAATTACACAGCCTCCTGCTCTGATACCAATTGATGAGTTCGAAAACTCTTTGATCGATTAGATCTTTGTAACAGGTAAATAAATAAAACAGAAACAGTAATGTAAAAAACACAAGTATGGATCTGAATGTGTCGAATGATTTGATTAACTCAATCCTTAGCAGAGCTCGATGAAGAACTTCCACTGTAGAGGATTCTAGGGTTACAAAAGATAAGAACTTGTACGCTATCAAATCTCTATCAATCTTACGTTAAGAATGCATGCAAGCATCTATATATAATAAACCCTAAACAAAACTCACGGATGGACAGGCCCATACCGGATACAAAACTTGGACTAGCTAACGAGCCCAAAAGACGCAACACTAAACTGGACCTAACAAGACAATTATGTGTTGTCATCACTTCCTAAATCCTCCCTTGATCTTTTCTTTTTTTTTGTTAGATGATGTTGGGCCGAGATTTTTGGGCCAAAAGGGATAAGAATGGGTAGTTTGGGTCCATTCTAGGTTTAGTTCAAATTTCTAGAGTCCAATAATGGTTTTCATCCCATTGGGCCCTTGTGGGTATTTCACGACCCAAATAGTACAAAAGAATGGGTTTATGGTCCATTAGGGTTAATTGGAGTTGTCATGGCTCAATAAGGCCCATTAAAGGTAAAAAAAATATTTTAGGCCCATTATGGCCCAAAATGTTAAGTTTTATGAGTGTGGGTCCAATTAGAACCCAATTAGGGTTTCTAGGCCCAAAGTAGTTCAAGTTGAAGGTTTATTGGTCCAAAAGGCCCAATAAGAGGATCCTAGTCCATAATGAACTTGAATCGGGATTTCTAGGGTTTTCAACCCATAGTTGAACATACGAGATGTATTGTATTAGGTTTTGACCTTCATTCAAGAGTTTGGTTTCAAATGGATGACGTTGATTGAACATAGGGTATGATATTCACTTAGAGTACAAGCTTTACAATAGATGATGTTTTCATGAGAATAGAATTTCCTAGCAAAAATGCCAGTTGTGACACTTTTCTTTCTTAACACACTACCCACATAAACCTTAAGAATTCATCCACAATGACAAGAGTATATTTCTTTCTAACTCTTGACTTAATCAGAATTGGTCCAAAAAGGTCCATATGGAGGAGATGAAGAGGTTTGATGATTGAAGAACGTGACTTTGGTTTAAACGAAGACTTGGTTTTCATCCCCTTTTTCACACGTTGAGCACACTTTATCCTTGACAAATTGCGTATTAGGAATTCCTCTCACAAGTTGATTCCCTGCAATCTTTGAGATATTCTTGAAATTCAGATGCAATTGCCTTTTGTGCCATAGCCAATTTAGATGATACTTAGCACAAGAGAAGAAGCAATGACGAAGAGAATTGTCAGCAGAAAACGTATCAAGAACATAGATGTCGTTTTGTCAATTTGCAGTAAGAACACTGATGCTCTTTTGATCAATAACTTTTCCTTCTTTTTTGTTAAAGATAAATTTATAGCCAGCGTCACACAGTTGACTAACAGAGATGAGATTATACTGAAGACCTTTCACATAAGATACATTCTTGAAAACCATAGAATTGCACTTGATGAATCCATATCCCTTTGTAGTTCCCTTGCCATTATTGCCATATGTAACTGAGTGACCATCCTTCTTTATAAAATCTTTCATGAGAGATTTGTATCCTGTCATATGTCTTGAGCAGTCGTTATCTAATTACCAAATATGCTTTTTACCCTAAAACTAAGATGTATAGTAAGAAAAAAATATACACTAAATATACACTGACCCATTTGCAAAGGATCACTAAGAAAATATGTTATAACAATCATCAGGAAGATAGTTCAATGAGTTTCCCTTTTTGATCCACTTTATCATTTCAAGTAATCATATTATTAGCACGAGCAATGTTCTTTTCAAAAGAGCACTCGCTGACTTTGTGAGAGGGATCAATACATCGATAACAAACTTTAATTCCAAGATTCTTTCCTTTAACATTAGATTTTGAATTCTTTTCAATTGTTGAATCTGAAGGTTTAAGAGTTCATGATTTAACTCTGGAACAATAAGTGTTATCAGTGGTATGCCCATATACAACCTTATCATGAGACTCATGATCATTTGAAAAGTCATTAGGGGTAGAAGGATTTGAATGATCTTCAGGTTCATAATTGCTAACTGGTCACTAAGGGAACATGCTAAAAATTTCGTCTACAAAATGAAATTCACCATTACATATAGGAAACTTTAGAAAAGTCTTAGTAGAGGGAAGAACATACTCACGATGTGAAGGTTGGAGAGAAGGATCGAGAGTAGAGAGTTTAGTAACACATTTAGTAATACTATTAGAATCAGCAGAGCAGTGAGTATTGATTAGGAGTTGATTTATAAAGTGAGAACTCACAATTTGACTTTGAAAATCTTCCTTTAAGGGCATCTCCAACCCACCCCCATACTCCATTTCTCCCCCCATTCTTCTCCAACCCTACCCCATTTCCACCTCCATTTTTGGAGATATAAATAGTATTCCCCCAAATATGGGGGAATACTATTCATATCTCCAAAAATGGAGGTGAAGTTTGGTTGTCAATTTTAGTCCCTCTCATTTTTATTTTATACATTTCTAGTTTATTTTATCTACTAATTATAATTTAAATTCAATATTTAATATTTATAATATCATGTTGTATACTAATTTATATTAATTATCATAAATATAGAGTTTAATTAGTAGAGGGGTGTATTTGACAATATATATAAGTTATAAAAATGGAATATTCCAAAAATATACTTTTTGGGGTAAAAAATGGGGTAGAAATGGAGTAGGGTTGGAGATGAAACACTGTTTACTCCATTTTTTACTCCATTTATAGGAGAAAAAATGGAGATGGGTTGGAGATGGTCTAAGCAATCAGCTTTATAAAAGGTTTGTTTAGTTTCGATTTTGGTTAAAGAAATAACACCTTCTATATCACCTCCAAGAATTTCTTACACTGATCTGGAATTTGAGCATTAATAATTCTTGTGACATTAAAGTCAAAGGATGCCCAAATTTTCAAAATAAGTGGAGTGCGATTAGCCTGATTAACATCTTTTTCTTTTTCAGTGTGAAGAAAATTATTGGTAAGCGGGATACAAGTGTTTTCTTTTTATAAAATAGAAAGAGATTTTTTTAGAGAAAGGAATTTTTTTTCTTTAAGAATCTTTATCTCAAGACTGAGAGAATTTTTTTTCTTTATTTGATATCAATAAATTGAAATGTAAGAGATCGATCGTGTCATTTTTTTAATATTATTAGTAAAAGAGAGATTAACATGATTGTTTACCTGATACGTTGATGCATCGTCCCATTCTAACTTGACTTTATCACCGGTATGAGGAGAAGCAGCGTTAAGGATCCCAAGGTTGTCATATGAAGTGTTAACGTGAGATTCAATCGTCTGAAGAGTTTTCCTTTTCAAAACAGATGATAGATTGGTCATCATCTCTTGAGCAGTTTTGGACCAATGATTGACCGAGAGAGGGAATGAATTTCCAATAGCAATTCTAGCTTTTACATCAAGATTCAACATCCTTTTCTCTTCCTTCTTATAACACGGAACAGACTTCCCTTTCATCTTACTGCCAGAAGCACCAATATTTGATGATTGATGTACGGCAACTATGGGTTTTTGTTGATGGCATCGAGCATATCGAAGTCCATGAACTCTAGAACTTTCATGGCCATTGATTTCCAATCAGAGAAATTGCATTGATCAAACGAAGAAATCTTGTTACAAACAGATGACTTAGGAATGAAGGAAGTCAACATGATTGCTTGAGTGTATCACAAACCTGCTCTGATACCAATTGAAGGTTTGTATTTGATTGGATACACTTCAAGTATGAACAAGAAAAGAAAAACTAATCTAAGAAAAATAATCAACATAAAGTAAATAACACAAAAGTTCTCAAATTGTTCCTTTGACCAAGAAAAGAGGTTTTGTCTTCACCAAGAAGACGAGTTTATCACAAAGACGATTGACACAATGCCACGATCACTAATCTACGACTACTACATTAGGTTTTACCTAATGTTGTATATATACTAATCTATACATGTATATCCATTGATTGAGGGGATTGCGTCTAATCTATACTAATGATCATATCCTTATCACCAAGATTACGGATATGATATCTATTCTATATTTATCTATAATAACTACCTAATATACAAAAGATTACAATCGGACAACTATACTAAAGTTGACATTTTTAAACTTGAGATGTCGGCGTTGATGACTTGTAGACGTTAACGCTGATAGATCAGCATATCATGTGTTTGACTCATCAGATCATAAGGTGTGACCTTACACAGAGTAATCCAACTGTGAGGTTGTAGACCTATCATGCAATATGTATATTTGTTTGGTTGTATGTGGTAATTTGGAGGAACTCACTAAGCTTTGGCTTACAATTTAAGTTTTATATTTCAGGTACTTATGATGATCGGGGCAAGGTGAAGGCTTGATCAGACACATCCTTCAGTTTTTATGAGATTTGATTTTGGGATACTCTGATTTTTGAATTTGACACTTTGGAAACTATGTTCGTAAACATTTATGGTTTTTGGTTGTTTTAAAAAAAAATGAAAATTCTAGCTTGATTTTTGGGATGTTACATGATAAGTGATTATAATTCGATTAGTCTTATTGGGTGTATTTATGGAATCATATGTAAGATCCTATCGCTCAAAATGAAGAAAGTCATGGGGCACTGTATTGACAAGGTGCAATCAGCATATGTTGAGGGTAGGAACATACTTGGCAAACCTCTTGTGGTGAATGAAATTTGTTCATGGGAAAAAAATACTAAAAAGAATATCCTTTTACTTAAGTTGGATTTTGATAAGGCATTCGAATAAATTAATTGGGATTTCCTCGATACGTATCTTATGCACATGGGATTCAGAAATAATATGAGACTATGGTTAAAAGGATGCCTTGAATCATCAAATTATCAGCACTTGTTAATGGCAGCCTAATTAGAGAATTCACGATATCCAAAGGATTCAAACAAGGAGAACCACTCTCCCCACTCCTTTTCATTGTAGCTATGGACGGCCTAAGTGTTACGATGAGATCCACTTATGACATAAGTATCTTTCATGGCATTAATCTGCCAAATGGGGGCCCATCGACCTCTCATCTACTATATTCAGATGACACTCTATTTCTTGGAAAATGGCTGAAACAAAATATAAATAATCTAGCTCGAATCCTACATTGTTTCCATGTCTCATCGGGACTCGGAATTACCTTTAACAAATCAAGAGTCTTTGGATTTGGAACTGATATGCAGGAGGTTTCAAACTGGTTTGACCTCTTGGATGTGAACCCGCCTCCTCCCCTTCACTTACCTATGGGTCCCGTTGGAGCCAACATGAACTTCAAGAAGAATTAGAAACCGGTCATGGATAGATGCCAATCCAAACTATCAAAGCGGAAGTCTAAAACCCTCTCCCATGGTGGCAGATTAACTCGTATAAAATCAGTCTTAGGTAACCTTCCAACATACTACCTTTCATTATTTGTGGCCCCCGAGGGCATTATTGAAACATTAGAAAAAAACTAAGGAATGAGTTCCTTTGGGGTGGTTCAGATGAAAAGAAAGTGATACACTAGATCTCGTGGGATAAGGTGGTCGCTTCCAAGGAATCGGGTGGATTAAGTGTTGGTACAATCAAAACCCTAAACATCTCTCTAATAATGAAATGGTGGTGAAAGTTAAGAACCGAGCTTGATCATCTATGGGCTGCAGTCATCACAAGTTTGCATAATCTCCGGACGAAACCTGATGAGTGTTACTTAATGAAGTCATTGATATCATAGGAATAAGTAATGATCTCAAAAAAAAAAAAAAAAAAAATTCGTGTCACCACAATGTTATCCAAACAATCAGTCACCAATGGGGTTACTTGGAGGTGTGGACTAACCCCAGATGGATCATTCACAGTGAATGCCTTCAGGAAAAGATGGGATTACCACCCCCTCTACAATGATAACTTCCATTGGCTCAAAGAAATCCCAATGAAAGTTTCATGCTTCATATGGAGAGAAAAATTAGGCAAAATCCCAGCCGCATTGGAGCTCTCAAAAAGAGGGGTAAATTTGGACATATTAACATGTAGGATGTATGATGAAACAAAAGAATGTGTTAATCACGTTATTGTGAAGTGTTCTTATGCAACGATGATCATGGAAGGAATAATGAGGTGGTGTAAAGTGAACGTGAATATGGAAGACTTTCATACGGTGATTAATGTCCTGGATTTCGCTGCTAGGTGGGTATCATGCCTAATACGGAGGAAGATATTTCTGCCAATATGCTATGGTACATTATGAAGCAATTGAAAAGCAATGAATGACAGAGTTTTCAAAAAAAAATCGGCTACCACCTAATAAAGTCATTGATATTGTCAAATTTGTAACTTTCCTTTGGGTGAAGAACACGGAAAACAAGATGGAGTTGATATGTGCAGAATATTCTCAATGCCCTTTTCTTAATGTGTAATCTATATTTATGTTTCTATTTTCCTATTAAATTTGGTTTCTTGTATCGCTAGTGACTTGTGGCTTTTTACTTTTTCTCTTGTTTTTTATTTTTTATTATAATTTTATTGGCTGGTTCCAAAAAAACCTATTAAAAAGACATTAATGATAAAATATTTTTAATTTTCAGACATTAATGAACATAAAAACAAATTTAAGATATAATCGCTAATAATCGACAAAGGTTTTTGTATCAATATCCCTTAGAAAAAAAAAAGAGTTGATTAGCATGTGTAGCCTTAAATGAAATATGTTAAGTATAAATATTTTTCAAGTTTTTTCATTTTATTAGTGCAACATAAGTTTTTCTACCTTATATTATAAAAATGTTTAATTACAAGAGAAAACTAACATTTTGACACATTTTTTGAGAAAAAAAAAAAAAGAACTACCATTCTATTTCTTTTTAAATTTTAACCACAAAAAATGCATGTTAACCTATGAAATTGTAAAAGAAAAAAGAAACCATAAACTTAATATCTAGACTAAAAAAATGTTCGAAAAAGAAAGAATCAAAACTAACTCATGTTAAAAATAACTAAGAATAGACTATGAAACCCTAAAAAAGATTTTTTTTTAAAAGAGAAATAAGGTCCTACCGAGATTTGAACTCGGGTTACTGGATTCAGAGTCCAATGTCCTAACCACTAGACCATAGGACCAAGTTGAACAATATTCGGAAATCAAACATTAAGAATAATAAAATTTCCTTTTCATCGCCTCTAATGAATAGCATTTATAGGACAGTAGTTTAGGTATGGAAAGATGCATTTCACAATTAAATAAATATATTTTTATAATTCATATATCATATCAAATATTATATTTTTTTTTTATGTAAAGTAAAATGCTTTAGACCAAGGTGCGACTATTTTAGATTTCATTAAAACCATCCACATCGGTATAAGACCACTAATCTTTCAAAGATGTCACATAATCTTTTATAATTACCACTTTATTAATTTATAATTTTAAATATGTTCAAAATATATTATAATTATTATATATTATATATGCATGTGTGTGGTATAACATAACACATTTAAAACTATATGTCATAATTGATAAAGTAAAAGATGGTCTCACTTATTTATTGTTGCAAGGCTTTCGGCCGTTGCAATAACTTAGCCAACGTGGCTTTCAAAGATTGTCCAGGTGGCATTGCAAGGTAATTGAAAGCACCCGATGTAGGTGCTCTAAGCCACTTGTATTTAGAGGTGACCATTGCAATTATATACCTTTTTTTTTTAAAAAAAAATTGGAATCAGAACTGTTGGTTAATATGACTGGTTCTGGTTCTAATTTTTTTTGTAATCGTAACCTGTTGATATCCCGATCTTGATGACACCCACTATTTTTAGATGAAATATATTTTAGAAGTTTAAGATAATAAATACTAACTTTAATAATCAAGATCTTGGATTATTGGTTATTAGCACTGATATAAAGTATTTATCGCATAATTCATAAATATTTATCATAATTCATAAGAACAAGATGGGATTTACGAGATTTTGTCCTAATATGTAATTCCATAAACCTCATATTATTAAAGTAGGACATGCAGACAAAAACGAGAGACAAAATGTGAAGAAGGAAAGTCAAGGGTCTAATTACTTTTATTCAAAGTATTATTTAAGATACTTTTTCTAAATAACTATATGTTCTTTTTCTTAATTATATTTACATGCCTTCTAAAATGCATAAACAGGAAAATAACTCCTTTTATCCTAATCAATAAATCATCACTTTGGTTCAAAATAACTTCTTTTATGGCAATTTATGATAGTCGTAGATTTTATAACTTTTCTACCAGTGTTGTTGGCTATGGTGGTCTCTAAGAATTGGGTGATGCTTTAATATCGTTTTGTCCCACTTAACCATTTGGGTTGTAATGACTTGCTAAAACATGTGAAAAATATAATGAGTTCCCATTAATACATATTCAAATCTTGATACTATTCGGTCCATATAACAATGGAGGTTCAATTACAATGACTCCAGGATATATGACAATGACTCATGTTCGTAACAGATGATTAGTAGGTAACATGGTTTTAAAAGGCGTCAAAATGTGTCATGACGCGAATCGTGGTGTAGCTGTTAGGAAAACGTTCAAACAAGTTTGTTAAGCATGATGCTCAAATAATGTGTCAAAAGGTACCTTATCGCGTTATGGTGTGAGTTTTTTTTCAAGGCGTGCGTTTTTCATTTTTGTTTTGTTGTTTTCTTATCGGGCCTAAAATAATTGAGTTTTTGTTAACTTTTTAATATTAAGTGTTAATATAACACCTCTAAAAGCTTGATTTATTTAATATAATTTTATAATTATGTGAATTGTCTTTTTTAATGTATATAAAATTGTCACGCCTTGAAAAATGGTCTGACTCGTCATAGTTTAAGGTTTGATCTTGCCGTCAAGTCATATCTCACATCATTTAGAACCTTGGTCCGTACACAAAAACTGGCTCGGCTACCCTCATTATGAAAGTTCCTTTTCCAAAAGAAAAAATTTGTTGTTTTGTACCACTTCAGGTGACAAGGCCGTTTATGATCAAAGACGATGTTTTGCTCAACATTAGTGACTACATTGTTGCATCAACTTGAAGTTGTTTCAATCAAGTTTTCAACCTTAAAAGGCTAATCAAGACTCATCCTATACATCCAAAGTTCGTCATGTTAGTTTGCCATTGTAGTGTTTGTTTCACCATATCTAATGACTTGATATTGGTGTCTTTTGCTGTTTTTATATATTGTTATTTTTATATATTTATTATCGTTGTTAATAAAAAAACATGTCGTTAAAAATAAAACAAAATATAGATAATAAACTAAAACTAGTAAGTTTAAAGTCAAAATATCAACTTATAAACTAAAATTTAATAAGTTTGCAGTAAAATTTAATCTTGGGTTGAAAAATAATGTAGAAGATAAGTTTTAATGTTGGGTTAGAACAATTTATTACATCAATTATAATAATATTCCTTTTATACATTATTTACTAATATTTTGTTTCAAAAAAATTATCATTCATTACAACAATTATTGTTTCATCGAGAAATTATTAACAATGAAGAATATGGTTTAAAAAGTTATTTTACTTTTCTGGTTCTTTCTTACGAAACAAATAATTTAATCCCAAGATAATAAACAACTTTATCCACACATTAATCAAATAATCAATTTCTTATCATCTTATGACACCAATAAGAAAGAAAACTATTGAAGTAAAGAAAAAAAAATCCGAACAAAAGAACTATCTGCGATAACTATTTCATGAGTAATCAATCATATATGTATGTGTACATGTCTAATCTAAGCTATTAAAAATCCTAAAACAAAATAAAACAATCAGAATAAAATAAGCTAAAATTAATGGAAACATAACAAAATAAAAAGATCTTACGAACTCAATTGGAACTTCCAGAATTTGGAAATACTTTGAAAAACGAATCAATATCTGGTGAAGTAAAAAACTCCATATTTCCATTGTTATGACACGTAGACACCGGCCGGCGCTTCCTCGGCGGCGGCGGACAGGGCAATACCTCCGGTATCCTCGATTGATTAGAGGTCGGAGTTGTTGAACCAGATTTGGAGTTCTCATCGTCTTCCTTGTTGGAGATCTTCGTAGAAATCGATTTCAAAGGAGCACGTAAGGTGATTCCAGCAATCATCCATTTATTTCCTTCTTTAGAATCTCCATCTGCTTGATGCTTTTTCGAAAATCCCATACCTAGAATCGAATAAATGAGCTTTTGAAGCGATGGAATCACACTTTTGGGAGATGATTACTTGATTAGAAGCCAAAAACACTGATGAGAATATACGCCCAATTTGATGCTTTGAATGGAGGCGGCAAAAAAAGATGGAGACAGAGAGAGAAAGGTGAGGATATAAATGAGAGACGTAAGCAAATTGCTTAGGATTCTTTCTGGGCGCATAATTGAGGAGGGATTTTCAGCTGCCCGTAATTTGTCGGGCAGGAGGGCAGCATGACATTCGAGTAAAATTTTAGAGTTTTCGCGCCAATTTTTATTAACGGCTCCTTTTCCCGCGTTAAAGCTATCGGGTTTTATTTTTTACTGTTTTACCCGCTCTTCTTGGCCTGTCAGCCATTTAATGATGGTTCATAGTTGGTTTGGCTGGCCCAGTAAAAATAGTGGGCTTATGGCCCATTAACAAATAAATAGCAACTATGTTTCATTTAATTTTTATTTTGGCTATTGAAATTTTTATTATAAAAAAATTCGAAGTTTATAAAAATGAACGTATTTATTTGTAACACAAGTAAATTGGCCATTTTGTTTTTACATTCAGTCATTACTGATTTAAAAAGAATAATAATCAATTAAAGACATGTTATTTCTTTTTGGTGGTTTTTGAAATCCTGTGATTAATTAAAATTTTCATACAAATTCATTACCTTTTCTGCGATAAAAGCTATCATAAGTCATATCATTGACATGTTTTAAATTCATACTTATTGATTTTAAACGTGTGGTATTATCAAACTTATCTTATATAATAAGAAAAGATGATGTAATCTAATGCACATTATATCTTCTAAAAGTTATATTTTATATCGAAAAATAATAAGAAGAATAATAATAAATTTGATGGTAAAACTAGTGATTACTATTGATTACTCTTAATTGATTTCGGGAAAATGTCATATTAGCCCACCGAATTTCTCGTCTTTGTTCTAAAAGGTCTCTCAACATTTTTTGTACATTAAGTTAATTAACTCTTATTTTTCTGTTTTAAAACATCTTTATGTGACCTGATATCGGGTAAGCCTATAAAATGTATGTCTTAACCCTTTTAGCGCCCTGATACAAACTAGTTTTGTTAAGGATCTCGAGCATGGAGTTGTAGACAATGGGGTGGTGCTGGTATCGCCATTGTCGATCGGCCCAATAAAACAACTGAAGTGCAATCCGCGCATCATTTTGATTCCTAAGCACGGAGGAAACTTGTTGAGGCTTCAAACTTCAAAGTAGTTGTTTTAATTCGCCTTCAAGGTTCGGAGTCCAATTTGTGCGTAAGTCTAATTTCATCGCCATCATCTTCAACCCTTCTGAAACCCTCGATTTCTTGAACATTCGCATTGTAATTTCTCGAAAATTTGGAATCGACTTCCTCCCCTGATTCTTGACGTGAATTATAATCTCTACCACTACCAAAAAGATTTGAAACTCTAATGCTATTTGGCCCCAATTTTTCATCGCTAATATACCCATTTTCGTTTGGGTTTTTTTGGCGGCCATGAGTGAACGAGTGCTCTTCTACACACTCTTTTTGCAATGGAATCTTTGTAACACCGCGATTTCCAAAACAAAATTTTTCATTTAAATAATCAATTTAATATTAAAACACTTCTTTAAAATCTTATTCACATTCGAATTACAAAATATAGTTTCATTTTCATTTGAATAGACAACCAGGATCCTCCAAAGCACAACTCTTTCTTCGGTGTGTACAATCGAACCGTTGCCATCCCGTGTTACTGTAAGAACCTGAAACAACATAACATAAACAACGTAAGCACGAAGCTTAGTGAGTTCCCCAATATACCTTACGCACATACGCCTTCCGGCCCGGACCTTTCGGTCCACATAACATTGCCTTCCGGCCCGACCTTCCGGTCCATGTGTCTCAGGGGACTTCCGTCCCTGCTGGGTAAACCTTCCGGCCTTACCCACGCCGACCTTCCGGTCCATCACACATCATATCGCCTTCCGGCCCATAACATAATGCCTTCCGGCCCATAACATACATAGCACATATAACATATAACATACCACATATAGCATACATATCACATATCATATCCGACCTTCCGGTCACACAGTCAAACCCTTCCGGGTACAGTATAGTGAGAAGGCTCACCTCGCAGTCACTGGAAGATAGCAACTCCTGAAATCCCTTACACTTGATCCTCCGAGCTACAAGCTCCCTGTCACATCATATGTCTCTTATTAATACTTCTATCCTTCTCATTAGTTGACCCTAAGAAATCACACCAGTCAACTCTAGTCAACAGTCCATTGACAGCTCGACTGGACTCGGCGAGTTCCCTGGCGACTCGGCGAGTCTGGTCGTCCTTCAATCCTCTAAGATTCCCCTTCTACTCGTCGAGTATCCTCTTTGACTCGACGAGTCACTCCTGGAAGAATCGCGGGGCCACCCCGACTCCACTCGCCGAGTCTGAAGAACAACTCGGCGAGTCCCAGTGAATCTTCAAGCTACTCGCCGAGTCTGATCATCCGACTCGGCGAGTCCACGCCATACAGTCGATCGAACTGCTTCCTGAGATACATATATTCCCGAATAAACAAACATGGGACCTTCTGGACCTCTAAGGGTCCTAATACAAGGTTATAAACATTGGGTAACGACACAACAATCCGTCTAATCTCCAAATGGGTTTCACAAACCCTAAATCCATGCACACATTCACATCACAGAAAATAATCCGAAAGGTTACCTGAATCATGCACCCTCAGTGTCCCCAAGCCACAAAACGTGATTCCCTTGCTGTCCCATTGGCCAAAACCTTCTCCTTCTTGGACAATAACTTCCTCAAATCACCAATGATCTTCAATCCTTGCTCTAGCCGCTCCAGTCGTCTAGGGTTCCTCCCAATCGATCCAAAGTCGTGAAATGATGGCATAATAACCCTTATATACGACCCAATACTGAACGGCTAGGGTTTCCGCTGAACAGCGTCGACTCGCCGAGTCCATACCTGGACTCGTCGAGTCCAGTCGCGAACCCGCGACCAAATCTGCGACCCTACTCGGCGAGTCTGGCTCCCACTCGCCGAGTCTCCCCTTTAAAACACCCCAAAATTGCAATTTAACAATACTCGAGATTTTGGGCTGTTACAATCTTGGTAATGAGTAGCATAACTATTTGATTTAAAGAGCATTTGAGAAATCAAGATTTAAACGCAAGAATAACATGTCGTAAACAAAATTACCTTGCGCATAATTACATTTGAGCTGCTTGTATTGACGATGAGTTGTTGTAGACCTCCGGACTACAATGGAGATGCAATCGAAGTTGGTTGAGAGATGAGCATCGGTTAGGACCGAACAGAATACCCAAGAACCGAAATGCATGGAAATATGGGAAGGAGAACTAAGCATTCCTTATAAGGGGTGTGGATACCTTTCTTATCACAACGCGTTTTAAAGCCGTGAGGGCAGCAGATCCCATAAGAACTCTGCAGTTAAGCGTGCTCGGGCGGGAGTAGTACCAGGATGGGTGACCCCCTGGGAAGTCCTCGTGCCGAGTGGCCTAAAGCGGACAATATTGTGATACGTGCCAGATGGGGATGTTACAAATGGTATCAGAGCTAGGGCACGAGTCAATGGGTTCGACGGAGACGTCGAACCCTATAATGGGGGGTCAAAGTGGGTTAGATCTGATCCCACATCGGCTGGGAAGGAGAACTAAGCATTCCTTATAAGGGGTGTGGATACCTTTCTTATCACAACGCGTTTTAAAGCTGTGAGGGCAGCAGATCCCATAAGAACTCTGCAGTTAAGCGTGCTCGGGCGGGAGTAGTACCAGGATGGGTGACCCCCTGGGAAGTCCTCGTGCCGAGTGGCCCAAAGCGGACAATATTGTGATACGTGCCAGAGAGAGATGTTACATTTATAAAAACATTTTTCACTTGATTCATGTCATAAATGGTCATAGATTCCTATTTTAAATGATACCGGTTCCGAATGATTGAAAGATTTGGGTATAAAAAACCGAAATGAGACTACAACGAGATTAAAACCTGATATAGTGGATTAAGTAACTTTTTTAACAGTTTAAACGAGAGTTCATTCCTCTTAATGTACAAAAAAAAAGTTGGGTGACCTTTTAAAAAAACAAAATAAGTTCGATGGGCTAATATAATATTTGTCCATTTATTTCGTACATATGGATTATGGAAGACATGACAGATCCATGATGCACAATATGAATGATAAATATTGTCATTTCATTAATTGACTATGTACTATTTTGATGTATTTTGTGTACACAAAATAAGATAAATGAAAAAAGTATGTTATATAACTTCATAAAAGAGAAAGAAACAGTTTCACTAATCCATAACTAACTTCTAATATTGTCATTTGTCATGTCAAGAAATATAATTAGTAAACGACTTTGAACCCCGTACTCTACATGCGTCAAACAAGTAGGTTATCCGAATATGATAATTAGGTTAAAACATACATGGTCCGATTGGTATCATCAACAATATGTTGTGTTTATTTTTTTTAATAGAGACAATTTATATATTAAATAGAGTAAATTATTTAAATCGTCCATATGATTTAGTCAAGCTTACACGTTTATTTTCTAAGTTTTATTTTGCAATCGGACTGTCCTTATTGCATGATTTTTGTTGTATTTTTCGTCTCTGACAAACATGAAAAGACTATACTACATTTATATATTTCTTTATTAATTTTTGAGATTTTTCTTTGAAAGAGTATCTCATAATCTAGATTTCGTGTAACACTGGCATATGATCGATATATCAGATTCGGAAAGTGTTCACACAATCTTTCAAGAAGATCCAAGTTACTTATATGTAATGCTTGTTTTTCGTATGTGCACTCACTTGTTAAAGTGACAACTCATAAGTCGGGCATCGTTTCACTTCTAACAATTGTCTTTTCCTTTGACGAAACCTAGTGTCATTATCACTAAGTCTTAGTCTATTATTTATTGTGATTAATTATTAGTCTAGATCCATCACTAACTCAAAGTCTACTTGAAACATCCCAAAAATACGGTCCAAAAACTTCATTTAAAATCATTAATAAAAACCATAAGTATTGTTCATCATATAAAAGTCATAAATCGTGTATCTTAAAAATATCATAACATCTGTCAATATATCAAAATCATAAGTCAAAACATCAGAGTGAATCCTCCTAGGCTAGAAGCTATCGTGTGTGCAATGTAGTCATCCCGAGCTCTTCCCCTTACTAGCAGAAGTACCTGAAACAAAAACTGAAAATTGTAAGCACGAAGCTTAGTGAGTCTCCCCAAACTACCACATACCATACACATAATCACATAATTGCATATAACATACATTGGGCCCCGCCCTGCTACATCGGGCACTACCCGACATCAGCCTTTGTCCGGCATCGGGCCCCACCCGACATCAGACCGCATCCAGCATCGGGCCCCACCCGACATCGAGCAAAACTCGACATACATAATGGTATAACTACTAATACACATAACATGAGCATAACCACTTAATCATAGAAATATAAATGTTCCTCGGGTCCCGCCCGACATCAGACCGAAATCCGGAAAGCATACAAACATTCCTGGGGAACCGCCTCGGCATCAGATCGTAGTCCGGAAACATACAAATACAAACACATGCAAGAATCACAAAGACATCAAGCATACTAACATTCTTCGGGTACCACCCCGGCATCGGATCGAAATTCGGAAAAACACATAACCTAAATCGGGCCCCGACTGACATCAGACCTTAATCTGGAACATAGTAACATATATAAACGGGTCAACCTTGGTGCCTTCGACTCGTTCTTACTGGAGGAAAACTCACCTCAAGTGTCAAGTGAAGTAGTTCAACATCTCTGCTCCCACAACTGGCTCTACTCACGCCCTATACAAAACAACCCCCTTAGATACCATTCCTTACTTCAATACCCCTTCACGGTCAACCTTGGTCAAAGTCAATGTCCAAGCCAAAGTCAACGCTTAGTCAAAGTCAAAGTCAACAATCCGTTGACTCAACTCGTTGAGTCATCCCCCTGACTCACCGAGTTCTCTTGCTACTCATAATCGTGATACCATGAGCCAACTCGTCGAGTCCCTTCACAGATTCGTCAAGTTCTACCTTTTACAGAATTGGGACAAATCAACTCAACTCATTGAGTTCCTCGATCTGTTTGGTCCATCTTAATAGATTAAGCCCCAACTATTCATATCTAAGCTTCATACTCCTCATACACCTTGAAAATGTCCTTTTAAGGGTAAAGTTTCCAACTTTACCCATTAATACCTTTCCTTGATGGGTTTAGCTCAAACCCTAACTCCTTAGGATCTAGATTTTGGTCCACAAGCCATCCATACTCCAAACGAAATCCTACAAACAGAGATCCATACCCTAAACACTACATGGACGCGTAAATCTTCCACCTTTCACTCCATGCATGGTCTTTTGGAGCTTAAAAGGCCAAAATGACATCATATGGCTTGCATGGGGCTTCAATGGCCATAAATTTTGCACCTTTATGCCATGAAAGCCCTCTATCATCCCAGATCTGAAGCTATACTCACTTGGGACGTCCATATCCCAAAGATCAAGCTTCTTGGACCAAAACCCAATAAGGTGAATATAAGGAGATCTAAAGAACTACTAATCAAGTTAGAGACTTGATTACCAGAAAAGGATGAGGATGAAAGGAAGTCTCTGGATCTACTATATTCTCCTTGAATCCTTTAGCTTCTTCTTCTTCCACAAGCTTCAAAACACACTAAGTTCACTAAAAAATGGCTCACAAGCTCACAAATGCTCTATCTGGAACTAGGGTTTGTGACTTGGAGGCTGTAAATGAGGCCAACTAGTGGGGATTAAGATGCTTAAATAGGGTGCAAAACCCCGAAATTAGGGTTTCATCCGGGCAAACTTACTCGTCGAGTTGGGGCTCTCAACTCGTCGATTAGGTGACTTAAAATTCTGCGTCCATTCTGGTTTCTACTCGACGCGTTTGGGGCTACCAACTTGTCGAGTTGCTCTACAAAAGTGCATAAATTATAATTAAATGCGTACCAGGAACCAGACGTTACACTACTTCAAGATCTATCAAGTAAGGTACAACCAAGTAGGATTATATCGGAGGTAGGGTCCGTTTGGTATATGAAGTATACTGTTTGGAAACCCCACTTTAAACACCTCACAAAATCACATCCTAGACATCATTACCGTAAGTAGATCAATCATTATAACAACTTGGAATCACTTATAGATATATTTTTATAGGTTCATAATAACGATAGTGAACTTAAACATAAGTTATACTTAAAGTATGGTAAGCATAACTCAGTTACAAGAAGGTTTAGCGAGGAACCGGGCTCTGCGCGAACAAAACTTCTGAGTTGAAAGCTCTTCTTCTTGAGGCCTTCTGTCACTTCGAGACTCACTACTAACACCTAGGAGGTGCCAGGGAAAAGAGTAGAGGCTTTGAGGGTGTTTGGGAGAGAAATGGGTGAAGAGATGTGAGAAAAATAGTGAAAAACACCTTATATTTATAAGTAGTCAGAACCGAGTACGCAGTGCGTATGCGAAGGATACATTGGGCATACTCATGCCACGTGTTGCCTCTCGTGAAAAGTCGTGGGGAAGAAGTAGCGGCTCGGATCGTGCCATGAGTTACTCGTTGGTTTAGTCCAAAAATTAATTATCTTCTAAAATCCGTAACTTTCGCATGCAAGCTTCGTTTTTGACGTTCTTTATATTCACATGTAGGTAGCAACGTGATCTATAACTTTCGTTTAGACTCCATCGACTAATTTTGACTTTATTTTTAAAATTATATTTTAACAGACTTAGACAGTTAATGTCCGTTAAAAAATCATAACTTTGTCATCTGACGTCCGTTTTCGACTGTCTTTATATCGCTGAGTTCCTATTAACAAGATCTTCAATTCTCATTTAGGTTTTTTCGGCTAAAAGCTGATCGATCTAAAATTCATTTTTCAGGTTGTGTACTCCTACGTTAAATCTTAGAAAATTCATATCTTCATCGAATGAAGTCAAATCTGGACGTTCTCTATATGCACACTCTCAGTTTAACGTATAATACGACTTTTTTTTAGATTTCTAAGGCTAAAAAGTATTTCGTCAAAAATTCACTTTTTACGTTACGCGGAGCCGTGCCGGTTTAATCGCAAAAACTTTGCTGGGCCATAACTTCTTCGTTATAAGTTAGATTTCAACATTCTTTATATGTACGGAATCCTTGTTAAATATACTATAATTTTGGTTAAGATTATTTAATCTAAATAATCATTTATCAAAAAAATCATTTTTAACGTTTATTGTCTATAAATTGACTGGCCCAAATCTTCATGCGTTACAACTCATCTGCAGCCCAAAGCTTGTGGAACCCTAGAATCCTTCAAGAAGGAGGATCCTATTACTAGTTCTTGTCATATGGGATCGAAGGTGGGTTATGCACCATGTTTTCACAGGTATCGATCCCATGATTAGATTGCCACAGAGTTTTCGCGAGCTTTACGCGAGGAGTTACTCGACATCATTGGGTGTGTCACTAATAGATTTGTCGCCAAGTTCGAGGGTCATACCATGGTTATTTAGACGGTTGATGGGATGGTCGGTGTAACCCAGGAGCAAGAGATGGTTCAAATTGGAAACTGGGGAAATGGAAGTGGCCTCATGGTCCGACTCGACGATCTGAGCAGTTGGACATCGCCATGACTAATGTTAGATACCCGAGGGGACGTAATTTTTCCACAAAGGATGAAGGGGCACATGAGCATGTGTGTTGAAAGTATAAGTGTGGCAAGCATGGATGGAAGGGCTACCTCCGCCAAGAATGCACCCTAGAGGTAGAACTGTGTCATCGTTTTCATTAGTCTGGTCATATCAGGGAGAATTGCCCATGCTTAGTGGTTGGGGAAGCTCAGGTTTCATCGCAGGTACTTCGGCAGAAAAGGATGTCAAAAATTCTTCAGATGCTATCGTGGGTATATTATCTTTTGCTTTTCTCTTTATTATTATTTGTATCTATATTGCTTTGATATCTTGTTGGGTATAGGTAAGTATTATCTTCGGGTTAGTTCTCTCTTTTTGATTGGGTTATATCATCAAGAATTGTTATATTCCATTTTGCATGACAAGAGTCATTCGTGGGTTGTATCTTGCTAAGTGGAATTCTATTGTTCGGTTGATTGTTTTGGTTCTTTGTTAGGTTCAATTCAGGAATTTTGATTGAGAGATCTTTAGTCGAATCAACATGATTAGTTCTTCAGCAAATTCGGAGTACATGCGTGATAGCATTATTCAGGTGGGATTGGCAGTCGTCCAGGGTAGGACCTTTGGATCCAATCCCTACCGTTGCTAGGGAAGGAAATATATAAAGAAAATGAAGGTGGAAAACACATGAGCTTGCTTGGTTATTGGAAGTTCCAGGGGAATTTTATTATCGCAAGGGTTGGCGATGGTTAGAATTCAGAGATTTTGTGAAGGATGGGAGTTGGGGTGAAGATAGTTCAAGCAAGGGTTATGGTCTTTGTCACCAACATAAAGGACTTAAGGATTTGGTGCGATATCATGGGAAGTGATTGGAGTTATCAGACTTGCTAAGAGTTCGCGGAGTATTCATCTAGATTTCAAGAGTTGGGCAGTCATCGAGATTGGCTAGTAATGGAATGCTAGTATTGGTAAGCGCATGTCATCGTATGTTCATGTTATATGAAGGTAAGATGGGCTGGAATCCATAAAATTTTGTGGGATGGGAGAGCTTCGATGAATCTAAGCAAGGGATAATCGTTCAGAATTTCGGGAGTTGGATCGGGTATGCAACTAGGGTAAGTTTCACATCCCATTCAGGAGGAAATACGAATCAAGTGGTCGTCTGGACTTAAGTTGTGTAATTTGGGAGTTCAAGAAACTTCCAATAGTTGGTCGACTTCTTTTTTGTGATGTATAGAAGGCTTGTGGATGGATCCAGGTTGAGGGTTGTGCTAGAGCCTCATTGTCTGCTCTTCTTTAATGAAGGCCTTAGGGTTTGAAGCATGACCTGAACACCTTATTGGAATTCAGTCGAATGTGGGATCGAATCAGGATGAGGGGGATGAGATGGTATAGGTGTGGTAAGACCATGGGTGGTAACCATGGTTGGTTAGACATGCTGTAAGATCGTGGGATGGCTGTAGCATTCACTAGATTGGCAGATAGGATAGAAGTGTTGTAAGATTGCGATGGGATTGTAGCATTCACCAGTTTGAGGTAGACTATTATTGAGGTGGTCATGAGTATAAAAAAAAGGATTATTTCGTGCCTTGGGCAAGACGGACAGGATTTTCAGAGAGCATTTCTCCATTTTAGGAGGAGGACCATTGGGGTCGGAGGCGAGGTTGGGCCTGTGTAGCTCTAGTTGGGGTGGGACCCGTGGGCGTGACTCATTCGTTGGTATAGACTTGGTGGGACCCATGGGTGCGGCTTGTATGATTATCGCAATGCAGGTGGGACCTGGTAGGGACCGTTTGGGTCGAGGTATTGGATCGTGGTTTTTTTAGGAATGGTTATGTGGTCAATGAGTGACGTACAGTGATACATAGGCTAGGGTAGCCTTGCTAGTGGGACTCTTAGAAACCTGGTGGCTGGACCAGGTGTGAGACTGACAGTCTCAGTGGTGGTTGGGGATCTTTATATCCAGCTTTAGTAAAGGGTTGTCGTGAATCAAAAAATGTCGTATGAAATGCAAGTGTAAATCCTCGGATCTCCGGTTGCGAATTATGTATCGGATTAGCTTTCGGTGGTAACTTGCATTGAGAATTGTGAGTGTATTTGTACAAGGTCTTTATCTCAGTAACATATGAATTAAGGAATTTGTATGCCAAGGGCATCAGCTGAAGGGTTCAGGAAAAGGGATATTTTTGGTTCTGGTGGTAGAAAAAGCCTTTGTGATCGTGTTTTGGAATGATTTTACCTGTGTGTGGGTTGGACAAGTTATGGGACATCAGAATTATATTAGAAGTGTATCGGTGCAGCGGTTAAGGAAGCAGTGACTTGTTCATCACTAGAAGGTTTAACTCCCAGATTGGCTCTTGTTGTTCTTTATATTCATGTAATCGTTATCAGCAGGATGAACCTTTTTCTTGAAGGAATATCTAATCCTTTTCGTCAAGTGAAAATTTTCTGGAATCAGAAAGTGGTCTGTGATTCTGTTTTCAAGTGGGAACCTCAAGTAATCAGAAGTTTAGTAGTCAGTTTGGAAGACAAGTGGAATGGAATTGGCAGTGGTGGGGAGTCAAACCAATTTGAGATTTGAGATTTCAGGTGGAGTAGAAGTGGTTATTCTATAGGGGATTAATTTAGGATGAGAAAGGATTCCTTCATCATCAAGTTTGGAGATCCCTGCTAGGGTTGGGTTCGGTTGCCTTTGGGAATGTTGTTGTATGCTTGGGGTTGTGGTTGTGTTGCTCAGACTGTCTGGTGTTCCTGGGATTGTAAGGAATGATTTCGAGGATGAAATCTAATTTAAGTAGGGGAGATTTGTAACACTTGACTCATTGTAATTTTCAGTTTAGACCCTTGGGGTGTAATGTTTTGCAGAATTGGTCCCTAGGGGGCATAATTGTCAACTTCAAGAAAGTTGGAGTACGCCCAGCGTATGTCCAGCTCCTCCGCGACCAACCATACAGATTATGCTAAACGTACTCATAAGTACACCCAACGTACTCAAAGGACTATTTATATAAAAGTGTAACTTCTTTGAGGGTTTCAAGTCAAACCTGGTTTAGGGTGTTACAGTGTATCTAAGGGTACGCAACGCGTAACATATTTGAGCCCTGTAATTTGGGGATGAGACTCTATGCCATGCGTAGAGATGGGGTACATAGGGCGTACTCAGTCTGATGTGGACTTTTGACTTTTGACCGTTGACTTTGACCAAGTCAGTCTTTAGGTCATTTGGGGTAATTTGAATTATAGATTGATATTGGATCCATGTTTATTGTGTATGTGATTTGTAGAGTCAATATTTGAAGCTGTGTTCATTTCAACTATCTTCTTTGTTTTGAGGTGAGTTTTCTCACTATGCCTATGGGTCAGAGGCACCAAGATCGATCCATTCGTTGCGTTATGTACTTGATGTAGGATCATCATATGATTAATTGTTAATTGCATATGTCGACATACTTGGGGGTTGGGTTGATGCGGGAAGCTAACAAACCCGGATGGTTGGGTTGAGTTATTGCTCTGTGTGGTGGACCAACAAACCCAGATGGTTGGGTTGAGACTGTATGTCAACAAACCCGGGATGCTTGGGTTGAGGCCATGGGATAACAAACCCAATTTGCATGCACTGTAATTGTATTTATGATGTGTTGAGTATTTGGGGTAAACTCACTAAGTTTGGGCTTATAGTTGTGGATTTCCTTGTTTCGGGTACTTTAGATGACCGAGGAAAGGCGAAGGCTTGATCGTATACATTTCGTATAGTTTTTGATTCCCGCATGTTTTGGATACTCTGATTTTGGGATGCTGTGTATTTAACACTTATGTTTTGTGACTTGGGTTTTATGAAAACAATGGTTTATTCTAAATGAAAACAATTTTTTTATCATGGGTTTTGGGATGTTACAGGTTGTTCTAGTGATTGAGGCAAGGACGAGGCGTGACTGTACAGTCATATCAATGGGTTATTATGATTTAGACTTCCGTTGATTATATGTTATTACTCTGATTTGGAAACTATGTTGAACAAATTGGTTTTTATATTACCTTTGGGAACAAAGTTTGATATTATTTTTCTTTCAAAAAATGAAAAAATTGATTTAAAATTTGGAACGTTACATTATTGATTTTAGAAACCGCCTTTTCCTCCCAACCCTAATAGTGTTATATTATTTATTAGCACCATATAAGCTGCTAAAGTTTTACAATTGTAAAATCATTCTTCAACTCAAATGCATATGCATTCTTGGTTTATTTTTTTATTTTTTTTAAATAATATAAAACAACAACAATAATAAAACCCTAAGTACTATAGGAATAAGGTAAAGGGAAGATAAGATGGTCAGCAGCTAAAACTGTTTACAAATAAGACCCCCAAAAAACATTAAAGAACAAAGCAAAGGACAAAATATATGCTCGTCAGATAAGATCTTATGTATATTAAATGTCAATCCACCATGAAACATAAAGTGTGGAACAAATACTATCCCACCTTAAAGCATAAATTTTGGAACATATACTAGCTACAAAGCTGGAGCAGATACTAGCAAATACAAATATATAGTAAAAAGGAACAAATGTCATACTTATTTAACACAAACAAAAGCTCACCCGAAAAATACTACAAGTACACATAAATGTTAATCTTAAATGACTATTCCTCTCATACTATATTATTATTATTATTACATGTCTCCAAACCCAATTAACATATAAGGCCTTAGGGTATACCGAGCATACGAGCTTGTCGTGGTCAGGTGGCATCCAACCCATGATCATGCACACTACCTTGGAGGTGGCGCTGTGCTTACATGGCACTACAACCATTGTGGGTTGTGGTCTGCATCACATGAGGCAACGGTCGTTCATTTTCTATCTCTCTCTTGATTCTCACTCATTTCATTTTCTATATCTCTATTGATTCTCACTCATTTCATATCTCATCATATCTTTTTCAACGAGTTATGGATGCATTGTGAGTAAACCAAAATTGGTGTAGTGCTTTCCTCTTGCTTATCTTGAAGAAAACCTACACTAGAGGAATGCATAGTATACTTAATGGCCTAAATAAAACATATATTATACACATATTATAAAAATAATCTATATTTAAATAAGACACATAACCTGTGTTAAAAACATACAGCTAAAATATATTCACTTTTTAATAATTTTATTATAAAAATGTTGTAATAAAAATACAAGTCAAATTTGTAAAATGTTAATAAATACAAGATTGTTTTTTGAAAATTTTAAAACTTTAGAAAAAATAGAATATACTTCAAAGACTTTTTTTTTCCTTTTTTTGGTTTTGACTATATGTTAGGCTCTCCCCAAAAGAGGAAGAGTTGATTATTTCCTTATCTAGATTATCAATGGCTAATTTTGAAAGAATTGTCCTATAATATTTCCAATGGTCTCTTATATTTCATGTATGTTGCAAAATTTTGAATTGAAAAGTCTAATCATATTTCACATATCTTAAATGTATGTACCTTGGTGAAGAATCTTGGTGTCTATATTTCAAGTAAAATTGGATTTGGTTCCCAATCTAGGGACATATAACATGTGAATTGGTTCAATTGCTTAAACCAACATGCATGATACCTCGTGGGTCAAAAACATGTATTTAGCCTGTACTTGAATGTGCCTATCACATGCATTGTTTTGTCGTTTAGTATATAGCAATCCGGTAAATTAGATATGGAATCATTGTCATTGGTTCATCGAGGAATGTTCATTAGAGTTAATCACAAAAATGTCAAAATTAGGAGTCATATCATATCACAAAAAATACCACCCTTTAAAAATTTTACACGTATCACAAAATAGTCATATATTTTGAAAAAAATATCATAAAATATATTTTTTAGAAATCGTTTTTTCATTGGCCACCACCACTTTAGTTTGTGATTTTTTTTCTTGAAATTAGTATTTTGCCTCAAAAAATTATTATTGAAAAAAATAAAAAAGTAAAATTGACTAACACAAATATTTCTTTCAAATATAAATAAAATAGATTAAGAAAAATTAATTAAAGTGTTTTGCCTCTCAAGAGCTCCATTGTTTTTTTTCCAAACTTAACTAGAGTTAACTAAAGTGTTTGGGCTATCATGAGGTCCATTTTTTTTCCAAACTTAACGAGAGGTGTGCTATAGTTAAGGTTGTAAAAAACATGAGGCCCTAAGGACATGCAACAAACTTTACGAGAATGGCGAGATCATATCGTTTTCAAGACATAATTTTATATAATTTTGTATTACTTTATAACTATATGATCACATAAATATAGATTTATATCAAATATACTGAGTGTTTATAAATGTTATATCAATAACTAGTAGTAAATAGTTAACAAAAACTTAATGGTTGTATGTCTGATCAGAAAGTGCATAAAAAAACGTGTCTCGGTCGCATCATGGCACGCCTTGTCACACGTCATGCTTAAGAACACTGTATGAGACTTTTAAAAACGGCGGAGTTGCGTCTCACGCCTTGACGCGAGCCATGACGTATCTTTTAGAAAACTGGATATAGTCAAGATTCCAAACCCATATGTTTTGCTTGAGAAACCAAAAACTTTAATAAATTTTACTATCTACTTTTATTTATATTCCAAAGAGACACTTAGATGACCCAATTCCATGATTATTTTCTTAAAAATACATTATTTTCATGAGTAGAAAATGTCATATTTGCGAAAGAGTTATAAATTGTTTTTATGAATAATTTAGGGGTGATTGAAACCGAACCCAAAAACTGAAAAACCGAAGTCAAAACACAAATCGATTGTATCGGTTCGAATTTTTTAAAAACCAAAATAGTGGGTCAGTATCGGTTTTAGAAATTATTAAAACTGATAAAAGCCGAATGAGACCATACTTTTATACATATATTATAAATTAACTTTGAGCATCAAAAGCACAACTAGCATCTTTGTCTAATAGTTAACGCTTTGAAATTATGAAAAAGAAGCCTCATATTCGAAACCTGCAACATAACTGTTTCTTATCTCAACAATTTACAAGAAACATCTGGACTTTTAATCCATTATATAACTATTTCTCATCATTAACTTTGAGCATCAAAAGCACAACTAGCATTTTTGTATAATGGTTAACGCTTTTGAAATTATGAAAAAAAGCCTCATGTTCAAAACCTGCAACATAACTATTTCTCATCTTAATAGTTTACAAGAAACATCCAGAGTTTTAATCCATTATATAACTATTTCTCATCTCAAGAGTTTGGTTAAGGTACTTGGTATCAACAAACCTAAACCAATAGGGCAAACCTGAAGAAAAAAAAAACATGAGCTTGGGTTTTGTTCCAATTCTTTAAAAACCGATTATATCTGTTTCGGTTTCGATTTTAGGTCAAAACCAACACCAATCGACCCATGCATATACCTATGAAATATGATGTTGGAAAAAATAACAAATAGTGTTAAAAGGTAATATAATGCAAACTTGTCATTTATAGAAGAATGGTCTTAATATGTTATTTATTCAATTGTAGAGGGGTGTTGTGGTATCTTTTGGTGTTGCAGGTATGATTTGTACGCGGGTTGTTTAACCCGGATCCGGTTTCGCCCCAGTGTATTTAATGTTGGTTTTCTTCTCATTTGCGTATATCAGATGATAAGTTTTACTCTCTCACTCATATTGTTCTCTCCATTTTAGGATTTGTATTTGGGTTTCTGTTCGTATTCTTTTAATCTTGTTTCAGTGAGTTCTTGTTGATCATTAGAGAGCAGAGTGTTATTGTTCCTGTGTAATCTGATTGATGTAAACCAACTGTTTCATATATAAATGCAATGTTGATGTTGGGAAATTATGAGTTTATACTTTCGTACATGATATCAGAGCTTTAGGGTTTGTCATCTTCTTCGTTGATGTTCATCGGAGGTGTATATCGTCTGAAGACGTCATAAAAGGTTGTTTCTACTCCTTTATTTTTTGTTTCTCCTTTATCTTCTTACGTAGATCTAAAAGGTTTTATAACTCTTTTAGATCTGTTACTAAATCTGATTTGTTCTGGTTGATCGATCGATTTAGTTTTTTCCGATTTAGGGTTTTATCATTTCCTTCTTTACTGTTTTTTTTTATCGTGGTACTGTGAGAGTTTTTCTTGGTTCATTGCAGGTGTTCGTGTTCTGGTCGCGTGATAGTTGAACATCGATCATCTTATAAACGGACCTTCTTCAATCGATTAATCTGTTGTCTGAAATAACTCACTAGGGGTTGGATTTCATCACCGATAAACCCTACGTTAGGAACGGACAAACTGAGTCGATTTATTTTCATCTCATCTTATAAAGCACTGATGTGCACGAAAGTACCCACTAATTTTAATATTTATAACCTAACAAACTTAAACTAACTATGCACTTATAGGCAGTGTACCTAGTCAGATTACAGTATAGCTTGGGTAAGTCGAGTGTCGATCACAGGGAACGGTGTTACTAATTAATCTACTTGCTATCAAATTAACCTAATTATTAACAAGTTTAGAAAGGGTTTTATCTGATTTTACAAGATTAGACGAACTTAACTCAAATTTAATCAATAAGTAAAAACACACTCTTGTTTAGTTCGAATCCACTTCGTCCTTATGGCTAGCTAATAATTATGGATTATCAATTTGGTTTTAATTGTATTAGTAATTTAATTCTAACTTTACCAATAATTAATTAATTCATGTCAAACTATGTATGGTCACACACAATTAAACACAAAACTAATTATGAATATGAATATGCTATGTAAGATTTATTATGTAAATGCAATTATAGTCACAATCCACGTTCTCTAACACAACTAAGTTTATTTACTCTAATTACTAACTAAGATTGGTCAATCCTAGCTCTAACAATTTAACATTCACTAAATCATTAGGTAAACAAGTTCATGCAGTTAATGGTCACTAAGCTACACAGACCATAAAATCAAGCAACTAGAGAAACAAACACAAGCATGCTAGGTAACTATAAATCCAACAGAAGCAATTCACCAACTAAATAAATCCATAAAAATTAAGCTATTCATAAGTTGGAAGCTTCATCTAGCTAAGCAAGAGTAGCTAGATTCAGCTGCTCATAATAGCAACTAACACACTAACACAAATCAAAGTATAATGAAACATGTTCCTAAGTAACAAATAAGTAAACTAAATTATGGACCTTCACTCTTTTGGTGTTGAAAACCTCTTTCCAGGACTTTTCTTCTGCTCAAAATCGCCTTTTGGAAACCCTTTCTCTAGCCAAAAGTCTCCTTTATTCGTAATGGTTAAGGATATATATATAGTTGCTGATTTTTATAATTCACGTCGTGAATAATAAGATATTCACGTCGTGAGTTCCAGATAACCGTGCCCGACAAAGATTCCTTCACCCGCGTACATATCTTCTAGAACTTATTCTCACGTCGTGAATCTTCCAGTTCTCACGACGTGAAGACGCTTTTTCCTGATTTTCTTGTCCTTTAATCTTTTAACTCCCAAAGTTTCTTCCTTTAACGTTTTTAGTCCTTTTTCTTCAAAATGTCTTCTTTTTTGCTACAAATAACATTTAAGCCCATAAGTACCATTATTCTAAACAAATTACCAACTTATTAATAAAAATGTACTTAAATATTGCCTAAAAATAGGTAAAAATATGGCAATATCAAGCATTACGAGAGTTTTCTTGTTCCTTATTTTCTATATTTTATATCTTGTGACTGGGAGATCCTGGTAGTTTTGTATACACCAATTATTTTTCTTGCTTTTTAGTTTGGTTTTCTTGACTCTGTATTGATTGTCTTGGGCCCCGACAAACGTGGTGACCATCTGGACTTTAAGTCAATACATGAGTCTGATTTCTGTGTGATTCTGTGTTTCCTATTTGTCTGATTAATTGGCTAATTGTTGTTGTGTCAGTCTTGGATTGTGTTTGCCTAATTACTTGGTTATTGATTGTTCTTCGTTTTAAATGGCTGGTTCAGCTGATTCTCCAGGAGGAAGTGGAAAGGATGACTCAAATATTTTTGATGATCCTCTCTATGTCTATCCTTCTGATAATGCTACTACAACTATTGTTATTGTGAAATTATCTGGAAATGAAAATTTTCGTATTTGGAAAAGTTCTATGTCTAAGGCTCTTAAGGCTAGAAACAAACTAGGGTTTGTAGATGACACTTTTAAAAAGAATAAAGTTGAAACAAATAAAGAATCAAAATAGGAAAGAGCTAATGTTGTTGTGTGTTCTTGGTTATTATCTTCTATTAGTGATTCAATCTATGCTAGTCATGCTTATTCAGATAATGCTCAAGAAATTTGGGAAAACTTATTTGAAACATATAATAAAGTTGATGGATCTGTGGTGTTCAATGTTCATCAAAGAATTAATTCTTTAAAACAAAATGGTATATCTGTGTCTAATTTCTTTAATAAACTCGATGCCTTATGGAAGGAGTTTGGTGGTTTAACTAGTCTTACAGAATGTACATGTGAGGCTACAGTTAAAGTAAATGATCACTCTAAACTAATGAAACTCATGCAATTTCTTAGTGGATTAGATGAGTCTTATAACCAGGTTAAGAGTCATATATTGCTTATGGATCCACTTCCTAATGTGAAAACTGCTTTTTCAATTATATATCGTGAAGAGTCTCTTCAAAGGAATGGATCTCTTTCTAATGACTCTCAATCTGGTTCCAAGAGTCAACCTAGTGCTTTTAATAGTAAATTCAACAATAAATTTTCTAATAATAAAAACAAAGGTTAAACTCTTCAATGTAAAAATTGTGGTAAAAAAAGACATACTATTGAGAAATGTTATAAACTAATTGGATACCCAAAGGATTATAAACCTAGGAGTGATGTTAATCAAAATAATCAAGTTAAATATTTTAATGCAAACTCATCTGTAGTTACTCCTGGATCAACTGATCCTGGAGAATCTGAATTTCCTCAACTTACTAAGGATCAATATGCCAAGTTTCTTAGTCTAATAGGAGAAAGAAAGTGCAATGAGGAAGCATCTGTCAGTTCCAATATGGCAGGTATTTGCTTCTTTAATGTTTGTAATTCATCTTATAATGGTAATAAATGGATAGTTGATTCTGGTGCTAGTCAACATATGATAGCATCAGAATCTCTTATGCATGATATTGTGGATGTATCTAAGCTCAATCTTCTTGTTAGTCACCCTAATGGAACTTGTGCTAAATTAGAAAAAATTGGAAACTTAAATATTTCAAACTCTTTAACTCTTTTTTATGTGTTTGATGTTCCTGAGTTCAATGTCAATCTGATGTCAGTTCACAAAATTTGTAAAGATAATAAGTGTGAAGTTATTTTTAATGAACATAGTTGCAAAATTCAGGATTTACACTCAAAGGAGATGGTGGGGAATGGTAGTGAAACTGGAGGTCTCTATTATGTTGATAGTGTACCTTCTGGTAATTCCTTTACTTTTAATTATGTTATGTGTTATGTTTCTAAATTAACATGGCATAGTAGACTTGGTCATCCTTCTGACCAAGCTCTAAATTCTTTAAAAACACATCTTAAATTTGGAAATGAGTCCTTACCTCCTTGTGATGTTTGTCATAAGGCTAAACAAACAAGGAATTCTTTTCCTACTAGTCAACATGTCACTTCTTGTTTAGGTGAACTTGTTCACTTAGATGTGTGGGGTCCTTATAGAGTGATCACTTCAGAAGGATTTAAGTTCTTTCTTACTATAGCGGATGATTTCACTAGGGCAACTTGGATTTACTTGCTTAAGTCTAAAAGTGAAGTTTTTTCTTGTGTTACTACTTTCTTTAATCGTTTGTTTAATCAATTTGAAGTTAAAATTAAAAAGGTTAGGTCTAATAATGGTACAGAGTTTTTAAATCATAACATGAAAACTTTTTTTGAGAATAGAGGTGTTATTCATCAAACATCTTGTGTTCATACACCTCAACAAAATGGGGTGGTTGAAAGAAAACATAGACATATTCTAAATGTAGCTAGGTCATTAATATTTCAGTCAGGTTTGCCTTTGACTTATTGGGGTGATTCTATTTTAACTGCTGTTTTTTTTATAAATAGAACTCCCACTTATGTATTAAATGGAGCCCCTCCTTATGAACTCGTTTATAAGTCTATTCCTAGCTTTGATAAACTTCGTGTTTTTGGGTGTGTTTGTTTTGCAACTAAACTGAATAACCTTGACAAATTTTCTGAACGTGCTGAAAAATGTGTTTTACTTGGGTATTCTTTGGAACAAAAAGGTTATAAGATTTTGAGTTCAAATTTTGTTTTTGTTTCCAGGGATGTCAAATTTTATGAATCAGTTTTTCCATTCAGGCTTAATTCTTTTTTTGGTGATAAAACTACTAGTTTTAATAATCCAAGTGACCCATTTTCCTATGATGACCCTCAGTTGTCTAATTCTCTTCAAGAAAATAATAATTTAGGTGATTTAGGGACAACCCTTCATTCTGAAGGTACTGGAGCAGATCATAACCTGGATAAGACCTCTAATGATGAGGTCAGCAACCAAAGTGACAAGGCACATGTGCAACCGAATGTTGTGGATGTTCCTAGTTCATCTATTATGTTTGAGGATAGTATCTTAGAACAAAATAATCCTTCTGATGATCACTTATTAGGTACTACTCGATCTGGTAGAAATGTTCGTTTACCAACAAGATTTAATGACTTTGTTGGGGAAAGTTCTCACATGTATGGGTTAGAAAAGTCTGTGAATTATTCTTTGTTAGCCAATGATAGTAAATGCTTTGTGTCTGATCTTAATAAAACATTTGAACCTAGTACTTATTCTGAAGCTTCTACTGATCCAAATTGGATCAAAGCTATGAATGAGGAAATGGAAGCTTTATATAGGAATCATACTTGGGATATTGTTGATCTTCCAAAAAACAGAAGTCCTATTGGTTATCGTTGGATCTATAAAATTAAATACAAATCTAATGGTTAGGTTGAGAGATATAAAGCTAGACTAGTTGCTAAAGGATATAATCAAAGATAAGGAATAGATTATGAAGAAACTTTTTCTCCTATTGCTAAGATTGTTACTGTTAGGATTGTTATTTGTGTGGCTGTTAATAATTCATGGCCTCTTTATCAATTGGATGTTAATAATGCCTTTTTATATGGTGACTTGGTTGAAGATGTGTATATGACTTTGCCAGAAGGTTATCATACTAAAAATGATAGTAGAGTTTGTAAACTGGTTAACTCTTTGTATGGTTTAAAGCAGGCTCCACGAAAGTGGAATAAGAAACTTTGTTCATCTTTGTTAGTTTTTGGTTTTGTTCAAAGTATAAATGATTATTCTTTATTTGTTCGTTCAAAAAATAACACCATTGTCATTTTATTAGTAAATGTAGATGATATAATTCTAACTGGTAACAGTTGTGTGGAAATTGAAAATGTAAAATCTTTTCTTAAGTCACAGTTTAGAATTAAGGATCTAGGGTTGTTGAAATATTTTCTGGGTATTGAAGTTCTTTCTACTGGTAATGGTGTGTGTCTAAATCAAAGGAAGTATTGTTTGGAATTATTACATGAATTTGGTATGCTGGGAAGTAAGTCTGTTAAAACTCCTTTGGAAGTTAATTTTGTGTTTAACAAAGACTGTGATGATAATACTGATCTTATAAATAATATAACAGAGTTCCAGAAACTCATAGGAAAACTAATTTATCTCACTGTTACTAGGCCTGATATTAGTTATGTTGTTCAAGTATTAAGTCAGTTTATACACAAGCCAAGGAAATCACATTTAAATGTTGCTTTCAGATTACTAAGATACTTGAAAGAATGTCATGGTAAAGGTGTTTTATTTTCTAAATCTAGTATTTTTGATATTGTTGGTTATGTGGATGCTGATTGGGCCAAGTGTTTGACAACTAGGAGGTCTGTTTCTGGGTATTTGGTATATTTAGGTAACACCCTTATTTCTTGGAAGAGTAAGAAGCAAAGCACAGTGTCCAGATCCTTAACAGAGTCTGAATACCGTGCTTTGGGATCAGTAATATGTGAAGTGTTGTGGGTTTTAAAGGTTTTAAGTGATCTTGGTTTTAAAAATTTAACTCCTGTTAAATTGTTTTGTGATAATGAATCTGCTATTAAGTTAGCCTTAAATCCAGTTTTTCATGAAAAAACAAAACATTTTGAAATTGATGTGCATTTTGTAAGGGAAAAAATTAAAAATAATGTTTTAAAATTAGTTAAGATAGATTCTTCTAATCAAAATGCAGATATTTTAACTAAGTCATTAAGTTCTTTTCAACATGAGTACGTGTCAAAAAGACTTGGACTTGTAAATATGTTTTCGGTAAATAAATTTGTATAAAATGACAAGTTTGAGAGGGGGTGTTAAAAGGTAATATAATGCAAACTTGTCATTTATAGAAGAATGGTCTTAATATGTTATTTATTCAATTGTAGAGGGGTGTTGTGGTATCTTTTGGTGTTGCAGGTATGATTTGTATGCGGGTTGTTTAACTCGGATCCGGTTTCGCCCCAGTGTATTTAATGTTGGTTGTCTTCTCATTTGCGTATATCAGATGACAAGTTTTACTCTCTCACTCATATTGTTCTCTCCAGTTTAGGATTTGTATTAGGGTTTCTGTTCGTATTCTTTTGATCTTGTTTCAGTGAGTTCTTGTTGATCATTAGAGAGCAGAGTGTTATTGTAGTGAGGTTTCATGTGTAATCCGTTTGATGTAAACCAACTCTTTCATATATAAATGAAATGTTAATGTTGGGAAATTATGAGTTTATACTTTCGTACAAATAGACAACATTTCTCTTGCCAAATAAATGTTTATTTTGTGTTAAACGTTATAACAAATAAAAATAATAATATCATCTCGTTGAAAACATTATAAAGTAAATATTAAATCCAAGTTAGATTTGTTCGTTTACTAACATATATTATTAACTCAGCGAGATTAAATCAATCAGTTAATTAATTAATTAAAAAAAACCATAATTATAAGAAAGTTCAAACGACGATGTGGACCAAAACCACCCGGCATGATACAAGCTATAAAATCTTGTTTTTTTGTTCAGCTTAATGTTGTTTTCTGATCAACAAATTTTTTATTTTATCAAAATAAAGATTTTTATAAAGGACAACTAATAACAAATAGTTATTTTATATCTTTTGAACGGAAATATATTATGGATATGTTTCACAAAACCAACCGAAAACTATAACTTTTATTTGTATAAAATGTTATGTAGAATTAGTCGTGTAAACATTATAATGTGTAAAATAACAAAATATAAAAATTAAAAGGTAAAAACTCCCAAAGACTTTAAAAAATGTAAAATAGCTTTTCAATTTAATTTTTTTGAGTTTTAAGCTCTTACATCCAAACTAAAAATTTTCTTAAAATTTAAAGTTTTCAAATAGAGATGTCAAGGGCAAGAAGTAACATTCCTCGCTCCCACACCCCAAATTCCCTTGTTTCTTCGATCCCGACCAAAATTTCATCCTTTCCTAGTCACTGCCACCGTTCCCTCATCTGTTTTCCTTGAATCCCAGATTAACCATTTTTGCTTGAAATCCTCCGTTTATCCATTTAACTTTTTTTTTAATCTTATTTTTACACATTTATTTCGTTTAACCTTACACATATTACACTAATTATAAAATACAAAACATATATTACACAATAGTTACTTTACGTTTAATATCAATTTCTATAGTTAAAAATAGTTAAATAAAATGTAATTATTTCGGACACCTCTATTTTCAAAAGTCGTTGACGATTATAACTTTAACCAAAAAATTAAAACATAATTTCTTAACCTCTTTGCTATTTAAAATCAAGATTTCATATATTTCAGGGAAAAAACAAAAATTATCAAATCCCAAATATATTATTATTATTTTTTTAAAATCAATCTGATAAAAACTAAAACACCAATGAAAATAATAACATATATGTTACTAATTCTCCATTGTAAAATTCAAATGTCACACGTTCAATCATAATTTAGTAAGGATAACATTAACAACATCAACTCATCAAGTTAGGATTTAAAGTCATAACTTCGGAATATCTTATTGTATTATTGGTTGTGCATGTAATCATTGGAATCGACTTATAAAGAAGAAAAGACAAGGGACGAACAATTTAAATGATCTTCAAATATCATTTAAATTGTCAAGGATGAACCAAAAAAAATGTTTTTATCGTTATATATATATATATATATATATATATATATATATATATATATATATATATATATATATATATATATATATATATATATATATATATATAATCTCTTCGTCCCAAAATTATTGTCTACGTTTTACTTTTTAAATATTTTTTGTTCAATTTTGACGTCAAATAATTTATTTTTTTTTTTTATATAAAAATTTATGCAAGATATATGAATAGATTGTTTTTAAATATATTTTCATTGTTATAAGTTTCATCAAAATTTATATAACACAAATAAAGTTATTTATGGTTAAAGTTGAAATGGAAAGACTTAGGTCAAACGTAGACAATAATTTTGAGACGGAGGGAGTATATATATATATATATATATATATATATATATATATATATATATATATATATATATATATATATATATATATATATATATATAGAGAGAGAGAGAGAGAGAGAGAGAGAGAGGTTCAAATATTTCTAGCAATTATTGTGTTTCAAAATGCACCAATGAGAATTCAAGAAATAATAAATAATTAAATAAATCATTTAAGGATATTTCGGACCTTTTGTACTTTTAATTAAGGGATCATTTAATTGAAATCATGCAATTAAGGAAATAAAATAAATATATTTGACCTAGTCTCTCTCTTATATCTTGTCTTATATCAACGAGGCTTATTCTTTTTCACAGAGACCAAGTAATCTTCGAGTCTTCACTCTCCCAGAACTCAAATCGGCCACCAATGGCTTCAGCCGGTCAGCAAAGATTGGCGAAGGTGGTTTCAGGTGTGTCTACATCGGCACCATTAAATCCGATCAAGACCCGACTAAAAAGCTTTGTGTCGTCGTGAAAGAATCGTACACTATGGGTTATCCAAAATCTATTTACTCCACTCTCAAATGGATATGAGTCATTGACATGTAAGTTCCAATTGTTTTACAGTATCAGTTCGCTATTATATTCACTCGTTTATGTGCATTCTTGTGCAAGTAACAATGATCGCTTCTTTCTATGTTAGTTTATACTCAATTTTACTATGAATTTTTGATCTTTTACTTGTTTCTTGATCATTGATGAATGTTTTAATGAAATCTTGAGGCTTTACTCTAGAAGGTTAACTATTAGTAGCGCCAAAAGTTCAATTTTGAGTATTATTAATCTTTTCTTTAAATTTTAGTTTCTGTAAAATAGGCAAGAAACAAATGTGATGAAATAATGCTAATTAATCCCCTAGAAGTTAAACAGTTGGGTTATTTTAGAATTATGATGTAACTGGGGACTATCATCCCCAAACATTGACATCTTGAGGCTTCATCTGTTTTTTGGTCAAAACCCTGAACGAATTGTGCTATTTTAGTCTTTATTATATTGAATTTTCTGAAACAAACAAGTATATACATGCATTCTATACGAGTACATATGCATAAGTCTTGATATGTTTTTTATGCTTAACTTTTGACAGATGATTAAGGTTGCATGCTTAATTTCATTCTTTGTATCTTATATCTCTATAGTTTATTGTTTATTTTTACCACTCAATTAATCTAACCATGTGGTATGCATTATGTCAGAATTTCTAGAAACACATTTTATTTTATATTTACATTCTCATAGAATGAACAGGTTTTTGTATTATGATATAGAAAAGAAAGTAATCATGGCGAACGATAGTGTAATCTAGCAGAATGTATTTTATGTATAAACATTCTAAAGCTTAGACTGCATTAATTCATTCTGACAGAATGTCTTTAAGAATGCATGTGAACAACAAGTATATTTGTTTAACTGGTAATCTGCTAGAATAAATTAAAAGTCTTTAATGTCTAACACATTCTATTAGAATTTATAGTTTTATTCTTTTAGAATATACTAAAAGTTCTAATATTTTAAAGTTGATTATGTTTTCTTTTTGGATATAGATTTTGAAGAGGTTGTCATTGATGTGGAAAAAGAAGAAAACATGGAGAACAAGAGTATTCTAGCAGAATAGATTTTGCCAAAATGTATAAAGTGTTTTTGTTAGATTTTGATGTTTTTATTTTTATTTTTTAACCATTCTTAGTTTTAATCTTTAAGAATAAATATAATTCTTAAACCAATATTAATCATTTTTTTTCAAAATGAACGTAATAACTGTTTAGTCTTATTCTTTACGAATTAATGTAATTAGTGATTCTTAAAAAATAAAATATGTATTATTTAGAAAATGTTATTCTTGATAATATGTTGTATAATTCTTTATGCAAGTCAAGTTAAAAAAATTTATTGAATGAACCATATTCTGAAAGAATAAAATTGAAAATATATTTACTAGTTTATTTGACTCTCTGTCATTCTAACAGAATAAAATTGGTTAGTATTAGAAATTATAATATAATTAAATTTGAATTAATTTAAAAAATTCACATATAAATAGGAGAAATTAATTATCCTTTAAAATCTAGAACTTTCCTTTTTTAATATAGGTTAATTGACCAAAACACCCTTCTGCTGAAATTTGTGTGATTATATGGTACATGTTACCCTATTATAATATCATAAACCCTCAGATCATAACCATTGATTTTATTCATCCATTGGTCCAAATTGTACTTACGGGCACACAATAGATGTAAGAAAAAAATAATATATATATATATATATATATATATAGTTAGGTTTAAATGTTTTTAGCAAATAGTGTGTGGTTAAATGCACCAATGAGAATTCAAGAATAATAAATCATTAAATAAATTAAAAAAGGGTATAATGGTAAACTTCCTATATCTAATTATGGTAAAAAATAATTCAATTAATATCTCCTTAATTAGTTTAACCTTACAAAGCCCACATCCTTAACCTTAAAGAGTACATCGGCTTCCTTAAATCATCAATACCTCAATTCCTCCTTTCCACCAGAAATCGATCCTTACATCCGAGCACCACCGTCTGCCTATTATCCATCATCATGACAGCAACTTCTAGATTCTCTATTCAACTGCTCTTCTTCCACAGCTGCATGTTTGTCGGCCTATTATCCACCAGGTGGGTGGAATCGGTGATGGAGGAAGCTGGGCAACAATGATTCAATCAATAGGTAAAGGCTCCTTCTTTTCTTTTTGTTCTTGTTTGATTTGGCATAACTACATAGGTGTTCGTTTGATTAAGAATCGATGGATGTTTGTAGAAATGCCTCAAAGAGAATTTGGCAGCTTTGTTGTACAAATGGCCTGAAAGAAAATTTGATTTCTATGTTGCACGTCAGGTGTTTGTAGAAATGCCTCAAAGAGTATTTCTTTTATTTTCTTCATTAAACCTTTTGATATGTTTTTTTGTTGTTGTTATTAACTCTTTATTTGTTAATTACCTGAGTAGCATCAATCTTTGTTATTGGTGTTTGATTTTTTTAATCAATTTAGGGTGAAGATTTGATTAAGGGTTTATAAGAGATTTTCACAAATTTGAGACATTTTAGAACTTAAACATTGTATGAATGAGAAAACTCTTCTCAAAAGCATTTGTAATCACCTGATTAAATAAACAATATGTGGAAAATATCAAAATCTAACCTTCTAATATTTGAAAATTATTAAACTTAACATGTTCCACTGTTCACAATTTTATAATCTTGATTTAGTAGCAAATTTTATGTATTCTGTCAGAATGTATTCTATCATATTCTATGTATTCTTCCAGAATATATAAAGTGCTAGGAATTGCAAGTAACATTCTAGTAATTCTAACAGAATGCATTTATACATTCTATGCTTTAGAATGTTTATATATAGAGAAATACGATTGCAAATGGAAAATCACATGTTTTTAATTCTTTATAGTGGCATGTAAAGTTATAACTAGCTGATTTTATTCTATGTATTCTGCGAGATTGTATTCTATGTATTATGCAAGATTGTGTTCTGTATATTCTACCGGAATGAATTATATGTATTCTCCCAGAATGTATAAATTAATAGGAATTGCAAGCCCCATGTTTTTAACCATTATTAGTTTTTGTTGCATTTATGATAGGAATGGTCGGAAGAATGACTTGAAGACCTGATAAGAATGACTCGAAGATGAGCCAAAGATTGATGGCACTCACAGTTTAAGAATGTTCTTATTTTTTTTAAGAATTACACTTGTATTTATTCATTAACTGTATATTCAAGAATGTTGATTTTTTATGATATTCTTTTAGAATATGTATAAATATATTAAAACGTAGAAGGCTATTAGTATGTAAGAATATGTATAAATTTGTATTTAAGTTCGAATGTAAATGAAAATATTAAAATGTTGTTATTCTTCAACTAGGAGTTCAAGAATTCTGTTATTCTTCATTAATATTCTACTAGAATAAAACTCTGAAAGAACATCATTCAAACAAAAATTCATTCTTACGGAATAAAATCAGTTATGTTTACAAATTATGTTTAGAATTAATTAGAATTAATTTAAAAAATTCAGATTTTAAAATTAGAAGTGTTAATGATCCCTTAAAATCCGAAAATTACATTTTTTAAAATAGGTTAATTGACCAAAATACCCTTTTGCTGAAATTTGTGTGATTATATGGTACATGCTACTCTATTGTAATATCATAGACCCTCAGATCATAATCATTGATTTTATTCATTCGGTGGTCCAGATCTGTGTATTCTGACACACAATAGTTAGTAAAAACAAAATAACCTAAACCTATATATATATATATATATATATATATATATATATATATATATATATATATATATATATATATATATATATATATATATGTTCAAGTTCATTTGAGACCATTCTAATTTTGTGAAACCGTGAGACCAAATCTAAAAATAATTTTAAAATGCAAAATAAATAGAAAAATCCAAAAAAAAAATAATATTATTTTCGGAACTTGAATTAACTAAAAATAAATAAAAAAAATCCCGTTTTTTTTAAATACGTGAAATATTCTATTAGAATATTACACTGACATATTCTAAAAAAATAATTTTAAAATGAAAAATAAATGGAAAATCTAAAATTTCTTTTTTTTAATATTATTTTCGGAACTTGAATTAACTAAAAAAAATTAAACAAAAATTAAAAAAATTCCATTTTTTTTTAAAATACGTGAAATATTCTAATAGAATCTTACATTTTACATATTCTAAAAAACAATTTTAAAATGCAAAATAAATGGAAAAATCTAAAAATTATTTTTTTAAATATTATTTTCGGAACTTGAATTAACTAAAAAAATTAAAAAAATTAAAAAAAATCCATTTTTTTTGAAAAATATGTGAAATATTCTAACAGAATATTACACTGTACATATTCTAAAAAATCATTTTAAAATGAAAAATAAATGGAAAAATCCAAAATTTCTTTTTTTAATTATTATTTTCAGAACTTGAATTAACTAAAAAAAAATAAAAAAATGCGTCTCACGGTCTCACAAAATTAGACCGTCTCACATGAACCTAACCCTATATATATATATATATATATATATATATATATATATATATATATATATATATATATATATATATATATATATATATATATATATGTAACTGTCCATAACAATTTATGAACTTTTTCCAAAGTCGTCAAAATCTGCTACAATATCAATAACTATAAAAACCAACTTCGTTGTACAAGATTACGAAAACCATAAAAGACTAAGGCCTTGTTTGATACTTGTCTGACCGAGTTGGGTCAGACCTTTTTGGCTGACTCGGTCAGCTATATTTGTTTGATAAACATTTTATGTGCATCTAACTCGGAAAGAAAAAGCTGATTGGGAAAGAAGTTGAAAATCAGCTGACTGAGAAAAAAGAGAAAGATTTCCAGCAGTACCCTTGCCTAACGTATCTTCCAGCGACTCCCCTTCTTCTCCTCCTTCAGCGGCTGCTTTCTTCTCCAGCACCCACCAAGCAAAGCTGACCCCATTCTTCTTCTTCAAGCCACCGATTGAAGCTCCTTCCCCATCTCATTAGGTACGTTTCTGTTTTCATGTTTCGATTTTATCTCTAAAAGTTCCGATTTTTGCCATCTTGGATCCAATCTTTCTTTACAAGTTTTGATTTTTGCTGTTGAGAGAGATACAAGTTTCAATTTTTGGTGTTGTTACGCTCCTTTGCTGATTTTCCTATTGAAAGTTCCGATTTTCAAGTGATTTGTTATTTTTGCTATTGAATGTTCATTTGCTGATTTTGTTGTTGAATTTATTCATACATGAACACATAGATACATATCTGATCACACATACCTGAACACATGAATTTATTCAGGCCTGATTTTGTTGATTTTTGTTGATAAGTTCATATTTTTGCTGATTTTTGTTGATAAACGGAGGTGTAGTATTGCTGAGGTTATGGTTTAGGAGAGTTTGAGGTAGAAAGTGGAGAAGAATTGAGATGAAATTGGGATTTCAGTGGCATCAAATAAGGACTGAAGGCGGAAATGGATTGTTTGTTGGAGGGAGATGAAATCAGGTCAAAAAGATGATAAGAGGATGAATGATAATGAGAAAGGAAGAGTTAAAAGGGATGCAATTTTGAAGTGATTATAGCTATGGAAGAATGTGTGGATTCATTTTCTGATGATTTTGATCGAGGTTGTTCTCCCATTGAAATTAAAGACATCTCCGGAATTGGTGATTCCAAAGTATATTGATGTGGGGGTTTGTATTTGAAGTGTGAATTTATGGTATAAAATGTAGATGAAAAGTATTTTAGTTATTGTTTTTGCATTCATTATATTTAAGATAAGTAGTTTTTTGTATAGGTTTGCTAGTGTTTGGTCTTTGGTGTAATTGAGGATTTGGATTTTTAAATGATTTTTGTGTAATTAACATTTTGTATGAGAATTTGTATGTTTTTTATAAATCTTCGGTACAGAGAAATAGGGTAAAATGGTCATTTTTCATGAGTCAGCACATTCAGTCAGATGTACAATCAAACAACATGACTTCTTACCCGGTCAGTATTTCTTACCAAGACAGAACTTTCCCAGTCAGCACTTTCTCAATCAGCAACTATCAAACGGAACCTAAAAAAATTTGTATTCAAAACACTTGCCCATTTATGCACCTACAGTGCCAAAAACAAAAGTTGAACACCTATAAAAAAATCTCATCATTTATTGGATATGCCAAAAAAAAAAAATACTTACAACACTTATTAATAAGTGATTTTAGACAAATTAGATGTGTTAGTTTCTAGTAATTCATCTAAAAATACATTGATACATCTCATATTTTATCTCCAACAAGTTAATAAATTAGCATATTTAAAACTTAACTACAAACGAAATTGATCCAAGACATACAAAGTTTCTTGCTATACTCAGAAATCTTATAAATCAGTTCATATAAAAAAATAGTGGATTATTATATAAATAATATGATTTTTTAATCATAGTAAAAGATTAATAATAAAAATTTAAAGAAAAAAAAATCGTTGGTCGATGAGCTCGATCTGTCATGGATATCCCCCTTTCATGTTTCAACCAATATGAGGATAATACCCTATCTACATGCCTTTAAATATTATACTTTTTTCTGTCTTCTTTTTTGCCACATTTATAATCAAGCTATGCACCACTATTATAATAACTTTTTCCCTAAAAAGATTCATTACAGTATTGATGATTTATTTTGTATGTTATATAGTCTACAAATTTCTTTTCAGCACATACATATTAGAGTAGCCCCTACCTAAAAGATAAATATTCTTTTAACATATAATAATATTAACATATTTATGATTACTTATTGAGACAATGAGATCCAAACTACAATCTTGATGAGATGGGACCTAGATGAACCGCCCAATGTCCACCCAATTGTGCTTTTGATTTGTATTTTCTCAATAAAACAAAATGGACGTGTCTATTACTTGGATTTCTATACATCTAATCTAACTTAAATCCAAATCTACTAATAAAATAATCAATCCTAAAGTTATAAAACCTTTCAAGATGTACAAAGGTGCATTTATGCTAAAAGCTTTTTTCATCGCACGTGATAATTTTACTCAGGTGTGTTAAAACTGAAAATTCAAAAATAAACAAAAACCTTGAATTATTTTTTAAAAACCAATAGTTAAGATGTTATTTTTCCTTAAATCGAAAATTTCAGTTTGGTTCGGTATGAAACAAAAAGACAACCAAATCCTTTGTTAATAAACACATCTTTTGGATATATTGTTAATAGTTGTTATTTGTCACTTAGATCATCTCCAACTTACTTTCATTTTTCCTTTAAAAATGAAGTAAAAAATAAGATAATAATGTTTCATTTTCAATCCTATTTCATTTTTTATCCCAAAAAGTATATTTCATTATTCCAACTTACATAGATTATCAAACACATTCTTTCTATTAATTTGATTTTAACAAATATATAATCTATATTTTTTTCATTACAATAATATTAAATAAATAAGATTATATTTACAACACACTTATAAGATTTTGTAAAATACGTTATCATTTTTTAAAATTTCAATATGTATTTAACTTTTTATATGAATTTGATAAACAAAAAACAAAGCTTACATGTATAATTAATTAATATAATTTAATATATAACAAAATATTATAAGTATTAAATATTACATTTAAATTATAATTAATTGGTAAAATAAACTAGAAATGTATAAATATATAAACAGAGGGACTAAAACCGACAACACAAAGTTCATCTCCATTTTGGGAGAAATGAATAGTATAACACCATATTTGGTGTAATACTATTCATATCTGTAACGACCATAAAATTCCAACCAATTTAAACTTTTCAAAAACAACCTGATTTCATTAAATTATTACAAGAAGGTTTTCAATACAAATGATTTAGAGTATTCCTAGAATCACATCACAACATAAACATGAGGAGCGGTACGATCACGCCTTTGCCTTGCCACGGTCTCCTGAAGAACCTGGAAAACATTAAACCACAACTATAAGCCCGAAAGCTTAGTGAGATATCCCCAAAATACCAACCACATATACCATACACGCATAACATGCCATATCATATCCGATCACAGAACAGCCATGCACTTCGGGTCTACTGTGTGACTGGTCCGCCGCACCGGCCAACAGTCCACCTGGTCCACCCTCCGAGTCTAGCCATATACATCGAGTCTACAGTGTGATTGGTCCGCCCCTCCGAGCCTTCAATCCACCTGGTCCACTCTCTGAGTCTACAGTGTGACTGGTCCGCCCGCACCGGGCCTTCAGTCGGCCTGGTCCACTCTCCGAGCCTCGGCACGTCTGGTCCGCCCTCTTGGGGCCTACAGCATATCTGGACCGCTCGTTGGGCCTTCGGGACAACCGGTCCGCCCTGGGTATCTTGGCCTACATCACAAAGCAGGACCCGCCTCAACCTAACCCCAGTCCAACAACCATGTGCACATAAACATACAATCATATAACAATTCACAGTCAACAAGCCGACCTAGCAGATCACATAACATATCATCATCCTAACCAGGATACCGACCTAACCGGTCACTAGCATATACCATCCTACATAACAGGATGCAACCATATCAAAGCAATAACATAACAACAAATACCCGGATCTCAATCCGATAAAGGGTCGGCCTTGGTGCCTTAGACCCTGTTGATATAGTGAGGATAACTCACATTGCCATTGCCGAAACTCTGAACTGAAGAAGCAGATCCTCGAATCACCGACTCACCGAAAATCTCGAACTGGCCAACATAGCACAAATAATCATTAGGCTAAGCACAATACCCTTCCAAGGATAAATTGACCAATTTACCCTTAACTCATTTCGGCCCAACACTGGATAAGCTCTCAAGCCCACTAATGGCCCAAAGACCAAAAGTCCGAAGCAAATCCCATTATTAGCCCAATTTACTAAATTGGGCCCACCTCACCCAATGGGCCTAGACTCATGGTCCATAACAACTAATGGGTCCACAATACTCTATCCATAATGTCCAGTCACAGCCCAAAAACCAGCAGCCTAATAACAGCCCAATCCCTAAGGCCCAAAATGAAAAACCCAACAGAGGGAGTATGCTAGGCGTACTCTCCTTGGTACGCGGGGCGTACACGCTGACTCGCAACTGGGGGATCGGGGCACTGGCCCGCTACGCGGGGCGTAACCTCGCTGCTCATTAAGTCCACATAACTGCTTAATGGCTTAAGCTCTTAAACCCAAACTTCAGATCCTTAGGCCAAATATGCCTAGGATTCATAAAGTCTCAAACTTTATCACTTGGACGTCCATAAAGCTCTTAATCCAAGGTCTTAATCCATTAAGACCTACATATCTCACACATGGAACAACCACAACCCTTGGGACCTCATTTTTCTCACTCAAGACCTCTCCCAAGGTCTGAAAGGACAGATAATCTCGACCAACTCAAAACATGCATCAAGATGAGGACTTTTGGGACAAGAATGATGTCAAAACTTCACAACACTTAGATCTATGCAATATACATGACAAGCAAGAAGCTTTATACCTCAAATAGGCTCCAAAGGATGATATCTTTCCAGATCTATAAGCTCCAGCCACTCAACTCCTTCTTTGACAACTTCCTCTTTCTTCTTCTAGCCTCTCCTTTGCCAAAATAAGCTTTCCAAGGCCAAACACACCCAATAATGGAGGTAGAACGGCTATCTAGGGTTTCTGAGGTTAAGAGAGAGCTTATGGAGGCTAGGGTATGAACCAACATGTTCCTTATATGGTGACTGACCCTAATTTTAGGGTTTTAGAACTCTGAGAGTACGCTGGGCGTACTCGGCGTGTCCCCACATTTCATATTTGGCCCTCTTTTTCCACTTTTCCCACAAGATGACCAAAATACCCTTCCTCTTAAATCCCGGGGACTCACAATTAAGTACTCTTAGGAACGGGGCGTTATAATATCCCCCAAAACAGGGAATAAATAGGGGAGGGTTGGAAAAGAATATAGGAAAAATGGTGGAAAAATATGAAATGAGAGTGGGTTGGAGATGCTCTTAGTTACCGATAAAACCAAAAACCCAAAACTAATTTGTTTAAATCCAAAAACCAAAGAATACAAACTGAAATTGTCTTTTAGGGCTAAAAATAATTATTGTGGTATGGTTTGGTTTTAGACCAAAATCCAAACCAAAGTAATTCATGATCACTTCACTTTAAAAATAGGTTAATTAAAGCTACTTTTAGGAAGCATCATATTAGGGTTGTTCGTTTAGATCGATTGGTTTGATCTGATCCAATTAAGTGAATCCAAATTGATTACGGTCTTTAAAACACGGATCTTAGTAGTCCAAACTAAATTCAAATCCGATCCGATCCAACCAAATTACAATTCAATTGGATCGATTTTTATAATTTGGTTTTTAAAACCATATATAATTAAAATATTAGAAAACATTATAGAAGAAACTAAAACAAATTTTTTAGTTATGGTTTAAAATTTATAAACAACTATTAAAAATTATATTATAGTTTAATATTTTATAAATAAGTTTTTTGAGAAGAAAATGAATAATAAGGTTTTTATTAGGTGGACCTTTTTGAATTTATTTGAAAAAATAATGTAACATTCAGTTTTAAATAAAATTAAATAAGTAAATAAATAAAATAGATAAAATTATAAACCCTAAAACTCCGAGATGTTTTTATATTATATTTTAACCCTAAAGTCGTATTAAATTAGCAGGTGTACACCTTGGGGTGTTAAAAGTTATATTTTCTGCTATTGAGGGTCAAATTGCAACTTATGGACTTGTATTGAACAAATTTTTGGAAATAGGGACTAAAGAGTAAAATATGGACTTTGATTGAAAAGAATAAAGAAGGGAGGGGCCGGAAGTGTCATAAATGGTATGAAGTTTGAATTGGAGACGGGTTAAGGCCCGCCACCCTCCTCTTGTTCCTTCACTTGAAACAAAGCCTCAAAACCCTAACCCTACTTCACTTCTTCAGCCGCCACCTTATCACCCGCTCAACTATAACCGCCGCCAACTCCTTTGTCGTCGTGGTAAGCCGCCAATGCTGCTACCGGCGATTTCGAAGATCGACGATACCGCCATTTGGACGTTGTGGCAGTGGACGATCGGAAGAAACAAAGTCGTGGTTGTCGTTGCTGTTGTTTCCGGTAGGGGTCGTGCACCTTTTCTCATCTTCGTCTCTTTCTGTTATCACTCGTTGTCGCCGCTCCGAGCGGCTGTCGTGTGTTGCTGCCGATTGCTCCGTCTACCACATGCCACCGTGAATGGTGGTTGTGTTCGTATTTCGCAAGTTGGGTGTGTGTGTGTGTGTTGTTGTAACATGATGGATACGTGTGTGTGGTGTTTTGTTGGCCGGATTAGTGAGGAGGACCACCATGGCAGCCAACCATGGTGGTTGCCGCCCTTGATGCCCTTTTCTGCCAGCACCAACCACCGTGTGAGATGACTGTGTGTGTATGTTATGGTGTGATGTTGTATGTATAGTCCTTGGCCGGAAAATCAAAGAAAATCAGCCACCACCACCGTGAGGTGGTGCCTGGCACCTTTTGTCGCCGTCTGCCACCATCTTGGAGGTTGTATTGGGCATCTTCCTTGTTTTTTTGGCGCTAGTGTGTGTGCGTGTGTGATGTAGGAATTTTTTATGTGTGCTTGGATTTTTGGATTTATCACTTGAAACCGTCGTCGCCGCTGTGTGTGGGTGGTTGCCGCCTCGGACCACCGCCGACCACCATTGCCCAAGGTGGCATTGGGTGGTGGCCAAAATTTTAAACATTTAATTACCTAAACAATTAACTTTAACCCGAGTGGCATGAGTTTGGAGTTGGAAACCCTAATTAGGGTTTAGAAAACCCTAATGTCAAGAAAACCCTAGTTTGGAGTTGGTCGGGACCCGCGTTAAACCTGTTAACTAAACTTTAAATAATACTTAATAATGCCCCTACAATTAACTTAATGCAATATTGGACTTAATGGATTAAGTCCTTATGGGGTTAAGTGTGGAATACTAACCCTAGTTATCATTTTATGTGAAAAACCCTAGAATCGGGGAGCTCTGTTTTGGACAATAATCAGGCGCGTAATTGGGCCGTTGATTGGGTTATTATTTCGCCCAAGAATAACTAAGTCGGACGTTAATCAGTCCTACCCTTAGGTGATTAGGTTCTTAATGGGTTAAGTGTTCTTACTTAACCCTAATTGTCATTTTATGTGAGGTAGTCACTGTTGCAAGTGACTATGACCTGTGATCGGGTATTGACTTGAGTATCTTCATGTAGGTGATTAGACGTGAGTTGATTGTAGAGTTCTTCGTTACCATTGTGGTTACCTATGCGCATATCGAGGTGAGTTTCGCCTCACTGTACCCGTGGGTCGAAGGCACCAATGCCGACCCAATAGATTTGGTTATCTGTTAGTAGAAGGATGCCTTAGGAATTGTATATAGTCATGTAGGATAAACCGAGAACTCTTGATCTAAGCTCTCTTACATGTTCCTTGTTTGGTTGTGGTTCTGGAGTAGGATCATCTGTCTCGGTGACTATCTCACCTCTGAGTATATACGACCATGCATTCCTTGGATTATTGATATTTAGTATGCGGGTATGCTATAGTGATCTATTAGATCTATGTTCTGGTATTGAGTATGTTGTTATGCTGTAGCGGTCTATTAGAATTGTGTTCTGGTATCGAGTATGCTGTTGTGCTGTAGTGATCTGTTAGATTTGTCTCTTGAGTATGTTGTTTTGCTGTAATAATCTGTAGAACTGTATGTTATATGTATTTGCTAGTTATCATCTATGGAGTGCCCTTAAGGATTGTCTGTGGTCATGTAGGAGAGTCTAAGAACTCTTGGTCTAGGTTATTTTGCATGTTCCTTGTTTCGTTGTGGCTCTAGAGTAGGATTACCTGTTCGGGTGGCTATCTTACATCTGGTTACTTATGGTTACACATTCTATAGAGGTTAGCTGGTAGCAGAACTATATGTGGTGAGAGGACTAGTAGGCGGTAGTGAGTTGTATGCTTGTTGTTTGCCTGTATTATGTGCCTATTTGATCCTAATTGTTATATGTCAACATGTTGTGTTTGGTTTGGGTTGAGACGGTCCTGTTTTGTGTTGTAGGCCAAGATACCCTGTGCGGGCCGGCTATAAGCCAAAGGCACAAAGGATCGGGAGGAGCGGTTTGGGTTGAGGCGGACCAGTATAGATTAAAGGCCAAAAGAGTCTAGGCGTCCCAAATAGACTACAGGCCTGAGAGGCATACCAAACAGACCGAAAGCCTAGAGAACGGTCCAGATGGGTTGTAGACAGGTGTGACGTTCTATTCAGGTTAAAGTCTCTGTATGCATGTTGTTTGTTATTATGTCATGTGGTGGTATTTTGAGGGGAATTCACTAAGTTTTATGCTTACCCAGTTGTTTATTATTTCAGGTATGCAAGAAAGCAAAGACGGGACTGTACACACTCATCAACAACTTTGAAGATTTCGTGTTTCCTACAATACTTTGATTTTAATAAATGGTTTTCTTAAATAATGGATTAATAAATTAGGAATTTTACCTTAATAAAAATGAAAAAAAAAATGTTGGGAATGGGACGTTACAAATAAATTATGAAATTAATAAATAATTATAAAAATATATTAAAAATAAATAAATAACAGATTGTTATTCAGTTCTTTTGGACTATTTTGTTCTTATTTTATAAACCAAAACCAATTTGAAATCCAAAATATAATTCGGTTTTGTTGAAAACCAATCCGAATATCCAAACCAAATTTTCCAATTTGACAACTTGGTTATATCTGAATTATGAACAACCCTATCATATATAACCTTTTTTTCTTATGAACTATTGGATACACTTTCTAATCCTATTCATAAATCTATGTCTTTGTCCACAATAGGACTTCAACAAAGTTGTATGTTTCGTCAACTAAACTCCAATCTAAGTTTTTAGGCAACTTAAGTTGAGCCATCGGGATCCCCGACAAGTGCTTTGTCTATCCCTTTGAACCCGCAAGGAGCATTGGTCCTTGACTCCTATTTTTAATTGTGTTTGTGATCAAACTCTACTTATATACAAGTATGTATTATGCACCTCCTAATTTGTATTAAATCGTCATTAATTTGACATTCATATTAATTTCAATTACACTAAATGGTGGATAACACTAAAATCACTACCAAAATGGCAAAATGCATAAAAGACACCAAATCTACACAAAATTTTGAATTTGACATTGTGTTATTATTATTATTTATTTTTACAATTAACACATTAAGTTTTTACAAAAGAATAATTTTAACACTACACTTTCCAAAAAAATTCAATGTTGACCATTTGACCAGTCAACATAATTGTCAACTAACGTGACATGTCGGTCTTTGGTGACATTATTTTCTAGGGGTCAAACATTGAAAATAAAATAGATGTAGCGACTTAATTGGAAAAAAGCATTGTTAATATTGAATTTTTATAAAAATTTAATGTCTTTTGTGCAATTTGTTAGAGGGTTGAAGACTCTCTGTGGGCAAACTTTTGGAGCAACACAACATAAGAAAATCAACGTCTACACATAATGCCATAATCTTGTTGTTATTGGTATGCATTCTAGTCTGCATCTCCTGGATTTTTTTCAATAAATTCCTTATTTTAATTGGCTATGACCCTTTGATCTCATGTGAAGCCTGTAAATTAGGGGTGTCGAACAGGTAAAATTTTCGGGTTTCGGGTAGAACGGGTATTTCCTTAAGAAAATAATACCCGATACCCGACCTATATTGTAATTCGGGTTTTCGGGTATTCGGGTTTGAGATCGGGTCGGGTAATTATCATGTATACCCGAAAATTTCTTAAATGACACTTATTGATAATTTTTTTTCTTTATTTTTTTATTTTTACATGTTGGTTGGTTTAGTAAAGAATCGGGTAGGAAAATACTCCATACAATTAACAAGTATATATATAATAAAAATACAAATCATTATAATATGTTATGTACTTTTTTAACTCCATTCTGTGCGATAGTGAGAAACTAAGAATTGTGATGACGGTTCAGGACTTCAGCTTCAGCGTCGTATTCCCTTTGCAAGTTTGCGTCGACTGTCGAGGTGTCGTTCATAAGAAGGAAACGAAGGGTTTTGTTTTATTTGAAGTGTGCGTATGTGACTACATTGTATATTTGATATTATTTAAAAAACAAATTCGGGTATTCGGGTATACCCGAAAATAAATATTCATACCTAAAACCCGATCTATATTATTATCGGGTTAACCTATTACCCGAATGTTCATACTCGTTACCCGTTCTACCCGAATTCGGAACGGGTCGGATGGGTAGAACGGGTTTAGGGTTTTTTCGACAGGCCTACTGTAAATACTCTATCTACCTTATTCCATCTATGTTTGGTGATGCAATTGCCAAGCCTCTAGTCAGATTGCTCTAATCACAACAGAGCCTAACTATGTCATTGCTCATGAGCTATTCACCCAGTTTTATGTTTTAATATCCCTCTTTGTCAGGGTTTAATCTTCAAGTTAAATATGGGTAGCATTAATTTTTCTACAACATTTAATTTGCCAAAATGGTTCTATTTGATGTTGATGGTGTTTTATTTCAAATTTTCGTTGTTGTGTACAAAAGGTTGGACTGACTTTCCCCATAGACACACTTGTAGTTATAAATGAGTTCTTCTAGTTTGTTATCCATCGATTGTCAGGGTTTGGTAATTGCATTCTTTTCAAAATAAAAAATTCTGATTATTCGTTCATTACAAAATAATGATAATTAATGCATAGATTTTGTAGCCTTAAATGGTGGTCACTAGAACTATTTGTCTTAGTATCCGACTTCTTACGAAATCCACAGCTCAAAACAACACTTATTTCCATATAATCTTTCATTTCGTCCACTAAATTTAAGGCATCCACAACACACCGAGTTCTTAGAAGTTTAATGGTAGACGCACAAAAATATTTTTATAATGCATTGAATTCATTTTGCCCACTAATTTTAAGGCATCCTACATTAGCATCAACGATGTGGGAGATTGGAATGTAAACTAGTGTAGGCACAAATTTTGTTATGGTGTTTTGCTCTAAAAGTTTGCCCACAAAGGGTCTCAAACCTCTAATAAGTCATATGATTATTATGTTATAACAAGGACAAAGTGCACAAGACATTAAGTTTTTAAAAAATTTTGATTTTGACACTGTGTTTTTTTTTTTTCAATTAAGTCATTACATTTTATTTTATTTTTCAATCGACACCAATAAACTGATGCCACCAAAAAGAGAAATTAAATATCATCCTATTTTTGTTCTTACAAATCCTTCTACCCAATTAAATAATGACATGTGTCACATTTAATGCTCATGCTTATTAGTATACTAAAATATCATTAAATAAGCATGAGCATTAAATGTGACACATGTCAACATTTAATTGGGTAAGAAGATTTGTAGGAACAACAAAGTAGGAGAATATTTAATTTCTCCACCAAAAAGAGAAATTAAAAATCCTCCTACGTTTGTTCCTACAAATCCTTTTACCCAATTAAATGATAACATGTATCATTTTAGTATACTAAAATATCATTAAATGTAACACATGTCATCATTTAATTGGGTAGGAAGATTTGTAGAAACAAAAAGTAGAAGAATATATAATTTTTCCACCAAAAAGAGAAATTAAATATCATACTTTTATTCCTACAAATCCTCCTACTCGATTAAATGACGACATGTGTCATTTTAGTATACTAAAATATCATTAAATGAGCATTAAATGTGACACATGTCAGTACCATGTCATCAAAAACTAACACATCATCATGTCACATCAATCGACAACTCGAGGTCAAATGGTCAATATTTAAACAAATTGGAAAATACAATGTCAAAACTCTTTTTTTTGTAAAAACTTAGGTAGTGTTTGTTTTTTGTCTGCAGATCTGTGTGGCCTCTTCTGTCTGCGCCGCGCAGACCACTCGCAGACATTAGCCTTCGCAGACTGTTTGTTTTTCTGAAGACTGCAGACCTAAAAATGTCTGCGCGCCCTCTTCTTGGCACAGATGTGGACCAAAGTCTTCTAACATCTTCAGACATCTTCTAGCCTAAAAAAACATATATATGTTTATTTTTTTAAAGTTTTTTTTTAATTTATATTTTTTCCAACTTTATTAATGATAAACAATTTGAAAAAAAAAATTACAAAACTTAAAAAAAAACGTTCTACAATAAAAACATGATATTTTTGACAAATTTATAAATAAAGATTTATTACAATAATAATCGTTGAAGTTGTTTATATAAATATGAAAAAAAATCATAATATATTCTTATATTTTTTTGCCAAATTTTATAAAACATTATTTAATACAGTATCGTCAATTTCTCGAGAAAATATTTATGGTACGTTTTTAATGGATTTAATTGAAAAAATCGAAGTTTATTTCTATCCATTTATGTATCAAATTCTTTGATCACTAATTATAATGTTTAGTTATAACTTTGTAACCAAAGTTGTTGGTTTTTATCAAATATATACGTTAATTCATACGATTTTTATTTTTATTTTGTATACAATAATACATAAAAGTTGATCTAGATTCGTTAATTATCTATAACAAAGTCATAAAAATATTAAAAAAAATCCCTTTTAAGTTTTAAAAAATCAATTTATTTATATTTCAGTTTATTTTAGTAGTCCGCAGATCTTAAAAAAACAAACAGTCTTTTTTTTCAGACTGCAGACGTTTGGTCCACCTCTTCTACTGCAGAGGTCTACAGATATGGTCCGCAGACTGCAGACATTTTGCCTCAGAAAAAACAAACAACACCTTAGTGTCTTAATTGTAAAAAAATAACAAAATGTCAAATCAAAATTTCATGTAAACTTAGTGTTTTTATGCATTTTGACAAAAAAAAACAATATTGTAAGAGCTTTTTCAAAACGGAATTTCTTGCAAGATCCTAAATCAAGCTCTTTAAAACAATACTCTAAACTATGAAATCTAATATAAAATATTTAAATAAGTTAAATTTCACATCTAAAATATGAATTATAATATAATTTTAAACAGGATAAAATTAAAACCATAAAGTTACTATAAGAAGAATATAAATCTATAGAAGAGAATATATTTAAATCAAATTATTTTCTAAACATGTCGACTAAAAGAAATAAATAATATAAATTAAAACCGATGAGATTCATAAATAAATTGTTAAAACCTTTTGTTATAATGAAATTTTATTGTAAAGTTTTAGATTGTCAAGTCAATGTTGAGATGATAACAAGGAAAAAAAAAGTTATAAGTGTAACCAAAAAGCTTAACGTTATGAATGCTCTTAACCTACACTAAAAAGTCTAAACATTTATCCTCCTACTATGGGCAGGACCAATAAGACTTGTTAACAATTCATATTTAAGGGTGTTTGGATTAGCTTATTAGCTTATTTGTAATTGGAATAAGCAATAAGCAAGAGAAAAGATGCTTATCAAAATTAGTTTATTTAGCTTATTCCAAACACAATAAGCTGATTTTTAAGGATTTTATCCAAACACTTAAACTTAGCTTATTGTGATGAGAATAAACAATAAACAATAAACACTATCTTTTTTTCCTATCCAAACACCCCCTCAAAAGAAGCACATATTTGCTCATTTTGCTGTTAAAAAATATAACTTTTACCCATTCAAATCTATATTTTAAGGGGATAACATGGCACAATAGAATGTTTGACACTGTTAAGTAACGTGTCACAATCGTTGAAAGGATATGGTGGCGGACATGTCATCGATGTGTGGGGCCATGTGGACCGTCCAACTCACATAAGGGACGGCAAATAAAGACAATTCAACTTTAGGCCATGTCTACGTATGCAACCATGTGTTGCTACATGCCTTACATTATTGAGTCTTATGATCTCATTATTCTCATTTTGATCAAAACTGCAAGTGGCCATTGTCACTTTCTTTTCTATTTCAAAAATTCACTCATCTAAAACACTTACAGATGATAACAATTTGGCTTAAAATATTATATAAACATAACGGGTTTTATCATTTATGTGAGTTAGTCGTCCTCTTTCAAGAGAATAATTTTGGGATTTCCTAGTTCATACCTTGAAATTCTATGTAGATTTTTATATAAGCCTAATGAGGATGTTAACTGAATCCAGTTTTGGGATTAAAAAAAAACATTATTATAACTTTGACTTTTTGTTATGATAAATCTCTCTATTCTAATAAAAGAATAGGTTTAATCTCATATTGACAAGTGTCATGCAATTAGAACTCTTCATTAATGTTATATATCATTTATCAAGCCACTTGTCAACCTATTAATTATTCATTTTAAATTTCAAATTTTAAATTTCTCACTCTAATTTTATTAAATTAATAATTGATTCTTCATTTTAAATTTCAAATTTTAAAATTTCTTCCTTTAATTATATTAAATTAATAACATTAGATTAAAAAATAAAATAAAATTAATATAAATTATAAAATGATATAACTTCACGTATTTATTTAAATCAACGATTATAATTTTATATAATAAAAAAATATCTCTTAAGTAAAAATTTATTTAAAATAATTGATTAATAATTTTGATTTTTTAATATGAAAGTTTAATTAATTTTATAACCGTGGTTATCACGGGTTATAAACTAGTCGGTAATATATACTCAGTATGAAAAAACCTTGAATTAGCCATAATGACGTTTTTAGTTTCATCTACATGATTTCTAATAGGATTTTGAAGATAAAAATGTGCACGTGAGAAGGGAAAGAATAAAATATTAATTGATATTTAACTGTTTTTGTTAAATCAAAATAAATTGTTGTACTTTTGTGTTAAAAATTTATTAAAAGCGAATTAATTTTCCAATTCACATCTCAATTTCGTGACTCAGAAAAAGCATCTGCCACGTCTGATAATGAATATCAAATGCCAATCAATTACCTACCACCTGTGTATTCTTCAAATTCATGATACCATATACCAACATAATAATGAAAAAAATAATAATAAAAAAGCATGAAAATGGACTTTTTTTTTAAAGGCCATTACCACACCTTACTCATGTCTACCATAATCAACATCACCCTACCGCTTTTCTTAAGTTTTTCACAGCGGTAGAAAAATATAATGTAATAACTGTTTTTTGTTGTTAATAAAGTCCTGAATATTTTAATCAATCAAAATATAAGTTGTATTGGTGTTAATAAAGTCGTAAATATTATCATAAATATACACCTTTAATTGTTTTGACCAATGAAAAAGCAGATCAATACCAATTCCACCCGCAATAATTCTATGAATATTCTTTCTAGCCGATAAGATAACAACCATGGACCACTAAAGCGACTCTATTTCTACGTCTATGTTTTCATTAACTTGTATCGTGTGTAGATTGACAAAAATACCCTTGTACTACTAGTGATTATTTCCAAGAAGCATATAACAGCTTGGATTAAAATCTGTGTATTAGGCTGGATGAGCATGTGATATTATAAATTATGATATATCATTCAGTACCATGGGATACCAGGCCTACTACAAAATGTACTAAAAGCAATGTCCAAGTGGCATTTTTGTCATTTACTACCCACTTTCTCAAGAGGTTTAATCAAAGGGACCATATGGTTTAGATATATATAGTATGAAGTTTTGAAAGCTGTAGGCATATCTCAAAATAAAAACATACCAAAACATTTCAGTCATTATCTCACAGAATTAAACTGTGAGATTTTGCTTTGACTGTATATGATCAATGGCAGCAACCGAAATTGATATTCCAGATTTTTTATCCTCAAAGGTTAGTGATCATAACTTTATATCTTATTTCTTTTTGCTTTATATGATGTGTGAATCACTAGTAATATTTGTGATTTAGTTTTAGTATTATGAGGTATAATTTGTGGATTTGATTTACCTGATGCTGTTGGAGTCTGATCATAGTTGAAAAGTCTGCATGAGTATGAATCAATTGCATAGAAAGATCAGAGATTCGTTTAGTAATAAACTTTAAAGTTTTAATTATTTTTGGCATCATAAGACTGATACCAAAGTACGCATAAGTGTTGATTGCTTCAATAGTAAGATCGCCATGTATGCATTTCATAAAGCAATCCAGTAAAAAAAAAGAGTTAAAGAAAAGAAAACTGAAAAGTTGGACTAACAAATTAGAACTAAGTTTTCGAAAACAACAATATTGGTTCCGAGAATGTTTTTGGAAGGAATGGAATCAGTCAAAGGAATAGGAATCTGAAGGAATCATAATCAATCGTGTTTTTTGTTTGAAGGAAATGAAATGTAATTCGATCATAAAAATTAAGTAATTTTAAATCTTTTTTGTTTATTGTAAAAATATATAATTGGATTTCTTACTCTTAATTATTACAACATATTAATATTATACAAGGGTATTTTGGTCTTTTATTATAAAAAAGAAAAACGAAATTGAATTCCTTCCACCCTCCTCTAAAAAAAATCTGTCAAACATGAAATTTGAAGGAATGATGGAACTGAATTCAGTCCAACATGCCATCTTTTTTTTATATAAACCTGTTTATTCATCTTTTCAAAATTTGGAGTTCCTTAATAATTCATAGATGTAGATCTCGGACCTATGAATGGGGATATTCCCGAAACTGACAAACAAAAAAGGAAGTGAGTTAATGGAATCTAGAATTCCAATTCCATCGGATTCAGTCCATTAGGCACACACCTCTGTATTTAACGATTGATTTTCCTGCAGAAAGATGAAAGGGAAGATTACGGTTTGTCAAGTGAAATTTTGGAAGAAAAAATTGCAGAATTTTCTGGTAACAAAGTGAAGCAACTTGAAGTGGCAGAAAGTGTAAATACAGAACAAATGGAAACTGAGAGTGAAACTTTTTTCCAAGCACTCTCAGTACCCATTGTCAGTGCTGATGAAGGCACAACAGAAAGTTGCAAGGCTGTCACTACAGAAGATCAGGAAGAAAGAAAGTCTACAAAGATTGAAGAAGCCAAACCATTTCATGATCAAAGTGTCCAGATTGTTGCCTCTAAAGAAGAAACAGAGGAGGACAAATCTATTAATTCTCAAGAGGTTAGTAATTGATGTTCTACTTCTACCTAAGTAAATTTCTAACTAGGGTTAATTGTGCATATATGCAATAAAATGGTTTCAAACCATGTTTCGTTCCATAAATGCTTATTATCATGCAACAATTTCCCAACTTATGCAAACATTGAGTAAGCCTATTCATATACTGAAAACATTTTTCTTGAATAGGACCAAAGAGAGCAAAAAACTGAGGGAAGTGTAGAGTCTTGTTCAGAAATTAAGAAAGAGGAAGATACTGAAGAAATCAAGCCAAATGTTGAACCAGATGAGAAAAAGGATAGCATCACAGTGAAAACAGAACCTCAGATAGAAAGTGATGATGGTATAAAGGACACAATATTTGAAGGAGGCTTACAAGAAAAAACCTACCATGGTGAAGGTAATGAAGCTGAAGCTGTTAAAACTAAAGAGCATATAGAAGATGATGTTGAAGAAACGACCTTTCAACATGCTACCACAGTGGCTTATGTCGAAGAGGGGCAGACTTTGAATGCAGCACCTAAAGATATCTCCAAGGAAGAAGAAGTAGAGGACAACAGAATTGATCCTCAAGAGGTAATTCATCTCCAATCTAAGTAATCTCTAAGCATTCCAAAAGGTTTTAATTGTACATCATAATGTGTATGTGTATGGGAAATTAGTAAGTGTATAAGTTGTTGAACTCCATAATAGTTGGAAAATCTAGGCATAATAAAAGCATCTACAAGAAGAGATACAGCTCGATTTTTTGACATTGAACATGTAGAGATCTACGAAGCTGTGAATTTTTACCTGTATGCTTAATCCCATAAGACCATACTATGATTCTCATGTAACCATATAATCAAATACTATTCACATACGTAATCATTTCTTTTTCTTTCATCATTCCAGTATACTGAAAATAGTTTTTTCCCGAATAGGCAATTGAGAAGTGTGAGAATGGAGCAAAGGAAGAAAGAGAACAAGAGCATGAGGAAAGTGTCGATAAATTTGTACAGTCTTCTTCAGAGATTGAGCAAAAGGAAGATACTGAAGAAATCAAACCAAGTGTTGAAACAGAGGAGAAAACAGAAGTCATACCTGAAGATTGCATCACATCACAAACAGAGCCTCATGTAATAAGTGCAGAACATGAAATAAAAAATGATGAAGCAATTCAGAGTGAAGAAACTGGTTTACAAAAAGTTGAATATAAAGAAGAGGTAAAGCATTCTGATAGTTCTTTAACAGAGATCAAGTCTGAAAGCCCCATTGTAAAAGAAGCAAGTGAAGAGACTGTTTCAGAGAAAACTGGATATGAAGAAGGGTTACAGCTTTCGGACAGTTACAATATTGCCCTGAAAGAGAATGAAATGGCAAGCAAAGTTGAAGATGAAGAAAAGGAACAGGAGGACAAATCAAGTGATGCTCAAGAGGTAATTCATGTTCATTTTAAGTAATCTAACTATTCCAAAAGGTTTAACTTCATAAACTTTGAGCCTATTCCTATAAATCATCATTTATTTTTTTTTTTCATAATTCTTGTATACTGAAAAAACAAAACCAACTTCCCGAATAGGCAAGCGAGGAGTGTGTGAAGGAAGAAAGAGAACAAAAGTCTGAGGAAAATGTCAACAAAATTGTAGATGAAGAGACCAGTTCGGAGAAAGTTGAATATGAAGAAGAGGTCAAACATTCTGATAGTTCTAATGTAGAGATCAACGAGAAAACACTACCGATTTTAAGCAAAGATGAAGATCTAGAAAGGAAACAAGAGGGCAACACATTAGAAAAAGACCAAGGTGATGATACTGTTACAAGCTCACATGATGCAACTTATGAAGGAGGCTTAAAAGAAAGAGAACACCACAGTGAAGTTAACGAACCTGAAGTTGTTAAAACTAAAGAAAGTATAGGGGAAGATACTGAAGAAATCAGAACTAGTGAAGAGACTATCTTAGAGAAGGTTGAATCTGAAGAAGGGTTACAATTTTATGACAGTTCCAATATCGCTTTGAATGAGAATGAAATAGCATATGAAGAAAAGGAACAAGAGGTTTATGTTTCAGGAAAAGGACAAGGTGATGGGGATGATGTTACAAGTCCACAAGATGCAACATGTGAGGATATAAAAGAAACAACAATTGATGAACATGCTAGTACCGAAGTGGCTCATTTAGAGGAGGCACAGAGTCTAAGTCCAATGCCTGAAGAGATCCTCAAGGAAGAAGCAGAGGACAAACCAAGTGATGCTCAAGAGGTAACTCATGTTCATTAGTCGTTATAAGGAAACCCTAACTATTCCAAAAAGGTTTTACTTGTAAATCAATCCAACTAAAATTTGAAATGCCATATTCTTAAGAAATATGGAAATGTTGTCTGCTACATAATTTCTTATCTCATGTTTATGAAAAAGAAAAACTAAGAAGCATGCATTATGCCCTATAAAGGCCCTAAACAAGATAACATACACAAATTCTGGACATAGTTTATATTAAGTTGTAGAGTATGTACAAATATGGAAATGTTGCTGCTTTTTCTTACTTACTCTATGCTTAAACCATAAGACTCATCTTATGAACCTCATGCACTGTTTTAATGTCAAATATTCTTCTCCTCCACCATTGTTGAGCCCGAAGCGCATGCCATACCAATCTAACATGATGTTCAAGAAAATGATAAATGCCTAGAAAAAACCACGTTATAAAGAACTTCCATTAACAATCTGTTTAAAGAAAGAACAATGAAACATCACACATATTGTTTTCAATAACTTTGAGCCTATTCGTATAAAACATCATTTCTTTTCTTTCATTCTTCCTATATGCTGAAAATATTTTCTCGAATAGGCAAGCAAGAAGTGCGATAATGAGGCAGAGGAAAAAAGTGAGCAAAAGCCTGAGGAAATTGTCAACAAAAGTGCAAAGTCTTCTTCAGAAACAGAGCAAGGGGAAGATACTGAAGATATCAAACCTAGTGTTGAAACGGAGCAACAAGTAAGTGAAGAGTTAGAGTTCTTATTAGTTCTATGTTTAATCTATAAAAATATAAGACAATATTATGATTTTCATACATAGTTTTAATGTCAAATGCTTGTCTCCTCCAAAGGTTTAATTTCATTTGTTGAGAAGAGTTAGTGTTCATAAGATGATAAATGTTTAGAGAAAACCATTCTATAAAGTAGTTTATAGCAACTTTGGCTCACAATTTTTTTGGAAGCTGCCACAAAGATTGTTTTAAAACTTTGACTATGCATTAGACTTATCATGATGTATTACTTTCATTCTCCACATGTACTCAAAATACTTGTTTTCATGTAGGCAAGCGAGCAGTATGAGAGTGGAGCAAACGAAAAAATAGAACAAAATCCCGAGGAAATTGTCAACAAAATTGAAGATACCGAAGAAATCAAGCCAAGTGTGGAAATAGATGAAAAGGAACAAGTGAAGATTACAGACTATGAAGAAGATGTGATTGAAGTATGTGCAGAAACTCAATTAGAGAAGGGAAATTTTGAAGGGGTAGAACCTTCTGACAATGATAAAGATCAAGAAAAAGAAAAAGAACAAGAGTCCATCATTTCAGAAGAAGACCAAGGAAAAGATGATATCACATGCTCACAAGATGCAACCACTATAGAGAACTTACCTGTATTTGTCAAACCTAGAGAGAATATAGACGAAGATACTCAAGAAATCAAATCTAGTGCTGATACAAAAGATGATATAAAGATTGATGAAGAGGCATTAGTGAATGATGATGATCAAACAAAGAAGTCTGAAAGCCCCTTGGTGAAGGAAGTATATGATGCGACAACCTCAGAGAAGGCTGAATCTGAATTGAATGAGAACGAAATAGTGAGCAAAGAGGAAAATCAAGAAAAGGAACAAGAGCTTAAAATGTCAGAAGAAGTCCAAGGTGGTGGAGATGATGTTACAAGATCACAGAATGCATCCAGTGAGGATATAAAAGAAACAACAATTGGTCAACAGGCTACCCCAGTGGCTAATATCGAGTTCGAGGAGCAGAATCAGAGTGTGATTGATGTTCAAGAGGTAAATCATGTTCATACCATGTTAACTCCTAAACAATCCAAAAGGTTTTACTTGTACATCATTCCAACTAAAACTTGAAATGCTTTTTTTTATCACTAACCAATGTAGATTCATGTTATAAAGTACAACTGTCGCTCACATTTATTTTATAGAATAACAATGAAAAAAACCTACCCTTAAGATTGTTTTTAAAAACTTTAAGCCTGTTTATATAAATCATCATTTCTTTTCTTTCAGTCGTATAATATACTGAATATTTCTTCTCTAATAGGACAAAAAAGAACAAAAGTCTGCAGAAAGTGACAACAAAATTGTACAGTCTGGTTCAGAAATTGAGCAAGAGAAAGATACTGAAGAAACCAAACCAAGTGTTGAAGTATGTGAAGAGGCTAGTTCAGAGAAAATTGAATATAAAGAAGAGGTGAACTACTCTGATAGTTCTAATACAGAGACCATGGTGAAGGAAGTATGTGAAGAGACTGTCTCAGAGAAGGTTGAATCTGAAGAAGGGTTAAAACTTTCTGACAGTGTTAATATCGATCTGAATGAAAACGAAATAGCAAGCAAAGTTGAAGATGAAGAAAAGGAACAAGAGGTTTATGTGTCAGGAAAAGGTTTAGGGGATGATGTTACAAGTTCACAAGATGCAACATTTGAGGATATAAAAGAAACAACAACTGGTGAGCATGTTACTACAGTGGCCTATTTAGAGGAGGAACAGGCTCTAAACTCAACGCCTAAGGAGATCCTTAAGGAAGAAGCAGAGGACAAATCAACTGATGTGCAAGAGGTAATTCATGTTCATTCTAAGTAAACCTAACTATTCCTAAAAGGTTTTACAGTTTTAATTGTAGATCAGTCTTACTAGAATTTGAAATGCTATAATCATTATGACATATGGAAATGTTGTTGTCTGCTACATATTTTCTTATCTCATGTGTAAGAGAAACTAAAAATCACATATTATACTAATGTATTGTTAAATGTTAAGGCTAATTCTTACTAGTTTTATGTTTAATTTATAAAAGTATAAGACAATATTATGATTTTCATACATAATTTTAATGTCAAATGCTTGTCTCATCCAAACGTTTAGTTTCATTTGTTGAGAAGAGTTAGAGTTCATAAAACGATAAATGTTTAGAGAAAACCATTCTATAAAGTAGTTTATAGCAAATTTGGCTCACAAATTTTTTTGAAGCTGCCACAAAGATTGTTTTAAAAGTTTGACTATGCATTAGACTTATCATGATGTGTTACTTTTATTCTCCACATGTACTCAAAATACTTGTGTTCATATAGGCAAGTGAGCAGGATGAGAGTGGAGCAAATGAAAAAATAGAACAAAAGCCCGAGGAAAGTGTCAACAAAAATGAAAATGCTGAAGAAATCAAGCCAAGTGTGGAAACAGATGAAAAGGAGCAGGTAAAGATTACAGACGATGAAGATGTGACTGAAGTATGTGAAGAAACTCACTTAGAGAAGGGTAAATTTGAAGGGGTAGAACCTTCTGACAAAGATGAACATCAAGAAAAAGAAAAAGAACAAGAACAAGAACAAGAGTCCATCATTTCAGAAGAAGACCAAGGAAAAGATGATGTCACTTTCTCACAAGATGCAACTTCTATACAGGACTTACCAGAAACAAAATATGATGATGAAGGTAAGGAACCCGAATTTGTCAAACCTAGAGAGTATTTAGAGGAAGATACTGAAGAAATCAAATCTAGTGCCGAAACAAAAGATGATATAAAGATTGATGAAGAGGCATTGGTGAATGATGATGGTCAAACAGATAAGTCTGAAAGCCCCTTGGTGAAGGAAGTATGTGAAGCAACAAGCTCAGAGAAGGCTGAATCTGAATTGAATGAGAATGAAATAGTGAACAATGAGGAAAATCAAGAAAAGGAACAAGAGATTAAAATGTCAAAAGAAGTCCAAGGTGGTGGAGATGATGTTACAAGCTCACAGAATGCATCCAGCGAGGATATAAAAGAAACAATAATTGGTCAAAAGGCTACCCCAGTGGCTGATATCGAGTTCGAGGAGCCGAATCAGAGTGCAATTGATGCTCAAGAGGTAATTCGTGTTCATCCCATGTTAACTCTGAACAATCCAAAAGGTTTTACTTGTATATCTTTCCTACTAAAACTTTTAATGTTTTATTACTAAGCAATGTAGAATCATGTTAATGTTATAAAGAACAACTGTCACTCACAATTATCTTAAAAAAGAACAATGAAAAAAACCTACCACAGAGATTGTTTTTAAAAACTTTGAGCCTATTTATATAAATCATCATATCTAACTGAATACTTTTTCTCTAATAGGACAAAACAGAACAAAAGCCTGATGAAAGCGACAACAAAACTGTTCAATCTTGTTCAGAGATTGAGCAAGAGGAAGATACTAAAGAAATCAAACCAAGTGTTGAAACCAAGCAGCAAGAACTGTTGCATGATGATTGCATCACATCACAAACAAAATCTCAGGTAGAAAGTGAAGAACATGAAGTAAAAAGTGACGAGCCTATTCAGAGTGATAATGGTCAAAAGGAAAATGTTGACAGCTCCCCAGTCAATGAAGTATGTGAAGAGACCAGTTCAGAGAAAGTTGAATATAGCGAAGAGGTAAAAGAAACAACAAATGAGAAAGAAATAGTGAACAAAGTTGAAGATGAAGAAAAGGAACAAGAGGTTTATGTGTCAGGAAAAGGTTTAGGGGATGATGTTACAACTACAAGTTCAAAAGATGCAACGTGTGAGGATATAAAAGAAACAACAGTTGGTCAACAGGACACTACAGTGGCCTATTTAGAGGAGGGACAAGCGATAGGTTTAATGCCTAAAGAGATCCTTATGGAAGAAACAGAGGAAAAACCAAGTGATGCTCAAGAGGTAGCTTGCATATCAGCACAAACAGAATCTCAAGAAGAGACCACGGAAACTGAACAAAAGAATGAAGAGTCTATGAAGGAGGTTTATGAAGAGACTACCAAGGAGGTATGCGATGAGACTAGCTCAAAAAAGGTTGAATCTGAACAAGAGGTAAAAGCTATTGAAACTTTCAAGGATGAAGAACAAGAAAAGGATCAGGTTGACATGTCAACAGAAGGTCAAGGCGAGGATAATGTAACAAGCTCACAGGTTGCAGCCTTAGAAGAAGACTTGCAAGAAAAGAACTACCAAGAAGAAGGTAAAGAACCTGAAGTTGTTGAAACGAGAGAAAGTGTAGAGGAAAACATTGAAGAAATCGAATCTAGTATAGAAACAAAAGAAAATATGGAGCAACAAGGGTTGCTGCATGTCATTACTACTGATGTTTGCAGCTCAACAGAAATAGAACCTAAAAAAGAAACTATGGAAAATGAAGAAAAGATTGAGGAAGATGCTATAGTCAATGATGAGTTTGAAAGCCCATTGGTTAAGGAGGTGTGTGAAGTGACAGGATCAGAGAAGGCTAAACCTGAATTGAATGAGAATGAGATAGTGAGCAAAGAGGAAAATCAAGAAAAGGAACATGAACTCAAAATGCCAGAAGAAGTCCAAGGTGGTGGGGATGCCGTTACAAGTTCAGAAGATGCAACGTGTGAGGATATACAAGAGTCAACAATTGGTCAACATGTTACCACAGTGGTTGATTTTGAGGAGAGCAAAGATGATAGTGCATTGACCAAAGAGATCCTCAAGGAAGAAATAGAAGACAAATCAATTCATGCTCAAGAGGTAATTTATGTTCATCTTAAGTAATCTCTAATTATTTCAAAAGGTTTTACTTGTACATCATTCCAACTAAACTTGCAATGCTAAAATTATCAAGACATTATGTTGTCTGCTACAAAATTTCTCATCTCATGTGTTTGAGAAAGTAACAAATGCATAAGTTGTTCAACTCGGTAGTTCAAGTATCTCTTACAAATATATATATATATATATATATATATATATATATATATATATATATATATATATATATATATTAGACCATTTTAAGGGCCCTAAACAAGATAAAATACATATTTTATAGAGCATATTAAGTGTAACTTCAAATACAGAACTTGATTTATTCAATTGAACAGTACAATTGGGGAGGGGTATAGAACTAGAAGAAAAGCAAGTTGTGGATATTTATGAAAATGATAAATTCTAAGGGAAACCCGTTTTATAAAGTAGTTTAGACTTTAGAGCAAATGCTGCTCATAATTTTCTTTTGAAAAAGAGACCAATAAACTAAGCTGTTACACAGATTGTTTTACAAACTTTGACTATACATTAGACTTACCAAGTTCTGTATTGTCCATTCTGCCCATGTACTCAAAATACACTCTTCATATAGGCAAGCGAGCAGTATGATGATAATGGAGCAAAAGATAAAATAGAAGAAAGTGCCAGCATAATTTTTGAGCAAGAGATGTATACTGAAGAAATCAAACCAAGTGTTGAAACAGATGAAAAGGAGCAACAGGAAGTATGTGAAGAGACTGACTTAAAGAAGACTGTATCTGAAGAAGGGATAAATTCCGATATGTATCAGAATGAGAAAGAAATAGAAATTTTAAGCAAAGATGAATATCAAGAAAAGGAACAAGAGCTCAACATACCAGAAAAAGACCAAAGTGAGGATGAAGTTATATGCTCACAGGATACAGTTGCAGCCTCTGAGGATGTATTTTTTGAAACTAGAGAAAGCATGGAGGAAGATAATGAACTTATAAGCACAAATGTTAAAACAAAAGAAAAAGTGGAGCAAGGAGAGTTGCCACATGCCATCACAACTGATGTTTTCACATCAGCACAAGTGGAATCTCAAGAAGAGAAAACAGAAACTGAAGAAAAAAACAAAGAGCCTATTGAGCATGATGATGATCAAATGGAAACGCCTCCTATCCACTCTGTCAAAGAGGTATGTGATGAGACTAGTTCGGAAAAGGTTGAATCTGAAGAAGGGATAAAAGCAATAGAAACTTTTAAAGATGAAGATCAAGAAAAGGATCAGGTCAACATGTCGGCAGAAGGTCAAGGTGAGGACAATGTAACAACCTCACAGGTTGCAGCATTAGAAGAAGACTTGCAAAAAAAGAACTACCAAGAAGAAGGTAAAGAACCTGAGTTTTTTGAAACTAGAGAAAGTATAGAGGAAGACACTGAAGAAATCAAATCTAGTGTCGAAACCATAGAAAAAAAGGAGGATGTAGTCAATGATGATGGTCAAACAGAAAAGTCTGAAAGCTCCCTGGTTAAGGAAGTCCATGAAGTGACAGGATTAGAGAAGGTTGAATCTGAATTGAATGAGGATGAAACAGTGAGCAAAGAGGAAAATCAAGCAAAAGAAAAAGACCTCAAAATGTCAGAAGAAGTCCAAGATGGTGAAGATGATGTTACAAGCTCACAAAATGCATCCAGTGAGGATATAAAAGAAACAACAATCGGACAACATGCTACCACAGTGGTCAATACTGATGAAAGGCAGGAGCAGACAGAAATGACTAAAGAGATCTTCCTTGAAGATCTTGAAACTGTTTCTGAGGTACAAATCCCTGGAGTGGGGCTCGAGTCAGAAGATTCAAACATGAAAGAAGAGTGTCTTACAACAGCAACGCATGTGGATGAAGAAAAAGAAACAGAAACAAAAGAAGTTTCAAGTGCAGAGGTCAGACAGAAAAACGTCCCTACAGTTCACATCATCTTTTTCTTGCATTTCTTCTGTGCTTTATTGACATACTTTGACACTAATGGTTGCAGACAACAGAAATTGGTGAAAACAAATCACTGTATGAAAAAGAGGATGTTACACAAGAAAATCAGCTTAATAGCACCGAAGACTGCAGTGAGATATCAAAGGATGTCATCTTGACTAAAGAGGTGAATACGATAAATATATAACCACTTGCTTATCTATCAAGTCATCAAAGGGGTCTGCTTACATGAATGTTATATAGATTGAACAGGTACCTTTAGAGACACAAAAGGAAAAGGGAACAGATGACCTCAAAGAACAGATTGTTGAGGAATATAGTAATTCCACAGAGCTACAAGAGAAATCAACAGAAGATCAAAAGGCACCTGTGGTTAGTCTATTAACAGAAAGATGAGAATAGTATTTTGTTCATGCTGTATGAATATGTGTTAACATGAATTTTTTTAAGCAGATATCGTATTCAGATCCATTAGAAATCGATGAGTCACCCAAACAGGCTCTTGAATCTGTTTGTGATGTACAAACCCCTGAAGTAGTTGTTGATTCAGAAGACTCAAAAGTGAAAGAAGAGAGCATTGTCTCAGCAACAACCGAGTATACAGATGAAAACAATGGAGAGAAAGAACATGAAGTTATAGCTAATGAAACTTCAAGTACAGAGGTTAGAAAATTTTCAAGATTTTTGATGTTAATGCATATTGACATATCACTCTATCATGAACACTTATGTTGTCATATGGAAAGTAAAACTATCTGCATTATTTTGGTTTATTTTTTGCAAAATAGAATCTAGAACTACATGGAGAACTCAAACCCATGTCTAAGATGGTGATAGAAGAATACCAGGTTAAGGAAACAAAGCCTCAACCAGAACAATCAGACATCACCCCTGAAAACATCATGGAGAATGTCATCTTGCCTGAAAAGGACTTAGCAGATGAAAAGACAACAACATCAGATGAAAAGGAATTAACCGATGAGGTCAGTGGACATGTGAAAAAGGGAACTATAACATCAAAATGTTTTCATTTGTTCATTCAAAGTTGGATATCATCTTTTAACAGATAGAATATTCAAAAGACTTCATTTTATAACAGATATAGCTCAACCTTCTTCGATATTCAGTTGTTTGTTATATTAAATTATTTAAAAAAATATATTTTAAACAGGTGTCGTCAGAGCTTGGTCAACCTAAAGGACAAATTGTTGAGGAGATACAGGCAGGTCCAACTGAAACCATAAGTGAAACTATAGAAGAAGAGGAAATCACAAAAAAGGATGAACATTTATCCCATGACAGCATAGAGAATCCAAATGACACTACAACTAAAGAAGAAAAGTGCTTTCAAGATGCAAGAACAAGGGAGATTGAACCTGTTGAGCAACAGAATGATGGTTTGGATGAAGCATCAAAAGAAAAATCTAAGGATTCAAATGAAACAACAGAAGTCAAACCTCAAGAAGATATTGTACCCTCAAGTTCATTAGTAACTACAACAGAAGAAACCCTTAAAACTTTGCCACTAGATCTTGAATCTGTCTATGATGTAAAAATCCCTGAATTGGTGCCCAAGTCAGAAGATTCAAACCCGAAAGAAGATCGTCTTACATCAGCAACAACAACATATGTGGATGAAGAGAAACAAACTGTAACAAAAGAAATTTCAAGTGATGAGGTCAGATAGAATTACAATGTCTTTACAGTTCACACATCCTTTTATTGCATTTCTTTTTGTGTTTTCTTAACATACTTTTGACACTAATGGATGCAGAAAACAGAACAGACAACAAAAATTGGTGCAGATGATTCATTGTATGAAAAAGAAGATATGAAAGAGGATGTTACACAAGAAAATCAGCTTAATAGCACAGAAGACTGCAGTGAGATGTCAAAGGATGTTATCTTGAATGAAGAGGTGAGCAAGAAATAATACCACCAGACTTTCTTATCTATCAAGTCATCAAAGGGATCTGCTTACAGGAATGTTATATAAATTGAACAGGTGCCTTTAAATATACCAAAGGAAAAGGAAACAGATGACCTCAAAGAACAGATTGTTGAGGAAGATAGTCATTCCACAGAACTTCAGGAGAAATCTTCAGAAGATCAAAAGGAAACGGCACATGTGGTGAGTCTATTAACAGAAAGATGAGATTTGTATTATGTTCATATCTGTATGAGTATACGTTTTAACATGACATTTTTTCACGTAGATACCATATTCAGATCCAATACCTGTTGGGGTCTCTGAGGTTAGAACTGATGAAATTTCAAGTGAAGAGGTTAGAAGATTTTCAAGAGTTTTGAATAACACATTCTTTTTCTTGCATTTCTCTTATAATGAACTTGATATACTTTACGCTAATGAAAACAGACAACAGAAAGCAAGCAAGTTGCAGAACACCTTTCAATATCATCTCGTGATGCAGTTTTCATTAAAGAGGTTAGTGCACAAATAAAGAACTATCACCATTCCTTTTATGCAGCTGTTATCCTAAGAAAGAGGCCTTATCAATCATACTATCTAAATTTTATTTTTTCTTCTTTTGTTGCAAAATAGGATCTTGAAGTAATCAAACCCACATCTGAATCAGTGATAGAAGAAGACGAGGTTAAGGAAACAAATCCTGAACCAAAAAAATCAGACATCACCTCTGAAAACATCATTAAGTATACGAGTGAAAAGGATTTAGCAGATGAGAAAAGAGATATAAAAGAGGATGTTACACTTGCACCTGAAAATCAGATTGACAACACAGAAAATCAAAGTGAGACAATCAAGAATATCATCTTGACTGACGAGGTAAGTCAAAAGTAGCACTCGATTATGTTTTTTTTTGTTCACTGTTCACCAGGTACTCCAAAACTTCTGCTTACATGATAACAACATTGTATGTATTGAGCAGGTTGTAGTGGAGACTGAAAAAGAAGAGGAAAAAAATGAAGTCAATGAACATGTTTCTGAGGAAGATATATGTCCTCCAGAACTCGATAAGACATCGACATCAAATCAAAAGGACCTAGATGATGAGGTCAGTAAAGACAGCAAGAAGGATACTAAAATATCAGATTGATTTCATTTATTCAGATATTAAAATGATAAATATCTTTTAACAGATAGAATATTCAAAGCCGATACCAGCTGGAAACAATGAAGTCAAAGAAGTGAAAGCAGAAAGCCCAACAGAACTAGAAAATATACAGTCTGCAGAAGCCCCTGATCTTGAGTTTGAGAAGAAAGAAAAGGATGATGAACTTATATCTGAAATACAAACTCCTGAAACAACTCTCAAGATGGAGATGGAGGAAGAACATCCAGAAGTAACAAATGACACGTGTCAAACACCTGTGGATGGGTCATTAAGTGAGAAGGTAAAAAGATTAAGCCCTGATGATAAAAAAATAACCCTAACTTTGTCTTCTATTAATTCGATTTGAGACCACTGGATGACAACCAGCTTGAAAGAAACTAGGCCATGAGCCCTTGACAAAATATTACTGTGATTATCCCATGGTTAAAGCCTCCCTATACTGATCCTATGCTAATAAGACATTGTTAACATAGCCTGATTTCATGTAGTTTTATCATTATAAATGGCATTTAGATTATTACATGCAAATGGAAATTTAACCTTCACCTACTGATCATGTAGATTTTTGTGGTTTTTTTCATGTAACAGAAACTTGTGTCCATTGTACCACTTGAAGAACTTGCATCTTCAACTGTTGAAGACCAAACAAAAGAACTAGTACTAGAAACAGATAAGACACAGGTTGACCACAGCAACATAAGCAACAAGGATCGGAATCTAGAATTCATAGAGGAAGAGTTTCCAAAGATTTTGGTGACAGAAGAAAAGACATTGGAAGAAGATGCAAACAAGGAGAAAGAAACACTAAGCGAATCACAAGCAGATGACCTCACGAAAACCACTTCTGATTCGATATCAAGTCCTACAGAGCAAGGTATAGAAGTTAGATCTGAGGAGAGCATCAGCAGAGGCTATGATGATATACACAAGTCTGAAGAAAAGCCAACTGAAGTTTTTGAAATTGCATCCGATGTTGCTGAAATAGTCCCTGAGGGTAGCAAAGTTTCTGAAAGTTTACCAGGAAATGTTCAGGAAGCTTCCCCCATGATGCTTCTAGAGAAAAATAACCCAGAAACTACTACTACCATTGAGAAAATTACACCTGAAGTTGCTGTAATAGATGTTCAAAAGCGTGAGAAGGACTTTGATTATACACCAGAAGCAATAACTGTTGACGCCGTGAACAATGCAGAATGCTCTGATATTCAAAGTGTGCAGAAAAAAGAAGTAGATGAAAACATAGAGAGAGAAATTCCAACTGAAAAGGTTTGATAGAATTAAAAATCTTCTCATGCACCTTATTCACTTTTGTAACCCAGTTAACCTTTGTTCCCATATTTCCATTCCCACAACTAATAAACTGGTAATCATTTTGCAGGAACCCTTGGAACTTGATGCACCTGTGACTCCTGGTACTACAACTACAGAGGACTTGGAGATTTCACAGAAACATGTAACAGATGACCTTATAAAAATAAGTAAAATTCAGCCGGAAATACAAACATATGAAGGTTCAGCTTGCACTGTGGATAACCAGTCCTCAAATAAACCACATCTAGATGAGAGTATAGAGAGAAAGCTCTTAACTGGAAACAAAGATGTGGCAAATGAGCTAGGGGAGCCAACTACAAAGCCATTGATTGCTGAGGCAGATGATTTAAAAGCCACTAAATCTTCAGGAACCGAATCACAATGCAGCAGTGAAGCTTTCGGAGAAGAGAAGAAAATGGGAAATGAAAAAGAAAAGTCTCAAACAGCCGTGGCTGAAAGCTTGATTGAAGAAAGAGAGACAGCTCTGACAAAAGATCAGCAAGTAGACAAAGAAGAAACTGGTGAGAAGGGAACAAAAACAGATGAAGAGAATGAAGAAGAAGATGAAGACGATAACCAAATGATTGATGCTCCGGTTATGGTAGAAGCATCGAAAGACATTGAAGTCAAGACTCCTAAGAAATCTCATAATATATTGTCAGGTGTTGGGTCAAAAGTTAAGCATTCAATCGCCAAGGTGAAGAAAGCAATAACTGGTAAGTCTTCTCCTTCAAAACCACCATCACCAAAAGAGAAAGATCAAGTGAGTACTTAGCAAGACATATCAGTATGTAAATTTTCCAAGAAAGAAAAAAAGCAACCGTGATAAATGGTTCAAATGGAACTCAGCGCATTACATGCTTGATGAATGTGGGGAAAAAGCCTTTGATTTCGATTAAGGATCAAGCCTAGGAGGAAGCAGTTGTTAGACGTGTCCCTTTTTTTAAGTAGATGTAGAAGAGTGAGATGAATGCAGTATTAATTTGCATATACATTGTGTGCTTGAGTGAAATGTGTGAAACTAGTGTTTTGTAAATTGAATTTTCCTTAAAACTTATGTGATGACAGTCTATCTCTCTTTCACAAAAAGTATTCCATCTTACTATTGTGTATAGATTAATATACTCATACATTTTTCTCCCTAGCCAAATAATTTAAATCTACTTCGAAGTATTTTTGAAACTTAAGGTCGAGACCGGACTCTAATAGTGCAATGGAGGTAGAAGAATTCAGTCAGGGGTACAGCATGCCCTTTCAAACGTGCTGAATAGCATACATTCCTTTCAAACTTGATTCCAGGAATTCAGTACAGACATAATAACGCACATAAAAGACAGACAGTAGAATGATGATCTAACACTGCTATTGCAAAAATTTCAGTGACTAGTGCTGATTATTTAGAGAAACCAACTGAAACTCAACGAATCATATCCTTTCAAACTTTCACGGATCATTTCCTATTTGGATTTGAGGATTCACACACGAAACACACAGTCGTGATAATTAAGATATTAACTCCACATATACATAAGCTCTGGTGCGAATATTTCGATTCATCAAATGTAGTTATGTAGGTATGTAGTAGATCAACATTAGAACATGGAAATGACTGTATTTAATCTGAAGGTACGGGGGAAACTTACAGAGAGATTGGTAGGGGAATGCCAGATTTCTGTCTACCGAATTCAATACGACCGACAGCCCTACATCAGAAACCAAATCCGCAAGAATTATGTATGAGAAACCTGGTGTGGACTTTTAAGAATCATCTCAGCGCCAAAAATCGTATACCTCTAAAATTTGTTTGGTTTCCCCCTCTACCTCCGAGCCAAGGCGTATTTCTATTTTTCAAAAAATATCATTTCACCACTTTTTTATATAATGTAACTCCCAATATGTATTTTCGTATTTTCTCATATAAATACATATTGGTATAATGATATTCTTTTGAATTAATTTGTAAGATTACTGGTCAATGTGTAAGAACAATAAAAATTAGTGGTTAAATGTTTACAAGTCATGTCAACCAAAAATCCAAGTGAGCAACGACATGATATGCTACGTCAAGTGGTAACCGCATAAACTCATAAATACCAGTTAAAATGGTAATTTTTAACAAATTTATAGGATTATTAATTCAATGTATTAAAAAAACAGTGACTAAATGGGTAAAAAATAAAAAGAATTGTAATCCTTTCAATTCATTAATTTTGACAAAATATCTTAGAGGTGTTTGCGAAAATGCTCATGCGTGCATTTCTCTATTTTTTTCAAAATTGTTGAGATGTTTGTGGATAAATGTCGATGTGTGCAAGTCCCTTCCATTCGGCTTTGCATCCTTTTATTTGTGGTTGGTCGCGAATAACCACTCATGTTGCCTACACTTCGTTGCAATAAAATCATGGGATGTCCACGTCCTTTTTCAATTTTTAACGGATTCTTATATAATCTTAAACTACATCAGTATTTCAAATAAGATTTGAAAGGGAAATAATTTATTTTCCAACTTCTGATACCGCTAGACTATAAGTCTTTTGATTCGATTTTATTATTTAACACTTTAAGTTTTCAACATCTCTCGGTAACTCAGTGTCACTTATATTAGCATTTCTCATATTTTATTTTTTACATATACATCTAATGTTTCTCTGTTTCAATGACATTATTTTATTAATTCATTAAATTTTGAAGCAACTACATCTTCAACAATCTATGATGATTGTTTTTCGCTTTCAGTTTTCAAAAAAAAGATTAGTTATCATTTTTAATTTCAAATATAAAATTTAGAAAACGTATTTAGTTAAAACCAATCGAGTTTTGCAAGAAGATTGGCACCAAATGATTAATCAAAAGTTGATTGCTACAAGCATGGACTAACATGGGCTTTCAAGTTAAACTATGGTATTTCGACTAATTTGGATCTTGCAATGAGAAATGCAAGATAGATTAAGGAGACCTTAGGCGAAAGCGATAAGGAAAAAGAGGGGGACCAAAGTGGCAAGAGAAAAGTGAAAGTGAAGCTCAAAGTAAGAGTAATGACACTCGTAAGAAGACTAAGTATGGTGGAAGAGCAAAAGTTAGGATGGACAAGCAAAGAACAAAGGATACTCAAGCACCGTTTGATGGTCATCTTTCCAGGTCCAAATAAATTTTTTTAGTTAAAGGGGTCGGAAAGACTATTTGATTTGCATTAAGAAATGAGTCTTTCTTGGTAAGATGCGTTTGTTAAGCATGTCAAACCCAACAAATAATAAGGGTACAACGGACTCCAAATACACTGCTTTAATGCACCAAAAAGTAGTTCAAGGCAAGCAGGGTTGAACCACGGAGACATGGAATAAAAGTCTATAGCTCTTTGCGCAAAATACTTTAATCATAAAAGGGGGTATTGTTTGCAAGAGTAAAATAATAAAATAACAGTCTACTGTAAAAACATGCAGAAAATGAAATAAACTTGTAAACAATTTGATTGAATGGTTCTAGTTCTAGTTCTCAATGTTGTTGTTAAACTTGATTATGAATTGATGTAATTCGTGATTGTTATTCTAAGTTGGTACTGAAAAATATTAAAACGCTCTAATACCTCTCGCTTGCCAAATTATCTAACCAAAACACGCTCTTTGACTAGACCTCATTTTACTAATTCAACCTAAACACGTTCTTATATTGTATTGAAAAATTGCATTAAGTTTTGTACAAGCTTCCCAACAATGTTTATTTTTTTCTCATACGCTCGGAAGTGTGAAAACATGTGATATATGTTTTACAATAAGAAAACTTATTGTTTGTTACCATTTATTAACTTAATATAACGATTAGGTACCCTAAAAGTTAATTGACTACACAAAAATTCAATTCATGAAAATGGTCAATCAAACACAAATCAAATTCAATTATTCTAGTTTAATCAAATACATAATCACTAAAACAGAGTCACAAATCAAACATCAAATCATATACTTCAAGTCAAGCAATCAACATGTTTTGAACAAGAACTAGAAATTAAGGTTTCTTAGCCACACATGACTAAGAACAAATCAATGAAATGTTTAATGCTTAATGCTTACAAAATGAAATTAAAAGTGTTTGCATTGATTAGTAGCCTTCAAGAATTCCCAAAAATCTCCCAAAATCGCCAGATAAAGCTCCAAAAATCATCCCCCTGAAAGGTGTGGCGACCTCCCTTGTTTTATTAACTGCTCACGTGCTTGCCACAAGACCATTCGTTTTTTTCTTTGCATGGCCATGCCTTTGCCCATATGTTTTTGGCATGGTCATGTGTCTTGACCATGTGTTTTTAGCATGGCCCATGCTTTTTGCTAAAGTCGTTAATGTTGGGTCCTTATACGGTCTAGCTTCGCCACGAGTGATGTTGCTCGAGTATAAGATGAGAAAGGACAAACACGACCTGTCTCGGTGTGACACGACCGTGTTTCAAACGTAGTCCTTTGCTATGATGATAATGCAACAAGAACTCGGGTTAAGTCTTCATATTTTCTTCCATGCCATGGCGTGTCCATCTTCTCTTCATGATCCAAAGCTTTATCCTCCATGTTTCAAGTTCCATGCTCCAGGCTCCATGCTCCAAGCTCCATGTTCCATAATGCCTACAAAATAAATCAAAAATAGTGAAGTACCAGGCATTCTTAATAAAAATATGCAATTGCCCAAATAATTAACTAAATACAAGAATTATGAAGTAAAATGCTATGAAATGATGGAAATAAACATGCAAAATAGGTGCATAAAATGCACATATCAGCGTCTTTCCCACAAAGCCTCAAAACCATATCTTTCTGGCTGAATGGGCGGAAAAAACAATTACGCCCCAAAACTCACCTCTTCTTTCTTCTATTTGGTGCTCTTTATCAGACATTATCGCCTCCTCACCAAGCTCCCTACTTCATCGTCGTGCAGTCTCCTCCTATCGGAGCGTCGTTGCAGCCACTAGCTTCGCCCCACAACTAACCATCTCATCTTTTTTTTTCTGATTTGTTTCTTTTGGTTGGAGAGTACCAAATTCGAACCTTCATATGTTTTATCTTATTTTTTTTCTTCTGATTTTTTAGCATAGGATTTAGGAGGACCATTTCATATATACAGATTCAATCTGAAATTTTGATTTTAACATATGTTTTGTGTAATTTTGATTTCGTATGACAATTTGTATTTAGATTTTTAAATGATTATTGTGCAATTTTGATTTTTTTGTGACAATTTTTATGTTTTTATAATTATTTAGCAATTTCATCAATCACGATACAAAACAACATTGTAATATAGTCATTTTTCATCATTCGGCACAATCAATCAGATGTACAATCAAACAACATGGTTTATTTCCCAGACAGTATCTTTCCAGAATACACTTTCCCAGACAATAGGGATGAGCAAAGGAACCGACCCGGCTGGAGCCGGCCCAAATCGGACCCAGATCGGAAACTGAAGTCGGACGAAATTAAGAACCGAACTGGACCGCCGGTTCTACCGATTCCGGTTCCACCGGTTCCCGGTTCCTACCAGTTCTTAACGTGTCTTCAATGTTGGAAGCGGTCCTTGATAAATAGCAACAAATGGTTCCGGTTTTTGCCGGTTCTACCGGGTCCGGTTCCTATCGATTCCCGGTTCCAAAAATCTACAAGAATATGATCTCGGTCCTAGCCCGACCGGTTCCATCGGGTTTCAATTCCGGTTTCGGTCCCGGTTCTGTCCGGTTCCCCGGTCCATATGCTCATCCCTACCAGACAACAACTATCAAATGGGCCCTCATTGTGTTTCAAATATGGAAACAAATACATTACTAACAAGTGTGTTAAGAGGAGCAAGTGTTTTGAGTGCAACAAATATAAACACATTTCAAAAGAAGGTCCCTCGAAGGGGAGAAAATATGGTGGAAGCTAAACAAGGAAAAAAAAAGCAAAGGCAAAAGGCCATGCATTTCAAATGATTGCAAGGTTAGTTGTTTTTGAAGAAGGATTTCATTGGTTATTTACAAGAATAATAAAATGTATGTAAATCCTAACCTTCTTATGAATTTGGATTAAATTAAGGTTCCTATAGGGTTATTTGATGTTCATGTATTGTAGCATTCAATAGTGAAAACATAGATCCAATTAGGTTGCATATGAACTTAAGAGCAATGTTCTAAATGGTGCGTCATGGCACGCACCAAGGCATGTCATGGCGTGAGGCGTGACTTCGCCGTTACGAAAAGCCCCATAACGTTGTTATTAGGCGTGACGCGTGGCAATGTGTGATATGGTGTGTCATGGCACGTTATGGCATCTTATGGCGTGTGTTTTTTCGTTTGAGACACGTTTTTTTTGCTCTTTGTTATGTCTTTTCTAATCGGGGATACATGTATTGTGTTTTTTGTTAACTTTTTGTTATTAGTTATTGATATAACACTTCTAAAAAGTAGTTATATTTAATATAAATTTATATTTATATGGTAATATAATAATAAATTAGTAAAAAATCTTCGCCTTACATCACGCTTTGAAAAACGTCGTGGCTCGCCATGGCTCGTTACACTTCAGGCTTGGCCTTGCTACCACGCCACGCCTCACGCCATTTAGCACCTTGCTTAAGAGTTAAGTTATTTTCCGCCACATGATTTTTGTAACCTATAAAACGCATGACCTAGAGTTGGGGCAGTGATGTTTGTCATCAAGATTTGGAGGCACTATCTTTATGGGGTCAGTTGTACTATCTACACGGATCATAAGAGTCAGAGGCATATTATGGATTAGCCAAACCTGAACATGATACAACGTAGGTGGCTGGACGCAGTCAAGGATTATAATTGTGAGATCCTTTACCATTCGGGTAAAACGAATGTGGTGGTGGATGCCTTGAGTCACAAGTCAGTTGGGTCTTCAGTTGGGGTATCATGTATGAGGATATCAACGAATTCCCCACTTTTAGGATTGATTATGGAGGCTCAAGACAAGGGTGTTCGGTAAGAGAATTTGAAGAAATAGAGGATCAGGGGTGAGATTGTCTAATTTGTTCCGGATAATCGAGGGTTGTTAACCCGATGTGGTCGGGTCTGGGTTCCAATGTCTGGTGGGGTCAGAAAGATTGTATCGGAGGATGCTCATAAGTCTCATTTTTCTTTCCATCTGGGGGTCACCAAGATGTATCGGGATCTGAGATTGAGCTATTGGTGGTCGTGTGTGAAGAGGGAGATAGCCTGGTATGTGGAGAGATGCATGAACTGCAAGATGGTCAAGATTGAGCATCAGAGGTCGCATGGCAAGCTGCAGCCTCTGGAGGTTCCCATATGGAAAAGGGAGCAAATTTCGATGGACTTCATCACCAAGTTATCGAAGACGGCGAAGGGTTTTGATGCTATATGGGTCATCGTGGATCGACTGACCAAGAGTGCCCTGTTTCTGGCGGTTCGGGAGAGTTCTTAAGCCGGGAAGTTGGCCGATGTGTATGTTTGCGAGATCGTTGCTCGCCATGGGGTTCTGGTCTCCATTGTTTCAGACCGTGATGTTCGGTTCACCTCCCGTTTTTGGCAGAAGTTCCATAAGGAATTGGGCACGAGGTTGCACTTCAGCACTGCTTATCATCTGCAAAACGACGGCTAGAGTGAGCGGATGATACATACCCTTGAGGATATGTTGAGGACATGTGTTATCGATTTGGTGGGAGTTGGGAATCTTACCTACCTATTGCGGAGGTCTCCTATAACAACAATTATCACTCCGGCATTGGTGCTCTGCCTTTTGAGCTCTTGTATGGGCAGAGATGTCGTTCCCCGGTTGTTGGGGCGAGGTTGGTTACAAGGTTATGGGGAGGACCCGAAGCAGTCATTCAGACCACGAAGATGATTCGGTAGATAAGACAAAGATTGTAGACTGCTCAGAGTTATCGGAAGAGCTATGCCGACCGGCACCGATCCGAGTTGGAGTTTCAGGATGAGGATATGGTGTTACTAAAGGTCTCGCTTTGGAAAGCTTTGATACGCTTAAGGAATAGAGGAAAATTGGGTCCCCGGTATATTGGTCTACTTCGAGTGATCTACAGGATTGCCAAGGTTGCTTACATATTGGATCTTCCTGAGGAGATCAGTCAAATTAACAACACTTTCCATGTTTCACAACTACGAAACTGCGTATTGGATAATGACACAGTGGTTTCATTGGATGATATTCAGGTTTATGAGTACCGGAACTATGTTTAAAAGGCCACTAGCTATCTTGTAAAGGAAGGTAAAGGTTTTACATAGCAAGGAAGTACCTTTGGTAAAGGTACGGTGGTAGCACCGGAGGGGCTCCGAGTGGACCTGGGAGCCAGAGGCTGAGATGCGGGAGCATTATCCCGAGTTGTTCACTACAACAAACTTCGAGGACAAAGTTTAGTTCAAGTGGGGGAGAGTTGTAACACCTCGGTATTCAGATACTTTTAAATTCATTCTTATGATTTTAATTTATGTCATTTTGGTCCCTATAATAGAAGGAAGTAGCCATGAGAAGCCCTAATGGCAAAACCGTAATTTGGAAGGAATGAGAGTACACCATGAGTACGTGTATACACTTAGTGTACTAGGGCACGCCCTTAGTACGTGGGGCATACGTCAACATACGCGGGGCGTACTCATCAAATATTGAAAAACCCTAATTTTTAGGGTTGAGCCATCTATAATCCCCCTTATAACCTCATTCCCCTCACCCTTTCAGCCTCCACCCTCCTTAAGTCGATTTTGCAAGCCCTAGCCCTTGTATGTGTTGAGATTGAGTGTGTGTGTGTGTGTTCTTGGTGTTGAAAAAAGAAGAAAGGATTCTTTCAGAAGCTTTGGTGTGGGATTTAAGCTTGTAGATCTAATATCTCCATCTCTTTGGGAAGTTCCAAAAGGTATAAAGCCTTGAACTTTACTTGTATTTATTAAAGATTTATCCATATGGATTTTTATGAGTTTTGTCCCTTTGCTTGGACTTCATGAGTAAATGCTACTCCAAGACCAAAGGAGGCGCCTTTTCAGAAGATTTGAGTTGTGTTAAGTCATAAAAATGCTTTCTTGACTCATTTAGTGCTTGCATGCAAAGTGCAGAGGTCTTTAGTGGTTAAGACCAACTAAGAAGTTGGTTTGGGTCTTAATGATGCATGTATAACCATAAAGTTGGAAACTTTATGGTTAAGAGCACCTTCTTGGACTTGGATCTGGTTATTAGACGTCTGGACTGAATTGATTAAGCCCTCATTCGAAGATTTGCATGGCCACCACATACGTTGGGCGTACCAGGGAGTACGTGTCACACCCCAAAACCAAGAACGGTGGAAACGTTATGGGGTGGAGGACGTCATGTAAAGTATCACAACAATGCAAAGTAGTAAACAAGCAACAACATCATCCATTGCGTTAATAGTATAATTTTAATTACAAGTGTGTTCTTTCATAATATAAAACAACATAATCAATAATCAAAATAAAATACGAGTCTTGACTGCTCCGTCTTCACAAAACCTGGTCGTCGTACTTGTCTATTGGTGACCTGAGAATACAAGTTATTTTGAAAGCGGGTATCAACAATAAAGCTGGTGAATTCATAAGTATTTTAATGTCATTGATTTGTAAATGAAACTTGTAATAAAATACTTGTAATTGTTTTGAGGAAAAGTTTGTATAAGTATGAAAATGTTTGTGAGTAATTGTAAATGTTTGAAAACCCTAGAAAATCCCATATTTCCTACTAGTATAAAAAGTAGTCTTCTACCAAGACCCGACTGATTTGAAAGTAGCCTTCTACCAAGACCCTACTGATTTGAAAGTATGCATCGATGTAAATGTGACGGTTTTCCCTTGTATAACTATTATTATTATAAAACTATTGTCTACCTCATCGTTTATGTGTACGTGTCACAGTATAAATGTAATAAGGAAAATAGTCTAATAACTAAAATTGTATCCTTTTGTACTAGGATATTCACGGCGCGGTAACTCGCCGAACAGTACAACCGTAGACACCCGTCGATGTACATTTTCCCTACTGTAGCAAACAACCTTGGGGGTGGAATGGTAAGTCCCAAAACGTATGTAATAGAATCTATGTAATCGTATCTATGTAAACGTATCTATGTAATCGTATCTATGTAAACGTATCTATGTAATCGTATCTCTTGCAATTGTATGTCTTGTAATTGTATGTCCTGTAATTGTATGTCTTGTAATTGTATGTAATTGTATCTCTTCATATAGTATGTAATGTGTTCGTATTTCATATAGTATGTAATGTATTAGTATGGACTCATGAAGTAACTGACTCTTGTGTGATTCCTTGTACTTGGAATAGTAAGTAGTATCTCCTAACTATACCTATTATAGCTACTTGTAATGTACGTGTATAACCGAAGTATGCATTTGCTACCCAAAGGTACTTAACTGACTAATGGAACTTTTATGTCTATATATGTATACATGATATATAACTAATATTTAGACGACATTCGAATGAATAACCGATGCTCTAAGGCCATATCCCAACGAGGAAAAGGAAATAAAGCGAGCTAGCCGTCCTAAGTCCTTTAAACATTACTTCTATAACTATACATATATAGGCATGCATTTGACAATATAAAAGTATAAAAGAGTTTTGTAAAACCTTTGAAAAGTTTAATAACTAATAAATGATGACTTGATGTCAGTTTGTAAAACGATTTGAAAGCAGTTTGTTTGATAAGCATAGTTTTAAGTATAAGGAAACCTTTATTTGAAACACAATTGTAATAAAGTTTGAAAGGAAACATACAGTATGTAAGACAGTTTGATAAGGAGTTTTAAACATGTAGAAACATTTGAGAAAGCCATTTGAAGTAATCTGTTTGGTAAAACAACTAAAAGGGTAGTAAATCCCTTTGTATGCTAGTTATTAATCACATGTGATTGATGTACTAACTAGCATGATTCAACTTGTATCCCCCCCTTGTAACACCCATAAAATTCGAGCCAATTTAAAACATTTTAATTCACTCAAAAAACCATTAAGTTCATACATTTGTTTTCAAAATAGTTTAAACATCAGAGTACTCCTCAGAACCATATCACATAAATCATAAAACATGAGGAGCGGTACGATCATGCCTTCGCCTTGCCACAATCTCCTGAAGTACCTGAAATAATACACTGAACTGTAAGCCCGAAAGCTTAGTGAGCTACCCCCAAACTACCAACCACACATAAACATACTCATAACTTATCACAAATAGAACAACCATGCACATCGGGTCTACTGTATGACTGGTCCGCCCGCACCGGGCCTTCAGTCCACCTGGTCCACCCTCCGAGTCTATCCATGTATATCAAGTCTACAATGTGATTGGTCCGCCCGTACCGGGCCTTCAATCCACCTGGTCCACTCTCTGAGTCTACAGTATGACTGGTCCGCCCACACCGGGCCTTCAGTCGGCCTGGTCCACTCTCCGAGCCTCGGCACATATGGTCGACCCTCTTGGGGCCTTCAGCCTATCCGAACCACTCGCTGGGCCTTCGAGATATCCGGTCCGCCCTGGGTATGTTGGCCTACAGCACAAAGCAGGACCCGCCTCAACCCAACCCCCGTCAAACAACCATGTGCACATAAACCAATTAATCACATAACAAATCCTTAACCAGACAAACAGTCCAACAGATCACATAGCATATCAGCATCCTAACCAGGATTCCGACCTAACCGGTCACTAGCATAACATTATCCTATATACCAGGTACCGACCTTAACCAGGTCACTAACATAACACCATCCTAAATACCAGGATGCAGATCTAGCATATCAACAACATAAAAAACAATACCCAGGTTTCCATCCGATAAAGGGCCAGCCTTGGTGTCGTAGACCCTGTCGATATAGTGAGGATAACTCACCTGCAATTGTCGACAGGAAAGATAAGAACAAGCTGCTCCGACCACCAACACGATCTTCACCACAGAACACTACCAAAGAACCAATTCCAAAAATACCCAAAATTACCAAAATACCCTTGGAAGTCAAACTATTCAACCCTTGGTCCAAGTCAAATTCCTCAATCAAAGTCAACCTTCCTGGTTGACCCTACTCACCGAGTCAACCCGTTGACTCGTCGAGTTCCTATGCTCAGAAAATCCCATGCCACGACTCAACTCGTCGAGTTCAACAAGCTCTGAGTCCTTTCCTTCAGCCAATCTGGACCACTCTCAGAACCTTCAGCATGTCTGGACCGCCCTTAAGGGCCTTCAGCCTGTCTGGACCGTTCTCCGAGCCTTCGACCTGACTAGTACGCCCACCGACCTTCAGTCTATCTGGACCGCTTAAACTATCATACATCATCCCGAACTATCCTTCTTGGGAATCCCTCCCGTACATACTGTTCTAGCCCTCTGGGGGTTCCGAACTCTAACTCCATTCTATATACTCAAATCCCGACCTAATCCTAGGCCTCGCACAACCAATCCCCTTTTCTGATAACCTTGGTCTACACCCCACCCCATTTGACTGCCACTTCCTAATACCAACCCACAATCTTGGTTGACTGAAACACTGTTGAATCCCAAACAACTAATCAACCTCAAATACTTGTCGATCCTCCTGAGAATTTTCCAATTCTCCCCACTTAGAGCACTGACTTCCAACCACCGGTGACCCACCCGACATCACTTAAACAACCCTACTCAACACATTCCCCTTTATCCATGAACTGATTTCATCTAAAATAAGCAACCTTCACGAAATCACATCCCGACATCGCACGTCTCGAACTCTAAGGGAGTTCGACCCTCAACTAAACACTCCTCAAATTGCAAATGCTATACCCGACATCCAGACCAAAAATCCTAATTCCCCACCAACAATCCCCATGGATGATACCCAACTAAGACTCCCAATATTAAAACCCTCAATCATACGATAAACCCAGCGAAAGGACGAACGAATACAATACCATGAATCATGAAAATGAGACTAGCAGATATACAATACTCCATAATAACCACAAGATAACAAAATGGAAACATACCCGCAGCTGCATACGGCCCTGACCTGATCTCCTATGGTGTAAGCTGGAAAGCGCGTCCCTGAGCCCTCGGAGGCCCCGCTCCACCCTGACCTCCACCCATAATCCTCAAAGGGGTCGGTGCTGGAGCCTGCACTGGTCTAGCAACAAGTTGTGGATAGTTGGCCCTCAAGTGACCAACTTGATGGCAATGATAACAAATCCTCAAATCCTGAACCGGGGCTGACTGCCTACAATCCCTCGCCTAATGCCCCTCTTTCCCACACTTACGACACGTGCCACCGGACTACAAACTACCTGATGTCCCTCTTGAGCATACTCAGATATCGGGACATCTGAGCCTGCTCCAAAGCAAACTCCGGGTAAAACATCGCCCTCTTAGTGAACATCCTAGTGATCTCCGTCACCGACTCTGAATCCTGCTTCAGCTCCAGGAACTCCTGAGCCAACCTCTCTCTCTCTCTCTCTCTCTCTCTCTCTCTCTCTCTCTCTCAACCCGTGGGACATAACGAGTGCTGAACATCTACTGAAACTGATCCCAAGTAACCGCAGCCCCTTGCGCATCCGAATAAGATCCTGTAGTTAGCCTCCACCAATCCTTTGCCTCGACCTTCAAAAGGTTCAGAGCACACTTTACCCTCTGATTCGCAGGACATGAACACGTGAAGAAACAACCCTCCACGTCTGACAACCATCTCATAGCAACGATCGGATCCTGAACTCCATCGAAAGTAGGGGGCTTCGTATTATCGAAGTCCCGATACTGAAAACCTCGACCGGTTCCTCCCCCCTGTCGCTAATACAGTCGTTGTAGCTGCCGCAGCAGCCGCCTCCACAAGAGCTGCATAACTCTCATCAAAGTACTCAACCATGTCGGTCTTGATCGACCCGAACATCTCCGGAAACTCAGCCCGGAAGATAGCAGCAACCTCATCATGCAGGATCTCACGAATCCTGGCATCCAACTCGTTCGTACTCATCTAACCAATGACCTCGGGTGGTACTTGTTGGATTAGTGTCTAAGTCCATAACTATTTTGGTATGTACTTGACCCGATGGTGCATGGTCCTTTTGGGTTGCCTTCACCAAAGCAACTTGATAGGATGAATTATGGAGAGAAAATATTAAATATGATTTATTAATATATTATGAGAATAATATATTAAAGGAGAAATCATATTGTTTAATTAATATTAGTCAATAATTAATTGGTAATTAGTTTTGTGACTAAAAGAGATTAATTAAACTTAAGGGACTGGAATTGTAATTATAAGATAATTGCAATTTGGGTCATGGATTGTCTTTTATTATAAGGTGGACGAATTCTATGGGGGAAGCCCATATGAAATCGTCCAAGGGCTTGATTAAAGGAGTCCATGGGTTGCTTAGGGCTTAAGCAACCAAATTAGGGTTTCCATGTTAAATAACCCTAATTGCCTCCTATATATATGGATCCCTTATGACCCAAAAACGTGGCTAAGCTTCTTGCTAGGGTTTCACACGAGTTTTGGTAGCCTCCATCCACTATCCTCTTCATCCTCTTGCTTATGGTGTTTGTGAACCATTAGAGGAGTGACACTTGTGACTCTAAGCCTTCCATAGTCAATACAAGGAGATTTGGGATTGTTATTGCTACATAACAATCAAGGTAACATTATAAACCTATTCTTATGTTAATATGATTACTTGTATGCTATAATTAGGGTTTATAGTCTTGGATAACTTTCATGTACAATAGAGAAACCTAGATCCAAGCATTAGGGTTTGTATGAGCACATAGGATGTCTTATGACCAAAACCCATCAGTGGTATCAGAGACTTGATTGGTTTCTATTGTATTGATGCCTTGTTAATTTGTTCATGCTTGAAAAAATCGTTTTTTTGCCTCCTGCCTGATGTACTCGAAGAGTCTCATTGTGGACTCGGCGAGTCCATAAGGGGACTCGGCGAGTTTAGCTGTCAGACAGGCGGATTTTCAGGATTTTTACCTATTTTGACTTAGGATAATTGCCATAATTGTTTAAACTTAATAAAATTCGAATTTTGTTAATCCCTTATGATTATCCTTGTCAAAATAAAAGATTTTGGTCATCTAATTAGATAATTGTTACCTTATTTGATATACGTTAAGTTATGGAAATTATTTGATCATTATCTTGCAAGAATTTGAACTAGATCTAATTAGATAACCACCAATTATAGTTAATTGCCTTATTTGAATTATGTGATCTAGAATATTCTTGACAAAGTTTGGATTAGTTTCAAATTAATCCCTTTAGGTTTTATAGTTTAAATTTAAACCCAAAAGTTTTGTTGTTTTGAAATTTAAATAGTTAAAACCCTAATGTTTTGAAAAAGGTTTCAAAACTTGCCGTCAAGTTTTGGAATTTAAAATTTTGGATTAATAGTTTAATTTGATGTATATTTAAATTCTAAACCCTAATGTTTTGAAATGTTTCAAAACTTGCCCTCAAGTTTTGGAATTTAAAAGTTGATTAAAGGTTTAATTAGGAATGTTAAATTCTAAAAGCCTAGTATTGTTTTGAAAAGTTCAAATCACACCCTTATGGTTTTATTAATTAATTAAGGTGTATAATTAAAAGAAGTTTAATAAATCCATAAAAGTTTAGGTTAACAATTTAATTGAATTAAAAGTATAATTGTTAAATTAAACCACCTAGTAATTTAAAAGTGTAAAATACACCCTATACTATATATATAACATTAAAAGTCTAACATTATATATATGTATGAGTAAAAGTCAGTCTTACCGTTAGTAGGCCTCATTCACGAAGCTATTCTATAAGGGTGTTTAAGAAAATTGCCTATAAAATGGCGATTGAATGGGTATCCACTCTTACCCACCGCACTCTTGACTAGTGGAGGGTCGTTAGCTGAACGGGTAGGATAGGATGAAACCTTTCATTATAAGTATAATAAAGTACAAAAGTAACTAAATGTTTTACAAATTCCCAATCTTAGTTACTTAGGCAAAGTGAATTGATGCAATTCCATGAAATTACACTTTGTGCCCTTGCGAAGATGTTAGTGGAGTGTGTGCGGTTAACCGGCACACTAAATGGTTCTAAGCAAAGGTAGCAAAGGGTGACTCAATGTTAGTCATAGTTCGGTGGAGCGTGTGTGGTTTACCGGCACATCGAATAGGTGACTGTAACATGTGAAGGCACCATGTAAGTTTGCATGGTTATTCACACCCGCTTTGTGATCCTCGACATCCCAGTCGCAAACAAGAGGGGCATATCGAGATTTAAACATGCCATTGAAAGTTCAATGAATCTCAAAGGATCTAGGTGTTTTCATAGATTTAAAACTTAAATTCTTTTTCGTTTTTCGTGGTGGAAATTAGTGAATCGTCATTCACTTACCTTCAAATGTTCTGCAATTTGGGTTACGACATCCCACTCCCGAGTTGTAGAATATTGTGTTGGGTCCTAGCCTTAGTATTTCATTTGGGTGATTTACTAAGGACTCAATCTATCAACTAACTTGAATTCGTTTTCTCCCGTATTGTAGATGTCAAAGTTCGACAACTATGGTCTTCCCAAATGTAACACCGTGAATTTCAAAATAATTTTTCGCAATATAAAAAACATTTCTCATTTAATTTCATAAGAACAATAAGTTTTAAATTCAAGTCTGTATCATAAAAATCCCAAGATCACATAACTATATCAAAGTCTCCTGCGTGTGTACAGATCAAGCCGGCGCCTTCCCACGGTCATCGCTAGTACCTGAAACAACAATACAAACACTGTAAGCACGAAGCTTAGTGAGTTCCCCAAAATACCACAACCAAGCACATATTAGCCACTCGAGGCTATAACTCTATGGGTTCGTACACCCAACTCTGTGAACCCTCAGGTTCTAACTATAGGGACCTTCCGGTCCCAACTCTGAAATCATGCACAGCATAAATCTCATAGAAATAATGCAGTACAACACATAGCATACACATAACATACATACTCTAACACATAGCTCTGATTACCTACTCAAGGTAAAGTATAGTGAGAAGACTCACCTCGCGTGTCTCGGTATCTCGCGATCCCTGGAAGTCTCTCGTGCTCGATCCTCCGAGCTCTAATCCTCCTATAACATCACAAGACTCTAATTAACACGTTTTATCTCTAAGGTTGACTATCCCTAAGAAGTCAACACAGGTCAACGGTCAATGGTCAACTTTGACCGGACTCGGCGAGTGCACACGGCAACTCGGCGAGTCTAGACGTTCTCACCAACCCTCTAGGATTCTCTTCCTACACGTCGAGTACTCCCCCCTGACTCGACGAGCTCCACCTGGCAGAAAATCGCGGGGCCACCCCGACTCAACTCGCCGAGTCTCAAGAACGACTCGGCGAGTCCCAGCTCGACTCAGTCCACTTTGACAACCCTCTCTAACTCGCCCTGACTCACTGAGTCAACCCCTGACTCGACTGGACCACTCACTGACCGGTCCAAGGCAATCTTCAAGCTACTCGCCGAGTCTGCTCATCGGACTCGACGAGTCCATGCCATGCAATCACTCAAACTTGCTTCTAAGGTCAGATCTACTCCAACAATTCATAGATCTGGCCCTCCTAGATTGATTCATCACGTAAAGTCCCAGTCTTGATGCATAAACAACCTCTATATGGCCAATTATGAAGAATCATCAACAAATCTCACTACACAAGGTCATGACCTCCATTGTTCTCTATAAAGCTTGATGAATGAGGCTCTCTGGACCTCTATGGATCCAGATCCGAAGTCTCATCACTAGCATGGGACTATTTGGCCATCAAATCAACTCAACAAGGCCACAAGAAACCCTAAAATCGATTATACTTCACAAAACAGGAGATGAGCCGAAATCATATCTTTAGATTGAAGGACCAAGCTTCAAATCCACCAAATAGCAGTCTCCTTTGCCTCCTCTTGGCTAGAGCCTCCCTCTTCTTTGCTAAACAACACACAATTGTCAAGAAATGCCTCCTTTCTCTCTCAAATCGCTAAAGCACTTTTAGGGTTTCTCTCTATGGACTGATGGATGCAAATGACGGCCATAAGGCCATTTAAATAGGTCCCAAACCCGAGAAATTAGGGTTTCATTAAACAGCATGGACTCGCCGAGTCCAGACGAATCCCGCGTCCAGAATCGCGACCCTACTCGGCGAGTCTGAGCTCCAACTCGCCGAGTCCCCTCTCAAAACTAAAAAAAAAATCAAAACAATAAAATACCTGGAAATCCGGCTGTTACAACTCTCCCCCACTAGGACTAGACTTCGCCCTCGAAGTCTCGCTCTAAAAATAGCTCCGGATGCTGCTCCCGCATCTCGCGCTCCGGCTCCCAGGTCATCTCTGATCCCTTCCGGTGTTGCCACTGAACCAACACCAGAGGTACCTCCTTGTTCCTCAGAACCTTGATCTTCCGATCCCTGATGGCTACTGGTCTCTCGGCATAATTCAGGCTCGCATCCACCTGAATATCCTCTAATGGAACCACTGCCGACTCATCGGCAATACATTTCCGCAATTGCGACACATGAAAAGTGTCGTGGATTTGCCCCAACTCTGCTGGCAATTCCAACCGATAGGTTACCCGGCCTACCCTCGCAATCACACGAAATGACCCAATATACCGGGGCCCCAACTTGCCCCTCTTCCTGAATCGAATCACTCCTTTCCAAGGAGAGACCTTCAGGAGAACGAAGTCGCCGACCTGAAACTCAAGCTCGGACCGGCGTTTGTCTGCATAACTCTTCTGTCGGCTTTGGGCGGTCAATAACCTCTGTCTGACCTGCTGAATCTGCTCTGTCGTCTGAAGCATGATCTCGGTACTGCCCATCACTCTCTGCCCAACCTCTCCCCAGCAAATGGGGGTCCGACACCTCCTACCATACAACAGCTCAAAGGGTGGCATACCAATGCTCGAATGATGGCTGTTGTTGTAGGAAAACTCTGCCAAGGGTAAATATGTATCCCAGCTACCTCCGAAATCCAACATACATGCTCGAAGCATGTCCTCAAGCGTCTGAATCGTCCACTCACTCTGACCGTCCGTCTGGGGATGATATGCGGTACTAAAATGCAATCTAGTACCCAACTCCTCATGAAACTTCTTCCAGAATCTGGAAGTAAAGCGCACATCACGGTCTGAAACAATCGAGATCGGCACCCCATGCCGAGATACCACTTCTCTCACATATAACTCTGCCAACTTCTCTGCTGAAGAACTCTCACTGATGGCAAGGAAGTGAGCGCTCTTCGTCAACCTATCCACAATCACCCAAATTGAATCAACTCCTCTGGCAGTTCTCGGCAATTTGGTGATGAAATCCATAGTGATCTGTTCCCATTTCCATTCGGGAACCTCCAATGGCTGCAACTTGCCATGCGGTCTCTGGTGCTCGGCCTTAACCCTACGGCAGGTCAAGCACCTCTCAACGAACCATGCGACGTCCCTCTTCATACAGGGCCACCAATACTCTCTCCTCAAATCCAAATACATCTTCGTAGCCCCCGGATGGATCGAAAATTTCGACCGATGAGCCTCCTCCATCATGGAAGTGCGTGTACCACCCACAAACGGTACCCAAATCCGACCCTGAAAAGTCATAAGCCCTCGACCATCCGTAACGAACTCTGAAACCAAACCAACAACCCGTTCCCTCTTCTGCATCTCCGGCTGCACAACCTCGGCCTGTGCCCCACGAATGGCATCCAATACCGGAGCTATCATGGTCAATCTCAAACATACATTTCGCAAGGGAGTTCTCTCCGCCCTGCGACTCAACGCGTCAGGCACCACATTGGCCTTGCCCGGGTGGTACAGGATCTCACAATCATAATCCTTGACCACATCCAACCACCTCCTCTGACGCATATTTAGGTTGGGCTGATCCATCAAATACTTCAAGCTCTTATGGTCCGTGTATATTGTACATCGAACCCCATACAAGTAGTGACGCCATATCTTGAGGGCGAACACTACTGCCCCCAACTCTAGGTCATGCGTGGGATATCTCGTCTCATGAGGCTTAAGCTGCCTCGATGCATATGCTATCACATGACCCCTCTGCATCAATACCGCACCCATCCCCAAAATCGATGCATCACAATATACCACAAAATCCTCCATCCCTTCCGGGAGAGCTAACACCGGGGCTTCGCACAACTTCTGGCGAAGTGTCTCAAAGGAGGTCTGCTGCTCAGGACCCCATGAGAATGCGACACCCTTCCGGGTCAATCTGGTGAGCGGTACTGCGATCGTGGAGAAATCCTTGATAAATCTCCGATAATACCCTGCTAATCCGAGGAAACTCCTGATCTCAGAGGGTGACTTTGGCACCTCCCAACTCATCACCGCCTCAACCTTGGCCGGATCGACCATAATCCCTTCCTAGTTAACGAGATGTCCTAGGAACTGGACCTCCCGTAACCAGAAATCACACTTGGAGAACTTTGCATAAAGCTTCTCCGATCTCAATACCCCAAGGACCTCCCTCAAATGCTCCTCATGCTGCTCTCTAGATCTCGAATACACCAGAATATCATCGATGAATACAACCACCGACCGGTCCAACATCGGCCTGCATACCCTGTTCATGAGATCCATGAACACCGCCGGGGCATTGGTGAGCCCAAAAGGCATCACCACAAACTCATAATGCCCATATCGCATCCTGAATGCTGTCTTCTGGACGTCCTCATCCCGCACTCTCACCTGATGATATCCCGACCTCAAGTCGATCTTGGAAAACCAAGATGCTCCCTGCAACTGATCAAATAAATCGTCGATCCTCGGCAACGGGTAACGGTTCTTGACCGTCAACTTGTTCAACTCCCGGTAATCAATACACATCCGGTGTGAACCATCCTTCTTCTTGACGAACAGAATAGGCGCTCCCCACGGCGAGCTGCTCGGCCGAATAAATCCCGTCCCCAACAACTCCTGAAGCTGCGAGGATAACTCTTGCATCTCTGGAGGTGCAAGACGATACGGTACCTTAGCTATAGGCGCGGCCCCCGGGACCAAATCAATACCAAACTCCACTTGCCTCACAGGAGGTACTCCCGGCAGCTCCTCGGGAAAGACATCTAGAAACTCACGCACCACCGGTACCTCCTCAACTGAAATCGGTCTCTCGGAAGTCGCGCGCGTATCCAACACATACGCCACAAAACCCTTACAGCCCTGCTGTAGGCACTGCCTCGCCCTAGCGGCCGAACAAAAGGCTGATCCCGAACGAGTACCCTCGTCGTACACCGAAAGAACTCCCCCACTAGGGTCTCGTATAGTCACCAGCTGTCGCTCACAGTCGATAACTGCGCCGAATCGGCTCAGCCAGTTCATGCCCACAATGACACAAAAATCACCCATCGCAATAGGAATTAGATCAATCGGAAACTCAACCCCGAAAATCTCTAACACACATCCCCGGAAAACCTCCGTGGCACAAATCACTCTATCATCAGCTATGGAAACTCTCAGAGGCCGACTCAGCGCCTCACGACTAACACTGATATGCTGGCTAAAGGCCAAAGATACAAAAGACCGACTCGCACCCGAGTCAAATAACACTAAATCAGGTACGGAATTCACAAGAAAGGTACCTACACATAACATAATATAAGCACAACATCATATATCGAAATAAATACACGAAATGAAACATACCAGCCACAACATCGGGCGCAGCGCGGACCTCCTCCGCAGTAAGCTGGTAGGCTCTCCCTCGAGCTCTCGGCGTCTCGGACTTCACAGGCCGACTCTCTGTAACTCTGGTGGTGGCAGGAGCAGACCCCTGAGATGCTCCGCGCAACTGCGGACACTCGGCCTTCCGGTGTCCGGTCTGGTTGCAGTGAAAACACACTGCAAACCCCTTGGGGCAGTCCTTGGCCATGTGCCCCTCCTTGCCACATTTGTAGCAAGACCCCGCTCGGCAAACTCCGTCATGACCCTTGCCGCACTTTCCGCAAGTGCGGCCCTTCTGACTCCCTGGCCTGGGATCAGCAGGCTTGGCCCGCTTGGCAGCCGGTTGCGACTGTGCCGGTCGCCGATCCCTCCCCTGAGACTCCGCCTCCTCCTTGGCCTGAGTCTCAAGCTCAATCTCCCTCTTCCGGGCATTTGCCTGAAGCTCGGCAAATGTCCGGTACGAGGAGTTCGCAGCGAACTCCCGAATATCCCGCCTCAAGATGCTCAAGTAGCGGCTCATACGTGCCTGCTCAGTGGACACGTGCTCAGGGCAGAACATCGCCCTCTCATGGAACATCCTCGTGATCGCTGTAACAGACTCAGTTGCCTGCTTGAGGGTCAGAAACTCCTGTGCTAAACGCTCCCTCTCCACCTGGGGAACGTACTCATCCCGAAACATGGTGGTGAACCTCTCCCAGGTCACCGCAGAAAGCTCAGCAGGCGAATAATGCACCGTCACAAACTTCCACCAGTCCTTCGCTCCCAAGCGAAGCTGGTTCAGTGCGAACCGTACCTTCAAATGCTCAGGAGACGAGCAAGTGAAGAAACATCCCTCAATATCAGATATCCACCTCATAGCTGCCACCGGATCCTGAGTACCATCAAACTCTGGTGGTTTTGTGTTGCTGAACTCACGGAACAACAACGCATCCCCACCCTGCGGCCTCGCAGCAGCAATCGCTGCGGTAGCCGCTGCAGCAGCAGCCTCTGAAAGAGCGGCATAACGCTCATCAAACGTCTCAATCAATGTGGTCTTTATAGACCCAAACATCTCCGGTATCTCTGCCCTGATGGCCGCAGCCACCTCCTCCTGAATGATCCGGCGGATCTCCTCCTCACTGGTACCACTGCTCTCGGGCATCAAACGTGTCCTCACCATGATCTACCTCTGAAATACAACATATGATAAATTAGAATCCTCACGAGTATACTCACACTCGTCAACTCTTTCCTCCTTGATTCTTGGCATTCCAAAGATTCTGACTTGGGCTGCACACCGCCCCGGTGCTTCCAGTACTACGGGCCCAATACTACTGTCCGCACCGCACCAGAATACACTCCAAGTCCTTCTCTTTGGATCCCAGGTCTCAAGTACTCTATCATGCATAGACCACTCTCTCATAGATCTTTCATAAGTTCCTCACTGCTACTAACTCACTCTCAAGCATCTCATAGCAGCTCACCTCTTCCTAGGCTAAGGCATCACAAATCAGGCCACTCTAGTCCTAATAGCAATACCTAGCCTACTCTAGCATGCGAACACATCATAACAATATCAATATCACATAATATACAAGGGTATTTTGGGAAATCACCGTTCGGGCGCTGACTGATCGTACACATATCTCTTGCTCTGCGTTTTTCAAAATCTTTTACTCTTTTTGAAAATACATTTCAAATCCTCAGTTTGAGTTCAAATACGCCCGAAGGTGTACTCGAATCCCTCAAACCAAGGCTCTGATACCAACTTGTAACACCGTGAATTTCAAAATAATTTTTCGCAATATAAAAAACATTTCTCATTTAATTTCATAAGAACAATAAGTTTTAAATTCAAGTCTGTATCATAAAAATCCCAAGATCACATAACTATATCAAAGTCTCCTGCGTGTGTACAGATCAAGCCGGCGCCTTCCCACGGTCATCGCTAGTACCTGAAACAGCAATACAAACACTGTAAGCACGAAGCTTAGTGAGTTCCCCAAAATACCACAACCAAGCACATATTAGCCACTCGAGGCTATAACTCTATGGGTCCGTACACCCAACTCTGTGAACCCTCAGGTTCTAACTATAGGGACCTTCCGGTCCCAACTCTGAAATCATGCACATCATAAATCTCATAGAAATAATGCAGTACAACACATAGCATACACATAACATACATACTCTAACACATAGCTCTGATTACCTACTCAAGGTAAAGTATAGTGAGAAGACTCACCTCGCGTGTCTCGGTATCTCGCGATCCCTGGAAGTCTCTCGTGCTCGATCCTCCGAGCTCTAATCCTCCTATAACATCACAAGACTCTAATTAACACGTTTTATCTCTAAGGTTGACTATCCCTAAGAAGTCAACACAGGTCAACGGTCAATGGTCAACTTTGACCGGACTCGGCGAGTGCACACGGCAACTCGGCGAGTCTAGACGTTCTCACCAACCCTCTAGGATTCTCTTCCTACACGTCGAGTACTCCCCCCTGACTCGACGAGCTCCACCTGGTAGAAAATCGCGGGGCCACCCCGACTCAACTCGCCGAGTCTCAAGAACGACTCGGCGAGTCCCAGCTCGACTCAGTCCACTTTGACAACCCTCTCTAACTCGCCCTGACTCACTGAGTCAACCCCTGACTCGACTGGACCACTCACTGACCGGTCCAAGGCAATCTTCAAGCTACTCGCCGAGTCTGCTCATCGGACTCGACGAGTCCATGCCATGCAATCACTCAAACTTGCTTCTAAGGTCAGATCTACTCCAACAATTCATAGATCTGGCCCTCCTAGATTGATTCATCACGTAAAGTCCCAGTCTTGATGCATAAACAACCTCTATATGGCCAATTATGAAGAATCATCAACAAATCTCACTACACAAGGTCATGACCTCCATTGTTCTCTATAAAGCTTGATGGATGAGGCTCTCTGGACCTCTATGGATCCAGATCCGAAGTCTCATCACTAGCATGGGACTATTTGGCCATCAAATCAACTCAACAAGGCCACAAGAAACCCTAAAATCGATTATACTTCACAAAACAGGAGATGAGCCGAAATCATACCTTTAGATTGAAGGGCCAAGCTTCAAATCCACCAAATAGCAGTCTCCTTTGCCTCCTCTTGGCTAGAGCCTCCCTCTTCTTTGCTAAACAACACACAATTGTCAAGAAATGCCTCCTTTCTCTCTCAAATCGCTAAAGCACTTTTAGGGTTTCTCTCTATGGACTGATGGATGCAAATGACGGCCATAAGGCCATTTAAATAGGTCCCAAACCCGAGAAATTAGGGTTTCATTAAACAGCGTGGACTCGCCGAGTCCATATCCTGGACTCGCCGAGTCCAGACGAATCCCGCGTCCAGAATCGCGACCCTACTCGGCGAGTCTGAGCTCCAACTCGCCGAGTCCCCTCTCAAAACTAAAAAAAATCAAAACAATAAAATACCTGGAAATCCGGCTGTTACACCAAATCCCGTGGAACAAGCATTCCACATGAAGATGATATTCCATGATTCGATCGAGGAACAAGAGATCATACTTCACTTCCTCCTCCTCCTCCGATTATTCTCCCTAACCCACAAGTTCAAAGGCTTGAAAAGTTCAAGATCGCTCAAGCCCTTTTGGCAAGTAAACATAAAGAAGGAAAGTCGGTGTGTGCACACGTCCTAGGGATGAAGTCACACATTGATAGGTTAAGAATGTTGGGATCCGTTTTCTGTGAGGAAATGGTTGTTGATTGGGTTCTTCAGTCACTTCCTAACTCATATAGTGAGTTCGTAAGAGAGTACTATATGATGAACCGCGACGTGACCCTTATAGATCTCACCTATATGCTTATTGCTATTGAATCAGCAATGGTTTGGCGCAATAGAAAAGCAAAGTTGATTGGTGAATCTGCCTTCAAGACCTCTATGGATATGGACAATGGCAACGAAAGACATGCTTTGATCGAAAAGTTTGATCATAAGAGAAAGGCAATGTCTGAAGTAGTTCCATGTCATGTTCCAAAAGAGTCAATTTACTTTTATTGCCAAGAGAAAGGGCATTGGAGACGAAACTGCCCCATTTACCTAAAAGATCTAAGAGATGGGAGAGTCGAAACGTATGGCTCTAATATAGGTAAAATCCATTAACTAACTCTTTTAAGCTTCTATTCTAGATTCTTAATACATAATGTGATAAGATTGCAATTGATGTTTTGTAGGATCGAAGAAAGGAAAGAAAGCTTAAGGGAAGAAGTGAGCAGAATCTAACCGTGAAGGAATGGATTTCAATCGCATTTCTCGAAGATTAGATCATTGAGCTACTACTTGGAGTTAGAATAGGATTGCTAAGAAAGATGTATTAGCATAGTTTTTCAATGAATTGCATTGTAAGGACAAAATTTTTCCGCAATAAAATAAATTTTGATTTTATATTATTTATTTATCCTTGCAATGGCGTGTATGAAAAATTGATGTTTGAATGTTTCTATTATTAGCAATAATGGATTTGGTTCTTATTATGTTATTTATGGAAAGTCGAGAATTTACCAAATAGGGAGAGTTTCTCATCGCCCAAGTTTCAATTGGACATAAACTTGGAATCATGCAACTTGGTTGCACGATGAATGGGAAATTTCATATTTGGAAATTAGACTAATTCATTGACAAAGTGTGAAGTGGAGGACTTGGAGATCGAATACACAAAGTCACGTGTTGATCAAGTCCACCATAAGAGTAACAAAGATATTTGTCATGATTTACTAAAGGTTTAGTAAATATGATTATACTTACAAGATTAAGTGTGATTATGAATTGATTAAAAAGGTTTAAATTAATAGCAAAACGAATAAGAAGAATCAAGTAGACAGAAAGATAAAAGTTTCTCCATTCTAAGAAGAAGGGAGAGTAGCTTTTATGCTTTATGATAGGTCTTAATGATAAGAACCATATCTCAATTGATCCTCTAAGTGAGTCTTAGTACAATTGTATGTTTGAGAAGAGGAATCAAGGATTGAAGAAATGGTTAAATCAAGAAGTCTATCATACTTCGTTCCAATAACAAGTCTTAAAGTTAAGATTGTGACAATGAGTGAAAAGTATTAAAGGTTTATAACATTCATCAAATATGGAAAGTTGTGATGTCTTGAATAAGACAAAGACCAACTAGGACCATTTTATGAAATGTTATGATAAAAACTACACTAACTCTTGAATATTTGTTTGTCAAGAAATGTTTATTGACAAAAGAATCTTATATGTCAAGGAGTCAGTGGGAGTCTTAATGGTCTTGAAAAGTTTCAAGAACAAATCAAATAAACCTTATCGATCATCACTAGCACACGAGTTAAGGTTAACAACCTATCGTGTTGACATTATTTTGTTTATGTGCCAATCCAATCGAGTTAATTATGCCTGTGAGTCCTATGAGTTCTCATTTGAATGCATAAAAGGCAAGGACCTTGATCAATGGAAAGTACATTGATGAGAAAAGGTGAGCTGCTTAACTACTTGGAAGACATGGTGGGCAGTTGTGCTACCATGAAGGCAAGAAATTGAGATCAAGAAAGTTCGATCCATATGAGTTTGAATTTGTTGTAAACTTTGGTTTTGACAGATTCACATGGATAGGAAAAAATACACCATTTAAATCTAAGTGTCATAAGATTTCCTCCTTCATGAAAATGATTGTGAGTAAAAGCTTTCACTAAGAAAGATTTTAAGAAGATAGTAAAATTGCATTCTCAAATTCTATTATGGTTACGGTATCCCTTTCCATAATTTGAATTGTGAGGTTTGGCAATTAGTCTTAATTGTTTAGACACGCATATGAACTATCTAAGGCAAAGGTGTATAAGTTCAAGAAGCCTTGATAAAAGATTATCAAAGCATTAAGTATTAGAAACATGGACTTAAGAAATTCAATAGGTATTATTTTTCTGAAAGTTAAGATGTTTATGAATACATGTCGAAGCTAGTGGGAGCATAAGTGTTATGTTTTATAATAATCATCATGATAGTGGGATCATAAATGGTATGATTGTATGATTATTAAGGAAAGTATTGCAAAGTTAGCAATATTAATTATAGAAAACAAGAGTTATACCTTGCAAAGTCGTAAGGGTTGTAAAGTTGTTTTGGTATAATTAAGGGAGAGAATATTATGCTTCATTTCAAATCTAAAGGATTAGGTTGAGAAATGTTAATAAATTTAGTCAAAGGTACATAGTGTGTTCTTAAAATTTCGATTATGATTACGGCATTCCTCTTCACAATTCGAATTTTGAGAACATAGCAAATAAAACATTATGTGTCGTGTCCCATACGCTTCGGGTATAGGATCGATTGCAAATGCTTTAATGTTTGACCATTCTAAAATTTTCCAAATGTCTAGCGCATTTAGAGGGAAAAAGGACAAGAATCGGTTTTGACTAAAATAATTAAACAACTATCAAAGGAAAATCCAAAGTTAGTCGAGGATTGGTCGCTTGTGAGTAGTTGGAAGTATAGTGTTGGAAAATATGGAACTGTTTTCATATTGGATGGATCATATCGACATTATTATGAGTATATGAGATTCTATTAAGAATGAGTTGTCATATGGAAAATATGGAAACGTGTCCATATTGGGAATTGAAGATTGAAAATCTATGACTAGATTAGAAACTTTTATGCAAAAGGATGTTCAAAGGAATGTACTTTGAGTGAGAGACATCATATCTAAGGAATTGTATTGTAACAATTTCCGATAGAGAACTTCGTAATATCATTGGCAATAGTCTTTGCGACATTGGTGCAGTGACATTACAAAAGGATCATTGCATAAAGTGTTAGAATCTAGCATATTCTATAAGTGGCAAGTATTTGATATTCTTACACTTATGAAAAAGGATTTGGAGTTGTGAAATGAGAATGGTTGGAAATGTGTTCAATTTGATCTATTTCACAAAAGTAAGAACCATAGGTAAACATTGTGTGCATGCTAAGAGCATGGGACAAGTGTAATAATTCAAGTAAGAAGTTGATTACCCGAAACGACAAATAATGAGTAATCGATATGGTGATAAATAAAAGGAGTTTTATTTATACTCAAAGGTTTGAGGCCATATGGGATTAGTATTATTCTTGTGTTTCACTTTGCATGTTTTGACTTCCTGAATAATTTAATTGGTTTAGAACAGTCAAATTATTCGAACGGGCCACAATCGTTCATATGTTGGAAGTAGATATGAATGAAGATTGTCGTGAATTGGTGTGTGGATTGTCTAAAAGAGTATTAGACATAAGCAAATGTTTGCTGCAACGTTCATGAGTGCTTATGAATATGATTTGAGCATTGGATTAAACCCACGCTCACTTAGATCACTCCATGAATTGTATCACGAGTGATTGGTGAGACGATAACATCTTATATTCTTGAAACCGAGATGTGTGAGTTGTATCTTACAAATCGGTTGCACATTGATAATATGTAAACGCACTAGTAACTTGGTGTTATAAAACATATTGTTGTGTGTGATTCGGTGAGTAAGTGCAAGCAAGTATTGTATCAAAGTTTATCCGTTCCTTTTATCCAAGGTAGGATAAAAGCGATATCTTTGGGCCCCTCGATGATTTACTGATGACAAACATAAATGCTCGGCCGGGATAGGGCTATTTTGATTTGTTCAATTAGTCAGTCGTCATAAATCGGGAATCGAGATATAGTAAAAAGAGAATGATTTGAAATCATATCTCATATGATATCTAGAATGGAGGAATATATGATCCCTTATCTAAGGACACGCGTATCAGATAGGATCAGAGTTGACAGCGGCTTTGGAAAGCTACGATTGCAGATCAGGATCTGAAGTTATACGCATAAAAGTTATTAGACTTATCCAAGTGGGAGACTGTTGGATTAGTGTCTAAGTCCATAACTATTTTGGTATGTACTTGACCCGATGGTGCATGGTTCTTTTGGGTTGCCTTCACCAAAGCAACTTGATAGGATGAATTATGGAGAGAAAGGATTAAATGTGATTTATTAATATATTATGAGAATAATATATTAAAGGAGAAATCGTATTGTTTAATTAATATTAGTCAATAATTAATTGGTAATTAGTTTTGTGACTAAAAGAGATTAATTAAACTTAAGGGACTGGAATTGTAATTATAAGATAATTGCAATTTGGGCCATGGATTGTCTTTTATTATAAGGTGGACGAATTCTATGGGGGAAGCCCATATGAAATCGTCCAAGGGCTTGATTAAAGGAGTCCATGAGTTGCTTAGGGCTTAAGCAACCAAATTAGGGTTTCCATGTTAGATAACCCTAATTGCCTCCTATATATATGGATCCCTTATGACCCAAAAACGTGGCTAAGCTTCTTGCTAGGGTTTCACACGAGTTTTGGTAGCCTCCATCCACTCTCCTCTTCATCCTCTTGCTTATGGTGTTTGTGAACCATTAGAGGAGTGACACTTGTGACTCTAAGCCTTCCAAAGCCAATACAAGGAGATTTGGGATTGTTATTGCTACATAACAATCAAGGTAACATTATAAACCTATTATTATGTTAATATGATTACTTGTATGCTAGAATTAGGGTTTATAGTCTTGGATAACTTGCATGTACAATAGAGAAACCTAGATCCAAGCATTAGGGTTTGTATGAGCACATAGGATGTCTTATGACCAAAACCCATCAGTACTGATCCCTCCTGACCACCCTCTCCTGATCCCGATCCCGAACCGGATCCTGCCCCGAGACGTCTCGTAATCGCCATACTGATAATACGCCACAAAATATTAGGAATTCCTCATAATATTCCCGAGAAATAACTCCCAACAAACCCTAGGGGTTGTGACTTCCTTGATACGCATATGGGTCCTTTGCTTTCAGTAGTACGGGCCCATACTAACTTCCACACCTACCCATATTTGTATCAAGTATCACCACAACACCCTAACAATAGCATATACACAACGAACATTCGATCCCCACTCCTAGAGGGGCACCACTATCTCATAATCGACCTACTGGTCTCACGCAACCTACCCACCCATGAAACTTCCACCAACCCTGCAGTACTGGTGTATGCTAGTCATACATAACGTTGGACCCTATAGACTTTCGAATACCCAATCCTACCCTAAGCTCCCAATCATACAAGAAAAAAACATAAGGCCAAATCAAACATTCCCAGGCTATAAGATCTTAATTATGTATAACCGTGATGCATACACTAAATAACTACAGTAATGATGTCAATTTCATACAAAGGAAACCCTAGGCTAGCAGGCATCATACAATCAGGAAATTCTATCATGAAATTCCTGAATATCCCTAGCCTAGTACTAGCATGTTGTTCTAACATATCACATAATCAAATAACTTGTATGGTATTTGGGGTCTACTTACTGGCTCCGACTGATCGTACCCTCTACGTTCTCCTTTACTTATTTTGAAAACCTTTTGAAAACTATTTTTGAAAATCCCTCCTAGATTTGAGACTGGATTCACATGAATGTTCCTCCAATTCACTCAAACCAAGGCTCTGATACCAACTTGTAACACCCATAAAATTCGAGCCAATTTAAAACATTTTAATTCACTAAAAAACCATTAAGTTCATACATTTGTTTTCAAAATAGTTTAAACATCAGAGTATTCCCCAAAACCATATCACATAAATCATAAAATGTGAGGAGCGGTACGATCACGCCTTCGCCTTGCCACGATCTCCTGAAGTACCTAAAACAATACACTGAATTGTAAGCCCGAAAGCTTAGTGAGTTGCCCCCAAAATACCAACCACACATAAACATACTCATAACATATCACAAATAGAACAGCCATGCACATCGGGTCTACTGTGTGACTGGTCCGCTCGCACCGGGCCTTCAGTCCACCTGATCCACCCTCCAAGTCTAGCCATGTACATCGATTCTACAGTGTGATTGGTCCGCCCGTACCGGGCCTTCAATCCATCTGGTCCACTCTCTAAGTCTACAATATGACTGGTTCGTCCACACCGGGCCTTTCAGTCGGCCTGGTCCACTCTCCAAGCCTCGACACGTCTGGTCCGCCCTCTTGGGGCCTTCAGCCTATCCGGACCGCTCGCTGGGCCTTCGGGATATCCGGTCCGCCCTGGGTATGTTGGCCTACAGCACAAAGCAGGACCCGCCTCAACCCAACCCCCGTCAAACAACCATGTGCACATAAACCAATTAATCACATAACAAATCCTTAACCAGACAAACAGTCCAACAGATCACATAACATATCAACATCCTAACCAGGATTCCAACCTAACCGGTCACTTGCATAGCATTACCCTATATACCGGGTACCGACCTTAACCAGGTCACTAACATAACACCATCCTAAATACCAGGATGCAGATCTAGCATATCAACAACATAACAAACAATACTCGGATTTCCATCCGATAAAGGGCCGCCTTGGTGTCGTAGACCCTGTCGATATAGTGAGGATAACTCACCTGCAATTGCCGACTGGAAAGATAAGACCAAGCTGCTCCGACCACCAACACGATCTTCACCACAGAACACTACCAAAGAACCAATTCCAAAAATAACCAAAATACCCTTGGAAGTCAAACTGGTCAACCCTTGGTCCAAGTCAAAGTCAACCTTCTTGGTTGACCCTACGCACTGAGTCAACCCGTTGACTTGTCAAGTTCCTATGCTCAGAGACTCCCATGCCACGACTCAACTCGCCGAGTTGCCCCAAGACTCGTCGAGTCCAACAAGCTATGAGTCCCTTCCTGCTGAACTCACTGAGTCATCCCTCGACTCACCGATTCACAACTCAACAAGAAAATGTTAGGATTCCACAACCAGACTCGCCGAGTCCAAAGCAATCTTCAACAGACTCGCCGAGTTGTTCTTCCAACTGGCCGAGTCCATGCACATATTCATACAACTCGTCAAGTGCACTTATGTGACTCGCCGAGTCTCTTTAGTTCTCATTCCAAATAGAGGCTTTTCAAGCCATGCAGGGACTCCAATCCATAGATCCACTCTTCTACAACCTAACCCTCACATAAGGTTGCAAACTTTACGTGAAAGCAAGGAGATATAAGCCCAAAACACTTCTAGGGCTAGGGTTTAAGACAAAGGGCTTCACCAATGACTCTAAGACAGGAACTTTGTGACCTGATGGGCCATCAAAAGTCTAGATCTGAAGTAGCAACTTCAGATGTAAGCCTCAAAGTCAAGATAGATCCCAATCAAGCTAATGGATTCCAAATCAACCACCATTCATGAAATAACAAGGAAGTAGCTTAAGGTAATGTCCTCTTACCTTAGAGATGAGTCTAAATTGATGTAAACTTCAAATCCACAAGCTCTTTTGATGCTATCCCCAAATTCCTCCAGCTTCTATTCACCAATTTCTACTTCCAAGCTTCAATCTTCTCAACAATGGAGTCTCTCACGATTTAGGGTTTCTCTGGAACTCTCAGGGAAGATAGAGGCTGAAATGAAGACATATTATTCTTTAAATAGGGTGCAAACCCTAGGAATTAGGTTTCTCATTCCAGCACGGACTCGTCGAGTCCAGCCTCCGACTCGGCGTCCGGTCACTTAACATGTGCCCGGCACATGCTTAGACTCGGCTAGTTGCAACTCCTACTCGCCGAGTCCCTCTTTTCCAAGCTTACACTTTACCCCCTGAACTCTTGATTCTGACTTGGGATGTTACACCCCCATAAAAGCATTTATAAAATTTTAGAAACATTTAAAGGTTAATTAAGGGGTATGAACTCACCTGCAGTGAGTGGATCGTATGGAAGTATCGGACAAGTGCTTGGTGTCTAGTGAAGACTTAAACACACACAATGATCCTAATAACATATAAATACATATGTGTATATATATATATATATATATATATATATATATATAATATTAGTGATTATAACACTAACTAGACAAGTATAGACATCCTACTGGGAGGAAAACACTTTAGTCAAGTGCTAGGAGGCCATTGGGTTGCAACAAAGGATTGCAAGGCATCGTAGTTGAGTTTATGGTCAATGGACCATACTTAATGGAGTTTACGGCCCAGGGGAGTTTACTCCTGGCCGTAAAATCTCTAATGGATCTCCATTTGAGGCTTAAAGGCAAGGTGTCTCAAGTGGTTAAGTGCTCCAAGGCTTAAACAAGAGGCTAGGTGAGTTTAAGGTCCAAGAATGAACCTAGTTTGTGTTTCCGGCCTGGGGACCACTTCCCCATGAATTTACGGCCGTAAACTCATGGTAGGAAGTACCATGTTGTTGCTTGAAGTCCCTAGTTCAATGGTGGTTGGTTCTATGCTAAGTTCTAGTCAATTGGAAGGAGGAAAAGGCATCATTGCACCCTTATAGGGAGTTTACGGCCTTGAGAGATCCTTGGCCGTAAAATCTCATTCAACCATTGATTCTTGATGATTCTAAGCTCTAAACATGCTAAACCTAGCGTACAACGAGTTAGAACAAGAATGCTTACGATCTAGGAGCTTGATGTTGGATTAATGTCTAAGTCCATAACTATAATTGGTAAGACTTGACCCGACCCCGCATGGTCCATTTGGGTTGCATGGCATCGGGACAATTGGATAGACAAGATGAGGAAAAAGGATACCAGTGATTTATATTAATATATTATAAGTTCTAATATATTAATATATAACCATATTATTTAATTAGTATTGATCAATAATTAATTTATAATTAATTAAGTGATCAAAAGGAACTAATTAAATATGCACTCTAAGATATATTTGTGTGATGGGCCAAGTTCATTTAGGTTGGGCTAAGCTTTCATGGATAGTCCATGGAGTGTTCAACCCATGGATCATATGAAATGAAAGGTCATGGGTATTAGGGTTTAACCCTAATCTCCACACTATATAAAGATATCCTTGGTTGGTGAAATTGGCACTAGTGTAGGTACACTAAGAGGGCTAGCCGATTTCACTAGAGAGAACCAAAGTATCCTTATTCTCAAGGTTATTCCAAGTGTTCATGGTGTTGTGTGAACCATTTGAGGTGTCACACTTAGGACACTATGCACTCAAGCTTCGTGAAGACATTCTACATCAAAGAGGTATGTAATTCTAACTTGAGATATTCATATGAATCAATGTTATTATGCTAGTTAGGATGAATACCTTGGAATATTCATATTTGCATGTATAATAGAGAAAACATAGATCCAAGGTATTTAGGGTTGCATGTAAACTTAGGAGTGTTAGAATGCTCAAAACCCAACAGTGGTATCAGAGCCACGGGTTGTTTTCTGTTATATTGATGCAAATGTTTTATTTTCAAAGTTGGAAAAAAAAAACATGACGTTTGTCAAATTTTAAGATAATTACTTGTTTTTGTGAAAACTAATTATTTGTAAAATTTGATTTGCTATATGAGTTAAATTAGGTCAAATTTAGTAAAAGATAAGATGATATGATTATTTTATTAGTTTTAAAATTTTGATCTAAAGAGTTTTTTGAAACCTCCATAAGTTATGGAATCCAAAAGTTTTTTTTTTGAATTATCTTGATCTTATGAGTTGATTTAGATTAATAGAAAATTATGTGATAATATGTTTTCAATACATTTTAATCTAAGAGTTGATTCTAAAATGTGTTTTTGAAACTTGTCCTCAAGTTACATGAAAAATCACATTTAAATTTCTTAAAACTCATAAAAGTTGTCATAGATTACAAAATGAAGAGTCTTGTCCTCATTAAATGATTTTATGGCTCCATAACCTGTCCTCAAGTTATGGAGGTTCAAGAGTCTCTTCATTAAATAAAAAAATGTATAACCTTAATTAAATCCATAAGTTATGAATAAGGAAGAGTCACATTCTTTAATGGTTTAAAGTCTTCCATAACTTGTTCTCAAGTTATGGAACTTGAATAGTTTTTTAATTAAAACTACTTTAAACACATAAGTTATGGAATTATTTAGTTTTGAATAGTTCAAAAATTGCCCTCAAGTTTTGGAATTTATAAAGTTTTCCTCATGAATACTTTAATTATAAGTTAAGCCCTTAGAATTTTAAAAGTTAAAATTCAACCCTTATACTTTATAATATTATAAGTTAATAATATTTATATATATGTATAAGAGTAAAGTCGTCTTACCAATAGTAGGCCTCATTCACGAAGCCGGTATATAAGGGGGGTATAAGGTTACTGCCTATAAAATGACAGTTTAATGGGTGTCCACTCTCACCCACCGCTTCCTTGACTGGTGGAGGGTCGTTAGCCAAACGGGTAGGACAAGGAATATAATTCTCCCTTCACTGAAAGTATTAATGATAAATACTAAGTAACTAAACACTTAGAAATTCCCAATCTTAGTTACTTAGGAAACTGTGAATGTGGTGTTGATCCATGAAATTACACTTTGCACTTTGTTTAAATCAGTTAGTGGAGCGTGTGTGGTTAACCGGCACACTAACCTGGACTTAACAAGGTAGGCAAAGGGTAACTTAATGTTTATCATAGTATCGATGGAGCGTGTGTGGTTAACCGACACATCGATTGAAGGGTAAACACTTAAGGGTACCAAGTAATTTGCATGGTTACTTCACACTTTGTTTTGTGATCCTCGACATCCCAGTCACAAAACCTGAAGGGCACACTCGAGATTGAAACACGCCATTGAAAAGTTCAATGAATCTCAAAAAATATAGGAGTTTCAAATCCAATTAAAACCTAATAATACATTTCGTTTATCTTGGTGGAAATTGGTGAATCGTCATTCACCTACCTTCAAATATTTTATAGCTTGGATTACGACATCCCTCTTCTAAGTTATAAAATAGTTTGTTGGGTCCTAGCCTTAATATTTCATATTGGGTGTCATATTAAGGACTTTAGATCAACTATCTTGAATATCTCCCAAAAGATGTCTAAGTTCAGACATCTATGATCTTCCCAAATCTCTTGGAACTTTACTTCTTTCACCTCCTCCAATTATGTCATGTATTCACAAGCCGGGAGAGTTGGGTGTCAAAGTCTAAAGGAAGTGGATGTTCAATCACTTTCTAAGTCACATAGTGAATTCCTTTGGGACTCCTATGAAATAGACTATGACAAGACCCTTAATGATCTTATCTATTTGCTTGGTGCTGCTAAATCAGAAATGATTTGGTGTACTAGTAAAGCAAATTTGATTAGGAAATCAACTTCCCAAAACTTTATGGACAGGGACAATAGTGACACAGGAAATCCATAAAAGCATTCTCTTCCCAATGGAAAGGGATTGGCCATAGTCAACTTGGTTGACCAAATGGTAAAGAGAAAAGCTAAGTCTGAGATAGTCCCATGTACCAATAACTATTGTTCCATATGTTTCTATTGCCAAAGGAAGGGGCTTTGGTTACGAAGCTGCCAAACTTACCTAAGGATGGTAAAGTCAATAAGTATGACTTTATTTCAGGTATAGTCCATTGTCTAACTCTATTAAGTTCCTACTTGGAGATTCTAATTACATGATGTGACTGGGTCACATGTTGATGTTTTAAGAATCAAAGAAAAGTAAAGAAACTTAAAGGAAGTATATGCTGATTTTGATTGCGAAGATGGATTTCGATCGCATGGTTCGGTGATCAGAATTTTTGAGTTGTTGCTTAAGAGTTATGATATATTGCTTAGGTATAGATAACAACAAGGTTTTCATATGGATTGTAAGGATAAGGTTTTCCGCAAAATTTTAAAATAAAAGGAAAATTTTTGATTTCATTTATTTTCAGTATCCTTACAATGGCATTTGTGGAAAAATTGTTGCTTATAAGATTCCATTGATAGCAATATTGAATATGGATTTGATTCTTTCATCTATGGTAGTGTCTAATTTTACCAAATAAGGAAAGATTTTCATCACCCAAGTTTAAATTGGACCGAAACTTGGAATCATGCAAGTTGTATAGTATGATGAATGAAAATTTTCATATTTGGAAAATTAAGACTAATTCCTTGTTCACATGTATATATTAGTCAAGGGAAGGACAAAGGGATCGGGTACACTTGGGTGTGTGCTGGTCAGGTCCACCACAAAGAATATTCGTCATGATTTACTAAAGCTTAGTAAATATGGTTATACTTACAAGTTTAAGTATAATTCTGAAACATTGAAAATACTTCAATGTATGGCAGAACGAATGAGAATAATCAAATTTGGCAGAAAGATAAAAGTTTCTCAAATCTGAAAATATGGGAGAGTACTTTAGTATCATGTTTATGATCATCTTAATGATTAAGATACCATATCACACTTGATCCTCTAAGGTCCTCTTAGTGCATTTTTTTTATGACTAAGAAGAGGAGTCATGAATTGTTGAAATGGTTAAATCAAAAAGATGAGTCATACTTCGTTCCAAAACAATTCTTAGAGTCATACTCCAAGATTGTGACTTGAATGACATATCTTAAAGAAGGTTTATTAACACTAGTCAAATGTAAGAGTAAATGGTTATCTACTCTTGTACATTTGAAATTGGTAAGTTGTGATGTTTTGGATAAAACAGAGACCAACTTAGAGCAATTGTGTGAAGTGTTTGTCTTGATAAAGAATCTGCACTATCTCTTGTATATTTGGCAAGTGAGTCCTATATGTCAAGAGGACAGTGGGAGTCCTAAAGCTCTTGAAAGTTTCAAGACCTAGTCAAGAATAAAACCTGAAATTCTTCACTAGCACACGACTTGAGGTGTATAACATATCGTGTTGACATTTTTGTGCCTATTCAAGTTGACTTTGCATAGTAGTTCTGAGAGTTCTCAATTGGTTGCACAGCTACTTGGAAGCTATGACAGGCCCTTGTGTTGCCAGGGGGCAAGAACTTAAGATTGCACAAGTTCAATCCATATGAGTTTGGATTTGACACTAACCTTGTCTTGTGATTATGGTTTTGACAAATTCATATGGGTAAGAACTCATACACCATAAAAATCTAAGTGTCATAAGGTTTCTCTCCGATTCACGAAAATGATGGTGAGGAAACACTTTCACTAAGTAGATTTTTTTAAGTAGATAGCAATTGTGATATTTGCACTCTCAAAGTCATTAGTGGAGCGTGTGTGGTTTATCGACACATTAACATAGACTTGAGAGAAGTGACAAAGGTCTAAACAATTGAGACTATGATTACGACATACCTTTTCATAGTTTTGAAATTGTGTAGACATATCAGTGAGCTATCTAAGATAAGGTGTATGATTATGATAAAGTTTTATCAAAGCAATCTAGTATCAAAAATCTGAACTTTGGTAAGAAAGTCAATAAAGTATTGATTTCTAGAAGTCCAGCTGATTTCTAAGTACATGTCAAAGCTAGTGGGAGCATAAGTGTTATGATAATAATCATCATGTTAGTGGGAGCATGATAATTATGATAAGTATTGCAAGTTAGCAATGTTAATTATAGAAAACAAAAGTTCAACTCGTGAGGTTGCAAGGGTTGAAAAAGTTGTTTTGCTATAATTAAGGGAGAGGAAATTATACTTCATTTCAATTCTAAAAGGCTTAGATTGAGATTTTAATCATTTTGGTCAAGAATATATATATATATATATATATATATATATATATATATATATATATATATATATATATGAATTTCATTTTGGATTGGTTCAACTTAAGGAAATTCTATATATTGCGTTCTCAAAATTCAGTTATGATTACGACATCCCTCTTCATAGTCAAATTTTGAAAACATGGCAAACAAAAATTATTGTAGCAAAAGACTGGTCTAGAATCATGTCCTTATGTGAGACATCATGAATCGTGTCCCATTTGCTTTGGGTACAAGATCGATTGCATGTGCTATAATATTTATCCTTTCTAAATTTTCCAAATGCCTTGGGGCATTAAGGGGAAAAAAGGTCTAGAATCGGATATGACTAAAGTGATTAAACAATTGTCGAGGACAATCTAAGGTTTTACCAAAGATTGGTTGCTCAAGGACTGTTGGAAGTATATTGTTAATATTGGAAGGACCATATTGACATATTCTAGAAAAGAGACAACTCTTGTTCATAAGTAGTAGTCAAAATAGGAATATGGAGTTGTCTCCATAGGTGGAAGTTATATGTGTAAAATTAGAAAAACTTAATGCAAGAAGGATATTCAAAGCAATGTGCTTTGAGACTTCGTTTCCATGGAATTGCTTTCCATTGGAATGCTTTGTAATGATTGTTGCCAAGTCTTTGTGGCTTTACGCATAATCATTACAAGAGGAACAATGCATATATGTTTAAAATCTAAACATATTTCGATAAATGATAGGAATTTAGAATTCTTACATTTAAGACAAGGATTTGGGAGTGTGAAAAGAGAATCATTGAAATTATGTTCAATTGATCTAGCTCACAGAGAAAAGGATCATAGACAAACATAGAGTGCATACTTGGTGTATGGCAAAGCTATTGTTTAGAAAAACATAGTGTACATGCTTGGAGCATGGGACAACTAGTGTTTTTAATTCAGGTATAAAGTTGATAAAACCGAAACAATGAATAATGAGTAATCAGTATGGTGATAAATAAAAGTGGTCTATTTATATTCATAGGATTTGATACCATATTTGATTAATTAATTCTTGTGTTTCACTTTGCATGTTTTGACTTTCATTAACTAGGTTATTCTTCCGGAATGACTAAGTTATTCAAACCATCCACAGTCGGTCATATGTTGGAAGTAGATATGAATCAAGACTGTCATGGGTTGGCTTGTAGAGGTCCAAGTTGGTGGACAAAGTTGTGCTACAACACTCATGAGTGCTCATAATTTTTGAGTATTGGATTCAACCCGCGCTCATTTGAATCACTTCATGGATTTTATCACGAGTGATCACGGGACGATAATATCTTATATTCTTCAAACCTAGAGATATGAGTTGTTACTATGAGTTGGTTGTACATTGATTGCACGAAAACGCATTCGGTAACTCGATGTTATAAAACGTGCCTTTGTGTATGATTCAACAAGTAGTAGAACAAGTCGTATGAGTCGAAGTTTATCCATTCCTTTTACCTTTGGGATAAAAGCGATATATGTGGGCCCCTCGATGATTTAAATGATGATACACGTGAGTGCTTGGCCAAGCCGGGACTGATTTGATTTGTTCAATCAGTCAGTCGTCATGAATCGGAAATTGGGAAACAACAAATGGACAGAGAGAATGATTTATAATCCATGTCTTAGTCCATATGATATCTAGAATGGAGGAATGTATGATCCCTTATCTAATGGACAAGTCATTGACAAAGGTCAGAGTTCATCGGCAAGGTCAGAGTTCGACAGAAGCTTTTGAGATCTACGATTGCTAGTCAGGGTTTGAAGTCATACTCAATAATAGTTTTAGACTTATCCAAGTGGGAGACTATTGGATTAATTTCTAAGTCCATAACTATAATTGGTAAGACTTGACCCGACCCGGCATGGTCCATTTGGGTTGCATGGCATCGGGACAATTGGATAGACAAGATGAGGAAAAAGGATACCAGTGATTTATATTAATATATTATAAGTTCTAATATATTAATATATAACCATATTATTTAATTAGTATTGATCAATAATTAATTTATAATTAATTAAGTGATCAAAAGGAACTAATTAAATATGGACTCTAAGATATATTTGTGTGATGGGCCAAGTTCATTTAGGTTGGGCTAAGCTTTCATGGATAGTCCATGGAGTGTTCAACCCATGGATCATATGAAATGAAAGGTCATGGGTATTGGGGTTTAACCCTAATCTCCACACTATATAAAGATATCCTTGGTTGGTGAAATTGACACTAGTGTAGGTACACTAAGAGGGCTAGCCGATTTCACTAAAGAGAACCAAAGTATCCTTATTCTCAAGGTTATTCCAAGTTTTTATGGTGTTGTGTGAACCATTTGAGGTGTCACACTTAGGGCACTATGCACTCAAGCTTCGTGAAGACATTCTACATCAAAGAGGTATGTAATTCTAACTTGAGATATTCATATGAATCAATGTTATTATGCTAGTTAGGATGAATACCTTTGAATATTCATATTTTCATGTATAATAGAGAAAACATAGATCCAAGGTATTTAGGGTTGCATGTACACTTAGGAGTGTTAGAATGCTCAAAACCCAACACGTGAATGGTCGGTTTTGGCCAAGAACACTAGTGTGTATTCTTGGTGTTCTTGGTGAAACTTGAAGATCTACAAAATGGAATGATTTCATGGATGAAGTCATGTAAGATCACTAGATCATGTAAGATATCAACTAATTAGGACAATAAACTTACGAGTTTTGAAGATCAGGGACGAAGATCAGGATGGTACTTGAGAGGATTTCAGCCAAGAAAGTGAAAGAATGGAACAAATGGCCAAAATGTCAACATATAGGAGGAGTTTACGGCCCACATGGAGTTTACGACCGTAAACTCCCATGTGGTGGCCGTGAACTCCTTGTCAAGGTGATATAGACTTGTTCTTTGTGCTATATCTTCAGCAGATAAACCCCGACACTTATCCCTTAAGAGTACAAGGCTCAGAACGCTCAAACAGGCTCCAAATTGTGCTAAATGATAGCAGGAATGAGTTTGACTTCCAATGAAGTGTTAGACTGAACAGGATGGAAAATTTTAGGTTATCACATCATCCCCCTGTTAGAGGGAATTTCGTCTCGAAATTAGAATTTAGGTAAGGAAGTAGGTATGAAAAATCAAGCAATGAGGTGGGGATACTTCCTATTCAATTGATTCCCGTGCTCCTAAGTGAATTCAGGTCCTCGGTTGGCATTCCAGCGAACCTTTACTAATGGGATGCGGTGTCGCTTTGTTCGCTTGACCTCTCGGTCCATCGTCACTAAGGTTCTTCCACGAAGGTGAGGCTCTTGTTGAACTTGATCTCGTCGAGTGGGATTACAAGAGTCCTGACGGAAAGGTACTTTTTCAAGTTCAAGATGTGGAGGGTAAAATGTACGTTACTGAGTTCGCGGGTAGGTTGGATGAGTTACAGGGTTGATTCTGGCAAGAATCTCGGAGGTCCTAACTATCTTGGATTTAGCTTACCACACTTTCCGGGTATGAAGCCTTCCTAGAGTGAGACTTCCAAAAGGATTTGGTCTCTCACTTGGAATTACAAAGGTTTCCTCCTGTTGCTTCTCTTCCCAGTCAAGGTCCGCTCCCTTCTGGGTCAGAGTCATAAGAGGTTCCGTAATTTGCGAGGAGTTCTGAATGAGCTACGACAGTAGGTCAGCGAGACCTAGGATTTGGCGAATTCCCGTCGGTGTCTTTGGTGCTGACAAATTCTCATCGGTTTTGATTTTTGGAAGGGTCCTCAAGAATTCCCACATCACTAATAGTGTGTCTTAGGAATTCAACTCTTCATTTCCAAAACTCGTATTTAGAGAACTTTGCGTAAAGTTTCTCTGATCGTATTGTTTCTATGGTTTGTTGTATATGCTCTTCATGATTTCCTTCTTACTACGAGAGTAGATAAGTAAGTCATTTACAAGGACAATGACGAACTGATCCAAGTAAGAATGACGTACCCTATTCATTAAGTTCATGAATACTACGGGCGCATTGGTCTTATCCGAGGGGTATCACTACAGACTCGCAACATCCGTATCGAGTTTGGAAGATTGTCCTCGGGACATCCTTCTCTAACACTCGCAACTAGTGATATTCGGATCTCAGGTCCATTCCTGAAAGGTACATCGTTCCTTGCGGTTGGTCAACCAGTTCTTCTATGTGAGGCAGATGGTAATGGTTTCTAATGGAGATCTTGTCGAGGTCTCTGAAGTCGATGCTCTTATGAAACAATCCGTCTACCTTCTTGAAGAATAAGACCGGAGCTCTCCAGGGTGAGAAGCTTGGTCTTTCCATTCCATTGCTGAGTAGTCGTTAAGCTGTCCGGACGGTTCTTGTATCTCCATGGGTGTTAGACTATAGGGCGATCTGGTTACAGGAGTCGTATTGGGTTCTAAATTTGTTCGCATGATGATGCGATTACTCGTAGTCTTGGGCAGTCTCCGTTCTGAAGTTCATATTAGAAGTCATACATGGTTCATCAATCACAGTCTCGTGTATACGAGTCGTATATAATTAAGATTGAAAAGGTAGTCAAATAAATGATTATTCTTTAGGCTCACATCCCAACGAGGAAAATAAGTTAAAGTGGAATAACCAAATGATGGACTATTAGCTTAGGTTGTAATCCTCATGATGGACTATTAGCTTTTGGATCAAGATTTGGGCATGGGTCTTAGCCCAACTAGGGAAAGGGTAGAGTGGCATTTTACCCTAATGATGGACTATTAGCTTAGGTTGTAATCCAATTATTAATTAGATGATTATTTTGTTGTGATAGCGCGAGGATGTTAGCGAGCTAGCAGTCGGAGACTTTCAGTGTGATTCAACAGTAGGATGTGAGTTTTCCTCACTATACTTACGGGGTTAAAGGCACCAAGGCCGACCCATTGGTTTGATAACCCGATATTCGTTGATATGTTTAGTGTGGAATAGATATGCATGTTAGTTTTGTCATACTATTCTGGTAGATTTGTAGGACTACCTGTGTTACTGTATGTTTATATGTGTATGATATTATTTGTTATAAATAGACATATTGTGTGGGTTGGGTTGAGGTTGTACTGCTCCGTGCGGTAGCCAACAAACCCTGGAGTAAGCCAGATATGAGTTGAGGGCCGGGGAGGGCATCTCAGACTCATACTGAGGGCTCATGAGCATTTCAGATACGAGCTAAGGGTCATGAAGGGCATGCCATACTCGTACTGAGGGCTTAGTGGTATTCAGTCTGAGGACTGATCTGGTTGGGGAGCAGCCAGACATAAGTTATGGGCTGAGAGTAGGCTAGACTTATGTTATGGGCTCAGGGGTAATCCATTATGTTAGTTGTGGACCCATTGCATGTTGTTATTGTATATGTGCTATTGTTTGTGCATTTGTATTTTGGGGGAAGTTATTAAGTTTTGGGCTTACAGTTTTGGATTATGTTTCAGGTACCTCAGATGATCGCGAGAAGGCGAAGGCGTGATTGTGCACCTCCTCGGGTTTGGTTTTGTGATTTTGGGCAAAATCTGATAATAGACATTTTTTGAAAAACTATTTTGTAAACAATGATGATTTTGGGTTGTTTAAAAAGTTTAGATTTTTTATGATTTTTATGGATGTTACAACTACTTAAATTATGTTTAAATGTTTTAGGGCATACGATTTGACCGTGCTAATATCTTTTACTCAGATTTTTTTCGTTATAGTGCTAATATCTTTTACTCATATTTTTTTCGTTATAGTTACATAAGTAACACATGGTTTTAATTCTAGAATTGTCATTGCATGTGTGATTATAGAAATGGTTATTATGTAACAACGAAGATACATAAATGGTCCATCTATGATTGCAAATTTATAAAAATAGTCCATATTTAAAATTAAAGAAATAAACAATATATAAGATACAATTATAATAATGCTCCCGATATAATAGCCAAATTACATAAATACAAATTACATAAATAGAACATTGGTGTTTTTTGTTTCATTTTTAATTATTTTTTCTTTATATTAATATCAGTTTATAACCTTTGAAAACTATAGTTACAAAATTAATTAAATTTTTATAGTAAAAACTCAAAACTATTAATCAACTATTTTAAATAAATTATTAATTAGATATATTTTTTTAGTTATATAAAATTATAATCGTTGAATTAAATAAATATGTGACCTTATAATCTGTATTAATTTCATTTAAATTTTTATTATAATTTTATTAATTTAATATAATTAGAATGAAAAAGTTATAATTTAAAATTTGAAATGAAAAATCAAGTGACATGACATTAATCAGGAGACTTAAAAAGATGAAAGAAAAAAAAACTATTCGAAAGGAAGTTTTTCATTAGCTTATTCAATCCTCCCTAATAAATGAAAATAATTTTGCCATATGTCACTCTCTTATTAACTTGGACACATGTCATTTTTTGGTATTTTTGAATACATGTTTTTTTCATGTGTCATTTTCTCATTGTTTGTCTTTTCTTAATTAACACATCATATTTACATCTCAATTAATAATTACTTTAATTGAAAATAACCATTAAATTACAATATTACAACTCATGTACTATTGAATATATTTCCTTTTAAATTCAAATTTTAAATTTTAAATTTCAAATTTAAATAAATTTTTGTTTAAACCTTTATATTTAATTTTTTTGTTCTATCCAACCCGTATAACATACGGGTCTCACAACTAGTATATAAGATACAATTATAATAATGCTCCCGATATAATAGCCAAATTACATAAATAGAACATTGGTGTTTTTTGTTTTTTTTTTAACTATTTTTCCTTTATATTAATATCAGTTTATAACCTTTGAAAACTATAGTTACAAAATTAATTAAATTTTTATAGTAAAAACTCAAAACTATTAATCAATTATTTTAAATAAATTATTAATTAGATATTTTTTTTAGTTATATAACATTATAATCGTTGAATTAAATAAATATGTGACCTTATAATATGTATTAATTTCATTTAAATTTTTATTATAATTTTATTAATTTAATATAATTAGAATGAAAAAGTAATAATTTAAAATTTGAAATAAAAAATCAAGTGACATGACATTAATTAGGAGACTTAAAAAGATAAAGAAAAAAAATATTGGAAAGGAAGTTTTTCATTAGCTTGTTCAATTAAAAATATAAAAATTAATAAATATCTTTATACGGACGATATCGCAACTAACTATTTTCGAAACATACTTTTAAAGAACAGGGAAAATGACTCTTGAGGGTAATTAACTTTTGCGTTTGTACTCATTTGGTCCCTTTTCTTTTTTTTGTATTCAATATACCATCGAACTTGTTGTCGGTGTTTACCATAGCCCTTTTGACCGGCTTTTGACCTGTGATAGCCGGTCAAAGGGCTATGGTAAACACCAACAACAAGTTCGATGGTATATTGAATACAAAAAAAAAAAAAAAGGGACCAAATGAGAACAAACGCAACAGTTGGTTACCCTCCTGATTCATTTTCCCTTTACTCATTTACAACAAATCCCACATCATCTCCTACTGATATTAATAACTTTTATGAGATTCATTCTTGCTTCTCTTCAAAACATAACCTACGAAAGGACATTATTCATACATGTACAACTTTGTAATGCACTTGAATATTTATTAGGGGAATCTTGACTAAGCAGGCGCATTTCATGACTACATTTACATTTCAATCAAATGATTTATCGTATCATGGATTCTAGACAAGTCTACAAACGAGTGAAATCATAAGTGCTATGATTTTTGAGTTTACTTAGCTTTAAGATCGAACTCATGGGATAAGATACAACATCAATATGTACAATACACCATAATATTGTACATATTGATGTTGTATCTTATCCCATGAGTTCGATCTTAAAGCTAAGTAAACTCAAAAATCATAACACTTATGATTCCACTCGTTTGTAGACTTGTCTAGAATCCATGATACGATAAATCATTTGATTGAAATGTAAATGTAGTCATGAAATGCGCCTGCTTAGTCAAGATTCCCCTAATAAATATTCAAGTGCATTACAAAGTTGTACATGTATGAATAATGTCCTTTCGTAGGTTATGTTTTGAAGAGAAGCAAGAATGAATCTCATAAAAGTTATTAATATCAGTAGGAGATGATGTGGGATTTGTTGTAAATGAGTAAAGGGAAAATGAATCAGGAGGGTAACCAACTGTTGCGTTTGTTCTCATTTGGTCCCTTTTCTTTTTTTTGTATTCAATATACCATCGAACTTGTTGTTGGTGTTTACCATAGCCCTTTGACCGGCTATCACAGGTCAAAAGCCGGTCAAAAGGGCTATGGTAAACACCGACAACAAGTTCGATGGTATATTGAATACAAAAAAAAGAAAAGGGACCAAATGAGTACAAACGCAAAAGTTAATTACCCTCAAGAGTCATTTTCCCTAAAGAACATTACTATTTTCACCGACAAACTAGTATACTTGAGGGGCGTTACTGCTAATTCTCACAAAGTATAACACGCCTCTTTGTAATAAGTTCATATTACAGGGGGGCCAAATATAACTTCCCCAAAAAAGAACATGTCGCGTGTTTCAATAGATTCAGAACAGTCCAAAAAGCTATGAAACTTGGACCTCATGCAGACCTTAATGCTGCCACGTCAACATACACGTGTCATCGCCACACTTTCACCCCTCCATGTTTATAAACACCACCTCCTCCATCTCAGTAGCTGATCTCTTTCACTACTACAAGCATCCATTAACCATGGCTACTCATGAACGTCAGCCACACCAGATCCAAGTCCACACCACCACCCACCACCGCCCTGTTTACGGAGGCGATTCGTCCCTCCGCCATCAACAAGGTCCATCCAAGGGCAAAATCCTGGCCGTGATGGCGTTGCTTCCAGTTGGTGGGTTGTTACTAGGCCTCGCCGGACTAACCTTCGTCGGAACATTGATCGGACTCGCTTTAGCCACCCCGGTGTTCATAATTTTCAGTCCGGTTATCGTACCCGCAGCACTCATAATCGGGCTTGCGGTTACTGGGATTTTGACCTCCGGGACGTTCGGGTTGACGGGTCTGACCTCGTTATCGTTCTTGGTGAATAGACTCCGGCAGACGATGGGGTCGGTGCCGGAGCAGATCGATTATGCGAAGCAGCGGATTGAGGATCTGGCGGTGTATGCAGGGCAGAAGACGGAGGAGGTGGGTCAGACGATTCAGAGCAAGGCTCATGAAATAGGACCAGATGATCAAACTCAAGCTCAAAGTAAAAGTGGTCGGAAGGGTGGAAAGAGTTGAAAATTTAATTAATATTGTAATAATGTTGATTAAGTTAAATAAGATGTCTTAGTTATGGTCAATAGAGTAGGGGTACCATGATGCTTTGGTAATTTGTACTTCCTACTTGAAAATCAGTACCAAATTTTCTTTTTCACTGGCTGTTACCGATCCTGGTTTGCTTATTTGTTATTTAATTTTCTGGAATTTTAAATACGTCAAAAGACAACAAAATTTAGAGGTTCTGAACAAAAGATATGAATAATATGCATAAAAATAGGCAAATATGTTGATGTTAAACAAGCTTGATTGGTTTATACAATAAATGAATAACCAAAGAATGCAAGCCCAGAATTGTAGAGGATATGAGATGAGTGAAAAAATTATTTCATTTGTCTTGAATCCAAAGAAGGCCAGAAGTGGACTATATATTAGAGGTGCACAAAAAGGGTCCGATCCGGTGTTCGAATAGGTCTCCGTTTGGGACCGGTCTCTCAATCTAGGTCTGGACCATTTTTATTTGGGATAATGACTTGAAAGGGTAACGAACTTTCGACTTTTGTCACATTTAGTCACTAAACTTTTTTTGTTATCTATTTGTCATTGAACTATTGAAACTGTTCACATTTTACCCTTATGACCGGCAACAACGAATAACAGCCGGTCATAAGGATAAAATGTGAACAGTTTCAATAGTTCAATGACAAATAGATAACAAAAAAAGTTTAGTGAATAAATATGAACAAAATCGAAAGTTCGTTTCCTTCTAAAAAGTTCAATGACTAAATGTGAACAAACTTTCTCTTGTATTATGTTTTAGCAAATTATTTATTTTTGTTAAATTGTAGCAACATTTGTTGATGAAGAAATCTATGAAATAAAAAAAACAGAACCCTGAAAATATATTAAAAAAAACAAAAAACCAAAACCGAAATAAAAAACAATGGTTTGACATTTTCCAAAATAAAAAATCAAAATTTTCAATCTGATTTTGGTTTTACAAAAAAATGAACCATTCTCACTGATGTGAATTATGACCATTAGTTTGGCATGCGGAATTTGTGACATCCTATGAATATGTAGTTACAACATCGTCTGAACTCGTAATTCATAGTAAGGGGTTAGAGTATAATCGCATGAATACGTAGTTACAACATCGCTTGAACTCGTAATTCATCACCTACAGGTTATGGGCCTGCTGATGTTTCCACTGAGTTGTCTAAAATAGTCCGTGGTCGCCATCTATACTCTGATAGATGACTACATCGCCATATTGTCGGTTAAGGTTATGGTATCTCCTTTCATCCTACATCACATATTCATCATCATCGATTTACCTAATTATCATCACCTTTCTATCATCTCCTATCTCTTATCATTTTATTTCATCACACACCAACTATTTCATCTACCCATGTTTCATCCGCAACATATTTGTAGATATAAAATAAATATACCGTTTAAATCTTTTAAAACATGTATAAAATCGTTCATCCAGCATAGACAACAAGTATTCAAATAATATGCACACATAGCACGTAATTTATATAAAATACTTCATATCTATGTGTAAGATGAAAATAACTATATATACCATAAAAATACCATAATGCTTCCTAACTTCGAACCCCAAGGTTTACTCTACTAAAGCTTCATATTCTCAGCTCTCTAAACCTAGAAGGGTCCGGATCTATCACACCAAAAAGCTCAAGATAGCTCTTCCTTTCACTCTACACACTCAAGCTCGCTAGGGTTCTCACTTATGGGAAAGGTAGTCGCAATTGAAGGTCATAAGTGCCTTTAAATATGGCTCGGGCCCAAAGATTTAGGGTTTCTGCCAACAACACGGACTCGTCGAGTCGCCTCACCGACTCGTCGAGTCCATTCATTAATCTGAGTCATCAGTCGCGACCTTACTCGACGAGTTGAGGCGTCAACTCGTTGAGTCTCTCTTCTTAACTCAAAAGAAAAATACTTAAATTATGATACCTGGAAATCTGGATGTTACATTTTGTTTTTTTATTTCATAGATTTCTTCATCAACAAATGTTGCTACAATTAAACAAAAATAAATAATTTGCTAAAACATAATACAATAGGAAGTTTGTTCACATTTAGTCATTGAACTTTTTAGAGGGAAACGAACTTTCGATTTTGTTCACATTTATTCACTAAACTTTTTTTCGTTGTCTATTTGCCACTAAACTATTGAAACTGTTCATATTTTACCCTTATGACCGGCTGTTGCCGGTCATAAGGGTAAAATATGAACAGTTTCAATAGTTCAATGACAAATAGATAACGAAAAAAAGTTTAGTGACTAAATGTGACAAAAGTCGAAAGTTTGTTACCCTTTCAAGTCATTATCCCTTTTTATTTTCCCGAACCGGTCTTGGTCTAGACTAGGAAGTGTAAAGGTTTTTTTCGGTTCAGATCCGGTTTCTTCCGGTTATGTTTATTTCCGTTTCAGTTTGGGTTTTTTTTTTTTTATTACAGTTGACGTATATAGGTTCTACCTAGTAGTAGGTTGATTTTATACATAAAAAAGGTCATGGCTTGGTTAGTTTTATCAACACTTAAAAAATAGCTATCTTAATATCCAAAATAACGAACGCAATCAAATGATATTGTTTAGGGATGCGCATTTGGACCGGAAAACCCGGTACCGGAACCGGATAGAGCCGATCGGCCCAATACCGAGACGATATTTTTGTGGATTTTTGAAACCGGGAACCGGTAGAATCGAAACTGACAAAAACCAGTAGAACCGGCAAAAAACGGAATCGTATGTTGCTATTTCTTGAGGATCGGTTCTAACATTGAAGACACGATAAGAACCGGTAGGAATCGAGAATCGGTAGAACCAGCGATCCGGTTTGGTTTTTAAATTCGGCCGACTTTGGTTCCCGCACCGGGTCCGGTTCGGGCCGGTTCCAGCCGGGTCAATTCCTTTGCTCATCTTAATATTGTTGTATCTATTTTTCTAAACCTTCAAGGCTTCAACATACTTGGCTTATGCCATGAACGTTTCGGTATCGAGTAGAAGACACCAATCGAAACAATAGCTTTTATTTTGTTAAAAATGTTTCTTTTAGGAAAAAAAATCAAAGTTTAAAAGGTTAAATCATTAAAAAAAATTGTATAATGAAACCAAACAAATTCCAAACTTCAGTTGTTCTTACCAAATTTAATATAGTGGTTTTTATGAAAAATAAAACAAAACTGGAAAAAAGTTATTTCGATGGTTAAACCGGACAAAAAAAATACAGTGACTTTTATGGAATTGTCCTTAAATTGTAAAACATAAAATGCCACTAATATAAGAAACTTAGAAAGGTTTATAAAATTACATAACTTGTAAAACTTAACCACACATTAAAATGGTTAATGGTGATAATGAATAAATACAATCATTTGAGAAAAATAAAATGTAAGTTCTTGTCCCATTATCGAAATAAGCAAAACCAATGAGATGCAAACGGATCTTTAAAATAAATGAGAGAATTTATGGAGTTGAATCTACGAGGTTCAAATTGAGGTTGGTGGCAAAATGGTTTTTTAAAAAGAATGAATTGACTATCACAAGGTGTTCTCACTTATCGTGAAACACACAACAATTCATGTTTTTTTGTCCATGGTAAGTTCACTTGATCTGGAGCTTGAGCAGCTTGACGTAAAAACTGTATTTCTTCATGGTAGTTTAGATGAGAAGATTTACATATCCCAACTAGAAATGTTTCTTGATTCCAAGAAAGATCATGTATTTTTGATGAAGAAATCTTTTTAATGGTTTGAAGTAGAGGTGACAATGGGTCGACCTCGGTTAGGTTCGGATTCAATCCATTTAATAATTTGGTTGAAAATGTCAACCCAACCCAACCTGTTTATTTAAATGGGTTGATATTTTCAACCCAACCTAACATTTTAGATAAATGAGACCGGGTTGACCTGTTTATGTAGTTCCCGACCAAACCTATTAAATAAAAGAGTTAAACATGAGTTACCCATTTAAAATCAATTAAATAAATTATATAATAAAATATTATACCACTTAAATGATAAAATGTAAATAAAACTTCATAATTATGACAAAAGCATTGTAACAGCCTAAAATCTCAATAAATTTTTTTCATTTTTAAATAGTGTATTCCATTTCCATAAGTTTTAAAATTTCAATCACAACTGTTTTCAAATCCAAAACTTCAGATACATTATTCGTAAAATCATAGTGTCCCCAAACAAATCGCCAGAGAGTGCATGTCACGCCATCAAGCCGGGCCCTTGCCCTTAGATCCTGAAGTACCTGAAACAACCAACAAACTGTAAGCTAATGCTTAGTGAGTTCCCCAGAGCATACCCCACATAATCATATAATCCATAACAATCCCATAAGCCATGCATATAAACGTATAAGGATGTCGTGGGCTCCCCTCATGGTTTTACACCTATGTATCATGGGCTCCCCCCCATGGTCTTTACCTAGAATGCCATGGGCTCCCCCACATGGTCTGATATCCATGTGCCATGGGCTCCCCCACATGGTTTGATATCCAAGTGTCACGGACTCCCCCCGGGGTTTCCCATATAAGTATCACAAAGACAACTAGCATACCACATACCAAATACTTAACTAGCATACCACATAATTACATAATGGGTCGGCCTTGGTGCCTTCGACCCATTAGTATGGTGAGGAGACTCACCTCTCAAGAAATGTTGAACTGATAAGATAAGTCCCAACTCGCAGCTCCAACTCAACTGCCTATAACCATCATGTGGCTAACTTGTCAAAATTCCAAAATACCAAAAATACCCTCAGAGTCAAACTTGGTCAACCATGGTCAAGGTCAAGTTCAACAATCCATGTTGACCCCAACTCGTCGAGTGCATCTAGAAACTCGTCGAGTTCCTTCAGTGTTCAGAAAACCGGGACAAACCTTAGCCAACTCGTCGAGTTGTCTCATCAACTCGTCGAGTTCACTCAGTATCCACTAAACGGGGAAACCCGATACAACTCATCGAGTTTCCAGGGCAACTCGTCGAGTTTTCCCAGTCTCAACCTATTCAGCCCTTTTCAGTCGAATCTAAAGCCCTAAATTACAGATCCAGTCCCCTAGGGTTAAGTTACCACGTAAAGTTGCCAAATTTAAGTGCATGCAAGGCTTCAAGAGACTAAAATGCTAAAAACAAGCTTGATAATACATTTAGGGCATGGAGAAGGACCAAAGCTTGATAAAGTCGATAACTTTATAACTATGAGGGCCTAGAGGAGTCAAAATCTGAAGTTACAACTTCAACTCATGCCCAACCTCCAAAAATGGATCCAAAGTGGGCTAAAAGGACCCTAAACTCTTAAATGGAGAAATCTAACAAGAGAATGATCAAGGTAACAACTTTTTACCTTCGAACGGGTGCTACAACTGAGTAGATGTTGGATCTATAAGATTTTTCTCGTTCCAAGCTCTTTAATCTTCGAGTTCTTCAAGAAGTGCACCAAACACACACTCTTTAGCCTTACACACACTCAATATGGAAGGTTAGCTCAATTAGGGTTTGCTTCTAGACTGTAAAGACGATGAGGGAGGCGTGCAAAACCCAGAAAATTAGGGTTTTCCTTTCCAGCGTCTACTCATCGAGTTGGGGCCTTCCAACTTGTCGAGTAGACCCTTCATCGCGCGTCCATAATGATCCTTACTCGACGAGTTGGCGCTCCCAACCCGTCGAGTCCCAGTCCAAAACCCTAAAATATTAGAGAAATAAATGATACCTGAAACAAGCGTTACAAGCACAATCGTAATTCATAAATACAAATAAATTGTTCAAATAACATTAAAAACATTTAGTTTCATAGTGAATTTGGAGAGTGACCGATATTATCGGCGCTAAAAAAAGGATGCAAATTAGGATTGAATTTTATTAAACATAGATAATAACAATGCAACATTATAATTTACAAATTAATACTTTGATTAATCCATGATAATATTCAAATAATATTAAATTATATATATATATATATATATATATATATATATATATATATATATATATATATATATATATATATATATATATATATATATTAAAGTTAAATGGGTTGACGGGTTGAAAACGAGTTAATAATTTTTACCTAACCCAACCTATTTAATTAAATGGGTTCAACGGGTTAACCCATTTAAGTTAAATGGGTTGAAAATCTTAACCCAACCCGCTAATTTTGGGTTCGGGTTGGGTTGATTTTTGCCAGCTCTAGTTTGAAGCAGTCCTTAAAACAATTTTTTTTGCTCTTATTTTGCCTCTTTAATTTTAATTTTTTTTTGAAAGATGGGTATAACTTGGAATGAAAGATTAAGGTGGAAAGTGATGTGATGCTCCTATGATAGTGAAAGATGAAAGATGAATATACAACATAGTTTAGATTTATGAGCCACTACCTTTGGAAGCTCGCATCCACCACCATCTCTCCTTCTCTCTCACTGCTACTAAATTGTAAGCCACCGCCACCCATTATTTCATTGGTGCAACTCTCCCTCTCCAATTGAAACTCTAACCCTAAAAGGATTACCTAATCGACCATCCACCACCATTCCCTTACCTTCCACCAAGAAACCAAACACCTTCTTGAGACGAAGATAATGTACTTAAGATCAATTCTTTGATTTGCAACATGTAAAAGAAATTGTAAAATACACAAGCAACACCTTATCTTTTTCTTTATATTTTCCTATTTATCTTTTCCTTAACTTATTTCTTCCCTCTCTCTACTCTATAATTCCTTCTTCCTCATCGGTTCCTTCATCCAAGCTCCAAATTCCCGACATTCATTGTTAATGTCAATATCATTAAGCTTTAAATAACCCAATATTCATTGTTGATCATGCGCTATAGCGGTTCATAGACTAGTAAGAAAGTGATTTATCAAATAGCGATTTGGAATAGCGGCGACACTATTAGCAACACTATTTACCACGATTTACAGTTATTCGTGTCAACACTATATCATATAGTCATCTTTGGGCTACTTGTTATAATAAAAAATGATTTTTGTTAATCCTTATAATAAATATGTTTTTTTAATGAGCCCGGACCAAAACTTGAATTCTTTAATGGGTTAACATAATTAGAAAGCAGTCGTTGTTCCTCTTTCCGATTGTGTGTCCACTTTCCCTCCCAAGTCCTAAGCTCGTTTGATTTGAATCGATGAAGAATGACTAGCATGTTGTGACCGACACCATTAATTCTATATAGTATTGATACTCTAATATATAGCTTCTAGGCTTACGTTATTCTATTCAAAGTAATTATTGTGTTATTGTATGCATAAATGTGGGCCAATCCAATTTACTTATTTTAAGAAAGTGATTAATATATATTATTCAATTAAATATAATTGAAAAATATCATCTTAATTAATTACAAGGGTAATTTAGTCAATTAATATATATTTAATAAAGAAAAATTGCATTTTTTAGGGATCATAGATTCTATTAATTTTAAAAATCTGATTATAGTTCTTTTAATTCAGACATTCTGACAGATTATGTTTATGAGTATATTCAAAAATAAAAAATATTTTTGAAGCATAAATAATAAAAATATTCTTGAACCTACTTCTTGATCATGACTTTAAAAACTTCTTGTAGAATAACAAATTCTTAAACAATCAATTGACGAATAAAAACAAAAAATACATTATTTCTTATAAAATACGGGTAACAATTGTTAAGAATTGTTAACAATTGACGAATAAAAAACAAAAAATACATTATTTCTTATATAATACATTCTAAAAGAATAATTTTGCTTAGAATCACTTTCAATTTTGTGAAAATATCCATACTCCATTCCAACAGAATTGGAATTCCATTCCATGCCATCTTTTAACTACACAACTTTACTTTATTGGATTATTAGATCCTTCTTCCATACTTTTTACTACATAAAAAGACTAACATTTGATAGGAGGAACCATTGTAAATTGTGATGATACTTTTGCATATAATATTTACATCAACAGAAGTCATTAAAACCTGCGAGCAAATGCAACTTGATATTAGTTATATTTCATTTGTATAATTATAATAACACTGATGGAATGATAAAATTGTTGGATTAGGTGTCTAAGCCCATAACTATAATTGGTATGTACTTAAACTGATAGCAACACAGTCCTTTTGGGTTGCCCTCAAACCTAGCAACCGGACAAGGAAATTATGAAACGAGAGATATTGATTTATTATACGATTAATAAATTAATATAAATGATTTATTAATATGTTAATATATATTCATTATAAATCATAATGCTTAATTAATATTTATCCTAAAATTAATCAGAATTAATTTTGGGGTTAGAAGTATTAATTATAAAGTGCAGAGACTAGTTTGCGATTATCATATAGTTGAGTGGAAAGCTCCAGAACCTCCTTGGAGGGATGTGGAAGAAATATATAGGGGAAACCCTAAGGATTTCGTCCAAGGGGATTTGGATAAGGCCTTTGGATTAGCTTAGGCCCCAAGTAAAGGAGTATTAGGATTTTCCCAAAACCCTAGATCCCTCAGCTATATAAGGAGCCTCCCAGCTCCTAAATTTGGCCACTCCTACCTTGGAAGAAACCCTAGGTCGATTTTTGCATACCCTATCCTCTCTCCTTCAAGTTTCCTTCTTGCTAGTTCTTGGGTGTGATTCCATTAGAGACATTACATTCGTGGTGCTAGGCTTCCAATAAGATCAAGTTCAAGAGGATTATCAATTGTTTACTATAACAATTGAAAGGTATGTAACTCTTAAACCCTAATTAGTTATTTTCGAAAATAGCCTCTCTCCTCTAGGGTTCTTGTTTGCAATTCAAAGTTATATGTTTAATAGTTAAAACATAGATCCAAAGTAGGTTGCATGTGAACTTAGGAATTGTTTTCTAGTTTATTTGTTTTACTTAAAACCCAACAGTGGTATCAGAGCGATTGGTTTTTTTTAAATTGAATAGCTATAATAGTTGAATTGCAAATTAGGGTTTATAGCCATTAAACCCTAAAGGCCAAGATTTTCGATTTTAGGGTTTTAATTCATAGGGTTTTCGAAAAACCCTAGCCTCCATGAACCCTAATAGAAATTAGGGTTAGGGTCTTGGAAACCCTAGCCTCCTCCCTTAAAACTTCGAAATTTGTTATTCCCTTTTAGGGTTTCTTCATTTTGGATAATAGTTGCCTTATTGGATAATTGAGAAAAAAATAAGGAAAATATCCTATTCCTTGATTTTCAAAATCTAGAGGGATTTGGATTAGGATTAAATTAATTGTTTAATTTAATTAGATAATCATTACAAGATTTAATTAATTAATTAAAAGTTAATTAATAGATAAATATTAAATCTAGTTATTTGGTTTATTTTAAATTTAAGATTAATGTCTTGATTTTCGAAATTTATATATAAACCCTAAAGTTTTAAAAAGTTTACAAGACACCTTATATATATATATATATATATATATATATATATATATATATATATATATATATATATATATATATATTATAATTAAAAGTTAAATATTATATATGTATAAGACTATGGTCAGTCAAATCGCTAGTATGCCTCATTCACGAAGCTAATCTATAAGGGGGTATAAGGAAATTGCCTATAAAATGGTAGTTGAATGAGTGTCCACTCTCACCCACCGCTTCCTTGATTAGTGGAGGGTCGTTAGCAGAATGATTTGATAGGACAACTACATCTCATTAAAAGTATAATGTTATTAAAGAAAGTACTAGAACATTATTTTACAAAATCCCAACTCTAGTTACTTTAGGAAAAATATGAAAAATATGCTAATCCATGAAATTGCACATTATGCTTTATTGGTCGTTAGTGGAGCGTGTGTGGATTACCAACACACTAATAGTCACTAATAAAGTGTAGTAATGGGTATCTCATAATTATCATTTTGATGGAGCGTGTGTGGTTTACCGGCACATCAATAGTTAATGATAAAGACAATGAGGTTACCAAGCACATTTGCATGGTTATTCACATCTAGTTTGTAATCCTCGGTATCCCAGTCACAAATAGAAGAGCATAATCCGAGATTAAAACATGCCATTGAATAGTTTCAATGTATCCCAAAAGGAATTGGGAATTTCACTTCGTTTATTTTGACTAATGGTGGAATTGGTGAATCGTCATTCACCTACCTTTATGAAATTTAAACTTGGATCTCGGCATCCCATTTCTAAGTTGTAAATCTTCATAGTTGGATCCTAACCTTGATATGATATCTTTGGGTTATTATATTGAGTTGTCTTGAAATCTAACTAAAACTATCTTTATTTTCAGATGTCTACTCCTAGAAACACTTCTACTTCATCATCCTCCAGCCACAACATCTCTTTACTCAACATTTGCTCCAAAGTTGTTATGGATGACTCTAAATATAACGATTGGATGCATAACATCAAGATGGAGCTTCGATTCGAGGACAAAGAATATGTCCTTGAAAAGGAGCTCAAAGAACTTGATGAGTCCAAAGCCACTCCCGAAGAGTATGTTGCCTACAAAAAGCACTATGATGATGCTACCAAAGTGGCATGCATCATGGTCGCAACCATGTCCCTAGAACTGCAAAGGTACAATGAGGACTACTGGCCTTTTGAGATAAAAAAGGACCTTATGGAAAAGTACCATAAGCGAGCTCGTCAAGAAAAGTTTAAAGTAGTCAAGTCACTCATGGTTTGCAAGATGAAAGAAGGGGAGTCGGTTGTATCTCATATGCTTAGAATGCAACGCTACATAGAGAGTTTGGTCAAGCTCAACATTCACTTTGATGAGGAATTGGCCATTGACATGGTCTTGAACTCATTGCCTGATTGTTATGGTCAGTTTATCCTAACTTACCATTTGAACAACACTCAGCAGAAACTGGCCCAACTGCACAACTTGTTGCAGATTGCTGAAGTAGGGATGAAGGGTAAAAGTATAGCCTCCACTCCTGCAAGTGCTCATGTCTTAACTATTGGACAAGGAAAAGGGAAAAAGAGGAAAGGTCCTCCTAAGCAAAACTGGAAGGGAAAGGTCCAAGTCGGGTCATCTAGCGGTGACCCAAAGGCTAAGCCCAATGCTACCATTCCCCATGTTTCTGATCCAAAGGATGCTATTTGTTTTTATTGCAGTCAAAAAGGTCATTGGAAGAGAACCTGCCCAAAATATCTGCAGGATTTCAAAGATGGCAAAGTGAAGCCATCTTCGGCAGGTATTTACACTATTCCTTCTAATAACTCATTATCTTCTCGTTCATGGGTCCTTGATACAGGATGTGGTTTTCACATCTGCTCTGATTTGCAGAGGCTAAAGGAAAGTGAGGAGATAGAGCGAGGAAGGATAAACTTGATCATGGGAAACAAGAAGTCTTCACCAGTGACCAAGATCGGAGTTTATCAACTTTTGCTTAGTAATGATGTTAGATTAGATTTGTTGAATTGTTGTTATTCGTCTGAGATGACAAGAAACATTATTTCATTTCATGCATTGTTCAGACAAGGTTTTAAATATTCTTTTAATAATTTGAATGGTTCAATTTCTGTTTATAAGAAGGGTGTTTTCATGTTTGAAGCTTTACCTTGTGATGGTATGTATGAAACATTGACTTGTGTTGATAGCTTAGGAAATAGTGTGTTTAATATTGACTTATCTAATAGTGTAGACAAGGCATGCTTGTGGCATTGTCATCTTGTACACATTAACAAGAAACACATAGTCCAACTCCAAAAGGATGAAGTGTTGGAATTATTTGACCTGAAATCAGATGATGTGTGTGAATCTTGTCTTTTGGGAAAGATGAAAAAGTCACCATTCATAGGGTCTTGTGAAAGAGGTGAAGGTTTGTTGGACCTCATACATACAGATGTTTGTGGACCCTTCAGATCAACCACAAAAAGATGCTAATCGATTTTATGTGACTTTCACTGATGATTATAGTAGACATGGTTATGTATACTTAATCAAACATAAGTCAGAAACCTTTGAAAAGTTCAAAGAGTTTAAACATGAGGTCGAAAATCAATTAGGCAGGAAAATAAAGATACTTAGATCCGATAGAGGCGGAGAGTATCTTAGCATTGAGTTCAACGACTATCTAAAGGAATGTGGGATAGTCTCACAATTGACTCCTCCTAGGACACCACAGTTAAATGGTGTGGCTGAGAGGCGTAATTGAACCTTGTTAGACATGGTTCGTTCTATGATGAGTCATGTTCCACTTTCAATTCATTTATGGGGCTATGCCCTAGAAACAGCCGCCCACATCCTAAATCTTGTCCCAACAAAGAAGGTTTCCAAAACACCTCACGAAATATGGACAAGGAAAGTTCCCTCGTTAGCACATATTAAAGTCTGGGGTTGTGAAGCTTTCGTAAGATGAGAGACTCACGACAAGCTAGCAGCAAGAAGTGAGAAATGTTTTTTCATTGGTTACCCAAAACAGTCTTTTGGATATTTGTTCTACAGACCTAATGAGAACATGGTTTTTGTAGCACGAAGAGGAGTCTTTCTAGAAAGAGAACTCATATTCAAAGAGGACAGTGGGAGTACGATTGACCTTGAAGAGATTCAAGAGTCAACTACTGAAGGAACCTTAGATAACACTAGCACTCAACCAGAGGAAACAGTTCGTGTTGACCCAGTTGATAAATCATTACCTCTTCGAAGATCCACTAGGGTGAGTGTGCCACCTGAGTTGTATGGTTTTCATATTACTTCAGACGGTGACACATTCATCAGTGATAGGACACTGGTGAATTTAGATGAACCAGTCTCTTATAAGGAAGCAATGGCAGGCTTAAAGGCTTCCAAGTGGAAATTGACAATGGACAGCGAGATAAAGTCCATGTATGACAACCAAGTTTGGAATTTGGTTGATAATTCATCGGGTCGTAAGACATTTGGGTGCAAATGGATCTTCAAGAAGAAGACATAAATGGATGGGAATGTACACACATTCAAGGCTAGACTGGTTGCGAAAGGTTTCACACAGACCCAGGGGTTGACTATGATGAAACCTTCTCGCCAGTAGCCAAGATTAAATCTATCAGGATATTGCTCGCCATAGTTGCCTTTCATGACTATGAAATATGGCAGATGGATGTCAAGACTGCTTTCCTTAATGGGAAGCTGGCTGAGGATGTTTACATGAATCAGCCAGAGGGTTTTGTTGATGCAGAGTTTCCCAATAGAGTGTGTAAGCTTGAGAAATCCATTTATGGATTGAAACAATCATCTCGCAGTTGGAATCTTTGCTTCCATGAGAAAGTCAAAGAGTTTGACTTCTCTAGGAGTGAAGATGAGTTTTGTGTGTATATAAAGGCTAGTGGGAGTATAGTGACTTTTCTGGTGTTATATGTCGATGACATATTACTCATTGGTAACGACATTCCAACCTTGAACGAAGTTAAATCTTGGCTTGGAAAGTGTTTTTCCATGAAAGACCTTGGAGAAGCTGCCTATATTCTTGGGATTAGGATATTGAGAGATAGAAAGAAAAGACTAATTGGACTTAGTCAGAGCAGTACTAAAGAGGTTTAGTATGGAAAATTCCAAGAAGGGAGAACTACCTATCCAGAGCAACACAAAATTGAGTAAGACTCAATGCCCTAGTACAGATGAGGAAATAGCTGACATGAGTCGTGTACCTTATGTTTCCGCTGTCGGATCGATCATGTACGCTATGACATTTACTCTCCCTGATGTGGCCTTTGCTTTGAGCATGGTCAGTCGATATCAGGGAAACCCAGGTAGAGCTCATTGGATAGCAGTAAAGAATATACTCAAGTATTTGCGAAGAACGAAGGATTGGGTCCTTGTACTTGGTGGAAATGATACTTTGAGAGTAGATGGTTACAGTGATGCCAACTTTCAAACGGATAGAGATAACTTTCGTTCTCAATATGGTTGGGTATTTCTACTGAATGGAGGAGCAGTTACTTGGAAAAGTTCAAAGCAAGATACGGTGGCTAATTCTACTTGTGAATCAGAGTACATAACAGCGAGTGAAGCGTCTAAAGAAGCAGCTTGGTTAAGGAACTTCATCGGGGATCTCGGAGTTTTTCCAACCATCCAGGAGCCTATGGAACTGTTATGCGATAATGAGGGAGCGGTTGCCTTAACTAAGGAACCCAGAGACCATGGTAAAACCAGACATATCGACAGAAAGTACCATTTCATCAGGCATAGAGTAGAAGAAGACCATCTTGTTGTAAAGAGGGTATCATCTAAAGATAACCCAGCAGACCCTCTCACAAAGGGTCTGAGTAGGGCTAAGCATATTCAGCATGCTCGAAGCATAGGGCTGAAAGATGATATTAGTTTTAGTGGTTAGATTAATCTAGTTCAGAAACTTGTTACAAAGTAAATGTAATTGACTTTTGGTGATTAAATAATAAAGTATTATTTATGAGTTTGTTTACGGCCTTTTGTCAACTGTTTATTATTGTGTTTCATATTTTGCATGTTTAAATCCCCGAATAATATGATTGTTCAAACTCTACAGTCGCTCATACTTTTGGAAGTAAGTTGTGAATTAAGACTGTCATGAATAGGATTGCAGATTGTCTAAGGATAGAGATAGCAGTAGAATTGTTGCAATGTTCATGAGTACTTAAAGAGTGAGATTTGAGTATTGGATAAACCCACGATCAGAGTATTACTTCATGGAATTCATCACGAGTAATACTGAGACGATAATATCTATGATCTTGAAACAGAGATATATGAGTTGTAATTTGCAAGTCGGCTGTACATTGGTGATACGAAAACGCATCAGTAACTTGGTGTTATAAAACGTATTGTCATGTATGGTTTGATGAGTAAAAGATACAAGCATATGAGTCAATGTTTATTCGTTCCTTTTGCCCTAATGGGAAAAGCGATATCTGTGGCCCCCTCGATGATTTGCTGTTGACTTTTGTGTTGGGCCCAGCCAGGACCAAATTGATGTGTTCGATTAGAAGTCCTATATCATCACAAATCAAAAATCGGGAAACATAGATTATGGACAAAGAGATTGATTGTATTCCATGTCTTATGTCTAGGGATATCTAGTAGAACGAAGGGTCGTGTGATCACTTATCTTAGGATACGTAACTGACTGGGTCAGAGTTCGGCAACAGCTTTTGGAAGCTACAATTTGCTAGTCAAATCTAGAAGTCATACTAGCAATTATAGTTATAGACTTATCCAAGTGGGAGACTGTTGGATTAGGTGTCTAATCCCATAACTATAATTGGTATGTACTTGAATTGACAGCAACACAGTCCTTTTGGGTTGCCCTCAAACCTAGCAACTGGACAAGGAAATTATGAAAGGAGAGATATTGATTTATTATAGGATTAATAAATTAATATAAATGATTTATTAATTTGTTAATATATATATATATATTGATTATAAATCATAATGTTTAATTAATAGTTAGCCAGAAATTAATTATAATTAATTTTGGGGTTAAAAGTACTATTAATTATAAAGTGCAGGAACTAGTTTGCAATTATCAGATAGTTGAGTGGAAGGCTCCAGAACCTCCTTGGAGGGAGGTGGACGAAATCTATAGGGGAAACCTTAAGGATTTCGTCCAAGGGGCTTTGGATAAGGCCTTTGGATTAGCTTAGGCCCCAAGCAAAGGAGTATTAGGGTTTTCCCAAAACCCTAGATCCCTCAGCTATATAAGGAGCCTCCCAGCTCCTAAATTCGGCCACTCCTACCTTGGAAGAAACCCTTGGCCAATTTTTGCATACCCTACCCTCTCTCCTTCAAGTTTCCTTCTTGCTAGTTCTTGGGTGTGATTCCATTAGAGGCATTACATTTGTGGTGCTAGGCTTCCAAGAAGATCAAGTTCAAGATGATTATCAATTGTTTACTATAACAACTTAAAGTTATGTAACTCTTAAACCCTAGTTAGTTATTTTCGAAAATAGCCTCTCTCCTCTAGGGTTCTTGTTTGCAATTCAAAGTTATATGTTCAATAGTTAAAACATAGATCTAAAGTAGGTTGCATGTGAACTTAGGAATTGTTTTCTAGTTTATTTGTTTTACCTAAAACCCAACAAAAATTGCACCAAAAAAGTGGCCATAACTACAAATCCCAAGCATTTTAACCAAATCATCTACATGTGTGTGTATCTAGAGAATAGCAATGAACAACATTTTTATCCATTATAACAATGGACTTACATTTTTATCCATGGGTGTTCATCCTAGAAATCTAAGAATTCAAGTATAAAAAATACAAAACTATATCCAGTTATATGATTCTGATATCAACTTTGATCCCATGATAGTACGTACTCATCAGCAGATAACTTCATACAACGAAATGGGTAATTCAAAATCCTATGAAGCAATCATAATCCCACTATTGAAGGCGAATTAATTGAAGAAAAAACCTAACCATACCATCGTCATTATCATAGGATTTGATTACAAATTATGCATACCTAAAGGGCATATTACTTAGAGCAAAATTAGCAGAAACCCCGCCAATCAAGAATTGATTCGAATTATTACATGATAATGGAAGACTCACTCACCAGCACAGTCGAAAACGATAACAAATTGCGATCTAACCAACATGAAATGGACCGATATTGCCAGTACGAAGTGATCCAACGATCTCATCAGCTACAGTCAAGCACGATATAACCCAACCACCATATTCGCCATCCACAGTGTCATACTCCAAGGTACTGCCATAGTCGTACCTACTGTTCCCATCGACCAGAGCGCCATCCACACCTTCTCTGTTGTTCCCATCGACCACATCGACTTGCGAAGCCGAACGCCGAACCTTCGTTGCTCCGTCCATTGCTGTTCGCGTCGTCGCTGCTACTGCTGCTACCGATTTGGTGATGGCATCTTCAACGGCAGGAGTATTTGTGGAAGATTGATCAGATCAGTCGAGTCATAGGTCGTATATAAAAGGGGGGAATTAGGTTAAAATCAACCAAAATTATAGGGAGTATTTATGGAAGTTATTTCTCAAATTACCTAGTTACCCTTATTGATTTATTTAATTATTGTTTTTTCTATTAATTTTTTATTGGTCCACAATCATGCATACAATAATACAATACTTAGTTAAAATACTTGAACCTATCTCATAGCTTCTATATAAATATATAATATAAATTATACATAATATTAAAAAAAAAACACTATACCACCATGATAACCGTGATTTTAAATAGTGGTCGATACCACTGCAGAGAATTTTGCCTACGATAACTGCATAGTTGTTGATGGCAATATTATAGCTAAAATTTGACAAATGTGTAAGTCTACAATACATTATATCATACTAAATCTCTAATTGAACGTCAATCAAGAAAATTTGCCAAGATGTAATCAAGAATCAAGAAGACACCTTATGATGAATATTGTTCTTAGTAGTAGATGGCTTTTCAGGAGTTCCAACGCTAGTAAGTATAACTTTATACATCTCTTGTCTAAGGTAGCCAATTATTTTTTTGCTTAAAAAAAAAAGAAAATAAACGTCCACAATTTTATACTTACAGGAACAAGCTTTCAATCTCATCTCCCCTTAAGCAAGCAACTTTCAACTTTTTTTTTCTACTTGCTACTAGAAAAAGTTGATTACCTTAAACAAAATAACAACCAAAGTTGGTTGCCTTTTATGCAATTTGCCCTACACAGAAAGACAGATTCCCCTGTTTTTTTTACTAAAATGCATCACCCACTTTCAAAATTTTGCTCTTGATATATATAAGGTACAATTTGACAAGGATTAGGGGAGAAAAAACAGGGTCGAAAATGCCCCCCCAAAAAAAAGAAAATAAATAATTGCTCAAAAATTTATCCTAAATTGTATCGTTTGGTATCCAGAAAGTGAGAACCCCCACAGAAGCAGCAGCAAACATGACCCTACGAGGTGCCCATTTCAAGCACGATGCAACACCTATCTGGCTGTCCCAATTCGCCACCTGTCACAACCATATTTTTTAGTTACTCGCAAGGGTAGTTATGTCATTAGAAAAGTTTATGAACTCTTTTTTATTTTATTTTATTGGAACATGCTTCAATCTAGTAAGCTATATATAGAGGTGTTATTTTTAAATTTTTTTTTGCTTCATGCAGAAAGAACAACCTAACAGAAAAAGTCAAAGAAATGAGGTTTTCCCCATTAAGCCCTTAACCTTTTACAAATTTACCCTTGTTCTATTTCTCCTTCCATTTCCCCAAGTTTTGCATGGTATTTCTTAGGCATCAGTTATCTAGACAACATGTTAAAATCGATGAATATTGTGAAAACTATTTGTTGAAATGTAAGGGTAAATTGGTCATTCAGACGGTTTATTCAGTCTAGAAATAAAACAAACCTTATGTATACAACACTTTATCCATACAGACATCATTACATATTCAACCGTTTTATCTATACAGGACTTAATGGGGTTAAAAGAAAAAAAGAAACAGCCCCTTAACATGAAAAAAAAGAGAAAATTATGATCCAATTGTTTTTTTAATAAAATAATTTGGAAGGTTTAAAGCTATGTACTCTATAGGGATCCGTTTTAGCCTTTACATATGTAAACTTGATGGAAAATTATTTTAAAGAAAATGATAATTTTTACTACCTTACTCCTGGTGGGAATGCTCCAAGCATTCAATGTTCCATCTCCAGAGCCTGAATAAGAAAAATTCATAAAAAATTTAAAATATTACAAGAAAACTATAAATACAAGTTAATAAGTTCTTCTTCTGTTTATTTAAGTCATATTGAGAATAATAATATACCTGAAATCACATATTGGCCATCAGGTGTAAATGTGGACTCAATCGTTGTGTTTGGAGAAGCATCCACACTAAATCCACATCTCTACATAACAAAATATGATAAATAATTATTGATGATTAATTAATGTGTTTAAAACAGTAAATAACCAACCTTCTCTCCATTATACGCATCTAGAACATATATGTTGTTACTTTTGGTAGTCAAAAGCATTGATTTTCCATCATTACTGAATTTTATATCCCAGATCTCAGCCATGTCACCTCCCACCAAGAACGTGTCAAATGGGCCCTACAACCATCAAATTCAGATGTCAGAATTTGATCTTTATTTTTATTAATAAAGTTATATTTTCAGTCCCTGATCATAGCTGATTTTGCAATTTTGGTAGTCCTTTTTTACTTATAACATGAACTAAAAAAACCGTTACAAAACCCTCAAATAAGGACCAAAACTGCAAGAGAAAAGTTTTTGGGACCAAAACTGAAAAAATCAGCTATACGCAAGGACCAAAAATGTAATTTACTCTATATATTTCTTTTGTTTCCCTGGAACCTTATCATATGATCGTGAGTCAAATAATTTGATAGCACCTCCTTCCATTGATACTGCAAAAACAAGGCCTTGTTGATCATATGCAACTGTAGGCCTACCTCTTAGGCGTAAAATTCCCTGAAAAGGGTAGGTATAAATCATTTTCAGAAATATATATATATATATATATATATATATATATATATATATATATATATATATATATATATATTATTTTTAAAGTTTAAATGCCAACCTGGCAGGCATTCACACGAAGATCCCATATTCTGACAGTGTGATCAAGAGAACCTGACATGAAACTGTCATCAACTGGAGATGTACACAGGGATACAACCCTACAGCCAAATTAAAGACAAAACTTTATAATTTTAATAAAGATTAATGTAAATATGTAATTAGATCTAATCATTCATCTAGGGTTTCTTTGGTATGATGGAATGGAATCACAATGAAATGGAATGAACGAAGGAATGGAATGACCAAGGTGATGGAATGTGTGATTACATTCCCTTATCATGTTTGGTTGGCTTAAAGGAATGAAATGAGTCATTTAAACATGTTGTTTGTTATGTACAATTAAAAAATTTAACGGAAATAAATTGATAAGTAAAAGTCAAAATGATATATTATAAAAAGAACTTTAATCAAATAAAGATGTATATGTACATAATTACATACAAAAAAGTTTCATGTCTTTTGAAATATAGACTATGTATTTCAAATAGTAAAAAAAAAGTTTATTAATTACTTTAGAAATTTTTTTACAAATATAAAAAATTAAATTAAATACCATAAAATCTTAAAAGCTGGTTATAATCAAAAAATTGTTTTAAAAAAATAATAATTTAAATGAAATTCTCATACTTTTGAAAAACATTATCATTACTGAAGACTATATAGATATAAGTAATTTTATAACTGTAATATATCACTTCATTCCATGGAATGAAAATCGTCTCACATTCTGTGAGAAAGCTTCATTCCATTCCTATGATTTTTACATTTTATCCTAATGCTCCATTCCATTCCCTTACACTAACCTAAATCCAACATGCTCCTAGGCAAAATTAAAAGCCAAATAGCATAAAAAATGCAAACTTGTAAAACCCTTTGTCATAATCTCATCAACTAATCTGACCATTGAAGAATAAGATGAAATTAATAAAGTCAAACCTTTCTTTATGGCCCTTGAAGTAACGAAGGCAACGATTGTCATACATGGATAGATAACGCAGGGACTCTGAAAACGAAAGAAAATAAAAATATGGTAGTTTTCATCATTGAAAAAGTCAAAACAAGAAAAAGTCAAAGAAACTTGATAATGATTAATGAGAAAGAGACAGTTACCTGCACCTGAATCCAAATTTCGTGTTGAAGAGCATATGACAGAACTAGGGTGGTGTGTAAAACATATACGATCAGCACCATGTTTCTTATGATGTGTGGTTTTTAGTAACCTGAAGTTCATTCATAATCATATCATGAGTAATTGAGTATATATGGATAAAAATTCAAGCAATCATCAAGTAGTCAGATTTTTACAAACTGCATCTCCTATAGCCTAATATCAAGCAAAATGAACCGATTCATTAAGTTCATCATTGAGAAATGCAGACAACAAAAAAAGATCATAGACTACAACCACTAGATATAGATATGGTTTTTATAAAAGTGCACAAAACTTTAATACAATATATTTCATAACAAATAAAATTAAAGATTTCGACATATAGAAATAAGAATACGCACTTGCCATTTGCTATGTCATATAGCCGAACAGAATCATCTTCACCTGTTGTTACCAAAAGATCCGCAGTGCGATGAAAATCAAGTGCATTTATCTTTCCAACCTGAAACACTTCTATGTGTCATGATGAAAGGAGTCGACTGAATCCAACAGAAAAAATACAGCATTTGAAATCATAAAAATGCACAAAATAACAAACTTATTAACTAAACTGCTAAAGATTCTCATCATGAGACTAGTTATCACACATTCTCTTGTTCATGTGGAATCCCAAAGTTAAGAAAAATTATCAGTTTTCACATCTCATTCATGTGCTCTTTTAATGATGAGAGTAAAAAAAAAAAAAGAGGTCGTTCATAAGGTTGTGGTTTCTACTTTCTATGTGATTACAAGTTGTTTGCTAGTTGGCTAATTGCTAACTGCTGTGGGCAATACAAAGATTTTTGTTTGTCCTATGATAAGAGAGTACAAGTCTGACCTTTGGTGCTTTAATTCCTCATGGAGGAATGGTTTAGCTATGATTAAAGACAAGTTTTTTATGACAAATATCAGCTTTCCAGTTTGTATAAAGATTAAATAGCAAGTTGTTTATGAAAAATATGTACAATCCTTAGGTTTTGGTGCTTTAATCTGCCCCTTACCATGTATAAAAACTATATAGCAAAAATCAAGGCATAATTGTAAGGAGGGCAAGCAAAAGTCAGTTGCAGGATTGAACTGCGTATGCTAAGGTCCACTTCCAATTTGATGCTCCCAAACACAATATGCAATTTCATTGGGCATGAAAAGTATTCGCATCGAAAGCTGAAGCAAGATTACCTTCGTCCCAATCGATGCTGAATGCGAGTGTAATATGGATTTATATTCTAGGTTCCATCCGATTTATCATCATGTGCTTGTTTGTTATCAATTATCTTTACATGCAATGAATTTTATCGATAATCTTTTGTTGATATACACACATAAAATGGGGAAGCACTCACGAAATCTGAAAACAGTGCCCCAATAGACATACTGCGGATGATTCCATCGTTGAGCTCCGACACCGATGTGGTCCTCATGACAAGATTAACGTAGGAATTGTAGAAAAGTTCTTGAATGTTAGGTTTTGGTTGATATGAATAGTTAGATTTTTGCCTCAGGGTTTAGACAGCTTCTGGCTTCTGGTCTTCAAAAACATATGGCGGGTATCTGGATCCGGGTCTATGGTTCGATTTGGCTTTTAAATAAAGAGTAATCGTAAATATTGTGTGTTTTAGCAAAATTTTGGAAGTTCAGTCCCTAAATTATAAAAATTACATTTTGGCCATGTTTTTTATTTGTAAATTCGGTCCAATCCTTTTAAACCCATTTTTCGGTTTTTAATGTTAGTAAATAGTGACTTTACATGTCTCTTGCACCAGAGCAAAATGATATTTTGATATCTCATTTTTTATATTAAAATTATTTATTTATTTATTTACTCTTCCATTCCCTTATTTTGATATCTCATTTTTTCGGTTCTTAGTGAATAGTGACTTCACATGTCTTTTACACAAGGACAAAATGATATTTTGATATCTCATATTTAATATTAAAAATTTCGATAAGAGTTCCAACTTCAACAGCCTCACCCAAAATATGACCATAGCTTCGTGCTTGTGCTTCATTGGAATATTATGCATCATGGACCTTACTTAGTCCATATAGATGTTTCCCAACCTAACCATGGTTCTTCCTTATGAAGGGCTCAATATGTCGTTTTATAAGAGAGATTGATCTGCCTAATGTGTTTGTCATGTGGAGGTCATATTTGGCTTATTGAAAAGCAACAACCAAGTGGAAGCATCAGTGGAGCAATACCAATGACAAGCTAGAAACTTGAAATCGATCCTACTATAAGTAGGATTTTGTTTGTAATTTTGGTCTTATGTTAGAATTAGACGCAATTGTAATCGGTGTTCATTTAACTTTGGTCAAACATAAAAGTTTTTGTTGGGGGTTCATGTTTTTGGGTTTGCTTTTGATAATAAACTAAAGATGATATTTGCATCGTTGACCAAATCCTATGTTGCATTATGTATTATTTGCAAGTTCAAACAAAATGTGGAAGCACTTCTATCAATGATAGCATATCAATAGAACTAGCAAATTACACAATAGTAATAACCAAAATGCATGACGATGCATTCATTAACTACGACATAAAGTGTACCATATGTAGTGTCTTAACAAAAAAAGGTACCATATGCAAAAAATAATAATAATAATAACATCAACAGTTATGCAAACCACAATACCAACAACACAAGCCTAATAAACATACTACTACTTGCTATTATTTATCAGCAAACCAAACACCAACTTAAAGACAAAAAAAAAAAAGATGATTTCAAACCCCGATTCATTTCTTTTGCTAAGATCCATCTTGAGCCTTGCAAATCCTGGTTTTGAGCCCTTTGTTCTTGCATTACTCATGATCGATGTCACTAAGGGAGAGTATGCATTCTTCCATGTAGACAATCAATAAACTTGATGCACTCTAACAATGAAGATCAGATCACCAACATGTTGATGATTGTCCTTTTTGTCATTCAAAATGGGATTTCAATCAAAACATGCTTGGTTGCAAAAGCATTGGCCTTGAACACCCGAACCTCACATTTCTTTTGGATTTGATCTTTAAGTGCACGTAATGTCAGTTATCTGCTTTGCTTATAGAGGTAAGATGATGTTCCCAACTTTGGTTTCCTTGTTTCTAGACAAGTGTGGGTCCCGTAGCCACTTTGATAGCTTTTTATGTGATGACTTCTTAATGTCCAACACAGGTGGGTCCTGTTGGCCTACAAGGTAAGACGTAATTCCACCTACACCAACCAAATGACCAATACAATTAATACATGTGTAAAAACATTTATTAAACATTAAAATACATCAAATATTTAACATATATGCATAGCCTACAAATCCAATTTCGCTCTCAACTCATCCAAATTGTATCAAAAAATCTCACACCTTCCTACATTGCTTTAATTAAAAAATAATATATATATTATTTTGATAATACAGTTTTTGTAATCATAGTGAAAGCATCAATTATTGGGCTAAATGCAACCACATACTTCCATTTATTTGTGTATTATACCATCTTGCTTTCATTTTTCTATTACCTTTCAAAAAAATTCTTACTAAGGTATTGTACTACGAATGATGTACTTTTCAGTGTTTTCTTATCAGTAAATGAAAATAAGATGCTATAATAAACAAGTGAATGAAAGTGCATTGTACTTTCAATTTTTCTTATCAGGACATTATAATTCAAAAAAATAGTGAAAATCACTTTGTGTTTGAATGACATTGCTATAATTGGGTTGATTTTTCATTATATATTTGTGCAGGTTGTAACAAGTACCTAATTACCAAGCATGCATCCATATCAGTTATTTCCTTGAAGACTTTCACTTTCCCCCCAAAACTTTGGGAAAGATTGTGTAAATGCTATCAATTTCCAAATGTAACAAACATAGACTTAAGGAACATACCATCACCAATAGTCATCGCATGAACACACTCTGTCTTTAAAATGATGAAATCTATTTGAATCTCTCACTATAATTTCCCTTCCAACAAACTCACTTGCAAATTTCATAAAGTTATGGCAATCAACACATATACGTATGTTCTTAACAATCCTAATAGCACCTCCATAACACTTAGATTCACCATGCTTTAACGCATAAACAAAAGCAAGCTTCTCACTATGGTAATTCAACTCTCGATTCTTATCTTCCTCTTCTATATCATGCAAAGCCAAATTAGTTTCAGCCACATAACCTAACCCTTTTAGTTCACTCACTAACTCATCCAAATCATCACATATGGAGTTTCTTTCTGGGTGTCGAATCCCACCTGAACCAAACTCATGCACCCTGTTTTCAATTTCAGTCCAACTTAAACCAGGGTCCTTTTTCACACCCCATCTTTTCATTTGGTTTCTTATATCTAGAGCTTCACTGAAAGTACCAATTGAGCAATGTATGTTGGACATTAATACATAACCAAGGGAATTCTTTGGGTCCAATTCCTGTAGTTTTGCAGCTGCTAACTCTGCAAGCTTGTGTTCACCATGTTTCCTACATGCTCCAAGCATAGAACTCCATATTATAGAATCGGGTTCCATTGGCATTTTGTTTATAAGCTTTTGAGCATCTAGAATGCGACCAGATCTTCCAAGAATGTCAACCATACAAGCATAGTGATCGAGTTGAGGAACAATCTTATATGTTTTGAGCATGCTTTCAAAAATCCTGCTCCCTTCTTCAACCATACCAGCATGGTTGCAGGCTGAAAGGAGAGCTACAAAGGTGGTGGCATCAGGGGATAAATTCAAATTCATTTCTGAAAAGCATTTCAATGCATCTTTTGGTTGACCATGTAATCCGTAAATCTTTATCATTGTATTCCAAGAGATTATGTCTTTAATAAGAGTCGAATCGAAAACTTTTTTGGATTCGATAAGCGAACCGGATCTTCCATATGCATGAATCAATGCATTTGCAAGCACAGTGTCGTTTTGGAAACCATGTTTGAGTATTTGAGAATGGATAGATAAGGTGTGTCGATCAGTGACTAGGTTTGCACAAGCTTTTAACACTATGGAATATGTGTGATGATCTGGACTCAAACCAGATTGACACAATTCAGAGAAAATATGAAGGGATTCTTCAGGGTCGTTTTCTGCAAAGATTGTTATGAATGCAGTCCAAGAAACGATATCTCTCTTGCCTTCTGACTCCATGTAAAGATTGGAAAGGTCAAAGCTTTCTGCTCCAAGATCTGCATAAGCCTTTGCTAATGCTGTTATTACTCCTATTTCAGAGATAAACCATGTTTTAATGGCAAGGCAGTGTACCTGAGAACAATACTTGAGACATGAGGCAATCATGTTATGACCATAGTCTCTTCTTCCTATCAGTAATGAAGAAAAGATGCTAAGAAGGGTTGCACGATCGAAACCAATGTTGGAATCATGACGCATCAATGAGAACAAATTTAAAGCTTCTTCCAACTTGCCTCTAGTCTGAAAAGCTGCAATCATGGAGTTCCATGTCACAAGATTCCTAGACTTCAAAAACTTGAAAACCATCAAAGCCTCAAAAGCTTCACTTTTATCATCATTATTCATGTACATTGTTATCAATGCGTTTGCCACATACGTGTAAGCATCCAAACATGTTTTCATGGCATGTGCATGCACCTGTTTGCCAACCTCGAGATCACAACAACTTAGCACGCTTGCATATGCAAATTCATTTGGGCGGTGATCCCCTAACATTCTAGAAAACATTGTACAACACTCCTGGAGTCTTTCAGATTGGGCATAACCTGAAATAAGAGCAGTCCAAGACACAATATTTCTCTCACCCATTTCATCGAACAGCTTACGTGCATATTCCAAAGAGCCGCATTTTGCATACATATTGATCAGATGATTGGAAACGTAGAGATTAGGGAAGGTATTTTGATTGTGAGTGTCAAGCATGTGGCGATGTAGAGCTCGGCCTTGAGAAAGGTTGCCATGGCGGGCACATGCGTGGAAGAGATCGGCGTATGTTTGTTGGGTATGAGTGATGTTTGAAGTGTAAAAGAGAGTCAGTGCTTCATCCAGACGACCCTTCGTTAGGAAAAACCTGACATTTTCATGGAAGTTGCGGTAAGCGTAGGCGGAGGAGGTGAATGCTCGAGAGAAGCTGCAGGTTGAACATCGGAGAAACTTCATGGAAAGTGGAAACACGGTTTAGTTTTGATATTTTTAGTTGGTATCTGAATCATTTTATTAACGGGTATTGGTATTTGGACGAAAGAAGTCGTGAATATCCCACGAAAATTGTAAAATTCTTTGACATCAGTCAAACTAATCGAGGAAGAGAAAGGAAGGGGGAAGAAGTTGGGAAAATGACAAAATCACGATGCAAGTTTTCTTTTCCTTTTAAATTGGAAAGGCTAAAATGTATACTTTCTTCACTTTTTTTTTTTTTTTTTTGATATCGGGAACACGGAAATAATTTTTTCACTTCATTTTTTTCTTTTCTCGTAGTTCTTATTTTTCCTTTTTTTTTTCTCTCTTCTTTGATGAACTCGCGAGCAAAGCATTAAAGTGATCATCTTTATTAAATTTAAATCTTTAGCCCTTTTATTTAAACTAGTGTCACTTAATTTTTTTTATATATTTGTGATTGTAATTTAAATCTAATATGGGGACATAGGAACATTCATGGTGGCCGCAAGTAGAAGCTTTTTATTTCATTACACCTATCAATTACTTGGTACATAGGGGACGCTATTATTAATATAATACAGGTGTTTTGTAGATAGAAACATAGAGAATGCGATGGTGGCTATGAGCATTTAAGGGCGGAAGACGGTGGAGCAAGAAGTTGAAGCTTGTCTTGGTAGTTGTTCGGTGATGGTGAAACTCAGGTTGACGGAGCGAGAAAGGGAAGCAGTAATGGTGCTTCGCGGTTGTTCGTCTGTTCTCATTTCCAATGTTACCCTAATGTGTGAATTCATAAAAAGAGATTTTTTCCTCTTATCACAGATTTTCAAAACTATGAATCTCATTATGTTTTTCTGTCATAATAATCACATGGATAAAATTATAATTCATTGGAAAAATTCACAAATATATTAGGACGTGTATATTTTTTAATAAACTTACATTTTTCACTAAAATCAGTTTGTTTATTCGGATTTCACAACTTTGTTTTGCTTTATAGTCAATCACCAGATAGTTGGGAAATCTTGTTTCATGGGTATGAAGAAAACCATGAAAAAGTTATGAACATATGAACCAAAGGGCATAATAGTCCACCTGGTAAAATTTGAACGGTGTTCATGAGTAGCAAAACATATGAAGTTATGAACACTCCAATATTGGCCGACATAAAATTCAAAATCAAAAGTTTTCATTTGAGCATCCTATTTTGATTTGTTTTTTATGACAACATCGTATCGTTAGATAGATGACATGGAATCATTGAGAAAGTAATAATAACATTGTGTTTTCTAAATTTCTTTTGGAGGAACAGAAATAAAGGAAAAAGGAAAAGAAAGGAAACTAATTATTTTATCCATATTCTTGACGGTTTTTAATATTCTTGAGTTAAAGGAAATGAACGTTTAAAGTTTTACCATTTTGCTTTTTACTGAGTGAATATTTGAAAATTAAACCTCTTTTAGTTCAAGCTAAAAGAATTGATGCCCACTTAACCGATCAGGTGCAACACAATTAGCACATGTTTGATTATCACATTGTTGCAATAGATCTTTTAATCTTCTGTTGTCTGCATTATTATAAAGAGTTATATAATATAGTAGATTAGTCATTAAAACAACTTTAATATTCAATAAGCTAAATAATAAATATGCATGAATAGGACCTAGACTCAAGTCAACGGGACAAAAGTTGCAAGTATTTAGAAGGTGGGAAAGAGACTTGTTACTTGATCTCTTATACATAGCTACCATAATTTATTGATAAAAATGATTGTGGTATGAGTAATAGGGTACAAATAAAGGTTTTCTTGATAAAAACGTGACTCTTGCTGATTTTAGTATTTTATTATCGTCACCTTTTATTGGGTGCGTTTCTTGTGGTCATCAATGGCAGAAGGTGAAACCAATACTGTGATCTTCTTCTCCACCAATGTTGCTGCTCTAGCCTAGTCTTATTTCATCTCTTCAAAGCTTCACAAAGGTATTTACGGGCTCATCTCCTTCATACCCCTTATATGTATAATAATTGTACTTTTCGTGGTGTAGTAATCCAGCTTTCCCCAAAAGTTACTTATCAACATAAATTTTATTCTATCTTATATATAATGTTAATTAAACACAACAAGTAAGCATATTAACGGAGAATGCCATATTTAAGAACGATCTACAAAAGTGGCAAAATCTACAAATAGATCATACCATAAGGTGTTTTCCCAAGTGCTGATGAATGGTAGCTCATCCTTTTGCCTACAGACCACAATCACAAAATACAACTTCCACTTCTCGAGGTATGCAACTCTACACCACACCAACATCCAACTTAAATATGGGGATGTCAATTTATGCTAAAAAAATCATTAATGCAATGAATATAAGATGTTATTACTTGCATTCAACCTAATTATTATAAAGGGGGAGAATGAACTTACATATTAAAAACGACTTAATAAAAACACCGATTCACTACAAGATAAGCAGCGATTGCAGTCGGTCTTCGTCTTCCCAAACTCTACATGCAAATATGGCGATTCAATCGAGCGAAAAACGAAAGTTGCACAATCTTTTTTGTAAGCCACTAACGAATTGAAGAAAAAGAAAAACATAATAAGAATCTGAAGTCTAGAATTTCATTCCTTTGCACATTCATCTTCTTCTAAAATCAACAATATTAAAGTCGACTCTAGAAATTTAAAGATAAAAACAATAAATTTTATTTACTCTGTCATTCAAACTCTCTAAGATACTTGGTTTTTCTCTAAAGCGCAAATCGACAGGATTTTGCATCACCTACAAACATTAACAAATATAACTTTTAATTTTATAACTACCAAACAAATCATCCAATACAAATCAAAATACAACTAATGTAACACTCGATGGTTCTAAGGTAATATTTATTTAATTATTTATTTAATTTTCTAAATTAGTTAAGTTGTATTGGGCCTTTATGTGTGGACTTAGTCGAGGTCGTACGTTGGGCGTAAGTCTGGTGTACGCGGGGCATAGATGGATCATAAGAAACGCGGAGGCATGCACGTACGCGCAGCGTACAAGGTGGTATGCGCAACGTACGTGATCAGACTCAAAACCCTAATTTCTATGGTTCAAGCCTTATATAATGTCATTAAGTCCCAAGTGTTAGCCTCCTTATTGGCCTTTGTTGTCCATAAACCCTAATATTGAAGCCTATAGCATCTTGGTGTGTTCTTGACCTTGTAGGTAGTTTGGTGCCTTGGAAGGAAGAAAAAGAAGTTGGTGAAGAAGAGTTGTTGGAGCTTGAGCTTGAAGATCTGAGTTATCATCATCATTTGGCACTCATTTAAGGTATAAATCTTTGAATTTGTTGTGTTATAGCTTAGATCTCCTTTGTTGAGTTTTTGGACCCTTTTTGGTCCCATAGATGAGATCTTGTGGATTATTATCATTTCTGAAGCTTAAAGTTGGTACTCTTGATGTTCTTTTAGTCATAGAGTCATAAATTTGCCATCTTTGAAGCTTAGAACCATCCATGCATGAGTTTGAGTTCATTTTGTAACATCATGTTTCGGATTGTCCGTGATTAGGGTTTGTGAGCCACAAGCCGGGCATGAGGAGGTCTCGGGTTGCAGCGAGTTGCCAAAGCGTAGGGCATCTCATCACCTTTTCGTAGATATGAGGATCTTTGGAATCTGAGCTATATCAAAGAAGCTATGACAGTTTGGAAGTTATAACAAGTTTGGTCCTTATTGAGAATTGGGTGTCATCGAGTACGCTGGGCGTAAGTATGGTTACACTTAGCGTACCTATGAGCGTGGAATAGATGTGAGGGCCACCTAGTACGTTGGGCATACCAGAGGGTATGCTGGGCGTATTAGGCGCTGAGGGAAAACCCTAATTCGAGTAGTGTCCCTATTTAAAGAATGAGGTGGTCTCATTTATGGCCACCTTCCTCAGTCAATAAACCCTCTCAAACCCTAATATCTGTTCTTGAGCTTGTGGGTGGCCATGTTGAGCTTATATATGTTATTGTGGGCTCTTTGGAGTTAAGAAGGAGCATGGAAGAGAATGGAGTTGAAATCCAGGCCTTGGATCTGAGTTTTCTTGAGGCTAGAGCATCATTTGAAGGTATAAAGCTCAAAGTTTTCCCATTCTTTTTTATCTATGCTTAGTATGGTCCATTTTTAGGGTTTTATGTCCCAATATTGGAACTTTGTGAGTTGGTGAACTTCAGAGCTTAATAACTTGTCCTTTTAAGTGTTTCTAGTGGTGTGGAACCATAAAAATGAGATCTTGATAATGAGAATCAACCCATGCATGAGTTATGTGCATTTTGAGTTAAGAAAGTAAGAGTTTCATGTGTTGTGACCTTATCAGCCATGCAAGGGCCTAAAGTCATTAACTTTATGGAGTAAGATATGTTAGGAAGTCCAGATCCAAGAGATGAGTTAAGGTCTTAATGGGTCAAGACCCAGATCCAAGGAGGTACGCCCCGCGTAATCTCTCTTTATGCTTTTGGGCTAGACTTTACTGTTGGGCCTTAAGCGATGGACATGAATCTCTGGCCTGTGTATTTGAGTCTATGAGCAGAGAAATAATATAATTATGCCTTGGGCCCTTGAGTTGGGCTTGTCATGTAGGTTGAGGTTTGGGTCTCGGAGAAGCCCATTTATTATTGGGCCTTGGTGGGCCCAATGGGTTTAGGGCATTGATAGGCTGGTAGGTGGTATATCTTTAGACCTAATAAGTGAGAGGTTGGACTTAGTTCCTAATTAAGATAAATTGTGGTTTTGGCACGGAGATAGAGGCCGGTGCGAAGCAGCAGTGTCTATAGGAGTTGTTCATCATCCGAGGTGAGTCTTCTCACTATACATTACCTAGAGTGGTGTCTATGTGTAGACCGGAGGGTATTGTGTGCTATGTGTATGTATGAGATTATGTGCATTGTGATATATGTATGCTATGTGTTGTATAGACCAGACCAGAGGGTCCAACGATATAGACCGGACAAAAAGGGTCCAACGATAAAGACCGTACCGAAGGCTCCAACGAGCTATGACCGGACCAAAGGGTCCAAAGAGCTACGGGACTAGAGGGTCCCGCTGAGACACATCGACTGGAGGGTCGTGCTGAGATATAGCCTTGAGTGGCGTATGTGTTGTATGTGGTATTTTGGGGAACTCACTAAGCTTCGTGCTTACCGTGTTATGTGATATGTGTTTCGGGTTTCTCAAGATAGCGAGATGGCATCGGCTTGATTGTACACACCAAAGAAAGAGTTATGTTTCGAGGATCTAGATTGCCAATTTAATCAAATATGGAGTTATGTTTTGAAAATTGAACAAATGAGATTTTTATACAAAGTGTTAGAATAGTATGCATTTAAAAAATTTGTTTAAAATTTTTACGTCGTTACACATTTAATGGAAGTAGAGTGTTATATTTCGGGTTTAGGTTCATTTGGGGCATGTTAAGCCGCCAAGTTAATGATTTTATGGTTTAAGATGTTGCATATGACTCAGATCTATGATTGGTACCCTTGGACTTAAGTAATTAAGATCTTATTGGAGAAATGGCTTAATGAGTGAGTACGTTGGGCGTACAAGCTCGTACGTGCAGCGTACAAGCCATGCAACGTGTACGCTTATGTAGCACCTGGTTCTTGGTACGTATTCTTTTCTTAATATTTTTGCATTTTGGCCTTGGACTCGGCGAGTCGAAGGACCAACTCGCTGAGTAGAAGCGGGATGAGACGCGGGGTTTAAGCTGTGGACTCGACGAGTCGGGTCCCGGACTCGGCGAGTAGGCCCTGTCTGGACAAAAACCCTAACCCGAGGGTTTGCACCCTATATGATTGGTATCCTTGGACTTAAGTAATTAAGATCTTATTGGAGAAATGGCTTAATGAGTGAGTATGTTGGGCGTACAAGCTCGTACGTGCAACGTACAAGCCATGCAACGTGTACGCTTATGTAGCACCTGGTTCTTGGTACATATTCTTTTCTTAATATTTTTGCATTTTGGCCTTGGACTCGGCGAGTCGAAGGACCAACTCGCTGAGTAGAAGTGAGATGAGACGCGGGGTTTAAGCTGTGGACTCGACGAGTCGGGTCCCGGACTCGGCGAGTAGGCCCTGTCTGGACAAAAACCCTAACCCGAGGGTTTGCACCCTATTTAAACACCTTAACTCGGCCTCCTTCGTCCCATTAGCTCCCAAAAGACCCCCATAACAAACCCTAGCCGCTATTGAAGGAATCTAAGGCATTTGGAGTGATTTTGGTGTTTTGTGATCCAAGGAAGGAAGGAAAAGCTTGAAGGATCAAGAGGAGGCTAGAGGGATCCGCTTTTGAGCATCATTTGCAGTCTACAGAAGGTATAAAGTCTATACCCTAAGTACAGTTAGCAGTGTATGACTAAGTGTTTTGTGGGAATTATAGCCAGAGGATTTCCAGAGCAGCAGCGGCAACAGTCAGAGGATTCCCGCACAGATCAACAACTACTTCGAGGTGAGTTGCCTTCCAGTAGCGGTGGGTCTAAGGCCACAATGCCGACCCACCAGTAGTAGACGTATTTTAGATGATGGTCTTTGTGATATCATCTAGGTTTGCTATTATCTGTTATGATACGAGCCAATACAATATGTTATATGCTAGTAGCGGTAGGGGAGATAGTCCCCAAGATCATCGGTCGACAGGGCCGAAGGGGGTAGTCATGCCCAGTTATGTTAGATCGAATGTGATTATGTGATATATGTTATGTGGTAGTAGTAGAGGGGTGAAATAGTCCCCAGTATCTGGTCGAAAGGACCAAAGGGGAGGCTAGCACCCAGATATGCTAGGCAGTATCCGTTCAAAAGGACCGAAGGGGAGGCCAGCACCCAAATATGTTAGGCAGTATCCGGTCGAAAGGACCGAAGGGGAGGCCATCACCCATATATGTTAGGCAGTATCCGGTGGAAAGGACCGAAGGGGAGGCCAGCACCCAGATATTGCTAGGCAGTATCCGGTCGAAAGGACCGAAAGGGTAGGTCGGGCACCCAGATATGCCTGACATTATTTGTATGTTATGTGGATTTATGGTATGTGGTACGATGGGGGAACTCATTGAGCTTCGTGCTTACAGTTTATAGTTTTGTTTTCAGGTACCTCTTCATCGAAGGGGAAGGAGTTGGCGCGGTAGCTGCACATCATACACGCACATTGTTTTCCGCACCATGAGTTATTCTGGGATTTTGTACTCTGACACTATGGTTGTTTTTATGTTTTGGTTTTCAGACACGAAATATGTTTATGAAATGATATGATCAAACGATGTTTATTCACAAATGCTTTCCAAAGTATTGATTTAAAAATGAAATTTTTGGACGTGAAAATTGGGTCGTTACAAGTTGGTATCAGAGCTCTGGTTTGAGGGATTCAGACACACCTTCGGGGGTGTCTGGACTCAAATCGAGGGATTAAAAGATTTTTCTAGGAAAAATGGTTTTCTAAATAATAAGACAGAAGAGTTTTTGAGAAAGAACAAGTGTGTGATTTGCGCGACCGGCCGAGCTCAAGTAAGTATTCCCCAAAGTACCCATACAATGGTTGGATTATGTTTATCAGTTTCAGTAGACACAACATGCTAGAATAGGACTAAGGATCTAGGAATGATGCCTTATGTGCATGTTTTATGTGCTTTAGCTTATGAGAATTGCATGCTAGTATTGAGTAGACAACAGTAGGATAGCTTGTTTAGGTTATGCCTGATAGTATGAGCTCAGCATTGTATGCTAGTACAGTTTCTCATTATGAGGACAGATTTGCGTGAGATTGTTCCCTTCTTGTCTAAATGTTGCTTCCTTTGTGCTTTGAGGGGCTTGGGGTGATGGTAGTTAGCTATTAGGTGGATATGTTAAAGTCACATGTGATCAGGGTTGAATAATCTCAGAGTGTTGGATTTGATCCTATTGCGTAGCTCTTGTCTGAGTCCTAACCGTTTAGGGATGAGTCCCTTACCCGGAGGATTATCCGAGCCTCGCTGCACGTGATTGTATTCAGGTAATGGCTAATTGGCATTACAAAGATGCTTTCAGCAGCTAAGGACTATTTTTGGTAGGGTCAGAGGTTCCCTAGGGTAAGCCTAGGATGAGAATAGCAGTGATCAGCAGTGGTAATAGGGATCTGGTGGAGTCAAAGTTGTCCTTGAGGAAGGTACGGACAGATGTGCAAGGTAGTATGGGCCCATACTACTGAAAGCAAAGGATTCGTAGCGAATTAAGGAAGGTTGAGGAAAGACCAAGGAACTTGTAGTGGATGTGATCCCTTTAGATGTATCAATATCACTAATGGTTGCATGTATGTATAACAGAATGGTGCTACTATGTTTGAGGCCAACAATTGGTAGTTCAGGAGAGGGATCGAGTTCGGGATCAGGTTCCGAGCCAGTAGATGAGAGGCTATGCGAGTTCATCGCGTCAGAGATCACCAGAGGCATCCTTGAGTCGACCCCTATCATTTTCTGGTCGATCAAGGAAGGGATAGTTGAGCTGATGGAGAACCGCCTCAGGGCGTTCAGGAGTGACATGACATCTGGCCAGTCAGGATCTCGCACACTGTACTTTAAGGACTTCGGGGGCAGTGGTGCACCAGATTTCCATGGGGCGAAGGACCCCATTGCTGCCAGGCGATGGATTGCAGACATTGAGTCTGCACAGCTGACCAGATTCTGCCCTGAGGGGTCGAAGGTACGATTTGCAGCAGGTTGTCTGAGGGACCGGGCTAGGGATTGGTGGGAGTCGATTGGTGACTCTCTGGGAGCCTCGGCTGTTGAGGATATGTCATGGTAAAACTTTGTGATCCAGTTCAGAGCGGAGTTCGCACCTGCAGTGGAGCTCCAGCAGTTAGCCAGGGAGTTTTTGAACATGAGATAGACCACAGAGACTGTGGCGGAGATCACCGCCACGTTCCGGGAGAGGGCATTGCTGGTGCCCCAGTATGCGGGGGATGAGGATATGAAGAGGACCCGCTATCATGACATGCTACGAGCCGACATTCGGGAGCATGTTAGTTTTCCGGATTGCCCTACCCTGGAATCCATGATTGTCAGGGCTAGAGAGAGGGAGATCGATCTGGAGCATATCCGGAAGAGGAAGGTAGAGGAGGGGCAGGTTACAGGGGCTTCAAGGAAGAAGCCCAAGGGATCAAATGTTGGGCTGAAAGGCCAACAGAGCCGAGGCCACTGTAGGAAATGCGGCAAGGCACATGAGGGGGCGTGTAGATTGGGATCATCGGGGATGCTACAAGTGCGGCAGGACGGGGCAATTTAGTAGGGACTGTACTGCCCCTGCACCGGTTATTCAGACGTCTAAGTTGCTATGTTTCCACTGCAACCAAAGGGGCCACAAGAAGGCCAGCCGCCCCCAGTTGACAGCAGCCGCACCAGTGAAGACGCCAGCTCCAATGACCCTGCGGATCACCGATGGCCGGCAGGGCAAGGCAGAGGCTCCAATGGTGAGGAGTCAAACATTCCAGTTGACTACCGATGAGGCACGCGCTGCACCTGATGTGGTGACGGGTATGATTTCTTATCTTTATGCTTTTATGATGCGCTGCTGTGATTTTGATATGTTATGTATGTGCTCTGTTTAGGATCGTTCCACGTGAACGGTATCCCAGTTAAGGTATTATTTGATTCGGGGGCTACCTGATCATTTGTCTCTCTTGCACTTAGCAAGAAGTTTCCTGAGTCTTCGGGCGTGTTGGATTGCCCTTTAGAGGTAGAGATTGCAGATGACTGATCGGTGCGAGCATCAACGGTATTCCGAGACTGCGTGCTGAGATTATTTGAGGAGCGTTATCTGGTAGACCTGGTCCCTATTCCGTTGAGAGGTAACAAGGTGATTATAGGCATGGATTGGTTGAGCCCCAATGGGGCAGTGATAGATTGCACACTGCAGCTGGTTCAGATCAGGACCCTAAGTGGGGGAGAGCTGGTAGTTCAGGGTGAGAGGCCACAACAGGGACCAATGGTATGTTCAGCAGCGAGGGCTAGGCGTTACCTTCAGCAGGGTTGCCCATGATATGTCGCTTATGTCATGGACACCCGGGTAGCGGGTAAGGCGACAGTGGGCGATGTGCCCGTGGTGCAAGAGTTTACAGATGTATTCCCCGAGGAGTTGCCAGGGACACCTCCGGAGAGGCAGGTGGAGTTCAGGATCGACCTAGTCCCTGGTGCGGCTGCGATAGCCAAGGCACCGTATCGGCTGGCTCCTCCTGAGATGCAGAAGTTGTCTACACAGCTGCAAGAGCTGTTAGACAAAGGATTCATTAGACCGAGTAGTTCTCCCTAGGGAGCCCCGATTCTGTTTGTGAGGAAGAAGGACGGGTCGCATCGGATGTGTATAGATTACCGAGAGCTGAACAAGGTAACAGTGAAGAACCGTTACCCACACCCAAGGATTGATGACCTCTTTGACCAGCTGCAGGGAGCATTTTGGTTCTCCAATATTGATATGTGTTCAGGATACCATCAGACGAGGGTCAGAGAGGAGGATGTGCAGAAGACTGCGTTTCGGACACGCTATGGCCACTACGAGGTTGTGGTGATGCCCTTCGGGCTCACCAATGCTCCTGCCGCGTTCATGGACCTCATGAACCGCGTGTGTAGACCGATGTTAGAACGGTGTGTGATAGTGTTTATTTATGATATCTTGGTTTACTCCAAGACGCAGGAGGAGCACGGGGAACATCTGTGAGAGGTTCTAGAGATTTTGAGGAGGGAGAACTTGTATGCTAAGTTCTCCAAGTGTGAGTTCTGGTTGCGCGAGGTGCAGTTCCTTGGGCATCTCGTCAACCAGAACGGGATGTCAGTGGACCCGGCCAAAGTGGAGGCCATGATGAGATAGGAGGTTTCGAAGTCTCCATCTGATATTCGAAGTTTCCTAGGATTAGTTGGCTACTATCAAGGATTCATCCAGGATTTCTCCAAGATAGTCATACCCCTGACCAGGCTAACAAGGAAGGCCGTGGTCTTTCGTTGGGGGCCTGAGCAGCAGGCCGCGTTCAAGACACTGAGACAGAGATTGTGCGAGGCGCCAATCTTAGCCCTGCCAGTGGACATAGAGGATTTTGTTGTGTACTGCGATGCGTCCATCTCAGGTTTGGGCGCAATATTGATGCAGAGAGGGCATGTCATCGCCTACGCGTCGAGGCAGCTAAAGCCTCACGAGGCGAACTACCCGACACATGATTTGGAGATGGGGGTTGTTGTATTCGCCCTCAAGATTTGGCGTCATTACCTCTATGGGGTTCGTTGTACCATCTACATGGACCATAAAAGTTTGAGGTACCTCATGGATCAGCCAAATCTAAACATGAGACAGCGTCGGTGGATAGACGTGGTAAACGATTACGACTGTGAGATCCTTTATCACCCGGGGAAGGCCAATGTGGTGGCCGATGCGCTTAGCCGCAAGGCAACGCCGATCAGGGACATATGCCTGAGGATGATAGTGGTGACTCTGTTGTTGGAGCAGATTCGGGAGGCCCAGCCGGAGGCCATGAAGGAGGAACATCGGAAGAGCGAGCAGATCGTGGGGCAGGTTTTCTCCTTCGACTATGACAACCGAGGATTGCTGAAACTACACCGTAGGGTGCGGGTGCCATACCACGGGGGTGTCACTACTAGAAAAACAGCCTTTTACGATGCTCATTGCGCGTCGTAAAAGGCTCAGACGACGCGCAAATGCGCGTCAAGGAAGGCCCTGTCATAAAGAGAGACGACGCGCATTTACGACGCTCATTTACGACGTGCAATTACGATGCGCGTTTACGACACGCAATCTGTATCAAGGAAGGCTCTGTCATAAAGGAAGACGACACGCATTCGCGTGTCGTTACCTTACGACGCGCGTGTTAATGATACGCAATGCGTATCAAGAAAGCCCCTGTCAAGAAAGGCCATGTCATAAATGAAGATGACACACATTTTTGCGTATCATAATTTTAAATGTTTTAAAAAAAATATTATTTATAGATTTACTAATTTTCAAATTAAATAATACATTAAAAATCTCATAATACAAAATAAAATACCATAAATAACAAAGATAATTCATTTCACTAATATGTTAAATACAAATAATTATTCCAAAAGTGAGTAAATGTTATAAAAAAAGGAACTCATTTATATACAATTGCATCATCTAGCTTACTATGTGCCAACAACTCTTTGTGTGTTTACTTTTGCTTGAGTCTCGTTTCCTCCAAAGCTTCTAGCCATGCCAAAATATGATATCTTGAGTCTCGTTTCAAGAACCAAAATCACCTTCAATCACCCAATTAAACTCTAATGTTGGTAGACTGAGAGTTCCAGAATCAAGATTACATCCATCACCTTCAATCACCCAATTAAACTCTAGATCTTCTGTTGTTTGAAAGAAATTGGTGTTTGTAATCTATGAACAAAAAACGCAAAGACCAAGGTTAACATTTACTATATAAATAGCTATCAATCAAACAGAGCCAAAAGTGTTTACCGATAAATTAATGCCCCCTGCAACAGTTTGTCTTTGATTCCTCTGATTCACATGACATGATAACTCAGCAACAAACTCATGAGCTTCGGTAAGTTTTGAAGCATAATTATGTTTCATGTGAAGTACACCCCCTGGTCATCTTCCTTGTATCCAATAACTAAGTTATAAAATAAAATTTTGGTCCAACATATCTTTTTTGTGAAGCATAATTTGCCCTTCCTCCAACATATCTTTTTTGTTCAACTTGTAGCTTATTCATATGTGCATCACAACTGATTTCTGCTCAAAACAACATTCATGAGTCAGTTGGGTGATAAAACAAGAGAGTAGTATTCTATATTGAATATTAAAAATAAATAAATAAAAAAATACCTTGCCATGTTGATTTTTGGTGACTCGTAATTTTTGTGTTATAGAACCACTGGCCTTTCCAGGAAGAGTATTACTGCTAGCAGGCTCTAAATGCAGCTGTAGGAACTGTGTCTGTGTGTGTGGATTGTAAATGAGACGATAAGTTAGAAAATAAAATTTCAATTTGGGACCTTAGCTGAATTTTGCAATTTTGGTCCCAAAAGCCATTCTACTTGGACAAAGGAACAAAAACGTTATAAAAAGTCTCAAATAAGGACAAAATTTGCAAGAAACCAAACCATATGTATGTGTATATATATATATATATATATATATATATATATATATATATATATATATATATATATTATAGATATAGGGAGGGAGGGAGCAGATATAGTTTTTACCTTGGGCACTGCTGCATGGAAGATGAAATCTGTATAGACCTGGGAAGACGTGTTTGGACTTCCAGGTTAGTTAGACAGGTTGAACATTAGGCTCAATGCACCACCCTCAAATGCAACAATTGGTGGATATGTCTGCCCATTCTCCTCTTCTTCTATTCAATGTTCATGCATCAAAATAAAATCTTATACCCTTTTACCTTTTTCCCCTCCCATTGGCTTAAAATTGATGGGTATTGTGAAATTTGTTTTTTGGAATGGAAGGGTAAAATGAACAAGATCGAGTCATGTAAACTTAATTTATTTTTTCCTAGCAGTTCCCCAAGTGGTAAGCATCATTTACCCGGATCGAAAAAATAATAAAATAATAATAATATACTTACTAGGTGGTGGCGGTGGTGTAGGATTTGGACCAAATCCTTCTAATAGATCCATCATAGGGGAAGCACCAGGTGTAGGTATAGGTGATGAAAGAGTATCCAAAGCACTAAAAGGTGAGGTTGAGGGTTTATTATTATTATTATTATTATTATTATTATTATTATTATTATTATTATTATTATTATTATTATTATTATTATTATTATTATTATTAAGTTGAGTCAAGGATAAGAGATTAGATTTACATGACCTTTTTTGAGTAGCAGGAGCAGGAGCAGGTGGTGACCCGCTTGACAATACATCCAGCAGAACATCTGTACCACTTTTATGCCCATGCATTGTATTTCTACCTCCTGAAATCAAACACACACAAGTTTAACCTGATTAATCATCTAAAACAAACAATAATAACCTTCAATAATTCATAAAACAGTAACATACCAGTTTTCTTTTGTTCATTTGCAATTGTTGGAAGTCTTTAAGTCTCGATAGATTACTGGTCATTCAGCATTGTGAAGGAAGGCTAAGCCTTTTGCTGCCCCAAAAGCAATCATTAGTCTTGTTGGCCATGATAATGGCGCACTTGTTTATGAGGATTTCTGTAGCACCTGGTTCCTGGTACGTAAATCTTATTTGAGTATTCATTTTTTTGTAGCCTTGGACTCGGCGAGTCATAGGTCCGACTCGCCGAGTAGATACGGGACCCGAGACACGTTTAAGTTGGCGACTCGGCGAGTCCATATCCTGGACTCGGCGAGTCACCGCTGTTGGATGAAACCCTAAGTTTTAGGGGTTTGCACCCTATTTAAACGTCTTATCCGCCCCAGGCAAGCCCCCATCCACCCTCAAAGCTCCCAACCCTCGTTCTAAGCTTGTTCATTAAGAGTTTGAAGAAATTGTTGTGTGTTCTTGAAGGTTTTGAAGTAAAATGGGAGTAGATCAAGAGGAAGGGAAGGAATCCAAGCATCTTTGTGCTCTCTCAGCAGTTCCTTTGAGGTATAACCTGTTTTCACCCTGTTTCTATGCTTATTACTTCATTTAAGTCATTCTTGAGCCAATCCCCAAGCTTGTATGTGCAATATAAGTCGTAATAAGTTGATTGGCCTTTAGATTTAGGCAAGATTGAGCTCCAAGAGCTCAGATTTGTTACCTTTATGGACCCATGTTGCTTGTTCACCCTAGATCTACCCTTTTGAGGCATTTTGAGCCCTAAATCCCTCATTGGTGATTATCTACAAGTAAAGTTGGAAACTTTACGTGTCATTCATGCTTTAGGAACCCATATCTGTAAATGGCATGGACTGGAATCGAGCAAAATCGCATATATAGTGAATACATGGTGACGACTCGGCGAGTCTGCTCGAAAGTCTCCGAGTTGTCCCCTTTTCGTTGTGCCGAGTGGGTGTAGTGAGTCACGGGGTGTGACTTAGTGAGTTGGAAGCCAAACTCATCCATGGAGGAACTCGGCGAGTCCATTCCCTGACTCGGCGAGTTCAAGGCAATCTCCTTAGATCAAGAACAGACTCGGCGAATTGTTCATACAACTCGGCGAGTCACAACATAAAGTGTTCTTCGGATGAAGATGAACTCGGCGAGTTGTTCATACAACTCGGCGAGTAGGATGAAGGACTTGAACCTCAGTTAAGAAGAAGAACTCGTTGAGGCAACGCCTAACTCGACGAGTAGGGTCGGGATCCAGGACAGTCGTTTGGTTAGGGACTCGGCGAGTTGGAGAGCCAACTCGGCGAGTCGGGTCAACTGAAAGTTGACTCTGACTTTGACTTATGACATGATCAGGGGTAAAATGGTCATTTTACCCAATGGGCAGTTAGCAGTGATTGACTGAGTATGTTGTGGGATTTGCAGCCGAAGGATTTTCGGAGCAACAGTAGGCAGTCAGTTCTCGACCAGATTAGCAGCTATTTCGAGGTGAGTTTCCTTTTCAGTAGAAACGGGTCTAAGGCACCAAGGCCGACCCGTGTAGACGAGATGTTAGTACGAGAGTGTGGTCCGAGCCCGTATCTCTGGGTTTAGTCGAGTATGATATATGTGTCAATATGATAGAGTTGCTTATACTTGTTGTCTGTGTGATACTTGTGTATTATGGGTTAGCGGTTGAGTGTGGGCAGGGCCCGTATCTCTCCGAGGTTGGAGTGTGGGCTAGGCCTGTATCTCCCAGATAGTAGAGTGTGGGCGAGGCCCGTATCTCCCAGCTAGCGAAGTATGGGCAGGGCCCGTATCTTCACAAGTGTGGGCAAGTCCCGTATCTCCCGAATAGCGAAGTGTGGGCAGGGCCCGTATCTTCCCGAGTGTGGGCGGGGCCCGTAACTCCTAGCTGAACGTTGTTTGTTATATGCTTGCATGGTATGAGGTATTATGGGGGGACTCACTAAGCTTCGTGCTTACGGTTTTCAGTTTTGGTTTCAGGTACCTCCTCAGCTAGGGAAAAGGAGTCGGCGCGGTAGCAGCATGTCACACACACTCTCTTGGTTCCGCAGTTACGAGTTTATTCTGGGATTGATACTCTGATATTTTGATCGATTGAATGTTGTGGTTTTTAATTTGGTTTTCGATGTGAAGTGGTTCAACTAAACAATGTTTTAATTGTTAACGTTTTCTATGTAATGTTTGATAAACGAAATTTTTGGACGTGAAATTTTGGGTCGTTTCAATTTCAAAAATAAGTTAACACTACACAAAATATGGTGTTGTTTAACAAGTTTTTTAGTCATTTAGAATGTTAGGAAGGCTAAAATAGTTATTTATAAATTTTTAATGTCTTTACTCTTTGGTAATCTTATTTGTATTAACAGAAATATATAAGCATGTTTCCCACATACTAAGCTATCAACAACCATATGTCCTTAGAAATATTTACAATAATGAAACAATGCTAGATCAGTATTAGCTTTGACATATTTGTGATCAAAGTACAAACATGACAAAATGATGAAGCACAATTAAACTGTTAAAAGGGCAAGAAAGAGAGAACAATTCAGATATAATAAACAATTTTGACCTAGATGCTAAAACATAATGAAGGGATTGTCACCCTTCATCTCCCTCTTGCAATTACCACTAAATCACTAATAGTTCTAATAAAGTTATCAAGAAAGGCTTTTTATGATCATTGTTGGTATTTAAGTTGGTATTACAACTATCATGGCTGAAGATGTCATATACTATTTGTTATGTAGAGTATTGAAGTTAGGAAAAAGGGGGGTTTGAGATGTTTGACATAAAGAAAAAAAAGATATATATATATATATATATATATATATATATATATATATATATATATATATATATATATATATATATATATATATATATATATATGGTAGGAAGCTGCATACTTCGAAAGAGGTGATTTTCAAGGCTTCCTCGAAATATGAACTCATAAACAAGCAATATGTGGTCATCTTCACAACAATACCCAATCAATTTCACCAAATTGGGATGTCTGAGTTGAACAAGGAAATTAACTTCAGTCTACAACACAAAACGCCATTACAGATATGGATTAATGGTATAAGGAAGATAAAACAAAACAAAGAATTAGTTGCTGCATTGACAGAGAACTAGAGGAGCTTACAAGCCATTATTTGTGGCCTTAAAGACTCTCCTTGTTGAGAACCTTAACAGCAACAGGCAGAAATTTGAGACCAACCGAACATTCTCATCAATATAGCCCTTGTAAACAGTCCCAAAAGAAACGGCCCTTAAGTCAAAAAGAAATAGCACCTGTTATAATCTTGATCTTTTTAAACAAGTTGTAATGATCGAATAACATAAATAATGGGAGCCATGGAACCATGAAAACCTTCAAGAAACCAAACCCACATAAAAATCCCTATCAGAAAATGTAAAATTTTACAAAAAAACGTAAATATTTCAATAACCTCCAAAATTGTATTCCTTCAAAACTATATAGGTCAAAATTGCATTTAGCTGCCATAGAATGTGTTGAATCAAGAATAACATACATTCATAAACATAACCATATGAAGGATGTGGTAGAGGGCGGACAAGCTAGGGCAGATAAGAGTGGAGCAGGGCGGTGAAGCAGTAGTGTAGGCCACGAACCACAAATGAGGCACAATTCTGTCTCCCAAAACTCTGAATTGATAAACTGTGGGATAGACAACGAGATTTTTTGATTTTTGGGAATGAATCAGAGCAGGTATCCTTAGAGGATTTGAGTTTAGGTGAACGACGTTTGTCTCGAGGAAGGGAGAAGAATCGGTAAGTGCCAAAGGGATATAGGAACGAGAAAGAATGGGAAATTTAGATATCGCTTTTCCAGTTAGGGTTTTATAGAGGAGAATACAAGAAGAATCAAAATCGAAATCAGATGCATGAATAAAGGAGAAAGAAGAGCAATTTTTACAATACAGAGGAGTGCACCTTACCAAATCATCCTTCGATTGACTGCAATTTGGAGTCAAATCGATATCGATTCAGCTAGATAATACCAATTTCGTTTTCAATTTCATCTACTCCAAGTCTTTGTGGCCTATAAAACACGGTGTGTGGCTGATGATGGACAACCTGCGAGCTGCTAGTACGAGCTGCTGGTTTGTACCCAACGCTTTACCAGCAATACCTTCTCCCGATACGAGCTGCTGGGTTGAGGTCGCCTCAAAGAACCCTAAAATCTCTGGATCGAACACATACGAAGCGAATTCAATCACATAAATGGGCCCGGATCTTCCTTCACATGGGCCCCATGTTTGCCTTGTCTAATTACTGGAAACCATAGTTGAACAAGAAGGTCTGTGTCCATTATGCATTTTTCATTCAATAGTCAAAGTCTTGAACCAATCGATCATCAAAGAATTCTTGATAGTCATCAAGAGGGTTCAAATATGTTTCCTCTGGGGAAACGATTAGATCAAATATGTTTCCTTTGGGGAAACGACTGGAAACCATATACGGATTAGGGTTTACAGAGAAAATGAGAAGGAGAGATTGAAGGTTGTCGGCTGGTGGCGTGCTTTCCTTGATCAACGTCGACGACCGGGAATGGCAAGTAACGATGGTCGAAGTGTGAAGGAAGAAGTAGGTGGCAGTCAATGTCGGCAGGGGGAAGGAAGGAGCGTCGATAATTAGGGCAAGAGGGAAAGGAACAAAAAGGAAGGCGGGGATTTTAATTTTTTAGGATTTCATTTTCCCCCTCAGCTACTAAAGGATGGAAGGCGCATTTCCATTAAAATTTATAAAGCGACATCCTCAGACGACACACGTTTTATTATAGGCACCCTCCGTGTTTTTTTTAGACACTAATTTAAGGGTACGCAAAAATGCGCGCCCTAAATCCTTAAAATTTATAGAGAGATGACATTATTTTTAGATCACACTCGTTTGCATATCGTGAATCAATGTGTCTCATAAATTGCGCGTCGTAAAAGGCTATTTTTCTAGTAGTGTGTGCGCTAGGTTCTGATGGAGGAGGTGCACAAATCTCGGTTCTCCATTCATCCTGGGGCGACAAAGATGTATAGGGATCTTCTTCTGGATTATTGGTGACCCTGCATGAAGCGGGATGTGGAATGCTTCGTGGAGAGGTGCTTGACCTGCAGGAAGGTCAAGGTTGAGCATCAGAGACCTCACGGCAAAATGCAGCCTTTGGATATTCCGTTGTGGAAATGGGAAGACATCACGATGGATTTTATCACAAAGCTTCCCACGACCACGTGGGGAGTGGATTCGATTTGGGTCATCGTTGATCGATTGACTAAGAGCGCCCATTTTATCCCGATTCAGTAGAGCATCTCGGCCGAGAAGTTGGCCGACATCTATATCCTGGAGGTGGTGGCACGGCACGGTGTGCCAGTTTCTATGATTTCGGACAGGGATGTGCGATTCACTTCCAGATTTTGGAAGAAGTTTCATGACGAGATGGGTACTCGTCTGCATTTTAGTACCGCCTTTCACTTGCAGACGGATGGTCAGAGTGAGCGGACCATCCAGACCTTGGAGGATATGCTGCGAGCATGCGTGTTAGACTTCGGGGGTAGTTGGGATACCTACCTCCCATTGGCATAGTTCTCCTATAGCAATAGTTATCATGCGAGCATTGACCATCCTCCCTTCGAGATGCTATATGGGAGGAAGTGCAGGACCCCGATATGTTGGGGCGAGGTTGGCCAGAGGGTGATGGGGAGCACTGAGGTAGTGCTCAAGACGACAGAGAAGATTCAGCAGGTCCAGAGCAGGCTTCAGACTGCTCAGTGTCGGCAGAAAAGCTATTCCGATAAGTGCCGATCAGACCTGGAGTTCCAGGTCGGGGATATGGTTCTCCTGAAGGTGTCGCCATGGAAAGGCGTAACCCGATTCAGGAAACAGGGCAAGTTGGGCCCCAGGTACATTGGACCGTTCAAGGTTATAGCCCGGGTGGGCAAGGTGGCTTATAGGCTGGAATTGCCAGCCGAACTCAGTCAGATACACAACACTTTCCATGTTTCTCAGCTACGGAAGTGCCTGGTGGACGCCTCAGCAGTGGTACCCTTGGAGGACATTCAGGTTGATGGCAGCCTAAACTACATTGAGCGAACGGTGGCAATCCTCGATCGGAAGTCGAAGGATTTGAGGAACAAAAGAGTGGAGCTTGTAAAGGTGCAATGGCAGCACTGGAAGGGGTCGAAATGGACTTGGGAGCCGGCGGACGAGATGACAGAGCATTACCCCGAGCTGTTTCAGGATCGAACAGCAGACTTCAAGGACGAAGTCTAAAATAAGTAGGGGACATTTATAGCACTTGGTTCTTGGTACGTATTCTTTTCTTAATATTTTTGCATTTTGGCCTTGGACTCGACGAGTCGAAGGACCAACTCGCCGAGTAGAAGTGGGATGAGACGCGGGGTTTAAGCTGTGGACTCGACGAGTCGGGTCCCGGACTCGATGAGTAGGCGAACCAACTCGGCGAGTCAGGTCAACTAGAAGTTGACTTTGACTTGGACTTGGTCAGGAGTAAAATGGTCATTTTACCCTAAGTACAGTTAGTAGTGTATGACTAAGTGTTTTGTGGGAATTATAACCGGAGGATTTCCGAAGCAGCAGCGGCAGCAGTCAGAGGATTCCCGCACAGATCAGCAACTACTTCGAGGTGAGTTGTCTTCCAGTAGTGGTGAGTTACCTTCAAGGTGAGTTGCCTGACAGTATTTGTATGTTATGTGGATTTATGGTATGTGGTACGATGGGGGAACTCACTAAGCTTCGTGCTTACAGTTTACAGTTTTGTTTTCAGGTACCTCTTCATCGAAGGGGAAGGAGCTGGCACGGTAGCTGCACATCATACACGCACATTGTTTTCCGCACCATGAGTTATTCTGGGATTTTGTACTCTGACACAATGGTTGTTTTTATGTTTTGGTTTTCAGACAAGAAATATGTTTATGAACTGATATGATCAAACGATGTTTATTCACAAATTCTTTCCAAAGTATTTATTTAAAAATAAAATTTTTGGACGTGAAAATTGGGTCGTTACAGCTTAGCGTACAGTCGAGTACGCCCCACGTACTCGGTTGGGCTACCTCTTTTGACATTGTTGTTTTAGGCCTTATGGGTCATCTGAAATTGAGCCTTTGGACTGAGGAAGTTTATTGGGCCTAGGGGTAAGGCCCATATTGGGGTTTGGGCCCAATTTGTAAAATTAGGCCATAAATGGGCCTTGGAGGAGCAAGTGGTTTTGGGCCTTGGTCTTGGATAATATTAGGTCAGGGGTAAAATGGTCATTTTACCATGAGAATGGATATTTGAATATATAATGGAACCCAAGTGTTGATTTATTGTTATTATGTTCTGTTAGCTCGAGGAGTCATCAGGGTAGCAACTAGGGATTTATTTTAGTGAGACTCAGCATTCGAGGTAAGCTTCCTCACTAGGTTTAGCGGGTCTAAGGCACCAAAGCCAACCCTTGATTGGTTATGTTGATATACTAGTTGTCTGTGTGATACTTGTATGTTCTTGTATATGTATGTTTATTGGGCGGGGCCCGTTATGCGAGTGTGGGTGGGGCCCGTTATACGAGTGTGGGCGGGGCCTGTATCTTATTAGGCGGGGTCGGTTATGCGAGTGTGGGTGGGGCCCGTATCTCATTGAGCGGGGCCCGTTATATGATATGTTTGATATGCGATATCTTGGATAGCTCACTAAGCTTTGTGCTTACGGTTTTAGTTTATATTTCAGGTACTTCCAGTTCCATGGGGAATAACTCGGGCTGACTGCATCGCACACACCATAGGGATTCTGTTTATGGGACATACTCTAATTTTCATGATGTTTGACATACTTATTTGATTAGGATGTATGAACAATGTTTTTGGAATGATGTTTTTACTTAAATAAAAATTGAAATTTTTGGGTCATGTTTTAAGGATGTTACAAGTAACTAAAATATTCAGCTTATAATTAAAAAAAGAAAATAAGATAAAGTTATGGAAAATATTGGTACCTTTTGTATAACCAAATGGGGAAGCATGAATGAAAATATTATGCTCTCAATGCAAGAAAAATGTGGTGTGGTGAGCTTCGATTAAAGAAAAATTAGTGAATCAAAAGCGCATTATGAAAAAAATCTATATTGATAAAAGAATTGACAAGCTTTAAGCTTTTTAACCTTTGCTTAAATCGGTTTCCATTTGCATCGTTATGAGGATACTTCTTTGTTTATGATTCTTCTTTACTGGCTGTTAGAAAGAGAAAAAATAACATATAAATACACATTAATACATATTTCTAGACAAATAAATACACAGATACATACATATGTACACATATACAAATACAAACAAAAGTCCAGACACATACAGTCACAGAAATACACAAAGATCCAGATTTACAAATAAATCCAAAATTTTTTTGACAAATATATACACCTACACAGATACAAACACTCGCATACAAAAAACATACATAGATAGAAAACATCTACATACAAAGATACACACATATATACATAGACTTACACACAATGATACAGATACACATATAGAAACACATACATATATAGACACACACACACATAGATACACAAACTTAAACAAAGTGATACAGAGACTGATAGAAGGAGACGACCTCCATATCTCTTGTCACATCCTTCATAGGAGAAACCACAAATCCATGTGAAGAGAGCAAGTAGGGGTGGTTTAAATAACGCAACAAATTCCTAAAAAATGGGGTGAAATACTTACAATCAAATTGTTAGATATTTGTAATCAGCAACCAGTTCATTGGTAAATTAGGGGCCAGATAATTACAATCAAGTTGAAGTGTAACCTAGCAATCCAAAATTAAAGCCTAATTATCTGGAAATCACAAGCCGCCATTGAAACCTCTTTCAAATTCTTTGAAACCTTCATAAGAATGAAGACATCGATCGATTTTAAGAGGTGCAACCCTTAAAACATCATATACAACAACTTTAGTCGTTAAATAAATTATGAATCTTAAAGTCACGTCATCCCAAATGAATCGGTCAACAATTGACCCAACCCACCCATATATCTTCCACCGCCACTACCACTCAATCATGTCGTGTTATCACACATGTCGACCCTTCGTAACCTACAATGCACTACATCTATTGGTTGGTTCACTTCTAGGCTTCTCTTCTTATCCTGCTTGCGATCACACATAAACTTGCAAGAGGTATCTCTCTTTTTATCCTTTTAGTTTGTGATCACATACCATTCCCCTACTTCAAATTCATTGCACCCATACACTGTCCTTTGAATTCGGTTTCATTCAAATGGAAACTTTAATCGATCCCACAAAATCATAGCAAATCACCCCAATCGTTTCCTTCCTATCTAAAATTGAAACCCTAGACAATCCCCTATCACACGTATGTTTTCTTTCATATCTCGCGTACAAATCTACTACACTTTTTCTTCCCATCTCCTCGGCACTATTCTTCATCCCTCTATCTTCCTCTTAATCGATTCATGTAACTGATTTAGATAGAGAAATCTCGATTTATATTAAATTATCAAAGTTTACTAAATCGATCAGAGGTTGGGTGAAGTTTAGAACATTCAAAATTGGCGAATAATGATTCCTTCAAAATGTGAAATGGCATTTGATCGCTCCTCTCTTGTTCTCTCTCTCACTACATTTTTCTCCAAAACCCTACACTTCACCGTCACTGGGATCAAATTTGAAGAAGAAAATGATTTGCAGGTCTCATTTATTCTGGTTTAAATTACACACGTTACATCTTATGTGGTAAGTATTTTAATGGTGCATTTCTTTATCGACTATTTTCAGGGTGCTAAATCGTTGAAGATGGACTTGGACACCTCTATTGTTGTTTTTTCTCTATAAATCTCAAACTCATGTCTTCTTTTTTATAACAGGGGAACCTAAGGTGTTACTATATGTTCTTTTCGTTCAGTATACCATACAGGCAGTCAAAGTGAAGGAAAAAGTTTTAAATTGATATTTTGTTACTGTTGTTTATAAAATACATGGTTGTGATTTTTTTCGTATAACATGGTTGTGATTTTTAGGTCCAAATAAAAATTATGTTCAGACCAAGAAGTGACTAGCACCATATTTACTTCAGTTGAAGGAGATTGAAGCCAAAGTTCTAACATTTATGTGAATTTATGATAAAGGCTGAAGAAAAGATAGTTCGATGTTGTTCAATTTGCTAAATTGAAGGACAAATGAAATTTGTTCATCGTTGCAGACTTGCTACTAGAGGTGGGACTCCGTCTAGGCTTGATTTAGGGTTGGGATGACACCTCTTTGATCTGATTTTGGCAAGGAACATGTAACCCACATTTATTGTTGCCTCCTTTCTAAAAAATGTATCGCAAGAAAACCCAAACGGATCACCACTATATGTTTGTTTGTATCGATAAATCTGTATGTGTGTGTATTTCTTTGATCCTTCAGATTTGGATCTCTAGTGGGTTACATTTCATGTTTTCAAATTTGGATCTACAAATGAAGGGTAAATGCACACAAATTGATCTCTATGAGTTGTTGCATATCTTATTTTAGTCTTTTGTAGAAAGATCATTATATGGCTTCTGATAATTCTTCATTGTGTTTGTTGCAGGTTACCAGACAAAACTGGAGTGTTTGTTACACTTATGGAAAACTCTTTTCCGGTACCCTAACATTAGGTTATCAGAAGCATACTTATTGTTGTATATAACAAATACACGATGTTAATAATATTATGAAAATCATTTTATATTTAAAATGCAAACCTACCATAAGGAAACAATTATATATTTTTTCAAAATTATAATTTTCAATTATCATGATATGCTAGTCACCATCGTAACTTGATAGCTTGCCATGTGGGATGGTAAATGATGGAAGTGATTTGACGACTAGCAACATAAGAACAAAATCTTGGGTATGATTAACTCATTTTGACCTATTGGATTTTTAACCATGGAATCTAATGAGGGTAATGTTTAAATTTTATGTGTAACGTAAGGAAAGGCATTAGCTAGATTGTATTTAGTTTAATCACATTTAAATAATCATGCCTATCATTTATAATCTTATTTTAGGAACATTATGTGATCGTATTGTGATTATCATGGACTCATACATATACTTGGAATTAGTCTATTTTTCTCAACCTCCGAATGAAAGAATCTTTTTGATGTTTTATGGACAAACCTTGCAGATTTGGCTGTTCGGCATTGCATTTATTGTGTAGTGAATGTCAATGGCAATGGTGAAAACTCATCTTAATAATTGCAACCAAACTTATTCATGTGGTTAAGATGAATGTTATCACAAGTGATTCAAGGCAATGATGATTGGTAAGTTACATTTACATGAACCAAACTATTATGATTTTATGTATTGTATAATTTGTTGGAATAATTTTTATGTTGGTAAATGATGAAATTGATGGAGCTTTTGGTGTTGGCAAAGGGGTAGTGTACGTCAATTTATAGGTGTACCCTTTGAAGTCTGTTGATGTCATAAATCAAGCCAATTGTTCAAATATCAAAGAGAAACACCAAAGCATATAAGAGGCATTATATGCAGTGCGTTTATCAATTTGAACGGTCAAAGGTCAAATATATGATGGTCTGTATACTTTTTGATCATTTTTAGGCAACCAAAGCTTCGATTTCAATCAGTTTCAACCCATCATCCGCTAAACCCATTAATTTTTTGTTTTCCTCTAACTACTAATTTTTATAATGACCTTGATTGATGGCATGCATCATTTTATATAACTAAACACTCAAAGTGATGGAATTTCTAGCACCATAGGCCTATCATGTAATTATATTGTATTTACATATTTTACATTTGTTTTGCTACAGATTCAAGATAAGTATAGTGTAACATCCCGAAAATTAAGGGTAAAATTTTCATTTTTATTACAATCAAAACACCATTGTAACTTTATCCAAACATTTAAAAGCATTTCAAAATAAAACAATTATCATAGTTCATTCCCAAAGATCACATATTGCGGAAAACACGGGTGTATGCGCTGCGATCAAGCCAGGCTTTTCCCTTTCGAACCGGATGTACCTGAAACCATAAACCACAAACTGTAAGATCAAAGCTTAGTGAGTTCCGCAAATACCACATACCAAACATATCAAACGATATATATATATATATATATATATATATATATATATATATATATATATATATATATATATATATATATGAAATATATCCAACCAATCAATAAAAGTGCTATGTGGCATCCATAGTCTTGTCATTATGCACGATTCGCCTCGTGGTCTTCCTTGCCAGGTCGTGGGCCAAACCCCTGCGTCTTACAGACAAGTGCCAAGAGCCACCTCCGGATCTTCCATGCAAACATCACACAAACAACTAGCATACAATCTACTCTACTTAATTAATCAATTGTTAGAGTTCAGACTATGGTCTCTCATACAATTTGTCAGGAACTGCCTCCTGGTCTTTCATACCACTGCCAAGGGTTACCCCCGGGTCTTCCTACAATACATGAAATAAATGGACCAACTTTAGTGCCTTCGAACCATAGAACAGTGAGGAGACTCACTTCGAATACAGAAGCTAGGGTAAAATGACCATTTTACCCTTGACCCATCATGAACCAAAATGAGGTCCAAACCCAAAATAAAAAAGGCCCAAAAATGCTAGATCCATAAAAAGCTTACTAATGGCCCAATTTTCCAAATTAGGCCCAACCCCATATGAGCCTTATCCTAAAGCCCAATAATTCTTTAGTTGATAACAAATCTCAGAAAGCCCAAAGACACCACGAGGCTTAAGCCCATTTGGCCCACAAAGGCCCAAATCCATTGAGCCCACAAGGCCCAACAAAGGAATCCCATAACCCAGTCCAATTCCAAAAACAATTCATCAGTCCAGAAGTCCAACTATCAAAGCCGAAGACCCAATCCAAGGCCCAAAGTCCAAAGATGTCAAACAAGCCCAAAAATGGCACTAGGCCATTTATGTTGGGCGTACACACACTGGTACACTGAGCGTACTCCTAAAGTCCACAGTACGCGGGGCGTAGGATCAGTTACGCTGGGCGTAACCTCGATTTCTCCCAAAAATGACATGTGACTTAATACCTTAAGCACTTAGCCCCAAAACATCATGTAACCTTCATAATAAGCTCTTAACTGATAAAGTTGCCAAATTTATCAGTTTGCATGTCTCAATGGGACCCAATAACCTTCTTAATCCATAAGGACTTAATAAACTCCAACCAGAATATGCATGGACCATTCTTACACATAAAGCAAACATTTTTATGAACTAAAAACATCAGAATAGGCAATATTTATCACTCCAAGCTCCCAGAGTGTTGTCAAATAACTAGGTCTCACCTATGACACCATGATGGGACCAAAACTCACATAATGCTAGATCTAAGCTTCAAATGAGCAAGGTTAGAGCTTTATACTTCTAATGAGCCGAAAATGGAGCAAAGAGTCGAGATCTACAAGCCTTCCATTGATTCACCACCTTGCACAAAGCATCCACTCTTGAATATACACTAAAACCCACCAAAGATGCATATAAAAGGCTCACAACACTCTTGGATGAGGTTAGGGTTCGAGATTAGGGTTGGAGGACAATGGAGGATGAAAGAGAGGCTAACACCTGAGAGTTAAGGTGTTTAAATAGTGAGCCAACCCTAAGATTTAGGGTTTTGGGATCCAGCACGTATGTTGGGTGTACTATCTGTATGTTGTGCATACAACTCCAAAAACCCGTGTTTCACTTTCCAATATTACATTGGGCGTACTCAGCCCAACACGTGCATGCTATCCTTGCATGAATGGGACCGGAATGTAAGCTTTTTCCATCAAGGGTCAATTCTGCCAAAATCTTCAAAATGCCCTAACTTCCTCATTTTAGATCCGTTTCCAACGAACCTTGTATCAATGGATAGGTGGCAAGAAGCCCTACGCTTCTAACAACACACCCAAGCCTTAAAACTCCTGAACAAAACCCAAAATCCTTAAAAGACCGAATGATCAAATCACGACTATACCCTTGACCTCTGAAGTCATAATCGAACGCTTGGATCACTTAAACCATAACACCCACGCCAAGAAGAGCCAAATCCTTTCTTTCTCAAGGCCCCAAGCCCCATGAACACTGAAGATTGGGCCCCAACCCCAAATAAAGAAGCAAATCTGGATCTGAGTGTTACATATAGAGTATTGAATCCTTTTGGATTAGAGTGGTTTGTTGTTGTTTGTGGGTGGTGTTGACGATTTTTTAATGTAATATTTGTATATCAATAATACTTAGCAATGTAAAAGATACATTTTGTAAATTACTAAGAAATCAAAGGAATTATGTCCAAATTGGGTGTTATAGTACATTATTATGTAGGTTGTTACATTATATTCGACTCTTATGTAACAACGTAAATTTCAAAACAATTTTTATTTTTTTTAAATGTAATTTCATTCATAAAGATTCTCAATTCTTAACGTATCACATGATAAATCCATAAAATCACATCCCAAGATCAAATGTATGAAACTCCAATAGTGTGTACTAATCATGCTGGCGCCTTCCCGCGATCCTCGTTGGTACCTGAAACACATAACACAAACACTGTAAACACAAAAGCTTAGTGAGTTCCCAAAAATACCACATATAACATATATTAGCCACTCGAGGCTATAACTTTGTGGAGCCTCTGGTCCTAACTCTATGAACCTTCCGGTTCTAACTCTATAAACTCTGGAACATACACGACATGAATCACATAGAAATAATGTAGTGTATCACAATCACATAAATAGCATACAAGATACTCTGTCATATAACTCTAATTACCACTCTAGGTATAGTATAGTGAGAAGACTCACCTCGGGTAACTCGGTAAATCTCGAACTCGGTAAAAATCTGGTCTAGCCTCCGCCTAATCACATGGAATAAGTACTCTAATCAATACAACTCTCAAGGCTAGACTAAACCCCTCTCTTAGCACTCTCAGAAGGGTAAAAGACCATTTTACCCCTCTCATGGCTCAAAGACCCAAACATTGACCAAACCCTAAAAGTCAACAAAAGTCAACTATCCGGGTTACGTTGTGCGTACCAAACCTGTACGCTGGGCGTACCCGGCAACCTCACAGAATCGGGGAACACGACCCCCTACGTTGCGCGTACTGGGATTATGCCCCGCGGAAATCCCAGTTTCATGCTCCTTTGCTTTTGGGGTCTTAAACGGTTAAGACACACGTCCAACTCCCAGATCTTACTACCCCTAAGCATCTTAATCCATAAAGTTGGTGACTTTAAGCCTTTGCATGGCTATGAGAGTGACCAACACCCAAATCATTCCACTTCCAACACTTTAAAGCCCATAAATCAAACATGACTTCATAATGACGACCAAGCTGAGATTTTTATGGATCAACAACACACATAACACTTAAATGGGACAGATCTAGGTCCATGGAGCCCATTTTGCTCATAAAAGTCTCCACCTTTGTGACATAAACCCTAGAAATGGACCATAAAACACCAAACCAAAATGAAGAGGAAAGTTCTGAGCTTGTTACCTCTAAGTGAAGTTCCTCCCTTTGAAGAACTCAGATCCAAGCTTGAACTCCAAACCGTAGCCTCCACAAGCACCTCCCTTCTTCCTCACTAACACACATAAAGGCACTTCTAGCTCAAAACACTCACACACAAGCTTTAGGATAAAGGAAATGCTCTCTTAGGGTTTCACTCTTTGAAATGGTGGCTGAGGACAAGGCCTTAGCATTCCTTTTATAGTGCATAAGAAACAAATTAGGGTTTGCATCTGGACCCGCTACGCCCAGCGTACCTAGGCGAGTCCGCATCCAACTTAAGCGCATGAGTACACGCAACATACTATTCAGTACGCCCAACGTACTCATTTGCCTTAATATATCACTTAAGGGCTTAACTTGACAATCTTGGAAAAATAAAAAGGTTTAAGAGACGCACCTGGAATTTGGGATGTTACAATTCTCCCCCACTAGAACCAGACTTTGCCCTCGAAGTCTCATGCCACAAACAACTCTGGATGCTGCTCCCGCATCTTTGACTCTGGCTCCCAAGTCAGCTCGGACCCTCTCCGATGTTGCCACTGGACCTGAACCAGAGGCACCTCCTTGTTCCTCAGAACCTTGATCTTCCGGTCCAAGATCGCGATCGGTCTCTCAACATAATTCAGACCCGCGTCCACCTGAATATCCTCCAACGACACCACTGTCGACTCGTCGGCAATACACTTCCTCAGCTGAGACACGTGGAAGGTATAATGAATCTGGATCAACTCCGCAGGTAGCTCCAAACGATATGCTACCCTGCCCACCCTCGCGGTCACCCTGAACGGACCAATGTACCGGGGCCCCAGCTTGCCCCTCTTCCTGAATCGGATCACTCCTTTCTAAGGAGATACCTTCAGGAGTACGAAGTCTGCCACCTGAAACTCAAGTTCGGACCGTCGCCTATCCGCATAACTCTTCTGGCGACACTGAGCTCTTAACAACCTCTGTCTGACTTGTTGTATCTGCTCTGTCGTCTGGAGCACTAAACCAGTGCTACCCAACACTCGCTTCCCGTCCTCTCCCCAGCAGATGGGAGTCCGACACCTCCTCCCATACAACAACTCAAAGGGAGGCATACCGATACTCGAATGGTGGTTGTTGTTATAAGAAAACTCAGCCAATGGCAGATACATGTCCCAACTTCCTCCGAAGTCCAACACACATGCCCTAAGCATGTCCTCAAGCATCTGAATCGTCCGCTCGCTCTGACCGTCCGTCTGTGGGTGGTATGCGGTACTAAAATGCAGCCTCGTACCCAACTCCTCGTGGAATTGCTTCCAGAACCTGGAAGTGAAATGAACATCTCGGTCCGACACGATCAAGATCGGTACTCCATGTCGCGATACCACCTCTCTCACATACAACTCTGACAGCCTCTCCACATAAGAGCTCTCATTGATAGCAAGAAAATGAGCGCTCTTCGTCATCCGGTCAATGATCACCCAAATTGCATCGACACCTCTTACAGTCCTCGACAATTTGGTGATAAAATCCATGGAAATATGTTCCCACTTCCACTGGGGAATCTCAAGTGGCTGCAACTTGCCATGCGGTCACTGGTGCTCGACCTTAACCCTACGACAGGTCAAGCACCTCTCTACAAACCATGCCACATCCCTCTTCATACAGGGCCACCAATAGTCTCTCTTCAGGTCCAAATACATATTAGTGTCCCCGGGATGGATCGAAAACCTCGATCTGTGCGCCTCCTCTATCAAAATGGTGCGTGCCCCACCCTCAAATGGCACCCAAATCCGACCCTGGAAGGTTATAAGCCCTCGACTATCGGTAATGAACTCATATACTTGCCCGATCACCCGTTCTCTTTTGCGGTTCTCCGGTCTCATTGCCTCAAACTGGGCCTCCCGAATGGTGTCCAACACCGGAGTCATCACCGTCAACCTTATACAAACATCCCGTATCAGGGCACTCTCCGTCCTACGACTCAAGGAATCAACTACAACATCAGCCTTTCTCGGGTGGTACAGGATCTCGCACTCATAATCCTTTACCACATCCAACCATCTCCTCTGGCACATGTTCAGGTTGGGCTGATCCATCAGATACTTCAAACTCTTGTGGTCGGTGTATATGGTACTCCGAACCCCATACAAATAGTGACGCTAGATCTTGAGGGCAAACACCACATCCCCCCAACTCCAAATCGTGAGTAGGATACCTCGTCTCATGAGGCTTCAGCTGCCTCGATGCGTATGTTATCACGTGCCCTCTCTGCATCAGCACCGCACCCAATCCCGATATTGACGCGTCACAATATACCACAAAATCCTCCATCCCCTCCGAAAGAGCAAACGATGGGGCTTCGCATAATCTTTGGCGAAGTGTCTCGAATGAGGCATGCTGCTCCGGGCCCTAACTAAAAGCCACGCCATTCCGGGTCAACCTGGTGAGAGGAACAACAATCCTGGAGAAATCCTTGATAAATATCCGATAATAACCGGCCAACCCCAAAAAACTCCTGATCTCTAAAGGGGATCTCAACACCTCCCAACTCATCACAGCCTCAATCTTGGCCAATGTAACGCCCGTAGATCCGGGATAGTCAAATTAGAGGCAATAAGTGTCGAAAACGACTTTTCGACAAAATATTAATTAGAATAAATAATCTTAACCAAGTTGTATAATATGTATCAAGGGTTCCGTACATATAAAGAACGCCGAAATCCGAGTTATAACAAAGAAGTTATGGCCCGTCGAAGTTTTACGGCAAAACCGGCACAACACCGGGAGATGTAAATAGTGAATTTACGATGAATGAATTTTTAGCCTTTGTGATCTAAAACAAAGTTGTAGTATACAAAAGAACGCCCAAATCTGACTTCGTATGAGGAAGTTATGATTTTTCTAAGATTCGGCTTAGCAGTGTACAACCCGAAACTCGAATTTTAGTTCGAGCAGTTTTTGGCTAACGCAGCCTTAATGAGAGTTGAAGATCTCATTAATAGGAACTCAACGGTAAAAACATAGACGAAAACGGAGTCCGTATGAAGAAGTTATGAATTTTACGCAGACATTTAACAGTATAATCTCCTCCTACTGTTAAATTTAAGATCGGTCGAGAATTAGCCGACGAAGTCTAAATGAGAGTTGTAGATCTTATTTTTACCTACGCGTGGATATAAAGAACGTCAAAAACAAATTTCGTATGTGAAGTTATGAATTTTTGAAAATTGGCTGATTTCCACCCTATGTGTGATGCCACGTGTGAGCACCAGGTGAAAACTTGGAGCCTACGCAACACCACGACGTGGTGAGGGCCACCACGATGTGGTGATGCCCCTGGAGGTCTATAAATAGAGGCTCGAGGCTGCCTCTTTTTCTCACACCTTTCCCCACTTATTTCTCTCTCTATACTCTCTCTCTAAGCCCTAAAACCCCCCAAAAAGCCTAAGGAACCCCCTAGCACGAGGCGGAAGCCCCGGAGCGCCTGACGACTCCGAAAGGAATAGCCTTCGGCTCATAAACTCTGCTCCAGCAGAGCCCGATTTCCAAGGAAACCCGCTGTAAGTGAGCTATACCTACCCTATCTTTAGTATAGCTTATGTTTTAATATAGTAACATTATTAGGAACTTATAATGAGTATTTGGGCTATTATTATTAGTTATATAAGAGTGTTTCTTAGCGCTTATGTAATAGTAATAATATTTAGACTATTAATTAGTCACGTTTAACGTTAGACTAAACTCTAGTGGTAATGATACTAGGTTTTCTCCGAGGGAAATTGTTTTAACAGTAACGAAGTGTTGTCCGAGTACCGAGTCATCACCTTATCAGGTGAATGCATAGTTACTTTCATCTTACAAATAGATATGAAGTATTTTATATAAATTACGTGCTATGTGTGCATATTATCTGAATACTTGTTGTCTATGCTAGATGAACGATTTCATACATGTCTTAAATGATTTAAACGATATATGTATTTTATATGTACGCAAATTTTGGGGTAAAACATGGGTAGATGTAATAGATGGAATATAAGTTGGACGATGAGTTGAGAGGTGTTATAGACCACGAGGTGAGGGTGAGAGGTGAACGATGTGAGAAGCCTTTTCCCAAACGATGGCCCCGTCATTCAGCAGAGTATGGATGACAACCACAAACTATTCTAGACAGTCCAGTGGAACACTAGTAGGCTCGCAACCTGTCGGTGTTGTGAACGTTGTGTTCACCCGGTGTACTCTAAACCCTGGTTATCATGCAGACTTGATGCCTAAACCCTCGTGATCATGCATACTTGGTGCCAAAACCCTGGCGACTATGTAGACTTAGTGCATGTTGTATAAATTCTGGCGACTATGCAGACTTAGTGCCTAAACCCCAGTAACGATGGACTTCGTGCCAATTCCTTAGGATGATCCTTAGGAATGTATGAATGAGGAATGGTTGATTCTTAGGGTAGATCCTTAAGAGTAAAGAAGATAATGGGGATGGGTAATTGGGTTGATTGTTTGATTATTTGAACATAATAATTATATTATTGTGGGTTGAAAACCCTATGTACTCACCAGGTTTCCCAACCTGACCCACTCAGTTTATTTATATCACAGGTGTTGATATGAAGTCACATTACACTGAGAGATTAAAGAGATGTAGATCACTAGTGTAAATAAATGTAAGTTCCATTTATGCTTATGTTTTTGTATTGACGATGACATCCCAAACATTTTAAAATGAATCAAATACGTTTCTTCGAAAATATTTTGATAACGTATTTATCGTGTTTTTCTGGGAACAAGTTCCACAACATTTTTATGAAAATAAGTACTCTGATCTTTACAAAGCATAAAGAAAATCAGTCTTTTATGGCCGTGAAAAATGGGGATGTCACAGCCAGATCGACCAATATCCCATTCTAGTTGACGAGGTGTCCTAGGAACTGGACCTCCCGTAACCAGAAATCACACTTGGAGAATTTGGCGTAAAGCCTCTCCGATCTTAGAACTCCGAGGATCTCCCTCAAATGCTCCTCATGCTGCTCTTTGGATCTCGAATACACCAATATATCATCAATGAACATGATCACCGAATGATCCAACATCGGCCTGCACACCCTGTTCATGAGATCCATGAATGCTGCCGATGCATTGGTGAACCCGAAAGGCATCACCACGAACTCGTAATGCTCATAACGAGTCCTGAACGCTGTCTTCTGGATATCCTCATCACGCACTCTCATCTGATGATATCCAGACCTCAGATCAATCTTGGAGAACCAAGACGCTCCCTGCAACTGATCGAACAAATCTTCGATCCTCGGTAAGGGGTAATGGTTCTTGACCGTTAGCTTGTTCAACTCCCGGTAATCTATGCACATCCGGTGTGAACCGTCCTTTTTCTTCACAAAAAGGATCGATGCTCCCCACGACGAACTACTCGGCCGAATAAACCCCTTCCCCAGCAGCTCCTACAGCTGTGAGGATAACTCTTGCATCTCTGGTGGTGCAAGGCGATAGGGCGCCTTAGCGATAGGCATTGCCCCCAGAACCAAATTGATACGAAAACTCTACTTGCCTCTCGGGAGGCACTCCCGGCAACTCCTCGGGGAAAACGTCCAGGAACTCACGCACTATCGGAACCTCATCGATCGACCTTGGCCTCTCTACATCTACTCTCGTATCCACCACATAGGCCACAAACCCACTACAACCCTGCTGTAGGCTCTGCCTCGCTCTAGCGGTCGAACAAAATGCTAACCCGGAACGAGTACCCTCGCCATAAACCGTAAGAACTCCCCTACTAGGGTCTCGTATGGTCACCAGTTGTCGCTCGCAGTCGATAACCGCTCCAAACCTGCTCAACCAGTCCATGCCCACGATGACACAGACATCTCCCATCGCAATCGGGACCAAATCAATCGGAAACTCAACACCAAAGATCTCGAGTGTACCTCCTCGAATCACATCTGTAGCATACACCGCTCTCTCGTTAGCTATGGAAACTCGTAAAGGCCGACTCAACGCCTCCCGACAGATACTGATGTGCTGACTAAAGGCTAACGACACAAAAGACCGACTCGCACCCGAGTCAAATAACACCAAAGCAGGTACAGAACTCACAAGAAATGTACCTACACATATCATAATATAAGCAAAATACCTCAAACTCAAAATAATTAGATGAAAGAATACATACCAGTCACAACATCGGGCGCTGCGCGGACCTCCTCCGCTGTCAACTGGAAGGCTCTCCCGCGAGCCTTTGGCGCCTCGGCATTCACCGGCCGACTCTCGGTAGCTCGTACAGTAGCAGGGGCAGATCCCTGTGATGCTCCCTGTACTGACCCTCGCAACTGCGGACACTCGGCCTTCCGGTGTCCGGTCTGGTTGCAGTGAAAACAGACTGCAAACCCCTTGGGGGAATCCTTGGCCATGTGCCCCTCCTTGCCACACTTGTAGCAAGACCCTGCTCTGCAAATCCCCTCGTGACCCTTGTCACACTTGCCACAAATGCGGCCCTTCTGGTTCCCTGATCTCGAATAGGCGGGCTTGGCCCGCTTGGCTGCCGGCTGGGACTATGTCGGTCGCCGATCCCTCCCCTGAGACTCTGCCTCCTCCCTGGCCTGAGTCTCGAGCTCAATCTCCCTCTTCCGGGATTTGCCTGAAGCTCGACAAATGTCCAGTATGATGAGTTCTCCATGAACTCACGGATGTCTCTCCTCAAAATGCTCAAATACCGACTCATGCGTGTCTGCTCGGAAGACACGTGCTCAGGGCAGAAAATCGCCCTCTCATGGAGCATCCTAGTGATCACTGTAACAGACTCGGTACCTTGCTTGAGGGTCAAGAACTCGTGGGCCAAACATTACCTTTCCACCGGGGGGATGTACTCATCATGAAACATAGCGGTGAACCTCTCCCGGGTCACCGCGGCAAGCTCTGCAGAAGAATAGTGCGTTGTCACAAACTTCCACCAGTCCTTCGCTCCCAGACGAAGCTGGTTCAGCGCGAACCGAACTCTCAGATGCTTCAGACAAGAACACGTATAAAAGCATCCCTCGATGTCAGAAACCCATCTCATCGCAGTAATCGGATCCTGCGTTCCATCAAGCTTTGGTGGCTTCGTGTTGCTGAACTCCCGGAACAGCAACGAATCGCCACCCTAAGGTCTAGCAGCAGCAACAGCTGCAGCCTCAGTAACCGTTGCGTATTTCTCATCGAAAGTCTCAATCAGGGTGGTCTTAATAGACCCAAACATCTCTGGTATCTCTGCGCGGATCACCGCAGCCAACTCCTCGTGGATTATCTGGCGGAGCTCCTCATCACTCACTCCGTTGGTCTCAGGTTTGTGGCGTGTCCCAACCATGATGTCTCTGAAATACAACACAAAATATCAGAGACTCGCTCGAGTATGCACACATTCGATATCCCATTCCTACTCGATCCCTGGTACCCTAAGGATTCTTACTTGAGTTGCGCACTGATCCGGTGTCTTCAGTTGGGGATGAGCATCGGAAGCAGGTACCCGCTTTTGGAACCGGAACCGTCTCGGAACTGCCGGTTCTGGAACTGGAACTGCCTTAAGCGGTTCCGGTTCCGGTTCCTAAAGTTATGGAACAACCTTAAGCGGTTCCGGTTCCAATTCTCATTTTTTCGGAACCGCTGCCCGCTAGGTACCCGCCGAAACCGGTTTATATATATATTAGTATTTCATATAAATATGTGTGTGTTACTTAGACCGGTTTAGAATATATTGGTCTGATTCTATCCCTCTTTGATCCGAATTTATTCGATTTGGATCGAACTAAGTTGTGGTTTTATCGACAAAAACTAACAAAGTTAATGTAACCAGGTTACCCGCTCCCGGAACCGGCAGTTCCGAAAATTTAAGAACCTCCTATAGCGGTTTCAGTTCCGATTCTAACTTTCTAGGAACCGCTGGTTCCGGTTCCGGTTCTCGCCAAATGAGGCGGGTACCCGCCTATGCTCGTCCCTATCTTCAGTAGTATGGGCCCAATACTACCGTCCACACTACATCAGTATTTACCCCAAGTCCTCCTCTTAGGATCCCAAATCCCGAGTACTCTACTCTTATTATGCATAAGTTATTCCCTAGCAGACCTCTCATAAGTTCCTCGCTGCTACCTACTCACTCTCGAGCGTCTCCTAGCAGCAAAATCCCTAGGCTAAGGCATCACAAATCAGACCACTCTAGTCCTAATAAGAATACCTAGCCTACTCTAACATGCACAACATATCATATCATATCTCATAACACATAATATAAGGGTATTTTGGGAAATCACCGTTCGGGCACTGACTGATCGTACACACTACTCTGCTCTGCTCTTTTCAAAACCTTTTACTCCTTTAGAAAATTTTGTGGTTTTATTTTGAAAATCTCTCAAATCCTTAGTTTGAGTTCAGATACGCCTGAAGGTGCACTCGAATCCCTCAAACCAAGGCACTGATACCAACTTGTAACAATGTAAATTTCGAAACAATTTTTCATTTTAAAAAAAATGTAATTTCATTCATAAAGATTCTCAATTCTCAATGTATCACATAACAAATCCATAAAATCACATCCCAAGATCAAATGTATGAAACTCCAATAATGTGTACTGATCATGTCGGCGCCTTCCCACGATCCTCACTGGTACCTGAAAACACATAACACAAACATTGTAAGCACAAAGGCTTAGTGAGTTCCCCAAAATACCACATATAACACATATTAGCCACTCGAGGCTATAACTTTGTGAAGCCTCTGGTCCTAACTCTGTGAACCTTCTGGTTCTAACTCTGTGAACCTTGCGGTTCTAACTCTGTAAACTCTGGAATATACACGACATGAATCACATAGAAATAATGCAGTGTGTCACAATCACATAAATAGCATACAAGATACTCTGTCATATAACTCTAATTACCACTCTAGGTATAGTATAGTGAGAAGACTCACCTCGGGTAACTCGGTAAATCTCGAACTCGGTAAAAATCTGGTTTAGCCTCCGCCTAATCACACGGAATAAGTACTCTAATCAATACAACTCTCAAGGCTAGACTAAATCCCTCTCTTAGCACTCTCGGAAGGGTAAAATACCATTTTACCCCTCTCATGGCTCAAAGACCCAAACATTGACCAAAACCTAAAAGTCAACAAAAGTCAACTCTCCGTTATTAAATCTTCCTTATTTTTGCATTTTTGGCCTTGGACTCAGCGACTCGAAGGACTGACTCGCCGAGTAGAAGCGGGATGAGGCGCGGGGTTTAAGTTGCGGACTCGGCGAGTCGAGTCCCGGACTTGGCAAGTAGCCACTGTTTGGACAAAAACCCTAATCCAGGGGTTTTCACCCTATTTAAACGACCTTATGCAGCCTCCTTTTCCCTTTATGCTCCCAAACACTCCTCATAGCAAACCCTAGCCGTTTTTGTGAAGATCTAAGGCTTTTTGAGTGACTCTTGTGAGTTTTGGTCTCAAGGAAGAAGGAAGAGCATAGAAGGATCAAGAGGGGACTGAATGATTCGAGTTTGGTTCATCATTTGCAGTCTTTGGAAGGTATAAAGTCTGAACCTTGCTCATTCTTTTGTTAGATCCCTCTTTGGGGTGATTTAGGGCTTTTATAAGCCATTTTTGGTGGCCAACCATGTTTGCAAACATGGTTGGGGGTTTGGGCTTCTGTAGTATGTCATTTTATGAGCCACAAGTCAGATATAGGTTGCTTTTTGCACCAAGGAAGGCCCCATGCAACAAAACAACCATTCTAGAGCCTTTTAAGCTCTAATGTCCCATGCATGCACGTAAAGTTTGTAACTTGACGTGCTAGATCGAGTTTAGGGGCCTAGATCTATCATTTGGTTAAGTGTTGTACATCAGAAATCAAAGTTCTTAGTAAGGAATGTGTTAGACTCGGCGAGTCCATTCCTGGACTCGATGAGTCCAAGGGTTTTGGTCCCATATCAGTGAGGGTCGTAAGGACCAGTTGAGTGTGGAAGGGTTTTAGGGAGTCCCAGGGAGTGACCCAATGTTCTGGACTAAGCAAAGTGTTCCGGGAATTCATGGTACTCAGCGAGTGCATGAACGAACTCGGCGAGTCCAAGGCAATCTTCATGGAACTCGGCGAGTCGAGGACAGAACGTGTTCATAGGATGAAGAGTAACTTGACGAGTTGTTCATACAACTCGGCGAGTCAGGGCAGGACACGAGTATCAGTTGATGATGAACTCGACGAGTTGTTCATACAACTCGGCGAGTCGGATGAGGATTAAGTCAGTGTTCTTTTGGAAGGAAAACTCGTCGAGTCATCGCCTAACTCGACGAGTAGAGACAGTTATGAGGTCTAATGGAAGGATAGGGACTCGGCGAGTTGACGAGTCAACTCGGCGAGTCAGGTCAACTGGAAGTTGACTTTGACTTTGACTTGGTAAAGGGGTAAAATTGTCATTTTACCCTAAGGGTAGATGTTAGTTTCTGACTAAGTGTTTTGTGGGAATTTTAGCCGGAGGATATCCAAAGCAACAGTGGCAGCAGTCAGAGGATTCCCGCACAGTTCAGCAGCTACGAGGTGAGTTACCTTCCAGTAGGGGTGGGTCTAAGGCCACAATGCCGGCCCACCATTGAGGAGTATTTAGAAGATAATTGTATTTGTGATAATTTATCTTGGGCTGGTATGCGTTTGGTTATGTGTTATATTTGTATGATATGTTGCATGATGGGGATAGATTCCCTGATAGTGGTCCGTAGGACCAAGGGGTAGGTCAGTACTCGGATGTGTCTGAATGTGTGCTTATATCTGCTATTGTATGCTAGTGGTAGGGGGTGTAATAGTCCCCAGTTACCGGTTGAAAGATACCGATGACGATTACCGGTTGAAAGATACCGATGACGATTACCGGTTGAAAGATACCGATGACGATTACCGGTTGAAAGATACCGATGGTGTTGTATGGTATGTGGTATGATGGGGGAAATCACTAAGCTTTGTGCTTACGGTTTCAGTTTTTGGTTTCAGGTACCTCTTCGTCTAAGGGGAAAGAGCCGGCGGCGTAGCATGGCATCACACACATATGATTTTTCCGCATGGTGTTTTCTGGGATTGTACTCTGATATGACGTTTGTTCATGGTTGTGGGTTCGAATATGATACTTGGTTTTGAGATGTCATGTTTATACAATACTTTCCAATGAATGTTTGATGAATTAATTAATCAAAAAAATGAAATTTTTGGGCTTGAATTTGGGATGTTACTCAAGGCTAGAGTAAATCCCTCTCTTAACACTCTCAGAAGGGTAAAAGACCATTTTAACCCTCTCATGGCTCAAAGACCCAAACATTGACCAAACCCTAAAAGTCAACAAAAGTCAACTCTCCGGGTTACGCTGCGCGTACCAAACCTGTACGCTGGGCGTACCTGGCAACCTCACAGAATCGGGGAACGCAACCCCCTACGTTGCGCGTACTGGGATTACGCCCCCGCGTAAATCCCAGTTTCATGCTTCTTTGCTTTTGGGGTCTTAAACGGTTAAGACACCCGTCCAACTCCTAGATCTTACTACCCCTAAGCATCTTAATCCATAAAGTTGGTGACTTTAAGCCTTTGCATGGCTATGAGAGTCACCAACACCCAAATCATTCCACTTCCAACACTTTAAAGCCTATAAATCAAACATGACTTCATAACGACGACCAAGCTGAGATTTTTATGGATCAGCAGCACACATAACACTTAAATGGGACAAATCTAGGTCCATGGAGCCCCTTTTGCTCATAAAAGTCTCCACCTTTGGGACTTAAACCCTAGAAATGGACCATAAAACACCAAATCAAAATGAAGAGGAAAGTTCTGAGCTTTTTACCTCTAAGTGAAGTTCCTCCCTTTGAAGAACTCAGATCCAAGCTTGAACTCCAAACCTTAGCCTCCACAAGCACCTCCCTTCTTCCTCACTAACACACATAAAGGCACTTTTAGCTCAAAACACTCACACACAAGCTTTAGGATAAAGGAAATGCTCTCCTAGGGTTTCACTCTTTGAAATGGTGGTTGAGGACAAGGCCTTAGCATTCCTTTTATAGTGCACAAGCAACAAATTAGGGTTTGCATCTGGATCTGCTACGCCCAGCGTACCTAGGCGAGTCCGCATCCAACTTAAGCGCATGAGTACACGCAGCATACTATTCAGTACGCCCAACGTACTCATTTGCCTTAATATATCACTTAAGGGCTTAACTTGACAATCTTGGAAAAAGATAAGGGTTTAAGAGACGCACCTGAAATTCGAGATGTTACATCTTGACATATTTATTTTGTATAATAAAGGTTATGAAATCTTAGAACTTTTCTACAGACAAACAAGAACAATATATTAGAAGATTTAAACTTAAATTGTACTTTACATATATAATACACAATTTATTTTTTATTGTATTAGAAAACTAATATAATATGATGAGTAAAAGATGATGGATGTGATGCCTATTAACTATTAAATTATAAAATATACAATATTTTTGATAATCACTATCCATTAGGTTAGAGTTTGGATAAAAAAAATTCAAAGAGAAGTTCACAGATTATTTCATTATTTACCATTTGAGTCCAAGCCGAGTGAGATTTTATTTTTATTACGATTTAGCATATGATACTTAACGAGAGAACATATCTATTGTTTAGGTTGGAAAAAGTGGTGTCATGGTTGCTATTTATTTTGTCTGCCACATCAACACCATCTCACTGTCATATCACTTTTACAACATTTTATTATTTCTTATACCATATCCATAATGGTCACCATCACATGTCACATTTATTTCTTTAATTTTTTAAAAATACATAATTTAAATAAAAACTTAAATTTCATTAATTGAAATAAAAAATAAATAGTAAGAAATTAAAAACATAAAAACTTAAAAATACAAAAAATAAATAATTAAATCATTGGTGCCTGCTTCACAATTTCTCTGTATATATTTTCGTGATTTCAGACGTGAACTTTCAACTTCGTCATTGCTTAAAATATTGAACATTGTCTTCAACGTTTTAGCAATCACCACTTGCATCACAACTTTGAAATGCCGATGAAGACGAAGAGGATGAAAACATTTTAAGTGTATTTGAGCGAAAGTAAAAGTATTAGTGTAGTATTAAATGATAAAGTTAATTGGTATTTATATATAAAAAAGGAAACAAGCCGTTTGGAACGTTGGATGAGAGGGAGAAATGTAGATTAACAGACGATAGAGGAGAGATGATCGAATTTTTTTTGTCTTGGTACTCGCTACTCACTTGGGATGGTGTACGTCACTCATTTGGGGCAGTGTATGTCACAACCATCGTTGCAAACCTTAGTGCTTACTGCTTACCACACCCACTTCTACCAACCTCACCATCCGTTATTGAGGTATGTGTTAATTAGGACAACATTCAGACTCAAGTGATTGACATTTTAACTTGTCATGTTTTTCTTTCTTTCTTTCTTTTTTTTTTTTATTTTTATTTTTGCTTAACCATCATGCTTAAAGGTAAACCGAAAACATTTTGGTTCTTAAAATGGTCTTAACACTTATTTGTTAAATACTAAAATGGGTTATATAATTGTCTATCCACTTCTTTTATAAATAAAAAATAAAAAATAACAAATGACTGTATGCCTAAAACTGTAATGCATAAACCTTATAAACCATAAATCATATATACTTTTATTTTTAATCCAAAAGAGAGCGTAATTATATCTTTAGAATATAACATGTTTCCAGAAGGGAACTATTCTCTAAAAGGAAACTATTCGTCATTCATCGAAAGAAAACTATCCACTCTTCCGTCTGAAGATAATATGTTCTCATTCAAGCTGAAGAGAAAACAATTTCCAATTTGATTATGTTTCGCGATGACAATCAATAAATGTAACATCCATAAAACACAACCCAAAATTTTTTGTTTATATTGTTATAAAACCCATATCTAAACAGAGTGAAAAATAGAAAATCATGTATCATGTATCTCAATCATCATAATAAAATTCACTAGATAAAACATGTACTAAAATATAAGAGTGAAAATCCCAGGCTAATGACGGTGGTGTGTGCCATGCGATCATCCCGAGCTCTTCCCCTTGCAACCGGAAACACCTGAAACCAAAACTGAAATTGTAAGCGAAACTTAGTGAGTTTCCCCAAACTACCACATACCATACACAAACATAACATAGATAAATATAACTTTGGGACTACTCCCATTGCATCGGGACGAATCCCGACATCAAACTCCTGTCCGACATCGGGCTCACCCCGGCATCCGATCGCATTGGGCTCGCCCCGACATCGGGCTCACCCCGCCACATACATAACATATCATATATCATAAACACATAACATAAACACATAAATTGCATCGGGCTTGCCCCGACATCGGACCGAAGTCCGGAACATATCACATATTACACAGGACTAGCATAGCATACATCGGGCTTACCCCGACATCGGGCTTTCCCCGGAACACATAACACATAACACATAAACATGCATGAATCACAAAGACATCAAGCATACATAACTACTTCTCGGGATCGCCCCGACATCGGACCGAAGTCCGGAAACATGTAGACTGCATCGGGCTAACCTCGGCATCGGACCGAAGTCCGAAACTACTGTCATCTAAACAGGCCGCCATTGTGGCCGTAGACCCATTCCTACTAGAGGAAAACTCCCCTCTCAACTGACCGCAGAATAGCTCGTGCAAAGGTGACACCGTCGACTGCTTCACTACTCCGCGACTATAATGACCAAATAAATATTTAGTCAGAAACTGATGGCTCTTCTATGGGTAAAATGACTATTTTACCCTTTTGTTTTAATTTGGGCCATGACCTAGGCCCACTCCTCTCTCATCCTCACTAAGGCCCAATAAGTCCCCAAATGGCCCAATTTTCTATATTGGGACCAACTCTCTAAATGGGCTTTCCTCCCAAGCCCAAACCAATTATTGGGCCCTTTACTGACTTTTGAAGGCCCAATACGGCCTAACTTCTGCTATGGCCAAAGGTAGGCCCAAACCAAGGCCCAATAACTTAGAACCCACTGACTGGGCGTACGCTGAGCGTACCCATTTGTACGCTGTGCGTACTACTTGAATGGTTTGTACGCTGCGCGTACTGGCGTGTACGCCCAACGTACGCTCCTGTTAAGCCATATCTTCCAAAATGACTTAAATCCTTAAGACACTATGTCCATACTATAGATATGGGTCCAATACTTCGTCCTAGCCCATAAAGTTGGTCACTTGGTGGCTTGCAATCCATCAAATGAGCCCAACACTAAAAATGACAATGAACTTCCAAAGAAAAGGCTAGATCTCTTGCATGGCTTCATAAGAGTCTCAAAGCTTGTAACTTTACTTCCAAAGGGACTCATTGAGCTTCAAGAGTGGCAACCCTAAGCTCAAATTCGAAGTTGCATGATCAAGATCCAAAATTTGGACCTAAAAGGTCCAAATCTTCCAAACTATAGATCTAGACTTTGAGGAAGAAAGTTAAGAGCTTTATACCTTCTATAAATGCCAAAAGATGAGCTTAATCCATATCTTTGAGCTTAAGGCACTCAAAGGCTTCTCCTCCAACCTCTCATTTTCTTCTCCAAAGCTTCCTTCACCAAAATGAGCTCACAAAGGTCAAACACACACAACAATGGAGTATGGGGCACAATTAGGGTTTTCTGAGGGTGTGAGGACTGGTAAGAAGCCAAGGGTGTGGCTATAATGGGGTATTTATATGACTTAAACCCTAAAAATTAGGGTTTTCTATCTGCTCACGTATGCTGCGCGTACTCCTGGTACGCTGCGCGTACGTGTGCGCATCCCCCGAATCCGGTGCAGGCCACTACGCCCCGCGTACACCCAGGCTACGCCCAACGTACGTCTTATGGGCAGCCAAATCCTTGGACCAAATGCTTTAGTCCAATCCAAAATTCCTTTTTGTCTATACTTGGCCCAACCATAAATTAATGAGAATTAGTTAATCAATACCACGAAAGCTGATCGTTACAATAAAGCGCAAGACAAACAATTAATTTGTGTTAGGTGATACACTCAATTGTACATAGCTTAGCCTTCAAGTCATTATTATGTTAGGAAACTATTTTAGGAAACTATTGAATCTAATATTTGGTAATGCTACATATTCTTTATGTATAAATTAGTTGATTCGTTGTCCTGATTTGTAGCCAATACAACAAAGAACACATAGCAAAAAGAATCTAACTAATTAAACTTGATATGAATGAGATATGCTTATTCAAAGTTTAGTAAAAATTCTACTAAAGTATATTACCCAAGTTTGCCTGCTCTATCCTCGTGTTAAGGAAGGAGATAGTTTTCATGCATTACTACAATATCAACAATACATTTAAATAACTACAACTCATTTTGAAATCACCGTTGAAAATCTCCTCAATAGGTTTTCTAAGGACATTTTCTCGATCATGACTAATAACAATATGTCTAGGTTTTTGATTTACGATCATCTTAGATTTAACGAAGGAGATAATTGTTCCGGGAAATGACTTGTAGTGTTGCATGCATGCATAATTTATCAAAAGACTCATAATTTGTTCATGAATTATCACCCATGTTTTATAGTCAAGAGTGTTTGAGTAGTTGAATGGTTAATTACATGTTTTGACCAAGTTTATAGTGGAGATTGATTTCATCACGTTAATTTTCAAGATTTTTTATTTATTTTGGTTGAACTGATTTGAACCGTCAAAATTATAAACAAAATATTGGTCATTGCATTATCTTGTCCAATGATAAAACTTTTCAACTTTTTGTCAATTTTGTATAAAGTTCTTACAACTTTTAAGATTCTTGTTAAAATTTTCAAGAATTTTATGTTATTTTATCTCATTGTCTTGTCCAATCTATCATATTCAAGCTTTCATTTTATTGTTATTATTATTATTTTATAACTATATACAAATAGAGACATTGCATATACATAAAAAGCATCATTCAAGCTTTTGTGAGTTCATTATCATTTTCATCATTTATTTGAGAAAATATCTTCCATTCGATCACTATATCATAATTACGCTATGAAGATCAACATTTATGTCATGTATATTTCAACACATGTCAAAATCATATCGTTGAAATAAACCAATATAAAAATAAATTTGGTCAAGAGTTGAAACCCAATATCATGAAACCGAACCTTATAAACCCATTAGGACCGATAAGATTGTTAGATACCTCGTATGAAGATCATCTCTATAACAGTTTCCAAGTTACAAGGTTGTATGGACCATATTGAGAATAAGAATCCAAGTGGCGCTTGGAAAGAAGATATTGTGAGTATTTTGGTGTCCTAAGACCATCCGTAATATCGATGACGGACAACAAACCACGAGTGCCATCACTAACCACAAACCATTGTTGGTGTACCGGTCACGACAACGAACAAAGAACGAAGAATGAAGAGAGAAGAAGAAAAATTAAGAGAAGAAGAAGCCATGATTAGGCGTTGTCTCTCGTGTTCGACACAACGATCCACAATGAAAACGCCCAACAACAAATGGCCGAAATAATGATCATGGTCATGTAGACCACGAGCCGGTTGGTCTTGGGCATATCAGACGGCCTAATGTAACATAAATTCATTTTGCCGTTCAATTTCAATATTCACTTTATTGGAATGATTTGGGTTTGCAAAATACAAATTTGCAGGTACATTATCTTAGAGTTGGTGGGGCCAGTTCGAACATTACACCATTTTGTGAAAATTTCAAATTTGCCCTCCACTCTATATTAAATGTACACTTTGTATCCTTTGCATTCTAGATACATAATAAAAGATAAAATAGTAAAAGGACGAAAAATATTCATGACTGTACCTTTGTGGACGAATAATGAAATTTACTGGTTTTGAGCCTTTCCTCATAAACCCAAAATGTGTACCATCGTCTTCCGGTAACGACGCACACGTTTCGCCGGCGACTCTCCCTCGAGAAAAATGGACTCCTTTTATCCTCTCCTTGAGAGAACTCGGCTACCTCAACCCTCACTCCAAAAACTCGCGGTTATCTCCATATTCGAGAAGCTCCGATCACCCAGTACACTCACTGGACCCGAGTCCGACCCTGGAATACACGCCGTTACTCAATGCCTGAACTCAAATTCTCCGGCTGTTGTTGATCAATCAGTCCGAGAGCTATGTCTTCTTGTAAAGGACTCCAAATTGAAACTTTCTCGGGGGTTAATGGAACTCCAGTCAGCACTCGACGGCTCTGATTCGCGCTTTGTTAACGTGTTTGTCAAAGCTATAGGTTTTCTCGTACAGTTAGGGTTCAGAAATGATCATCTTTGCTTTCGATTCCAGTCTTCGGAAGCTCATCCTTTCGTTAAGGTGACTTTTGAATACATTATGATAAGCTGATTCTAAACACAATTGCTTATAAGTTGTAAACTCATTATGTGTCGATGTTGATGGTTGCTAGATTATTTCTTGCCGAATAGAGGTTCAATCTGAGCTAGTGCGACAGGTGCTTATGTTTATTAGTCAGAATAGGCATCTGGGAATGGAGGGAGTTTGTGAATTCTTAAAACCATTCTTAAACCTTCTGGTCATACAAATGTCATCTTCAGCAACAATGTCTTCATTAGCAAGGAACCTTTTATCCTCCATTGCATCACTATGCTGTTCATTTCCTCAAGATGCAATTCCTGTTTTCAAGCTGTTGATGGGATGCTGTAAATATGTGCAGTGCAACAACACAGAAGTGAGTGAACATGGAAGCTCTATAGAAAAATTCCTTTTTTTTCAGCCTATTTATACCAACATTGTTGCACATACTTACTTCTCCAATAATAATATTTTTTCTAGGATGTCACCAATGTTTCTTATCTCATGGAGGCTATTGTGGATGCTTTTGTTGGTGTTTTGAGCCACTTGGCTGCTAATGGTGTGGTATGTCAATGACGTTTGATTGGAATAAGTTACAGTGGCGTTATTACACAAGAGAGATTATTGAATATGAATGTCCATGGAAAAGCTATAGTTATTTTTTGTTTGACTTAATCTTTGATCACCAGCTGATTCATGATGCACAATTATGCGGAGCAGAACTTTTAGAGATGGTGTTTTCACTGTATACAGATATTCTCAAATATTCTGGTGGAGAAGAAGGCATCTTTGACATGTCAAGGAGGTTAATAGGTGTGCAGGCAGAGCTTGGTTTGAAATTCATACCTGAAGCATCATCTGTGATGTTATCATTGTTTGTTAACCTCATTCACTCAGAGATTGAACACATACAGCTATCAATATTAAAACTGGTTCTGGATCTTATAAAGTGGAAAAGCGGAAATGGTAAATCTGGTCAACTCTCTTTTTTTACTTTTAGTTTTCACCCACCCTTGCATCATATTGTAATTTCCATACCTCCTCCTTGTACACCTGCAGATACCATTAATGATACGCATGAAGAGATTTTATTTGTTTTTCCTGCCATCAACCTCATGTCATCTCCTTCCAGATATATTAAAGAAGCAGCATCTGAGTTGCTTATTATCTTAAAAGAGCTCTCTGTGAACTTCCTGGTTGCTCCCATAAATGAAGTGCTTATGGAAGAAGATAAATTTCCACGTATCAGCAGATTGGAAGACATCATATTTAGGGTATTCCGTCATTTGTGGTTTCAGGTGAAAATTATTCCCTCTTTCCAGTCATACTTTTTAGGGGTCATGTGGTCATTTTTCTTTCTTCAATCATGTCAACTTAATTTGCCATACTATCATGCGAGTATGTGACCATAGACTTGTATTTTTTCAGGATCAAACCTCTTCTTCTGGTTCCTTTTATCTAAATTTGGTATTAGATAGCGAAAAATTTGTTGAAGAAAAGCAGAATCTGTTTAAAAGTTGGAGTTGGACAGCTTCAATAACTGAGTATTGTCAAAATATGGTTGAAATACAAAAATCATCCCTTCCTAAGTCTCAGTCTCAGGAGATACTTCCACGTGGTAAGCAATTGTTGTTGTTGTTGTTGTTGTTGCTGTTGCTGTTGCTTCTACCAAGTAACAATTAGGTTTCATCAACTGTAGAAATTCCAGCTTTACTTGGTGCAATTGCCAGTGTTGTTATTGTGCATCCTACACTCGGGAACTCTGCAGTAGATCTGCTGGCAGTTACTGGCAATATGGATCCGAAACTTGGTGTTCCGTTATTTCTAGTAATTTTATTTTACCAAAATATATTTTCTGGTAAATCTGAAGAAATGGACCTCCATGACATTTTGGTAAGCCACTAATTTTTACCCTTTTTTTACTTTACCTCAAAGCCAAAGGTTGCTTTTATAAATGCCAAATTTCTGCAGCTAAAAATTTTAAGAATGCTCCCTTCGCTTGTGTCACATCCTGCTATGATACCACTTGTAGTCCAGTCAATCTTACCAATGCTTCAGAAGGATGCAAATCCGTATGTTGTCTTTACTATAATCTATTCTCATGACATCATTTATGATTGTTTCCTGTTTTAATAAGTGTTTACTGTGTTCTAGAGTGCTATACGCTACTGCTTTGCGTCTACTTTGTAAGACTTGGGAGATCAATGATCGTATTTTTGGAAGTTTACAGGTAAGAATTTTCTTGTAACTTTTACTTATTTATGATGTGGGTTTTACTTATTTATGTCTTCTTGTAAGGGTTTATTACTTCCAGAAGCATTCACACAGTTCAAACACGAGAGAAGTATTTGTATAAGCATGGCTGTTACTGTTCGGGATGTTTGCAAAAAGAATCCTGACAGGGGTGTAGACATTATCTTGTCTGTTGAGGTAGGGATTGTTTGTAACTAATTTCTCCTGATTTTTTTTTTCCAAAAAGAATATCTTATCATTTAATAACCTTCAGGCATGCATTGAGAGCACAGATGCTATGATTCAAGCTCTTGGTATCCAGAGCCTTGCCCTTCTTTGTGAAGCTGATGTGATTGGTAAGACCTACTTGATTCATTAATCAAATCGCATGTGTTATTGATTTGTAGATATATGATTATTATTACTCAATTGATTTGTTGAAAATTATGTTGAAACGTTGTCCAGATTTTTATACTGCTTGGGGTGTTATAAAAAAGTATGTCGTGAGCTACTTGAATGACCCGGTTGTTGCAAATAGGTAAGTCCAATTAACTTTGTTTGTATACGCGTGTTCTAGAAACTTTTTTTTTTTTTTTTTTTTTTCCAATTATTGGCTTTGTAATAACATCTTCAAAAGTGCTAGAAAATTTTATTTTTGGGTATGGAAAAGTTGATTAGTCATAGTTGTTCCTCTCATAAACATGTATTACAAAATATGTTAAAAAACATGCATTCCTGTTATAAGGGACATTACCAAATTGCTCTTTTTTGGTTGATTATGGCATGAGCTGAGGCAACTATAACGATTCATAAAGTTATCTGTTTTTTTTTTTCACCTGTCACAGAAATTTATAGTACAACTACCCTTGTAATATTATAGGCAAATATAGAAAAGCACTTGTACTATCATCACTTTGTAGATTTACCACTTAAACTGTTTTCTGTGGTGATTTAACAAACCACTATACTTTTTTGTCCATTTAAAAAATCATTTTTTTGGTTACCTGTTATAGAATAATAGTTCAGTGGCTAAATCAATAAAATGGTAAAATTACATTGTGCTTTTCTGTCAAAACCAGGAAACTGGAAAAAAACTTGTTTTAAACAGCCAAAAAGAGTATAATGATTTAATCACTACAGAAAAATAGTTAAGTGGCTAGATTGATAAAAGGGTGAACATATTTATTTTGCTCTAATAAAAACTTCTCTAATCTTTGTCAATATTAATCTTGGGCAGCATATGCCTGCTTTTAAGATGGGGTGCAATGGATGCAGAAGCATATCCAGAAAATGCAACAAGTGTTTTGCAGATTTTATGGGAAATAGCCACATCAAGAAATCCTTCTCATGGGTCTCTATGGGCCAATGCCAGAGAATCTGCTTTTGAGGCATTAACTCAGTATGAGGTTATAATTTTTATTCAATCTTATTAATTTAATATTCTAGATTCTTCTTTTTCTCTGAACCATGTCATGTGGGATCTTTTTTTAGGTACATCATCTCCAACAATTCATTCCAGATTTCAGGGAAAAGAACATACAAGTGCTTGTTTCTGAGATTGACCCCAAAGTTCTTGGAGCCATGGAGAGATTTGAAGCGAAGATCATAACACACCAACACATGTTAAGAAACGTTTTCATTTTAGCTTCTCTTTTTTAAATTTGAGTGTTTGTGACTGACTATATGTCATGTTTATGATTTATTTTCAGCACAAGGCGAAGAGTAGTGAAGGAGAAAAGATTACCTGCCAACAAGATTGAGAAATTACTAGATGTCTTTCCTCGGGTTATTGGCATTTCAGGTACAATCAAGCAAAATGACTGTTCCAAGTAAAGAGTAATTACATTTTTGGTCCCTCGGTATAGCTGATTTTTTCAGTTTTAGTCCTAAAAAGTTTTCTTTTGCAATTTTGGTCCTTATTTGTTTTTGGTCCTGTTCCAAGTAAAATGACTGTAGTTTTGGAACCAAGATTGCACAAAGTCGGGAACCAAAAAAGTAATGTTACTTGAAACAGGGACTAAAGATGTTACAAGAATCTCAAGACTCAAATAAGGACTAAATTAGGACCATAATTGAAAAAGTTAGCTATACCAAAAATGTAGTTTACTATTGATGTAAATATTTGGTCTATATTCCTTACACTGTCCAAGTTTCATGTGTTCATGCATCTTGGAGAGTCCATAAGACAAGATTCACTATTAATATGTTGTTTACTTGTGAAATATCCGAAAGAATATAAATGATAGAGTTAATTACACAATTGGTCCTTGTGCTTTCTAATTTTTACCATGTTCAGCCCAAAGTTGAAACCTATTACAGTTTGGTTCTTCCTTCAAGGTTTCTTTTTGATTTTGGTCCCTAAAACGTCCTTGAAATAAGGAACAAAATTTATATGAAAATGAAACCTCAAAATAAGGACTAAATTGATATGAAACCTTGGACTAAAAATCAATATGAAACCTTGAAAATAGGACCAAAATCAGAAAATCTCTACCAGGGACCAAAATTGATACGAAACCTTGAAATAAGGACATACACTAAAAATTGGTACAATTTTGCTTAGAAAGCATAGGGACCATATCTGTAATTTTGTCCAGTATTTATTTACATTTTTTTTTGTTAGTATGTGCTAAATAAAAGACATACTGTTTAGGTGTGTATGCATGCAGCTTTTATGCTCGAACTTATTATCATTCCATTTTCAGGAACTAATAATAAAGCACGAGAACTGCCAGGTGCAGCCCTCTTTCATCTTTCCTTCGGCACAAAAGACGAAAATACCCAAAGAGGGTCAAAGGTAAAACATGTAGTATGGTCAACCGTTAGAGCTTTACAAAGCTGTTATATACTATAAGATATAACATATCCAATATTTAATTTTCAGGTTATGCACGATTTACATTCCAGATATGAGAATGCATTAATGGAGATAGCTGCATCACTACAGCTCTCAAGGAATATTATTGTTGCACTTGTTTCACTTCAATCCTGGAAACCCTTCTTGCAACATTGGATGCGGGCTTGTGTAATGTTACTGGATGTTAAGAAGCCCTCCAATGTGTTGGATACAGCTTCAAAAGCAGCTGATGATATTCTGAAGGTTTGGTGTCTCTTCTATGTTTGTGTTTCATTTGATTTTGCCCTAATTTTAAATGGTATTAATAATTCCAGTTGTGACAATTCTTTATGCAGTGTATGAGACAAATGGCTGAGAAATCTATCCCTAGGTCTGCTGAGAATATTGGGCTAGCTATGGGTGCACTTTGTTTGGTAAATATTATCATCCTTTGCTCAAAAATGGAGATGCCGCTTTTGTCTTTTTTTCTTTTTCAAACTTTCAGCCCGTTTAATTAAACGGGTCAACCCAATCGACCCGTTTAGTTAAATAGGTTGGGTTAGGGTTACTGCTAGTCATATTCAGTATTATGACTTTCCAGATCCTTCCCCCTTCTGCTCATGCTACAAAAGCAAGTGCCTCAAAATTTCTGCTGAGTTGGTTATTTCAACATGAACATGAATATCGCCAATGGTCAGCTGCTATTTCTCTTGGAGTCATTTCAAGTTGCTTGCATGTCACTGATCACAAACAAAAATTCCAAAACATCAATGCACTTGTTGAGGTACAAATACTCACATCCATTTATATTTATAAGAAATTGTATAAAATAATTTTGAAGGATAAAATGTTATTGACTACATTTCTGACCCATTTTTTAAAAGGCTGCAAGTACGAGCAAAAGCACTCTTGTAAGAGGGGCTTGTGGGGCTGCTTTAGGTTATTCATGTCAAGATCTTCTTACACGTATTCAAGTAGAATCCGACTCCCATTTGGATAAGGAGTTGCAAGAATCCGATTTACTTGGAAAAATAGTTAGAACTTTATGTGGATTGATAAATCAATATGCTCAATCTTCAAGTAGAGATCTCCAAACCCTATCTGAATACTTCCCATCAAATACCATAGATCCAGATATTGCTCAAACCTTTTCTGAAAAAACTTCTGATTACTTAGAGGAAGATATATGGGGTGTTTCAGGACTTGTGATTGGTTTAGGAGGTTCTATTCCTGCAATATACAGATCCGGGCGTATTGATGTGGTTAAAAAGATAAAAGATTTAATTATATCATGGATTCCTCTTCACAACATGAGTATGAGTGAGAATTTGGAACTAGTTTTATCCATGGGGGCTTGTCTTGCACTTCCATTTGTAGTATCTTTTTCACAGAAAGTAGAACTGATTGAGGGTGCTGAAATTGAATATTTTGCGAGTGGGTATAGAGATCTTATCAATGAACTGCTTTCTACAAAAAATTCCGAGGCTTTTCGCCAGAGTTTGTTGATGGCAGCGTGTGTTGGAGCAGGAAATTTTGTTGGCTGTGTTTTGAATGAAGGGATTCATTCGTTGGATGCTAAATGTGTTAAGGATTTACTAGATATGTTTAAAAAAATCTACTCTAATCGCCAACCTCCTCTTATGCATTTGGGTGCAATGCTTGGGGTTGTGAATGCGTTAGGAGCAGGGGCTGGGACACTTTTCCTAAACTGCCCCTTACCGTTTTCGCCATCTGTTTCTGAACACAAGGTAATTAATTCAGTACTTACATTGGTTAGTGTATGAGTTGATTTTTCTAGTTTCGTTTGGCTTCTTTTGTTACATAGGATGACTGGAGAAGATTTCTAGGGCTATTTTTTTAGAGATGATGAGAAGGGCATTTTCGTCTTTTGCACAGACAAGAGATCTAGAGTGAGTCCTTGTCACACCTTTTTAGGCGGGATAAAAAAAATTGCAATTTTTGTCTGATTGACATCGGTCCGAGTCAAATGCATGCCAAACACAGTACAATGCCATCTTGTCATGTAATGTTTGTTACGCAGGATAGGACACGATAGGATGAACACTGTGTTTGGCATGTGTTAGACTGAGACTCCGACTGATGTAAATCAGACAAAAATTGCAAGAAAATTTTATCCCAGCTAAAAGGTGGGACAAGGACTCGCTCTAGATCTCTTGTCTGTGCAAAAGACGAAATGCCCTTCTCATCAACTCTAAAAAAATAGCCTTAGAAGGTTTTTCCAGTAGCGTGTGACAAATGCCAGCCTTATAGTTATAATTGAATTATATTTTTTTTTAACTTGTTTCCCAATGAATCGCAACAGGAATCTTGTTATATGAGTGGTCCTCTGTTGTCAAACACTGTTATGGAGCTCCATTTGACATCATTAATACAAGATATATTTCTTGTTGGTCAAAATTCCGATGACCAACAACTGCAGCAGTATGCAGCTTGGTCAGTTTCATTTGTTAGACATTACATATGGTCCAGTGATCTTCACAATGCAAAACCTAATTCTGCTTCTGCATCCGCATCCCAAAGCTTCCCAGATGATAGCATAGTCTTGAAACTCAGCCTGTGGCTGATGAATCTAAACTACTCTCAGGTGCATAACCATAACCTACTTTTATATTAATTATCATGACTGCTATTAATGAATACTGATGTTAGTGAATTAATTACCTTTATCAACATTATTCTCACTGTCTACCTATTTAAGAATCATGTTAAGTGCAAGAACTAGCAACATACTTTTGTTGATTTGTTTATTATAGTATATATTACTTTCATTCTACTTAAAAAAGCTACCCGATTATAGCAATGTCATCTAAATACAAATTAATGTTCATTTTTCACTACTATAATAGGGTAGATTTTTCAAAGTATAATGGAATAATTAGAAAAATAAAATAAAAGACTGCAATACTATAACTGGTGTATTCTTTCAAAGTACAATATCTTAATAAGAAAAATTACTGTAAGTATGATGCTGTAACGAAAAGAAATTAAAGTAGGATGCTATAATATACAAATAAATAAAGGTACATTGCTATTTCTTGCATTTAGCCCTAAAAGGATCTGCTAGTTACTTGGCATATAATATACCTATGCTGATAACATTAGTTTCAACAGTTAACTAACGCCTTCTGATTGACTGATTGACATTTTACTTTTCCTTTCATTAATTATCCATTATCATGTTACCTTGCTCATTGTCCTTTTTTAAGGATTGGGTTAAACACAAGAAATAGCAATGTACTTTCATTTTTTTTTTTCCTAATACAACATTTTTCTTTAAAAAATATACCCAATTATAACAATCCCATTCAAATACAAAGTAAATTTCAGTTTTTACTACTATAATTGGTAGATATTTCAAAGTATAGTGTCTAGATAAGAAAAAAATTACAGGGCTATTGTTGGGTATATTTTTCAAAGTATAATGCCTTAATAAGTAAAAGATTGAAAATAGTAGAAAGATCTACCAAAGTAAATAAAAAATATTTTTTACTCCTATAATTGTGTAGCTTTTCAAAGTATAAAGTCTTACTATGAAAAAACTTAGGTAGAATGCTATATGATTGCATATATTTTTCAAAAGTATAATCCCTTAATAAGAAAGAAAAAAGATTGAAAATTGTCAAATACTATTACTATGCTGTTTGTAACAGACAGAAATTAAAGTAGGATATGCTACAACACACACACACACACACAAATAAACGAAAGTACATTGCTATTTGTTGCATTAACCATGTAAAAACAGATAAATTAACACCTTCTAATCAACATTTCACTTTTTTGTTTGCATCATATCATCACATCAGACCACCACAAGTCTACCTCTTAACACAATTGCAACTGTTTTGCGATGTCTCACACACGCACCAAGACTACCACAGCTCGATTGGGGCCCACTCATCAGAAGATGCATGAGATACGAATCAGATTCTGTTGACTATAAAGAAAAACTAAGGGAAGAATGTTTAGTATTCTCTTTGTTTCATGGAAGCAACTTCAATGCTTTACTCACCTTCCTTGATGAACTGTGTGACTTTTCAAGGTTCAAAATGCTTGAAATGAACCTTCAGATGTGTATCCTTTCTCACCTCCCACATACACTAAAAATATTCTCAGGATCTCGGCTTGAAAAGCTACTCAATGATCTCACCAACTTCATACAATCACCATTTTCCTCTGATCAAAGTTATAATAGTAATAATAATCCAGAACAGAAAAGCCTGTTGAGAAAATCCTTCTGGAAGGGAATTCGTGTGTGTTTTGAAGAAGCTTCTCTTGATTCTGAAAAACTCATGGTTGAGTTTGAGGATTGCATGGAGGTCTTGTTTTCTTTGTTGCCACAAAGCTCGGTGTTGACTTATGAATGGGAGGAGTGGTCTGAGGCAGTAAAATGTTTGGGGAAGGCTCGTGGGGAGTGGTTGTCACATTGTTTGGAGGTAATAATTAATACTAGTAATTATTATTTGAGAAAGTAAAAGGAAAAATAAAAGGTTAATATCATAAAACCTCAACTTTATTTGTTTCTTAAAAAGACCTTGCATTTTTCCATTTATTCCGATTTGGCCTTTTTTAGCAGGTTTACGAGCTAGGTAATCTTTCGGTTTTCATCACGTTTTCCCCAAAAAACTCTCCAATTTTTTATCCGAAAATTTGTCAAATGTGAGGGTTTTTCCGGAAAAAAATGTCTAAAATCGGAAGAACACTGTAGGCCTGCTAAAAGGGCCAAATCAGAATAATTGGAAAAAATGCAAGGTCTTTTTTAAGAAACAAAAAAAATTGAGGTTTAATCTAGAAAAAAAAAAAAACAAAACCAAAATATAGGGTCTTTTATGATATTAACCCAAAAATAAACGAGGGTAAGTTTTATACAAAGTTAGGACGTAATAGGGAAAGCTTCATTTCCATGACTTTCTATATTAAGTCAAAAAGAAACACCCATATTATATACTATAAGTTTTACCAGATTAAGGGGGTGTCTGCGATTTGCTTATATAGAGACTAGAGTGCTTATTCCCAAACACCCCCCTAAGTTTAACCATGTACAACAGATTCCTGCAGAGATGAGTTTGAGTTTGAGTTTGAGTCAAAAAGAAAACATTGGATTTCTTGAAGCAAAGAAAAAGATGATAGCTAAAGCAAGGCTAGTGAAGATTGGTTGTATTCCATTGATTGAACTTTCAAAACTCAAACCTTATATATTCAACACCAGATCTGATGGTTAGTTTCTCAATATTTAAAATTTACAATGTGTGTTGACAAAAATAAGATTTGTATAAATTTGGTCAGGGATATGGGATGTTCTAATGGAAGTTGTAATGGCTTTGCAACATGCTGAAGGAAGTGTGAAACGACAGTGGCTTGTTGATGCAGCAGAAATTAGCTGTGTCACAGATTACCCTATAACTGTAACTTACAAATTCCCTACTTCGATTACACAAAAAAAAAAAAAAAAAAAAAAAATTACATATTGAAAAGTTGGGTATTTGATATGCAGGGTATGCAGTTTATGGGTTTGCTGTGTGGTAGTGTGTCCAAGTATATGCCTCTTCTTATAGTGAACCCTCACACTGTATTGAGTGACCTACCCTTAACCCTCACTTCTCTACTCTTACATGATGACGATGATGGTGGTAACTGGGGGGTAGTGGCTGAACCCCTGGTTTTGCTGATGTGGACTTTGACCAACCGTATTTATGATTCTTGGGTTACAAATGCAAATGCTAATACTAATGATGTGTTTCTGTTGAAACTGACGCATCATACTTGTGTTGCTTTGAAACACCATCTGCCTCCGGATAAACAGCTTTTGCTTGCTAACATGACTGTTCCCTAATTTGCCCCTGTTTCTGTTTCTCTCTGTTAATTTTACGATAGGGTAAATGTAAAATCTACTTCAATCTGATGTGCTGCATTGAATATATAGATAGTGGAGTCTGACAAATTACTAAAATCAAGTCTATATTTTAATGATTAACCCATTGCCTTTGGATAAAAGAATTGATAGAATATTTATCTTATTACCTTCTCCATCTTTTTCTTTATTGCTTGTGTGTGTGTGTGTGTGTGTATATATATATATATATATATATATATATATATATATATATATATATATATATATATATAATATTCTTTTCCAATACCTCTATTTATTCTTCCTTGTCTCATATGATGCTCATTTACGGAAGCATTTTGTTCACCCTGGCCTTAACTCTCTACATTGTAATTTATGAGGCCCCTTATCTAATTCATTTGGGATTTGGGTTTGGTTGATGCGTCATTATAAGACAGTCATTTTCATATTTATATTCTCATTTTCTTAAAACTAGACTGAACATATGATCTCGCTCATTTTCTAAAAACAAACATATCACCAATTTTTTGAAAAATAACAGTTATGAAAAATATCATCAAGTGTGGTTAGTTCCCCAGCACTGCACACTCTTTTTCCATGCTTGACATTATTATACTGTATATTTTGAGGGGAGTGAGAGGTGACTATTTCCTATCAGTGGCAGGGAAAAAGTGAGAGGATACATCCATTAGCCTTAGCAGACTATAGAGATGTTAATGACAGCATATCAAAGTTATGTCCGAATTATTTATTAAAATGAATCTTAATTATAATCCTTGGTACCAACTGGACAAGTTTTTCCCAAACCAGCAGAGAGAGAGAGAGAGAGAGAGAGCAGTTAAGAATTCCCTTTACAAACTAAACTTAACTGCGAGCACGAGACAGACGAGTGGAGAGAGGAGACGCTACAAAATTGAGCAATTAATTGCTAAGTCTAAAACTTAACACTAAAAAAGTACTACTTTGGTATACCATTTACCTGACTGACTGACTGTACACCTAACCCAACCAAACCAGACTAGGGTTTACTTTACTGAAATTAGACTGATTGATTACTTTCTTCTTGTTGTTGTTGTTCTGGTTCCTTGACAATTTCCCTTTTATCCAATTCTCCATCTCCAGATGATGATGACAACAAAGGTTTTTGGGGATAATCAGTTTTTGGAATTTCAAGCACCACAGATGTTGGTTGGTTAGAAGAAGAATCTGAGTTGTGGTGTTTACAAGTGGTGGAATTGGAATTGGAATTTATTAGCCATGTGAAGTGTAGGTTGTGAGCTTTCCATTTTTTACCATTTAAAAACGCCTTTTCGGCTGCATGTCGGCTTGTGAAATATATTGTGGCACAAGTTTTGATTATGTCATCATCTAAATCTAACTGCACCTTTGAAAAATCACCGTATGCTGAAAAATGTTCCTTCAAAACAGAAACCTGTATGCACACCCCAAATACTATGATTAAAAAAAGAAAATCACATCACATCACATGTTTCTACTAAAAAGTTTGTTGATTCATATAAGTCATTTACTTGAACATGAAAGATGGAGTAACTTTTATCAAGGTCTAAATAGCTTTATTCATAATAAATAATTGAATCTATGATTAGCTTTGGACGTGCTTTCAGTTGGGATTTTAAGAAGGTGTTTGATAAGGTTCAATTGGAACTTAATCAGTTTGGATTGTTGATCTACAATCCCAAATCAAACTAAGATCAATGTTGCTGAAGCCAAGATGAAGGTTAGGTTTTGAATCATAGATACTCAGTTTGTGATTGTTGTTTTATTTTATCGTGGCTTGAAAGGAGGAATTTGGTGAACAGTTACAGTGGTGGTTACATTAAAAAACGGTTATGGTGAGGTTTGTAAGGGAGAGGGTTATTAAGGCTTTTAATAAAGAAAATGGAAAAGAAAAAAGAAAGGGTAAAATTGTAATTTTAGATCAAATTTGTAACAAAACAAAATTGAAACCACAGGGACTATCCATGACGTTTTTTAAACTTAGGGACTATCTCCCAGATTTCGGGAAACCACAGGGACCATTTATGAGGTTTTGTCTTATAAAATATGAGGTAACTTTGTATATTACCATGGATTCTTCAAGTATTTGCAAAAATGCTTCTAAAGAGGTCATGTATATATAAGCTTTAAAAGAAAAGAAATACTGTATGACCTTAAAGCATTTTTCAAAGTAAAGGAATTGGGAATAGAATAGAAGCGCTTACATGAGCAAGGCCATCTGGCAGAGGTGGAATGATCTTAAATGCGGTTGGACGATTGTCCAGCTTAAACCGATGATTTCTCACAGTCACAGCAACAGATGATTGTAATTTCAAGTTCAACTTTGGAGATTCTTTCAATGCTGATAATCCAAGAGGGGTTGTTTTGTAATTTTGTGGCTGAGTGGGACCCACAGATTTGCTGCTATTAGTATTAGCTGCCACGTCATCAGGAGGTGATGGTAGAATGGTATCACGATCACTGCTTGCAGCCTTTGTAGACTCAGCTAAACCTCCCGATTTTTGTTTTTTAGCAGCCTGTTCAGGTGCCACTTCACCTTTTAGAAATGTAGTCTGCAGAAAAAGACGAATATACGCTCGTAAATATCAGATCATAATATGGTTTAAGAAATCCACAAGATGGAAATTCTTATATATATAAAATCATTTTATTAAGACCTTCTCCAACCCTAAAAAAAAATTTTGTTACAATTACTAAATAAATTATATTATCAAACAAATATAACCAAAAATTAATAACTTGTATGCAATCAATTCGAATTAATTGTTACATCATAAAAAAACGTTTTAATCAAATAAAATAATTACGTTTATAACACAGTTAAATAAATACTACACCGTTCATTTATAGAAATATTATACACCTATTTGAAGAAATATTACACATAATTAAAAAATAAATAAATAAATAAAGCAGAGAGACCAAAACGAGAGGAAATGAGCACATACTTGTTTCGCAAGTTTATCAAGCTTGCGCCTGAAGTCATTCCTTTTCTGATCAAGCATTTCTTGTTTTTTCCTTAATTCCTCCTTCAAAACCTCTAAATTCTCCAGCTTCTTTTGCAAAGGTGGAGAAGGTTCTTTAGTGCCATTAGCAACCACAGCCACAGGCTTTGGAGGATGATCAGAATCAGACACAGAGACAGGGACAGGGGCATTTACGTCATTATGCAGGGAATCATCTTTTCTTTTGAATGGTATGTTGTCACGATTAGCCCACCATAGCTTAATAAAGCGATTTCCCATTACAGCATCAGGAGACATTAAAGCAGCTTCTGCTTCTTCTCTTTTGGAAAACTGAACAAAAGCTCGTTCGCTATTTAACGGAACATAAATATCAATAACTTCCCCAAATCTTTTAAAATGGGAAATTAGGGTTTCCCTTTTGTTACTTTGATGTGGAATGCCACTCAAAAATAATGTCCGTTGTGCCTTTTGTGAAGGCTTACGCCCATTTCCACTCTCGTTTTTTTGCATATTCTCTTCCGTTTTGATTCTACTTGTACCCTGTGCATAAGATCTTGTACCCGTGCTTACAAAGAGTTCATGATCAGGGTTATCAGATGGACTAGCATCCAACAACAAAGAATCATTTGGTTGAGGTCCAGCTGGCATATGAGAAGCATTACCCCATAGAGGCTGATCAGGATCATAAAAGTCAGCAGCAGCAGCAGCACCAGAAAAGTCAACAACATGTTTGATATTTTTACCATGTGAACTTTTGCTGTTTGTTGTGGTGATAGTTGGAGGTGAAGGTCCTATGCCAGCTGGCGCTATAGATAGATTTGCACTAGGAAGTGATACAGAGAGATTGAACTGTGAGAGGCTCTGTATGAAGAAAAATAATCCAACTCATTATTAAATGTTTCTAACATACATCAACAACCCATGTAAAGTAAACTGGATTTCCAAAAGGTAAAACAATACCTGAACATCTTCTACAACAATACGATTCATGCCATGTTCCATTGGACACATGTCACCTCGTAGACAAAAACCTTGTTCCTCAAAGTCCCTACATCGTTGTCTTGTAAGTCCCATGTTTAAAGAAGGTGGTCTGAATGTTGCTTGTAATCCAACAGGATGATGGATCATATTCATATTCATATCCAATCCAAATGGACCCCATGAATTTGAACCCCTCCCTGCAAAAAGACCATGAGGGTCTACAGAAAATGGTTGACTTTGACTCCAAACACTACCATGGTCAACACAAAATTGTTGGTTTACCCTAAGTTTCTGGTTCAAATCTGAAGGTCCTCGCGAAAAATGAGAAAAGCCTTTATCTTTCTCCAAAGGGTTATAACTGTACTTTTTCCATGTTTCATTGGAGTGAGAACCATTTTGAGAATGTTTACTTCCTCTTTTGTATGGCTTTGTAAATACATCATCATCATCATCATCATCATCATCATCTAATGAATGTAACCTTGTATCATCTCTTCTACGATGCTTATGGTTTCGATCATCATCATCATCACTGATTTCTTTATCTTGAGCTGAAACCCTAAGCTCCATTGATTGATTCTGAATAAAGACAACCGATAAGACTTTTACACACCTTACAAGTTCCAGAGGTTTGTACAAGATAAATAAGGCCACTGGATCAACCTGAAATACTGCAGAAAGATATAAAGGTTGAGGAAAGCAAAAATATCGTCGATAAAAGAGATCCGAACTTGATTCTTCTTTGAAATGTTTTAAATCATTAAAGCGAGTAATGCAAATTTCTAAGTTTAGAAGAAACACAAAATCAAAAAGGAAAAGAGTACATAAAGTCAAGAGAGAAGAATAGATTGTATATCTATTGCATTGAGAAGCCCAAAATAGAGTCATTATCACACAAATATGGTAGCAAATCTTGATATAGTACATAATCTTCCCAGTCTCAAAAAACTGTGCCATAGACCATATGATCAAATTTACTGACCCTGATTCATCAACAATTCAATATTGTTCGCTTCAAGAATCGGATTGTAAATATCTTCATATAATTTACACGTGAATAAACCTATTACAATACTATAGTGAACATCAAGTAACCTATCAGAACTACTTCGGGAAAGTATGTGAATCATTGTAGATACTCTTAGCATCTTCACAAGGAACTTTAGAGACAACTTCAAGAATCGGATTGTAAATATCTTCATATAATTTACACGTGAATAAACCTATTACAATACTATAGTGAACATCAAGTAACCTATCAGAACTACTTCGGGAAAGTATGTGAATCATTGTAGATACTCTTAGCATCTTCACAAGGAACTTTAGAGACAACTTCAACTTTACAGCTTGACTTGAAAATTTCTATCATATTACTTGTCCTTAAAAGGGTTTCTTATCCTCCAATCAATGTTCAGATGCAAAAGGCTGATCATTAACCTCAAACAAAAGTTCACAAAAGGGATCTTAATTATTTTTCAAAAACTAAACGTAAAATGGAGTCTACTAATCGATTGTCATAGAACTTGAAATTGAACTGCATAATCGAATGCATTTCACATGCCCCAAGGTTTAGCAGACATTATACATCTCAAACGGAGATGTCGAATGATCATAGACAAACGAATTCAGTCTTAATTAAGCAAGTCAAATGTAAACCACCCCTCTAAAAACTTTGAAATTTTCATATTATAAACCTCCAAACCTAAACCACAAAGACATTATCGAACAACAAAAGTCTCACATGCAGCAATTTTGAAAATAGCATTAAATTGGACCAATTAATAGACCGCACATAGTTCAACATGAAACATCAATCAATAATTACACAACACGACAAAAAACACAGGAGATTACTAGACGATGGAAGAAAATAACCTCGGTCAATAGAATTCCGCAATTAGGGTTGCGCTTCTGCGTTTCTAGATATCATATATTTTTCATTCGAGCTCCTTTTCGTCTCAAAAATGGCGGAGCACACGTTTTAGTTGTGTGTTTTACATGTATGTATATATCGCTTTCTCTCGTTGTAACCTCTCTTATGTTCTGCACTTTCTCTCCCTAGGACGCAGGAAAGGCATGATGTGGATATAGAAAATAGGCCGAGGGAAATTACATATCAAACCCTCATACTTTTTAAATGTTTCCAAATATGTGCAATTTGTGTATATTTCATACATATAGCCCCTGAATAACCAATGCAATTTTTGTATGTTTCATGCATATAGCCCCGATGTCGGATGAAATCATGGTTGTCAAAATCACGATCCTGGTCGTAGTATCGTACGATCCTAGGTGTGAAAAACGAATCGGATCATAAACGAATCGTATTTAGGGTAGGATCGTAGGATCAGGATCCGATCCGATCCTACCTTCCCTTGATTTTTTTTACCACTTTATATTTTTTTACTATTTACTAATTTACCGTTTATCATATTGTGTTGTAACTTATAATTAATATTTTGAAGTTTTTGTAATTTTTGAACAAAAAATTGAATGAGTGAAATATTTTTCATGTTTTAAAATTATAAATTATAAATATGTTCTATTTTGTGGGATCTAAGCATCCTGATCCCAAACTTGCAAACCGAAAAACAATCCGATGTAAGATCTCGATCGTGACAACCTTGGATGAAAGTTTCTAATAGTTAAAAAATAATTTAGTATATATATATATATATATATATATATATATATATATATATATATATATATATATATATATATATATATATATATATATTAAAAATAAAGAATAAGTTGTTATTCGAATTTTTTAGACTATTTGATTCTTATTTTATAAACCAAAACCAATCCAAAATAATAATTCACTTTAGCTTAAAATCAATCTAAAAATATAAATATCTGAAACAAATAGTACAATCTAAATTGTCTGATCGAACAATTCAGTTATAACCAAATAGTGAACAACCCTCTAATAAAATCTCACAAAAAAGATTATTGTTGACTTCAAATCTTTTGGATTTAAAAGGCAAATGATTAGCCTATTTAGATTCAAATATTTTGGACTTAAATGGTATATGATTAGCCTACTTAGATTCTTATGTTTTCCGTATAACAAATGTGTCTTTGTTGTAGAAATTTAGATAAGAGAAATTAAATATCCTCCTACCTTTTGATCATACATATCCTCCTATCCATTTAAATGATGACATGTATCATATTAGTATCCTAAAATATCATTAAATCTCATTAAATGAGCATTAAATATTACACATGTCATCATTTTATTGGATAGAAAAAAATGTAGGAAAAAAAATAAGATGATATTTTATTTCTCTTTAGATAATAACACTTGTCTAGCTTTATTTGGTAAGGACATGTTATTTGTCTGTGACAATTTTGATTTTTGTTATATGAATCTGAGATATTTTTGTTGCTTGATAATTAATATTTTGTTTTTATTTTGCATGCGAAATTTAATGCCAATCGTCTAGTTTTTGAATATTTTTATTACAACATGTTTGATTGGAAGTAAACTTATTTTTAATTTTGTGTGTTTATATGCTTATCATGACCAACATTTTGTTTTTATTTTGCATGCGAAATTTAATGTCTACTATCTGGTTTTTGAATATTTTTATTACGACATGTATAACAACCTAATTTTTAGGTCCAAAAATTTCTTTTTAATTAATTAATTTAATTAAAATATTCGTAGGAAAATATTGTCGAATAATAACATCTCATAAAACTATGTATAATGTCTAAAAACCCAAATCGTAAAATAGTGATAATGTCAGAGTACAATCCCAAGGAATCTCATAGTGCGGAATCTGAGGTGTGTGTATGATGTGCAGCTAGCGCGTCGGCTCCTTCCCCTTCGCTGAAGATGTACCTTAAACAAAATTGAAAACTGTAATCACGGAGCTTAGTGAGTTCCCCCATCGTACCACGTACCATACAATCACATAACATACATATACTGTCAGGCATATATGGGTGCCCGACCTACCCCTTCAGTCATGTCGACTGGATAATGCCTATCATATTTGGGTGCTGGCCTCCCCTTCGGTCCTGTGGACCGAATACTGCCTAGCATATCTGAGTGTTGGCCTCCCCTTCGGTCCTGTCGACCAAATACTGCCTAGCATATATGGGTGCTGGCCTCCCCTTCGGTCCTGTCGACCGGTAACCGGGGACTAATTTACCCCCTATTACCACTATCACATAACATCATAACATGCTAGCACATAAAACATAACAGGTAGCAGCAAACCTAGATGAATATCACAAAGACAAACATCTAACATACAACTCCTACTAGTGGACTGACATTGTGGCCGTAGACCCACTGCTAATGGAAGGTAACTCACCTCGTAAGGCTGACTGCTGGAAAACTGCTCGGCAACTATCTGACTGCTTTTCCAGTAATCCTCCGGCTATAATCACCACAAAACAATCAGTGAGAATCTGATATCTACTCTTAGGGTAAATGACTATTTTACCCCTACCAAGTCCAAGTCAAAGTCAACTTCCAATTGACCCGACTCGTCGAGTTGGGCCGCCAACTCGTCGAGTCCCTAACTCTTTACCCTTCCTTATCCACGACTCTACTCGTCGAGTTTAGCAACGACTCGACAGGTTTCCCCTTCTATATGAACATCAAATGAACCTTCATCCAACTCGCCAAGTTGTATGAACAACTCGTCGAGTCTACCTTCATTTGATAAACAAGTCCTGTCCTTGACTCGCCGAGTTGTATGAACAACTCGTCGAGTTCATCTTCAACTATAAGGAGATTGCCTTGGACTCGCCGAGTCTGTTCTAGCACTCGTCGAGTCCCATGAACTCCAGGTCTAAGGCTAAGTCCAATACGTTGAGTCACTCCCTTGGAACCTCTAAAAACCCTTCTAGCGCCCAATTGGGTTCCTTCAAACCCTAACAGAAAAGGGAAGTCTCGCCTCGAACTCACCGAGTCCTAAGAACGACCCGTCGAGTCGAGCATGTACAAGTCTCATTTCTCGATTTCCAGCGTACAACTCTTGACCAAAAGATAGATCTAAGCTCCTTCAATCGTTCTAGCACGTAAAGTTACAAACTTTACGTGCATGCATGGGACTTTGAGCTCAAAAGGACATAAGATAAGCCCTTATAATGCATGGGACCTTACATGGGTGCAAAAGTAGCCCCTAACTGCCTTGTGACTCCCTTAATGACCTGATTCTGAAACCTTAACCCCCAACCATGCTTGCAATCATGGTTGGTCGCCAAAAATGGCTTATAAAAGCCCTAAATCTCCCCAAAAAGGGATCTATCAAATGAAATAGCAAGATAACAGCTTTATACCTCCAATGAACTGTGGATGATGCACAAACTTGGGTTTCCCTGGTCTCCACTTGTTTCCTCAAGTCTTTCACCTTCCTCCTTATGGCCACAACTAGCAAAATCCACCAAAAATGCCTTAGTTCTTCTCAAAAACGGCTAGGGTTTGCTATGGGGAGTTCTGGAAGCATTGGGGACGAAAGGGAGGCTGAATAAGTGGTTTAAATAGGGTGAAAACCCTCAAACTAGGGTTTTGTCCGGACAACGCCTACTCGCCGAGTCCGGACGCCGACTCGTCGAGTAGGTCATTAAACTTTGCGTCCAAGACGCTCTGACTCGACAAGTTGGACCTCAAATCGCCGAGTCCAAGGCCAAAATGCAAGGTACTTGAATGAAATACATACCAGGAACCAGGTGCTACAAGTCTCCACCGCTTATTTTAGACTTCATCCTCGAAGTCTACTGTTCGATCCTGAAAGAGTTCTGGATAATGCTCCATCATCTCAGCTACCGGCTCGCATGTCCATTTCGAGCCTTTCCGATGCTGCCATTGCACCTTCACCAGCTCGACCTTCTTGTTCCTCAGATCCTTCGACTTCCGGTCGAGTATCGCCACAGGCCGCTCAATGTAGTTTTGGCTGTCATCGACCTGAATATCCTCTAGGGGCACCACTGCCGAGTCATCCACCAAGCATTTTCGTAGTTAGGAGACGTGGAAGGTGCTATGAATCTGACTGAGTTCGGCTGGCAGGTCCAGCCGATACGCCACCTTGCCCACCCGGGCTATGACCTTGAAATGTCCAATATACCTGGGTCCCAACTTGCCCCGCTTCCTGAATCAGATGACGCATTTCCAAGGCGACACTTTCAGGATAACCATATCCCCGACCTGGAACTCCAGGTCTGACCGAAGCTTGTCAGCATAGCATTTCTACCGACTCTGTGCATTCTGAAGTCTGCTCCTGACCTGCTGAATCATTTCTGTCGTCTTGAGCACTACTTCGGTGCTCCCCATGACCCTCTGGCCAACCTCGCCCCGACATATCGGGGTCGTGCCCTTCCTCCCGTATAACATCTCAAAGGGTGGACGATCGATACTCGTGTGGTAGCTGTTGTTGTAGGAGAACTCAGCCAACAGAAGGTGTGACAACCCGAAATCCTTGTTTTGTAAAGTTTAACTATTCAACTCAACCGAGTGTCAGCCTTCGTTTTGCTATCTTTTAACGAAAATGTGGGTCTATATGAGTGTTCTAGGCTTAGTATAACCTAGATATGAGTCTTAATAAGGGTTAGAAACTGTGAAGCATGACAAAATCGGGCCAAACACACCGAAGATGGTGTGTGCGGCCAGCCAACCGCACACCCAGCCGCACACACCCTCCAGCCTCACACTCGACCCTATATATTGAACACTTAGCCAACCTTACACCCCCTTTCTCCCACTCCTTCAAAGCTGGAACTTTCTCTCTCTAGAATCTTCATCCAAGAACACTCTAAGGGCCTCAAAAAAACGTGAAGTACTCCTCCATTCAGCTTGTTATATTGGTAAGACACCTGAATCTACGCCTAAAACTCATAGTGTTCTTCATGTTCTTCACCCTTTGAAGGTGTACGGCTGCACACACATTGTGTGTGACCGTACACACCTCTTTCGCCCTAAAATGGACCTAAACACTCCTTTAAGCATAGCAACGACCCAAAACACCTTCTTAGGATCATCCCCAAGCCTTATAAAATCAATTTGGGCATGTTTGGGTGGGAGTGTACGGCCACACACAGGCCTGGCTGCACACTCTGGCTGCACACCTGGCCGCACACTCACAAAGGTTGAGTTTGGTCGCCTTACACTCAAATCTAATGCCCTACACTCATTTAGGGACTTCAATGGGTGTTTGTAACACTCATTTCTAAGTGTTATCATGTCCCTAAAGTGTATCCATGTGTCTATTTGTGGTTATATACCCTACATATATTCATATATGTGTTATTACATGTTAAACTAGGATCCGTTTGTGCTCACGACTTCATTCGACACCCGACGATCCTATATCAATCTGTCTTTCGAGTTACCCACGTCAGGTGAGTTCATACCCCTTAATCAACCTTTTAAATGATTTTTAATGCTTTTACCGGGGGGGGGGGAATACAAGTCAAACTAGTAAGTTATTAGATCAATCACATGTGATTAATAACTGTATAGCAAAATAGATTTTTGCTTGTTAAACTGCTTTATCCAACTAAAGGTTTTCAAATCTTGTTTTCAAATCTCGTTTTAAGTATGAATATACCTTTTTAGATTATTAAAGATTTTCTAAATGTTTTCAAAGATTGTCTTATAAACTGACATCAAGTCATAAATTCTTATTTATAAAGTTTTCCAAAGGTTTTACCAAAGTTTCTTTTATGCTTTTATATTGTTAAATGCATGCCTGTATATGTATAGTTATATAAGTAATGTTAAAAGGACTTAGGAAGGCTAGCTCGCCCAACCTCCTTTTTCCTTGTTTGGATGTGGCTCTAGGGTATCGGTTATCCGTCTGAAGGTCGTTTAAATATTAGTTATGTATCATGTATACGTATATAGTCATAAAGGTTCCCTCAGCCAGTTCATTTCCTTTGGGTAGCAAAGGAATCTAGATAACTCTTAAGTAAACTATAATAAGTATAGTTTAGAAACCAACTCTAATATTCATGAAGGAGAAACCTAGTTATATCTATATTCTAAACACTTATACTTTTAATAAAGAGAAAGGTTATGAAATTCAAAACACGAGATACATCCTCATGACGCGGATTTCACCGTTGTCAAGTTGGTAACCAGAGTCTCCTGGAGGGAGAGCGGACATTGTGTGTATAGATCTATACGGGACAGACACTCCCACATCCTGACTGCTAGCTACAGTCCCGGCCGACCAAGCCAAGGGGTGACAAATGTCACATTCATTTTGACGCCAGCAGGTCGTCAAGGATTCGATTGTCAATCAGTATGGTTACGAGTATCTTTACGTTTACCTTATAATTCATGGCTTTAAGGTAATAAGTATTATCATGGTATTTCTATATATAAAACCATTATAACCTATCTTCCTAGTTATATACTAGGCCACATTATAAACCTTTAAAATAACCCACATATGATTAAAGGCTAAATTAGACTCTCCAAGGCGTATTGTTCCCATAATACTTCCTGGAGTCTGTATTTCATTCTCTTAGACTCTCTGAGGCGTATTGTTCCCTTAATACTTCCTGGAGTCTGTATTTTATTCTTTTTAACCCTCCGAGGCGTATTGTCCATTCGATACCCTCCTGGAGTCTATGTTTTATTCACCGTTAGACTTAGACAGGCGTATTGTCCATTTAATACCCATCTGGAGTCTATGTCGTATTTATTTCTAGCCAGCAGTGTTAATGCTGAGGTAAAATATTATTTTCCCTGTTACTTTTACTTGTGATTGTTCTCACAGATTCTTTAAAGTAAAACTATATTTTGATAATGATAGTACCGTTAAAGGAAAATATTCTTTAAAACACAAAAACAATCAAGTCTTGGTAGAAGACTGCTTTTAGTAAGAGATACTCCTTGATTTAAACATAAAACAATTGAGTCTTGGTAGAAGACTGCTTTTAGTAAGAGATACTCCTTGATTTAAACATAAAACAATTGAGTCTTGGTAGAAGACTGCTTTTTTATTTAAGAAAATGTAGGATTTTCTGGAAAGGATTCTAAGACTCTGTAGATTCTAAACCACCATCATTGAGTGAGATTATTTTGAAGTAAAACATGTATTTATACCAATGTCATTAAATACTTATGAACTCACCAGCATTTAAAAATGCTGATACTTGCTTTCAAAATAACTTGTATTCTCAGGTTATCGGTAGACAGGTACACTCCGGGAGTTTTTGTGAAGACAGCTTAGTACCGAGTTGCATTATAAGTTATTTTTTGTATTTACCTTGTTGTTGTTGCTAAATGTAACTTATGAAAAATTATTACTATTAATGCATGGTTGTTGTACTTGGATTACTATATTGCATATGTTGTGATACTTGACATGACGTCCTCCACCCCAAAACGTATTCTGCCGTCCTCGGTTTTGGGGTGTCACAGAAGGTAAGTATCCCAACTACCACCAAAATCTAACACACACGCTCGCATCATATCTTCCAAAGTCTGGATGGTCCGCTCGGTCTGGCCATTCGTCTGCGGGTGAAAGGCGATGCTGAAATGCAGACGAGTACCCAACTCGTCGTGGAATTTCTTCCAAAACCTGGAAGTGAACCGAACATACCTGTCATAAATCACAGAGACCGGCACCCCGTGCCGAGCCACCACCTCTCAAATGTAGATATCGGCCAGCTTCTCAGCCGATATGCTCTCCTGGATTCGGTATAAAATGGGCACTCTTGGTCAACCGATCCACGATGACCCGTATGGAATCCACTCCCTATACGGTCCTGGGAAGCTTGGTGATGAAATCCATAGTAATATCTTCCCACTTCCACAGGGGAATATCCAACGGCTACATCTTTCCGTGAGGCCTCTGGTGCTCAGCCTTGACCTTCCTGCAGGTCAAGCACCGGTCCACATACCATGCTACATCCCGCTTCATGCAGGGCCACCGATAATCAAGACGAAGATCCCTATACATCTTCGTCGCCCTGGGATGAATGGAGAATCAGGATTTGTGCCCCTCCTCCATCAGATGTTGACGCACGCCTCCGTGGTATGGAACCCACACCCTATAGTCTAGTGTCAATAATCCCCTGCTGTCATAGTTGAAGGAGGAATCATGTCCCACTATACGCTCACTCTTTCAATGTTCTTTCTTCATATCCTCCTGCTGGGTCTCCCGGATCTACTCCAATAATGGGGTCACTACTGTCATCCGTATGCATATATCTCTGATCGGTGCTGCCTTGCGGCTAAGCACATCGGCCACCACGATGGCCTTCCCCAGGTGGTAAAGCATCTCACAATCATAATCCTTCACCACGTCCAACCACCGACGTTGCCTCATGTTCAGATTCGGCTGGTCCATGAGATACCTCAGGCTCTTGTGGTCCGTATAAATGGTACAACGAACCCCATAGAGGTAATGACGCCAAATCTTGAGGGAAAAAACCACAGCCCCCAGTTACAAATCATGCGTCGGATAATTTTCCTCGTGCGGCTTCAGGTGCCTCGAAGCGTATGCAAAAATGTGCCCTCTCTGCATCAAAACCGCGCCCAAACCCGCAATAGATGCGTCACAGTATACCACAAAATCCTATACACCCTCAGGTAGGGCTAGGATCGGCGCCTCGCACAACCTCTGTCTTAGAGTATCGAATGTGGCCTGCTGCTCGGGTCCCCAATGGAAAACTACGACCTTCTTCATAAGCCGAGTCAAGGGCACGACTATCTTGGAGAAATCTTGGATGAATCTCCGATAGTAGCCGGCTAATCCCAGGAAACCCCGAACTCAGATGGAGACTTCGGAACCTCCTATCTCATCATGGCCTCCACCTTGGCCGGGTCGACCAGAATCCCGTTCTGACTGACAAGGTGCCCAAGCAACCGCACCTCGCGCAACCAGAACTCACACTTGGAGAACTTGGCGTACAAGCTCTCCCTCCTCAGAGTATCCAAAACCTCTCGTCGGTGCTCCGCATGTTGCTCCCGCGTCTTGGAGTAAACCAAGATATCATCAATAAATACTATCACAGACTGATCCAGCATCGGCCTACATACGCGGTCCATGAGATCTATGAACGCAGCAGGAGCATTGGTGAGCCTGAAGGGCATCACCACGAACTCATAATGGCCATAGCGAGTCCGAAACGCAGTCTTCTGCACATCCTCTTCTCTGACCCTCATCTGATGGTAACCCAAGCGCAGATCAGTCTTGGAAAACCAAGATGCTCCCTGAAGCTGGTCAAAGAGGTCGTCAATCCTCGGGAGTGGGTAACGGTTCTTCACCGTTTCAGCTCCCGGTAGTCTATGCACATGCGATGTGACCCGTCCTTCTTCTTGACAAACAGAATCAGGGCTTTCCAAGGTGAACTACTCGACCTGATAAATCCTTTGTCTAGCAGCTCCTGCAGCTGCATAGACAACTCCTACATCTCGGGAGGAGCCAACCGATATGTTTCCTTGGCTATCGGAGCCGCACCAGGGACTAGGTCGATCCTGAACTCCACCTGTCGCTCCGGAGGTATCCAAGGAAGCTCCTCTAGTAACACATCTGCGTAGTCTCGCACCACCAGAACGTCACTCACCGTCGCCTTACCCGCCTCCCGGGTATCCATGACATAGGCGACATATCCTGTGCAACCCTGCTGAAGGTAACACCTAGCCCTCGCTGCAGAACACAAAGTTGGTCCTTGTGACATCCCCAATTTTCACGGCCAGAAAAGACCGATTTTGTTTATGCTTTATAAAAATCAGAGTACTTCATTTCATAAAAATGTTGCAGAATTTGTTCCCAGAAAAACACGATAAATACGTTATCAAAATATTTTCAAAGAAACGTATTTTATTCATTTTAAAATATTTGGGATGTCATCGTTAATATAGAAACATAAGCATAAATGGAACTTACATTTATATACACTAGTGATCTACATCTCTTTAATCTCTCAGTGTAATGTGACTTCGTATCAACACCTGTGATATAAATAAACTAAGTGGTCAGGTTGGGAAACCTGGTGAGTACATAGGGTTTTCAACCCACAATAATATAATTATTATGTTTAAACAATCAAACAATCAACCCAATTACCCATCCCCATTATCTTCTTTACTCTTAAGGATTTAACCTAAGAGTCATCTATCCTGCATTCGTTTATTCCGAAGTCCCTTACTTCCAGGGTTATAGGACTGACACTAAATCCATAGCTGCCAATTTTCGTTCGTAAAGCACTAATTCCATAGTTGTTATAGTCTATTCATCGGGTACTAAATCCATAACTACCAGTGTTTATCTAATAGGTACTAAGTCCATAGCTACCAATTCCTAACAGGTACTAAATCCATAGCTATCGGTGTTTGTCCAATAGGCACTAAGTCCATAGTTGCCGATGTTTATTAGGCACTAAGTCCATAGCTGCTAATGTTTATTCACATCATCTTTTATCTCTCATTATTCATCTACCCATCTCATACCCAACATATTCGTATATATAAAATAAGTATACAGTTTAAATCCTTTAAAACATGTATAAAACGTTCATCCAACATAGACAGCAAGTATTCAGATAATATGCACACATAGCACGTAGTTTATATAAAATACTTCATATCTATGTGTAAGATGAAAGGGACCATGCACTCACCTGAAAGGTGGTGACTCAGCACTCGGACAACGCTTCGATACTCTCAAAATGATTTCCTTCGATAAAACCTAGTATCAATACCACTAGGGTTTAGTCTAACGATAACCGCGACAAATTAATTGCCTAGCTATATTTTTATTATATAAGTGTTAAATAACACTCAATATAACTCATAATAATAGCCCAAATAATTATTTTAAGGACCTAATAACATTACTATAATTATTTGGAAGCTATATTAAAAATTGTGTAAGCGTAGCTGACTTACAACGGATTTTAACGAAAACCGGAACTTTATTTGGAGCAGCGTTTCGAAACCGAAAGACCATTTTTCTCGGGACTCTGGGAGCCTCGAGGCTTCCTTAGGGTGTTAGGGGATCACCTAGGCTTAGGGGAGGGTTAAAACCCTTATAGGGAGAAAGAATTTTAGAGAGAGAAAGAAATTGGTGTGAAAAATGAAGGCTGCCTCGGCCCCCTTATATAGCCGCGAGGCCTCGGGGTACGCTGGGCGTACTTCGGACCTACGCTGGGCGTAAGGGTTCGGATAAGGATGCCAGATGGGTGGGCGACGTGGCTTCGTCTCGGACCGCAGAAGATCAATTACGCCGAGCGTAAGCAACTTCGTATGCGGGGCGTAATGCGAGGCGACGTGTCCTTGTCGGATGCGAGACCGTGGGGAGCAAGGGAAGGCTAGGATCGTGTCACGTCATCACAGTTTCGCAAATTGCACACTTAACTTCTAAAAATCATAACTTTTGCGTACGATCTCCGTTTTTAACGTTCTTTATATCCACGCGAAGTTGGGAACGTACTCTACAACTTTCGTTTAGACTCCGTCGTCTAATTTTGAATTGATTTTAAATTTTATATTATTAACAGGCCGGAGAAGGATTGGTCCATTAAATCCTCATAACTTCTTCATCCGACGTCCGTTTTCGCCCATCTTTTTCTTGCTACGCTATTCTTAACGAGATCTTCGATTCTCGTTTAGGTCGTTTCAGCTAAAAATCACTCGATCTAATATTCGAATTTCGGGTTGTACACCGCTAATCCGAAACTTCGAAAAATCATAACTTCTTCATACGAAGTCAGATTCCGGCGTTCTTTTATCGATGTTCTTAGTTTAATGTATTCTACGACTTTTGTTTATATTGCTAAGGCTAAAACTTTCTCTATCGTAAATTCACTATTTACGCTTCCCGGTGTCGTGCGGGTTCCGTCGCGAAACTTCGACGTGTCGTAACTTCTTCGTTATAACTCGGATTTCGGCGTTCTTTATATGTACGGAAACCTTGTGACATATTCTACAACTTGGTTAAGATTATTTATTTTAAATAATATTTTGTCGAAAAGTCGTTTTCGACCCCTGTTGCCTCTAAATTGACGAGCCCGGATCTACGGGCGTTACAGTCCTCGTTGTGGCCTCTCGCCCTGAATCACCAGATCTCCCCCACTTAGGGTCCTGATCCGCACTAACTGTTGCGTGCATTCGATCACCGCCCCATTGGGGCTTAGCTAATCCATGCCGATAATAACCTTGTTCCCCCACAAAGGTATGGGAACCAAGTCTACTAGGTAGCGCTCCTCAAATAATCTCAGCACACAATCTCGGAATACTGTTGACGCTCGCACCGACGAATCATCGGCAATCTCGCCTCTAAAGGGTAATCCAACATGTCTGAAGACTTGGGAAACCTCTTGCTAAGCGCAAGAGAAACAAAAGATTGAGTGGCACCTGAATCAAACAACACCTGTACTGGAATACCGTTCACATGGAACGACCCTAAACATGCATATACAAAGCATATATCAATATCATAAACATCATATAAATAGAGTAGAGGGGAAGAATCATACCCGTCACCACATCGGGTGCAGAGCGTGCCTCCTCGGTAGTCAACTGGAAGGCCCGAATCCTCACCACTGGAGCATTTGCCTTGCTCTGCCGGCCATCAGTAATCCGCAGGGTCGCTGGGGCTGGCGCCTTCACTGGCGCTGCTACTGTTGCTGTCAACTGGGGACAATTGGCCTTCTTGTGGCCCCTCTGGTTGCAGTGGAAACACAACAACTCTAATGTCTGAAAAGTGAGTGCAAGGGCAGTACAATCCTTGCTGAAGTGTCTCGTCTTGCCGCACTTGTATTAGCCAGACGCTCCCAACCTACAAACTCCTTCATGCAACTTGCCGCATTTCCTACAGCGGCTTCAGCTCTATTGGTCTTTCAGCCCAACATCTGATCCCTTGGGCTTCTTCCCGAAGCCCCAGTCACCTGCCCCTCTTATGCCTTCCTTTTCCAAATGTGCTCCAGATCAATCTCCTTCTTCCTTGCCCTGGAAATCATGGAATCCAGGGTAGGGCAAGCTGAAAAACTAAAATGCTCCCGAATGTCGGCTCGTAGCATGTCATGGTGGTGGGTCCTCCTCATGTCCTCATCTCCCGCATATTGGGGCACCAGTAACTCCCTCTCCCGAAACTTGGCGGTGATCTCCGCCACTGTCTCAGTCGTCTGTCTCAAATCCAGGAACTTCCGAGCCAACTGTTGGAGTTCCACTAGAGGCGCGAACTTAGCTCTGAACCGGGTCACAAAATCCGACCATGTTATAGCCTCAATAGCCGAGGCTCCCAGAGAGTCACCAACCGACTCCCACCAATCCCTGGCCCGGTCCCTCAAGCACCCTGCTGCATATCTCACCTTCGACCCCTCGGGGGCAAAATCTAGTCAACTGTGCAGACTCAATGTTTGCAATCCATCGTTTGGCAGCAATGGGGTCCTTTGCCCCATGGAAATCCGGTGCACCACTTCCCCTGAAGTGCTTAAAGGACAATGTGCATGATCCTGACTGGCTAGTTGCCATGTCACTCCTGAACGCCCTAAGGCGATCCTCCATCAGCTTGACAATCCCTTACTTGATCGACCCAAAGATGATCGGGGTCGCATCAAGGATGACTTTAGTGATCTCGGACGCGATGAACTCGCGTAGCCTCTCATCCACTGGTTCGGAGCCTGAACCCGAACCTGATCCCTCTCTTGAGCTGCCAACTGCTGGCCTCGGACGTAGTACCACCATTCTGCAATACATAATGACAACTGTTAGTGGTACTGATACATCTAGAGGGGTCACATCCATCACGAGCTCCTTGGTCTTGGCTCATCCTTCCTTGATTCAAGTACGGATCCTCTGCTTTCACTAGTACTGGCCCATACTACCTTCCACATTTATACGTACTTTCCTCAAGAACCGACTTGACTCCACCAAGTCACTACTACTGTTACTGATCTCTACTACTCTCATCCTGGGCTTACCCTAGGGAAAATCTCTGACTCCATCCAAACCGGTCCTCAGCTGCTGAAGGCCTCCTTGTAATTCCAATTAGCCATCACTTGAATACTATCACATGTAACGAGGCTCGGATAATCCTTCGAGTAAAAGACTCGCCCCTACAACCGTTAGACTCAAACGAGAGCTGCGCAATCGGGCCAAATCCAGCACTCTGAAATTATTCAACCCTAATCACATGTGATGCGACATACTCACCTAATGGCTAACTCCCATCATTCGGAGTCCCACAAAGCACAAAGCGAGCAGCATTTGGACGCAGGAAAACTACTCAAGCAAACCTATTCTCATCATGAGAAATTGTACTAGCATACAATGCTAAGCTCATACTATCAAGCATAACCTAAACAGGCTATCCTACTGCTGTCTACTCAATACTAGCATGCAATTCTCACAAGTTGAAAACACGTAAAGCAGGCACATAAGGCATCATCCCTAGATCCTTAGTCCAATTCTAGCATGCTATTCTACTGAAGCTGATAAACATAACATAAACTTGTATGGGTACTTTGGGGAATACTTACTTGAGCTCGGCCGGTCGCGCACATCACACACTTCGTTCTTTCTCAAAACTCTTTTAACTTGTTCTTTAGAAAACCATTTTCTTGTAAAATCTTTTAATCCCTCGATTTCAGTCCAGAAACCCCGGAGGGTGTGTCCAAATCCCTCAAACCAGGGCTCTGATACCAACTTGTAACAACCCAATTTTCACGTCCAAAAATTTCTTTTTAATTAATTAATTTAATTAAAACATTCGTAGGAAAATATTGTCGAATCATAACATATCATAAAACTATGTATAATGTCTAAAAACCCAAATCGTAAAATAGTGATAATGTCAGAGTACAATCCCAAGGAATCTCATAGTGCGGAATGTGAGGTGTGTGTATGATGTGCAGCTACCGCGTCGGATCCTTCCCCTTCGCTGAAGAGGTACTTGAAACAAAACTGAAAACTGTAAGCATAGAGCTTAGTGAGTTCCCCCATCGTACCACATACCATACAATCACATAACATACACATACTGTCAGACATATCTGGGTGCCTGATCTACCCCTTCAGTCCTGTCGACTGGATAATGCCTAGCATATCTGGGTGCTGGCCTCCCCTTCGATCCTGTCGACCGGATACTGCCTAGCATATCTGAATGCTGGCCTCCCCTTCGGTCTTGTCGACCGGATACTGCCTAGCATATATGGGTGCTGGCCTCCCCTTCGGTCTTGTCGACCGGTAACCGGGGACTATTTCACCCCTACTACTACCACATAATATCATATTACATATATCATAATCTGAATAGCATGGTTGGGTACTAAACTGTAACGCCCGACTTTTTGGGCTAGGAATTAATATCGACATGATAGTCTAGGTTAACCTTTGTGACTCATTTTGAAAAAATGAAAAGGAATTATGTGAATATTATGTGTTTTATGCTTAATTAATAGGGTTTAATTAATTAAGAATAAAAACGAGCGTTGAAAATAAATATTAGATAAAGCCGATATTTATTAAGAAAGTGGTAGTGGTCGTGACAAGTATTACGGATATATAAATAATGCCAAAATCCGAGTTATAACGAAGAAGTTATGACCTGTCGAAGTTTCGCGACAAAACCGACACGGTGCTGAATGTCGTAAAAAGTGAGTTTTTGATAAACTACTTTTTAGCCTTGGTGATCTACAAGAAAGTCGTAGTACTTGTTAAACCGAGAAGTTCAATAAAAAGAACGCCGAAATCTGACTTCGTATGAGGAAGTTATGATTTTTCTAAGTTTCAGCTTAGCAGTAGACAACTAAAAACTCAAATTTTAGATCAAGTGATTTTTAGCCGACATAACCTAAACGAGAATTGAAGATCTTGTCATTAGTAGTACAACGGTAACAAGTCTGACAAAAACGGACGTCGGATGAAGAAGTTATGAATTTTTAACAGATTTACCAGTCTCGGTCTGTTAAAAATAATAATATAAAAATTAAAATCAAAATTAGCCGACGAAGTCTAAACGAAGGTTGTAGAGCGTAATTTTACCTACGCGTGCATATAAAGAACGTCAAAAACGGAGCTCGTATGCGAAAGTTATGAATTTTAGAAGATTTTGGTACAAAATTTGAGAAATTTCGCATAGATAAGCTTCACCTGGAAAGGCCACGTCACCCTCGCCCAAATCGTGCCACGTGTCCGAAATTGATGAGTCACCTCGCATTAACAGTAGCCGTGTGTCGCTTCCAGATTCGACCGAAGGGAGGCCCAACCGAAGCAGGCCGCGTGTCGCCCCGTGTTCCGATTTGCTGACGAGTCCGAAGTGTTCCAATAAGGATCCGATGCGTGTGCCTCGGTGGTGAGCCCTCGCATGCGAGACGTGTCCGATGCTTGTCTTCCTCCGGATCCGACCACGTGCCTTCGCCTCCTGATGCCACCTGCCCTCGCTGCTGACTCACCTTCTCATCCGACCTTCGGATCTCCACTCCTATAAATAGAAGACCTGCGAGATCTCCCGGGTAGAATTCCAAAATTGTCATTTTTCACCCATTTTTCAATACTTTGGCTATTTTCACATCCCCCAAAGCCCCGAGATCATTTCCAACGCCCGGAACACGTCCCGGAGTGCCAGAGAATCCCGTGAAATTTTTTTTTCGGTTTCGAAGCTCGACCCTCGCAAAGCCCGGTTTCTCAATAAAACTCTCGGTTTTATTAGAAAACGATCGTTTTAGGCAACAAAGTGCTGCCTGGTTATCGGTAAATCATGTGAGTGTATAGTCACTTTCACCTTACACATATATATGAAGTATTTTATTAAAAACACGTGGTATATGTAATTATATTAATTGTTTAATTAAGGTGACGGTTGAATAGCTGTTTTATACAAGTTTTAAACTGTATATGTATTTTTATCTACAAATATGTGGGTAAAACATGGGTAGATGAATTAGATGATGTGTGATGTAATAAAGGTGATGAGGGGTATCGATGTTTAAGATGATCTAGTCATCTAGCAGAGTATAGACAATGTTCACAAACTATTTTAGATAGTCCAGTGGAACGTTAGCAGACTTGTAATCGGTAGGTATGTTTGAACTATATGTTCATAAGGTGTTCTCGAACTATATGTTTCATTAGGTGTTTTTGAACTATGTGTTCATCCGTTAGTTCTTCTTTTGTGACACTATTACGTGTCGGGGTACGGGAGCATACGAGAGTACTTTATTAGTATTTTCCTTATACCTTTATTTTGAAGAGCTTTGGAGTCTTTGTTTCTTTTATGAAGTGATCGGATGAGCTTCATGAGTCAGCGTTTCCGATGTCGGATAGGGTGAGTTTGGGGGTTCAGACCACAGCCTAGGCATTAGTCATTGTTTCCATTCTCGATGCCGGATAGGAGTAAGACTGGGGGTTCAGACCACAGCCTAGGCATTAGTTAGTGTTTCCATTCTCGATGTCGGATAGGAATAAGTCTGGGGGTTCAAACCACAACCTAGGCATTAGTCAGTGTTTCCATTCTCGATGCCGGATAGGAGTGAGTTTGGAGGTTATATACCTCACGATATTCAGAACACAACCTAGGCATTAGTCAGCATTTCCATTGCCGGATAGGGTGCGTCTGGGGGTTACATACCTCACGATATTCAGACCACAACCTAGGCATTGATAACTATCCCTGACTTAATTGTCATGTGGTTCTTTCTTTTACGAACAAAGGTTCGTGGTTAAACTTATTCCATTCATTTGATGTCTTCATCGATCCTCGTTTACTGCTAGGGAATTCCCGAAGCAGTTTCGTTAGTTGGTTGTTCATATCGATCCTTTGGGCTAGATCTAGTAAGATCACTGTATAGGATCAGTATGTGGGGATCGACGTTGTTAGTGCTTGTAATATAAACCTTGGGCAACGATGGACTTCGTGCCTATTCCTTAGGATGAATCCTTAGGAATGAGTGATACTTGATTCTTAGGGTAAATCCTTAAGAAATGAATAAGATAATGGGGATTGGGTAATTGGGTTGATTGTTTAATGTTTAAGCATAATAAATTTATTTATTGTGGGGTGAAAACCCTATATGCTCACCAGCCTTCCAAGCCTGACCCACTCATTTTAATTGTATCACAGGTATTGATACGAAGTTGCTTTACACTGAGAGATTAAAAGAGAAGTAGATCACTAGTGTAAATGAATGTAAGTTTTGTTTATGCTTATGTTTTTTTTATTTACAATGACATCCTAATGGTTTAAGTGCATAAAATACCTTTCTTCGGAAATGATTTGATAAAATATCTATCATGTTTTTTTATTCTGGGAACAAATTCCGCAACACTTTTATTCAAATGATTACTCTGAAATTATTTTAAAAAGCATAAATTAAACCGGTCTTTTCTGGTCGTAAAATTGGGGATGTCACATAAACTACCCCTTTAGTCCTATCGACCGGTAATCAGGGACTAATTCACCCCTACTACCACTATCACATAACATCATAACATGCTAGCACATAGAACATAACAGGTAGCAGCAAACCTAGATGAATATCACAAAGTCAATCATCTAACATACAACTCCTACTAGTGGGCCGACATTGTGGCCGTAGACCCACCGATACTGGAAGGTAACTGACCTCGTAAGGATGATTGCTGGAAAACTGCTCGGCAACTGTCTGACTGCTGTTCCGGTAATCCTCCAGCTATAATCCCCACAAAACACTCAGTTAGAATCTGATATCTACTCTTACGGTAAAATGACTAGTTTACCTCTACCAAGTCCAAGTAAAAGTCAACTTCTAGTTGACCCGACTCGCCGAGTTGAGCCGCCAACTCGTCGAGTCCCTAACTCTTTACCCGTCCTTATCTACGACTCTACTCATCGAGTTTAGCAATGACTCGACGAGTTTCCCCTTTTATATGAACATCGAATGAACCTTCATCCGACTCACCGAGTTGTATGAACAACTCGTCGAGTCTACCTTCATCTGATAAACAAGTCCTGTCCTTGACTCGGCGAGTTTTATGAACAACTCGTCGAGTTCATCTTCAACTATAAGGAGATTGCTTTGGACTCGCCGGGTCTGTTCTAACACTCGTCGAGTCCCATGAACTCCGAGTATAAGGCTAAGTACCATACGTTAGGTCACTCCCTTGGACCCTCTAAAAACCCTTCTAGCACCCAACTGGGTTCCTTCAAACCCTAACAGAAAAGGGAAGTCTCTCCTCGGACTCGCCGAGTCCTAAGAACGACCCATCGAGTCGAGCATGTATAAGTCTCATTTCTCGATTTCCAGCGTACAACTCTTGACCAAAAGATAGATCTAAGCTCCTTCAATCGTTCTAGCACGTAAAGTTACAAACTTTACGTGCATGCATGGGACTTTGAGCTCAAAAGGACATAAGATAAGCCCTTATGATGCATGGGACCTTACATGGGTGCAAAAGTAGCCCCTAACTGCCTTGTGACTTAATGACCTGATTCTGAAACCTTAACCCCCAACCATGCTTGCAATCATGGTTGGTCGCCAAAAATGGCTTATAAAAGCCCTAAATCTCCCCAAAAAGGGATCTATCAAATGAAATAGCAAGATAACAACTTTATACCTCCAATGAACTGTGGATGATGCACAAACTTGGGTTCCCATGGTCTCCACTTGTTTCCTCAAGTCCTTCACCTTCCTCCTTATGGCCACAACTAGCAAAATCCACTAAAATGCCTTAGTTCTTCTAAAAAACGGCTAGGGTTTGCTATGGGAGTTCGGGAAGCATTGGGGACGAAAGGGAGGCTGAATAAGTGGTTTAAATAGGGTGCAAACCCTCAAACTAGGGTTTTGTCCGGACAGCGCCTACTCGCCGAGTCCGGACGCCGACTCGTCGAGTAGGTCATTAAACTTCTGCATCCAAGACGCTCCGACTCGACGAGTTGGACCTCAACTCGCCGAGTCCAAGGCCAAAATGCAAGGTACTTGAATGAAATACATATCAGGAACCAGGTGCCACAACATGTTTGATCGGAAGTAAACTTATTTTTAATTTTGTGTGTTTATATGCTTATCATGACCTCTACATATCTATGACATATTATAAGGGATTTAATACAATTTAATAACAACTTCCAACATAACAAATAGCTATATTTAAAACATAAACTATAGAATACAACTTGTAGCCATAGTATATATCATATTTACACAATTCTAAGTAACAACTGTATGTCTTAATCCTCTAACAACCTTACCTTATTTTTTCTTTACTATCTTAAGCATAAAACATAACGTTCTATATATATATATATATATATATATATATATATATATATATATATATATATATATATATATATATATATATATATATAACATCCCAAAAATCATAGTAAAACTTTTTGATTTTCAAAACCATTTTCATAAAAACCACAAGTCAAAAAAAACATTGTTTTCTAAAGCATCAAACAATCAAGGTATCAACACATCTCTCAAAATATCAAAATCCATGGGATAATGTGCACGATCACGTCTTCGTCTTTCCCTGATCCTCTAAAATATGGTGTACATGCAACCCTAGAAACGTTGGATCTATGTTTTCTCTATTATACATGCAAATTTGATTTTCCAAGGTTCTCAACCTAACTAGCATGTTATGGGGTACTTGTAATATAAAAACCTTAGTAAATAACATACCTTTTTCTTGTGGTTGATTGCTTGGAGTCTTGAGAGCCTAGCACCAATAATGTGTATGCCTCAAGTGGAATCATAAATCACTAATCCAACTTGGAAACTTGAGAGAATAGTATGCACTTAGTAGAAATCGGCCACCCTTTGTTCTCACATACACTAGTGCCATTTCATGTGCCAAAGACCTCTTTATATAGTATGGAGGATTAGGGTTACATTCATGTAAACCCTAATACCCATGACCTTTCATTTCCATAGGATCCATGGGTTATAAACTCCATGGACTATCCATGCAAGCTTAGCCCATCCTAAATGAACTTGGCTCATTCCATATATATATATATATATATATATATATATATATATATATATATATATATATACACACCCACACACACACATACACACACAAGAGTCCATATTTAATTAGTTCATTTTGATCACTAAATTAATTCTAAATTAATTTTTGATCAATACTAATTAAATAATATGATTTCATATTAATATATTACAACAAGTAATATATTAATAAATCATAAATACACTATTCTCAAAAGATTATCTATATGTATTGTTTCGGTGAAGTGCAACCCAAATGGACCATGCCGGGTGGGGTCAAGTATATACCAAATATAGTTACAGATCTAGACACCTTATCCAACAGTTAATTGGGAGCCTGAGGCGCACGCTGGGCGTACGAGTTGAGTATGCCCTGCGTACTCATCAGATGGACGTGGACTTGGACATTCTCGGTATTGGACCATAGTTTGGGCTTCCATTGTTTGGGCCTTGTTAGGCCATTAGACTTCTGTTTTAGGCTATATTCTAGTATATTGGGTTCCTTTGAATTTTGGCCAATGATGAGTTTTGGGGCCAATTTGGAAGATTGGGCCATATTTGGGCCTCTTTGAGTAGTTGGATTGGGCCTTGGTTTTAGGTCAAGTTAGGTAAAGGGTAAAATGGTTTTTTACCCTTGGTTATTGTCCAAGTCTCTTAGACTCTTGATTATGGGTCGGAATCCAATTATAAATTGGATGTTTTGATATTGATAGTGTGGGGATTTTCCGGACCAACAGTCAGAGATTCTTTCGAGAGGTTCAGTAGCTAGATGTGAGTTTCCTTATTGTGTTTAGTGGGTCGAAGGCACTAATGTTGGCCCATCGTTTTTTATGTTGGGATGCTAGATGTCTGCGTGACTCCTGCACGTGTTATGTGCTTATATGCTTACCATGCAGGATCTGATGTTGGGCGGGGCCCGATGATTAGTATGTATGTTATTTATCCTTCTAATTATTGCATATGTGTTTATCTGTTATGTGATTATATGTATACCGAGCGGGGTCCGATGACCGACAAATCTGTATACTGAGCGGGGATCGATGCCGGGCGAGACCCAATGACGGGCGGGGCCCGCTATATGTTCGGTATGTATGGTATGTGGTATTTTAGGGAACTTACTAAGCTTTGTGCTTACGATTTTCAGTTTATGTTTTTAGGTAATCGTGGTTCGAAAAGGAAGATCCCAGAATGATTACAGTGCACACACCACCTCGTTCCGCATTTTATGATCACTTTGATGTTTTATGATGTAGTTGATACACTTTGTCCAACCATGGTTTTATGATGATGTTTTGGATAATAGTTTTATTAATTTTAAACACGAAAATTTTTGGTCTTACTTTTGGGACGTTACAGCCTCAACCCAACCACAACATGTCGACATAAACATATAAACAATATCAAGCAAACACAGGTAATCATAACAAATCTACATGCTTATCATACCGCTATAACACAACAACATCCTATACCCAATGATACATAACATAATCAAGTAGGTCGACCTTGGTGCCTTAGACCCATATGCATAGTGAGGAAACTCACCTCGCAATTTAGTAGATAATACAATAGCTCTTGCCCAAGATCAAAACCGAAACCACGAGTGAAAAAGGTCCAGAGAATGCACACAGAAAAAATGATGAGACTTGCTTGCTGAATCCACCCTCCAATTCACATTCTTCTTCTCATCCAAGCTCAAAGTCGGATGTTACAATATCCATTGAATTGATGTGATACATGTACATATACATGTAATGTATATGTCATCAACAACACATGGATTAGCTTAAAGTTTAGTGAGTAACAATATATTAACCCTTAACATAATGCGCAAAGTGCATAACAACACATTATAAAGTACAAGAATACCAACAAAATGGAATGATACACCACACGGATGCAATAAAATTAATATAACACCATGAAAATTGACATAACCGTTTCAACTTGAATCTTAATTAAGCTAAGATTTACTTCAGAATAATCCGTAAGTACCACATTTGTATAAACAAAAGAATGATTCTCAAATTAGCACATCATTTGTATACCATATTAAATAATGGTTATAGGTTCTCAAACTGTTACACATATCCTAACCCCTACTAGATGAGAGAACTAACAACACATACCAAGAACTAAAGTAAATAACCTCTATCACAACAACTTGCAATCATTACCACATGTACTATCTAGTGAAATAGGATGATAACAATCATAAAGTCATTAATCATATATATGATAATATATACAACATATATGATATATACTACTAATTACTTTTAGTTAGTTACCATAATGACATTTTTAAAAGTATGAAGCTCCCCCTTTTTTCTTATATACTTCAAGAACCTAAAATTACTAACCCTATATGTAGCCACTGAAACCTTTGAACCACCATTTAAATGGAGGGGCAATGAGTAATGCTGTAAAGAAGTGGTTTCCGATGGAGGTTTAGATATGAGACGAAGACCGAACAACAAAGTAGATATCCATCATAGATCGGCGTCAGAACATATCTCACAAGATGATGGTAGGTGGTGGCGATGAAGTAAATCTCACGAGATGGGGTGGAGAAGAAGGCATGGTGCGGGTGTTATTTTTTTTTTATTTTTTTTTTAAGTTAGTTTTAATTAAAAAAATATAAAATAAATTAAAAAGGGCCAACAATATTAGAAACTAAAACTATAAGGACCCCTTGGGCCATCCGTTATACCAAGGACGAGTCTCTTCGTGGTCTAAGTGGTCACTAACCACGAATGTAAACACCATCCTCAATGTTTGTGGTAGTTAGTGGTCGTGATCATTTGTGGTGGAGAATCAATTTGTTTATCTCTATAGTTCTCTCTATCACTCTCTACATTTTAATTAATTAATATATTTTTTATTTTAATAATAAAAGTATAAGAGAAATATAGTGGTGGGTATCTCAAACTTTTAATAATCAAATGTGGTGATGATTTGACATCCCTATTATAATGTTTAGTGGTGAATATAACAGATGATTTGACATCATTTGACACCACTTCTATAGTGATTTGACAGCCAATATTTTAGTTTTAATAGACCGAAATAATTAAAGCCTCAATTTGATAAATTTGAAACAAAAAAGCCATTTACGAAAGTTTGTCTTGATTTTATTAGAAATCAATTAAAAAAAAGTATATCCAAAATACGAAGACAATGACTCGGTTACAGCCTAGAGGGCTAAGCCAAGGCTCGATGTTGTATCATGTATGACATGTCACAAACATACGCCGTTACCGCTAGGTCAGTTATCGTCTTCAGCGATTCTCTATGCTTTTGCCGAGATGAATTCATGATACGCAGTGCAAAATTACTTAGCCCTGCTAGTAGTTTAGGAAAAGATGGCGCACACTATAAGGTTTCTTCAGCTAATTAGAGCTGGAACAACGACAAAATCTCTCGCGTCAGTTCTTCCTCCTCGAATTCCCCGTAGGCCATTGATTTTTATTCTGTATTATATTGCCTTATGTTATTGAACATAAAGTTTGAATCTATGTAATCAATTTAGTTGATTCATGTGCTGTTTTTGTCTATTTGTTGCAATTTTAGTAAAATTTCAACCGTTCAAGAGCTTGATGGAAAGTTTCGAGTCAACATCTGGACGATGCAGTCGTCCCTCGATCATCGACTGGAAGTTGCACGTGCAGAGATATTTTCATACGACGAAATCGTGTAATATAGGTAAGCTTTTGACTTGTTTGAATTATTGGTTACAACACAATGAATCGAGAGTGATTGGAAAAGGTCAGTTAGGTTTACTTTAAGTTCGGAGATTGTATCACCAAAGTTAAATATCGTAGTAATCGGCAGTGATATATAATCACTGAAGTGATTTTCATCTTTGTGAAGTATGCATTGCTTTTACACTAATTATGTTCAAAATGCCTTAAACCTTCCTTCCAAACTCAAACTTAACATATTACCTTTTATCTACAAGTTATATGGTTGTGATTCTTTTCTCAAACGATATTGTTAAATGTGAAGTTAAAAAAGAACTTAACTGACCTTCACGGGTCAGATGTGACTCTTCATTTGGGACATATGCAGTAAAACTTATTAAATTGTTATGTTAAAACTCAATAGAAGGAATTAATATGTATTGGTCTTTAGAACTCAAGAACAGGGATGCAACAACTTTATGTGATGCTTTTACATTTCTCAAAATGCTTTTCTTAGTTATGTCGTTTTTGGAGCTTGTGGTTCTTGATACAAGATTGTTTGTCAGAATAAAGGATTCTTCTTTGCCATGTGATCTTGAAGGCTGGAAGCAATGCCTAACTTTTTCGTTGAGAAATTAGTGTATGTGCCTGTTATTTTATAAATTGTTAATCAGTCTGTATCCAGATAATATACTTCACAGTGGCATAACATCTCTTGTAGCTTATCATATTTATCAATTTGAATTTAAGTTTTGATGGAACCAAAGAAGTTGTTCTATGCTAATTAGCAGTTTCATCTATGGAATAATCAGGTCATGAATTTAGCATGGGGAGGCTATTAGGTGTATCAGCTGTACTAGGATCTTTCTTCCGTCGGCCACGCTTTGCACATTGTATAGATGGTAAGGAGCTCATTTTCTTCTTGTTTGAGTTCTTTAGGGCCCCATTTGTTACATAGAACATGACAAAACACATTGTACTATGCAAAAGACGAGAATGCCCTCCTCATCTTCATCATAAAAAATACCCCTCAAAAGTTTGTCCAGTCCTGTTGCGTATAATAAATGTAGCCCCCAGAATTTGAAAGACCCGAATGGGTTAAATTATATATGTATATATATATTTTAAATCTATGATACATGATGTTGAAGGTTATGCGAGTTCAGTAGATGATCATAATAGCATGGGGATGTTGGGTGAATCAGAGAGCGATGATAATCCACATTATTTTATGATTTTTGCAAAGAAGCTGATGGTGCCAATTGCTCTACTCTTAATTGTGTGGATGAATTGGAATTATCCGGTTGCTCTTGGAGTTAAAGTGGTGCTCACTCTTCTCAGCACAAAGCCCAGCCCTTTCTCGGTTTATGTATTCATTGAACAGGTCAGTATACTATAGATACATCATAACTCCATCATCATTGCATGAAAGGCTGCATTTGTAATATATCTGAACAAGGGTTTTAAAAGCATATGTGTGACCACACTTTTACAAAAATATATTGGGTATTTTGTATACATACTAAACCCTAAATTCCGAATAGTCATGCAATTTATTAAAAAAAAAAAGAAATTGATGGAAAAAGCAACACACTTTTACTTTTTTTTTTTTTTTTTTACCAATATTGGCAATGTATTTTTTTTTACTCATGATAGCAGTGTACTTACATTTTTACCAATAATAGCAACATAGTTGCATCATTTTACAAATAATAGGTATATGTAACCCATAATAGCAATGTACTTTCATTTCTCTACCAATATTAGCAATATGTAATTACCCAAGTATGTAACTATTATGTGTAAAAAATATAAGGATGATGATGCTACTGTGATAACAAATAGAGTCCATTGCTATTATCGGTTAAGAAATTTACTTACATGTAAACAATATGTAACAAATAAAGTATAGTACGCCTCCGTTATGTGTAAAGAAACACAGTACATTGCTATTATCTGTTAATAAATATAACTATGTGTTATCATGGGAAAACATATAAGTACATTGCCATTTTGTGTAAAAGATAAAGTGCATTCACTCTAACTTATGATTCTCTCTCAATGTTTCAGTTGCAACAACAATACAGGGGCCAGCACCCCTTCTTACACAAATTCAAGGTCAGTACACGTTTGTTACACTGAGAATGAGAAGGGCATCTACGTAATTTGTATATAGACAAAATATCAAGAAATTTTAACATTTTTTTGTCCCATTGACATTGATGTTAGTCTGAGTCCGAGAATGGCTGCCAAACACAGTACAACCTGTTCTGTTCTGTTATGTTGATCATGAATCTATTTTGCAGTCATTATATGCGAAAAAAGTGGAGGTTGATGATTACACGGTGTTGTGTATCGCAAAGGTTGAAATAGGAGATCAAAAGTATACCCTTCTTGGAATCCTGGGTGGCTGGTGGGTTTTTGAAATGACATCTTTGAGGAGTGCTCTTTCTGGATTTAGGACCAAAACCCTAGAAATACTACAAACCGCTGTAAGTAGTGACTCCTAGTTGTTATATAGACTTATAGGAATAAAAAGGTTCATAGTGTGATATCTGTATTTTGGATATTTATAAATCCCGATTATTTGCCCACTTTTTACATATATGGAATCGATTTCTTTTTTACAAAAGAACAATACAACCGTTGATGGTATTATTCCGGTTGAAATTGCTTTTTAATTTTGTAGCCAACTATATCCGAATTTTAGTGTTTCTATTATCTTTTCTTCTTTTATGTGTTGTGACATTGAGGGCTGACAATGGGTGTCCCTGTCACCTACCCCTAAAAAATAATTGAAGGCAGTGTTTGGTATGAGGTAATCGAAGAAGGAATGATATGGAGCATTCAGCTGAATGAAAATATCCTGTTTGGTTTGGTTTGGTTTGGTTGACTCAAAGGAACAGTATTGAAGCATTCTCCGTGGAATGTGATTCCTTTCCTTGGGCTGATTTTCATTCCATGGGGGAGGTGGTGGTGGCAGAAGCGGCAACAAGCGGCAGAGGTGGAAGAGATGGTGATTGCTGCGGCGGCGGCGAAGATGGTGGTGGAATAAGAAACATTATATTAGGGTTAGAGCTTATAAGATGTTTTCCAAAACCAGAATGTTATTTTTTTGTCTTCTAGAAAAATTGGTCATGCAGAACTTTTTATAACTCCGGTCTTTTAAAAAAAACAAGTAGTCTTTTGTTTTAATGTTTGCTCTCCAGTCGACTTGCATATATAAGAAATCTTTTAAAAAACAAATAGTCTTTTGTTTTAATGTTTGCCCTCCGGCTGACATGCATAAGATATAATGCAAACTTTTTTCTAAAAAAAATAACACTTAGAGTCTTTTTCATAGTCACATAGTTCGCGGTACGGTCCGGTACGGGAACAAGGATCGGGAACGCGATTCGGCAGTTAGGACGTATCGGATACGGCGGGGGTAGGTTCATTTCGGTACGTCTCGGTACGTTCCGATACGGTGTATCGTATATTTCGGTACGGTGTACCCATGGTTAATGCAAAAGTTCCGGCCATATTTTACTTCAAAACACATTAACAGGAAAAAAAACAGAATTTTAACAGAATTTTAATATTCCCAACAAAATTACTTTCAAAAACAGTTGAGTAATAAACTAACACTTCAATACATATTTGATATTTCCAATAAACTTCCCTGAAAACACATTAACATTAACAGGAAAAAAAACATAATTTTAATACATTAAAACAGATTTCCAACAACACCAATAATTTTAATACATTAAAACAGATTTGTAGCAACAAGAGGCAGGGGTAAAAATGTCCAAGCCAAACACATCAAAACAGAATTCCCAAAAAACAGTTTAACAGAAAAGTTTTCTTCAATCCATGCGTTGTCTTTTTGCTTGCCCATTTTCCATGTCTTCATCTAAATTCTCCCAAAGCATTTCTTCTAATCGTGAACTTGAGCCTTCAATGTAAGTGTTTTCGGGATTCATGTCCCACTTTTTGTATGGGCCTACCCTATATGAATCAGAGAAACGAGATAGGAGTCGAATATTGGAGTGAATGAAAACCAATTTGTCGGCTCTTTTGCAATTTAACCTATTTCTTTTTACATTGTGAATGTAAGAATAGGTACTCCAATTTCTTTCCGCCGAAGAGCTACTAATCGGTTGGGAAAGTACCTTATTTGCTACCACGGCTAATTCCGGGGTTTCGGCTCCATATATTGACCACCAATCTATTGCATCCATTGTCACGGCATCCGTTTGTGTTGCCGCCATGGAATAGATTCCTTTTTTCATATGGAATGTTACGAATTGTTCTCGTAACACTCGTTCCTCCTCTTCATTCTCAGGCATTCTATGGAATGCTTCCATTACACCAATCACAACCTATTTATCTAGATTTGGAGCTTTCTTTGGAATACCCCTCGGTGCTAACTTTTGAAGATATTGTCTCTCATAAAATCTTGTAGTTAATGCAAACCCCAAACAATGTAATGAGATTGTCATTTTCTCCTATCTAGCTAACACCATCTTCTCAACTTCCGGGTAATATGTAACGCCCGGGTTTCAGGGCTAATCATTTTTGTCAATGTAATAGTCTAGGTCAACTCTTGTAACTCTTTTTTTGGAGTAATAAAAATGAAATATTTGAGTATTATGTGAATTATGTGTATTTATGCGCTTATAATTTAATTATAAATGTATGATTAATAAATAATAAAAATAAGCGTCAAAATTAAAGTATAAGATAATCCCGATATCTCTACATAAAGTTGTAGAATATGTCTCAAGGTTTTCGTACATATAAAGAATGCCGAAATCCGAGTTATAACGAAGAAGTTATGACCCGTCGAAGTTTTACGGCAAAACCGGCACGGCACCGGGAAGCGTAAATAGTGAATTTACGATAGAGCGAGATTTAGCCTTAGCAATCTAAACAAAAGTTGTAGAATATGTTAAACTAAGAGCGTCGATAAAAAGAACGCCCAAATCTGACTTCGTATGAGGAAGTTATGATTTTTCTAAGATTCGGCTTAGCAGTGCACGACCCGAAACTCGAATTTTAGTTCGAGCGGTTTTTGGCCTACGCAACCTAAATGAGAGTTGAAGATCTCATTAATAGGAACTCAACGGTAAAAAGATGGACGAAAACGGAGTTCGTATGAAGGAGTTACGAATTCTTCGCGGTCATTTAACAGTCTAAAGGCCTCCTACTGTTAAATTTGAGATCGGTCAAGAATTAGCTGACGGAGTCTAAAAGAAAGTTGTAGAGTACGTCTTCACCTACGCGTGGATATAAAGAACGTCAAAAACGGAGTTCGTATGAACGAGTTACAAATTATAATAACATATTTACGTATTAAAATAAAGTATAAATCATGTATACGTACACATATATATACATATGTATATATCATTAGAAAGGTATCGACGATGCGGTCATTATAAGACTAATGTTGAGTTCTTTCGACATTAGTTTAGTACAAATATCATTAAATCCATTTATAATAGTATTATAGAGGGGTGTTTAGTTGTTTATATAACTAAAATGTCATTAAGTAATTATGGAGGGTAGTTTTTGAAAATTCAATTAGTATAAATAAGAGCCTTGGGCTCTCATATTTCTTGCACCATTCTCTTGATTCAAGAGTCTTTCTCTCCTTATCCCCCGAGCATTTCGGTCCCTCGTGATCCGACTTCTCTTTCTGTAGCTTAGTATAGTAAGGTGAGCGCTGAAGCGCTGCACGAATCTTTCTTAGAAAGATTCAGCGACGAAGTTCTGCCCCTGCAGAGCCCGACTCCTAGCTAAAACCCCCTTGTAAGTAAGTTATGCTTACCTTATTTTAATATAGCTTATATTTAAAATTAGTATTGTTATTATGAACTTATAATAAATATTTGAGCTATTATTATAACTTATATAAGTGTCGTTATAATATTTTTTTTAACTACTCGCGGTACGGGGAATCTGGTTTAAAGGGCCGCATAGGGTTGTTGGATTTCAGAAGTGCTATATGCCAAAATGGTCCTGCCCTCCGGTGTTTTATGTCTGGCCCCTGTCTGTACATAGTGGTTGGAAAATATTGTTTAACGCTTATATAATAATAATAATACTAAGACTAATAGTTGGTCACGGTAAATATTAGACTAAAATTTAGCGATAATAATGTTAGGTTTCGTCGAAGGAAAATAGAATCGTTAGAAGCAAGCGCTGCCCGATTTTGGAATCATCACCTTAACAAGTGAGTGCATAGTTACTTTCAGCTTACACATAGATATGAAGTATTTTATATAAATTACGTGCTATATGTGCATATTATCTGAATACTTGCTATCTATGCTAGATGAACATTGTTATACATGTTTTCAATGATTTAAACTGTATATGTATTTTATATCTACGAAAATGTTGGGGTAAAACATGGGTAGATGTAATAGCTGATGTGTGATAAAATGATGAGAGGCCTCGATGTTGATGTTGTTGTTTCTGTCATCTAGCGGAGTATGGATGACGACCACGGACTCTTCTAGACAGTCCAGTGGAACGCTAGCAGGCTCGCAACCTGTAGGTGTTTGTGAACGACGTGTTCACCGGTGTACTCCATCCCCCACATGGTTGCCTTTAGGACATTTATTGCTGAGGAATCCCCTTAGCAGTAGTGTCCGTCCCGATGATGATCCTTAGGCTAGGTCCCTTATGATAGGTGTTTAGGGACGTAAAGTGAGGATAACGGGAACGGGTAATCGGGTTATTGTTGATTGAATTAATAAACTTATTTATTGTGGGTTGAAAACCCTATGTGCTCACCAGGCTCCCAAGCCTGACCCACTCAGTTTTATGTATTGCAGGTAGTGGCGCATGAGCATAGGTGTGATGTTTTGGACGAGGGATTACGGATATAGGCCTGTAGATATGAAATAATGTAGTAAGGCTTATATTGTACTGTTTATGCTTTTGATCTGTACGAACATGACATCCCGAGTCTTTTAATGAAATACATTTCTATGGAAATGCTTTTGATAAATCTTTATCATATTTTTGTTTTGGGACAAATTCCGCAACACTTTCATTTAAAATGTAACTATGATTTTTAAACAAAGCATAAACAAACCGGTCTTTTGTGGCCGTGATTTTGGGGATGTCACAGTTGGTATCAGAGCATTAGTTTAAGCGAACTAGGAATTTGTAGGATTTCTAGACTTAAACTTAGAATGCTAAGCGATGATTGTGAGGTGTGAGCACTAGCTTATTTTAGGAATTGTGCCTAAAATGCTTTTATGTGCTAAATGCTTTGTGCATAATATGCTGTTAATTGTTCGGATCTATGGTCTGTTGCCGACCGGATCTGGAAACCTTATGTGTTTAGAATTCTAAACGTACGACTACGATATTAGAACTAGCATGTAAACGTTTCGGAGTGATAAGGATGATTTAAACGTCTATCCTAAATAAAGATCTAAATTCACCTTATTCGGTGTATAGATCAAGATGGCAAGGACCCGTAGCGGAAACGTGAACGCGAATGGAGATAGGAAAGATGGCAAGGACCCCAGTGGTTCAACAAATACCTGTTGTAGAAGAAGTTGCACCTGAACCAGTCACGATGGCCGGAGTGCAAGCGATGATCCAGGCTATGTTGGATCGTCAAATGGAGGAAACTAGACGTTTGCTCCAGCAAAATCGAGAGGAAGGCACTATTCAAATCGAACAGCCCGAGTTGAACGAAGGGCAGACTGAGGAAGGAAACTACAGTGGAACTGTTGGTCAAGTCAACCAACCAATAGTTCAAGAAAATAACCAAGATGACGGATTCGAGAGAAATGGATGCAAGTACAAGGATTTTCAGACTTGCAAGCCATCGACTTTCACGGGAAAGGAAGATCCAATCGGAGTCATGGATTGGATCTCGGAGATGGAGTTAGCTTTCATGACATGCGGTTGCAGAGGGAAACTACAGACCACGTTTGCAGTGCGTCAGTTTCGAGGAGGCGCTGTACGTTGGTGGAATACTTTGGGGAAGACTTTAAGCCCCAACAAACCCCTGGAACTGACATGGGCAGAATTTCTGGTACAATTCAAACGAAAGTACTGCTCAGCTCAAAACCTGCTCGAGCTAGAGAACCAGTTTCTAACCCTAAAGAAGGGGAGCATGTCAATCGATGAATACACGAACAACTTCACAAAAAAGATGGAATTTGCCTTGCGTCTTGTTCCGGATGAGCTGACGAAAATTGATAAGTACGCAAAGGGATTACCATGGGAGTACGCGGTGCCAGTGCGTCAGGCACCTACTTTGGAGGCAGCTATCTGGGCTGCCAAGTCTGTGGAGGATATGATTAAGGGAAGAGCTGCCAGCAAAGTCGAGGTTGGCGAGAAAAGGAAATTTGACGGATCCTCAAGGTCCGGTAAGAAGGGTAGATTCTCGAAGTTTGGTTCGTTAGGAGGAGGATCAGAAGCGAAGTGGTGTGACAAGTGCAAGAAAAAGCACTCTGGGAAGTGTGATGGAGGGGTCACTTGTTACAAATGCGGAAAGCCTGGGCACTATGCCAATGAATGCACGTTCACTAAGAAGGTCTGTTATGAGTGCAACGAGGAGGGGCACATTTCAAGGGATTGCCCGAAGAAGAAGGAGACGGGAAGACCCAACATACCACCGAAGCCGAAGGCAAGAGCCTTCCAGATGACGCTCGAGGCTGCAAAGGAGGCAGCAGACGTCGCTTCAGGTACCTTTCTTGTAAATGGTTTGCCTGCAAATATACTATTTGATTCCGGAGCCAACTACTCCTTTGTATCACATAAATTTGGTGGGAAATTAGCATTGCCTGTAGAAAAACTAGATAATGCCCTGATTGTAGAAGTTGCCAGTGGCAAATTCGTACCTGTTAGTAATCGTATTAGGAACATCGTCATTGACCTAAACGGAAACGAATTCCACGAAGAGCTATTACCCATAGAGTTAAACGGTTTTGACATCGTTTTGGGTATGGATTGGCTTAGCGCTAACGATGCTGAGATTCAATGCCGAAAGAAGATAGTAAAGGTGAACCCACCCGGAAAGGAATCATTTATGGTGTACGGGGACAAACGCAGAGTGAATTTTGGAATCATCTCCCTGATGAAAGCCAGGAAATGTTTGTCAAAGGGATGTGCATCATACTTGGCATTCGTAATCGATGCCAAGAAGGAGAAGAAAGAGGTGCAGAATATACCGGTTGTGTGCGATTATCCGGAAGTCTTTCCCGAAGATCTTCCCGGATTACCACCTGATAGACAAGTGGAGTTTCGTATAGACTTGTTACCAGGAACAACACCGATAGCAAAGGCACCTTACCGATTAGCACCGACGGAGATGAAGGAGCTCATGACGCAACTTCAGGAGCTGTTGGACAACGGTTTTATTCGACCTAGTTCATCACCCTGGGGAGCTCCGGTGTTATTCGTGAAGAAGAAAGACGGAAGTATGAGAATGTGTATAGACTACCGAGAGCTGAATAAGGCAACGGTGAAGAACAAGTATCCATTGCCGAGGATTGATGACCTATTCGATCAGCTGCAAGGTTCGAGCTACTTCTCAAAGATCGATCTTAGGTCAGGATATCATCAGCTAAAGGTGAGAAAGCAGGATATTGAGAAGACTGCATTCAGAACGAGATATGGACACTACGAGTTCTTGGTTATGTCATTCGGGCTAACCAATGCTCCCGCAGCATTCATGGATTTGATGAATAGGGTTTGTAAACCATTCCTCGATAAATCCGTGATAGTGTTTATCGACGACATTCTCATCTACTCGAAAAGCCAAGAGGAGCATGGTAAGCATCTACGGGAAGTATTAGAAGTGTTGAAGAAGGAGAAGCTTTTTGCAAAGTTCTCCAAATGCGACTTTTGGATACGGGAAGTCCAATTCTTGGGTCATGTTGTTAACCAGGAGGGAATAATGGTTGACCCCGCAAAGATCGAGGCTGTGATGAAGTGGGAACGTCCGAAAAGTCCCACGGAAATTCGAAGCTTTCTAGGATTAGCCGGATATTATCGACGATTTATCCAAGGCTTTTCTTCGATAGCTACTCCATTAACAGCTTTGACTCATAAAGGAGCTACATATACGTGGAGTGAGAAACACGATGAGGCATTCGAGAAACTAAAGAAGAAGTTATGTGAAGCACCGATACTTTCTCTACCCGATGGAGTCGAAGATTTCGCGGTTTATAGTGATGCTTCTGGAGTCGGGTTGGGTTGTGTTTTGACCCAAAGAGAAAAGGTGATAGCATACGCATCTCGACAATTGAAAGAGCACGAAAAGAACTACCCCACTCATGATCTGGAGTTGGCAGCGGTAGTTTTTGCCTTAAAGATATGGAGGCATTACCTCTACGGCACGAAGTGCAAACTCTTCACTGATCATAAGAGTCTCCAGTATCTCTTTAATCAGAAGGAGTTGAACATGAGGCAACGACGCTGGCTAGAACTTCTCAAGGACTACGACTGTGAGATACTTTACCACCCAGGTAAAGCAAATATTGTTGCTGATGCTCTCAGTCGGAAAGTCAATCTGGAAAGGAAAAGGCCAAGGGCGTTAAGAATTGAAGTCGTCTCGACGATTGTCGAAAGTATCAGGAAAGCTCAAGAAGAAGCTTTAGAGAAAAATGACCGAAAGGAAGAACGTTTGGGAAGAACGTTAGTGTTCGGTACAAACAGTCGTGGACTGAAGGTATTCCAAGATCGAATTTGGGTACCTAAGACGGGAGGAATAAGAGATCTTCTGATGGAAGAAGCACACAAGACCATGTACTCGATTCATCCCGGTAGCACTAAAATGTATAGGGACCTAAAACCCTACTACTGGTGGCCGACGATGAAGCTCAATGTTGCGAAGTATGTGGCCGAGTGCGTAACATGTGCGAGGGTTAAGGCACAACATCAGAAACTGTATGGAATGTTACGAATTGTTCTCGTAACACTCGTTCCTCCTCTTCATTCTCAGGCATTCTATGGAATGCTTCCATTACACCAATCACAACCTATTTATCTAGATTTGGAGCTTTCTTTGGAATACCCCTCGGTGCTAACTTTTGAAGATATTGTCTCTCATAAAATCTTGTAGTTAATGCAAACCCCAAACAATGTAATGAGATTGTCATTTTCTCCTATCTAGCTAACACCATCTTCTCAACTTCCGGGTAATATGTAACGCCCGGGTTTCAGGGCTAATCATTTTTGTCAATGTAATAGTCTAGGTCAACTCTTGTAACTCTTTTTTTGGAGTAATAAAAATGAAATATTTGAGTATTATGTGAATTATGTGTATTTATGCGCTTATAATTTAATTATAAATGTATGATTAATAAATAATAAAAATAAGCGTCAAAATTAAAGTATAAGATAATCCCGATATCTCTACATAAAGTTGTAGAATATGTCTCAAGGTTTTCGTACATATAAAGAATGCCGAAATCCGAGTTATAACGAAGAAGTTATGACCCGTCGAAGTTTTACGGCAAAACCGGCACGGCACCGGGAAGCGTAAATAGTGAATTTACGATAGAGCGAGATTTAGCCTTAGCAATCTAAACAAAAGTTGTAGAATATGTTAAACTAAGAGCGTCGATAAAAAGAACGCCCAAATCTGACTTCGTATGAGGAAGTTATGATTTTTCTAAGATTCGGCTTAGCAGTGCACGACCCGAAACTCGAATTTTAGTTCGAGCGGTTTTTGGCCTACGCAACCTAAATGAGAGTTGAAGATCTCATTAATAGGAACTCAACGGTAAAAAGATGGACGAAAACGGAGTTCGTATGAAGGAGTTACGAATTCTTCGCGGTCATTTAACAGTCTAAAGGCCTCCTACTGTTAAATTTGAGATCGGTCAAGAATTAGCTGACGGAGTCTAAAAGAAAGTTGTAGAGTACGTCTTCACCTACGCGTGGATATAAAGAACGTCAAAAACGGAGTTCGTATGAACGAGTTACAAATTATAATAACATATTTACGTATTAAAATAAAGTATAAATCATGTATACGTACACATATATATACATATGTATATATCATTAGAAAGGTATCGACGATGCGGTCATTATAAGACTAATGTTGAGTTCTTTCGACATTAGTTTAGTACAAATATCATTAAATCCATTTATAATAGTATTATAGAGGGGTGTTTAGTTGTTTATATAACTAAAATGTCATTAAGTAATTATGGAGGGTAGTTTTTGAAAATTCAATTAGTATAAATAAGAGCCTTGGGCTCTCATATTTCTTGCACCATTCTCTTGATTCAAGAGTCTTTCTCTCCTTATCCCCCGAGCATTTCGGTCCCTCGTGATCCGACTTCTCTTTCTGTAGCTTAGTATAGTAAGGTGAGCGCTGAAGCGCTGCACGAATCTTTCTTAGAAAGATTCAGCGACGAAGTTCTGCCCCTGCAGAGCCCGACTCCTAGCTAAAACCCCCTTGTAAGTAAGTTATGCTTACCTTATTTTAATATAGCTTATATTTAAAATTAGTATTGTTATTATGAACTTATAATAAATATTTGAGCTATTATTATAACTTATATAAGTGTCGTTATAATATTTTTTTTAACTACTCGCGGTACGGGGAATCTGGTTTAAAGGGCCGCATAGGGTTGTTGGATTTCAGAAGTGCTATATGCCAAAATGGTCCTGCCCTCCGGTGTTTTATGTCTGGCCCCTGTCTGTACATAGTGGTTGGAAAATATTGTTTAACGCTTATATAATAATAATAATACTAAGACTAATAGTTGGTCACGGTAAATATTAGACTAAAATTTAGCGATAATAATGTTAGGTTTCGTCGAAGGAAAATAGAATCGTTAGAAGCAAGCGCTGCCCGATTTTGGAATCATCACCTTAACAAGTGAGTGCATAGTTACTTTCAGCTTACACATAGATATGAAGTATTTTATATAAATTACGTGCTATATGTGCATATTATCTGAATACTTGCTATCTATGCTAGATGAACATTGTTATACATGTTTTCAATGATTTAAACTGTATATGTATTTTATATCTACGAAAATGTTGGGGTAAAACATGGGTAGATGTAATAGCTGATGTGTGATAAAATGATGAGAGGCCTCGATGTTGATGTTGTTGTTTCTGTCATCTAGCGGAGTATGGATGACGACCACGGACTCTTCTAGACAGTCCAGTGGAACGCTAGCAGGCTCGCAACCTGTAGGTGTTTGTGAACGACGTGTTCACCGGTGTACTCCATCCCCCACATGGTTGCCTTTAGGACATTTATTGCTGAGGAATCCCCTTAGCAGTAGTGTCCGTCCCGATGATGATCCTTAGGCTAGGTCCCTTATGATAGGTGTTTAGGGACGTAAAGTGAGGATAACGGGAACGGGTAATCGGGTTATTGTTGATTGAATTAATAAACTTATTTATTGTGGGTTGAAAACCCTATGTGCTCACCAGGCTCCCAAGCCTGACCCACTCAGTTTTATGTATTGCAGGTAGTGGCGCATGAGCATAGGTGTGATGTTTTGGACGAGGGATTACGGATATAGGCCTGTAGATATGAAATAATGTAGTAAGGCTTATATTGTACTGTTTATGCTTTTGATCTGTACGAACATGACATCCCGAGTCTTTTAATGAAATACATTTCTATGGAAATGCTTTTGATAAATCTTTATCATATTTTTGTTTTGGGACAAATTCCGCAACACTTTCATTTAAAATGTAACTATGATTTTTAAACAAAGCATAAACAAACCGGTCTTTTGTGGCCGTGATTTTGGGGATGTCACAGTTGGTATCAGAGCATTAGTTTAAGCGAACTAGGAATTTGTAGGATTTCTAGACTTAAACTTAGAATGCTAAGCGATGATTGTGAGGTGTGAGCACTAGCTTATTTTAGGAATTGTGCCTAAAATGCTTTTATGTGCTAAATGCTTTGTGCATAATATGCTGTTAATTGTTCGGATCTATGGTCTGTTGCCGACCGGATCTGGAAACCTTATGTGTTTAGAATTCTAAACGTACGACTACGATATTAGAACTAGCATGTAAACGTTTCGGAGTGATAAGGATGATTTAAACGTCTATCCTAAATAAAGATCTAAATTCACCTTATTCGGTGTATAGATCAAGATGGCAAGGACCCGTAGCGGAAACGTGAACGCGAATGGAGATAGGAAAGATGGCAAGGACCCCAGTGGTTCAACAAATACCTGTTGTAGAAGAAGTTGCACCTGAACCAGTCACGATGGCCGGAGTGCAAGCGATGATCCAGGCTATGTTGGATCGTCAAATGGAGGAAACTAGACGTTTGCTCCAGCAAAATCGAGAGGAAGGCACTATTCAAATCGAACAGCCCGAGTTGAACGAAGGGCAGACTGAGGAAGGAAACTACAGTGGAACTGTTGGTCAAGTCAACCAACCAATAGTTCAAGAAAATAACCAAGATGACGGATTCGAGAGAAATGGATGCAAGTACAAGGATTTTCAGACTTGCAAGCCATCGACTTTCACGGGAAAGGAAGATCCAATCGGAGTCATGGATTGGATCTCGGAGATGGAGTTAGCTTTCATGACATGCGGTTGCAGAGGGAAACTACAGACCACGTTTGCAGTGCGTCAGTTTCGAGGAGGCGCTGTACGTTGGTGGAATACTTTGGGGAAGACTTTAAGCCCCAACAAACCCCTGGAACTGACATGGGCAGAATTTCTGGTACAATTCAAACGAAAGTACTGCTCAGCTCAAAACCTGCTCGAGCTAGAGAACCAGTTTCTAACCCTAAAGAAGGGGAGCATGTCAATCGATGAATACACGAACAACTTCACAAAAAAGATGGAATTTGCCTTGCGTCTTGTTCCGGATGAGCTGACGAAAATTGATAAGTACGCAAAGGGATTACCATGGGAGTACGCGGTGCCAGTGCGTCAGGCACCTACTTTGGAGGCAGCTATCTGGGCTGCCAAGTCTGTGGAGGATATGATTAAGGGAAGAGCTGCCAGCAAAGTCGAGGTTGGCGAGAAAAGGAAATTTGACGGATCCTCAAGGTCCGGTAAGAAGGGTAGATTCTCGAAGTTTGGTTCGTTAGGAGGAGGATCAGAAGCGAAGTGGTGTGACAAGTGCAAGAAAAAGCACTCTGGGAAGTGTGATGGAGGGGTCACTTGTTACAAATGCGGAAAGCCTGGGCACTATGCCAATGAATGCACGTTCACTAAGAAGGTCTGTTATGAGTGCAACGAGGAGGGGCACATTTCAAGGGATTGCCCGAAGAAGAAGGAGACGGGAAGACCCAACATACCACCGAAGCCGAAGGCAAGAGCCTTCCAGATGACGCTCGAGGCTGCAAAGGAGGCAGCAGACGTCGCTTCAGGTACCTTTCTTGTAAATGGTTTGCCTGCAAATATACTATTTGATTCCGGAGCCAACTACTCCTTTGTATCACATAAATTTGGTGGGAAATTAGCATTGCCTGTAGAAAAACTAGATAATGCCCTGATTGTAGAAGTTGCCAGTGGCAAATTCGTACCTGTTAGTAATCGTATTAGGAACATCGTCATTGACCTAAACGGAAACGAATTCCACGAAGAGCTATTACCCATAGAGTTAAACGGTTTTGACATCGTTTTGGGTATGGATTGGCTTAGCGCTAACGATGCTGAGATTCAATGCCGAAAGAAGATAGTAAAGGTGAACCCACCCGGAAAGGAATCATTTATGGTGTACGGGGACAAACGCAGAGTGAATTTTGGAATCATCTCCCTGATGAAAGCCAGGAAATGTTTGTCAAAGGGATGTGCATCATACTTGGCATTCGTAATCGATGCCAAGAAGGAGAAGAAAGAGGTGCAGAATATACCGGTTGTGTGCGATTATCCGGAAGTCTTTCCCGAAGATCTTCCCGGATTACCACCTGATAGACAAGTGGAGTTTCGTATAGACTTGTTACCAGGAACAACACCGATAGCAAAGGCACCTTACCGATTAGCACCGACGGAGATGAAGGAGCTCATGACGCAACTTCAGGAGCTGTTGGACAACGGTTTTATTCGACCTAGTTCATCACCCTGGGGAGCTCCGGTGTTATTCGTGAAGAAGAAAGACGGAAGTATGAGAATGTGTATAGACTACCGAGAGCTGAATAAGGCAACGGTGAAGAACAAGTATCCATTGCCGAGGATTGATGACCTATTCGATCAGCTGCAAGGTTCGAGCTACTTCTCAAAGATCGATCTTAGGTCAGGATATCATCAGCTAAAGGTGAGAAAGCAGGATATTGAGAAGACTGCATTCAGAACGAGATATGGACACTACGAGTTCTTGGTTATGTCATTCGGGCTAACCAATGCTCCCGCAGCATTCATGGATTTGATGAATAGGGTTTGTAAACCATTCCTCGATAAATCCGTGATAGTGTTTATCGACGACATTCTCATCTACTCGAAAAGCCAAGAGGAGCATGGTAAGCATCTACGGGAAGTATTAGAAGTGTTGAAGAAGGAGAAGCTTTTTGCAAAGTTCTCCAAATGCGACTTTTGGATACGGGAAGTCCAATTCTTGGGTCATGTTGTTAACCAGGAGGGAATAATGGTTGACCCCGCAAAGATCGAGGCTGTGATGAAGTGGGAACGTCCGAAAAGTCCCACGGAAATTCGAAGCTTTCTAGGATTAGCCGGATATTATCGACGATTTATCCAAGGCTTTTCTTCGATAGCTACTCCATTAACAGCTTTGACTCATAAAGGAGCTACATATACGTGGAGTGAGAAACACGATGAGGCATTCGAGAAACTAAAGAAGAAGTTATGTGAAGCACCGATACTTTCTCTACCCGATGGAGTCGAAGATTTCGCGGTTTATAGTGATGCTTCTGGAGTCGGGTTGGGTTGTGTTTTGACCCAAAGAGAAAAGGTGATAGCATACGCATCTCGACAATTGAAAGAGCACGAAAAGAACTACCCCACTCATGATCTGGAGTTGGCAGCGGTAGTTTTTGCCTTAAAGATATGGAGGCATTACCTCTACGGCACGAAGTGCAAACTCTTCACTGATCATAAGAGTCTCCAGTATCTCTTTAATCAGAAGGAGTTGAACATGAGGCAACGACGCTGGCTAGAACTTCTCAAGGACTACGACTGTGAGATACTTTACCACCCAGGTAAAGCAAATATTGTTGCTGATGCTCTCAGTCGGAAAGTCAATCTGGAAAGGAAAAGGCCAAGGGCGTTAAGAATTGAAGTCGTCTCGACGATTGTCGAAAGTATCAGGAAAGCTCAAGAAGAAGCTTTAGAGAAAAATGACCGAAAGGAAGAACGTTTGGGAAGAACGTTAGTGTTCGGTACAAACAGTCGTGGACTGAAGGTATTCCAAGATCGAATTTGGGTACCTAAGACGGGAGGAATAAGAGATCTTCTGATGGAAGAAGCACACAAGACCATGTACTCGATTCATCCCGGTAGCACTAAAATGTATAGGGACCTAAAACCCTACTACTGGTGGCCGACGATGAAGCTCAATGTTGCGAAGTATGTGGCCGAGTGCGTAACATGTGCGAGGGTTAAGGCACAACATCAGAAACTGTATGGGAGTTTAGAACCTTTACCTGTACCCATGGGTAAATGGGAAGACATCACCATGGATTTTGTGACTAAACTGCCCAGGACGAAGAACGGTCACGACATGATTTGGGTAGTCGTGGATCGTTTCACCAAGAGTGCACACCTCATAGCAGCCAACGAGAAGTGGTCTATGGATAAGCTCGCAAATGCTTACGTGAAGGAAATTGTAAGACTTCACGGTGTTCCTCTTACGATTGTATCAGATCGTGATAGTCGTTTCACGTCAAGGTTTTGGAGGAGTCTACAAGAGGAGTTAGGTACAAAGTTGTGTTTGAGTACTGCTTATCATCCGCAAACTGATGGTCAGAGCGAAAGAACGATTCAGACATTGGAAGATATGCTAAGAGCATGTACCCTCGAATTCCAAGGAAATTGGGACGAGCACTTACCTCTGGTAGAATTTTCCTACAACAATAGTTTTCACTCGAGCATCAAGATGGCACCTTACCAAGCCTTGTATGGACAGAAGTGTCGTACGCCGTCTTGTTGGCTTGAAGCCGGAGAGAAGCAGTTTATGGGCCCCGAGATAGTCCATGAGACTGCTGAGAAGTTGAAGGTGATTAGGGAAAGAATGTTAGCAGCCCAGGATCGTCAGAAGAGCTATGCTGACAAGAAAAGACGACCGATAACCTTCGAAGATGGGGATTCCGTTTTGCTTAAAGTCTCACCGTGGAAGGGACTTATAAGATTCGGGAAACGAGGAAAGTTGAGTCCAAGGTTTATTGGACCATTCAAAGTTCTTTAGAAGATAGGGAACCAAGCTTACAAGTTGGAATTGCCCGAAGAACTCAATGGTATTCATAACACTTTCCATGTGTGTTATTTGAGGAAATTCACGGGAGATGTTCCCGACATAATTCCAATCTCAGAGTTAAGGATGGATGAGAATAAAAGGCTGATCGAAGAGCCTGAGGCAATTGTTGACCATAAGACTAAGAAGTTACGACGCAAGATGGTCGACTTGGTGCTAGTCCGATGGAAACATTCGAATGGGCCGAATCTCACTTGGGAAACAGAGGATGACATGATGAGTCGCTATCCACATCTGTTTGCTGATGCATGATTCCGGGACGGAATCATCCTAAGGGGGAGAGAATTGTAACGCCCGGGTTTCAGGGCTAAGCATTTTTGTCAATGTAATAGTCTAGGTCAACTCTTGTAACTCTTTTTTTGGAGTAATAAAAATGAAATATTTGAGTATTATGTGAATTATGTGTATTTATGCGCTTATAATTTAATTATAAATGTATGATTAATAAATAATAAAAATAAGCGTCAAAATTAAAGTATAAGATAATCCCGATATCTCTACATAAAGTTGTAGAATATGTCTCAAGGTTTTCGTACATATAAAGAATGCCGAAATCCGAGTTATAACGAAGAAGTTATGACCCGTCGAAGTTTTACGGCAAAACCGGCACGGCACCGGGAAGCGTAAATAGTGAATTTACGATAGAGCGAGATTTAGCCTTAGCAATCTAAACAAAAGTTGTAGAATATGTTAAACTAAGAGCGTCGATAAAAAGAACGCCCAAATCTGACTTCGTATGAGGAAGTTATGATTTTTCTAAGATTCGGCTTAGCAGTGCACGACCCGAAACTCGAATTTTAGTTCGAGCGGTTTTTGGCCTACGCAACCTAAATGAGAGTTGAAGATCTCATTAATAGGAACTCAACGGTAAAAAGATGGACGAAAACGGAGTTCGTATGAAGGAGTTACGAATTCTTCGCGGTCATTTAACAGTCTAAAGGCCTCCTACTGTTAAATTTGAGATCGGTCAAGAATTAGCTGACGGAGTCTAAACGAAAGTTGTAGAGTACGTCTTCACCTACGCGTGGATATAAAGAACGTCAAAAACGGAGTTCGTATGAACGAGTTACAAATTATAATAACATATTTACGTATTAAAATAAAGTATAAATCATGTATACGTACACATATATATACATATGTATATATCATTAGAAAGGTATCGACGATGCGGTCATTATAAGACCAATGTTGAGTTCTTTCGACATTAGTTTAGTACAAATATCATTAAATCCATTTATAACAGTATTATAGAGGGGTGTTTAGTTGTTTATATAACTAAAATGTCATTAAGTAATTATGGAGGGTAGTTTTTGAAAATTCAATTAGTATAAATAAGAGCCTTGGGCTCTCATATTTCTTGCACCATTCTCTTGATTCAAGAGTCTTTCTCTCCTTATCCCCCGAGCATTTCGGTCCCTCGTGATTCGACTTCTCTTTCTGTAGCTTAGTATAGTAAGGTGAGCGCTGAAGCGCTGCACGAATCTTTCTTAGAAAGATTCAGCGACGAAGTTCTGCCCCTGCAGAGCCCGACTCCTAGCTAAAACCCCCTTGTAAGTAAGTTATGCTTACCTTATTTTAATATAGCTTATATTTAAAATTAGTATTGTTATTATGAACTTATAATAAATATTTGAGCTATTATTATAACTTATATAAGTGTCGTTATAATATTTTTTTTAACTACTCGCGGTACGGGGAATCTGGTTTAAAGGGCCGCATAGGGTTGTTGGATTTCAGAAGTGCTATATGCCAAAATGGTCCTGCCCTCCGGTGTTTTATGTCTGGCCCCTGTCTGTACATAGTGGTTGGAAAATATTGTTTAACGCTTATATAATAATAATAATACTAAGACTAATAGTTGGTCACGGTAAATATTAGACTAAAATTTAGCGATAATAATGTTAGGTTTCGTCGAAGGAAAATAGAATCGTTAGAAGCAAGCGCTGCCCGATTTTGGAATCATCACCTTAACAAGTGAGTGCATAGTTACTTTCAGCTTACACATAGATATGAAGTATTTTATATAAATTACGTGCTATATGTGCATATTATCTGAATACTTGCTATCTATGCTAGATGAACATTGTTATACATGTTTTCAATGATTTAAACTGTATATGTATTTTATATCTACGAAAATGTTGGGGTAAAACATGGGTAGATGTAATAGCTGATGTGTGATAAAATGATGAGAGGCCTCGATGTTGATGTTGTTGTTTCTGTCATCTAGCGGAGTATGGATGACGACCACGGACTCTTCTAGACAGTCCAGTGGAACGCTAGCAGGCTCGCAACCTGTAGGTGTTTGTGAACGACGTGTTCACCGGTGTACTCCATCCCCCACATGGTTGCCTTTAGGACATTTATTGCTGAGGAATCCCCTTAGCAGTAGTGTCCGTCCCGATGATGATCCTTAGGCTAGGTCCCTTATGATAGGTGTTTAGGGACGTAAAGTGAGGATAACGGGAACGGGTAATCGGGTTATTGTTGATTGAATTAATAAACTTATTTATTGTGGGTTGAAAACCCTATGTGCTCACCAGGCTCCCAAGCCTGACCCACTCAGTTTTATGTATTGCAGGTAGTGGCGCATGAGCATAGGTGTGATGTTTTGGACGAGGGATTACGGATATAGGCCTGTAGATATGAAATAATGTAGTAAGGCTTATATTGTACTGTTTATGCTTTTGATCTGTACGAACATGACATCCCGAGTCTTTTAATGAAATACTTTTCTATGGAAATGCTTTTGATAAATCTTTATCATATTTTTGTTTTGGGACAAATTCCGCAACACTTTCATTTAAAATGTAACTCTGATTTTTAAACAAAGCATAAACAAACCGGTCTTTTGTGGCCGTGATTTTGGGGATGTCACATAATAGCTTGAATACGTATTTTCTTGCATAATGTCTTTAATCTCCCCCAACATGTTATCCATTTTTTCATAAATCTCCCCCATTTTAGGACCTTCCCCATCACAAAACTTGATGAGTAGGAAAATGGGTTTTGTAATTGCTAAAACATTGTCTACATCTTCCCAAAACAAATCATCCTTGATTGTATCCGCAACTTTTAAACCAAGAACTTTTGTGCTTTCATCTCCATTTTTAAGCCACTCCCTCCAAGAATTAAGGACTATAGTTGTGGCAAGAGCCTCTCTACAATCCTTGATTCTTTTTAACAAAATATAGTGAGATGCAAACCTTGTTTTAGCCACCCGTAACAACTCTAATGTGAATTTTTCTCGAAAAATTGACAAGACTTGAGTGTGGTTTAGAAAGTACTTGACAATTATTTTGCCCCTCTTATAGGTATTATTTAACCAAAAAAATTCATTTGATAAATCTTTGAAAATCAAATTTAGAGTATGTACGCAACAAGGGGACCAAAATACATGTTTGTATACCTTCTCGACTTCTCTTCCGACGGCTTTGCAATTAGCCGCGTTATCCGTGACCACTTGCAAAACGTTGCTCGATCCAACCTCATTGATAGCTCAAAGAAGATACTTAGAGATTTCCACTTATGTTTTTTCGACCCCCGAGAAATCGTCCGCGTATATAAACATAGCACCTTGAGCATTCACTGCAAGAACATTGATGAGTGGCTTATGTTTGACATTAGACCACCCATCGGAAACTATAGAAACCCCTTGCGTGTACCAAGTATCTTTGACTTGGGTTAGGTCTTTCTCAACATCTCTCATGCACTCATCTAACAATACGGTTCTTGTTGGGAAGTTTAGGGTTTGTGGTGGAGATCTGGATACTAATTTGGATCGTGATATCACTTTCCGAACTAATATTTCTATCCTATGCTTGGGTTACAAGAAATTCAGCCTAGGATAATCCAAGTAGACACTTACGTTTTCTAGGCACAGAAGACGTAAGCCAATATGCTAGAGGATTCTATGAAAGTCTGATGAAAACGAGAGCTTAAGAATTAAGATCGCCACCCTCTTCTGTAGAGGAATAACTATTTATATATTAAACACGATTAGGGTTTCATTAGGGTTGGGCCGTCATTAGTTGCTTTGGAAGCACTTAATGTTAATCCGGATCTAATGAGGATTTAGGGTTACCAAAAACTAACGAGTTTCGTTACTTTTACCATAATCACCCTCAAGAAATTGAATTTTCCATTATGTTCCTATATGTAAAATTCAGTGAGGTTTGTGGTGGAGATCTGGATACCAACCAGGGGCTCTGCCCCTTGGACCTCGCTAGGGGCGCTGCCCCTAGACCCTGCCAAAGGGGCGCTGCCCCTTTGGAAACTCCGGACCCAGGGGCGCTTCCCCCGGACCCACGATTAGTCGTCAAACCGACTTCTGATTTGATCTTATACATGCTTGCACTCCGCACAAACCCCGTACATATATTAGAGTACAAATTATGAAGCCCCTTAGATAACATGTTGGTTCCAGTTACTTAAAATGACATGGTGACACTAAAATCACCAATAGTTCTTGCATTTTCACTAGACGGAGGTTTGCATCCCTCTGGTGCCTTCTTGAGTGCATTGAGCATTTCAATAAATTGTGGATTCCGCAAGACGTTAAACGAGATACCATTAGCACATAATCCTCTAATTATTTTCATGTTAACCACATTTCGCTCCATAAGACCAAAAGATTCCTCAATTCCTTTTCTTGGTGTTGCTTTTTTCGAAAGTATAGAATTCTTCAAAGATTTTGAAACACCTCCACTCTCGGCTTCTTTAACCTTGCTCAAAAGCCTTTGTAGCTTCTCCCGGTCCTTAATCATAACCGGACATCTTCTGATTTCTGCGGTCTTCCCAGGTTGAGCCGTAAAGAAATGTGTGTGAATTCTAGTATAAGAGCTTGTGTACTGGACTTTGCAATGTTTGCAAATCCATATCTTTGCCCCCCCCCTGCATTTTTACAAGTTCCAGAACCAGTAAAAATGACTTCTTCCAACAGAGGCCTACTAGCATCCTTATCATTCGTTTTCTTGTTTCCTGATGTACCTATATCTGATGCTCTTTGGTCCTCATTCTCAAGATCCTCATTCTCAAGATCAAAAAAAGCTTCAGGTGGTCGTTGTGTTTCACTATCTTCTGTGCGGTTAAAAGATTTGCCAAACACCATTTTGACACCAAGCAAATCAATAAAGAAACAATATACTGGAAAGGGTTGACTGTGTGATGAAGAAGAGTAACATAAAAAGAACCCAACAATAGAGTAATCGACTGAGAATAATGTGGGTGAACTGGTGAGTAGTGATGTGGGATAAGAGGCATGTTAAATAGTTATTGGAATCGAGATTCACTGGAAGAGTTGGCAGTAGGAATCGAAGAAACATACTAGGAATCGATGAGATGATGACTTTATCGTAGCGTCAAACGTTGTTTTTTCAGGGAGAAGCAATTTCCAACTCAAACCAAAATCGGCGACCCCAAGTCCAAAATTGGCGATCCTAATCACGTTTCTGTGCAATCCGGATCGCCGATTTCATGTTTCCAGTACCGAATTGAAAATTAGACGGGATCGGAGGGAACACATATCGGAGAGCGTTTCGGCCACCGATTGGAATGCAATCGAACTGCGTTTGGGAACGGGACGTTCGAAATGAGGATCGTGACTCATATGACGATCTATGTGACTATGGTCTTTTTTGCAAATTGCGTATGTGGATAAAGAAATGTTACGTTAATGCAAGCTTTCAAAATAACATGAAATTTGCTTTGAATTCATATCTCGATGTTTTGGATTTTCTATTATAAATTGTTTTTACTTATAAATAATAAGTAGTGCTCGAGTTGTCTGTTTAATCTATCATTTAACCCTTTTGTTAGAAACTAGGTGTATATATGAGTTCTGGAGACTTTTCCGGTTAACATTTTGTTTGGTACTCGACAAGAGAATGTGATCCCTCGAGATATTCGATGGTCCAAGCGTAGGAAGTTACAAAAGACGCATTGAAATGCATTTGTTGATGTTGAGGGGATATGATTGTTTACGTAAATTTTCCATTATGACCCCTATGTATACATATGTAACAATTGATATAAAATTATGTTTGGAGGATAATAAGCTTTTAGTACTGCCTGGTGGTCTAATAGTTCTGCATGAATTTCACCTGAAATGTCACCTAATTACGAGCCTCCGCAAAAGTAGGCATGTCGGGAAGCCAACAAAGGTTCATATCCACTAGACCCACCACCACCTCCAGAAACTGGACCAATAATCGATAAGGACAAAATCATAATGGAGTTACAAAAGCATCTTCAAGAATGTTAGAGGCAGTTGCTAGTACATGATATGCTCTGCGTAAGAGATAAATGTAGATCCTAATAATAAGAGTACCAGACAGGATAAGTCAGACAAGATGACACTAGGGTTGGAGGTACATTGTTATTAACCCTCATATATTGTTATTTAACTTTACGGTATACATGCTATTGCATCGTTAATTATTTAATAATATGAAACCGTTACATTATTAATTGTAGGGTGACATGGTTACCCGCGTGGACCCATTTATCATAGAGGACCGTGGTACGTTACATGATGATGACTTTTCGACTTATGGGCTTGAGGTACATACATAATTAAATATATGCTATTACTTGTTGTATTGTTTAAATACTTAATTTTACTTAATATTATATTTTTCTAAGGTGACACCATTAATTTCATAAAGCACCCTACCACACTAGATGAGAGCCCATTATGAGATGATGGACTTAATCAAATGTTTTCCATACATATGACAATGCACCTACACATCAAATTATCAAATGCCACCATTAGCTCTTAGGCATACGTAAAGAATGACCTATGTTTCCATATGAAAAGGAAATACAGTGCAATCGTATGCTCATAACCTTTAAATAGTTGCATAGACGATAACATTGGCAATCTATACCAAAACCAAGATTTTTGGCTATATTTTGTCAATCGGTTTCTCACGTATAAACCAAGGATGGAGTTTTGGATGATATAACCATATATGTGGACTTTGATTTGGGTTGGTTGGAGTGTGGTGTATGTTTTTTTATGTTATCATTACACACTAAACATTCAGGTAGGTTACTTACTCTATTGTATACATGTGTTGATTGACATCACATCATGTTCTGGATTTCCTTGTTTATAGATTGAACATTGAATGATGTTAAGTGTGACATTTATACCGACAACTTTCAACACATATTTATAGGATTGGTATGACATGGATGATGGATCCATTTACACAACTTGATCTGAGTGTTGGTATACTTGTGTTTTAATTACATCACTTCAGTAACATTAACAGTAACAGTCACTTACAATAAATTGTTATCTAATGAACAGTTACTTCCAACATTTTATGTTATACATCCTTATTAATATACCGAATGCCTGTTGATTGGGGGGGGGGGGGGGGGGGGGGGGGGTTGGATTTCCAGATGTTTACTCTCACTATATACGATAGCTACTGTGATGATGACTATTTTTTAGAATCTCCATCTTGGTTTATAACTATGTGAGCATGTATCTACAAACTCCTAGTTGCTATCAACTATTGGGGTACCAAACTAACTAACTGATGCGATGCACCTTGAGAGTTTCACACTCGCCTTTGTAAATGACACAAATGTACCACAACAGTCTGACGGTAAAAAGGACTAAGCGGTTTTTTTTATGTTGGTTCCTAAAGAGGTTGATCGCTAGTCAATTAGTCAACATAAAGGGATGCAACCGAACATAGCCAAGTCATATCGTGCGGAAGTGATCTGCACAAATTGCGTGTGGCACACGACAAAAATAGGTGTGCATTTGCATGTTATATTGTTATTTAAACATATCTAAGTTTTTTATAATTATTAGTTTTGGCACTAGATTTAATATGTTTCATGCAATTCCATAATTATTTATTTTTGCAATATAATTTTTGTTTTTTAAAAATTATATAAAGTGAACGACGACTAACCAGAATTAAACACTATAAATGAGCAACTGTTAATTTGAATTTACATATAAAAATAATAATAAAGACACTCCGAAATTTCATTTCAGTTAATCCTTTGTAGACTCGACTCCACGACTTGTTGCTCACAAAGTAATCATTTTACCAAAATAAAATAATAATAATTGTTTTTGTTAAAAAAACAAAAAATAAAACACTATTATATTGTTCAGGGCGGAGCTAAGTTTACGTCCTCCGTTATACCCACCACTAACTATTATAGTGGTGGGTGTCACATATCACAACTCCCTTCCATTAACCATGTGATACCTATCATTAAAGACACCACTCAATTTTATTTTTTTATTTAAATTTAATTCAAAAATACATTAAAACACAATAAAACATATTTCTTTATTTAAATTTAATTTAAAAACATAATAAAACATATATATTTTTTTGAATTAGTTTTTTATTCAATGAAACATAGATTTAAAATACACAACAAAAAATAAAAAAAAATAACAATAAAGAAACATAAAAATGCAACCACAAACGACTTAAACTTGTTTTTAAACCTTATTTTGAAGCACTAAATTTTGGGGACTCTCAATTTTCGCCAAACTTTGATGTGTTTGAACGGTGTGTGTTTCGTGTCTTCATATTGGTGCATGACCACAACAAACGGACCACCTTTGTCTACGTTGTTTATAACAAAGTTATAAATCTCATTGAATTCAAGGCATTTTACCCTTATGTCACGAAACTTCGAACATATTTCATCAAGGCTACGACTTCGACAACCATTAAATCATGGAAAACATTTCAAACTTTTACCAAAAAATTAGGAGGCATTTCTTGTAACGACCCGTTCCCGGTATGTTAATTTATTGGTTTTTGTTATGAGTTTTGCAAGAGGAACTCGGCGAGTTCATAGCCTGACTCGCCGAGTAAGGTCGCGGCTGCGAGCATGCGTGAGCCGGGGACTCGGCGAGTCCATATTCTGAACTCGGCGAGTCCATCCGTCTGGGTGAAACCCTAAATCCCCGGGTTGCCCACTATTTAAACCACCTTATAGCCCCATTCTCGCCTCTCTCACCCTAAGAACACAGTGAGAAAACCCTAATCCTTCCTTGAGAGCCTATAAGTGATTTGGTGCCATTTTGTGAAGGTGTGAAGAAGGAGAAGAAGAAAGAAGCAAGGAATCGAGTTGTAGTGCAAAGATCCAAGGGCAAATATGAGTTTATTGAGGTATTTTCGGAGTTCCCTTCTTGTTATATGCTTTAATCTTCCATTAGAGCTCTTCTAAGAGCTATTTGATGTTGTTCAAAGCCTTATGTTTGCATGAATGTCTTAATAAGTCGAAATACCTTTGGATCTGAGTGTTGGGGTGTTGTAGAGCCCAGATCTACTGTCTTTTTGGAGTTACTTTGCATAATAATCATAGATCTACCCATTTTATGCATCTTTTAGCCTTATTTCCCTTGTTCATGAGGTTGTGCACGTAAAGTTGGAAACTTTACGTGGTAAATCAGCTTATTGGACTCAGATCTATCAATTGTATGTGTTGGATTCAAACAAGATCGAGTAAAAATCAGTTGCATGGCGGCAACTCGGCGAGTCGGGAAGAACGACTCGGCGAGTTGGGTCGCGGGTTCCCGAGTCCTTCATTTTGAGCATCGTCGAGTGAATCCAGTGAGTTAGAGAGTGGACTCAGCGAGTTGAGGGTAGACTCAGTGATGGAGGGACTCGGCGAGTTGTTCATACAACTCGGCGAGTCCAAGGCAATCTTCTTAGGATCATGAACAACTCGTCGAGTTTGTTCATACGGCTCGGCGAGTCGGATGAAGATTGTCTGAGTTCTTGGATCAAGAGGGTACTCGTCGAGTCGATGCCACACTCGACGAGTAGCAGCATGTAGAACTGAGAAGTGAGAGTAGGACTCGGCGAGTTGGGTGGCCCAACTCGGCGAGTCAGCCCCAAAAGTAAGTTGACTTTGACCAAGGGTAAAAGAGTCATTTTACCCCAAGTGCAGTGTTTAGTATTTGATTGAGTGTGTTCATGGGCTTGTAGCCGAGGAGATTCAGGAGCAGCAGCCGGTAGCTTTCAGAGACACACACTCAGCCGCCAGTTTACGAGGTGAGTTTCCTTTCAGTAGGAACGGGTCTAAGGCCACAATGCCGGCCCGTTTAGCTAGCAGTAGTATCCGGATGTTATCCGATGCAGTAGTTAGCATGTTTGATGCCTTCGTGGCTCAGACAAGATTATGTGTGTTCATGTTAGTGATATGTTATGCTATGATCAGTCAGCTTCGGGCTCCGGTCCGATGTCAGCTTCGGACTTCGGTCCGATGGAGGGGACAAGGCCCCGTATGTGCTTGATATATTATTGTATGGTATGTGGTAATTTGGGGGAGCTCACTAAGCTTCGTGCTTACAGTTTCAGTTTGGGTTTCAGGTACTCCCGCTTGTAGAGGGAAGAGCTCGGGATGATGGCATCGCACACACCACCGCTTCAGCTTTTATCCTGGGAGATGATTTGGTTCTTGATTTCTATATGACATGGATACGATACAGTTTTCCGCACAGTGTTTTTATTATTATTTTGAGATACATCATGTATGGTTTATGATATGACACTCAGATTATGGTTTTTGGTTATGTTGAAAACGAAATTTTTGGGTCGTTACAAGTTGGTATCAGAGCCCTGGTTTGAGGGATTCGGATACACTTCCGGGTGTATCTGAACTCAAACTAAGGGGAAACAAAAAGATTTTTTTTTTAAAAAAGGAAAATGTTTTCTAAAAGAAATTTTGAAAGCACTTAGAAAGAAAGAAATTTTTTTTTTTTTTTTAAAAAAAAAACAAGATAAGGGTGTGGTGCATGCGATCAGCCGAGCTCAAGTAAGTACTCCCAAATTACCCATACAAGTTATTTGTTCAGTTTCAGTTTCAGTTGAATAGCATGCTAGTATAGGACTAAGGATCTAGGAGGATGCCTTATGTGCCTGCTTTATGTGTTACAGCTTTATGAGTATTGCATGCTAGTATTGAGTAGACAGCAGTAGGATAGCCTGTTTAGGTTATGCCTGATAGTATGAGCTTAGCACTGTATGCTAGATCAGTTTCTCATTTTGAGAATAGTTTTGCCTGAGTATGTTTCCTTTATCCGAATGCTGCCTGCTTCGTGCTTTGTGGGAATTCTGAGTGATGGAAGTTAGCCATTAGGTGAACACGATACACCACATGTGATCAGGGTTGAATAATCCCAGAGTGCTGGAACTGACCCTATTGCGCAGCTCTTGTTTGAGTCCAACCGTTATAGGGACGGGTCTTTTACTTGAAGGATTATCTGATCTTCGTCACATGTGATGGTGTTCAGGTGATGGTTAATTAGCATTATAAGGAGACCTGCAGCAGCTGAGGACTAGTTGAGTTAAGTCTGAGGTTTCCCTGGGGCAAGCCTAGGATGAGAGTAGCAGAGATCAGTAGTAGTAGAAGTGACTTGGTGGAGTCAGGGCAGTTCTTGAAGAAAGTACGGATAGATGTGGAAGGTAGTATGGGCCCGTACTACTGGAAGCAGAGGATCCGTACTCGAATCAAGAAAGGCTGAGACAAGACCAGGAAGCTAGTTGTAGTATCAATGATCCCTCAAGATATTTCTGTTTTCTGATGTGATTGTGACGTGTTTCAGAATGGTGGTTTTGCGTTCGAGACCAGCAGCCGGCAGCGGAGGTGCCGGGGAGGGATCAGGTTCAGGCTCGGGGGATGAGCGCATGGATGAGCAGACCCGAGAGTTTCTTTCTTCGGAGATTACGCGCATCATTATAGAGCAGACTCCTGTGATCTTCGGTTCGATCAAGGAGGGGATTCTAGAGCTGATGGATGAGAGATTGGGCACCTTCCGTGCCGAGGTGGCGGCCATGATGGGGTCGCGCACCCTTACCTTCAGGGAGTTCAGGGCATGTGGAGCCCCGGACTATCATGGGGCGCGGGACCCCATAGCGAGCACCAGATGGTTGGCAGATGTGGCCAACGCTTTCCGTACTAGCAGATGTCCCGAGGGGGACAAGGTCAGATTGGCGTCCTGTCTTCTGAAGGACAGGGCACGAGATTGGTGGGAGGAGGTCGGGCATGCTATTGGGGATGATGCAGCATTGGACGCTATGACCTGGGCTGATTTCTCTACCAGGTTCAGGGCGGAGTTTGCACCGGTCATTGAGGTGCAACAGCTAGCTAGGGAGTTTCAGGACCTCACCCAGACTACAGAGACAGTGGCGGAGATCACCGCCAAGTTCAGGGAGAGGGCTCTTCTCGTTCCTCAGTATGTAGCTGATGAGGAAATGAAGAAGGCCCGCTATCATGAGATGTTGCGGAGCGATATCCGCCAGTTTGTGAGCCGGTCCAGCTGTAAAACGCTGGAAGATATGATTGCTAGAGCTCGGGAGAGGGAGATTGATCTCGAGATGGAGAAGAAGAGGAAACCGGAGGCGGTTTCGGGTTCGGGAGGTTCGGGCAAAAAGCCCAGGGTTTCAGATCATAGGTCCAGGGGACAGCCGAGCTACGGTCGATGTGGTAGGTGTGGGAAGATGCACGAGGGAGCGTGCAAGGCAGGGAGTTCCGGCTGCTTCAAGTGCGGTCGGGTTGGACATTTGAGTAGGGATTGTACGGCTCCTGCTACTGCCGTTGCTGCGTCAGATCTGATTTGCTTTCAGTGCAATCAGAGGGGACATAAAAAGTCCCAGTGTCCGAGTTTAGCTTCAGCAGGGAAGGTGGCTGCACCTGCCCCTGCTACCTTGAGGATTACAGATGGCCGGCAGGGCCGAGCTGATGCGCCAGTGGCGAAGAGTAGGGCGTTTCAGATGACAGCAGAGGAGGCGCGAGCGACTCCTGATGTGGTGTCGGGTATGTATCTTCCCTTTTATCTCTTTATTATTATTGATTAAATGTTGCTTATGGTTACATGTTTTATTCAGGGTCGTTCTCTGTGAACGGCATTTCTGCTTTGGTATTATTCGATTCGGGGGCTACCCGATCATTCGTATCACTTGCGCTTAGCAAGAGATTCAGTAGGGCCCCAGGGGAGCTGGATTGTCCATTAGAGGTTGAGATAGCGGATGATAGGACCGTGAGGGTCGGCAGAGTGCACAGAGGGTGTTCTCTTCAGTTATTTGATGAGCAGTTTTCAGTGGATTTGGTACCTATTCCCCTGCGAGGGAATAAGGTTATTGTGGGTATGGATTGGCTAAGCCCCAATGGGGCGGTGATTGATTGCGAGCTTCAGCTAGTGAGGGTTCGCACTCCCAGTGGGGGAGAGTTGGTGATTCAGGGCGAGAGGCCACAGCGAGGACCGACCTTTTGTTCCGCCGCAAGGGCGAGGCGCTATGTTCAGCAGGGTTGCGCCGGTTTTGTAGCCTACGTTTTGGATGCCCGGGAGAAGGGCAAGTCGACAGTGGGTGATGTTCCTATTGTTCGAGACTACCCGGATGTGTTTCCGGAGGATTTGCCGGGGATACCTCCTGAGAGACAGGTCGAGTTCCGGATCGACCTCGTCCCTGGTGCGGCTCCGATAGCCAAGGCACCGTATCGACTAGCTCCCCCTGAGATGCAGGAGTTGTCTACACAGCTGCAGGAGCTGTTAGACAAGGGTTTCATTCGGCCGAGCAGTTCGCCTTGGGGAGCGCCAATCCTGTTTGTGAGAAAGAAGGATGGGTCGCATCGTATGTGTATTGATTATCGGGAGCTGAATAAGGTAACGGTGAAGAACCGTTACCCACTCCCGAGGATAGATGATTTGTTTGATCAGCTTCAGGGAGCGTCTTGGTTCTCCAAGATCGATCTACGCTCCGGATATCATCAGATGCGGGTTAGAGATGAGGATGTGCAGAAGACTGCTTTCAGGACCAGGTATGGTCATTACGAGTTTGTGGTGATGCCATTTGGGCTCACCAATGCCCCAGCCGCGTTCATGGATCTCATGAACCGCGTGTGTAGGCCGATGCTGGATCGGTCAGTGATAGTGTTCATAGATGACATCTTGGTGTATTCCAAGACGCAGGAGCAGCACGAGGAGCACCTGCGGGAGGTGCTAGAGGTTTTGAGGAGGGAGAGACTTTTCGCAAAGTTCTCCAAATGTGAGTTCTGGTTGCGCGAGGTGTAGTTCCTTGGTCACCTCGTCAACCAGAAGGGTATTCTGGTAGATCCGGCCAAGATAGAGACCGTGATGCAGTGGGAGGTCCCGAAGTCTCCATCTGAGATTCGGAGCTTCCTAGGGTTGGCAGGGTATTATCGGAGATTTATTCAGGATTTCTCCAAGATAGCAGTGCCGCTCACCCGACTGACCAAGAAATCAGTGGTATTTCGTTGGGGCCCGGAGCAGCAGACAGCATTCGAGACCCTCAGGCAGAGATTGTGCGAGGCTCCGATCCTTACCTTGCCAGAGGGAGTAGAGGACTTGGTAGTCTATTGTGATGCCTCGATCACAGGTTTGGGAGCAGTTCTGATGCAGCGAGGCCATGTGATAGCTTATGCCTCGAGACAGTTGAAGCCTCACGAGGCTAACTATCCTACCCATGATTTGGAGCTGGGGGCAGTTGTGTTTGCCCTCAAGATTTGGAGGCATTACCTTTATGGGGTCCGTTGTACTATATACACGGATCATAAGAGTTTGAGGTATCTTATGGATCAACCGAGTCTGAATATGAGACAGAGGAGGTGGTTGGACGTGCTGAAGGACTATGACTGTGAGATCCTTTATCATCCAGGGAAGGCCAACGTGGTGGCCGACGCCCTAAGCCGCAAGGTGTCGGCGGCCCCTATCAGGAATCTGTGTATGAGGATGACAGTGATCACTCCACTGTTGGAGCGGATCAAGGAGGCTCAGATGGAGGGCCTCAAGGAGGAGAGGCAGAAGTGTGAAAGGATAGTAGGCCGAGTAGCTTCATTTGAGTACGACAGTCGGGGTTTGTTGACGCTTCATGGTAGGGTATGGGTACCGTACTGGGGTGGGGTACGGTAGGTATTGATGGACGAGGCTCATAAGTCTCGATTTTCTATCCACCCAGGAGCGACAAAGATGTACCGAGATCTTCGACCCGATTATTGGTGGCCCTGCATGAAGCGGGACGTCGCCTGGTACGTCGAGAGATGCCTGACCTGCCGGAAGGTCAAGGCGGAGCACCAGAGACCTCACGGCAGGATGCAGCCGTTAGACATTCCCGTGTGGAAATGGGAGGACATTACCATGGATTTTGTCACCAAGCTTCCCCGGACCGCACGTGGAGTGGACTCGATATGGGTAGTAGTGGATCGGTTGACGAAGAGTGCCCATTTTATCCCGATCCAGGAGAGTATATCGGCGGAGAAGTTAGCCGATATCTATGTGCGTGAGATCGTGGCACGTCATGGAGTGCCGGTATCAGTGGTGTCTGACCGAGATGTCCGTTTCACATCCAGATTTTGGAAGCGGTTCCACGACGAGATGGGTACTCGTCTCCATTTCAGCACCGCTTTCCACCCTCAGACAGACGGGCAGAGCGAGAGGACGATTCAGACTCTAGAGGATATGCTCAGGGCATGTGTCCTAGATTTCGGTGGCAGTTGGGATACGTATCTTCCGTTAGCGGAATTCTCGTATAACAACAGTTACCATGCGAGCATTGACCGACCTCCCTTTGAGATGCTGTATGGGAGGAAGTGTAGGACCCCGATTTGTTGGGGCGAGGTCGGTCAGCGAGTCATTGGGAGCACAGAGGTGGTGCTCAAGACGACTGAGTTGATCCAGCAGGTCCGTAGTAGACTGCAAACTGCTCAGAGTCGGCAGAAGAGCTACGCCGATAGGAGGCGTTCGGACTTGGAGTTCCAGGTGGGAGATATGGTCCTTCTGAAGGTCTCACCTTGGAAGGGTGTCATCAGGTTCCAGAAGAGGGCCAAGTTGGGCCCCAGATTTATTGGTCCTTTCAGGGTTTTGGCCCGGGTGGGTCGGGTTGCTTATCGGTTAGATCTTCCTGAAGAGCTTAGTCAGATCCACAACACTTTCCATGTGTCTCAGTTGAGGAAGTGTTTGGTGGAGGAATCAGCAGTCGTTCCCCTAGAGGATATTCAGGTTGATAGTAGCCTGAATTATATTGAGAGACCGGTCGCGATTCTGGACCGGAAGACCAAGACCTTGAGGAACAAGGAAATTCAGTTAGTAAAGGTGCAGTGGCAGCACCGGAAGGGGTCTGAGTGGACGTGGGAGGATGAGGAGGAGATGAGAGAGCACTACCCAGAGTTATTTGCAGATCCAGCCGTAGCAGACTTCGAGGACGAAGTCTGAGTCAAGTGGGGGAGAATTGTAACGACCCGTTCCCGGTATGTTAATTTATTGGTTTTTGTTATGAGTTTTGCAAGAGGAACTCGGCGAGTTCATAGCCTGACTCGCCGAGTAGGGTCGCGGCTGCGAGCACGCGTGAGCCGGGGACTCGGCGAGTCCATATTCTGAACTCGGCGAGTCCATCCGTCTGGGTGAAACCCTAAATCCCCGGGTTGCCCACTATTTAAACCACCTTATAGCCCCATTCTCGCCTCTCTCACCCTGAGAACACAGTGAGAAAACCCTAATCCTTCCTTGAGAGCCTATAAGTGATTTGGTGCCATTTTGTGAAGGTGTGAAGAAGGAGAAGAAGAAAGAAGCAAGGAATCGAGTTGTAGTGCAAAGATCCAAGGGCAAATCTGAGTTTATTGAGGTATTTTCGGAGTTCCCTTCTTGTTATATGCTTTAATCTTCCATTAGAGCTCTTCTAAGAGCTATTTGATGTTGTTCAAAGCCTTATGTTTGCATGAATGTCTTAATAAGTCGAAATACCTTTGGATCTGAGTGTTGGGGTGTTGTAGAGCCCAGATCTACTGTCTTTTTGGAGTTACTTTGCATAATAATCATAGATCTACCCATTTTATGCATCTTTTAGCCTTATTTCCCTTATTCATGAGGTTGTGCACGTAAAGTTGGAAACTTTACGTGGTAAATCAGCTTATTGGACTCAGATCTATCAATTGTATGTGTTGGATTCAAACAAGATCGAGTAAAAATCAGTTGCATGGCGGCAACTCGGCGAGTCGGGAAGAACGACTCGGCGAGTTGGGTCGCGGGTTCCCGAGTCCTTCATTTTGAGCATCGTCGAGTGAATCCAGTGAGTTAGAGAGTGGACTCAGCGAGTTGAGGGTAGACTCAGTGATGGAGGGACTCGGCGAGTTGTTCATACAACTCGGCGAGTCCAAGGCAATCTTCTTAGGATCATGAACAACTCGTCGAGTTTGTTCATACGGCTCGGCGAGTCGGATGAAGATTGTCTGAGTTCTTGGATCAAGAGGGTACTCGTCGAGTCGATGCCACACTCGACGAGTAGCAGCATGTAGAACTGAGAAGTGAGAGTAGGACTCGGCGAGTTGGGTGGCCCAACTCGGCGAGTCAGCCCCAAAAGTAAGTTGACTTTGACCAAGGGTAAAAGAGTCATTTTACCCCAAGTGCAGTGTTTAGTATTTGATTGAGTGTGTTCATGGGCTTGTAGCCGAGGAGATTCAGGAGCAGCAGCCGGTAGCTTTCAGAGACACACACTCAGCCGCCAGTTTACGAGGTGAGTTTCCTTTCAGTAGGAACGGGTCTAAGGCCACAATGCCGGCCCGTTTAGCTAGCAGTAGTATCCGGATGTTATCCGATGCAGTAGTTAGCATGTTTGATGCCTTCGTGGCTCAGACAAGATTATGTGTGTTCATGTTAGTGATATGTTATGCTATGATCAGTCAGCTTCGGGCTCCGGTCCGATGTCAGCTTCGGACTTCGGTTCGATGTAGGGGGCAAGGTCCCAGTTAGCTTCGGACTTCGGTCCGATGTCAGCTTCGGACTTCGGTTCGATGTAGGGGACAAGGTCCCAGTTAGCTTCGGACTTCGGTCCGATGTCAGCTTCGGACTTCGATTCGATGTAGGGGACAAGGTCCCAGTTAGCTTCGGACTTCGGTCCGATGTCAGCTTCGGACTTCGGTTCGATGTAGGGGATAAGGTCCCAGTCAGTCAGCTTCGGACTTCGGTCCGATGGAGGGGGCAAGGCCCCGTATGTGCTTGATATATTATTGTATGGTATGTGGTAATTTGGGGGAGCTCACTAAGCTTCGTGCTTACAGTTTCAGTTTGGGTTTCAGGTACTCCCGCTTGTAGAGAGAAGAGCTCGGGATGATGGCATCGCACACACCACCGCTTCAGCTTTTATCCTGGGAGATGATTTGGTTCTTGATTTCTATATGACATGGATACGATACAGTTTTCCGCACAGTGTTTTTATTATTATTTTGAGATACATCATGTATGGTTTATGATATGACACTCAGATTATGGTTTTTGGTTATGTTGAAAACGAAATTTTTGGGTCGTTACATTTCTGAGTCTTCCTGTCAAGAAAGTAAAAACACCAACAATTCCCAACTTGAACAGTTTATTCACTATAAACCAGTTCGATCAAACATTTACTTACATCAGAAAACTCTCTACAAAATCACTCACACTCAACATTTACATGAATCTCAAGAAGACCTTTTACATAAAGATCTTCGTAGATTTTAAGTATGAATACACTGAGAGAAAACCCTAGTTTCAGAGTGAAGAGAGAAAGAGAGAATCACACACGAAAATATCTACTGAATACACTTATCTACACACACAGAGCACAATATATATCTCGGGTATACAGCTCCACGGAGCTATCCATTAACCCGCATATAAACCCGGTAACCTGCACAAGATATACACAATACACCCAACACAAATACAAATATTCACAAAGTACCCTGCATAAGAATTAATGACAAGTTTGATACATTGGATATTTATTTCAACACCCCCCCACAAACTAATCATTAATTCAAAACATTTATTAACTTTTAAAAACATCTATCATACCTAAACGACTAGAAATATATTCATGCTGTGAAATACTCAATGACTTTGTTAAAATATCTGCATTTTGATTTAAAGAACTAATTTTATTTATTTTTAAAATACCCTTTTCAATTTTTTCATGAATAAAATGCAGATCTATTTCAAAATGTTTAGTTTTTTCATGAAAAACAGGATTTAAAGCTAATTTAATAGCTGACTCATTATCACAAAAAACATTAACTGGAGTTAAACCATTAATACCAAAATCAAACAACAATTTTAAAATCCACAAGCTACAGAACCCAATGCTCTATATTCAGACTCAGTTGAAGAACGTGAAACAGTACTTTGTTTCTTACTTTTCCAAGATACAAGGGAATTTCCAAAATACACAAGAAAACCAGTAACAGATCTTCTACTAAACAAACATTTAGCCCAATCTGCATCTACATAAGCAGTAATATTCAATCAGTTATCTTTTGTTATATGTATACCCTTACCTGGACAATTCTTCAAATACCTTAACAATCTAAATGCTACTTTTAAATGAGATTTATGAGGTTTATGCATATATTGACTTAAAATGTGTACATCATAAGAAATATCTGGACGTGTCATTGTTAAGCAAATTAATTTTCCAATAAGTTTTTGAAATTCAGTTATATTAACAACACAATCAGATTTATCCAAATCTGATTCCTTTTTTAAAACCAAATTTGTTTCTAAAGGAGTTTTAACAGGTTTACAGCCAAGCATACCAAACTCATGCAACAACTCTAAGCAATACTTTCTTTGATTCAGACAAATACCTTTATCAGTTTTAATAACCTCAATACCTAAAAAATACTTTAACTCTCCTAAATCTTTAATAAAAAATTGTGATTTTAAGAACTTCTTAACATTTTCTAATTCAGCATTACTATTTCCTGTGATTATAATATCATCTACATATACCAGTAAAATAACAACTGTATTCTCATGATTTCTCACAAATATAGAATAATCATTCATGCTTTGTTTAAAACCAAAAATTGAAAGTGAATGACATAACTTTTCATTCCATTTCCTAGGGGCTTGTTTAAGACCATATAAAGACTTTATTAGTTTACAAACCCTAATATCACCTTTTGAATGATATCCTTCAGGTTGACTCATATACACATCTTCAGATAAATCACCATATAAAAAAGCATTATTCACATCAAGTTGAAACAGAGGCCATGAACTATGAACTGCTAAAGATAACACTACTCTTACAGAAACCATTTTAGCAACAGGAGAAAAAGTCTCCTCATAATCAATACCTTCATGCTGACTATAACCTTTTGCTACAAGTCTAGCTTTAAATCTTTCAATTTCCCCATTAGCCTTATATTTTATCTTATAAATCCATCTACATCCTATAGGTTTTCTTCCTTTAGGAAGATCAGTAATTTCCCAAGTATTGTTTCTATAAAGTGCCTCCATTTCGTCATTCATAGCTTTTATCCAATTAGTATCTAAAGCAGCTTCACTATAATTTTTTGGTTCAACGGTTTTATTAAGATTCGAAACAAAGCATAGATTTTCATTATCCAGCAAAGAATAGTTAACTGTTTTTTCAATACCAAATTTATGTTTTCCTTCCACAATATAATCACTAAATTTAGCAGGCAAATGCACAGTACGACCAGACCTAGTAGTCCTAATAGATTGATCACTTTCAAGAGAATTTGTATTATCTTGACCACTTTCCTCAGACATTGTAGAAGTACTAGGAAACATCTCACCAGAAGAAGGCACATGTGCCTCCCCAGTCTGGTTGCTGACATCAAACAAATTAGTCTCATCCAGATATTGGTCTGCACTAGCACCATTCCTCTGATGGACATCTCTCAAGTTATCTACTCTAGAATTATCAAGTAGTGAACTAGAATACAAAGAATCATCATAGGAAAAAGGATCACTAGAGCTCAAAGGATCATTATATTTATTTGTAATTGAAGAAGATTTGAGCTTGAAAGGAAAAACAGACTCATAAAATTTAACATCCCTGGAAACAAAAACAAGATTTGAGTCAAGACTAAGAACTTTATATCCTTTTTTATCAGAAGAATAACCAAGAAAAACACATTTATCAGCTCTTTCAGAAAATTTGTCCAAATTATTTAATTTTGTTGCAAAACATAAACACCCAAAAACTCTAAGCCTATCAAAAACAGGAGAAGACTTGTAAACCAATTCATAAGGAGAAGCTCCTTTTAACACAGAAGTAGGAGTTCTATTAATTAAAAAAACAGAAGTTAAAACAGCTTCTCCCCAATACTTGAGAGGTAAACCAGATTGAAAAATCAAAGATCTAGCAACATTAAGTATGTGCCTGTGTTTTCTCTCCACAACTCCATTTTGTTGTGGAGTGTGAACACAAGAAGTTTGATGTATAATGCCTTTAGACTCAAACAAATGTCTCATCTTATTATTTAAAAATTCAGTTCCATTATCTGACCTAACTGTTTTAATTTTAACTTCAAATTGATTTAAAAGAATATTAAAAAACAACATGACAGACTCATAAACTTCATCCTTTGATTTTAACAAATATACCCAAGTAGCTCTAGTAAAATCATCCACAATGGTCAAGAAATATCTAAATCCTTCTACAGTGGTCACTCTATAAGGACCCCACACATCTAAATGAACTAATTCACCAAGACCTGAAGTTACATGTTGACTAACAGGAAAAGATTCTCTAGTTTGTTTTGCTTTATGACACACATCACATGGAGGAAGAACATTATTTTCGAAACTAAGTTTTTGTTTTAAAGAAAGCAAAGCTTGATCAGAAGGATGACCAAGCCTGTTATGCCAAGTGAGTTTAGAAACACAACAAAATGATGAGGAATTATTAACCCTAAGAGAATTACCTGAAGGTTCACTATTCATGTAATAGAGACCTCCAGACTCTCTACCATTCCCCACCATCACCTTTGAATGTAAACCCTGAATTTTGCAACCATGTTCATTAAAAATGACTTCACAATTACTGTCCTTACAAACTTTATGAACAGATAACAAATTTACATTAAAGTCAGGAACAACAAAAACATCAAACAATGTTAAAGAATTAGTCATATTCATATTACCAATCTTTTCTATTTTAGCAGAAGTACCATTAGGATGACTAACAAGAAGATTCAATTGAGACACATCCACAGTGTCATGAAGAAGAGATTCAAAAGCAATCATATGTTGATTTGCCCCTGAATCTACAATCCATTTCTGATTATTAACAGAAGAACTAAAAGCTTGGAATAAGCAAGTACCTGCCATATTAGCACTAGCAGATGCTTCCTCATTAACCTGCTTATCATTTATAAGTTGCAAAAATTTGATATATTGTTCCTTGGTAAGCTGATGAAACTCAGACTCTCCAACAGAATCAGTAGAATTAGAAACACTAGAACTCCCAGAAGAAGTTGTAGCAGAGTTAACAGAAAAAGATTTTTGACCATTAAAATCATTTTTCTTCTTAAAATCTTTTGGATATCCTATTATTTTGTAACACTTATCAATAGAGTGACCTTTAACACCACAGTTTTTGCATCGAACAATTTGACTCTTATTTTTATTAAAACTGTTGGAGTTAAACTTATTATTAAATCTACTATTAAAAGCAGTAGACTGAGACTTAGATGAAGCTTGAGATGACAGAAGAGAACCCAAAGAACCATTTCTTTGGAGAGACTCTTCTCTAGACAATATAGAAAAAGCAATTTTAACAGAAGGTAATGGTTCCATAAGTAAAATATGACTCTTAACCTGACTATATGAATCATCAAGACCACTAAGAAACTGCATAAGTTTCATGAGATTAGAGTGATCCTTTTGTTTAACAGCAGCTTCACATGTACATTCAGTGAGACTAGTAAGACCATCAAATTCTTTCCAAAGAGAGTCAAGCCTATTGAAATAGTCTGAAAGAGAAATTCCATTTTGTTTAAAATTATTTATTTGTTGATGAATATTAAAAACCACAGAACCATCTGACTTGTTATAAGTTTCAAACAGACTATTCCAAACATCCTCAGCAATGTCAGAATAGGCTTGACTCTGATAAATGGAATCAGAAACAGATGACAGGAGCCAAGAACAAACAACTGCATTGGCCCTATCCCACTTAATTTGTTTGGATTCATCAACACTTGATTTTTTACAAGTTCCATCTACAAAACCAAGTTTATTCCTAGCCTTAAGGGCTCTAGACATAGAACTTCTCCACAATCTAAAGTTCTCATTACCAGTTAGTTTTATTGTAATAATTGTTGTAACAGTATTATCAGAAGGATGGACAAAAAGAGGATCATCAAAATTAACTTGATCATCTTTTCCACTTCCACCCGGAGGATCAGAAGACCCAGCCATATGAAAAATTAATCACAAAACTTACTACAGAAATGAGATAACAAGAGAAAAAACAAGAAAAACAGATTCGAGTATTGACTTAAAGTCCAGATGGTCACCACGTTTGTCGGGGCCCAAGACAATCAATACTGAGTCAAGAAAATCATAAAGAACACACTATGAAAGCATATAAAAAGCAAACAACAATAACTGGTGTACTCAAGACATCCAGAATCTCACAAACAAAATATGAAAAGAATAGAAGAGAACAAGAAATCCCTCACAGTGCTATAGTAACGATCTCTTTAATGAATCGACTCTACTTGTCCGTTCTCTACTTAGGGTTTATCGGTGATCAACTCCGACCCCTAGAGAGTTATTTCAGACAGATAGATTAATCGAATGAAGCAACACTGACGTTAGCAACACCGACGTTCAACACCAAGTATCCAACAACTGATCCTGCAAGGATCCACAAAGAACTCACAGTACCAGGATTTTTTTTTTTAAAAACTTTTCATTAAAAACACCGATCTAAAGATTTAATGAAAGAAAACTTCAGATCAAACAACAAAAAATGTAAAAGAGAAACAAAAGGTTAGAAACAACCTTTAACGATGACGTTCTGGAAAACAGTCATCGATGAACACCAAAACGAAGAACACAAAGCCTACAGCTCTGATACCATGTCAAGAAAGTAAAAACACCAACAATTCCCAACTTGAACAATTTATTCACTATAAACCAGTTCGATCAAACATTTACTTACATCAGAAAACTCTCTACAAAATCACTCACACTCAACATTTACATGAATCTCAAGAAGACCTTTTAGATAAAGATCTTCGTAGATTTTAAGTATGAATACACTGAGAGAAAACCCTAGTTTCAGAGTGAAGAGAGAAAGAGAGAATCACACATGAAAATATCTACTGAATACACTTATCTACACACACAGAGCACAATATATATCTCGGGTAAACAGCTCCACGGAGCTATCCATTAACCCGCGTATAAACCCGGTAACCTGCACAAGATATACACAATACACCCAACACAAATACAAATATTCACAAAGTACCCTGCATAAGAATTAATGACAAGTTTGATACATTGGATATTTATTTCAACACTTCCGAAACAGCTATCCATGCTAGTGCTAAGTTCTCTTCTTTATTTTCTGACAAATCCATCTTTTTAGGAGCCATTGGTTTTGAATTTATCAAGCAAAAAAATTGTGTGATTGTGAGAAGAAGAGAAAAGAATTATGTAAGTAAAATGAAGAATAAATATGATATTTATAGAAGATGTTTAATGGTGATTGAAAGGTAAAATTAAAAAAAAACCCTAAAATATGGCCGTTACTCAAAAGCCAACCAAATTAGTCGTTTCAATTCGTTGTCCGGAACACGCACGAAGGGCCACAACCACGACCCACCATGAACCACTAGGATGGTGTGTATGGTCGTGATTAGTGGCCACCTAGACCACGACCTCCTCCATCGCAACCATAACGGATAGCCTTACAGGAGTAGGACATATGCCCCCAACGAAATATTTAGAATTAAGATTTCTAAATTTGGGCTAAACTTAAAACTAGTAACACATGATGGTGTCTTTTTTTTCCTACGTCAATTTTCACTACATGTATGAAAAGATTAAAAGAAACACATATCCAAATTAGAATTTCCCCTTCACATCTTCTACTTATTACACAGAGACCTGCGTGATTTACTAAAACAATAAAAAATATTTTTCTTTTATGTGCTTGTTTCGCAAAAAATGAAATTCACAAATCTATTTACTTATGCATTGTTTTGTTGTATTTTTGTATTTATACGTAGAGATTTAGTCCATGACTATTACTTAGACGAGACGGTATGGGCACTTCTCGTGCTCGTTGTGCGGACGTGGCAAGTCTTAACGGCGTCGTGACGTAGGGAACACCGCCCCCTTCTCGTTTTTGCTCGTTGAGGGTGAAACTCGTTGGCGTCACAACCGGAAGAAATGACACCATTTTCAAACATTTCGATGACTAATCGTTTGGCAATGGTTCTTTTATAAAAAAATTTAACTATACCCTATAAATACCTATCATTTTGTAAAAATTTTCACACAATTTCTCTTCTTCTCTCTACATACTTTCAATTATCTTCAAAAAAAATATGGACCCTTTCGACTCGTCCGATGATTCAGATAACAATATTCAGGATGATGTATCATTATTACACTACCGACCTGCTACAGCTAGACCCAACCCTGCTACTAACAAGACGTGCGATATTAAATAGAAATCGCGAGGAAGGACACGAACATCTATATCGCGATTACTTTGTGGATAATTGTGTATATGGGTTGAAAGACTTTAAAAGAAGATTTCGTTTGAGTAGAAATGTGTTCCTACGGATCGCCAACACCTTGGAAAGCTGGTATCACTTCTTTACTATACTTTTATACAAAATAAAAAAAATCTAGTACATGTTTCTTTAATTTTACAACATATGCAATATATTTTTAAAATGTAGTTAATTTATGTTTAGGTATGAATTTTTTCAATTGAGATTTGATGCTAGAGGTAGACGAGGGTTTACAACGTTGCAAAAATGTGTTGCGGCCATTCATTTGATGGCTATGGGGGAGTCACCCGACACCATGGATGATTATATGAGAATGTCCGAAAGAACCGCAAGTGAGAGTTTGTATACATTGTCAATGGGTGTTGTTGAAACATTTGGAGACGTGTGTTTGCGGAAACCTTCGTTGCATGATTTACAAGAATTGTTTGCAGCGCATGAAGAACGCCATGGGTTTCCCGGAATGATCGGAAACATTGATTGCACGCACTGGAAATGGAAAATTGTTCGGTAGCATGGAAAGGGCAATACGCAAGTAATCATCATGGATCACCTTCGTTGGTTCTAGAGGCTGTTGCTTCTCAAGATTTATGAATTTGACATGCATTCTTTGGGGTTGCGGGTTCCAACAACGATATCAACGTTCTTGATTAGTCGCCAATATTCGACGATCTTTTGAATGGAAAGGCCCCGAATGCTCCTTTCACGGTGAATGAAAACGAATACAAATATGGGTATTACCTTACAGATGGAATATATCCTCATTATTCCACATTCGTGAAGACATTTCGCCACCTGGTAGAAGAACGAGACAAAATTTTTAAGAGAAGACAAGAAGGCGCACGTAAGGATGTGGAACGTGCTTTTGGAGTGCTGAAGGCGAAGTGACATATAGTTGAACATGCAACACGACCATTGGACTTAGAAGCTCTATGATATATCATGTATGCATGTATCATAATGCATAACATAGTAGTAGAAGATAAATGATGAAATATTGCACACTATATCCCAATAGAGCCCATACACGTTCAGTTTCAACCAAGAACAACAGAGCATCGAGTCGTTGACATTCATGACGCAAATAAACACAGACAACTTCGAGAGGACTTGACGGATTATATATTCTATGGTAAGAATAACGATAACGAATAGCGTTTAGTTTTATTAAAAAATATTTTTTTTAACGAATAGAGTTGTATTTTTTTATTTTTTATTTTTTATTTTTTGAATTTGGATGTTATGTGCAATTTAATTTCTATGTTATTTTTAATCTTTAAAAAATGTTTTTATTATATGTTATTTATAATTTTTAAACACTATGTTTTATTTATAATGTTATCTTTAAAAAATATTTGTTTAAATTAAAAAAAAAGAAATTCGAAAAAAAAATGGAAAAAAGTTGGTGATATAACAAGATGCAACATGGTGACCATTTCCTCATTTAGTGTTATAACACTATTGGTGATGCGGCATGTGAAGTAGCACCATTTGGTGTTACATCTAATTGCCCATACCCGATGCTCTTATATTATGTCTTGTTTTAGAGATAAGAAATAGAAACAAAAAGAAGGTGTGGATGGTGGCCGCCGACGCTGGTAATCAGAAAGGTGTGGATGGTGGAATTTCACCAGTGAAATCAGAAAGGAACACAGTCGTGATGAGTATTCGGGGCGACAAGTTATTGAATTTGGAGGGAATTTCTCCCTGTCAATTTTTTGGGTTATTAACGACGAAAGCCATCGCTGCTATTGTCTTCTGTTGACTATCAGTTCATTTTCCAGCCACTAGATCGAGAGGTTTCATCAACGGCTAGGGTTCATCTAAAAATTCTCATAGAGAACGTGGTTAGAAGCCTTTAAAGACGACATCTAAAGGTGTCACTGTTAAAAATGGGATTTCTTATGTCTTGTTGTATTTTAATAAGTAAATGTCATAATTTAAATTAGTTTCAAACAAGATTAAACTAGAAAGGACAAAACATTGGCGAATCTAAAACTAAAAACCATGTAGTTCCTTATTGAAAATTTGATAGTTTCTTAATTTTTTTTCAAATACTAAAATGTAGGTCTTAAAAAATTTCTATATAATTTATAAAAAATATTAAAATTTAGGTAGTCCTAAGTAGGGATGAGAATTTGGCCCGAAAACCCGAACTGAACCGAACCGAACCGAATTAGACCCGAATAAGCAATTTGATTCGGTTTTTGGGTAATTAAATAAGTCTTATTCGGTTTTCGGGTTATTCGGTCCGGGTTACCCGAATAAGGGCTTATTCGGTCCAAATGGACCGAACCGAATATGAAAAGTCACATTTTTTTTTTCCACCTGCACGATTGCTTATTCGGTCTTGTGTTCTATCAATCGTTACCCAAAATACTCACGTAATGTTTAATGTTTAACTTATATACTTATAGATAGTTTTTAGGTGTTTTGGATGTTTAATGTTTAGTGTTTAATATGTTGCTTAATAACTATATCTTAAGATTGTGGTGGTTGGATTTTACATTTTATATATCAAGAATAGTTAATCCGTGTTATTCGTGTTTATCATAAGCTACAAAATTCATACAAAATACAATATTTATAATCACATTGTAAATGTTATTTGGGTTATCCGACTCCTTAATCATATTGTACATGCTATTTGGGTTATTCAGGTCGGAACCGAATCGAACCGAATAATACCCGAACCGAACCGAACCCGTATTGCTTATTTGGTTCGGTTTTCGGTTCATATAATTACCCTTATTCGGTTTTCGGTTTATTCGAGTTCGGGTCAGTTCAGTTCAGTCCGACCCGAATAACATCCCTAGTCCTAAGACCACCTTTTCAATGTATGTAGACAGGTCCAAGGTAACCATTATAGTCCCATCTAACTATTTTTGACCCGTGCCCACAGTATAAATGATCAAGGAGTGCCCCAAACTCAAGTTTGCTAAATTTTATCATTAGGAGTGAACGAATGAATCTAAATTCTTTAACCCTTCTAATACTAATGCTCGATCGTTTAAACACTGTTATGTGTAATCTACCATTTCAATTCCTCCATATTCGCCTAACGCAAACCTGTCTCCCGCCAAAAGTACTCAATTCCACCGACTCCGAGTCCGACGAATTATTCAGCTTCTTCCTTAACGTCTCTCTCTCTCTCTCTCTCTCTCTCTCTCTCTCTCTCTCTCTCTCTCTCTCTCTCACACACACACACACACACACACACACGATCGTTCATTCACATAGTTTTCATGATTGAATCATCTCGCTCTTCCTTTGCCTGTTCATGTAAATTCTTCTCAAATTTTCTAATTTGCTTTTGAATTTCCATAAATCTGATTGGCTCCTAGTTTTTAATGGATCAATCAGGAGAGTATACGATAAATTTTCAGGAAAACTTGAATCGCTTTGGTTATGTGGAGAAGCAGATTTTCTGTTCAGAAGTAAACACTAAGAGCTAGTAGTTTTTATGTTCTAGAGTAATATAATTGAGCTTAATAGCTCTTCAGAGAAATTATAAGCTCTTCGTGAGACTTTTTCAGTCAGATACCATTTACTTCTGATAATTAAACGTATCTGAAATCAACATCAACTTTTCCAGATTTGTTCGGCTAGCAAGGCCAAATCTGCATTATCACATAATTGTGCAACAGTGCAAGTCTCTATGACACTCCTGCAGTTTTCAGAAGCTATCTCTAAGCTACTTTTTCTCAATTTAAGCTGCTTTATTTTTTTGACTGAGCAACTGCTTAAACTTTATTGATGTTTATGCTTATTTATCAGGTCAAGTACCTATAATGATATAGCTGTGATCTTAATCAATTCAATAACTATTGTTGGTTCATTGGCCTGCTGCAGTGCAATAGTAAATCAGCTCATCTATGGATTCGTATTCACTTAAGTCTGTCTCAGATCTACCTGATCCTTTCCGTGCAACATTTAGTTTCAGGTATGCCTTCAACATTAATGAACTTTGCATTTGAATTTAGTTGTTCGGATGTGTGATCTCTTTTAGCCTGGAACTGTGATTTATGTGTGGCACCGCAAGCTATTACACAGAGTAGTGAATGGATGCACAATTTCTGATACCTATTAAGTTGATCTCACCAGTTAACTAGTTATCGCAAATAGTAGTAAGATAATTCAGTGTTGATTATAGACCTCGCCCCATATCTACCTCCATGAACACAAAAATAATTATTCGTTTTCTATTTGGTGATAATCTCTCCTGTTTACTAATGACATCCATTCGATTCCTTATAATTACAGGTATTTCAACTCGCTGCAGAGTGAATGCTTTTCTGCTTGCTTCCACTCCGACATCAACATGGTTATTTCAGCACCAACTGGAAGTGGGAAGACGGTGCTTTTTGAGTTATGCATCTTACGACTTCTATCTAAGTTCATCACCCAGGAAGGAAGATTTATTCATACGAAGGGAACCTTAAAAACAGTAAGCTACATACCAAGTTTTGCTTTCTCTTGAATTATTTCCACAATAATCATTTAGTTTTTCAGCCCAATGTCATGTTATCACCATTAATACTTCATAAGTATATTGCAATTCACACTGATTCAAACCCTGCTATGATTTAGATCTTGGGAATGTGTTGTCTACTTGTCTTCACCCTTTACATTAATATATTTTGTTATGCTCAAGGGTTTTATTTCCCTTTATTTTATTTGGATTTTTGGTGTGAAGATATATATATCCCCATCCAAAGCTTTGGTAAAAGAGAAGCTCAGGAGTTGGAATCAGAAGCTTGGGTCATGGGGGATAAATTGCTTGGAGCTGACTGGGGATAATGAATCTTACAATATAAAGAGCATACAAGAGGCAGATATCGTATTGACTACTCCTGAGGTTGTAATTGTATATAGATTTACTTGTGTACTTTCCTTTTCCATCATATTTCATAACACTTACAGATGTTCATCTGCAGAAGTTTGATGCAGTGACTAGATTTGGCATCAAAGATGGTGGCCTAAGTTTTTTTAGCGATATATCACTAGTACTTATTGATGAAGTTCATTTGTTAAATGATCCTCGTGGAGCAGCTTTAGAGGCAATTGTTAGTAGAATCAAAATGATTAGTCGAAGTCCTCAAATGGAAACAAGTCCATTGGCCCATGTGCGTTTCCTAGCTGTTTCTGCAACAATTCCCAATATTGATGACCTTGGTAAAATTATTTACTTTCTCCATCATGCCTTCAAATTAGTCACACTTTGTTGTAATCTTTTGACCATGTTTGACTCCTGCAGCTGAATGGCTTATGGTTCCTATCCAAGGAATCAAAAGGTATATGTGATATCATTCAATGAATGAGTGTTATAGTTTCCTAATGGAATGGCTTTTTACCATTTGTACAGGTTTGGTGAGGAAATGAGACCTGTAAAGCTGACTACTAAAGTTTTTGGTAATCACTCTCATCAAATATTATTTTTGATTTGTTTGCTTAAGTGCTTTAAATCCATTTAAAATTTCATGCAAATACAAATCCAGGTCTGATTGTTTGTTAAGCCACACCACACTTCATAGCTGTCTTTTTTGTTGGTCATTTGCTTAAGGGCTAAATGCAAGAAATAACAACGTTCTTTTAATTTATTTTGTATATTAGAGCATCATACTTACATTTCTATATACCAGAGCATTGTACTTTCAACTTTATTCTTGTCAACGCATTGTACTTTGAAAAATCTACTCAATTATAGCATTGTACTTACAGTTTTATTCTACTCTGAAAATTCTATTCAAGTATACCAGTGAACATTGCTTTGTATTTGGATATAATTTTATAATTGGGTAGATTTTTTCAAGTAGAATGTTTTTATAGGAAAAAAATGAAAGTAGGATGCTATAACAAACAAATCTATAGAAGTACTTTATTGTTCCTTGCATATAACCCTTTTGCTTAATGTGGAACTTTTTTTCCTTGCAGGCTACACCCCAGCCAAAAATGACTTCCTTTTTGAGAAGGCAAGTGCTTCATGCTCTTGTATTATAAACTTCTCTTTATTCAACCTTTTCACTAAATATCAGTTCTATCTTTTTCACTATAAATAACATGAATACTTACAACTCACTAACCCTTTCCATTTCTTTCTTTTTGTGATTCAGCGGCTTCAAAACTACATCTTTGGTAAGTATAGACTCTAAGGATCTTATGCCTATAACTTTCAATAATCAAAACCCTAAATTAACAAAAAAAAAAAAAAAACCCTGAAATGCAGATCTCCTTATGCAATATTCTAGTGGAAAATCTGCACTGGTATTTTGCTCTACAAGAAAAGGGGCACAAGAAGCAGCACAAAGGCTGGCCCAGACTGTTATGACCCATGGATATTCAAACCCATTCATCAAAAGCATGGATCAGCAAGAAAGGTTGAGGGAAGCTTCACTCTCATGTGGTGACAAACAGATGCAGTCTTACATCCTTTATGGCGGTAAGTGAATTACATTATTTACAATCAAAGGAAAAAAATAAAAAATTAGATTACATAAAGTTGGCACAATTTTCATTGCTCAGTTGGTTATCACAATGGTGGACTTTCCCCAAAGGATCGCAGTCTGATTGAAGGTCTCTTTCTCAATGGTGATCTTCGAGTTCTATGCACCACAAACACCCTTGCCCATGGAATTAACCTACCAGCACATACAGTTATAATCAAATCAACACAACACTTGTATGTCTACACCTGCTTTTCTTAATGGCTAATCATTTAACTCTTTCCATACTTATTTTCTTTTCTTTTTAACAGCAACAAGGAGAAAGGAACTTACATGGAATATGATCGATCAATGATACTTCAGGTTTGCCACTTATCTGTCCACTTCATCAACTCATGTATGGTTAAACTGGCTCAATGGGTAATCATGTTTATCTGGATAAAGTGTTGTATTCATAAGGTTTGTTTCTTTTCAGACGTTTCTAGACTAAATAAACCGTCTAAATGACCATTTTACCCTTACATTCCAAAAACAAATTTCACGATATCCATCAATTTAACAATAGTAATCATAAGTTTTGTATACATAAGGTTTGTTTCTTCTCTAGACTAAATAAATCGTTTGAATGAGACTAAATGACCATTTTACCCCTACATTCCACATCCATCAATTTAACAATACTAATCAATTATAACATGAGAGGAGTTGGGAGGAAAAAAAGAAAAACAAATAAGTAAAAGCCTAAAAGGTTAGGTTTGAATGAGACTAAATGACCATTTTACCCATACTAATAATGTACTGATAGCCATCCCTTTTTGGTTGTGCAGATGTGTGGGAGGGCAGGGCGCCCACCATTTGATGATACTGGAATGGTCATAATCATGACAAGAAGAGAAACAGTAAACATACACAAACACACACACATATATTAGTTGTGCTACCTTTTCTGATAGATGATATGTTTTTTAAAATATGAATTTAGGTCCATTTATACGAGAACCTACTAGGTGGATGTGAACTGGTTGAGTCTCAGTAAGTTTACAAGATCTTTTAGCTAATTTTCAAGTGATTTACAGTCTCTAAAATTTATGTATCTTGTCCATTTTCTGTTCAGATTACTTTCCTGTGTTACTGAACATCTAGTTGCAGAGGTGGTTCAGTTGACTGTTCCAGATATAACAAGGGCAATAGAATGGATCAAATGCTCATATTTGTATGTGAGAATGAAAAAGGTTGTTAATATAATGCTCTAGCAAATGTCAACTTATTTTTTGTTATTCATATATTTCTAAAACCTCCGTTTTTATGTTAGAACCCTCAAAACTATGCAATAAAGAAAGAATTATCTGGTATCCATATAGAGAAGCATATACAAGGTATTTCAGTACAAAAATCAAGTTTTACATTATTTGCATCTATGTCAGTTTCTGACTCATTTTATAATATTATATTCCAGAGGTCTGTGTTCAAAAAGTCAAAGAGTTATCAGAGTACCAAATGATCTTGACTGAGGAAGATGGTTTTATCTTGAAGCCTCTTGGTATCTTTACTCTATAAAACTATTATATATTATACCCCATGCATACATATACATATGTTTTATATATTTCATGTATCTGCAGAACCTGGAAGGTTGATGACAAAGTATTATTTGAAATTTGACACGATGAAACACATTATGAAAGCTCCTGCAAATTGCAGCATAGAAGATGCACTTAATATTGTTTGTCGCGCAGAGGAAATATCCTGTATGTATTTATTTAACTGATTATATTAAATGTAAATAAATAATATGATGGAGCTCAGCTGACTTTGTTTCCTTGAATGAAGGGATACAATTAAGGAGGAATGAGAAGAAGCTTCTGAATGACATAAATAATGATAAAGATGGTAGGCTTCGGTTTCATGTTCTTGGAGATAAAGGGAAGAAGAAAAAACGCATACAAACCAGAGAAGAGAAGCTATTTATTTTGGTAAATGATTGTTTGACTGGAGATCCTACAGCCCATGACTTATCTCTTACCCAGGTTAGATTTTTCAAATTTCTAAAGGAGTAATTTACATTTTTGGTTCTGGAATATAGCTGATTTTTTCAAATTTGGCTCTTATTTGAGATTTTGTAACGTGTTTGCTCCATGTTCCAAGTAAAATGACTGTTTTGGGACCAAAATTTGCAAAAATCAGCTATACTCGGGGACCAAAGATAATCATTTTACTTGGAAGAGGACCGACCATATACATTATAAGGACTGTATTTACAAGAAAACTCTTTTCGGATCAAAATTTCAAATATCAGCTATACTCAGGGACCAAAAATGTAATTTACTCTTTATAAAGTTATGAAGTTTTTATCTTGTGTAAGTTACATTTTTAGTCACTGAGTACAGTTGATTTTTACAATTTTGGTCCCACAAAGGTTTTACTTGCATTCATGGTCCTTACTTGAGGTTCTTGTAAAGTTTTTGGTCCCTATTACCATTAAAATGACTAATTTTTGTCCTCGAGTATAGCCGATTATTGGCAATTTTGGTCCCAAAAATATAGTCATTTTACTTGAAAGATGGACCAAAAACATTACAAAAACCCCAAATAAGGAGTTAAGGACCAAAATATAGTCATTTTACTTGAAAAAATACTCAGGGACCAAAAATGTAGTTTACTTTTTTATCGCTTTCATATAACATTAAATGGCCTACAGGATACGAACTCCGTTTGTTCAAATGGTTGTCGGATTGCAAAATGCATGAAAGAGTATTTTATATATAAAAAGAATTACAAAGGAGCTTTGAATTCAAGCCTTTTAGCAAAATCTTTACATCAAAAACTCTGGGAAGACAGTCCATATCTTCTGAAACAATTACCAGGCATTGGTATGGTGACAGCAAAGGTATTACTCCATCTTTTTTAAAATTTCAAAATCTATACAACAAAATTACAATTTTAACCTTTGTAGTTTGTATACACCACAATTAATCCTTTATTTTTTGTTCAGGCCTTACAATCTATGGGAGTAAAGTCATTTGAGACCCTTTCTGAAGCAGACCCAAGGAAAATAGAGATGGTTACTGGTAGAAAGTTCCCATTTGGAAACCACATTAAGGAATCACTGTTGTCACTTCCACCAAAAGTAGATATGAAACTTGAGGAGATGACATGTCCAAATTATGGAAAGTCAAAACTGGTTATGACATTAACCAGATTGTCAGAGTCACCACAAACAAATAAACGGCATTATGCTGATGTGGTATGTGATTAGGAACATATTTTTGGAATATAATACTTTTTAAACACTACTTTTGTTTTCACAGGTTGTTGCTACAGAGGAGGATAACTTGATAGTTTTCCATGAGAAAATAAGGTAATAAAACTGGAATTTGAACCACGGTTTAAAGTGATAAATAGCAATATACTTTCATTGAGCTGTTTATTATTCGCATCTAAATCTAATTTCTTCCTATTACAGCATTGTACTTTGAAAAACCTATCCGGTTATAGCAATGCCATTCAAATACTAAACAATTTTCACTGCTATAATTGGGTGGATTCTTCATAATATAATGTCTCAATAAGAAAAGGGTTAAATGCAAGATATAGCAACCTACTTTGATTGATTTGTTTATTATAGCATCACACTTTCATTTCTTCCTATTACAGCACTGAACTTTGAAAAATCCACCCAATTATAGCATTGTCATTCAAACACAAAGCAATTTGCATGAATATAATATGTTGAAAGTACAATGTCCTGATAAGAAATTTTTTGGAAGTACATTGTTATATTTGGTAAGATTTCTCAAAGTGTGTCGCCTTAATAAGAAAAGACTGAAAGTATAATGTTGTAACAGAAAGATTTGAAAGTAGGAGGTTATAACTTATAATACTCTAATAAATAATGAAAGTATGTTGCTATTTCTCACATTAGACCCTAAGAAAAAGTTGAAAGTATAATTTTGTAGTAGAAAGAAATGAAAATAGGATGCTATCATAGAAAAAGACAGAAGTTATGTTCATATGATTGCTATGATAATGCTTCAGGCATCTTTGATACATTATGTTGCAATAGTGACTTACTGTTTTCTAATTTGTTTCTGCAGGGTGGAAGAATTCACAAGGTTTTAAAGACGTTTCCTTCCACCAAATAATCCTTCTTTAAGTATATTCTTAACTTATTTGCAACAATTATTATTTTTATAATTATGTAATTATCTATGTGCACAGCCCATACAGTGCAACAATACTAGTTACAAGCCATTTGCAAGGGAAGCTAACTGTTAAGGCAGATCTAATCTTCGAAGAATTCAGTGAAGTTTCATCTTGTTAATTCCTTATTTCTGACTTTGATCTATTTTCACTCATTTCAGTGTTGATTTGATTTCATGCAGTTGGTATTGACCTACACCAAAAGGTTATACTAATGAAGGATATTAGCTCAAATATCTATCATAAACAGGGAACAAAAAAACTCTCATTGCCTCCATCAACCGATGTCTGCATAATTGACCCCGAAAACAATGATTCACCCCAAGTTCCAGCTGGCAGGTCTCAGAAATCGTTAAAATCCAAAAACGAAGAAGCTTCCATGTATGCTCTTAACCATATAAATCTTATCAGTATTCCATTGGTTTATATGCAAGAAATAGCAACATACTTTCATTTCTTTGTGTATTGTAGCATCCTACTTCCATTTCTTTTCATTACAGCATTGGACTTTACATTTTTTTTTAACTAAGGCATTGTACTTTCAAAATATTTTTCTATTAGGACATTAAACTTTGAAAAATCTACCCAGTTCAGTTATAACAGTGAAAACCGTTGTGTTTGGATGACATTGATATAACTGGATAGATTATTCTAAGTACAATGTTTTGATAGGAAGAAATGAAAGTGAGATGCTATAATAAACAAATCAATCAAAGTACATTGCTATTTATTGCATTTAACGCTATTACATTTACTGATTAATTTTTTTCCTTTTGGTGAGCAGACCCAGTTTCAAACTCTTAGATGAAGATTCAGATGAAGGTAATGTTTCCTTCTTTCCAATACTGTCACAGATATACTTATTTTTGAGACTTGACTTTATAAGCTTAATGGATTAAGCACTTAATCTGACAGCTGGATATGGTTGTTACTTTTGACTTAGTCTAGACAGAATGACTTAATGAGTTAAGCCAAAAAGACATGAATTAATGTGCTCAGACACTAACTCATTTAGATGGTTTATTCAGTCCAGGAAAAAAAAGAACAGACCTTATGTAAAAAGAACATTTTATTCACACATAAATCATTATCCCTTACTTTTGAAAATCTGTTTTTGTAGTTAATTTATCAAGTTAACAGTGCATGCTAATTACTAAATATGGTTTCTATAGGTGAGCCTGTTGTTGAGATTGAGAATGATGATGATGATGATTGCAAAATCATTAATGAGAGAACTGTTTTCGATCACATTCGTGAAAAGGCCAAAAGCTTACCTTCCTTTACAACCACACCAACTACTGAATGCCCTCCATCTCTAGAGACATTAAGTCTCATCAGAAAGCGTACACGCGAGCGACACCTGGCACTCGATGACCCTTCAGAATTTTCAGCCAATCCATGTGAAGAAGAATTTCAATCAAGCGAGCCACACAGAAACAGTAAAAACAACACACTAACTGGAGAGACGATATTTGATCATATAAGAAAGAAAGCCAAAAGCTTCCCTCGAGTTGATGAAATCAAGACGTTGACCACTAAGTCAACTGTTACTAATTTTGACTTATTCGCAGACACAAAGTCGATCGTTTTGGATTTGGAACCTATGAAACCCCGAGAGTACCATCCTAAGTCTCCAAGTCTAGCAAACAGACAATTATGCTCATTGGCAACAGAAACCGAAAAGAGACAGGTAACAGATCCTTTTCTTGGTTTCAAAAGTGTCTTTTCGTTTCTTTAAATGTTTTTTACACTATAAAACATATAGCTTGATGCCTTAGAATAAGAAACTGCATTGATACATTGTGTCTTCATGGGTTAGTTTAGACTTTCGTGTATACTTGGAACATTTAAGGGGTACTTTAGTACTTACAGACTTACAGTTGTTATTTTGTTAAAAGTTTTGAAACTAACAGGGTTTCTATTCTATGATGAGTTTCAACTTTCAAGAATCACTATATTTCACAAAATGGTCCCTATGTTTCACACAATTGCAGAAATGATCCTTGAGTTTCACAAAAATACAGAAATGGTCTTTGCATTCCACAAAATTTTCAGAAGTGGTCCCTTCCCGATAGCAGAATTGCAGAAATGGTGATGTGTTTCACAAAATTACATAAATAGTCCCTGCCTATGGCCTAATAGGAAAATAACAGAAATGGTCCCTCTGTTTCACAGAGCTTATAGAAATGGTCCCCGTGCAAAAATTTGGACAGATTGGATATAAGTGATAAAGTTGAATGGGTATTTTCTTTTGAAACTTAATTAACTTATAATTTTGAATTTTCTTTTTATCTTTCTACTTTGACGGATTCTATATAAGTGGCGTCAATTGAAAATTTAACTAGTCTTATTTGATTTTATATTATTATATAAGGTCTCCTATTTAGAAAATTTTGAGAACTTTTTAATTTTTATGACCTTTGAGTATAGTATCCTTGTTTTTATTTATGTTTTGGTTACAAAGGTCTCTCAATTACATTTCAAAAGATGAGATTTTATTTTGTTGGATTGGATATTTTAGTGTGGATTTTAAAAAGTATATTTTAGGCTTCTTTAATTAAAAATCCATTCAAATGATATTATAAAACATGTGATGGAGACATTTGTCAACATGAGCATTGAATGCTCGGAGCCAAACATGGACGTGAACCTATAAATCGGTCTAAAACACGAAAATCAACCGACATGTATTTTGGTTGGTAAGAGTTTTGAGAAATTGGAAGTTCTATTATACTTAAAGATATTTGGTCTGAGATATTAGATTAGAATCATTAGATCTTTTATTAGTTGTGGTTGCCTTTTTTTATATAGACACAAAGCTTGAGTATGTATGGGCCATGTATCACATTCACATCTCAACATCTCAAGCCAACGCTCATGATTTGGCTTGTCTTGTGGAACCAAATTTAACGATTGACAAAAGAGCACAAAAAATGTAAATTTCATTTTGGAGAAAAATACAAGGGATAAAATATGATATTTAACAAAATTACCATGCTTTTTTGCTAATCACAAATAGACAATCAATTTCATATTAAAAAAAAAAAAAACAAATTGATTCCCATCACAAAAAGAACAAAAAATGTAAATTTCATTTCGGAGAAAAATAGAAGGGATAAAATATGATATTTAACAAAATTACCATGCTATTTTGCTAATCACAAAAAGACAATCAATTTCATATTAAAAAAAAAAACAAATTGATTCTCATCACAAAAAGAAGATGATTTGTATACAACAATTTTTCTCCATACACAACAATTGGTGCCCAAAAAAAACCTTAAAAAAAATTAAAGAAAAAAGTTATTTGAAATAAGGATTTTTTTTTTAAATGATAGGAAGCGATTTTGATTTTTCTTTTGAAATTCACAACTAACCGGTGTTCAATAAAAAAAATGGTTTGTTCACTAACTGTCACACTATAAATATTAAATATTAAAATGGGCATTCTTGTAATTATACCGATATATATATATATATATATATATATATATATATATATATATATATATATATATATATATATATATATTTTGGTCCATTGGGTCTAAAGGAAGGGACGTAACCAATATAGGGTAAGAGTGAGTTTTGGTCCACCAACACAAAATTAAGGTTATATATATATATATATATATATATATATATATATATATATATATATATATATATATATATATATATATATATATATATATATATATATATATATATATATATATATATATATATATATATGTTAAAATGTTTTTAGCAACTATTGTGTGTATGTATGTACCAATGCGAATTTAAGAAATAATAAATTATTAAATAAATCATTTAAGGATATTATAGTAATCTTGACATATTTAATTATGGTAGATAACTAATATAACAAAACTATAATGGCAATTACACATTATTACTATTTTATTAATTAGAAAAAAGAAAAATATCCTATAAATTAGCACAAAACGTATACAACCATGAACCAACCATCTTCTTCTAAACCTAGACCCAATTTTCCTTTGAACGCCGATCAGCCTTCTATCTCGTTCATATTTTTTTTTCTCATGTAATACCACATGCCGGAGACCAGACGACTAAGCCTTTCTGAGGAACAAACAATTAGTACAGTAAGTATTTATAAAGTTTCATAGATTTTACTATTTTAGCAATGAATGATATGAATGTTATATTTTTGTTGAATTTTATTGGTGTTGTAGGTTTCGAGGCAAGCAAGAACTGAGATTGGAATCAATTGGGTCCCAAACATGAGAACATAGCCATATAAAGTGACACGTATATGTGAGATTACAACCACTCTCATTCTACATGGCCTTCCAAGGTATTGCTTTTGGTGAATGGCGACACATGCCTTTTTTTTTTTTTTATCTATATCTATATAATTAAATAATTAAATAATATATATCATTAGGTTTCTTATTGGGACAATCTTGACAGATTCTAAAGCTGTATAAATCTGGCAAGATGTCTTTATATATGTATGTGATTAAGTATATTTGCTTAACTGGTAATCGATTAGAATAAATTAAAATTTTTTAATGTCTAACACATTCTATTAAAATTTATAGTTTAAAGTTGATTATGTTTTTTTTTGTGGATATAAATTTTGAAGAAGCAGCCATTGATGTTGAAAAAGAGAAAACATAGAGAACGAGAGTATTTTAGCAGAACGTATTCTGCCAGATTGTATTCTTTCAAAATAGATTAGTGTTCTGTTTTTGGATTTTGATGTTTTTATTTTTATTTTTTTAACCATTATTGGTTTTAATCTTTAAGAATAAATGTAATTCTTAAACCATTATTAATCATTTTTTTTTTCAGAATGATTGTAATAATTTTTTAGTCTTATTATTTACGAATTAATGTTTTTAGTAATTCTTAAAAAACATAATCTATATTCTTTAGAAAATGTTATTCTTACCAATATGTTGTATAATTCTTTAAACATGTTAATTAAAAAATGTATTGAATGAACCATATTCTGCAAGAATAAAATCAAAATATATTTATTAGTTTATGTTTTGACTCTTTGTTATTCTGACCGAATAAAATCAGATATTATTAGAAATTATAATAGAATTAAATTTGAATTAATTTAAACAATTCAGATTTAAAAAAAAGAAAATTAATTATCCCTTAAAATCCGAAAATTTCCTTTTTTAATGTAAGTTAATTGACCAAAACACCATTTTGCTGAAATTTGTGTGATTATATGGTATATATTATCTTATTGTAATATCTTAGACCCTCAAATCAATGACCATTTATTTTATTCATCAATTGGTCCAGAATTGTGCGTACACATAATAGATGTAAAAAACAAAATAACCTAGCTATATATATATATATATATATATATATATATATATATATATATATATATATATATATATATATATATATATATATATTTGTTAAATAAAAGGAATTTGGGTTGTAATATGACCTATTTCATTTAAAACTAGAAATTAGTATAAGAGAATACATTATTGTTTATGTCAATTAAACTTCATTTTAGATTATTTTAATGATGTAAGATAACATCATGTGCAACTTAAAATAAACAATTTAGTTAAGAATGCATATATAATTACATTTTGTTATCGTTTGAAGAATTTTGTCACTTATTCATATTTTGTATATTATTTGATATACCCTAAAATAAAATCCAAGCTGGTCTAAACTCTAAAGAGATGTCCGTGGTCATGGAGGCACCTATGGACTTGGATTTGTTTGAAACTTCATGTAGGTGGTATGGGTTCTTTCCAATTTAAATTAATATTTTTATTTGGAGATTGATGTTGGATAGACTTCCTACGATGAGTGATTTGGATAAAAGAGACGTATAGCTTGATTCTCTTCTGTGTCCGTCGTGTCAGCATGAGATAGAGGATGTGAATTATTTGTTCCTTAAATATATGTTAGCTCGAGAGCTTTGGCTAAAATTGGCATCTTGGGTAAATATGTGGATTTCTCTTCTATTTCCGATTTGATGTAGTGGATTGATGTCATGTGGCCATGTGGGGTCACTATCGACTCGGTTGCTTTACTTTAATATGGGTGTTGTGGACATATAAAAATATGTTTCTTTTCGGAACCAATAAGTACAAGAAAGAGTTTTTATTTGATTCAATTATTTATTTTTCGTTCAATTGGATAAAAATCAGAAATTTAGAAGGAATTGAAATAAGTGGATGTTAAATCCTCTGATAAACTAATTGTTTTTGCTTTGCTATCTTTTTGCTAATTTGTCTTTTATTGCATTCGGCCGTTTAAAAAATGCTGTAAAATAGTAGAGATTCAGATACGATAGTATATTTCGATTGACAAAAACTTATTGATTTTACTTGATTTACAGTAAATCCGAAGTAAAATAAAATCTGAAATAACTTGAAATTTCGAAGGAATTTTAATTATGTTGGCTATAACTTTTCGTGGGGTAGCTGCAAACTTCATAACTTGTCTTAAATCCCTTAGGATTTTATATGAGTTTTCATCCATTTATTTCATTTATAATCTCGTGAATTGTCGATGTAAACATAAAAAATCCGGTTATTCATTCTTTTCCCATTGCTTCTTTGACCTTTTTTATAACTTAGGATTAAAAAGTTGTTCCTTTTGAAAGGTAAAAGCGTTTTTTTTTTTTTTTTTTTTTTTTTTTTTTTTTTTTTTTTTTTTCTTTTGAAGAATTGCATATGTATTAATGTATAGAATATAGATGGATGGCCACCAACCGAGAATTGATTTCTGAAATTAATTCAAAAAGGTTATGTGGGACAGGGCGGTGTGGTTGATGACTTCCCTTTGAAAATTTTGTTAATTGATAAATACTTAGATGGCGACCCGGCCGAATATTTATATGCCATAATGGCTTTTGTTGTACCATCTATTTATTTACTTAAAATAGGGTGATTTTGTGGTCTTAACTATTAAAACAAACCAGTTTAGATAAAAATTTATTCAAACGAATTAAACAGATCATAAACATAAAAGTATATTGAAAAATTTAAATATTTTTTTAAATTGTTTTATTCAAAAGAATTAGTTTAATAGTAACCATTGGATAACACAAGTTTGTCGAGATCTTTATAAAAACACACATTCAATTCAAGGCTATGATTATTATGTATCAATTAGTCCACCGGTTATTCAAAGCATGAAAACAAACATATCTTACACTATTTTTTCCGTCCCAAAATTATTGTCCACAAACAAAAAAAAACACACAAATTAAGAAAATATTAATTATCACTAATTTTATTAAATAAAATGATAATTATACTATTTTGTTGCATTTAATTTAATCATTTTGTTGAATTTAATTCCATAGTAGTTTAACTATTATTTTGAGACAACCCAAAAACAAAACATAGACCATTAATATAGGACAGAGAGAATAATAAATAAAAAACTTTTTGTCAAATATCACATGCTCATTTATTTTGTTATACCTCATTTTGTAGTGATTTTAAATTTTTTACATGTTATTTTATTTTATTTTATTAAATTTCACATAATATTTACATATAATAATTACAATAAATGTGATAATAAATGAATATCAATTTTATTAATGGACATGTCTTTTAATTTCAAAATCCCTAAATTAAAACCATATTAATTTTCTTTGTTTATTTATCTAAATTATTTGTTTAATGTTAAAAAAATCAGTTGAATATTAATAGTTCAATATTTTAGTCATTTTTTTATAAATTTAAACTTCTTAAATATTTAAACATTTATATTTAACTTTTTTTAAAATAAACTTATATAATACATAAGTCTTATAACTAGTAACGTATGAAAGTAATGTTTTCCGTTTAGATAAATATATTGTTCCTAAAAAAAATATCCAAAAAAACTAATTTAGATAAAAATCTATTGGAACGAATAAAAAAATATCATAAAAGTATATTGGAAAATTTAAATACTTTTTAAATTGTTTTATTTTAAATAATTAGTTTAATAGTAATTATCGGATAACACAAGTTTGTCGAGATCTTAAAAAAAACACACACACATTCAATTCAAGCCTATCATTATTATGTATCAAGTAATCCACCGGTTATTCAAAGCATGAAAGCATACATACAGGGGCGGATTTAGGGGGGTTCTGGGGTGGCACCGGCAACCCCTAAATTTTCCGGCCGCAGTGGAAAAATTTTCGAAAATTTTTAAAATTTTTATTTTTTCTATTATCGTGCAACCCCTAGTTTTCCCGTGCAACCCCTACTATGAAATCTTGCGTCCGCCCCTGCATACATATAACATATGAAAGTAATGTTTTCCATTTAGGTTAAAAGTTACATCCACTTCTACAATGCTACTCGAGGTAGATCTATGTATTTCTATAACATAATATCATATTTTAGCATAATGGGCAACCATCCCTTTAATTATAACCATTGACCTATTTCTTTATCATATGACATTTTCCCATAGAAACGCTACACTTCAATTTTCCTAGTTAATTCTTTCGTATCCCTAAGTTTATAGATGGCTTCAAAATATTTCATAAGTTGATAAGTAATCGGCTTATGGGAGCTAGGTTTCTGAAGGTGAAGGTTCTTGAACATTGATACACAATTTATATACTAGTTTTAATCTATAAACCTAACAAATTTTAACTATCTAAAACACAACACACAGTGTACCTAATCGAGCAATAGAATAATTCAGGTAAGTCGAGAGCCGAACACATGGTACGGGTATAAGTAAAAGCCAAAATATCTACTAAAGTTAACTAATTTAAACAAAACAAATAAGGAGATTGTTCTGATTTTTCAAGATCAAAAAACTTAAAAACAATTATCAAAAACAATTAAAACTAAAGAAAAGCAGAAAACGGATTCTAAGGCAAGATTTAAAGAAGATTTTCGTTTAGATACGATTCACCTATTCTCTATAGTTGATTTTATGGATAGTGCAATAGATTTATGTTTCGTTGCTTACCGACTCCTATAATGATTAGAATCATGCTCAAAAGACTAATCATTTGATTCAATAAGATTATCTATTCAACGATCAAGTGGACAAACAACCAAACAAACTAGTATCAAGTTCGAATTATGCAAAACTTGAAACAATGATTGACATTTAGTTATAATAAACACCAAATCTACATATGAATGTTCATCACATATTAGCTACCACATTAATTTACCAACTTGTCTATTTAACCCTAGGTTTTTGATCAAAACACTAGCCTTATAATTTCATAAATCACAAAATCATAAGATTCATGTATACTTTGGTTGACTCGATCCAATTCTTCATGCTTCCACCTCCAGATTTTGCTTCCTTTTAATCCTGAGTATGTCTTTGCTGCTATAAAACAGAATTTAAACATATTATGTACATTTTGTCCTAAAATAAACACAAATGTAGCTAGAAATACTAAGATAATGCTCAAATAATTATTGCAATATCAAAATACTCTCACACTTGACTTTTGCTCGCCCCCAAGCAAAACTGATTTGATTATTATATCATCACATCAAAACCTTAGCTACCAACATTGTTCAAGACAATCCAAATTGAACTCATTCATTATATTTCACCTTAATGCATATACTTGTGACTAATGATTCATAAGTACTTCTCAATCCTAAACACTCACAATCCTTAAAAAAACTTTCCATTCATTTTGAACAACATTTATTTTTGGCAGTCCTACCATTTTTACCCTTTTATTTACCCCCTTTTGTTTCAAAAATTCCAAGTGACTCAACTTTAAAAAGAAAAATACTATATAATATAATTATCCTAAAAATATAACTACACTTTTATTGCAATTTTATATTTTCGTTCAACTTTTCTCTTTTTCACTTTTGTTTAATTTTTTAATTTTTTAATTTTCTTTTATCTTTTCTCAATACTTCAACTTTCAACTTTCACATATAAGCAAACAAATAATTTGAAGTTCAACTTTATTGCCACTAATGGGACCCATGAATTTTTATGAAACCCGTTTAAATAATATTTCTTCCCATCCATCCAAGTTTTTGATAAATAGGGGATAGATATATAAAATATCCCCATGGGGAATACTTATCGAGTTTCAGAGATCACAGATTGATCCCACTCCTGAACTATTACTTATTTTTCATATATAACTAGACTCAATAATGCGGAAAATTAAACAGACAAACTTGGAAAATTGACTCGCTTTATTTTAATAGAAAGGACACGAGAGATAAATCAGTCACCGGTAGGCTTTTTATTAGGTCTAGGTGTAACACCCGAAATCAGAAAGATCAAGAAAGGAAAGGAGAAACCCTAAGTTAAAGAGGGTTGACTCGGCGAGTCTGTAGCCCGACTCGTCGAGTAGAGACGGGATTTCGAGCACGTGTAAGTCGGCGACTCGACGAGTCCATATTCGGGACTCGGCGAGTCTGCTTGCCAGGAAGAAACCCTAAATCCCCGGGTTTGCTCACTATTTAAGCAATGTTATGTGCCCCCAAACTCGCCTCCTTCACCCTCAGAGAGCTTGTGAGAAACCCTAAACCATCCCTTGTATGATCTAAGTGTTTTTGTGTGGATTCTTGAAGGATTGAAGAAGAAAAAGAAGAAAGGACCAAAAAGAGGAAGTTTAGAGCAAAGATCCAAGGCCAAAGTCAGAGTTCATTGAGGTATGTCTCGGAATTATCCTGTTTTGTGCTTAAAACCTCCATTAGAACACCTCTAAGGCTAGTTTAATGTATTTTCCAAGCTTTATAGTTGTATGGATGCCTTGTTGGGTCGAGATATCCCTAGATCTGTTCATTTAGGAGTGTTAGAGCCCTGATCTAGTGCCTTTTCGAAGTTTCCTTGCTTGAGAACCCTAGATCTAGCCTTTATTGTGCTTTTTGAGCCTTTTAATCTTCATGGGTGCATATGGGCACGTAAAGATAGAATCTTTACGTGTTAATCGAGCTAAGGGAGCCCAGATCTATAAGTTTTATGCGTTGGATTCAAGCAGAATCGAGTTTAGAGTAGCTGCATGCATGCGACTCGGCGAGTCAAGTCGCGAGTCCCCGATTTTTCCCCTTTTGAGTGATGCCGAGTGGGGACCAGTGAGTAGTAGAGTGGACTCAGTGAGTTGGAGGTCAGACTCAGTAATGGAGGGACTCGACGAGTTGTTCATACAACTCGGCGAGTCCAAGGCAATCTTCTTAGCTCAAGAACAACACGTCGAGTTGTTCATACGACTTGGCGAGTCGGATGCAGATAGCCTGAGTTCTAGAATCGAAAGGGAACTCGTTGAGTTGATGCCATACTCGACGAGTAGCCGCGAGTAGGGTTGAGAAATGAGAATAGAGACTCGGCGAGTTGGCGGCCCAACTCGGCGAGTCAGGTCAACTGTAGGTTGACTTTGACCGAGAGAGTTGACTTTGACCAGGGGTAAAAGAGTCATTTTACCCCAATTCAGTTATTAGTATTTGATTGAGTGTGTTTATGGAATTGTAGCCGGGGAGATACCAGAGTAGCAACAGATAGCTTCCAGAGCCATACACTCAGCAACCAGTTCACGAGGTGAGTTTCCTTCCAGAAGGAACGGGTCTAAGGCCACAATGTCGGCCCGTTTAGCTAGCAGTAGTTTCCGGATTTTGATCCGATGCATTAGTTAGTATGTTTGATGCCTTCGTGGCTCAGACAGGATTTATGTGTTATGCGTTCCGGGCTACGGCCCGATGCAGTATGCAGTATATGTGTGTTCATGCTAGTTGATATGTTTATGTTATGTGATGTTCAGTTAGTTCCGGACTTTGGTCTGATGCAGGGGGAAAGGCCCCAGTTAGTCCGGACTTCGGTCCGATGCAAGGGACAAGGTCCCAGTCTGTTAGTCCGGACTTTGGTCCGATGCAGGGGGCAAGGCCCCAGTTAGTCCTGACTTCGGTCCAATGCAGGGGACAAGGTCCCAGTTAGTTAGTCCGGACTTCGGTCCGATGCAGGGGACAAGGTCCCAGTCAGTTTCCGGACTTCGGTCCGATGCAGGGGTCAAGGCCCCAGTTAGTCCGGACTTCGGTCCGATGCAGTGGGCAAGGCCCAATATGTGCTTTATATGTTATTGTATGGTATGTGGTAGATTGGGGGAGCTCACTAAGCTTCGTGCTTATGGTTTTCAGTTTTGGTTTCAGGTACTCAGTTTTCAAAAGAGGAGCTCGGGAAGATTGCAGTGCACACACCATAGTCAGTTAGCCTGGGAATGTTTGACTCTGATAATGAGATTATGTTTTGAATTTAATACTTGAAAGTTATGTTATGACTTATGATACGTTTTTATAAATCTGGTTTTAGTAATGTTTTAAAAAGAACTTTTTAGTCAGGATTTTTGGGTCATTACAAGTTGGTATCAGAGCCTTGGTTTGAGGGATTCGGACATACCCTCGGGCGTGTCTGAACTCAAACTAAGGGATTGGTATAAAGGTTTTCAAAAGGAAAAGACAGTTGTGGAAAAGGAGTTTGAGAAAAGAAAGGAGTTTGAGAAAAGAAAGGAGTTTTAGAAAAAAGCAAAAAGAATATTTAGAAAGTAAATAACTTGAAAAGAGAAAAAGGGTGTGGTGCATGCAATCAGCCGAGCTCAAGTAAGTACTCCCAAATTACCCATACAAGTTACGTTATGATTATCAGTATCAGTATCAGTTTCAGTATCAGCTTCAGTTTCAGTTTCAGTTTTAGTTTCAGCTTCAGTTTCAGTAGAACAGCATGCTAGAATAGGACTAAGGATCTAGGATGATGCGTTATGTGCCTGCTTTATGTGTTTCAGCTTGATAAGAATTTCATGCTAGTGATGAGTAGACAGTAGTAGGATAGCCTGTGTAGGTCATGCCTGATAGTATGAGCTTAGCATTGTATGCTAGTACAGTTTCTTGTTATGAGAATAGTTTTGCCTGAGTATGTTTCCTTTATCCGAATGCTGCTTGCTTTGTGCTTTGTGGGACTCTGAGTGATGGGAGTTATCCATTAGGTGAATACGTCACATCACATGTGAGCAGGGTTGAATAATCTCAGAGTGCTGGATTTGGCCCTATTGCGCAGCTCTCGTTTGAGTTTAACCATTGTAGGGACGAGACTTTTACTCGAATGATTATCCGAGCCTCATTGCATGTGATGGTATTCAGGTGGTGGCTAATTGGCATTACAAGGAGGCCTTCAGCAGCTGAGGATTGGTTTGGGTGGAGTTAGAGGTTCCCTAGGGCACGCCTAGGATGAGAGTAGCAGAGATCAGTAGTAGAGAAAAGGGGACTTGGTGGAGTTGAGGTAACTCTTGAGGAAAGTACGGATAGATGTGGAAGGTAGTATGGGCCCGTACTACTAAATGCAGAGGATCCGTACTCGATTCAAGAGGAGCCAAGGCAAAACCAGGGAACTAGTAGAGTGTGTGAGAGATCCCTCAGCAGTAGTGTGTAAATTGATTAGGAATTGTTATATTTTCAGCATGGTGACGTTGCACGAGATATCAGTTGGCAGTTCAGGTGCCGGGGAGGGATCTGGCTCAGGCTCTAGAGCCGGGCAGCTTGAGGATCAGATGAGGGATTTCATTTCCATAGAGATCATGCGCAACATCATTGATCAGACTCCAGTGATTTTCGGTTCGGTTAGAGAGGCCATTGTGGAGCTCATGAACAGTCATCTTGAGGCCTTTAAGGCCGGGATAGTTTTAGGACAGATTGGGGCTCGTCTAGACCCTGATTCTTATGGAGTTCAGGGATCCATCGGGAAAGGAGATCCCATTTCTAGTTTTTGCCATCAGGGGATAGGAGTGAGTGGGGCACCCTGTCTCCAAGAGAGACCTTTGCATGATTGGATAATTGAGGAGGTTACGCGAGCCATTTGCGAGGATCTGCCCGACATGGTTGTGAGGATCACTGATAGGTTGATTGCGAAGCTCCAGGATCAGACAGCTGTTGTTCAGTCGACGGGCGGTGTCGACAAGGTAACGCAGGAGCGAGAGACGGGCAGGGAATCGGAAAGGAAGAGGAAAACGGATGAAACTCAGGGAGCCGCGGGTTCGGGCAAGAGGCCCAAGGGGTCGGATTTGAGGACGAGGAAATATCAGAGCCGCAGTCAATGCGGGAAGTGTGGTAGGACGCACATGGGTACATGCAGGCGTAGAAGTGGGGGCGATGTTGGATGTTTCAAGTGCGGCCAGATTGGCCATTTTAGCAGAGATTGTACTGTTACCATCGCCCAGGGACTTGATCCGATATGTTTCCATTGCAGTCAGAGGGGCCACAAGAAGGCCCACTTTCCGAGTTTGTATACAGCAGGGCAGGTGCCAGCTCCTACCCTTGGGACTTCAAGTACCGCCAGTGGTTGCCGAGGCCGGGCAAGGGCGCCCACGGCTCGGAGCTGAGTTTTCTGGTTGATTTCAGCAAGGATTCGACAGCGCTGAGTGATGGAGGTATGTATCTTTTACCTCCCTGTCAATTATTATTCATGTTATTATTTGTTATGTTGTTGCATTGATATCAATAAGTATATGTGTTGGGGGTATTATATTACCTACTTGTGACGGAGTTTTATGCCATCTGCATACCATGGGAATAGAATGGTGAATTGGAGGTCGTTCCCTCTAGATCAGGTTACTTCAGATGCGGTGACTGTAACATGTATGTGTAAGATTCAGTAGTGCCTTACTACTTGCGGAAGGCGTTAGTCGGGTAATGATCAGTTATATTCTCAGTAGTGATAATCCAGAGTTTTTAGTGGAGTAGCTAGCGGTCAGTAAGGAAGTGGGTTGGGGATGTGCACCCCAAACGCAGGTTCTCGGGATGTAGTCCTTAAAGCAAATACAGTTAAGGATCGAAGGGTGCTCAGTCAGATAGCAAGAAGGGTGCGGATCTGGTAAGAGTTAGTTGGAGCGCCGACAAGGGTAAACGTTGGTGGACAGCATATCGCCCTTTTAATGGAAGGAAGGTTGGGAATCCTTTTGACCAGTGAGCAGTAAGGAATTAGCCAAATCCAAGTGGGGGAGAACCCTCCGAGTATACAAGGATAAGAGCCACGTAGACCCAGAATGAGTGCGCGGCCTCTGAGAAGAAAAGATAGTAGCACAGTGATTGATGGATTGAGAAGTTCAGAATTGGGAGTTCGAGGACCTTCCCAGCAGTTAGTTCATGTAATCGAGATGGTTAGAAGCTGGTTGGGAATCCAGGATTGGAGGACCACCTGTAGGGCTCAAGTGAGTCGGAATGAGGATCCTGAGAACGGTTAACAAGAGATGCTTTCGTATTAGTAGCCAGTGACAGAGTCAGCATGCAGAATTGTGTAGATTCAGGAGTTGGGAGTTTGGAAACTTCCCAACAATAGCTTCTTGTATCCAGATTAGTAGACGGTTGGTTTGGGAACCAAGCTGAAGAATTCCTCGACGAAGCGCTAAGTATATCAAGGATATAAGATGTCGAGGTTGATGCAGTATTCAAGATTGAGGGCTGGTTTTGAGAAATCAGGATGAGGAATCCCTAGCAGGACTAGGGATAGTCAGGACGTCCTCAGATAGTAGTAGTAGTGTTGTAAGTCTGCGGGGGGTAGCCGTAGCATTCACTAGCAGTCAGATAGTAGTAGTAGTGTTGTAAGTCTGCGGGGGGTAGCCGTAGCATTCACTAGCAGTCAGATAGTAGTAGTAGTGTTGTAAGTCTGCGGGGGGTAGCCGTAGCATTCACTAGCAGTCAGATAGTAGTAGTAGTGTTGTAAGTCTGCGGGGGGTAGCCGTAGCATTCACTAGCAGTCAGATAGTAGTAGTAGTGTTGTAAGCCTGCGGGGGTAGCCGTAGCATTCACTAGCAGTCAGATAGTAGTAGTAGTGTTATAAGTCTGCGGGGGTAGCCATAGCATTCACTAGCAGTCAGATAGTAGTAGTAGTGTTGTAAGTCTGCGGGGGTAGCCGTAGCATTCACTAGCAGTCAGATAGTAGTAGAGTGTTGTAACTCTGCGAGGGTAGCCGTAGCATTCACTAGCAGCCAGATAGTATTAGAGAGTCGTAAGTCCGCGGGTGTAGCCGTGGCCTTTATCAGGTTGGTAGGCAGCATGAGCGCGTTGTTGGACGCGGGGGAAATAGTAGTACCCACCAGTTCGGGTGCAGCAGTGAAGATATAGGAATCCACGAGTTAGATTTTGGATTTTCCAAATGGTTCAGTTATGGTTAAGTCGGAGTTTCGACAGTCGGATCGTCACCACAATTATGAGATCAGAGTAGCAGTGGACCGTTGGGGTTTGGGTATGTTAAGGGCTACCGTCAGTCTGGGAGCCATCATGTTGTTAGTCGTGGAATTGATGATGTCAGGATGTGACGTTTGGACCTGATCGGTGGATCGGTAGGTTGTTAGAGCCACAGTGACAGAATAACTAGTGGAAACTAGTTCCAGAGAAAGATTTCGTTCAGAAGTCGTGGGAGCGACTAAGTGAGGAGTCCTTTGACTCCACAGTTGAGTTGGAACTCAGTGTTTCAGTCAGTTCAGTGTATCAGACAATTCAGTGTTTCACGTAGTTCAATGTATCATGCAATTCAGTGTTTCAGGCAGTTCAGTGTATCAGGCAGTTCAGTGTTTCAGGCAGTTCAGTGTTTCAGGCAGTTCGGTGTTGAAGGCAGTTCCGTGTTTCGGATAGTTGCAGTATGAGGGTCAGTATTAGTATAGTTGGTTGATTTGGAAATGGCAAGTCTTTCTCAGCAGGATCAGTTGAGCCTTTTGCCAAGTATAAGTGAACTGTATGGATAGCTAGGCAGGTAGCTTTTCTTTCAAGATGGAAGGATCGAGTTAGTAGGAGTTGAGTAATCAGATGAGAGATAAGCAAGCTGGTTCCAGCAGCATCGTTTCAGTATGAGCGACAGAGTGGATAGAACAATTATATATAATCGAAGTATCTTCAGAAGTCGCTGGAAGCAACTAGTAGGTTGCGATGGGGTGTAGGGACCTGTGGGAGTCTGGTAACTAAGATATCGGCAGATTAGTTGGACCAGGGTGGTCTCAGTGCATCCGGTAGGCGGATGAGGGGTAACAGAATTTTCAGTCGGAGGAAGTAACGTTAAGAAAATTATGGAAAAGAGAAGAATTCAGTATGTACCAACAGTAGTGACCAACATTGTGAGTGGCTGGAGTGATGGTCAAAAGGGTTAAAGTCACCAGGCAGGGTGTTGAGGCGGATTGCAGGTCAGTTGATCATAGAGAACTTCGAGGACGAAGTTTAGTTTAAGTGGGGGAGAGTTGTAACACCCGAAATCAGAAAGATCAAGAAAGGAAAGGAGAAACCCTAAGTTAAAGAGGGTTGACTCGGCGAGTCTGTAGCCCGACTCGTCGAGTAGAGACGGGATTTTGAGCACGTGTAAGTTGGCGACTCGACGAGTCCATATTCGGGACTCGGCGAGTCTGCCTGCCAGGAAGAAACCCTAAATCCCCGGGTTTGCTCACTATTTAAGCAATGTTATGTGCCCCCAAACTCACCTCCTTCACCCTCAGAGAGCTTGTGAGAAACCCTAAACCATCCCTTGTATGATCTAAGTGTTTTTGTGTGGATTCTTGAAGGATTGAAGAAGAAAAAGAAGAAAGGACCAAAAAGAGGAAGTGTAGAGCAAAGATCCATGGCCAAAGTCAGAGTTCATTGAGGTATGTCTCGGAATTATCCTGTTTTGTGCTTAAAACCTCCATTAGAACACCTCTAAGGTTAGTTTAATGTATTTTCCAAGCTTTATAGTTGTATGGATGCCTTGTTGGGTCGAGATATCCCTAGATCTGTTCATTTAGGAGTGTTAGAGCCCTGATCTAGTGCCTTTTCGAAATTTCCTTGCTTGAGAACCCTAGATCTTGCCTTTATTGTGCTTTTTGAGCCTTTTAATATTCATGGGTGCATATGGGCATGTAAAGATAGAATCTTTACGTGTTAATCGAGCTAAGGGAGCCCATATCTATAAGTTTTATGCGCTGGATTCAAGCAGAATCGAGTTTAGAGTAGCTGCATGCATGCGACTCGGCGAGTCGGAAGAACGACTCTGCGAGTCGAGTCGCGAGTCCCCGATTTTTCCCCTTTTGAGTGATGTCGAGTGGGGACCAGTGAGTAGTAGAGTAGACTCAGTGAGTTGGAGGACAGACTCAGTAATGGAGGGACTCGACGAGTTGTTCATACAACTCGGCGAGTCCAAGGCAATCTTCTTAGCTCAAGAACAGCACGTTGAGTTGTTCATACGACTCGGCGAGTCGGATGCAGATAGCCTGAGTTCTAGAATCGAAAGGGAACTCGTCGAGTTGATGCCATACTCGACGAGTAGTCGCGAGTAGGGTTAAGAAGTGAGAATAGAGACTCGGCGAGTTGGCGGCCCAACTCGGCGAGTCAGGTCAACTGTAGGTTGACTTTGACCGGGAGAGTTGACTTTGACCAGGGGTAAAAGAGTCATTTTACCCCAATTCAGTTATTAGTATTTGATTGAGTGTGTTTATGGAATTGTAGCCGGGGAGATACCGGAGCAGCAACAGATAGCTTCCAGAGCCATACACTCAGCAGCCAGTTCACGAGGTGAGTTTCCTTCCAGTAGGAACGGGTCTAAGGCCACAATGCCGGCCCGTTTAGCTAGCAGTAGTTTCCGGATTTTGATCCGATGCAGTAGTTAGTATGTTTGATGCCTTCGTGGCTCAGACAGGATATGTGTGTTCATGCTAGTTGATATGTTTATGTTATGTGATGTTCAGTTAGTTCCGGACTTTGGTCCGATGCAGGGGGCAAGGCCCCAGTTAGTCCGGACTTCGGTCCGATGCAGGGGACAAGGTCCCAGTCAGTTAGTCCGGACTTCGGTCCGATGCAGGGGACAAGGTCCCAGTCAGTTTCCGGACTTTGGTCCGATGCAGGGGGCAAGGCCCCAGTTAGTCCGGACTTCGGTCTGATGCAGTGGGCAAGGCCCAGTATGTGCTTTATATGTTATTTTATGGTATGTGGTAGATTGGGGGAGCTCACTAAGCTCCGTGCTTACGGTTTTTAGTTTTGGTTTCAGGTACTCAGTTTTCAAAAGAGGAGCTCGGGAAGATTGCAGTGCACACACCATAGTCAGTTAGCCTGAGAATGTTTGACTCTGATAATGAGATTATGTTTTGAATTTAATACTCGAAAGTTATGTTATGACTTATGATACGTTTTTATAAATCTGGTTTTAGTAATGTTTTAAAAAGAAATTTTTAGTCAGGATTTTTGGGTCGTTACACTAGGTATTCACGAAGCAAAACTTAATGTGTCCCTCAAACTGTATAAGGTTGTGTTTTTGTCTCATGATTTCACTAGGATAAGGAAGCCACACATATACTATAACATTTTAGTTCAATTAAACTTTATAGCTCACATCGAATTGTCCTACACAACACTAGCAACTTAAGTCCTAGCACAATAATATAACAACTTCTTAAATTTCACTAGATTTCAAAATTAGACCATTTTTTCAAGTCTATATAAGTTTTAAAAAAATTTTAAGCTAGCAACTTTTTTAATTTTAAAATCAACATGCTTGTATTCCTTATTCAACCCCTTGCCTTACATTTTATCTATACAATGTTCCCATTGCATGCTTAGCACAAATAATGAACATAAAAGTAAAAGGGAGAAAAAGAAATAGACTCTTCTGGGATAGAAGTGGCGAGTTTGAAATTGAATGTTGTGTGGATGACATCTCGTGTAATGGATTGAAAACGGGACTTCTAGACTGCTATAGGAATGAACATCTAACACACCAAGAAAAAAGGAATCCAAATGGTGGTGAAACAAGCAATTTCAAATTGATAATAAGCATATTCACTATGTGGTCTTTATTTTTGCATAAATGGGTCTCATTTTTTAACTCCTCCACAACGTGGCATAGTGTTGGTCACGTCGCGGTCACTACAATATCAGAAAAATCTGCATTTTGTCCAAACGTGTTTCTGAATAAGAAAAGATAATGTCGAGATGACACACTCTTCTATTTTGTTGCTAGACCATATCGTCCGGTTATCAAGGTTATAGAACCTAATATTGTGCTAAACAACTCTTCTCGAAATACAAATCACACCCTTTACTTAAGCTTTTGTCATGTCTCTTAGGAAATCGTTTCCCACTCTCTCATCCTATCCGCTGAACTTAATGCCAACAACTATGCTTTCTATGAGATAAAAAACAAAAACACGTAAGAAAAAGGAAAACCTACAACCATAAAATTAAAATTACTAACATCCTACATTACCAAAATCCTAACAAACCAAATTAAAGAACATAGTTTTAAACACACCAAAAACATAAAAACAATAAAAACAAAGGATAATCATCCATCATCGTCTCCCTGAAGAGCTCCACTCGGACCGACTCCGTCATCGCGCTCTACCCAATGCTCTTCCCAAGATAGAATGTAAGTCAAAGAAGGGCCCAAATCATCTGGGCGTGCAATCGCCATATGTTGCATCATCAACTCTATCGATCACCCCAAGAAATTAATACCCCTACCCACATAATCATTATACTTCTTGGACTTCATGTGGTAAGGATCCATTGGTAATCCATCTCCCATCTACATAGGAAGATCAGGCTCGAGAATCGGGTCATCGCCTCTCCTCCTTACAAATTTGTGTTGTTGTGCTCCCGGTGCTTCAACCACATCATCAAAAGGTACTGAATAGTTGGCCTTGCCTAAGTCTCTAACAATGTGTGCAACCTTAAACAAGCATGGGTTCAAAGGACGCCCATCAATCTTAGTAAAAATGTTGCCTCAGCTTACTCGAATATCCTAAAAGAACGGGTTAACTTTGTAACCAGCACCCCCCCCCCCCCCCCACATAAATAGGGCATCCCTCTCTACTCTTTGCTCTCTTGTCTGTAAGAAAATATGCCATAAAATATGGGAGGTTGCAGAACACATTTGGTGTAATAATACACCACACAAAGAACAAGTCAAGCTTAGGAACCTGATCTCCCTCCTTATTCAAATTAATGGAGAACATTATGAGTCTATAGATGAACCAGTGAATAGCTGACCTAATCATGCCCTCGGGAGAAGTTCTTGGTACATAGGAACCATTTGTTATCGTACTCCACCATTCGTAATCCACGACATGACCTAGTAAATGCTTGTGACAATGACTTAGGAAAGTACCAAAACCATCAGTAAGAGCTTCAAAACGGTTGTAAAGATCCAACCACCATGCCAATTCAACTAAACTACACTATCTCCTTCTCCCATGTAAATAGAAAATGAAGTTGGTGGGATTATGTTGGGTTTTGTATACGACAACATCCTATGGTGCACATACAACCCTAATGCTTTGGATCTATGTTTTCTCTAATTATACATGCAATGAAATATCTAAAGCATAAGCCTACAACTAGCATATGATTTGATGCTTGAATCATAAAATATAGTAAAAATAATTACCTCTTTGTTGTAGGTTGATGTATTTGGCCTTTAAGAACTTAGCACCCCAAGTGTGATGCCTCAAACGGTTCACAACACACCCTTGAACAATTGGATGACTTGAGAGAGAGGTTCTATGCACTCAAAATTGGTTATGGAACTCCAAGAACAGTAGGGTCACCGATTTTAGCTATGGGGTCTTCTATATATAGTCTAAGAGTCATGGTTAAACCCTAATCCATATCCTTGGGCTTATTATCCATTATCCATGATTCAAGTGGGCTACCTCTTTATGGATTCATCCATTAACTTAGTCCATCATATATCATAAGCCCAAACCATATATATAACTAATTTACACAATTAGTCCCTATCAATTTAATTAGTCTATTTTGATCACTAAATTAAGTCCAAATTAATTCTTGATCAATACTAATTAAATCATATGATTTCATATTAATATATTAGAACTTATTATATATTAATAAATCATAACTAACCTCTTCTCAAAAGTCTATCCTATCAAATTGTCCTGGTGATATGCAACCCGAAATGGACCATGCTACTCTCGGGTCAAGTACATACTAATTATAGTTATGGGATTAGACACCTAATCCAACAGTCTCCGACTTGGATAAGTCTAATAACTAGTATTGCAAGTACGACTCTAGAATCCCGACTAGAAATTGTAGCTCTTAAAAGCGGATGTCGAAATTTTACCTAATCAATGACATGTCCATTAGATAAGGGATCATATATTCCTCCATTCTACAAGATATCATATGGATTGAGTCATGGATTATAATCATTCTTCTCTGTCTATCTGTTGTTTCCCGATTTCCGATTTATGACGACTGACTAATTGAACAAATCAAATCAGTTCAGGCTTGGCCAAGCGCTTTGAGTGTCATCACTAAATCATCGAGGGGCCCACATATATCAATTTTATCCCTCTAAGGGTAAAAGGAATGGATAAACTTCGCCTAAAATGCTTGCTTGTACTTACTCATCAAATCACACACAACAATATGTTTTATAACACCAAGTTATTGGTACGTATCAATGTGCAACTGACTTGTAAATTACAACTCATATGTCTTGGTTTCAAGATTGTAAGATATTATCGTCTCACAATCACTCATGATAAAATCCATGAAGTGATTCAGATGAGCGTGGGTTTAATCCAATACTTGAATATTATTCCAGGAGTACTCATGAACACTACAACAAAATTGTGCTATCTCTAAAACACCTAGACAATCTACAGTCAGATTCATGACAGACTTGGCTCAATACCTACTTCCAAAGTAGGATCGACTGTGGATAGTTTGAATAACTTAGTTATTCGGGAAGTCAAAACTTGCAAAGTGAAACACAAGAATAATTGAATCCAATATGGTCTCATAACTTATGAATATAAATAAAACACTTTTTATTTAATCACCATATTGATTACACATTATTTATTGTATAATATTTTATTTAATCAACTTAATAATTGAATTAAAACAACAGTTGAACCAAAATCCTTGCATAGGCAAGCTTCCTTCAAGTGTGTGGGAATGGGGACGATCTCCATTATTTCCTTGTATCGTGCCACATGTTCTTCAGTGGTCACACCCCTGGACCAGAACGGCAGAAATGTCTGGAGTTGGATGACGTCATTGTGCGGTATCATAACAATTGAATATAAATGAAACATAGCAAATCCAAACATCATACATTAAGATAATAAACTTACATTGTTTACAATACTTGTTCTGTTCAAGAGTTACACATGAAATAACAAAAGTAGCAGTAACATAATGCAGCGGCGCCAGTCCTCGATCGTGGTGATTACCTGCTTACTAGGTCCCTGAGAATACACGTCGTTTTGAAAAGCGTCAACATATCATATGTTGGTGAGTCTTGTTTCCAATTAATTATAGTTGCATGTGTGTGCTTTAGTTTACCATCTTTCGAAATTGTCTAAAATCGTTCTCTCCAGAAAATCCTATATTTTCTTGTATAAAATGGTTGTAAGTTTGGTTTCCGATCAAGTATAGTTGCATGTGTGTGTTTTAGTTTATCATCTTTCGAAATTGTATAAAATCATTTCCTCTAGAAAATCCTATATTTCCTGTATGTGTGTAATCATTTGTGGCCTTAAAAACCCTAAGACTGGAGAGGTGTGAGAAATCAACAGGAAATTGTGGACAATCCGCACAATGCAAGTGGACGATCAACACAACAAATATGGACAATCATTACCATGCATAGGGGCGGTCAACACAATGTGCCAATTTGTTTGTGAGGTTTTCCCTGCGTAAATTTCTAAATAACATTGTTATATTCTAGTGAGTCATTATTGTTGGAATAGTGTCTAAGGCTGCAACTATATTAGGCAAGTATTTGACCCGGTTGTGCATGGTCCTTTTGGGTTGCCTTCACCATAGCAACTTGATAGGATGATTTATTAAGAGAGAGTAAATATTATTAGTATATTATGAGAATAATATATTGTTATTTGATTAATATAAGTCATAGAATTAATTGGAATTAATTTGGTGACTTAAAGAGATTAATTAAATAAGAGGGTATAAACTGTCAATTGTTTGATAGTTAAACTTTAGACTGTAAATCCATATAGATATGGATTGGACGGATTCTAGAAGCTATGGATAGCTTTAAATCGTCCAAGGCTATCTAAGGAATGGATTTGGATAGCCTTAAGAGAAGATTATCCAATTAGGGTTTAGGTTGTAATCCTTAAGGAGTCTACAAGTATAAATAGACCCTATGGCAAAGGGAAATTGGCACTTGATCTAAAGTATAGAAACCCTGGCTGATTTCCTACCCTATCCTCTCTCCTAAATCATCCTCCGTGCTATTTGGTGTTTGTAAGCCATTAGAGGAGTGACAATTGTGACTCTAGAAGCTCCAAGACAACAAGATCAACAAGGAATTCAAAGGTATGATTCTAGATCTGTTTCAATATTGTTATTATACCTAAATAGTCATTAGAAGTCTTGGATTCAAAGCATGTTTAATTAGAAAGCCTAGATCCAAGCATTAGGGTTTTGCATGCGCACATAGGAAAGTTCTTATGGCTAAAACCCATCAGTGGTATCAGAAGCTTGGTCTTCATTAAATTGATGCTTATTTGTTTGAACCTAAACTGAAAAAAATTTGATTTTTGTGTTTCTGAGTCATGGACTCGGCGAGTTCCATAGTGGACTCGGCGAGTTGGCCCGACTCGGCGAGTCCCTTGGTGCACTCGGCGAGTCCAAGCGTCAGGAATGGCCAGATTCGGGATTTCTTCGTGATTATCTTATGGAAACTTACCTTAATCATATTAGATCAACCCTAATCCAATTTTTTGATATATATGACTATTATCTTGATCTAATTAAAGATATTTATCAACTAATAAAATATTTAATTTCCTTATATGATAATTAATTAATTATTTTGATTATTTTGGTAATTATCTTGAAAGAAATCTTGAATAAATCAAATATAGATAATTAGGAAATTAATTGTTAATTAAAATTATTTGTTATTTGATCCTTCATGTTTTAATAGTTTAAAACTTTTCCTCAAGTTTTGAAATTTATATTTTGTGATTAAAAGTTTTAATTTAGACAATTTAAATTTCAAACACTAGATTTTAAAAGGTTTAAAATACAACCCTATACTAATATAATATTACAAGATTAATATCTATATATATATATATATATATATATATATATATATATATATATATATATATATATATATATATATATATATATATATATGTATAACTAAAATGCTAGTCTTACCGTTAGTAGGTCTCATTTACGAAGCCGATCTATAAGGTGGGTATAAGGTTGCGGCCTATAAAATGGCGCTTAATGGGTGAACACTCACACCCACTGCTTGCTTGATCGGTGGAGGGTCGTTAGCCGAACGGGTAGGATAGGGCAACCTCATCCTCTCATTAAAAGTATAATAGGAAATACAAAGTAACTACACATATTTTAAAATTTCCCAATCTTAGTTACTTTAGGAAAGGTGAATTGATGCAATCCCATGAAATTACACTTTGCACCCTTGCTAAGAAGTTAAAGGAGCGTGTGTGGTTTACCGGCACACTAATTGGTTCTAAGCAAAGGTGGCAAAGGGTGATTCATTGTTTATCATAGTTCGATGGAGCGTGTGTGGTTTACCGGCACATCTAATAGGTGATCGTTACAATGAAGGCACCATGTGAATTTGCATGGTAATTCACACCCACTTTGTGATCCTCGGTATCCCAGTCACAAACAAGAGGGGCATATCGAGATTTAAACATGCCATTGAATAGTTTCAATGAATCTCATCCGAACCTAGGAATTCTCAATACATTTAGGACTTAAAGTTATGTTTATATGGTGGAGAATTAGTGAATCGTCATTCACTTACCTTCATATTATTTGCATGTTAGATTATGACATCCCTTTTCTAATATGTAAATATTGTTGTTGGATCCTAGCCCTAATTTTTCTTATTGGGTGATAATTAGGGATTCATATTCTAATCTATCTTTTTCCTTTCTATTTGTAGATGTCGAACGCAAACAACGCTGCTGCTAGTTCTTTCACGTTGATGAGCCTTTGCCAAAAGGTCACCTTCGATGGAACGAACTTTAGCGAATGGATAAGATACATTCGCACCATTGCTCGCTATGAGGATAAGGAGTATGTCCTCGATGAGAAGCTCGAGAAAATCAACCCCAAAATTGCTACCCCGGCTGAAATTACCGCTTTTGAAACTCATGAGCGCGATGCAACGAAGGTACATTGCATCATGATAGCCACCATGAACTCCAAATTCCAAAAGTCCTATGAGGACATGTACCCGTATGAGATGCATCGAGACTTATTGGAGAGATACCACCAAAACGCAAGACAAGAGCGTTATGAGATTTTCACCAACATGATTTCCGCTAAGATGGGTCATGGAGAATCTCTTACCGTGCACCTACAAAAGATGCAAAGGTATGTCGACCGCCTTCGCAAGTTAAATGTTGAATTTGGGGAAGACTTGGCGATCGACATGGTGCTTCACTCTTTGCCTCCGATGTACAATCAATTTAGGATGACCTACCACATGAACAAAGAGGAGGTCACCCTAAGCAAACTCCAAGGTCTCTTGAGGGTCGCTGAGAGCAAATTCAAAGACAAGTCTGTTGCACCAACTCCCAGTCCACCCGCTGCTCCTGTCTTGGCTATTGGTCAAGGAAAGGGAAAGAAGAGGAAAGCTTCGTCTAAGAACTATCGTAAGGTTAAAGCCCGAGATGGTGCCTCTTCTAGTGGGACCAAAGTTGATCCCGCTAAGCCCTGCCCTAAACCTAAGGAGGCAGAGTGCCACCACTGCCACAAGATAGGACATTGGAAGAGAAGCTGCCCAGAGTACCTGCAAGCCATAAAGGAAGAAAAGATCAAGCCATCTTTTGCAGGTATATACACAATTAAATCTAACGATTCTAATCATGCTATTTCTTGGGTTCTTGATACTGGTTGTGGTTACCACATTTGTTCTAATGTACAGGGACTAAGAAGAAGTAGGGATGTGGAGCAAGGAAGAATCAATCTAATCATGGGGAACAGAAGATCGTCGCCTGTGACCAAGATTGGAGTGTATTCTTTAGTGCTTAGGAATAATTTATGTTTAGATTTGAACAATTGTTGCTATTCGCCAGAAATGGCTAGAAACATCATTTCATTTCATGGTTTATATAGACAAGGTTTTAGATTTTCTTTTAATAATGAGAATGGTTCTATTTTGGCTTATCTAAATGGTGTTTTTTACTTTGAAGCTATACCATGTAATGGAATTTATGAAACTGTTATGATTGTTGATAACTTAGGAAATGATGTTTTGAACATAGATTCTTCCACTAGTATGGATAAAGCATCCTTGTGGCATTGTCGTCTTGGACATGTCAACAAGAAACGCATAGCCCAACTCCAAAAGGATGGAGTGTTGGAGTCATTCGACCTTAGGGAAGATGACACGTGCGAGTCTTGTTTACTTGGAAAGATGACTAAATCACCCTTCACGAGTACGTGTGAAAGGGGTGAGGGTCTATTGGACTTAATACATACCGATGTATGTGGACCGTTTAGATCAACCACGAAGGATGGGAACCGCTTCTACGTAAATTTTACCGATGATTATAGTAGATATGGGTATATCTATTTAATCAAGCAAAAGTCAGAAACTTTTGAAAGGTTCAAAGAGTTCAAGAATGAAGTGGAGAATCAATTGGGCAGGAAAATCAAGATGCTTTGATCCGATCGAGGAGGAGAGTACCTAAGTCTTGAATTCCACGATTATCTCAAGGAGTGTGGAATAGTTTCGCAATTGACGCCTCCTAGGACACCGCAGTTGAATGGTGTGGCAGAAAGGCGTAATCGAACCTTATTGGATATGGTTCGCTCTATGATGAATCATGCTTCACTACCTATCTCCTTTTGGGGGTATGCCTTAGAGACTGCCGACCATATCCTTAACCGAGTCCCTACTAAAAAGGTTGCCAAAACACCTCACGAGATGTGGACAAGGAAAGCTCCCTCGTTGGCACATATCAAGGTTTGGGGTTGCGAGGCTTTCGTAAGACGAGAAACTCACGACAAGCTCGAACCCCGAAGTGAGCGATGTATTTTCATCGGCTACCCGCAGACATCCTTTGGATATCTCTTCTATAGACCGAAGGACAATGTTGTCTTTGTTGCGAGGAGAGGAGTTTTCCGAGAGCGAGAACTCATAAGCCAAGGAGACAGTGGGAGGCAAATCGAACTTGAAGAGATTCAAGAGTCGATAGATGAAGGAACCTCTACCGCTGGAACTCAACCTGAGGAGGAAACTCCGGTTGAACCGATTGACGAGTCCTTACCTCTTAGACGTTCCGATAGAGTTAGAGTTCTACCCCAGTTTTATGGTTTTCATATTACTACCGAAGGGGACACGTATATTAGTGATGGTACACTAATAAATCTTGATGAACCTAATAGTTATAAGGAAGCCATGGCAGGCCCGGAGTCTGCGAAATGGAAAGAGGCAATGGATAGCGAGATCCAATCCATGTATGATAACCAAGTTTGGAATTTGGTTGATAATGTGCCCGGACGTAAGACCGTTGGGTGCAAATGGATCTTCAAGAAGAAGACCGACATGGATGGAAATGTACACACATATAAATCACGATTGGTTGCGAAGGGCTTTACTCAAACTCCCGGAGTTGACTATGATGAGACCTTCTCACCAGTTGCGAAGATAAAATCTATTAGAGTGATGCTAGCGATTGCCGCATTTCATGATTATGAGATTTGGCAAATGGATGTCAGGACCGCTTTACTTAACGGAAAGTTGGCTGAGGATGTTTACATGGCTCAGCCAGAGGGGTTTGTGGATCCGAAGCATCCGAATAGAGTGTGTAAGCTTGAGAAGTCCATTTATGGACTTAAGCAAGCGTCTCGCAGATGGAATCTTTGCTTCGATGAGAAAGTCAAGGAGTTTGGATTTGTACGAAGAGAAGATGAATCATGTGTATATGTCAAATCCAGTAGGAGTATAGTAAGCTTCCTCGTTCTATATGTCGATGACATATTACTCATAGGAAACGACATCCCGACTCTGCAGGAAGTTAAGTCCTGGCTCGGGAAGTGCTTCGCTATGAAGGACCTCGGAGAGGCTTCTTACATTTTGGGAATAAGGAGAGTAAGAGAAAGAAGTAAGAGACTAATTGGACTTAGTCAGAACACTTACTTAGAGAAGGTACTAAAACATTTTAGTATGGAAAACTCAAAGAAGGGAGAATTACCGATACAAAGTAATGCCAAGTTGAGTAAGACTCAAAGTCCGAGTACCGAAGCTGAAATAGCAGAAATAAGCCGAGTACCATACGCTTCCGCAGTTGGCTCAATCATGTACGCTATGACTTGTACTCGCCCTGATGTAGCCTTTGCTTTGAGCATGGTTAGTAGATATCAAGGGAACCCTAGCAGAGCACATTGGATTACGGTGAAGAATATCCTTAAGTACCTTCGGAGGACGAAGGAATGGTTTTTATTCCTCGAAGGGAGTGATGACTTGAAGGTGCGAGGGTATAGTGACGCCAGTTTTCAGACCGACAGGGACAACTACCGTTCGCAGTCGGGCTGGGTCTTTACCCTGAATGGAGGAGCAGTGACATGGAAGAGTTCCAAGCAGGAAACCGTAACTGATTCAACGTGCGAATCAGAGTACATTGCAGCGAGTGAAGCGTCGAAGGAGGCAATATGGCTAAAGAACTTCAGCGGTGATCTTGGAGTTGTACCTGCCATAAAGGAGCCCATGGAGATTTTCTATGATAACGAAGGAGCGGTTGGCTTGACCAAGGAACCGAGGGATCATGGTAGATCAAGACATATCGACAGAAAATATCACTTCATTAGACATCGTGTAGAAGAAGGACAACTCATAGTGAAGAGGATATCATCAGAAGATAACCCAGCAGATCCGCTTACGAAGGGACTGAGTAGGGTTAAGCACTTGCAGCATGCTAGGAGTATTGGGCTGAAGGATGATATTATCATAGATTAGATAGTATTAGAAACGTGTAATAGATAAATGTAATTAACATTTGATGATTAAATAAAGGAGTTTTATTTATGAGTAATGTTACTATCTTATGTTAATTATTTAGCTATTGTTTCACTTTGCATGTTTTGACTTCCAGAATAATTGAGTTTATTATGAATAATCGAGTTATTCGAATTGTCCACAATCGTTCATATGTTGGATGTAGATATGAATGAATATTGTCATGAATTGGTGTGTAGATTGTCTAAATGGTGTTAGACATAGCAAAGGGTTGCTGTAACGTTCATGAGTGCTTATGAACTGGTTTTGAGCATTGGAACAAACCCGCGCTTGCTGGAATCACCTTATGGAATATGATATAAAAGGGTGATTGCAAGACGATAATATCATATAGTCTTAAAACCTAGATATATGGTTTGTTATTTGTTAATTGATTGTACATTGATAATGCGAAAACGCATCAGTAACTCGGTGTTATAAAACGCATTGTTGTGTATAGTTGGTTAATGAATAAGTAAATGCATATAAGTCGAAGTTTATCTGTAAATTTTATCTAAGAAGGTAAAAGCGATATCTCAGCCGCTCGATGATTTGATTTGACTTATGTGCCGGGCCCAGTCAGAACTGAATTGATGTGTTCGATTAAGTTCTATGTCGAATAAATCAGAGATCGAGAAACCTAAATGCTTGACTAACCATTCCATAGGATTGTCAGCATGATATCTAACAGAGGACTATACGATCCCTTATCTAAAGGACAAGATTGATTAGATCAGAGTTTGACAGCGTCTTTGAGAGCTACGATTGCAAACCGAATTGTACTTGAGCATATAGTTACTAGACTTATCCAAGTGGGAGACTGTTGGAATAGTGTCTAAGGCTGCAACTATATTAGGCAAGTATTTGACCCGGTTGTGCATGGTCCTTTTGGGTTGCCTTCACCATAGCAACTTGATAGGATGATTTATTAAGAGAGAGTAAATATTATTAGTATATTATGATAATAATATAAAGAATAATATATTGTTATTTGATTAATATAAGTCATATAATTAATTGGAATTAATTTGGTGACTTAAAGAGATTAATTAAATAAGAGGGCATAAACTGTCAATTGTTTGATAGTTAAACTTTAGACTGTAAATCCATATAGATATGGATTGGACGGATTCTAGAAGCTATGGATAGCTTCAAATCGTCCAAGGCTATCTAAGGAATGGATTTGGATAGCCTTAAGAGAAGATTATCCAATTAGGGTTTAGGTTGTAACCCTTAAGGAGTCTACAAGTACAAATAGACCCTATGGCAAAGGGAAATTGGCACTTGATCTAAAGTATAGAAACCCTGGCCGATTTCCTCCCCTCTCCTCTCTCCCAAATCATCCTCCTTGCTATTTGGTGTTTGTAAGCCATTAGAGGAGTGACAATTGTGACTCTAGAAGCTCCAAGACAACAAGATCAACAAGGAATTCAAAGGTATGATTCTAGATCTGTTTCAATATTGTTATTATACCTAAATAGTCATTAGAAGTCTTGGATTCAAAGCATGTTTAATTAGAAAGCCTAGATCCAAGCATTAGGGTTTTGCATGCGCACATAGGAAAGTTCTTATGGCTAAAACCCATCAGTTATAACCATACTAATATGTTGGAGTGCCTGTCTAGATGTTCTTCAAGCGCCAGATTCGTTTAAGACATTTGTCACCCTAGACTGGCCGGTCTAGCTGTAGCGAACAACGAAGGTGCGGGGTGTCAACCCCGTATAGATCTATGCATAAATTTCCGCTCTCCCTCCAGGAGACTCTGGTTATAACTCTTACATGACTTTAAATGTACACTAGTATGTATAGGTACAGCGAAGATGTGTCTGACTAGAATACTAACAGATATTTGTGCTAATAGTTGAAATTCATCATTTATTTAATAAATAACAATGGTTGTACTAGTTGACTAGGTGTCTCGTTTTTCGTTTCGCAACAATAGTTGTGCTTGTTGACTAGGTGTTTCGTTTTCGTTTCGTAACATTAGTTGTGCTTGTTGACTAGGTGTTTTGTTTTCGTTCGTAACGTTACTTGTGTTTGTTGACTAGGTGTTTCGTTTCGTTTCATAGCCATAGTTGCGTTTGTTGACTAGGAGCTTCATTTCGTTTTGTTTATTGAAACTAATTCACATTGAATCATATTTATCAAAATAACTTAATATTATCGATGTTGGCAAAAAGATCATTCTATTATAAATTATCAATTAAAACTCATATTTATCAAAAGGTGTCATGAGCGGTCTAAAAATACAAATATTGTTGAAAATAGCCCATTCCGTCTCGTATTTAAGAAGATGTCCAAAATAACTTACTATTAGTTGTGCTTGTTGACTAGGTGATTTGTTTTCGTTTCGTAACATTACTTGTGCTTGTTGACTAGGTATTTCGTTTCGTTTCATAGCCATAGTTGCGTTTGTTGACTAGGAGCTTCATTTCGTTTTGTTTATTGAAAATAATTCACATTGAATCCTATTTATCAAAATAACTTAATATTATCGATGTTTGCAGAAAGATCATTCTGTTATAAATTATCAATTAAAACTCATATTTGTCAAAAGGTGTCATGAGTGGTCTAAAAATACAAGTATTGTTGAAAATAGCCCATTCCTTCTAAAATACTCATTTTAGGCTCGTATTTTAGAAGATGTCCAAAATGGCCTTTGTTTATTAAATAATTCCACTTTTGGTCAATTTTAATCAAAATGTTCAATAACAACTCAAATTTATCCAACATTTAAAAAATTACTTTTATGTGCATTTTTGGCCGAAAATAGTCCAAAATAGTATAAATTTCATAATTTACATCTTCCCAAAATTTTAAGCCAACAATTTTGTTTAAGCAAAATTTTGAAGCAAAACGTTATGGTTCTTGTCATAAAAATTTATGAATTATATTTCATAAACATACTAGTTTTTGTTTCCAACACATAGTTCGTGATATAGGGTTCAAACTCTTGAGACTTGCTCAAAATATCGAGTTCTTGAACCATAAATATGGAATTTTATAACCTTAAACACATAAATCATAACATGCATTCATAATAAGCAAATATACTAAGATTTCACAAGACCCTTGACTTGTATCCTCCCCCAAAACAATGAAAATTCAAAAGATAGGGGTATGAAGCTCACATTGAGTTGGTTTATTGGATGATTGGATTGATGGTGTGAAGATCTCAAACCTAAACTCTTGGATGAGAGGATGAACTTCCTTGGAGGTGATTTTATCCTAAGGGTTTAACATATTTTATTGTGTGTAAATAGGTTGACATGAACATAAAAATGTATTAAATCACTAGTGATTTGCGAAATACTCACCAAAGATTAGAGTAAGCTTGAATATTTTAACTATTTTGAAGCTTGGATTTACTCTTGAGAGAAAATGGGAGTGGACAAAAGGTAAAATGACAAGGGATGGTTGAGCTTTTTGGAAGGAAATCATCCAAATATAGGGAGTAGAAAATTTTGATGTGATATTTGCTTGGGAATCCGTTGGTTAATTTCATGGATATATGTTGAATATCAAAATGCATGGGAAAATGGGGAATAACATCTAATCAACAAAGTCAACACTCTTATCCTTATCTTATTCACATATTATGATTTAAAATAATACCTTTATAAATCTGAAATATTATTTTATGTAAATATGTTTTAAATATTCAAATTTGGCATAAAATAGGGTTTAAGGGGTCTAAGTTATGGAAAATACGAGTTTGGTGGGATTCCCGACGTCAAAATCTATTAAAATGATGAAATGATCTGAAATGGTCTAAAATCCAGAGTGGAGTCCTGAATCAGCGAGGGTACGAAGTGGGTCAAAGGGAGTTCTGGAGCATTTTCAGTAGTTTCCGGAGTGATTGGTGTTTCCGAGCAGGTTCGGTTTCGGAGTGCCCTCTTTCGAGATGCGAAAGAGTCTAGTGTGAGATGGATCGCTGGTTGATCCTTCCGGAGTGGTGCGAGGCTTTCCGAAGTCAGCAGTTCCGGATCAGCAGGCGTCTGTAGCGAGGTTGTCCGGGTGAAGGGATTCCGAAGCCAAATCAGAAGGTTCCGAAGTAGGAGGTGTTCCAGACCAAGAGGGTTTCGAACTAAGAAGAGAGGTTCCGAGCGTGAATAGTGTATTCTGGAATGAGCTTGTTGTTTTGAGTGTTCTCCTTTCTTTTTGAGTTGTTTTCGACAAATAAGAGAAATTTAAGATACATAGAGAGATTTGGGAGAGATTTGAGATACATAGAGTGATTTGGGAGAGATCTGAGATACATAGAGAGATTTGGAAGAGATTTGATATATATATATATATATATATATATATATATATATATATATATATATGCTTTGTATTATAACAATACATGGTTCATTAGGAACCATAGTGTAATCTTTAATGAGTTAGTACAAGTCTTACAATAGTTGATGTTTTCATGAGGACACATTTTTTTAGCTAAAATGTTAGATGTGACATTCAGGATCCGCGGTCCCATCATAAGGCTTCATGGTGGGAGTTTGGAAGCACTTTGGGACCTCGGTGTCAGTGATTATAGGAGCGAATCTTGAGATCATGTGGCTGTTGAAACCTGAAAGTGAACCTCTAGCAATCCTTGATACTAATTCCGAAGTGTGTTTGGTTCCGGAGAAGTAGATGCTCCGGAAAATGTCTGGAGCTGGAGGAAAAGAGCGAAGAAACAAGAAGAGAAGAAATCAATTCCAGAGTGTCTCTAACGTCCGGAATGCTAGCAGATCCGAAGATAGCTATTTTGTCTCATGTCATTTATTAGATTTGTATTGATGTAACATCTCATAGGACTTATCTTTTTGTACTCTTAGACAATCAGAATGTCAGAAATAGTTCTTTTGTCCAGTCCTATGTAAGTTACTTGACAATCAGAATGTCAGAAATAGGAGCATTCAATACAAGACAATGACATATCTTCTCTCTCACTTTTGGCATCTTTGTCTTTATCACATCAAATATATTCTTCTTGTTCATTTATTGATCTTTCCTTGATTATTGTTTACTTATTCATTCGTAATGTCTTGATCATCTGTTGAATTAATTATCTAAGACTTGATTGGTCTTTCCAGTCTTGACTTGAACATCTATTTGTAAGCAGACATTGATCTCAAGCATTCACTCAAGGTTTGAGTTTTCAAACCTTGTCCCTGCACAAAGATCTTGTTCTCTCAGTGGCTGGGTGGGGACACTTCCGGTATAGGCTAGACTACTCCGGGTACGCTTGAGATCATCTGTCATAGCTTTTGAAGTTCTTTGGCCATGATCGGGATCATTCCTGCATCAACATCCATAGAGTTAGTAGTAAAAGTGTTATTATTGATGAAGTTACTAGGATCCTTGCTGTTGGGAATAATGAAGGTTTCGTCGGGATCTTGGGTCGTATGAGCTTGCTCTTTTGAAGTTGCACCCCAACGGGAGCAGAGGCCGATGTCGAGGATCCTATCTCATGGTGGTTTGCTGAGGATCATGTATTGTCAAAGTTAAGGATTTTAGGCTGGAAGATCGAGGGTGTTGCTTCTTGAGGCTTGTGTATCTTCGCCCTTATTCTCTCCATTTCCTTGAGTACCATCATGTTGTCCTCCTTTTGTTGAGTGACTTGTCGATCCAAACTCTTCATCATAGCAAAGAGATCGTAATTGTAAATCATTATAGGAGGATCCTGAAAACCTTGGGTAGCGACCGGAGATATGTAACACCCCATTTTGAATAGTACTTTGGTGGCGGTCTCGGAGCCCCAGGGTATAAGTGATTTGGTCGTTTATGGGTCACATGTTTTATTCGAAAGGTTTTAAGGCTCGAGTGTGTACATAGGAGCGTAGGGCTTCTTGCCACCTTTTCGTGGATATAAAGTACGTTGGAAACGGACTTAGAATGAAGCAGTTGTGACACTTTGAAGTTATTGGCAATATTGGTCCTTAATGGAGAAAGATGGCAAGAAAGGACCATGCATGCAAGTTGGCGAGTGTAAGAGTACGCCCAACGTAAGCTGGGATACGCACAACGTAGAAGGGTCAAGTGGTCGCGGGTGTTGGAGACATACGCCCAACGTACGAGATGTACGCCTAGCATACGCTCAGTGGCACTAAACCTTAATTTTAGGGTCAAGGACTATATAAGGAACATTAGGACTTAAACCCTAGACCATTATCATCCTCCCTAACCTCATAAAAACCTTAGAACGCCTCATCCCCTCATTCTTGTGTAATTTTGATCTTGAAAAGCCCACCTTGGTGGTTTTAAGCTTGGAAGAGGAAAGAAGAAGTTGGAAAGGAAGGACTTGGGAAGTTTGAGCTCATAGATCCAGGATAGCATCATCATTTGGGACTCTTTGGAGGTATAAAGTTCATAACTTTCCTCAAGAATGCTTAGATCTAGTGTAGTGTAGTTTTGAAGTCATTTTGGTCCCAAGAATAGAACTTTATGGTTCAAATCCGATTTCTGGAATTAGAGTTGCCACTCTCAGTTCAAAATGAGCCCCTAAGGCAGAAAGTTGCCATATTGAATGTCTTATTGGGTTCATGAATGAGTTAAGATCATCTTTATGGGAATGGAATGCTATTTTAGGAGTTTGGGCTTAATAGGGTCATGCAAAGTTACCAAGTCAGTGGCTTTATGGATTAAGATGTTCAAAAGGACTTGGATCTGTGATTGTAGCTTCTGGATTAGAGTATTAAGCGCTTAATGGGAAAGTGGCTTAACAGAGGAGTACGTTGAGCGTACATGCAGGTACGCCCAACATACGCATCATTTAGCTTGTGCGCTTAGCGTACATAGGAGTACGCCCAACGTACTCATCAGATATTGGACTTGTGAATTTTGGGTCTCGATTTGGGCCATGTAAGGGATTTTGGTTCTTTAGGCCTTAGTGGGCCATCAAGTGTCAAATAATGTGGGCCAAGAAGATGTTTGGGCTTAGGGTAAGGCCCATTAGTGGGATTGGGCCCAAATTGGCCAATTGGGCCACTAGTGGGCTTGGGAAGACTACCTACTGTTGGGCCTTTTTATATTACGGTTTTGAGCCTTAGATATGGACCAAGTTGGATTAGAGGGGTAAAATGGTCATTTTACCCTAAGGAGGATTATTGATTTGGACTAAGTAATATTTTGGTATTGATAGCTCGAGGATTATTGATTTGGACTAAGTAATATTTTGTACACCGAACGGGGCTCGATGCCAGGCGGGGCCTGATGCCGGATTCGTCCGATGCCGGGTGGGGCCCGATGTAGCGGGCTAGGTGTAACGCCCGTAGATCCGGGCTAGTTGATTTAGAGGCAATAGGGGGCGAAAACGAATTTTCGACAAAAGATTATTTAGAATAAATAATCTTAGCCAAGTTGTAGAATATGTCACAAGGTTTCTGTACATATAAATAACGCCGAAATCCGAGTGATAACGAAGAAGTTATGACCCGTCGAAGTTTCGCGACGGAACCGGCACGACATCGGGAAGCGTAAATAGTGAATTTACGATAGAGCGAGTTTTAGCCTTAGCGATATAAACGAAAATCGTAGAGTATGTTAAACTAAGAGCATCGATAAAAAGAACGCCCAAATCTGACTTCGTAAGCATAAGTTATGATTTTTCGAAGTTTCGGATTAGCAGTGTACATCCCGAAATTTGAATGTTAGATCGATCGGTTTTTAGCCAACACGACCAAAACGAGAATCGAAGATCTCATTAAGAGTAGCGTAACGAGAAAAAGATGGGCGAAAACGGACATCGAATGAAGAAGTTATGAGAATTTAACGGACCAATCCTGTCCCGGCCTGTTAATAATATAACTTTTAAAATAGAGTCCAAATTAGCCGACGAAGTCTAAACGAAAGTTGTAGAGTACGTTCCCACCTTCGCGTGGATATAAAGAACGTCGAAAAAGAAGCTTGTATGCCAAAGTTATGATTTTTAGAAGTCGAGAAGGAAAGTTGCGAAACTCAGATGATGTGGCAACATCCGGACCCTCCATCGCTGATCAGACCTCGCTTCGGATCATGCCACATAGCCTTCGTTTTACGCCTCGCGTCCGAGGTGAGTACGCCCCGCGTACCCTCGTGTCTTATCCATCCGATGAAGGTGCGAGCCAGCTGTGCGAAGCTGGCAATCCTAACCGAGACTACGCCCAACGTAGCCCCGGTACACCCAGCGTACTTCCGAGGGTTCAGCCCTATAAAAGGGTGCGAGGATGGTCGGGTTTTACACACGAAATCCCACTCTCTCTCTAAATTCTTTTTCTTTCTAAGTATCCTAAATCCCCCTAAGCCCTAGGAAAAATACCTAGCACCTAAAGAAAGCCCCGAGGCTCCCGGAGTCCCGAGAAAAATTGTCTTTCGGTTTCGAAACACTGCTCCAAATAAAGTTCCGGTTTTCGTTAAAATCCGCTGTAAGAGAGCTACGCTTACACAATTTTTAATACAGCTTTCCAATAATTATAGGAATGTTATTAGGTCCTTCAAATAATTATTTGGGCTATTATTATGAGTTATATTGAGTGTTATTAACGTTTATATAATAATAATAATAGTCAGACTAATTAATTTTTCGCGGTTATCGTTAGACTAAACCCTAGTGGTATTGGTACTAGGTTTTATCGAAGGAAATTGTTTTGAGAGTATAGGAGCGTTGTCCGAGTGAGGAGTCACCACCTTTCAAGTGAGTGCATAGTCCCTTTCATCTTACACATAGATATGAAGTATTTTAATATAAATTACGTGCTATGTGTGCATATGTCTGAATACTTGCTGTCTATGCTGATGAAAGATTTTTATACATGTTTTAAATGATGTAAGCTGTATAAAGTATTTTATATCTACAAAATATGTTGGGTAAAACATGGGTAGATGAATGATGAGGGATAAAAGCTGAAATAGAGGAACATTAGTAGTACGGACCTAGTGCCCTATAGGTATACATTGGCAGCAGTGGACCTAGTACCCTATAGATGAGCATTGGCAGCTGTGCCACAACCCGTAGATGATTTAGATCTACGGTAAACGTCCTAGCAGCTGCGCTCTAAGGACAGTATCGGCAGCTGCGCCTACTAGGGAGCCTTATGACCATGACAATAGCGTTTAAAGGTCAATACTGGCAGAAGCGCCTCATAGAAAATGTCCCAATTCTGGCAGCTGCCCCTAAGTGATAATATTAGCAGCTGCGCTTGACCAATGTGTCATTAACAACAATGGAATTCATGTTGTTTCCTTAGGATGATCCTTAGGAATGAATGAATGAGAAATAGCTGATTCTTAGGGTAGATCCTTAAGAATAAGGAAAATAATGGGGATGGGTAATTGGGTTGATTATTTAATTGTTTAAACATAATAATTATATTATTGTGGGTTGAAAACCCTATGTACTCACCAGGTTTCCCAACCTGACCCACTCAGTTTATTTATATCACAGGTGTCGATATGAAGTGACATTACACTGAGAGATTAAAGAGATGTAGATCACTAGTGTAAATAAATGTAAGTTCCGTTTATGCTTATGTTCCTGTATTGACAATGACATCCCAAATGTTTTAAAATGAATAAAATACGTTTCTTCGAAAATGTTTTGATAATGTATTTATCGTATTTTTCTGGAAACAAATTCCGCAACATTTTTATGAAAAGAAGTACTCTGATTTTTATAAAGCATAAACAAAATTGCTTTTTTCTGGCCGTGAAAATGGGGATGTCACAGTTGGTATCAGAGCATTAGTTTAAGTGAACTAGGAATATGGATTTATTTCTAGACTTAAACTTAGAATGCTAAGCGATGATTGTGAGGTATGAGCACTAGATTATTTTAGGGATTGTGCCTAAAATGCTTTTATGTGCTAAATGCTTGTGCCTGATATGCTGTTATTTGTTCGGATCTATGGTCTATTGCCGACCGGATCTGGAAACCTTATGTGTTTAGGATTCTAAGCGCTTAACTACGATATTATAACTAGCATATAAACGTTTCGGGGTGATAATGATGATTTAAACGTCAATCCTAAATAAAGTTCTAGATTCACCTTATTCGGTGTATAGATCAAGATGGCAAGGACCCGAAGCGGAAATGTGAATGGAAATGGGAACCGAGATCAGCCCCCAGTGATTAAACAAATACCGGTTGTGGTGGCCGCTGTTGAGCCAATAACGATGGCCGGAGTGCAAGCGATGATCCAAGAGATGTTGGATCGTCAAATGGAGGAAACTAGGCGTTTGCTCCAACAAAATTTAGAGGAAGCAACCATACAGATCGAACAGCCCGAGTTGAATGAAGGGCAGACTGAGGAGGGGAACTACAGTGAAACCGTTGGTCAATTCAACCCACCAATAGTTCGACAAAACAAGCAAGATGACAGAGTCGAGAGGAATGGATGCAAGTACAAGGATTTTCTGACTTGCAAGCCATCGAATTTCACTAGGAAGGAAGATCCAATCGGAGTCATGGATTGGATCTCCGAAATGGAGTTAGCTTTTATGACATGCGGTTGTAGAGGCAAGTTACAAACCACGTTTGTGGTACGCCAGTTTAGAGGAGGCGCGGTTCGATGGTGGAACACTCTGGAGAAGACTCTAAGCCCCAATGAGCCCCGACAACTAACGTGGACATAATTTTTGGTGCAGTTCAAACGTAAGTACTGCTCAGCCCAAAATCTGCTCGAGCTAGAAAACCAATTCCTTACCTTGAAGAAAGGAAGCATGTCTGTTGATGAATACACCAACAACTTCACAGAAAAGATGGAGTTAGCCTTACGTCTTGTTCCGGATGAGCTGACAAAAATCGACAAGTATGCAAAAGGACTTCCATGGGAATATGCAGTGCCAGTGCATCAGGAACCTACTCTGGAGGCAGTTATCTGGGCTGCCAAGTCGGTTGAGGAGATGATCAAGGGAAGAGCCGCCAATAAGACCGAGGTTGGCGAAAAGAGGAAGTTTGAGGGGTCTGCGAAGCCCGATGAGAGAGGCAAATCCAGTACCAGGAAGTTTAGAGGAGGAGGGAGTGAAGAAAGATGGTGCGAGAAGTGCAAAAAGAAACACTCTGGAAAATGCGGTGAGGAGGTGACTTGTTTCAAGTGTGGGAAGCATGGGCATTATGCCAACGAGTGTACATTTAACAAAAGGGTGTGTTACGGATGTAACGAGGAAGGGAACTTCAAGCAAGACTGCCCAAGGAGAGAGGGGGCTACAAAGCCAAATGTGCCGCCAAAGCCAAAGGCGAGAGCATTACAAATGATCCTTGACAAAGCAGATGACAATGCGAGGATTCATGAGTGAAGGCTTGACATCCGGAGGTTGAGTTATTAAGTAGCCATAGAATCATATGATGTAGCCTATTAGAAGCATAGTCTAGGGTGAACTTGAACACCTATGTAATAGTGTCAAGGAATAATAAAAACCTTCGTTTTGATATTTGATGTGTTAAGCTGTTATGTGATGTTCTTGTATGGTGACTTGGAAAAACTGCAGGACAATACTTGGGACGAGTATGAGTAAGTGTGAATGGTATTAGAGGCCTATACTATCAGAAGCACATGACTCACACTTGGATCAGGGAAAGTCACAAGGTTACCAAGAAGCTAGTAATTGATTTCGTTTTATTCAAGTATGTCATTACCATTGTTTCGGTAATGACTAAGAAGATTGTTGCTATCCCGACCCTAGTGGTCATATCACATTGAGTCTGACTACGATGAGTAGGTTACGTGGTTCAGACAACCATGTTTGATGTAGCGTCCAGCTTAAACCAAACAATTGAAATCAAAGCGATCAATAGAAGTATCGCGCTCATTGTTACAGAAGTTGGTAGCTAGAAATGCTACATGTTAAAGTGTGATTATATCATATTAGAACATGAAGGAAGGCATAGTCTATTTTAGAATTTGACACTAAGAGACCTGAGTCTAAACGGGCATCACATGATGATAGGTCATAATTTGGAGTCTAACCTGAGGTAGAGAGCAGGTGCACGATCGAGTACTGCTTACAGTCAATAAGTCTAAGAGATAGACTTGAAGGAATATAGAAGTTATAATTATTACCTAGGATGAAGAGATGACATATGTGAGTCATTATACGAACCCTGTTTCGTTGATGATTCCGGGACGTAATCATCCTAAGGGGGAGATAATTGTAACTCCCGCAGATCCGGGCTAGTTGATTTAGAGGCAATAGGGGTCGAAAACGACTTTTTGACAAAATCTTATTTAGAATAAATAATCTTAACCAAGTTGTAGAATATGTCACAAGGTTTCCGTAAATATAAAGAATGCCGAAATCCGAGTTATAACGAAGAAGTTATGACCCGTCGAAGTTTCGCGACGGAACCGGCACGACATCAGGAAGCGTAAATAGTGAATTTACGATAGAGCGAGTTTTTGCCTTAGCGATATAAACAAAAATCGTAGAGTATGTTAAAATAAGAGCATCGATAAAAAAACGCCCAAATCTGACTTCGTATGAAGAAGTTATGATTTTTCGAAGTTTCGGATTAGCAGTGTACAACCCGAAATTCGAATGTTAGATCGAGCGGTTTTTAGCCAACACAACCTAAACGAGAATCGAAGATCTCGTTTAGAGTAGCGTAACGAGAAAAAGATGGGCAAAAACGGACATCAGATGAAGAAGTTATGAGAATTTAACGGACCAATCCTGTCCCGGCCTGTTAATAATATAACTTTTAAAATAGAGTCAAAATTAGCCGACGTTTTCTAAACGAAAGTTGTAGAGTACGTTCCCACCTTCGGGTGGATATAAAGAACGTCGAAAACGGAGCTCGTATGCCAAAGTTATGATTTTTAGAAGTCGAGAAGGAAAATTGTGAAACTGAGATGACGTGGCAACATCCGGACCCTCCATCGCTGATCAGACCTCACTTCGGATCATGCCACGTAGCCTTCGCTTTACGCCCCGCGTCCGAGGTGAGTACGCCCCGAGTACCCTCGTGTCTTATCCATCCGATGAAGGTGCGAGCCAGCTGTGCGAAGCTAGCAATCCTATCCGAGACTACGCCCAGCGTAGCCCCGGTACGCCCAAAGTACTTCTGAGGGTTCAGCCCTATAAAAGGGTCCGAGGATGGCCGGGTTTTACACACCAAATCCCACACTATCTCTCTCTAAATTCTTTCTCTCTCTAAGTATCCTAAACCCCCCTAAGCCCTAGGAAAAATACCTAGCACCTAAAGAAAGCCCCGAGGCTCCCAGAGTCCCGAGAAAAAGTGTCTTTCGGTTTCAAAACGCTGCTCCAAATAAAGTTCCGGTTTTCGTTAAAATCCGTTGTAAGTGAGCCACGCTTACACAATTTTTAATATAGCTTTCAAATAATTATAGAATGTTATTAGGTCCTTAAAATAATTATTTGGACTATTATTATGAGTTATATTGAGTGTTATTAAAGCTTATATAATAATAATAATAGTCAGACTAATTAATTTGTCGCGGTTATCGTTAGACTAAACCCTAGTGGTATTGATTCTAGGTTTTATCGAAGGAAATTGTTTTGAGAGTATCGGAGCGCTGTCCGAGTGAGGAGTCATCACCTTTCAAGTGAGTGCGTAGTCCTTTTCATCATACACATAGATATGAAGTATTTTAATATAAATTACGTGCTTTGTGTGCATATGTATGAATACTTGCTGTCTATGCTGATGAAAGATTTTTATACATGTTTTAAATGATGTAAGTTGTATAAAGTATTTTATATCTATAAAATATGTTGGGTAAAACATGGGTAGATGAATGATGAGGGATAAAAGCTGAAATAGAGGAACATTAGTAGTACGGACCTAGTGCCCTATAGGTATACATTGGCAGCAGTGGACCTAGTACCCTATAGATGAGCACTGGCAGCTGCGCCACAACCCGTAGATGATTTAGATCTACGGTAAACGTCCTAGCATCTGCGCTCTAAGGACAGTATCGGCAGTTGCGCCTACTAAGGAGCCTTATGACCATGACAGTAGCGTTTAAAGTTCAATACTGGCAGAAGCGCCTCATAGAAAATGTCCCAATTCTGGCAGCTGCCCCTAAGTGATAATATTAGCAGCTGTGCTTAACCAATGTGTCATTAACAACAATGGAATTCATGTTTTTTCCTTATGATGATCGTTAGGAATGAATGAATGAGAAATAGTTGATTCTTAGGGTAGATCCTTAAGAATAAGGAAAATAATGGGGATGGGTAATTGGGTTGATTGTTTAATTGTTTAAACATAATAATTATATTATTGTGGGTTGAAAATCCTATGTACTCACCAGGTTTCCCAACCTAACCCACTCAGTTTATTTATATCACAGGTGTCGATATGAAGTGACATTACACTGAGAGATTAAAGAGATGTAGATCACTAATGTAAATAAATGTAAGTTCCGTTTATGCTTATGTTCCTGTATTGACAATGACATCCCAAACGTTTTAAAATGAAAAAAATACGTTTCTTCAAAAATTTTTTGATAACGTATTTATTGTATTTTTCTGGGAACAAATTCCACAACATTTTTATGAAAAGAAGTACTCTGATTTTTATAAAGCATAAACAAAATCGGTCTTTTCTGGCCGTGAAAATGGGGATGTCACGCTAGGCCCAATGTTTGCAGTATGTGTTTATGTGTACGGTATGTCGTAGTATGGGGAACTCACTAAGCTTCGTGCTTACAATTTTCAGTTTTGGTTTCTGATACTTCCGGTAGCGGAGGGAAGAACTTGGGATGACTGCATGGCAGACACCGAGAAGTTTTAGCCTGGGATGTTTACTCTTATAAAAAGAACATGTTTTTGAGATGATACTCTGATTTGATATAACAATTTTTTTATGAATGAAATGGTTGATAATTATGGTTTTTATTAATGATTTAAAAAGAAATTTTTGGATCGTATTTTTGAGATGTTTCAAGTTGGTATAAGAGTCTTGGTTTGAGGGATTCGGGCACACTCTAGGGGGTGTCTAAACTCAAACTGAGGATTTGGTATGAGAATTTTAAAAGGAAAATCATTTTTATAAAAGAATTTTGAGAAAAGAGAAAAGAACTTTGAAAAAGAGAAAAAGGGTGTGGTGCATGCAATCAGGCGAGCTCAAGTAAGTTCTCCCAAAATACCCATACATGTTTGTTTAGATATGATATCCTTATGAGAACTGCATGCTAGATTAGGACTAAGGATCTTGGAGGATGCCTTATGTGCCTGTTATGTGTATGAGCATTATGAGTTGCATGCTAGTACATATTTCTAATATGTGGATAGAATAGCTTGATTATGTTCTGGTTAGATTTTCCTTTTCGTCTGAATGCTACCTACTTTGTGCTTTGTGTTAATCTGAGTGATGGGAGTTAGCCATTAGGTGAATACGTCAAGTCACATGTGATCAGGGTTGAATAATCTCAGAGTGCTGGATTTGGCCCTATTGCGCAGCTCTTATTTGAGTCTAACCGTCGTAGGGACGAGTCCTATACTCGAAGGATTATCTGAGCCTTGTCACATGTGATGGTATTCAGGTAGTGGCTAATTGGTATTATGAAGATACCTTCAGTAGTGTTGGATTAGTGTCTAAGTCCATAACTATTTTGGTATGTACTTGACCCGATGGTGCATGGTCCTTTTGGGTTGCCTTCACCAAAGCAACTTGATAGGATAAATTATGGAGAGAGAGGATTAATTATGATTTATTAATATATTATGAGAATAATATATAAAGGAGAAATCATATTTTTTAATTAATATTAGTAAAGAATTAATGAGAATTAACTTTGTGGCTAAAAATATATTAATTAAATAAAGGGGATCGGAACTGTCAATTGTTTGATGGTTGAATATTGGGCTAATGAACTCCATATTAGAAGAGTGGACGAATTCTATGGGGAAACCCATTAGAAATCATCCAAGGCCTCTAAGGAGGGAGTCCATGGGCTGGTTAGGGCCTAAGCAGTCAAATTAGGGTTTCCTTGTTAGATAACCCTAATAGCCTCATTATTTAAGGATCCCTAGGGCACCAAAAATGTGGCTATCTGATTCCTTAGGGTTTGTAACATCCCGAGTTCAGGAGTGCAAGTTCAAGGTTCAAAGTGAAAATGTGGATGGTCAACTCGGCGAGTCCATGGGTAGACTCGGCGAGTAGGGTCGCGATTTTGGTGGCTGGACTCGGCAAGTTGGTGCTGTGTGGAGAAAACCCTAATTTCGGGGGTTGAGCCCTATATAAAGGACATAATACCCTCTCCCCAGCCTCTTTGCTCTCCCTTGAAGTCCAGAAACCCTAATATTCGTTTGTGAGAGAATTAGAGAGCATTTGGATCTTGAAGGAGTGTTTGTTAAAGAGATATTTGAAGATCAAGAGGCTTGGGGCAAGGGGCTTTTCAAGGTTTTGGCTTATTCTTCTGTTGGAGTCTTCTTAGGAGGTAATGATTCGTTGCTTGAGTTGTTATCCATCTAGATCTATCATTTGTGGGATTTTTGGGAGTATGTCTAGTGCTATCTTGAGTTTGGAGGTTGGATCTGAGGTTGCTACCTCAGATCTAGTGTAGTGATGATCCAAAAGAGCATAAAGTCCCTGTTGAAGAGCTGTTGTTGAAGCCTTTTAGTCCCAAACCCTATCCCTAGAGTGTATTATGCTTAGATCTCCTTGGATTCACGTAAAGTTTGCCACTTTACATGATGAATGGCTTGTATAAGAGTAGATCTATTGATTGGAGACTCTGCATGGCTTGGAAAGCCTCTGTACGAGTTAAGAGCTAGTGGTACTCGGCGAGTCACATGGGTGTACTCGGCGAGTTGCTTGAAGATAGGAAGCAACTCGGCGAGTTGGAAGAACAACTCGGCGAGTTGGTTGAAGATAGCCTTGGACTCAGCGAGTCTGTTCTTGGACTCGGCGAGTCTGGTCGTGAGGTCCTAACCTTTTCCGGTAAAGTTGTGAATCGGTGAGTCAAGGGATGACTTAGTGAGTTGAGTACGGTTAGACTTAGAGTTGTGGGACTCGGCGAGTCTTGGGGCGGCTCGGTGAGTTTAGTCGTGTTATGGGAGTTTCAGAGCATGGGGACTCGACGAGTCAGCGGGTTGACTCGGCGAGTAGAGTCAGTCAGGAGGGTTGACTTTGACTGAGGACTTTGACTTTGACCAAGAGTTGACCAGTTGACTTCCAGGGGTATTTTGGTAATTTTTGGTATGTATTGAGTTCAGTCTTTTGGCATTGGAGTGGTGGTGTTCGTGTCAGAGGCCGGAGCAGTGCGATCTTATCCTTTCAGTCGGCGGTTGCGAGGTGAGTTATCCTCACTATATCAACAGGGTCTAAGGCCGGCCCTTTATTGGATTATAATTCGAGTATCGTTGTTATGTTATTACTTTGCTATGTTTGCATCCTGGTATATAGGATGATGGTATGTTAGAGACCTGGTTAAGGTTGGTATCCTGGTATATAGGATGATGCTATGCTAGTGACCGGTTAGGTCGATATCCTGGTTAGGATGATGTTATGTTATGTGATCTGCTAGATCGGTTTGATTGGATGTGGATTGTTATATGAGTATATGTTTATGTGCACATGGTTGTTGGATTGGGGTTGGGTTGAGGCGGGTCCTGCTTTGTGTTGTAGGCCAACATACCCAGGGCGGACCGATTATCTCAAAGGTCCAACGAGCGGTCCGGATAGGCTGTAGGCCCCGTGAGGGCGGACCAGACGTGCCAAGGCTCGGAGAGTGGACCAGGCCGACTGAAGGCCCGATGCGGGCGGACCAGTCATACTGTAGACTCAGAGAGTGGACCAGGTGGATTGAAGGCCCGGTGCGGGCGGACTAATCACACTGTAGACTCGATGTATATGGCTAGACTCGGAGGGTGGACCAGGTGGACTGTAGGCCGGTGCGGCGGACCAGTCACACAGTAGACCCGAAGTGCATGGATGTTCTGTATCGGTTATATGATATGGTTATGTTTGTATGGTGTTGGTATTTTGGGGGTATCTCACTAAGCTTTCGGTCTTACAGTTGTGGTTTAACGTTTTCAGGTACTTCAGGAGACCGTGGCAAGGCAAAGGCATGATCGTACCGCTCCTCGGGTTTTATGTGTTTATGATGTGGTTCTGGGAAATACTCTGATGATAAATGTATTTAAAACGTTTTTGTAATAACTTTATGAAGTTGGATTGTTTTTGAAAAGTTTAAATTGGTTGAAATTTTTAGAGCGTTACAGGGTTTCTATACGTTTTTGAGTGCCTCTCCTCTTCTCCTTCTTCATCCTCTTACTCTTGGTGTTTGTGAGCCATTAGAGGTGTGACATTTGTGACACTAAGCTTTCAGAAGCCAATTACAAGAAGGAATAGATTGTTATTGCTACATAACAATCAATGGTAATATCTTAACCCTAATTTCTATGTAAGGAAAGATTCCCATCACCTAAGTTTCAACTGGATAGAAACTTGGAAACATATGATTTGAATCATGTGATGTATGGAAATCTTGGTACTTAGGAAATTAAGACAAATTCCTTGATCACACAAGTATGTGAGTCAAGTGAAGGACTAAAGGACTAGAACACAATGTTGTGCACTATTCAAGTCCACCACAAATAACGATGAAACTATTCGTCATAATTCACCAAAAGTCTGGTAAATGTGGTTATACTTGCAAGATTAAGTGTAATTCGGAATCATTGAAAAGTTTCAATGAATAGCAGAACGAATAAGAAGAATCAATGAAGGCAGAAAGATAAAAGGTTTCTCAAATCTAAGAAGAAGGGAGAGTACTTTTGTGTCAGATTTTGTGATCATCTTAATGATTAAGAACCATATCATAATTGATCCTCTAAGGACATCTTAGTGCGCTAGTATGGCTAAGAAGAAGAAACAGAAATTGTTAAATAAGAAGGATGAGTCATACTTCGTTCCAAAATCAAGTCTTAGAATCGTACTCCAAGATTATGAATTGAGTGACACACACTCACCAAATGTGAAGTAGAAAACTGTTTTTCCTACTCTCGCACGTCTGAAATTGGTAAATTGTGATGTCTTGGAGAAGACAAAGACCAACTAAGACCAAATGTGTGTAATGTTTTTGTCTTGACTCTTGATATAGACACACACTAACTCTTGGATATTTTTTATCAAGAAATGTGTCTTGATAAGAGAATCTAATATGTCAAGAGGTCAGTGGGAGTCTGAAGATCTTGAAAAGATTCAAGAACTAATCAAGAGTAAACACTAGCACACGACTTGAGGTTTGTAACCTATCGTGTTGACAAAATTCTATTTTTGTGCCAATCCTGTTGAGTGATTATACATATGAGTTCTATGAGTTCTCAATAGACTGCATAAGGCAAGCACCTTGTTCAATGAAAGTACATTGACTGGCATAGGTGAGCTGCTAGATAGCTTGGAAGCAATGGTGGGACCCTTGATGGCAAGAAATTAAGAATGAACAAGTTCTGTCCATAATACTTTGAATTTGTCACAAACATTATCTTTCGATTATGGTTATGGAAAATTCACATGGATAGGAACACATACACCATGAAATCTAAGTGTCATAAGGTTTCTCTCCTTCATGAAAATGATTGTGAGGAAACGCTATCACTAAGAGAGATTTTAAGAAGATAGCGATTATGTAAATTACATTCTCAAATTCGATTATGATTACGGCATCCCTTTTCATAGTTCGAATTGTGAGATTTGGCAATTAGTCTGAACATTTGGGACTTAGTAATATCAGTTCTTAATTAGTTTAGACACACATGTGAGTTGTCTAAGGAAAGGTGTGTGATTTTGAGAAGCTTAGATAAAGGCTTATCGAAGCACATCATATTTGAAATATGAACTTTGGAAGTCAATAAGTATTGTCTTCTAGAAGTCCAACTATTTTCTGAATACGTGTCAAAGCTAGTGGGAGCATAAATGTTATGCTGGAATGGATATAATCATCATGTTAGTGGGAGCATGATTATTATTTAAGTATTGCAAGTTGGCAATATTAATTATAGAAAAAAAAATTTCACTTTGCAAAGTTACAGGGGTTGAAAAGTTGTATTTGCTATAATTAAGGGAGAGAATGTTATACTTCGTTTCCAATCTAAAAGCTTAGATCAAGAAATTTTAATTGTATTTAGTCAAGGGTATATTTATTATTTTCATTCTCAAAATACGATTATGATTACAACATCCCTCTTCATAGTTCGAATTTTGTGAACACGGTGAATAGAAATATTATGACGATATCATAGTAAGAAACTGGTAAAGTATCGCGTTTTTTATTATGAATTGTATCCCATACGCTTTGGGTATAAGATCGATTGCATACAATGTAATATTCGACCATTCTAAAATTTTCTAAATGCCTAGGCATTTAGAGGGAAAAAGGAAATAGAACCGGTTTTGACTAAAATAATTAAACAACTAGGACAATCTAAGGTTCGCCAAGGATTGGTTGCTTATGGACAGTTGGAAGTATAGTCATAGATGGACCATATTGACATTATGAATAGATAAGATTCTATTTAGTGAATTGTCATATGGAAAATATGGAAATGTTTCCATATTGGGAGTTGGATATCAAGAATAAATGTCTAGATTAGAAACTTTTATGCAAGAAAGATGTTCAAAGGAATGTACTTTGAATGTGAGACTTCATGACTATGGAATTGTCTTGTAACAATCTCCAATAGAGTATTTTGTAATTTCATTGGCCGAGTCTAAGTGACTTTTGCGTCGTGACATTACGAAATGACTGTTGCATAAAATGTTAGAATCTAACATATTCTAGTAGTGGTGAGAATTTTGTATTCTTACACTAATGGATTAGGAATTGTGAAATGAGTGTGATTGAAAATGTTATTCAATTATACTATTTCACAAAGTAAGGACCATAGGTAAATATAGTGTGCATGCTAAGAGCATGGGATAATTGTAGTTATAATTCACGTAAGAAGTTGATTACCCGAAACAACAAATGATGAGTAATCAATATGGCGATTAAATAAAATGTTTTTATTTATACTCAAAGGTTTGAGGGCATATAGGATTAGTATTATTCTCGTGTTTCACTTTGCATGTTTTGACTTCCCGAATAATAAGATTATTCAAACCCTCCATAGTCGCTCATTCTTTGGAAGTAGGAATTAAAGAAGACTGTCATGAATCTGACTGTAGATTGTCTAGAGTGTTTTAGACATAACAAAAGTTTGTTGCAGGGTTCATGAGTGCTGCTATAAGATTAGAGTATTGGAATAAACCCACGCTCACTTGGATTGCTTCATGGATTTTATCACGAGTGATTGGTGAGACGATAATATCTAATATTCTTGAAACTGAGATGTGTAAGTTGTATCTTGCGAGCCAGTTACACATTGATAATATGTAAACGCACCAGTAACTTGGTGTTATAAAACGTATTGTTGTGTGTAATTCGGTGAGTGAATACAAGCGAGCATTGAGTCAAAGTTTATCCGTTCCTTTTACCCAAAGTGGGATAAAAGCAATATATGTGGTGCCCTCGATGATTTAGTGATGACACCCTAAGCGCTTGGCCAAGCCGGGACTAAGTTGATGTGTTCAATTGTAGTCTGTTGTCAATCGTCATAACTCGGAAGTCGGGAAACAATATGTAGACAAATAGAATGATATAAATCCATGTCTCAGTCTATACGATATCTAGAATGGAGGAATATATGATCCCTTGTCTAAAGGACACGCTTCTGATAAGATTAGAGTTGACAGTGGGTTTTGAAAGCTATGATTGCGGATCAGGATCTAAAGTAATATGCATAATAGTTATTAGACTTATCCAAGTGGGAGATTGTTGGATTAGTGTCTAAGTTCATAATTATTTTGGTATGTACTTGACCCGATGGTGCATGGTCCTTTTGGGTTGCCTTCACCAAAGCAACTTGATAGGATGAATTATGGAGAGAGAGGATTAATTATGATTTTTTAATATATATGAGAATAATATATTAAAGGAGAAATCATATTGTTTAATTAATATTAGCCCAGAATTAATGAGAATTAACTTTGTGGCTAAAAAGATATTAATTAAATAAAGGGGACTGAAACTGTTAAATTGGGCTAATGAACTCCATATTAGAGGAGTCGAAGAATTCTATGTGGAAACCCATTAGAAATCGTCCAATGCCTCTAAGGAGGGAGTCCATGGGCTGCTTAGGGCCTAAGCAGTCAAAGTAGGTTTTCCTTGTTAGATAACCCTAATAGCCTCACTATTTAAGGACCCCTAGGGCACCAAAAACGTGGCTAAATGATTCCTTAGGGTTTGTATACGTTTTTTAGTGCCTCTCCTCTTCTCCTTCTTCATCCTCTTGCTCTTGGTGTTTGTGAGCCATTAGAGGTGTGACATTTGTGACACTAAGCTTTCAGAAGCCAATTACAAGAAGGAATAGATTGTTACTGCTACATAACAATCAAAGGTAATCTCTAAACCCTAATTTCGTTCATAGTATGCTAGATCTAGGGTTTGAGAGCTTTGGATAATTATTGCATGTATAATTAGATAAACCTAGATCCAAAGTTTAGGGTTTTGCATGTGCACCATAGGATTGATGTAGTGCCTATAACCCATTAAGTAGCTAAGGACTGGGTTCGGGTTGGAGGTTACCTTTGGACAAGTCTAGGATAAGAGTAGTGTAGGGGGCAATAGTAGTAGTAAAAGGGAATTAGTGGAGTCGAGGCAATTCTCGAGGAAAGTACGGATAGATGTGGAAGGTAGTATGGGCCCGTACTACTGAATGCAGAGGATTCGTACTCGATTCGAGAAGGGCTAAGATAAAACTGGGGAACTTGTAGTGCGTGTGTGATCCCTCAGTAGTGATGAATATTCTGATTATAGTTATGTTATGTTGTAGAATGGTGACGTTACGTGTAGAGATGGCAAAAAAAACGTACCCGATGGGTACCCGAAACCCTAACCCGAGTTGACCAGGTAAATCCCCAAGTTGACTGGGGACAGGGACAGGGACGGGTATTAACCGAATATAAAAAGCGGGGATGGGGATGGGGATGGTTCTACCTATCGGGTACCCATACCCGTACCCGAAACCGGCCCCGATGGGTACCCGATATATATATATATATATATATATATATATATATATATATATATATATATATATATATATATATATATATATATATATATATTATGTTTTTATTTTTAATGATGCATAAACAAATTTTCAGTAGACAAAGTAAGGTTTTTTAACAATCAAACTTATAGTTTTGGGAAGAATTTTTATGTCTTTTTTTTGCAAAAAATGATTTTATTTGTAACCTTGAATGTTATTGTTCGTGTTTGAAGACATTTAGTGATTATTGTGTTTTATATTAGTTCTGTTAGTTTTTGTATTGTCGGTTAATATATAATTATGAGTTATTTTTCATAAAAGTTCAAAACTTTGTAATGGGGAAAAATCCCCGATTACCCATTGGGGGATCCCCGATACCCATTGGGGATGGGGATGGGGATAGATTTTTAATCACCGATGGGGATGGGGTCGGATATGGGGATGGGGATGGGTATTCAGCTATGGGGATAGGGAACACGAAACCTGGTATACCCGTACCCATTGCCATCCCTAGTTACATGAGAGGCCAGTGGGCGGTCTAGGCATTGGCGAGGGATCAGGCTCGGGTTCAGGAGCCGAGCAGCTCGAGGAGCAGATGAGAGAGTTTATATAAGCTGAGATTACGCGCAGTATTCTAGACCAGACTCCTGTGATCTTTGGTACGGTCAAGGAGGGTATATTGGAGATTTTGGATGAGAGGCTGGGAGCCTTCCGCGCTGAGATGGTGGCCATGATGGGGGCGCATACACTAACATTCTGAGAGTTCAGAGCTTGTGGAGCTCCAGATTACCATGGGGCCAGGGACCCTATTGCTAGCAGTAGATGGTTGGCAGATGTTGCCAACGCTTTTCACACTAGCCTGTGTCCCGAGGGGGACAAGGTCCGACTCACCTCCTGTCTCCTGAAGGACATAGCGCGTGATTGGTGGGAGGAGGTTGGACATGTTATTGGAGATGATGCCACGTTGGACGCAATGACATGGAGTGACTTCTCGGCTAGTTATAGGACCTCCAGCAGACTACTGAGACAGTGGCGGAGATCACTACCAAGTTCAAAGAGAGAGAGCCCTCCTGGTTCCGCAGTATGTGGCGGATGAGGAAATGAAGAAGGCTCGGTACCACGAGATGCTGAGGAGCGACATCAGGCAGTTTGTGAGCCGGTCCAGCTGCAAGATGCCGAAGGATATGATCGATCGAGCCAGGGAGAGGGAGATTGACTTAGAGGTGGACAGGAAGAGGAAACCAGTCGAGGTGCAGACATCCGCGGGATCCGGCAAGAGGCCCAAGACATCAGATTCTAGATCGAGAGGCCATAAGGACCGTAGCCGTTGTGGGAAGTGCGGCAGGACACACGAGGGTGCATGTAGGAGTGGCAGTGGTGGCGATTCTGCCTGTTTCAGGTGCGGCCCGATCGGTCATTATAGCAGGGATCGTACTGCTACCACCACCTAGAGATCAGACCTGCTATGCTTCCATTGCAGTCAGATGGGCCACAAGAAGGCCCAATGCCCGAGTTTAGTTACGTCGGGACAGGTAATAGCACCTGCCCCTGCAACTTTAAGGATCACCGACGACCATCAGGGCCGGGCGGAGGTGCCCACGACAAGGAGCAGGGCATTCCAGTTGGTTACAGAGGAGACGCGAGCAGCCTCTGATGTGTCAGGTGCATATCTTTCCCTTTCCTATCAGCTTTTATTTATGATTTATTTGTTATGGTACTGCATCAATGTTAGTAAGTGTATTTCAGAATATTATGTTACCTGCTTATGATAAAGTTATATGCCATCTGTATACCATGGATGTTAGAGTAGTAGTTTGAGGATGTTTCCCTTTAGGGCAGGTTCTCAAGATGCAGTCACTGTATCAAGTGTGAGTGGGGCTCAGGAGGTGTTCTGTTAATCTCCCAGAATGATCCAGATTTGGAATTGGTTAGTTTTGGAGCACTAGCAGTGGTAAGTGTTAGTTGTCAACAGATTGAGCATTAGATGGAATGAAGGATTGAGAATCCTTTCCAAGTTGGGAGCTACAGAGATCTAGTTAAATCGAAGTGGGGGAGAACTATTCCAGTGGTTAGGAGTAGAAGTAAGTGCAAAGCAGGGATAAGTTTGCAACTTTGATGGGAAGGAAAGCAGCCCCAGTGGTAGTGCGAGTTTGGAGTTTGGGAAACTTCCCAACAATGAGTTTGTGAATTCACAGTAGTTGATAACTGGTTGGCAATTAGGTTGGGGATCTTCTCGGGCGGGTGCGAGTTTAGTCAAGATGTAATACTACGGGATAGCTGTAGCATTCACCAGTAGTTAGACAGCATGGGATGTGTTGTAAGACTGCGGGTAAGCCGTAGCATTCATTGGCAGCCTAGTTAGAGGAGTGTGGGTGAGAGCCCATATCTCCTAATTAGCATGATAGGAGTCAGGAAAGGATAACAACTTGAGATTCGAGGAGGAGTGGGCTTGCATACCCCGAGATAGGTGAGACCTGTGGGAGAGGCCGCTCCGAAATATAATTTGGGTAAGACCTGTGGGCGAGGCCCATGTACTTATAGCAGCGCAGGTGGGACCTGGTAGAGACCGTAGGGTCAAGGTAGGGGATCGAGGATCCTAGGACTTATCGACCAGAGTGGAAAGGTAGATAGAGCATTTTTAAATAACTGAAGTTTCCTTCAGAAGTCGCTGGGAGCGACTGAGAGATGGAGTTTGAATTCAGTAACTGGCAGGAGTCCGGTAACCAAGATGATGGGAGTTTAGTTGGGACCAGGGTGCTCTCGGTTCATCCGGAAGGCGGATTAAAGACAGCAGGACCTCCGGACAGAGGCAAGGATAAGAGAATTCTTGCGTGGAGCAGCCAGTTAACTGAGAGGTGCTACGCCCCTCATAGCAGGGTCAAATAATCTCAAAGGGAAGGTGTAGCACCTGGTTCCTGGTACGTAAAATTTATCTTAGTGTTTTTCATTTTTAGCCTTGGACTCGGCGAGTTGTAGATCCGACTCGCCGAGTAGAGACGAGATCCGAAACACGTTTAAGTTGGCGACTCGGCGAGTCCATATTCTGGACTCGGCGAGTCCCCGCTGTCTGATGAAACCCTAAATTTCAAGGGTTTGCACCCTATTTAACCCCTCTTATCTGCCCCCAAGCTCGCCCCCTTCACCCTCAGAGCTCTATACTTCGTTCAAGCCTTGTTCCTTGTGAGTTTGAAGCATTTTGGTGTGTTTTCTTGAAGATTTGGAGAGGGAAGGAGAGTAGATCAAGAAGAGAAGAAGGAGGCCAGACATTCTTGTTTTATCTCAGTGATTTCCTTGAGGTATAACTCAGTTTCCCTCTGTTTTCATGCTTATTGTCCCTTGTAGCACAATGAAGGTGCTTCTTGAGCCTTTCCTAAGCTTGTTTGTGTATTAGGGTTGGTAATAAGTTGTTTCGCCTCTAGATCTAGGCATGATTGAGCTCCAGGAGCTTGCATCTACTGCCTTTATGGAGCCATATTGCATGAAAGCCCTAGATCTACTCTTTTGGTGCATTTTGAGCCCTAAAACCCTCATGGGTGTTTATTTACACGTAAAGTTGGAAACTTTACGTGTTAATCAGGCCGTAGAAACCCAGATCTATGAATGACATGAGCTGGATTCAAGCAGAATCGCGTGTATAGTTTTTGCATGTGTCCGACTCGGCGAGTCGTTCATCTAACTCGGCGAGTCGAGTCGCGAGTCCCCGAGTTTTCCCCCTTTCCGTATTTGCGGGTTGGAGTAGTGAGTCATTGGGTTTGACTCAGTGGTTCGGAAGCCAGACTCACTCATGAAGTAACTCGGTGAGTCAATGCTATGACTCGGCGAGTTCAAGGCAATCTTCTTGCCTCAAGAATAGACTCGGCGAGTTGTTCATACAGCTTGACGAGTCTCAGCATAGAGTTTTCTTCGGATGAAGATGAACTCGGCGAGTTGTTCATACAACTCAGCGAGTAGGATGAAGGACTATTGACCTTTGGTTTAGAAGGAAAACTCGTCGAGTCAATGTCTAACTCGACGAGTAGAGACGGGTTTATGGTCAGGCAAAGGGATAGGGACTCGGCGAGTTGGCAAGACAACTCGGTGAGTCGGGTCAACTGGCAGTGACTTTGACTTTGACTCTTGGTTTGGTTGGGGGTAAATGGTCATTTTACCCCGAGGTCGGTTAGCAGTATTTGACTAAGGGTTTTGTGGGAATTATAGCCGGAGGATTTCCGGAGCAGCAGCAGCAGAAGACAGTCAGTTCCCATGCAGATCAGCAGCTACTTTGAGGTGAGTTACCTTCTAGTAGCGGTGGGTCTACGGCCACAATGTCGGCCCACCAGTAGGAGTTGTATGATAGATGATTGTCTCTGTGATATTCATCTAAGGTTGCTACTACATGTGATATGTTTATGTGCTAGTATGATATGCTGCTATGTGCTAGTGACAGTAGGGGAGATAGTCCCCAGATGATCGGTCGATAGAGCCGAAGGGGCGGTCGTGCCCAACCATGCTATATAGATTATGTTATATGTGTTATGTGGTAGTAGTAGGGGTGAAGTAGTCCCCAGATTCTGGTCGAGAGGACCGAAGGGGAGACCAGCACCCAGATATGCAAGTCAGTATCCGGTCGAGAGGACCGAAGGGGAGGCAAGCTCCCAGATATACTGGTCAGTATCCGGTCGAGAGGACCGAAGGGGAGGACAGCTCCCAGATGTACTAGACAGTATCTGGTCGAGAGGACCGAAGGGGTAGGTCGGGCACCCAGATATGCCTGACAGTATATGTACGTATGTGATTGTATGGTATGTGGTATGTTGGGGGAACTCACTAAGCTTCGTGCTTACACTTTTCAGTTTTGCTTTCAGGTACCTCTTCTTCGAAGGGGAAGGAGTTGGCGCGGTAGCGGTACATCACACACATGCTTGTATTCCGCATCATGAGATCTTCCTGGGGATTTGTACTCTGACACTTTTATGTTTTATAAAAATGTTTTCCAGACATGCACTATCTTTTGTGAAATGATATGATCGTTGAACGTTTCATTCCTAATGTTTTGCTGAGTACATGTTTTAAAAAAAATGAAACTTTTGGCTTGTATTTTTGGGATATTACAAGTTGGTATCAGAGCCCTGGTTTGAGGGATTCGAACACACCTTCGGGGGTGTTTGAACTCAAATCGAGGGATTAAAAGATTTTGGAAAAAGAAAATGTTTTCTAAAAGGCTAAGTAAAGGGTTTTAATAAAGAACAAAGTGTGTGATGTGCGCGACCGACCAAGCTCAAGTAAGTATTCCCCAAAGTACCCATACAAGCTTATGTTATGCTTATCAGTTTCAGTAGAACAACATGCTAGAATAGGACTAAGGATCAAAGAGTGATGCCTTATGTGCCTGCTTTATGTGCTTCAGTGTATGAAAAGTTGCATGCTAGAATTGAGTAGACAGCAGTAGAATAGCCTGTTTAGGTTATGCCTGATAGTACGAGTTTATCATTGTATGATAGTTCAGTTTTCTCTACGAGGATAGAGTTGCTTAATATTGTTTCATTTTTGTCCAAATATTGTTTGCTTTGTGCTATGTGGGCTTTGAGTGATGGGAGTTAGCTGTTAGGTGAATACGTTAAAGTCACATGTGATCAGGGTTGAATAATCTCAGAGTGTTGGATTTGACCCTATTGCGTAGCTCTTATTTGAGTCCTAAACGTTGTAGGGATGAGTCCCTTACTCGAAGGATTATCCGAGCCTCGTCGCATGTGATTGTATTCAGGTAATAGCTAATTGGCATCACAAAGAGACTTTCAGCAGCTGAGGACTGGGTTGGGTGGGGTCAGAGGTTTCCTAGGGACAGCCTAGGATAAGAGTAGCAGTGATCAGCGGTAGTGAAAGGGACCTGGTGGAGTCAAGGCAGTCCTTGGAGAAGGTACGGATAGATGTGGAAGGTAGTATGGGCCCGTACTACTGAAAGCAGAGGATCCATACCCGAACCGAGGAAGGCCAAGATAAGACCAGGGAAATTATAGTAGGTGTGATCCCTCCAGAGGTATCAGTATCGCTAACAGTTGTTATTTCTTTTGTATTTCAGAATGGTGGTACTACGCTCGAGGCCAGCAGTTGGTAGTATAGGAGAGGGATCGAGTTCGGGATCAAGTTCCGAGCCAGTAGATGAGGGGCTACGTGAGTTCATCGCGTCTGAGATCACCAGATGCATCCTTGAGTCGACCCCCATTATCTTCGAGTCGATCAAGGAAGGGATATTGGATATGATGGAGGATCGCCTCGAGGCATTCAGGAGCGACATGGCATCTGGCCAGTCAGGATCTTGCACAATGTCCTTCAAGGACTTTCGGGGCAGTGGTGTGCCGGATTTTCACGGGGCGAAGGACCCCATAGCTGCCAGATGATGGATTGCAGACATTGAGTCTGCATAATTGATTAGCTTCTGCCCTGAGGGGTCGAAGGTGAGATACGCAGTAGGATGTTTGAGAGATCGAGCTAGAGATTGGTGGGAGTCCGTTGGTGACTCGTTGGGAGCCTCGGTTGTCGAGGCTATGACCTGGTCGGACTTCGTGACCAGGTTCATGGTAGAGTTTGCGCCGGCTATCGAGCTTCAACAGCTAGCCAGGGAGTTCCTGGATATGAGACAGACGACGGAGACTGTGGCGGAGATCACCACCAAGTTCCGGGAGAGGGCGTTGTTGGTGCCCCAGTACGCGTGTGACGAGGATATGAGGAGGACCCGCTATCATGACATGCTACGAGCTCATATTCGGGAGCATGTCAGTTTTTCAGCTTGCCCTACCCTGGACTCTATGATTTCCAGGGCAAGGGAGAGGGAGATAGATCTGGAGCACATCCGGAAGAGGAAGGCGGAGGAGGGGCATGTTATGGGGGCTTCGGGGAAGAAGCCCAACGGATCAGATGCGGGGCCGAAAGGCCAACAGGGACGGGGCCGCTGCAGGAAATGCGGCAAGACGCACGAGGGAGCGTGCAAGTTGGGATCGTCAGGCTGCTAAAAGTGCGGCAACGTAGGGCACTTCAGCAGGGATTGTACCACCCCTGCACTTGTGATTCAGACATCGGAGTTGCTGTGTTTTCACTACAACCAGAGGGGCCACAAGAAGGCCAATTGCCCCCAGTTGACAGCATCAGCACCGGTTAAGGCGCCGGCTCCAGCTACCCTGCGGATTACAGATGGCCGGCAGGGCAAGGCAGAGGCTCCAGTAGTGAGGAGCCGGGCGTTTTAGCTGACAGCAGAGGAGGCACGCGCCGCACCCGATGTAGTGACGGGTATGATTCTTTCCCTCTACTTTATTTTTGTGATGTTATGATATTGATATGTGCTCTGTGTATATGCATTAGGATCGTTCCATGTGAACGGTATTCCTGTTCAGGTGTTGTTTGACTCGGGTGCCACCCGATCATTTGTTTCCCTTGCGCTTAGCAAGAGGTTTACTGAGTCTTCGGGCATGTTGGATTGCCCTTTAGAGGTAGAGATTGCCGATGATCGATCGGTGCGAGCGTCAGTAGTATTCAGGGAATGTGTCCTAAGGTTATTTGAGGAGTGCTATTTGGTGGATTTGGTTTCCATCCCTTTACGGGGGAACAAGGTGATTATAGGCATGGATTGGTTGAGCCCTAATCGGGCGGTGATAGATTGCACGCAGTAGCTAGTGCGGGTCAGGACCCCAAGTGGGGGAGAGTTGGTGATCCACTGCGAGAGGTCACAGCGTGGACCTATAGTATGTTCAGCAGCGAGAGCTAGGCGCTACCTTCAGCAGGGTTGCGCGGGATATGTCGCGTATGTTATGGATATCTGGGAGACGGGTAAGGCGACGGTGAGCGAGGTTCTAGTGGTGCGAGACTACGCTGATGTGTTCCCGGAGGAGCTTCCTGGAATACCTCCGGAGCGTCAGGTGGAGTTCAGGATCGACCTAGTTCATGGTGCGGTTCCGATAGCCAAGGCACCCTATCGGTTGGCTCCTCCCGAGATGCAGGAGTTGTCTACGCAGCAGCAGGAGCTGCTAGACAAGGGATTTATTCAACCGAGCAGTTCACCCTGGGGAGCCCCGATCCTGTTTGTGAAGAAGAAGGACGGGTCGCATCGGATGTGTATAGATTACCGGGAGCTGAATAAGGTAACGGTGAAGAACCGTTACCCACTCCCAAGGATTGATGACCTCTTTGACCACTTGCAGGGAGCATCTTGGTTCTCCAATATAGATTTGCATTCAGGTTATCATTAGATGAGGGTCAGAGAGGAGGATGTGCAGAAGACCGCGTTTCGGACGCGTTATGGCCATTATGAGTTCGTGGTGATGTCGTTTGGGCTCACCAATGCTCCTTCCGCATTCATGGACCTCATGAACCGCGTGTGTAGACCAATGTTGGATCGGTCTGTGATAGTTTTCATTGATGACATCTTGGTTTATTCCAAGACGTAGGGGGAGCACGAGGAGCATCTGAGAGATGGAGACCTTGAGGAGGGAGAGCTTGTACGCCAAGTTCTCCAAATGTGAGTTTTGGTTGTGCGAGGTGCAGTTTCTTGGACACCTCGTCAACCAGAACGGGATTTCGGTAGACTCGGCCAAGGTGGAGGCCGTGATGAGATGGGAGGTTCCGAAGTCTCCATCCGAGATTCATAGTTTCCTAGGATTGGTAGGCTACTATCAGAGATTCATTCGGGATTTCTCCAAGATAGTCGTACCCCTGACACGGTTGACTAGGAAAGTCGTGGTCTTTCGATGGGGGTCTGAGCAGCAGGCAGCGTTCGAGATTCTGAGGCAAAGATTGTGCGAGGCACCGATCTTAGCCCTGCCCGAGGGCGTAGAGGATTTTGTGGTATACTGTGATGCGTCGATCTCAGGCTTAGGCGCAGTATTGATGCAGAGGGGTCATGTAATTGCTTATGCCTCGAGGCAGCTGAAGCCTCACGAGGCGAACTACCCGACGCATGATTTAGAGTTAGGGGCGGTGGTCTTCGCCCTCAAGATTTGGCGGCATTACCTCTATGGGGTTCAATGTACCATTTACACAGACCACAAGAGTTTGAGGTACCTCATGGATCAGCCGAATCTGAACATGAGGCAGCGTCGGTGGTTGGACGTGGTGAAGGATTATGATTGCGAGATCCTTTACCACCCGGGGAAGGCCAATGTGGTGGCCGATGCGCTTAGCCACAAGGCGGCGCCGATCAGGGATATTTGCATGAGGATGACTGTGGTGACTCCCCTATTGGAGCAGATTCGGGAGGCTCAGCAGGAGGCTATGAAGGAGGAACATCGGAAGAGTGAGCAAATAGTGGGTCAAGTCACCTCCTTCTATTATGATAGCCGGGGGTTATTGACACTACACCGCAGGGTGTGGGTGCCGTATCACGGAGGCGTGTGCCAGATCTTGTTGGAGGAGGCGCACAAATCCCGATTCTCTATTCATCCAGGGGCGACGAAGATGTATAGGGATCTTCTTCTAGACTATTGGTGGCCCTGCATGAAGCGGGATGTGGCGTGGTACGTCGAGTGGTGCTTGACCTGCAGGAAGGTCAAGGCCGAGCATCAGAGACCACACGGCAAGATGCAGCCGTTGGATATCCCGTTGTGGAAATGGGAGGATATTACGATGGATTTTATCACACAGCTTCCCCGGACGGCGCGAGGAGTAGATTCGATTTGGGTCATCGTGAATCGATTGACCAAGAGCGCCCGTTTTATTCCGATTCAGGAAAGTATCTCGGCCGAAAAGTTGGCCGATATCTACATCAGGGAGATAGTGGTGCGGCATGGGGTGCCAGTGTCAGTGATATCAGATCGAGATGTGCGGTTCACTTCCAGGTTTCGGAAGAAGTTTCATGATGAGTTGGGCACTCGTCTGCACTTTAGCATCGCCTTTCACCCGCAGACGGATGGTCAGAGTGAGCGGACCATCCAGACTTTGGAGGATATGTTGCGAGCATGCGTGCTAGACTTCGGTGGTAGCTGGGATACCTATCTTCCCTTGGCTGAGTTCTCGTACAACAACAGCTACCACACGAGTATTGACCATCCTCCATTCGAGATGTTGTACGGTCGGAGGTGCAGGACCCCGATATGTTGGGGTGAGGTTGGCCAGAGGGTCATGGGGAGCACCGAGGTGGTGCTCAAGATGACCAAGAGAATCCAGCAGGTTCAGAGTAGGCTCCAGACTGCGCAGAGTCGGCAGAAAAGTTATGCCGACAAGCGTCGATCAGACCTGGAGTTCCAGGTCGGGGATATGGTTCTCCTGAAAGTGTCGCCTTGGAAAGGCGTCATTCGATTCAGGAAGCGGGGCAAGTTGGGCCCGAGATACATTGGTCCATTTAGGGTTGTAGCCCGGGTGGGCAAGGTGGCATATAGGCTGGATCTTCCAGTCGAGCTCAGTCAGATCCACAACACCTTCCATGTCTCCCAGTTGCGGAAGTGTCTCGTGGATGATTCAACGGTGGTGCCGTTAGAGGATATACAGGTTGATGACAGCTTGAATTACATTGAGCGCCCAGTCGCAATCCTCGACCGGAAGTCGAAGGATCTAAGGAACAAGAGGGTGGAATTAGTGAAGGTGTAGTGGCAGCACCGAAAGGGGTCAGAGTGGACTTGGGAGCCGGTGGAAGAAATGATGGAGCATTACCCCGAGTTGTTTCAGGATCAAGCAGCGAACTTCGAGGATGAATTCTAAAATAAGTGGGGGAGATTTGTAGCACCTGGTTCCTGGTACGTAAAATTTATCTTAGTGTTTTTCATTTTTAGCCTTGGACTCGGCGAGTTGTAGATCCGACTCGCCGAGTAGAGACGGGATCCGGAACATGTTTAAGTTGGCGACTCGGCGAGTCCATATTCTGGACTCGGCGAGTCCCCGCGGTCTGATGAAACCCTAAATTTCGAGGGTTTGCACCCTATTTAAACCCTTTTATCTGCCCTCAAGCTCGCCCCCTTCACCCTCAGAGCTCTATACTTCGTTCAAGCCTTGTTCCTTGTGAGTTTGAAGCATTTTGGTGTGTTTTCTTGAAGATTTAGAGAGGGAAGGAGAGTAGATCAAGAAGAGAAGAAGGAGGCCAGGCATTCTTGTGTTATCTCAGTGATTTCCTTGAGGTATAACTCAGTTTCCCTCTGTTTTCATGCTTATTGCCCCTTGTAGCTCCATGAAGGTCCTTCTTGAGCCTTTCCCAAGCTTGTTTGTGTATTAGGGTTGGTAATAAGTTGTTTAGCCTCTAGATCTAGGCATGATTGAGCTCCAGGAGCTTGGATCTACTGCCTTTATGGAGCCATATTGCATGAAAGCCCTAGATCTACTCTTTTGGTGCATTTTGAGCCCTAAAACCCTCATGGGTGTTTATTTACATGTAAAGTTGGAAACTTTACGTGTTAATCAGGCCCTAGAAACCCAGATCTATGAATGACATGAGCTGGATTCAAGCAGAATCGCGTGTATAGTTATTGCATGTGGCCGACTCGGCGAGTCGTTCATGTGACTCGGCGAGTTGAGTCGCGAGTCCCCGAGTTTTCCCCCTTTTCGTATTTGCGGGTTGGAGTAGTGAGTCATTGGGTGTGACTCAGTGGGTCGGAAGCCAGACTCACTCATGAAGTAACTCGGCGAGTCAATGCCATGACTCGGCGAGTTCAAGGAAATCCTCTTGCCTCAAGAACAGACTCAGCGAGTTATTCATACAGCTCAGCGAGTCTCAGCATAGAGTGTTCTTCGGATGAAGATGAACTCGGCGAGTTTTTCATACAACTCGGCGAGTAGGATGAAGGACTATTAGCCTTTGGTTTAGAAGGAAAAGTCGTCGAGTCAATGTCTAACTCGACGAGTAGAGACGGGTTTATGGTCAGGCAAAGGGATAGGGACTCGGCGAGTTGGCAAGCCAACTCGGCGAGTCGAGTCAACTGGCAGTGACTTTGACTTTGACTCTTGGTTTGGTTAGGGGTAAATGGTCATTTTACCCCGAGGTCGGTTAGCAGTATTTGACTAAGGGTTTTGTGGGAATTATAGCCGGAGGATTTCCGTAGCAACAACAGCAGAAGACAGTCAGTTCCCACGCAGATCAGCAGCTACTTTGAGGTGAGTTACCTTCCAGTAGTGGTGGGTCTACGGTCACAATGTCGGCCCACCAGTAGGAGTTGTATGATAGATGATTGTCTCTGTGATATTCATCTAAGGTTGCTACTACCTTTGATATGTTTATGTGCTAGTATGATATGCTGCTATGTACTAGTGACACTAGGGGGAGATAGTCCCCAGATTACCGGTCGATAGGGCCGAAGGGGCGGTCGTGCCCAACCATGCTAGATAGATTATGTTATATGTGTTACGTGGTAGTAGTAGGGGGTGAAGTAGTCCCCAGATTCCAGTCGAGAGGACCGAAGGGGACACCAGCACCCAGATATGCTAGTCAGTATCCGGTCGAGAGGACCGAATGGGAGGCAAGCTCCCAGATATACTGGTCAGTATCCGGTCGAGAGGACCGAAGGGGTAGGTCGGGCACCTAGATATGCCTGACAATATATGTACGTATGTGATTGAATGGTATGTGGTATGTTGGGGAAGGAGCTGGCGCGGTAGCGGTACATCACACACATGCTTGTATTCCGCATCATGAGATCTTCCTGGGGATTTGTGTTGGGTTTTAAGCATTCTAACACTCCTAAGTGTACATGCAACCCTAAATACCTTGGATCTATGTTTTCTCTATTATACATGCAAATAAGAACTTCCAAGGTATTATCCTAATCTAGCATACAAAAGAATGACTATAGTAAGATAGAATACATACCTCTTTGGTGTAGAAAGTCTTCATGAAGCTTGAGTGCCTAGTGCCCCAAGTGTGACACCTCAAATGGAATCACAATCACCAAAACACAAAGAATAACTTGAGAGAATTCTACAACTCATGAAATCGGCTAGCCCTTCCACTTTACACACTAGTGGCCGATTTTGGTCAAGAATAAGATGCTTATATAGTTAGGGTTACACCATGTAAACCCTAATTGACATGGCCTTTCATTTCCATGATCCATGGGTACAAATACACCATGGAGCATCCATGGACCATCCTATGGGTTTTAGCCCAACTTGATTATCCATGGAGCATTAGCCCACTATACAAGTATGGATGATTTACACAATCAACCCATATATTTAATTAGTCTTCTTTTGATCACTTAATTAATCCTAGATTAATTCTTGATCAATACTAATTAAATAATCTTATTATTCTTATTATTAATATACTAGAACTTATAATATATTAACAACCATAAGTGTCTTATTTCTCTCATTATAGTCTATCCAAGTGCATGATGGTATGCAACCCAAATGGACCATGTCGGGTCGAGTCAAGTCTTACCAATTATAGTTATGGGCTTAGACATTAATCCAACAGTCTCCCACTTGGATAAGTCTAAAACTATTATTGCGTATGACTTCAGGAACCAACTGGCAATCGTAGCTCTCAAAAGCTTCTGTCGAACTCTGACCTTGTAGATGAACTCTGACCTTTGTCAATGACTTGTCCATTAGATAAGGGATCATATATTCCTCCATTCTAGATATCGTATGGACTGAGACATGGATTATAATCATTCTCTCTGTCCATTTGTTGTTTCCCGATTTTCGATTTATGAAGACTGACTAATTGAACAAATCAAATCAGTCCTGGCCCGGCCGAGCACTTCCATTTTTCATCATCAAATCATCGAGGGGCCCACAGATATCGCTTTTATCCCGAAGGTAAAAGGAACGGATAAACTTCGACTCATATGGCTTGTTCTACTACTTGTTGAATCATACACAAAGGCACGTTTTATAGCACTGAGTTACCAAATGCGTTTTCGTGCAATCAATGTACAACCAAGTCATAGTAACAACTCATATTTCTAGGTTTGAAGAATATAAGATATTATCGTCTCATGATCACTCGTGATAAAATCCATGAAGTGATTCCAATGAGCACGGGTTGAATCCAATACTCAGAACTTATGAGCACTCATGAGTGTTGTAGCCCTTTGTCCAACACCTTAGACCTCTACAAGCCAACCCATGACAATCTTAATTCATATCTACTTCCAACATATGACCGACTGTGGATGGTTTGAATAACTTAGTCATTCCGGAAGAATAACCCAGTTTATTCGGGAAGTCAAAACATGCAAAGTGAAACACAATAATAATTGAATCCAATATGGTATCAAACCCTATGAACATAAATAAAACACCTTTTATTTATCACCATATGATTACACATTATTCATTGTATACTGTTTCAGCTATCAACTTTATTCTTGAATTTAAAACACTAGTTGTCCCATACTCCAAGCATGTACACTATGTTTTCTAAACACTAGTCATGCCATACACCAAGTATGCATACTATGTTTGTCTATGATCTTTACTTTGTGAACTAGATCAATTGAACATAACTTCAATGATTCTCTTTTCACACTCCCAAATCCTTACTACAAATGCAAGAATTCCAAATTCATGCCATTTACTGAAATCTGATAGATTCTAAACTTATATGCACTGATCATCTTGTAATGATTATGCACAAAGTCAGAAAGACTTGACAACAATCATTACAGAGTATTCCAAAGGAGGTCAGCTCCTTGGAAACATCCTTCTTGCATTAAGTTTCCTAATCTTACACAGATTAAATAATTTCTAACTTTGAAACATTTCCAGATTCCATTTTTGACTATCACTTCTGAACAAGAGTTGCCTCCTTACAGATTATGTCAATATGGTCCTTCCAGAATTATCACTATACTTCCAACTTTCCTTGAGCAACCAACCTTTGGAAAACCTTAGATTGTCCTCGATAATTGTTTAATCCTTTTAGTCATATCCAGTTCTAAACCTTTTCCCTTCTTAATGCCCCAGGCATTTGGAAAATTTTAGAAAGGATGAATATAGCACATGTAATCGATCCTATATCTGAAGCATATGAGAATCGATTCATGATGTCTCACATAAAGACTAAACCAGTCTTTTGCTATAACATTTCCATTTCAATTTGCCAAGTTCTCATAATTCAGATTATGAAAAGGGATGCCGTAATCATAATAGAATTTTAGAACGCAAATAATGGACTCATATACAAAATTTCCTTATGTTGAGCCATTCCAACATGAAATTCATATATATATATATATCCTTGACTAAATGATTAAAACCTCACGATCTAAGCTTATAGATTTGAGATGAAGTACAATTTCCTCTCCCTTAATTATAGCAAAACAACTTTTTCCCAATTGAAACCTTTTGTTTTCTATAATTAACATTGCTAGCTTGCAATACTTATCATAATTATCAAGCCCCCACTAACATGATGATTATTAGCATAACACTTATGCTCCCACTAGCTTTGACATGTACTCAGAAATCAGCTGACTTTCTTACCAAAGTTCATATTTCTGATACTAGATTGTTTTGATACACCTTCCCTTAGATAGCACACTTGTGTGTCTAAACAATTATGAAGCGGGATGCCGTAATCATAATGGTTAGACCTTTTTGCCACTTCTCACAAGTCCAGGTTAGTGTGCCGGTAAACCACACACGCTCCACTAACGACTTTGAGAATGAAAATATCACAATTGCTATCTAGCTAAAATCTACTTAGTGAAAGTGTTTCCTCACCATCATTTTCATGAATCGGAGAGAAACCTTATGACACTTAGATTTAATGGTGTATGAGTTCCTACCCATATGAATTTGTCAAAACCATAATCACAAGACAAAGATAATGACAAATCCAAAACCATATGGATTGAACTCAATCTTAATTTCTTGCCACCTGGCAGCTCAAGGGCCTGCCATTGCTTCCAAGTTGTTGTGCAACACATTGAGAACTCTAAGAACTCATATGGAAAGCCAACTTTAACTGGAATGGCACAGAATTATGTCAACACGATAGGTTGTAAACCTCAAGTCGTGTGCTAGTGAAGAACTTCAGGTTTTATTCTTGATTAGTTCTTGAGACTTTCAAGACCTTTAAGACTCCCACTGTCCTCTTGACATATAAGACTCCCTTGTCAAATATCCAAGAGATAGTGTGGATTCGAATCAAGACAAACACTTCACACAATTGGCCTAAGTTGGTCTTTGTTTTATCCAAAACATCACAACTTACCAATTTCAAATGTACAAGAGTAGAAAACTTTTACTCTTACATTTGACAAGTGTTTTAAACCTTCTTTTGAGACATGTCACTCAAGTTACAATCTTGGAGTATGACTCTAAGACTTGTATTGGAACGAAGTATGACTCATCTTCTTGATTTAACCATTTCAACAATTCAAGATCCCTTCTTCTTAGTCATAAGAATGCACTAAGACTTCCTTAGAGAACTAATTGTGCTATGGTTTCTTAATCATTAAGATGATCACAAAAACTGATACTAAAGTACTCTCCCATTTTTTTAGATTTGAGAAACTTTTATCCTTCTGCCTAATTTGATTCTTCTTATTCGCTCTGCCTTACATTGGAACCTTTTCCAATGTCTCAGAGTTACACTTAAGCTTGTAAGTATAATCATATTTACTGAGCTTTAGTAAACTATGACGAATAGTCTTATCAATCTTTTGTGGTGGACTTAATCAGTGCACAATAATGTGTACTCGATCCCTTAGTCCTTCACTTGACTCACACATCCATGTGAACAAGTAATTAGTCTTAATTTTCCAATACTTGAAAGTTCTCATTCATCATGCTATACAACTTGCATGATTCCAAGTTCCGATCCAATTGCAACTTGGGTGATGAGAATCTTTCCTTATTTGGTAAATTTAGACATTACCACAAATGAAAGAATCAATTTCATATTTCCACTCTTGCTATGAATGGAATCTTATAAGCAACAATTTTTCCTCAAATGCCATTGTAAGGATATTTTAAAATAAATAAAACCTAAAATTTTCTTTTATTTTAAAACTTTGCGGAAAAACTTATCCTTACAATCCATATGAAAACTTGTTGTTATCTATTCCTAAGAAATGTCTCAAAACTCCTAAGAAGTAGCTCAAGAATCCGATCTTCAAACTACGCGATAGAAATCCATCTACGCTATCAGATTCAGCATATTCTTTCTTTAAGTTCCTTCACTTTTTCTTTGATTCTTAAAACATCACCATGTGACCTAGTCACATCATGTATCAAGAATCTCATAATAGAAACTTAACAGAGTTAGATAGTGGACTTTACCTGAAGTAGAGTCATACTTATTGACTTTAACATCCTTAGGTAAATTTGGCAGCTTCGCAACCAATGCCCCTTCCTTTGGCAATATAAACATATGGACCCTTTGATAATGGTACACGGGACTATCACAGACTTAGCTTTTCTCTTTACCATTTGGTCAACCGAGTTGACTATGGCCGATCCCTTTCCACTGGGAAGAGAGAGCTTTACTAGATATCCAATGTCATCATTGTCAATGTCCATAAAGTTTTAGGAAGTTGATCTTATCAAATAGATAAGATCATTAAGGGTCTTGTCATAGTCTGTTTCATAGGTGTTCCAAAAGAACTCACTATGTGACTTAGAAAGTAGTTGTACCACCAACTTTCTCAAGACTTTGACACCCAACTCTCCCGGCTTGTCAATATGTGACTACATCTCCAAGATGTGACCACACCTAGACCTTGCCTTGCCAATAGGGCTTGAGTGACCTTAAACTTTTTCAAGAACTTGTGGGTTAGGGAGAATAATTGGAGGAGGTGATAGAAGTATGATTTCCAAGGGACATCATCTTCATTTAGGAAAGCTTGTTTCAAGAGATTTGGGAAGATCATAAATGTCTAAACCAGACATGATTTTGGGAGATATTCAAGAAAGTTGATTTTTAAAGTCCTTAATATGACACCCAATATGAGATATTAAGGCTAGGACCCAACAAACTATTTTATAACTTAGAAGAGGTATGCCGTAATCCAAGCTATAAAATATTTAAAGGTAGGTGAATGACGATTCACCAATTTCCACCAAGATAAACGAAATGTATTATTAGGTTTTAATTGGTTTTGAAACTCCTAGATCTTTGAGATTCATTGAACTGTTCAAAGGCATGTTTCAATCTCGAGTGTGCCCTTCAGATTTTGTGACTGGGATGCCGAGGATCACAAAACAAGGTGTGAAGTAACCATGCAAATTACTTGGTACCCTTAAGTGTTTACCCCTTAATCAATGTGCCGGTTAACCACACACGCTCCATCGATACTATGATAAACATTAAGTTACCCTTTGCCTACCTTGTTAAATACGAGTTAGTGTGCCGGTTAACCACACACGCTCCACTAACCGACTTAAACAAAGTGCAAAGTGTAATTTCATGGATTAGCACCTTATTCACATTTTCCTAAGTAACTAAGATTGGGTATTATTAAGAGTTTAGTTACTTAGTATTTATCATTAATACTTTTAATGAAGGGAGAGTTATAGTCCTGTCAAACCCGTTCGGCTAACGACCCTCCACCGGTCAAGCAAGCGGTGGGTGAGAGTGGACACCCATTAAGTTGCCATTTTATAGGCAATAACCTTATACCCACCTTATAGATCGGCTTCGTGAATGAGGCGTACTAGCGGTAAGACTGACTTTACTCTTATACATATATATATATATATATATATATATATATATATATATATATATATATATATATATATATATTATTAACTTATAATATTATAAAGTATAAGGGTTGAATTTTAACTTTTAAAATTCTAAGGGCTAACTTGGAATTAAAGTATTCATAAGTGAAAACTTTACAAATTCCAAAACTTGAGGGCAAGTTTTGAAACTATTCAAAACTAATTAATTTCATAACTTATGTGTTTAAAGTAGTTTTTAATCCAAAAACTCTTCAAGTTCCATAACTTGAGGACAAGTTATGGAAGACTTTAAACTAATAAAAGAATTAACTTTTCTTTATTTTATAACTTATGAAATTAATTAAGGTTACACTTTATTTATTTATTTCTTAATGAAGTGACTCTTGAACCTCCATAACTTAAGGACAAGACTCTTCATCTTTTGTAACCATTGCCAACTTTTATGAGTTTTATGAAACTTAAATGTGACTTTTCATATAACTTGAGGACAAGTTACAAAAACACATTTTAGAATCAACTCTTAGATTAATTTGGATTGAAAACAACTATTTCACTCAACTTTTCTATTAATCTAAGCAACTCATAAGAACAAGATAATTCAAATCAAACTTTTTCATGTAATTGGTCTAAACCTTAAACTAATACAAAACATGAATCTATTGACAATTATCTTTGAAATTGGATTAGCATGAACATTACCACATCAAAAACAAGTTTATAAGTTCAAAAACAGCTTAGGGTAATGTTCGTAGTCCATTTCTAGCCAAAAACCTCGAAAATATGCTGTCTGGGGCTCCTACTCGTCGAGTGCATGAACCTACTCGGCGAGTAGGATGATTTTACTCATGAACTCGGCGAGTTCATCAGTGGACTCGGCGAGTCCAGTGCCCAGAAAGCCAGAAAATTGAGTTTTTCAGCATTTTTCAGCAATTTGCATCAAGTATAATAGAAAACAAGCCTAGGCTCTGATACCACTGTTGGGTTTTAAGCATTCTAACACTCCTAAGTGTACATGCAACCCTAAATACCTTGGATCTATGTTTTCTCTATTATACATGCAAATAAGAACTTCCAAGGTACTATCCTAATCTAGCATACAAAACAATGACTATAGCAAGATAGAATACATACCTCTTTGGTGTAGAAATTCTTCATGAAGCTTGAGTGTCTAGTGCCCCAAGTGTGACACCTCAAATGGAATCACAATCACCAAAACACAAAGAATAACTTGAGAGAATTCTACAACTCATGAAATCGGCTAGCCCTTCCACTTTACACACTAGTGGCCGATTTTGGTCAAGAATAAGATGCTTATATAGTTAGGGTTACACCATGTAAACCCTAATTGACATGGCCTTTCATTTCCATGATCCATGGGTACAAATACACCATGGAGCATCCATGGACCATCCTATGGGTTTTAGCCCAACTTGATTATCCATGGAGCATTAGTCCACTATACAAGTATGGATGATTTACACAATCAACCCATATATTTAATTAGTCTTCTTTTGATCACTTAATTAATCCTAGATTAATTCTTGATCAATACTAATTAAATAATCTTATTATTCTTATTATTAATATACTAGAACTTATAATATATTAATAACCATAAGTGTCTTATTTCTCTCATTATAGTCTATCCAAGTGCATGATGGTATGCAACCCAAATGGACCATGCCAGGTCGGGTCAAGTCTTACCAATTATAGTTATGGGCTTAGACATTAATCCAACAATTTGTACTCTGACACTTTTATGTTTTATAAAAATGTTTTCCAGACATGCACTATCTTTTGTGAAATGATATGATCGTTGAACGTTTTATTCCCAATGTTTTACTGAGTACATGTTTTAAAAAAATGAAATTTTTGGCTCGTATTTTTGGGATGTTACAGAAGGATTCGGTCCTGTTGCACAGCTCTTGTCTGATTCTAACCATTGCAAGGATGAATCTTTTACTTGAAGGATTATCTGATCCATTCGTTGGGTTGGGTGTTCAGCCCTAAGACGTGATAAGAGGAAGCATTCAGTGAGTAGCACTGTGAGTAGCAGTGAAGAGACATCACTGGGAGTGATTGGAGATTTAGTTACAGCGTAAGGCTATCCTACACAGAGATAAAGAAGGTTGTTGTTTATGGAAAGTTACCTTGGGAAGGCCAATGAACTTGCAGGGAAAAAGAAGGGGTGAATCCCCTAGGATGTCCAACATAAGTACTCGAGGAGTACCGGAAGGAGTACCGATTAGTTAAGAGCGATGTACTCAAGGTTTTTAGCGATTGGATGGTTCACCAGAGGATACCCTCGAGGGTTAGCGTTTTACTCAGAAAGACCAGGTAGAAGACAAATAGAAGTAGTTCTTCGAGGATTGGACCGGACAGACATAGTATGCATCGTATCGGAGCACCGTGAGAGGCTACAAGGTAGTTGGCCGTAGCGGACTTCGAGGACGAAGACTAATTTAAGTGGGGGAGAGTTGTAACAACCCATTTTGAAAATTACTTTGGTGGCGGTCTCGTAGGCCTAGGGTATAAGTGATTTGGTCGTTTATGGGTCGCAGGTTTTATTCGAAAGGTTTTAAGGATCAAGTGTGTAGATAGGAGCGTAGGGCTTCTTGCCACCCTTTCGTGGATATAAAGTTCGGTGGAAATGGACTTAGAATGAAGGAGTTATGACACTTTGAAGTTATTGGGAATATTGGTCCTTAATGGAGGAAGATGGCAAGAAAGGACCATGCATGCAAGTTGGCCAGCGCAAGAGTACGCCCAACGTAAGCTGGGGTACGCCCGACGTAGAAGGGTCAAGTGGTCGCGGGTGCTGGAGACGTACGCCTAGCATACGAGATGTACGCCTAACATACGCTTAGTGGCACTAAACCCTAATTTGAGGGTCAATGACTATATAAGGAACATTAAGACTTAAACCCTAGCCCATTATCAGCCTCCACAACCTCATAAAAACCTTAGAACGCCTCATCCCTTCATTCTTGTGTAATTTTTATCTTGACAAGCCCATCTTGGTGGTTTTAAGCTTGGAAGAGGAAAGAAGAAGTTGGCAAGGAAGGACTTGGGAAGTTTGAGCTCATAGATCCGGGATAGCATCATCATTTGGGACTCTTTGGAGGTATAAAGTTCATAACTTTCCTCAAGAATGCTTAGATCAAGTGTAGTGTAGTTTTGAAGTCATTTTGGTCCCAAGAATAGAACTTTATGGTTCAAATCCGATTTCTGGAATTAGAGTTGCCACTCTCAGTTCAAAATGAGCCCCTAAGGCAGAAAGTTGCCATCTTGAATGTCTTATTGGGTTCATGCATGAGTTAAGATCATTTTATGGGAATGGAATGCTATTTTGGGAGTTTGGGCTTAATAGGGTCATGCAAAGTCACCAAGTCAGTGGCTTTATGGATTAAGATGTTGAAAAGGACTTGGATCTGTGATTGTAGCTTCTGGATTAGAGTATTAAGCGCTTAATGGGAAAGTGACTTAACAGAGGAGTACTTTGAGCGTACATACAGGTACGCCCAACATACGCGTCATTTAGCTTGTACGCTTAGCGTACATAGGAGTACGCCCAACGTACTCATCGGATATTGGCCTTGTGAATTTTGGGTCTCGATTTGGTCCATGTAGGGGATCTTGGTTCTTTGGGCCTTAGTGGGCCATCAAGAGTCAGATAATGTGGGCCAAGAAGATGTTTGCGCTTAGGGTAAGGCCCATTAGTGGGATTGGGCCCAATTTGGCAAATTGGGCCATTAGTGGGCTTGGGAAGCCTACCTAGTGTTGGGCCTTTTTATATTATGGTTTTGAGCCTTAGATATGGACCAAGTTGGATTAGACGGGTAAAATGGTCATTTTACCCTAAGGAGGATTATTGATTTGGACTAAGTGATATTTTGGTATTGATAGCTCAGGCAGTCGAGAGATCAACAGTTCGGGGATCTGACAGCTAGCAGCGAGGGGGTTATTCTCAGGATTCTACAGTCATCTTTGCGAGGTGAGTTTTCTCCAGTTGGAACGGGTCTAAGGCACCAATGTCGGACCGTTTATGTATGATAGTGTATACCAGATTTAGATCCGATGACGGGGTTAGCCCGATGCAGTTTATATGTTCCAGACTTCGGTCTGATGCCGGGTGAGGCCCGAGGAAGGACTATATGTATCTTTCCGAGCTACGGTTCGATGTCGGGTGGTTACCTGGGGTAGTAGTGTATATTTAGTTATACTTGTTGTCTTTGTGATACTTGTATGTGCCTAGTAAGGAGATGAGTGTGGGTGGGGGTCCATATCTCATCACTAGCTGAGTGTGGACGGGGTTCCATATCTTATTAGTAGCAGAGTAGGGGCGGGGCCCAAGATATGCGGGGCCTTGTATAGTATAGCGATTGTTTGTTATGTAGTATCATGATTATATGTTATTGTTTGTATGTGTATAGCGGGCGGGGCCTAGTAGAAACAGATCTATATACCGAGCGGGGCTTAATGCTAGGCGGGGCCTAATGCCGGATTCGTCCGATGTCGGGCGGGGCCCGATGTAGCGGGCTAGGCCCAATGTTTTCAATATGTGTTTATGTGTATGATATGTGGTAGTATAGGGAACTCACTAAGCTTCGTGCTTACAGTTTTCAGTTTTGGTTTCAGGTACTTCCGGTAGCGGAGGGAAGAGCTTAGGATGACTGCATGGCACACACCAAGAAGTTTTAGCCTGGGATGTTTACTCTAATAATAAGAACATGTTTTGAGATGATACTCTGATTTGATATAACGAATTTTGTTTATGAATGAAATGGTTGATAATTATGGTTTTTATTAACGATTTAAAAAGAAATTTTCGAATCGTATTTTTGGGATGTTTCAAGATGTGTTTTTCTTCGGTGCCTCAAAAGTTTTCTTGGGAGCTCTACCTGGGGGTGGCAAAAGGTTTTTAGAGGAAATGGTAGGAATGGAGGAAGAGTATAAGGTTGGTTAGGTAGACATGATTTTCGAGCAATTATGAACACCACGTCCCCACGTTGGGCGCCAAATTGTTTTGGTCGAAAATTTATCAAGTGTAATTGGACCAAGGTTTATGAGAGACTGTGGTGTTAGTATAATGTAAGTATAGGATAATGATCAAGGTGAGACAAGTGAGTTACAAGGAAAGCCCTTGATCCTTGATAGGATCTACGACATAAAACCTTAGGAGGTGATAATGATCACCTGCCTTGATGTGTTTTATTGATTTAAATCTGAGATTACAAAGATGATGAAGGTAATATGAGTACAAATGTGGTAATCCAACTAATCGTGTGTTTGGTGTGCTAAGTACATGTATTATTTATAGCCTAATGCAAGTAAAAGAAGTCCGATAATTCCTAGATCCTCTGGAATCAGCATATGAACATTGTTTGACTTGGTATTCCGAGTCTTTTGCCTGATTGAGATGACTCTCCATTGAGGATAAGTCTCACATTGAATAATTCTGCACATATGAGAAAAAGAAAGAAGAATATAGTTGTTATAAGTATTAGGAAATATTAGTGATAATAGATTAATAGTTAGGATCATGCGATGTATTTAAGGATCCTGTGACTTCAGGAATATTAAGGGTCATGAATATGATTATGGGATCCTGCCCTAACATAGCTTTACCACATCTAGCAACTAACCATTGGCTACACTAGTAGGATCATTAGCAATTACTTGATATTTTATGTCCATCTCATGTCCTCAAGATACGGTTCATTCTTACCATAAAAGATTTTCCTTTATTTTATTAAAAAACTCATATTGGTCTTAACAAAATTATGTAAGAAAATGATTCTTACAAGAATGGATGCTTAGAGGTTTCACATCTTGCTTTTCGAAATCCATTGGCATATCAAAAAAAAATTCCAATCAAGCTTCTCATATGATTCAACTACATAATCGCGTCACCATTTTTCCATTTCCATCTTTATTTACTTTACTTGAAGATGACATCTTTTGGAAAACACTACAAATTCAAATTTTAGTTGAAAACCAAGTTCATTACAACAAGATTAAAACCGAAAGATGAAATACAAACCTCAATGTACTCGATGCTTTTTTTGTAGAAATCCTAATTGGGGTTACCCTAGTGTTAGGTGCATTTTGTGCAGCTTTTCATCTCTTTTATGCATCTATTTAGTGTAGTTTATCTCATTTTATTAAAATTAATATTAGTTGAAAGAACAACCTTATTTGCACATTTTTATGGTCTTTTCAAGTGATTCGGAGGTGGAAACGCACTTTAGGAGTTGTCGGGAAGAACGGGTGAAGATATCAGGATGATTGGACGCAAAACGAAAAAACTCAAAAAATCAAGTTGGTGCATGGAAACAGAAACAAACACGAGGTGTGTTGGAAATTGTAGTGAAAGCTGAACATGGGGTGTGTTTGACCAAATTGGAGCTTTTGAATTTGCTGAACTGCCTGAACACGGGCCATGTTGTTTTGGCATATACCAACACGAAATGTGTTGGCCCAAATCTGCACTTTTTAGCAAGCTACTGTGGAGGAAGGCACGAAATTGACAAGCCATTTTCTACATGAAGCAAGTAGTGTTAAATTACTTTATTTGGACATGGGCCATGTCTGGCCCAATAACTGCTTTTTGACAGTTTTTCCATTTTACTCTATCTCGGGATTTTGGGCATTTTTTCAAACACACTACATTTCAAAGCACTTAGTGAAGGGTGATTTCGAGTATTATTGCAAGGTTTCTATTGTAAACATTTTTTGTTAGATTTGTAAGTCTCGTTTGTGAATTATTTCATATTTTCTGGACTTGTTGATTGTTCTAGTCATGTGTGACTAGAACCTTAGTTTCTCCAACTTTATGTTTTGACTTCTAGGTTGTGATTTCAATCATATGACTTGATGTCTGCCTTCAATTTCTGTCTAGTGAATTTGATTTTGCTTCAATCAAATGTTTAATTTAATCTTGGTTCATGTTGGCCACTAGAATTAGGGTTAGGTCATTCAAGTTATCTAAATTGCAAAATCTGTAATTGTTTTGTGAATTAGACAAAGTAACAAGCACTAAATTGGTCTCCATTGAATGAATTTTGTGTAAGTCGTATTCACACAGCTTGTGAGGAGTATTGGATGTTTTTGGGAACATTCACATCAAACTTAATGCAACCTTTTGATTTATATCTAAGAGTTTGTTTAGACCAAAATTAGAAGGTTAGGTTACCTTCAAATAGCTTGTTTTGAATTTAACAATTTGGTGAATGAGAAGTGTTAGAGTTTGTTAACACTTTCAAGTACCAACTTAGGTAGAATTGAGAAAATATCATATCATCTTTGAATCACATTGCTAAGTTGTCATGCATAGAATTGGAGTCCTTATAAAATATGAATTTACTTTAGCTAATTAGCCATTTACTTGTTTCTTTAATCATTTGTTCAAATCATCGCATTCACACCCCCCCCCCCCCTTGTGACTACTTTGTACCTTACGCAAAACATAAAATGTTGCAAAACTCGTTAAGTGTTCCCAGAGGCGGTTGACTAGCGCCTAACGAGTATTCGTTCTAGGCGGGGAGTACTTAGACTGAATAAATTATATGAAATTCATTTAGGAAAATTATATATAAAAAAATATAACAAGTTTATTAAAAATTATTACAAAAAAGATGAATATCAATAACAATTATAGAGTTTTTATTAAAAAAAAAAGGTCAAAATTTCTGAATTTATCCGATTTTTACCGATTCCGATTCCGATTTTGACCGAATTACAGCAGATTTTGATCAATTTGACCGAGTTTGACCGATTCCGAGTTTTTTGGCCAATTTCTAATTAGACGCCTCGACCCCTACCCGATTTCGATTAATCGACCGTCTAGGCCGAGTTTTGTAACATTACAAACATGTATAAACAGTTGTCCCGTGTCTCTGTGGATAACAATGTTTTTTTGAAGTATATTGTATATCTATTATTCGTATTGTTGGGTTTTAAGTGTATAATTCCATGTTTTTTAATTAAATTAAAACGGTTAACAAGTTATTGGGAAATGAACTATTCTGAATGTCTTCATGTTGAGAACAAACTCAAAAAGTTTGTGGATATATATATATATATATATATATATATATATATATATATATATATATATATATATATATATATATATATATATATATATATATATATATATATATTTTAGTTTTGAACTTTTGACCAGAGTTTTAAGTTTTGTAATTAATTTATCCAAACTTTAAATTTTATTATGAATATTGTCCAAACGTTTATTATAAATTCTCGCTAAAATAAGTTTTTTTTTTAAATAAACTTTTTAAGACTTTTTGCACATACTTTAAAACCCATTTTACACTTTTTATGAGTTTTTACAAGTTTTTAAATTTTCTTTTGTAATCTTTCCTTACAAGTTTCTTACATTTTTTAGAAAAAAAAAATTGAATAAGACCAGTCACTTTCTTTACCGAATAAGTTTTAACTAGTAAAACAAACAAAATAGAAAATTTAGAAAAGATAATTTGTTTTACTGGTAAAAACTTTTGATTTAATTAAAACCATAAAAAACAATGGATGTTTATGAAATTGACCCAATATTATTAATGAGCAAAAATATTAACATTTAGCTTAATACTTAATTTCGACTATATCCGTTTTTATATCTCCCTGTCCACCTGTACATTTCTCTTTGTTTAAACTGAACCACATAAATAATAACTAGGGTATAAGATTAGGCATTTGAATCAAATGAGACAAAAATAAGCGTCTATCATATCTAAAAGAAGATAATTTGATACAAATCATACATCATCCCAATAAATGTGAAATGGTCCATGAGATGAATCATATGTGAGCCCAATATATCATTTTCTAGAACCTAATGACATAATTTATTGCCATGTGACATCAATTCTTATTTTTGTTTTCCCATATCAATCGCTTTCATTAAACCAACAATAGTAGCATTCTTCCCTATCAAACAAAAACACATTTTAGAACCCATTTTAGACTCTAGACTAATATTTATTTTACTATATTATCTATAAAAATACAATGCTTACTTTCTACAATGTCTTCTAGAAGTTCAATATGTTGTTTTTAGTAGATAATAATGACATTTATTTAGATTCAGTAAGATTTTGACACTTTGTCTTTATTAAGGAATAAATGTTAGGGTTTTGCAATGAAAAACATTTTATTAAATGTTACAACAAATAATAAGACATAAATTTTAACATGAGGATGATAAAGATGTGCTTTGTCCAGAAACAAACCAGAAAATTTTATTAAATTCGTAATTAGATTTATAATTACATCTAGATCTCCAATTTCGACGTATGTTTTTTATTGACCCAAAAAACTATACAGGAGTAGGAGTAGTAAAACAATCAGGTCCATGACAAACACAAGCTTGGAAACTCAATTTGATATATAAAAATTTTCACCAAGCTTTTTAATAGCTTATTTTCTTAATCAAATCCACAAAAATTCACTTACAAACTACAATATAATATTAGATATTAAAAAATAATAAAAAAAAAAAAAACAAAACAAAACAAAAAAACGTGGAGCTAACTCTTGTAAAATATGCACAAAATCCCCCCTCCCCCAAAAACCCTTCACAAAGATAAACCATTCTCCATAAAAGTTATCCCTCTCCTGCCACATAGGCATGCCGACGGCAAAAGAAGCTCGATTCCTTTCAGCCTAACCCCATAAAAACAACCTAACTCGAGCTCAATTCGTCAATTCTTAAAGGCCACTCTGAGCTTGGAGCTGTGGAAGATTGTGATGTGGTGGTATACGATATCCCCAATTTAGTTAACGGGCTAGAATTCGAAGTCGAGCTACTTAGCCCTTGAGATTGAGACACCAGTGCTCGAGCGTTCAAAAATGGCGGTTGATGTGGGACTGGGATCTCCCGATCTTCGCCTTTTGTGGTCAAAAACTCCACCACTTCATCCATTGATGGCCTTAGAGTTGCAGATGCTTGTGTGCACAAAAGCCCGATTTGTAAAACTTCTAATGCCTCGTGTTCTGGGAAATCACCCTGGAGTAATGGATCGATCGCTTCTGCTACAACACCTTCTTTGTATAGCTTCCAAACCTATACAATTAACAAGCTAGTGGGTTTAACACGATGTTGATTGTTGAGTAAAAAAAGTTGAAAAATTGATCGTTTTTCGAGTCTTAACAGTTTGCAAAAGTGAACTCGATTCTTCTACGAAAGCGTTGTTTCTTTTCCCGCATGCGATTTCGAGAACTACGACTCCGAAACTAAAAACATCTGCCTTTTCTGTAAGTTGACCTCGAACGATGTATTCCGGTGCCATATAGCCTCTGAAAATAATGCAAAAATAACGTTATTCACATTTTGAATCGTTATTTCCTCCACAATAGTCTATATATAAAGGCTTATGAGAATGTGTCTGATGCGTGACACGGTATGTAAAGGCAAATGAGACTTTGTAGCTGTGGTGGAATTTTAAAGGTATATGAGTATCTAGCTTATGTGGGATAAAATGCAAATGATACTTTGTCTTAGTTGATGTGGGACTTTTAACATGAACTATTGTGATAGTTGAAAGTGTAAAAAAAAATACTATCATTTGCAAAAATGACTGAGTTTAGACCAAAAGAAAATGGGACTCTAATATGATATTACTTTTGTATTTTGATTTCCAAAATTGCTATTTTTGCAACAGTTGTTTTTCCAAGAAAAAGTATAATTTGAAATGAAAACCATAAATTGACAAATTTGAAACAAAATTGGTTAAAATCTTACAAAGTTCCAGCAATGCCAGTGGTAAGATGACTCCGATCCGCTCCGAAAGTCCTCACGAGGCCAAAATCGGCAATTTTTGCATTGAAATCTTTGTCAAGAAGAATGTTGCTACTTTTGATGTCCCGGTGGATTATTCTAACGTGACAACCTCCATGAAGATACGCTAGACCTTCGGCTGTTCCAAGAATCACACCCATCCGTTGCTTCCAGCTCAGAATCTGTAACTTATCCTTGTCTACACAAACCAAAAAAAAAAAAAAAAAAACAGGTTAAGTTGTAAAACGGATGATATGATGAAAATACAAGTGCTGTTCTGTATTTTTCCAATTAAAGTAAATAAAAAGAAAGAAATTATGTTTACCAAAGAGGAAATGATCAAGGCTCTTGTTTGGAACATACTCGTAGACCAAAAGACTTTCAGGTCCTTCGATACTACAACCCAAAAGCTTCACAAGGTTCTTGTGTTGAATTGCACTAATTAAGTTGACTTCATTAAAGAACTCATCCACCCATTGTCTTGTATTGAAAAACAACCGTTTTACAGCAACAACGTCTCCATTAGGAAGTGTTCCTTTGTATACGGATCCCGCTCCTCCTTGACCTAATTTGTTAGAAATGTCAAAGTAATTTGTTGCCTTTTCAAGTGTTTCATATTTGTATTTCAATCCCGCTTTGTTGAATGAATTCGATAGCATCCCCATGTTTTTCCGCTCTGTAAAATCAAAGTCAAGTCAATCACATATTCAACTTTTGGAGTAAATTCCAAAAAATGTTACAAGAACCCAAATAAAAAGTACCAAAATTGCTAGAGAAACTTTTTGGGACCAAAATTGCAAAAAACAGCTATACTTTTTCGGACCAATTCACAAACAATTTACCTTCTCTCCGCTTTGATATTCTTATATATGCTGTATAACCTGCAAATGATGAGATCATAAGAAAGGCAACTCCAGCCAACACAACAGCTACTTTAGCCCCTGGACTAGAAAGTCCTGAAATAGAGAACCACAAGTTAAAATTACAATCATACCCCTCTAACCATAGTCCAAAATAAAAACATTATACCCCTTGGAAATCACAAACTTTCCCTTTTCGACAACTTTTAAATTTCAGTTTTACCGATTTACCCATTTTGCAACTATCATGCGACAGAGAAAAATGTGTTTAAAAACTTCCTCCACAACCCTTTCAAACCCAAAAGTCATCTTTTGGTAAACTACAAATTATTTTGAATCATTAAATTCATTATCAAGGTTAACGTAGAAAACACCTTTACAATTAAAAACTACACCTAATAATCATTAGATTGATCAATAATCAATTTTTATTCATACTTTGATGTTTGAATGTCAAATTGGTATACCAAACACTCTAACTAAAAAAAGACACAAAAATTAGACCAAAACGATAAAGTCAACAAAATATCTTTAAGATTATCTTCCAAGTAGGTTAATCTAAAGAAACATCCAAATTCTAGTGGGATTTTAGAATAAAAAATCAAACAATAGGAAACATCATTGCACATGGAGTTTCAAAGAATAACCAGTCCAACTAATAAACCAAATTTAGAGTTTGACTTTTGGTCAATAAGATTACAAATTAAAGTTCAATTTTTTTTTTCAAGATTCGATATGGTTTGATCTACAAAGGGTAAATTTATTAAAGGGTAAAGAAATTTTAGGACAATAAATGCTTTAGAACAAAAAACCGAAGATAAGCATATCGATTTAAGGTTTCGAAGTTACAATAACTGACTTTTGACTTTGAATTTGGGATGTTGGGATCGACATCCTAAAAAGTCAGAAACAAGCGAAGCCATTATTTTTGAAAAGAGAAATTGAACAATCTAGAGAATCTTAATCAAAGACTTGAATCAACATCAACAAATGGTAATAAAATAATAATATAAAAATAAAATAGGAGCATATAATAATTCATTACGTTTATAATTTGCTTATTATATTCCTCAGAATCAACGCGAAAACCATGGAAATCTTTAAAATAATGTTATTAAAAACATCCATTAATTTCAAGAAACTATTTTGGTTCTGAGTTTGACCTTGAACCGATTACATGGTTCGGTTTATTTCAATTCAAGAATTATAACAAAAAAAAAAACATGTTTTTCGTTAAATCATGGCCAAAGAAACCAAAAATTCAACCTTAATCAAACGAAACCTTTAACAGAAATCAAATGATCTTGAATCAATAAAGAAAACACAGAAAATTAACATGATCATGTAAAGAAAGGGAACAAGTGAAATACCAGAACTACCCCCATCTGCTTGTGGATCATTGTCGTAGAACTTCTCCGTAGAATACCTAAAGTAACACCCTGCATTCATACTCCTTCCTTCTCTACTCGGCAAACAGCTCGTAGCTTCCGATTTTGCTTTATTCATACAAATCCTACACTCTTCCGTAGTCAAACTCTCCCAACACTGCGCCAATCCATAAACACCATTCAATTCCATAACCCCAAATCCACTGTTGTTCACTGCCGATTGCGTAAGATTTTCAACCAAATCCACAACACTCTGATTGAATTCCGGAAACCCACCTTTAAAATCATTCCAATTATTACTATTCGGCAAGCTCGAAGTACAGTTTTTAGTATCAGTTGCAGGATCAACAGCCTCTTGAAAAAAACTATAATTATCGTAACGAAGAAAGCATCCGTCGAGGAAAACCCGGCCGGAGGTTCCCGGAAGGCAGATGGGGAGGGCCGTACGGCTGACGGCGTAACAAACGAGACAATCGGTGCGAGAAAGATCTTCGTGGCATTGAATTAACGCGAAAAAAGGAGGTGAATTGGGATTAGTGTTGTTTGTGACAGCGAAGTTGTTATTGGAAGTGTTGAGATTGCTTGATAATCCTTCCATTGATTGTACGAATGTGGGGATGAAGCTCGCTGATGTTGCTCGGCCGGCGCCGCAGAGAGTGCCGCTGGCGCTGCTTACACGGGGATCAGAATTGACGGTGGGAAATGAAACGTTTAGGAAGAAAAGGAACAGACATGTGGGAAAACTGAGGGAGAAAAACATGGGTTTGATGTTTGATTGATGAAGATGTTGTGTTTCAGATCTTGATTTCCCGGTGGCCATGGTTTTTGTGAGGGGTGTTGATCATGTGGGTGTTTATTTGGGATGAATAATACTATAAATTGAGGAAGAAGGTGAGTAAAGTGAAAAAATAGGGAGAGAGTCAAAGGGGTAGAGACGATTTCACACGGTTTTTTTTGGTGCACTTCTTTGATTCTCTCTCTTGAGCCACCAAAGCATTCAAAATTCAGAGATGTTCAAATCAGAGACATTCTTTAGTCTTTTTACTGTATTTTTCGTTGAAAAAAGGGCGACCTTTTGTTTTCTTATATAATCACAAGGAGATTGCTATTCAATGGGGCTATTCAATTTGATCCGAATGAATTTATGACCTGATCTAAGCAAAGTGAAAAAATGACAAAATCGAAAATAAATATGTCTTGCTAGGTGAGTTGCGGTTTGTTTAATATATTTGTTGTTTAAAAAAACAAAAACAAAATCAAAAATAAATATTTGTAGATAAGGGTCTAATGTATCACTTGAAACAAGTGCATAATTTTGGTAAGTATATATTACTTGTATTTTCCCTAATTAGGACAATTAAGAGATAAGAAAATGTATATAAGCGTTCAATTGACAGTTAGTTAAATGAAGGGGTGCTAACTGTCAAAAGAGAGACTAAAAGTGAAAGATAATTTAATAAAAAATAAATAAAGACAAAATTGTAAAAATGGTCTCTGTGGTATGTATTTTTTTGGAGTTTTAGTCCAAACATCGACTTTTTTGGATCGGTGGTCCTTTTGAGGTAGTTTGCTTGTGATTTTGGTCCTTCAGTAAATTGAAAAGACTAAATTGCCCTTATTGTATTTATTTTCCATTATTCTTTTTTTCCTATAATTATTTATATATATAAAATAAAAATAAGGGCCCACATACCTCCCTCTCTCTCTCTCTCTCTCTCTCTCTCTCTCTCTCTCTCTCTCTCTCTCTCTCTCTCTCTCTCTCGGATTTCATCCTAATCTACCCAAGCGACGCCCGTTGAGCCATTTTAGCCCTAAGAGGTACGCTTTTGAAATCCCTAACTACTTGGCGCGACATTCAAGACGATTTTAGGTTTTTAATGTCACACCCCAAAACCGGAACGGCGGAAACGTTCTGGGGTGGATGACGTCATGTCAAGTATCACAACATATACAATATAGTAATCAAAGTACAACAATCATTGCATTAATGGTAATAGTTATACATGGGTTTACATTGTATGGAATCATCAAAATAATACAAAAAAAAAAAAAAAAAAAAAAAAAAAAAAAACCTAGTATAGACGCAGCTTGGCACAAAACCGTCTTCAACATAAGCTCCTGGAATGTATCTGTCTAATGTTGACCTGAGAATACAAGTTATTTGAAAAGTGAGTATCAGCATTTTTACAAGTGCTGGTGAGTTCATAAGTATTTAGTGTCATTTTATACAAATAACTTTATATAAGTAGTAATTTCCAAGTATACAGTGAAATAGGGTCCTTTCCAGAAAATCCTATATTTTCTAATTAAAAGCAGTCTTCTACTAAGACTGGTCAGAGTTATGTGGTAAAAAGTAGTTTTCCCTTAAACACTGTCGTTTTCAAAATACGGTGTTTGACTTTAAAGAAAGTAGGAGAATATCAGGGAAAATAACATATGCCTCAGCAGTGAGAGTTGCTGGCTAAGGCAAAAGGGATCATAGACTCCAGGAGAGTATCGACTGAACGACACGCCTGGTTTAGTCTAACAAAAGGAGACACAGACCCCAGACTATATCAAATGATAGATACAGCTAGCAAGGTCTAAAACAGTGAAAATAGACCCTAGACAGTATCAAATGAAAGATACAGCTAGTAAGGTCCGAAACAGTAGAGACAGACCCTAGACAGTATCAAATGAAAGATACAGCTAGTAAGGTCCAAAACAGTAGAGACGGACCCTAGACAGTATCAAATGAAAGATACAACTAGTACGATCTAAAACAGTGAACACAGTGAATACTGTGTTAAAACCCGTTACCTTAAAGCCATGAATTATAAGGTAACCCCGAGATACTTGTAACCATACTGATAAACACTAGAGAACTTGACGCCCTGCAAGCGTCGGTATGAAAATGACATTTGTCACCCCTTGGCTTGGTAGGCCGTGGACTGTAGCTAGCAGTCAAGGTGCGGGGGTGTCAATCCCGTATAGATCTATACACACAATGTCCGCTCTCCCTACAAGAGACTCTGGTTACCAACTTGACAACGGAGAAGGCCGTGTACTGAAGATGTATCTCGTGTAGTGAGATCTGATGTAAAATACTGGACTAATGATAGAGACTCACAACTGAAATGACTAATGATAACCTATATGACTATACATGTATACTTGATATATAACTAAAGATCAAACGACCTTCGGACGGATATCCGATCCCACCAGACCACATCTCAACGAAGAAAAGGAAATAGGGCGGACTAGCCTTCCTAAGTCCTCTAAACTTTATTTATATAACTATACAGGTATAGGCATACTTTTAACTAAGTGGAAGTGTTAACAAGTATAAGCGTATCCCGAAGTGGAGGCGTTATCAAGTATAAGCGTATCACGAAGTGGAGGTATTAACTAAACAGAAGTGAAGCAGTAGCATCTTAACCAAGTAGGAGTATAAAAACATGGAAGAAAACTTTGGAAAACCTTTATACATTAAGAAAATCACGACTTGGTATTCCTTTGTAAAATAAGTTTGAAAACCTTTAAAAATTCTTTGAAAACCTTTCATATCCACGTTTTGATTTTTAACTTTGATAAAACATTCAACACGAGATCAATTTAAGGAAAGCTTTGAACAAATAACGACATTTTTAGAAAACCATTTACAGTATCATACTTGGTTAAACAGTTAACAGTGCAATAAATCCTTGTGCATGTGGGTTATCAATCACATGTGATTGATATGATAACTGACATATTTAACTTGTATTCCCCCCCCCCCTATAAAAGCATGTAAAAACATTTAAAAGGTTCATTCAGGGGTATGAACTCACCTGATGTAAGTGGATCCGACGAAGGTGCCGGTTGGGTGCTCGGTGTCAAGTAAGGACTTGGACACACTTAGTGACCTATTAACATATGATAACATATTTTTACATACAATTAGTACATATAATACTAATTAAACAAGTATACGCATCCTAAAGCGCGGAAAACACTTTTGATAAAGTGCTAGGAGTGTCCCGGGTAACATCTAAGGGTGTGTATGGCTTAGGAATGGAGTTTACTCTTCAAGAGTAAACTCTATATAGAGTTCACGGCCCTGGGACTAACTCCCCATGATTTTACGGCCGTAAACTCATGGTGAGGGTGTTCTAGGATGCTTAAAGGCCTTATATCAATTGTGGAATTTTGCTAGGTCCAAATATAAAGTGTATGAATGGATTTAAGGCACCTAAATGGACCAAATGGGAGTTTACGACCCTAAACAAAGGAGTTTACGGCCGTAAGCTCCTATGGACATATTCCTTGGGTGTTTTAAGGGCTTAAATGATAGAGAATAAATCCTATGCATTTTCTAAGTCAAATGGGGAGTTTAGGGCACCATTTAACCCCTTTATAGGAGTTTACGGCCTAGGTACCCATTCATGAGGGGTTTACGGCTATGAACTCCTTATGGAGTTGTTTTAATCAAGTTTAAGGTCCCTGACTTGTTGGTAGTCGATTCTAGAATTTAATCTAAGGCTATTGAGGTGTTTAAGTGGCTTTTAAACACTCAAATATGAGTTTACTCCCCATGAAGAGGAGTTTACGGCCCAAGCATGATCTTGGGCAGTAAACTCATTTTTACTCCCCAAAATGCTAGTTCAAGGTGTTCTAAGTCCGATTCCATAAGCCTACAAGTCATATCTAAGCCTTAGGGGCAATTTGGAGGGGTTTTGGGGCTTAAAAACCCCATTAAATGGTGTTCACGGTCCAAGAGTGTTCTTGGGCCGTAAACACCTAATCTTGGCCCTATTTTATGTCTTAAACTCGAATTTGCATGTTAGATAAGCTATACAACAAGTTAGGATAGTTGGCTTACTCATTTGGGGCTCAAAACGGACGATTTTTGGCTTGAAATTAAGTTGTAGAGAGAGGGAGTGGAGAGAGTGTAAAAAGTCTCTAATGGACTCCACTCACCCTTATATAGGGGTTTGAGTTGGGGCTCAGTGGGAATCTACCCGATACTGCCATTAAACGGGTCTTTTGGTCGCTCCCGATTTAGTGGTCGTATTTTGACTTGGTTGAAATTAAAATTTTTCAAAGGAAAATTTTTGGGTGTTTCTAACTTGTTTCAACCCTTACCAAGTCATTAAAAATCCCACATTAATTAACCTCTTCCAAAAGGTTAACGGATAGATAAGTAAAGCGAGGCTTATTAACGGAAGGAGGTTAAAAATGACGGAATAAATTTCGGGTTGTCACATTTAACGTGTGAGAGTTTGAAAGAATCCGTGAGATTCACTGGCGTGTTGGAAGCTCTTTACTCGCCGGTCACTCATCAGGCGTCAGATTTACGCTTCGGATCAGGAAATCATTAGCGAAACAGGGGTTGTTTGTTTAGATACCTTTGTTTAATCTGCCTTCGATTTCTCTTGCAGAGAGTTTGAAGAATATAGGGGAGAAAGCGATTTTTGGTTGGCATGAAGTTAAATCGGTGATGCCTTCTACTACGTTTCATCTGCAGGTGGGGAACCGTCTTCCTCACATAACATGTGGTAGTTGAAGGAGAGGGGTTGAGTTACAGGTTTCAAAGCGAGGAAGGAGAGCTTGGGTTATCGAGTTCTTCAGATAAATTAACCTAACCCATGTGGTGTAGAAGCTCCGTATTTTGAAATGACTTTGAGACAAAAATTTCAATTGCTTGACCATCAACAACTCCATTTTTGATCAGTTCCTGTATACTATCGTTTCTGATCAGTTCACTTAGCAATAATCAAATTCATTTGCTTCTCTCTGCTATTGTTTCTTTTTCTGTATGATCGATCACTAACAAAAAGGGTAGCTCCACACTATTTGGCTTATGATCTATGATCGATTGTGGGAATAAAGGAGGAGGCGTGGGAAAGATGCATGTTTCAAAGTTGAGGAAAAAGACAATCAGCCAAGGAGAGAGAGAGAGAGAGAGAGAGAGAGAGAGAGAGAGAGGGGGAGGGAGGTGGGCCCCATTTTATTATTAATAAAACATTAAATTAAATAGAAAAAACATAAAAAATATATCAAGAGGGCAATTTAGTCATTTGAATTTTTGCAGGGACCATTTTCACATAAAACCAATCCAAAAGGACCATGAAGCCAAAAAAGTCATGGTTTGGACTAAAACCCCAAAAAAATATATACAACAGGGACCATTTTTGTAGTTTTGTCAAAAATAAAAAAAAATGCTCCCAATGAAACTTTAGGGGTTAAAGTGGAACCTATTAAAGTAGTAAACATTAAAAGAATAGGGTAGATTATGTTAATAGCTGAAATATGAGGGATCAATAGTAAAACTTTAGATAAAAAACGATTCAACGACTTTTCAAGATATATTGATGCACATCCTCGAACGATTTGTGTATAAAAAGAAAACTCAAAGCTATCAGAGGTTTTCAATGTCAGCAATATTAGTTTTTTTTTTTTTGTTTTTTTTTAAGTTTCTGGGTTTCAAGTTTTGTCTGAAACATAAATGAAATTAAGAGTAATTAAGTATTAGATTAGATTTGTTGTTAAAAAAAACAACAAATCAAATCTTAATCTGTTGTGGCCTTTATGACATGAGGCTAAGGCTCTCCAGTATTTGGATATAACCGAATTGTCCAATTGGACAATTTAGATTGAACTATTTGGTTCGGGATATTCGGATATTTGGATTGACTTTCGACAGAACCGAATTATTATTTTGGATTTCGGATTGTTTATGGTTTATACCTTATAAAATAAGAACCAAATAATTTTAAAAAAAAATCGAAGTTGACTATTTATTTATTTTTAATATATATCTATAATTATTTATTAATTTGTAATTTATTTTTTGAAATAGGTTCAAAAAAGTGTCAGCTAATAAAAAAATTACTATTCATTTTTTTTCAAAAAAAATTTATCTATAAAACATTAAAATATAATATACCTTCTTAATAGTTGTTTATAAATTTCAAATCGTAACTAAATAATTTTTTTTGTTTCTTGTGTAAAATTCGGTAATATTATAATTACATGTTTTTTTGTTTCTTGTGTAAAATTCGGTAATATTATAATTACATGTCGTTTTAAAATGTTTTAGTTTTTAAAAAACGAATTATAAAAAACCGATCCAACCGAATTGTAATTGGATCGGATTTGAATTTAGTTTTTGGTTATTCGGATCAATCTTTTGAAAACCGAAATCAATTTGGATTTATTTGATTGGATTGGATAAAACTAATTCATCCAAACGAACACCCCTACATCAGCCTAATGATTGAGGAGTGAAATTTCACACATGAAGTCTAAAATACAAACCCTAACATAACTGAAAGATAATTTAAATAAAATTAAAATAATGCTCCCGATTAAACTTCAAGGCTAAAGTGGAAACTATTAAAATAGTAAACATTTAATAAATTAAAAAAAAGATAGGGTAGATTCTATTAATAGCTCAAAGATGAGGGATCAATAATAAAACTTATGATAAAAACGGTTCACTAAGGTGGTGTTTGTTTTTTGTCCGTATATCTTGGCATCTTCTGTCTGTGCGGTGCAGACCATGCGCAGACATTAGTCTTCGCAGACTGTTTGTTTTTTTTGAGGACTGCAGACCTAAAAATGTTTGCGTGTCCTCTTCTTGGCACAGATGTGGACCAGAGTCTTCTAATATCTTTAGACATCTTCTAGCCTAAAAATAAACATATATCTTTATTTTTTTTTAAATTTTTTGAATTTATATTTATTCCAACTTTTATTAGTGATAAACAATTTGAAAAAAAAGTAACAATACTTAAAAAAAAAGTTCAATGACACAAACATGATATTTTTTACAAATTTATTACAATAATGGTTATTGAAGTTGTTTATATAAATATGAAAAAAATAAAATAATATATTCTTATATTTTTTGTGCCAAATATTATAAAATATTATTTAATACAGTATCGTTAATCTCTTAGAAAAATATTTATGACACGTTTTTAATTGATTTACTTGAAAAAATCGAAGTTTATTTCTATTAATTTATGTATCAAACTCTTTGATTCCTAATTACAATGTTAGGTATAACTTTGCGACTAAAACTGCTTGTTTTTATCAAATATATATGTTAATTGGTACTATTTTTATTTTCACTTTTATATAATAATACATAAAAGTTGATTAAGATTTGTTAATTATTTATAACAAAGTCATAAATATATTTAAAAATCAATTTGTAGTTTAAAAAAAATCAGTTTATTTAGATTTTAGTTTATTTTAGTAGCCTGCAGATATTAAAAAAAAAACAAACAGTTTTCTTTGTTTAAACTGCAGACGTTTGGTCCACCTCTTCTGCTGCAGAGATCTACAGATGTTGTCCACAGACTGCAGACATTTTATCTTAGAAAAAAAACAATCAACACCTAACTTTCCAACTCTACTCACTAGGATATCTTGATGCATATCCACGAATGATTTGTGTATAAAAACAAATCAAAGCTATCAAACGTTTTCAATGTCAACGGTAATCGGTACTGTGTATTTATTTATTTATTTTCTTTTTTTAGGTATAATATAGTGAAATTAAAAGTAGTTTAATAGTATATTAGATTTTCCGTTCAAAAAAAAAATCAAATCATAACCGGTTGTGGCCTCTATGATGTGAGCATAATAATTGAGTAGTAAAATTTTCGAACGATCCAAAGTATAAACCCCAATACACCCAAAACATTGCTAGCGTCTTGTAATTGAACACCTATATAGACCATGAGACAGATTGTTGTAGACCGTTTAGATGAAAAGGTTTACAATTTTTTTAACATATGTCTTATTTATTTATTTATGTATCACGACTGTTGCTACATATCATTGTCAACAAGTTTGACCGACTTTGCTGTCATAAAACTAGCTTTGTGTAAGCCTTCACATTTTCATGCAACTTCTTGTTTTCACAACAATTATATGAACTTGAATTGTCCTTAATTACTTTGTTTCCAATAAATAAGAAGTAAATTCCATGTGTCTATGAACCTTAATCACAAGTTAATTGATGTTGTCCTTGACTCCCTGCATCGTGTGAAGTGTCAAGTGTGTCTAAATCACGTCATATCTTATATTCGATCAATTTTAAATTTTCAGTATGAATAATTGTATTGTTATTTAATAACTAAAAAAATAAAAACCTCATACCCCTTCCCTTTTACCCTCCCTTTCCGTTTCAGCTTTTCATGTCTCCCCCTTCTCTATAATTAGACTCTCAACAATGCACTACCACCCATGGTTGAGGAACACCCTGATCTTCTCGGAAATCAAACCTTTGCCCCGTGTATTGGTTTATCAGTTTGTTACTGGAAAACTCACAAGTAACCGAACCCTAGCCTCTCACTCCCCTCTTCTCTCACCGAAAACATCTTCTAAAATTCAATGCTTTTCGTATCATCCATCTCTTTTCTCGACAGAACCCTAGCCAATGCCTTTTTTGAGTTGTGGTTCGATTTCTAAAAATCAATCTACACTGTAAAGATTATGTTCAATATCGGTTCTAAAATTCGATTTACACAGGTAACTGTAGATTTTTTAAATTTGTTTACTGTCTCTACTCCGGCGAACACCGGACACCCCCGTCACCTACCATAAGCAAACTGAAATGTACACAACTCTACTTAATCAAAGGAAGAAGGTGAAGAGATATCTTTGAAAGAAATGTCAAAATGTTGGTGGTGAATGCTCTCATTCAAAAATATTTGTGAAGAACGCCATGAAAATTCTTGAGGTTTGATTTTCCATGTCATGGGGTTTTTGTTTTCTAGATGTAGTAACTTTCCAGGAGAAAAAATGTGAGAAATGAAATAACATTCCCTAATTCTCTGCTTCATTATTTATCAGTAATAAGTGGCAGGTTTGTTAGAGTTTTAGTTAGTTCAATTGATTTTGGGTTTAATTTAGGTTAGAGGGTTGAAATCATCTCAATTCCACTTGTAAATAGTTGTAGTTTTGATAGGTTTTTGAGGTTTGTTGATATAGTTTTTTTTTCTCATTTGATATGGCTCATAAAATTGATTTAATTTTTCTTTTATGATATATGCAAAAGGTTAATTATTTTATGAAGATTCTTTTGTATTGTAGATTATATTTTCGTTATTTTACAGCTTCTGGTGAAGAGTATTGGATTGGGTGTCTAAGCCCAAAACTATAATTCGTATAAACTTGAATTGATTATAGTACAATTCTTTTGGGTTGCCCTCAAACCTAGCAATTGAATAAGATAACTTTTAGAGAGTGAGATTGACTTATTAAATTATTATATGGTTAATAAATTAACTAGAAATCAAATAAATAATTTGTTAATATAATATGAGAATGATATATAATTTAGAAACAGTATTATTTAATTAATAATAATCATAAATTAGTGGGAATTAATTTTGGGAATAATTGGATTAATTAAAAGTACAGGGGTTAAAGTGTAATTGTTCAATAGTTGAGCAAGAGACATTTTAGAATCCTCATATGCCTTTGACGGTTTTTAGGAGGTTCTAGAGGATCTAGAATTATCCTTGGAGGATAATTAAGAAGCTAGATAAATACCCAAAATAAGATAATGTTATTTTATTGTTTTAGGACTTATCTAGGGTTTCCTTGTTGCACTATATAAACTCCCCTAGCCTCATATTTTTGACCACTAATTCCTTTAGAGGGTTAGGCGAAAATTTTGACATCTATCATCTCTCTCTTTCTTTCTTTCTTTCTCTCTCTCTCTCTCTCTCTCTCTCTCTCTTCAAGTTCCTTGGTTGCTACGGTTTAGGTGTGAACCATCAGAGGCACGACACTTGTGGTGATTGCTTTCAAGAGTTTTTCAAGAAGGTTTGATTAGTTATTTACTACAATAACTAAAAGGTAAGTAAACCCTGTTAGAAAATCGAGGTATAGTTATACTTGGATCAATGAGAGTTATGAAACACTTTCAGATTAAATCATTTCGGCGAGTTGGAGGCCCAACTCGTCGAGTAGACTCGACATTATGCAGGGGTTTTAGTGATCTACTCGATGAATCGGGGGACCGACTCGACGAGTAGGAGCTGTCTGGAAAAAACCCTAGTGTTTAGGGTTTGCACCCTATGTAAACACTTTATCTCGTCCCAAACCAGCCTCCATCACCCTTCCAACTCAGAGAAGCCCTAGATTGAAACCCTAAGCCCTTATTGAGTGTTCTTGAGCCTTTTGGTGCCCTTTTGTGTGTGTTTGAAGTTGGAGAAGAAGAAAGATGCTTGGAAGTTCAAGTAGAAGCAAGAAGATCTAGAAGTTTTACTCCATTCTCAGCTCATTCAAGGTAAAAAGATGGAACCTTGACCATCTATCTCTTAGATTTTGATTTGGGGCTATTTTTACCCTTTTCATGGGCATAGTGGAGCCATAATCGAATTTTGTATGTGTGTTGGGTGTTGCACTTCAGATCTGGAACTATTGGGGGTCTATATGGCATAAAGGTGCCAACTTTGTTGCCATATGCACCCCATGCATCTTGTAGACTTATTTTATGGCTTTTTGAGCCAAAAACCATCATGCATGGATGTCAAGTTTGGTACTTTACGTATAAAAGGGGCCCTGGGAGGCCAGATCTATGATTTGGATGCATTAAGACCCACTGAAATCGACTAAATAGTTTTGGACAAGGAGGGACTCGACGAGTCGTTTTTGGGACTCGGCGAGTCGGGTCGTATTTTGCCCATCAAATCCTTCCTGTTGAAGGACCAGATGCTAGAAAGAAGAACCCTTAGTTGTCTAGGCTCTTTAGGGACCTGGAAATCATGGAACTCAACGAGTGGATGAACAAACTCGGCGAGTCCAAGGCAATGTCCCAACCCCATGAAGACGGACTCGACGAGTTCTTGGAGAACTCGGCGAGTCATAGACTAGACATGTTCATCTAGATGAAGATGGACTCGATGAGTTCAAGGACGAACTCGGTGAGCAGGTTGAAGATGGCCCGATGAGTGGTTGAAGGCGAACTCGTCGAGCTCTTGCTAGACTCGACGAGTAGGGACGGGATAATAACATTTTGTGGGCATGGGGACTCGGCGAGTTGGTGGAACAACTCGGCGAGTCGAGTCAACCAGATTTTGACTTTGACCAAAAGTTGACTTTGACCATGGTTTTGACTTTGACTTTGACTTGAGTGACCCTTGTAAGGGTTATGAGTATGAATTGATAACTTAGAAAAGTTGTCGTGTAGGGATTGAAGAGTCGGGGAGAGTCGATTTTCACACCAAGGACAGTGCATACACTACACGACATTGAGGTGAGTTACCTTTCAGTAGAAGTAGGTCTAAGGCACCAAGGCCGACCCACTAGTAGTTGATTATAGTTGAGATGATTATCTTTGTGATAATTGTCTGGTTTACTATTACTTGATGTGTTCTATGTGCCAGGATGATATGTTATATGTGATAGTGGTAGTAGGAGGGGAATAGTCCCATGATTTGGTCGTTAGGATTGAAGGGTAGGTCAGACACCCCAGCTATGTTTGACATCATGTTTATGATATGTTATTATTTGTTAGTATTAGTAGTAGGGTTAAAATAGTCCCCAAGACCGGGTGAGATGGACCGGAGGGTAGGCAGGCACCACAGAATGGCCTGACACGGGTAGGTCAGCACCCCATAATGGCTTGACATGGGTAGGTCAGCACCCCAGAATGGCTTGACATGGGCAGGTCGAGCACCCCAGAATTGCTCGACAGTATGTATGATTATATGGTATGTGGTATGATGCGGGAAATCACTAAGCTTCGTGCTTACAGTTTTCAGTTTTGGTTTCAGGTACCTCCTCATCTAAGGGGAAGGAGCCGACAGGGTAGCAGCGCATCGCACACACACGATTTCCGCTTTGAGGACCCTGGGATTGTACTCTGACATTTTACTATTTGATGTTATGATTTTTGAGACTTGTGATTTGTGACTTGATGTTTTGAAATGATAGCAATGATGTATCTTGTAAACTATTTTTATAAGTACTATATTTAAACAAAAAAATCGGGTCTTGATTTTGGGATGTTACACAAAAATTGTCACATTACATGTCACCAACTAACATATAACTAGGTCTATAATTAGATCACAAAACCGGGTGTATTTAAAGAAAATACGGGACTATAAATGGACCCCGCTAAGGGTTGCCACCTCTTGGACCCTGCTCCCAGGGTTGCTGCCCCCGGACCCCTATCAGTTCAAAGGAATCAACCCTAAATAGCAGTATACTTTCAATAAAGACAAAATTAAACAAATGTGTTGTAACATCCAGACTCCCAAGTATTATACTTAATTAATTTCTATTCATGTTGTTAGAGCAAGTTGATGATTTGGAGGCCCCAACTCGCCGAGTAGTGAGATAAATGGCCGCGTAATTTTTAGAGTCTACTCGACAAGTTGGTGGACCCCAAGTCGACAAGTAGGAGATAAGTGTGAAAACCCTAATTTTCAGGTTTTGTGTCCTATTTAAAGGACCATAAGCCTTCATTTCCGCCTCCCTTCTCATCTTGACACACTAAGAGAAACCCTAAGCGAGCTGTAGTCATTCGTGGAGAGAGAGAAAGGCTAAGATTGTGTGTTCTAGTGCATTTTTGAAAGGGGATTGAAGAGAAAAAAAAGGCTTGGAACGAGAAGAAGCATTTGGATCCGGTGTTCTTTTAGTGCTAGCTTTTATTTGGAGGTAAAAAGCTTTCACCTTGATCATTGTTTGATTAGATATCTTCGTTAGGATGTTGATGGCCATTTCCATCTTTTCTTTGGGTCCTTAAGTTGTTTGAGCCTGTCATAGAGTTTGGACGTCAGATCTGGACCAATTTTTATTAGACCGAGTTGCTCACCTCGGGGAGTGTCGATCCTTTTTATCAAGAAAAAGGATGGTTCACACCGGATGCATCAACTACCGGAAGTTGAACAAGCTGATGGTCAAGAACCGTTACCAACTACCAAGGATTGATGATTTATTCGATCAGTTACAAGGGGCGTCTTGGTTTTCCAAGATTTATTTGAGATCTGGGTATCATCAGATGAGAATTTGCGAGGAGGATATCCAAAAGATGGACTTTAGGACTCGTTATGGGCACTATGAGTTTGTGGTGATGCCTTTCGGACTCACCAATTCACCGGAAGCATTCATGGACCTCATGAACCGGGTGTGCAGGCCCATGTTGGATGGGTCGGTGATCGTGTTCATCGAAGACATTTTGGTATAATCGAGCTCTACGGAACAACACGAGGAGCATCTTCGGGAGATTCTTGGAGTATTGAGGATGGAGAGGCTTTATGCCAAATTCTCCAAGTGTGATTTATGGTTACGAGAGGTCCAGTTCTTAGGACACCTCGTTAACCAGAATGGGATTTTGGTTGACCTGGCCAAGACTGAGGCAGTTATGTGATGGGAGGTGTCGAGATCCCCATCTGAGATCAAGAGTTTTTTTGGGCCCGTTAGGCTACTACCGTAGGTTTATCAGAGATTTCTCGAAGATTTCTATTCCTTTCACCAGATTAACCAGGAAGGGTGCTACTTTTTTTAGGGGGCCCGAGCAGCAGGCTTCATTCGAGACTCTTCGCTAGAGATTGTGCAAAGCTCCAGTGTTAGACCTCCTTGAGGGAGTGGAGGACTCCGTAGTTTACTGTGATGCATCTATATTAAGGATGGGTGTCGTGTTGATACAGATGGGACATGTGATGGGATATGCCTCGAGGCAGCTGAAGCCTCACGATACGAGGTATCCCACCCACGATTTGGAGTTGGGGGTGGTGGTGTTTGCCCTCAAGATTTGGTGCCATTATCTTTATGGTGTTTGGTGTACCATATACATGGACCATAAGAGCCTGAAGTACCTTATGGATTAGCCCAACCTGAATATGAAACAGAGGAGGTGGTTGGATGTACTGAAAGACTATGAGTGTGAGGTTTTTTATCACCCTGGCAAGGCTAATACGGTAGCCGATGCCCTGAGTCGTAGAGCTGTGAGTGCACTGATTCGAGACGTGTGCATGAGGATGATGGTGATGAATCCAGTCTTAGATATCATCCGAGAGGCCTAGGTGGTGGCCGTGAGATGAGAGAACCATAAGATAGAGCGGGTGATTGGGCAGATTTTTGAGTTTGAGACGGATAGTTGGGAGCTTATGACCTTTCGCGGGCGGATATGGGTGCCATTTATGGGTGGAGATCGACGTATTTTGATGGAGGAGTCCCATAGGTCGAGATTCTCGATCCATCCGGGGGTCACCAAGATGTATTTGGACTTGAAAAGGGATTATTGGTGGCCCTGTATGAAGAAATATGTGGCATGGGTAGTCGAGAGATGCTTGACCTATCGTCAGGTTAAGGCGGACCACCAACATCCTCATAGCCAGTTACAGCCTTTAGAGATTCCCCTATGGAAGTGGGAACAAATTTCCATTGATTTCATTACCAAATTACCGAGGACTGCACGAGGTATCGATGTGATATGGGTGATTTTAGATTGGTTGACGAAGAGTGCTCACTTTCTGGCTATAAGTGAGAGCTCTTCTGCGGAGAAGTTAACAAAGATCTATGTTCGAGAGTTGGTGGCATGGAATGGGGTGCCAACTTCGATAGTGTCAGATCAGGATGTGAATTTTACTTCCATTTCCTAAAAGAAATTTCATGAGGAGTTGGGTACCCAGTTGCATTTTAGTACTGCATATCACCTAGAGACAGACGAGCAGAGCGAGCGGACGATTCAGACGCTCGAGGACATGCTACGCACATGTGTTATGGACTTTGGTGGAAGTTGGGACACTTACTTGCCCTTGGCTGAGTTTCAGACAACAACATCCATCACTCTAGTATCGGTATGCCTCCCTTTGATCTTTTATATGGGAGAAGGTGTTGGACTCCCATCTGTTGGGGAGAGGTAGGGTAGAGAGTGATGGGGGCACTGAGATAGTGCTCAAGATGACAGAGCAGATCCGACAAGTCAGACAGAGGTTACTGACGGCCCAGAGTCATTAGAAGAGCTACGCAGACCGGCGACGTTCAGAGCTAGTGTTTGAGGTCGGCGATTTTGTCCTCCTGAAGGTATCCCCATGGAAAGGGGTGATCTGATTTAGGAAGCGGGGAAAGTTGGGACCTAGATACATTGGTCCTTTCAAAGTGATCGCTCGATTGGGAAAGGTGGCTTATCGGTTAGATCCGCCTTCAGAGTTGAGCCAGATTCATAACACCTTCCATGTGTCCCAACTAAGGAAGTGTGTAGCCGATGAGACGACAATGGTCCCTTTAGAGGACATTCAGGTTGATGATCGCATGAACTACATTGAGAATCTGGTAGAGATATTGGATAGGAAGGTGAAGGTCTTGAAGAATAAAGAGGTGCCCTTGGTTCAGGTTCAGCGGCAGCATCGGAAGGGATCCAAGTGGACTTGGGAGCCGAAGTCCGAGATGTTGGAGCAGTACCCAAAGTTGTTTCCGGAGGATGACTTCGATGGCGAAGTCTGATTCTAGTGGCGGAGAAGTGTAACATCCCGACTCCCAAGTATAATACTTAATTAATTTATATTCTTGTTGTCAAAGCAACTCGACGAGTTAGAGGCCCCAACTCGCCGAGTAGAGAGATAAATGGCTGCATAATTTTTAGAGTTTACTCGACGAGTTGGTGGACCCCAACTCGACGAGTAGGATCTGATTGTGAAAACCCTAATTTCAGGGTTTGTGTCCTATTTAAAGGACCTTAAGCCTTTATTTCCGCCTCCCTTATCATCTTGGCACACTGAGAGAAACCCTAAGCGAGTTGTAGTCATTCGTGTGTGAGAGAGAGAGAGAGAGAGAGAGAGAGAGAGAGAAATGCTAAGATTGTGTGTTCTAGCGCATTTTTGAAATGGGATTGAAGAGAAAAAAAGGCTTGGAACGAAAAGAACCCTTTGGATCCGGTGTTCTCTCAGTGCTAGTTGTTATTTGGAGGTAAAAATCTTTCACCTTGATCATTGTTTGGTTAGATCTCTCCATTAGGAAGTTTATGGACATTTCCATCTTTTCTTTGGGTCCTTAAGTTTTTTGAGCTTGCCATGGAGTTGGGACGTCAGATCTGGACAATATGAGGTCCCTTAGGCCTAAAGATTCAAGCTTTATCAAGCTATTGGCCAGATTTCATGCATTAAACCCTCTTTACAGCTTGTTTTGGGATTTTGAGCCCTAGATGCCATGCATGGATGTAAAGCTTGCAGCTTTACGTGATACATCAGTCTTAGAAGGCTAGAGCTAGATTACGAGGCCTTAGTTCTGCTTAAAAACGTCTGAATGAGAGAATGGATTGAAGGGACTCGACGAGTGGATGAGCCAACTCGACGACTTGGCTAGGGTTTTCCCCGATAGCTTGGACGCGTTACAACTTGGCAAGTTAGTGAGATAACTCAACGAGTTGAGTTTGATTTTCCCAATACTTCATAGAAAACAAAGGAACTCGACGATTCACATAGATGCAATCGACGAGTTGGGTCAATATGGACTGTTGACTCGAGTGTTGACTTCTGTTGACTTTTAGCGTTTGGTCAAGACATGAATTATGGAGACCATGGAGTGGTAAAATGGTCTTTCACCCTTTTCAAGAATTAGAGAGGGGTTAGCCTAACTTTTTAGGGTTGCGGTTATAAAGTGTTAATTAGAGATGATTATGATATGTAGGTAGAGTCTAGACCGTTCGTGGAGTACGAGACCTACTTGCTTACTTACGAGGTGAGTCTTCTCACTATACTTGAGTAGTAATACTGTGTGACCGGAGGTTATTATTTTAGTTATCGGCTGGAGGGTCTTATGTGCTTATACTGAGTTATGTGATATTATGCATTTTGTCTTTGTGATTTATGCTATATATTATTTTGTGCCTTACTGAGTTAGGAACGGAGGGTCCAAACCGATTTGTGAGACCGGAGGGTCTTCACTAAGATACAGGACCGAAGGGTCCAACCCGAGCTGTGAGATCAAAAGGTCTTCACTGAGACACATGACTGGAGGGTCCATACCGAGTTGTGAGACCAGAGGGTCCTCACCGAGACGCATGACCGGAGGGTCCATGTCGAACTATAGCCATGAGAGACTTATTATTTTTGTATGTGGTATTTTGGGGAACTCATTAAGCTTTGTGCTTACATTGTTGTGTGATATGTGTTTCAGGTACCTCTCAGGATCACGGGAAGGCGCCGACTTGGTTGTACACACCAGTTAGAGACTATGTTTTTTGAGGATTTTAGGATATTATCAAACATTTGTTGCCTTGTGTTTTGACAACTTATACATTTTGTGGTTTTTGAGAAATGTGATATTGGGTTTTATGTGAATTTAAAAATAAAAAATTTATTTGAAAATTTAGAGTGTTACATGTGCACTCCGCACCATACCGATTTGTTCAATAATTGTCAAAGTGGCATTGATCAACAAATTAACCCCATTACACTTAAATAATATTAGTGATATAAAATCACCAACAAACCCTACTTTTTTTGTTATATTCGAAAGACAAAACTTCAAAAATGGTCCTTGTGGTTTCCGAAAATATCAAGTTTAGTCCCTAAGTTCAAAAAACCTCACAGATGGTCTCTGTGGTTTCAAAACTTTTAACAAATGGTCCTTCCGCCTAACTCCATCAGCTTTCTACCGTTAAGTGAGGGGCATTTTCGTCATTTCACAACCACAGGGACCATTTATGATGTTTTGCCTTAATTTTTTTAAAAAAAGAAAAAGAAAAATAATTATTTAATATTAAAGGGCCTCTCTCTCTCTCTCTCTATCTCAATATAATGAGTGTTGAATTTGCGTCATCGTCACAAATCAACTAATTGATGCTTCCTCTCACCATCGGCGAACCCCCCTCTCTCCCTCCTCAATGTACATGTCTCTATCTTCTCTTATTTCTTTAGTAGTCAAAGTCTATCCAGTGTCCATTCTTACGTTATATATATCACTACCATTTCACTCCATCTTTTCCACTCAAGGATTCCTTCGATTTAATAAACCCATCTCTTTAATCTTCTTCACTTCTGCTCATCAATGGCGTCCCCTGATCAATCTTTAGCTTTAGACCTCATCCGTCACCACCTTCTAATCGATGATCTATCCTTCCTTCAAACTTACTCTAGTCTCCCCGATAATGATTCACACAGTGTCCAGACTTCTGATTTTCTTTTCCCTCAAATTTCATCTAGTAGCTCATCTTCTTGTTCGTCTTCATCCTCTGTTTTTGAACCTTTCAGCAACTCCGTTTCTGATGAAACCAAGCTTGGGATTAAATTGTTCATGTTGATTTCTAGTTAATTTAACAGTTTGTTGATGTGGGAAGATGAGTTTTTTTAGAGGAAGAGGTGAAGACATGGAAGGAGGTGAAAAAGTTAAGAAATCATGGTGATAGCTTTATGGAGGCATTTTCACGAACAGTTGATGTGCAGCTTAATAAATTCACCATAGAATAGGTGTTTTCTCTTCTAGCTGGCATTAAAATTTGAGCTGAACCAAATACACATATATTTTCTATTGGGATTATGAGAAAATAAGAAATATACAGATTAAACCAAAAATCATGATTTTCTGGAATATGGAGAGACAATCGTAAACTTACTCTGGTCTCCCAAATACACATATATTTTCCCAGCACTTCTTTTATTCCTTGCACACTTTGTTTTACCAGGTGATGGTGGCGGAGGAGGCTCGTTTGCAGTGCTGCTTGTGGACGTTTTTGATCTATCGGTGCTAAGGTGATGCAGTTGGTGGTTTTGGATTATTAGGCTAGTAGATATCTCATCAAGGAAAGGCAACGGAAACTGCCCAAACAACGCAGCCTCTTGGTCATGGTTTGAATCAAGATTTTCATTATTTGCTTCCTTGTTTGAAGAGTTCAATACAGTGTCGTTGTTGCTTGAAGGAAATAGATAATCCATACTCAAAGAGAGAGAGAGAGAGAGAGAGAGAGAGAGAGAGAGAGAGGCCCTTTAATATTAAATAATTATTTTTCTTTTTTTTTTAAAAAAAATTAAGGCAAAACATCATAAATGGTCCCTGTGGTTGTGAAATGACGAAAATGCCCTTCACTTAACGGTAGAAAGCTGACGAAGTTAGGCGGAAGGACCATTTGTTAAAAGTTTTGAAACCACAGGGACCATCTGTGAGGTTTTTTGAACTTAGGAACCAAACTTGATATTTTCGGAAACCACAGGGACCATTTTTGAAGTTTTGTCTATTCGAAATTACCTAGACTTTATAGGTTTTTGTTGTTCAATAGAATATTACTTCAATAGAGTTATGACATAGATCCTCAGGTTGTATGTTGTGACATCCTCAAATTCACGGTCATTTTAAAAATTTTATTTATGCTTATTTAAAAAAAATAAGAGTATTCGTTTCAAAGAATAATATTGCGGGATTTTTTCCTAGAAAACATGATAAATATATTATCATAGCATTTTCGAAGAAATGCATTTTGTTTATATTAAAACTTTGGGATGTCATTGTCAATATAGAAACATAAGCATAAACAGACCTTACATTCATTTACATTAATGATTTACATATCTTTTAATCTCTCGGTGTAATGTGTCTTCATATCGATACTTGTGATACAGATAAACTGAGTGGGTCAGGTTGGGAAACCTGGTGAGTACATAGGGTTTTCAACATACAATAATATAGTTAATTTGTTTCTTCACATATTTCATGTCAAACAATTAACCTGATTACCCATCCCTATTTTCTTCATTTAATCTTCCCTAAAGATTTATCCTAAGGCTCATCTCCTACATCGTATTTACCTCTCATCTGCTTACATCGCATTTCCTTATATGTTTGTTCCTAAGGACTTTTCCTAAGAATCATCGCCTACATCACATACACAATATTGATTCGGGGATTACTCCCCCAATACGTATCTAGTAAGGGTTAGAGTATCATCGCATGAATACTTAGTTACAACGTCGCCTGAACTCGTAATTCATCACCTATAGGCGATGAGCATGTCGGTGTTTCCACATGACTTGTTAGATTAGTCGGTGATCGCATCTATACTGTGGTAGATTACTACATCACAACATCACAAGTTAAGATGATTGCATCACTTAATCATCTCTTATCTTGCATCACCTATTCATTATCGCATATCTATCTATCGTCTCCTAGTTATCATCACCTTTCTATCATCATCTATCTCTCATCACCCGTCGCTACCCAAGACAAATTTATAAGTATAAAAATACATATATATTTTAAATCAAGTAAAAATGTATATTTTGTTCATCCAACATAGATATCAAGAACACGGATAATATGCACCCATAGCACGCAATTTATATTAAATACTTCATAGCTATGTGTAATATGAAAGTAGCTATGCACACACTTTTTAAAGTGATGACTCAAAATTCGGACAACGCTTCACTTCTAACAATCGTCTTGTCCTTCGACGAAACCTAACATTATTATTGTTAAGTTTTAGTCTAATATTTATTGTGACTAATTAACTCAAGGTCTACAAGCGATATTGTTTTATAAGTGTTAAACAATATTTTTCAACTACTATCTACAAACAAGGGCCAAACATGAAACACCGGAGGGCAGGACCATTTTAGCATTTAAGTTGTTCTGAAATCCAACAACCCTATGCAGCCCTTCAAACCAAATTCCCCATACCATGAGCAGTTAAAAGGTATTATAACACTTTGTATATTTTATAATACTTACATATATTATTTATAAGTTGATAATAATGATAACGAACTTAAACATAAGTTGTACTTAAAGTAGGGTAAGCATAACTTACTTACAATGAAGTTTAGTGAAGAATCGAGCTCTATGCAGGCAGAAGTTCTGAGCTGAAAGCTCTTCTTCTTAGAGCCTTCTGATGCTCCAGGACTCGCCTATAACACTTAGGAAGTGTTAGGGAATGGAAAGGGGTTATGGGGGTGTTTGAGAGAAAGTGGGATAAGAATGGTGTGAAGAAATGAGAGATTTACGCCTCTATTTATAGGTTGAGAAATGGTTCAACAGGGCATGTTTATGATCCCTACATGACGTGTTGGTGTTCCAAGTGTCACCTTCTAGTGGCAAGGCGTAGGGAAGAAGCAGTGGCTCAGATCGCGCCACGTGTCACCCGCTGATCACTCCAAAAACTAATTATCTTCTAAAATTTGTAACGTTCGTCTACGAGCTCCATTTTTTAGGTTATTTATATCTACGCATAGGTATCAACGGGATCTAAAACTTTCATTTAGACTCTGTTAGCTAATTTTGAATTATTTTTAAATTTATATTTTAACAGACTTAGATAGTTAAAGTTTGTTAAAAATTCATAAGTTTGTCATCCGAAGTCTGTTTTCGACCGTCTTTATATCTTTGAGCTCTTATTCACGAGATCTTCGATTCTCATTTAGATTGTTTCGGCTAAAAATCAATCAATCTAAAATTCGATTTCCAGACTGTGCACTACTATGCTAAATCTTAGAAAAATCATAACTTCCTCAAGTGAAGTCAGATTTAGACGTTCCTTTGATGTACGTTCTCGGTTTAACATATACTAAGACTTTCTTTTAGATTGCTAAGGCTAAAAAGTTGTTTATCAAAAATTCACTTTTTACGTTACGTGGTGTCGTGTTGGTTTAGCCGTAAACCTTCGACGGGTCATAACTTTTTCGTTATAACTCGGATTGTAGTGTTCTTTATATGTATGGAATGCTTGTGACATATAATATAACTTGGTTAAGATTATTTATTCTAAATAATCTTCTATCAAAAAGTCATTTTTAACGCTTACTATCTCTAAATTGACTAACCTGAATCTACATGCGTTACAATTATCTCCCCCTTAGGATGATTACGTCCCTGACAGGGCTTGTATAATGAGTCCATACGATATCTTTTCATCCTAGGTAATAACCATAACTCTTATCTTCCTTTGAATGAGCATCTAACCCTTGGACTTCTTGACTGCAGACAGTGCTCAATCTTGCAACCGCTCTTCGTACTCTGTGGGACATTCAATCGTAACCTTTGAGTTACAAAATCAATCCTTATTGGAGAATCCTTGTTCTTCTTAACAAACTTAAGATAAGTCATTTCATTTGATTACCATAATAGATCAATGGGTCATTTTCTAATGACCTCTCATCGTATGATGCAATGCTTATACTCAGGTCTTTTAGAGTCAAATTACAGAATGGAAGTTTCCTTTCTTCATGTTCTGATGTGGTATAATTACATTCGAGCATGTAGCACTTCTAGCTATAAGCTTCTTACTTTAACAACGATCACAATACCTTTATTGATTGCTTCGATTATATTTCACTTAAATCTTTTGGCTTAAGTCAGATGCTACATTGATCATGGTTCTTTGAACCACGTAACATACTCATCTTAGTCGGACTCAGTTTGATATGAACACTAGGTTCGGAATAACAAACATCTTTTTAGTCTTTACCAAAACGATGGTAACGACAGACATGAACAAAACAAAATCAATTACTAGCGCTTTCTTAACCTTGTGACTTTCCTTAATCCAAGTGTGAAACTCCTGGTTCCTGGTACGTGCTTAAATATTAATTCTTTCATTTTTATAAAGCAACTCGACGAGTTGGTAGCCCAAACTCGTCGAGTAGAGACTAGAAAGGGACGTGGGTTTTAAGAAATCTACTCAACAAGTTGAGAGCCTCAACTCGGCGAGTAGGTATGCTAGAATGAAACCCTAATTACAGGGTTGTGCACCCTATTTAAGCATCCTAATCCCCACTTGTTGGCCTCATTTCCAACCTTGAAGTCCCAAACCCTAATCTAAGAAACCCTAGTGCCTTGTATGAGCTTGAAGTTGTTTTTGAGTGATTAATGTGTGTTTTGAAGCTTTTTGAAGAAGGAGGAGCTTGGGGATTCAGAAGGAAGCTAGTAGATCCAGAAACATCTCATCCTCTTCATTTTCTGGTAAGCAAGTCTCAAACTTGCTTAGTAGCTTGTTAGATCTCCCTGCTATCATTTTATGGGGGGTTTTTAGTCCAAGAAACATGATCTTCGGGACATGGACGTCCAAAGTGTGTATACCTTCAGATCTATGATCTTGAGGGGCTCACATGGCATAAAGGTGCAAACTTTATGGCCATGGAAGCCCCATGCAAGCTATAAGTTGTAATTTTATCCTTTTAAGCTCCAAAAGGCCATGAATGGTTAGAAAGTTAAGAAATTTACGTGTTCGTGGAGTGCTTAGAGTCTGGATCTCAGTGAATATGCCTTAGTTTGGAGTATGGATGGCTTATGGACCAAGATCTAGGTCCTAAAGGGTTAGGGTTTGAGCTAAACCGATGAAGAAGGGATATTAACGGGTAAAGTTGGAAATTTTACCCTTAAAAGGACGTTTTCAGTATGCATGAGGGATAAGAAGCTTAGATATGAAGAGTAGGGACTTAATTCATTTAGAAGGCCCAAGCAGACGGAGGAACTCGTCGAGTCCATAGAGGAACTCGATGAGTTGAGTTGATTTGTCTCGATTCGGTACCAGATGGAACTCGACGAGTCTGAGGAGGGATTCGACGCGTTGACTCATCTTATCATGATTTCAAGTAACACGGGAACTCAGCGAGTCAACGGAGATGACTCGGCGAGTTGGATCGCGATTTCAGGACTTTTGATTTATAGAACTCGGCGAGTTGAATCAACCCAGAATGTTGACTTTGACCAGGGGTAAATTAATCATTTTACCCTAAGAAAAATTTTGGATATTGATTAAGTGTTATTGTGATGATGTTAGTTGGGTAGTTGTAGAAGCAGCCGATAGAGATTTCCTTACCGATAGATTCAATAGCCAGCTTGTGAGGAGAGTTTTCCTCCAGCAGGAACGGGTCGATGGCACCAATGTCGGCCCGTTTATGTATGTTAGCATATGTTGGACTTAGGTCCGATGTCGGTGTTAGCTCAATGTAGATTACATGTTTCCAGACTTTGGTCCGATGTCGGGGCAAACCCGAGGAATGTTTGTATGCTTGATGTCTTCATGATTCTTGCATGTGTATGTTTATATGTTCCGGGATTCGGTCCGATGTCGGGGAAAGCCCGAGGATGCTTAGCTTATATGTTATGTGTTACATGTTTCGGGCTTTGGTCCGATGTTGGGGCAAGCCTGAGGAATGTTTATATGTTTATGTTGTGTGTTTATGTTATATGCTTGTTGATATGTTATATGTATACCGTACTTCGATCCGATGTCGGGCGGGGCCCGATGTCGGACTTCGTTCCAATGTCGGGCGGGGCCCGATGTAGTGGGAAAGGCCTAATGTATGATATTATGTTATTATGTGTATGGTATGTGGTAGTTTGGGGAGACATAATTTTGGTACTTCCGCTAGCAAAGGGATAATATCATACATTATGTTATGATATATTTATGAGAACTTCATGCTAGATTGTGGCTAAGTATTTAGGAAGGATGCCTTATGTGCCTGTTATATGTATATCAGCTTTATGAATTGCATGCTAGTATAGATTAGTCAGTGATATGATGGCATGAGTAGGATATGCTTGATTATGTGTACTCAGTTCTTGAATGATGCTTGCTTTGTGCTCTTAGGAGTTCTAGTTATGTTTTACTAACTAGTAAACGAATATGTTAAGTTACATATTGCAAGGACTAAATAATTTTTGAAGGTTAGGTCTAGCTCTATTTCGCAGCTCTTGTTTGATTCCAACCGTTGTAGGGTAGGATCTCTCATTCGAAGAATTATCTAGTCTTAGTGATATGTAATGGTATTCGCGAGCTAGTTAGGGGGAGATAGTGATGCGTTTTGGTCATAAGACATCCTATGTGCTCATACAAACCCTAATGCTTGGATCTAGGTTTCTCTATTGTACATGCTTTGAATCCAAGACTATAAACCCTAATTCTAGCATACAAGTAATCATATTAACATAAGAATAGGTTTATAATGTTACCTTGATTGTTATGTAGCAACAACAATCCCAATTCCTCCTTGAATTGACTTTGGAAGGCTTAGAGTCACAAGTGTCACTCCTCTAATGGCTCACAAACACCATAAGCAAGAGGATGAAGAGGAGAGAGGATGGAGGCTGCCCAAAACGTGTTCTAACCCTAGAAAAGAAGTTCCCCACGTTTTTGAGCCTTAAGGGTTCTATATATAGCGAGGCTATTAGGGTTATCTAACAAAGAAACCCTAATTTGGTTGCTTAAGCCCTAAGCAACCCATGGACTCCTTTAATCAAGCCCTTGGACGATTTCTTTATGGGTTTCCCATTAGATTTCGTCCACCCCTTGATTCAAGACAATCCATGGCCCAAATTTCAATTATCTTATAATTACAATTTCAGTCCCTTAAGTTTAATTAATCTCTTTTAGTCACAAAACTAATTACTAATTAATTCTTGACTAATATTAATTAAACAATATGATTTCTCCTTTAATATATTATTCTCATAATATATTAATAAATCATATTTAATCCTTTCTCTCCATAATTCATCCTATCAAGTTGCTTTGGTGAAGGCAACCCAAAAGGACCATGCACCATCGGGTCAAGTACATACCAAAATAGTTATGGACTTAGACACTAATTCAACAGATAGCAGGGACTTCTTATGCAGCTGATGGCGAAGAGTGGGATGGTGGTTATCCTAGGGCAAGCCTAGGATGAGATTAGCGCGTGAAGCAGTAGTAGTAGAAGGGACTTGGTGAAGTCAAGGCAGTTCTTGAGGAAAGTACGGATAGATGTGGAAGGTAGTATGGGCCCTTACTATTGAAAGCAGAGGATCCGTGCTCGAATCAAGGAAGGCTGAGATGAATCTAGCGAACTTGTAGTGTATAGGATCCCTCAAGATATGATGAGTATTTTGACATTTGTTATGATGTGTTTTTTTTTCAGTATGGTGGTACTACGTACAAGACGAGTCAGCAGTTCAGGCGCTGGTGAGGGATCAGGTTTGGGCTCTGGAGTCGGGCAACTAAATGACCAAATGAGGGAGTTCATCTCATCTGAGATCACGTGCAGCATTCCGGATCAGATTCCTTTGATTTTCGGCACGATCAAGGAGGGTATTTTGGAGCTTTTGGATGACTGAGTGCTTTCCGTACTGAGGTGGCGACCATGATGGGGTCGCGTACACTAACGTTCAGGGAGTTCAGATCTTGTGGAGCTCCCGACTACCATGGGGATAGGGACCCCATTGCAAGCACCAGATAGTTGGCTAATGTCGCCAACGTATTCCACACCAGCAGATGTCCCTAAGGGGACAAGGTCCGACTTGCATCCTGTATTTTTGAAAGAAAAGGCACGCGACTGGTGGAAGGAGGTTGGGCATGATGTGGGTAATGCTGCCCTTGACACTATGACCCGGAGCGATTTATCGGCTAGGTTCAGAGCCATGTTTGCACCTGTGATAGAGGTGCAGCAGCTTGCTAGGGAGTTCCAGGATCTCCAGCAGACGACTGAGACGGTGACTGAGGTCACCACTATGTTCAGAGAGAGGGCCCTTCTCGTTCCGCAGTATGTGGGGGAAGGGGAGATGAAGAAGGCCTGATATCATGGATTGTTGCGGAGTGATATCTGCCAGTTTGTGAGTCGATCTAGCTGCAAGACACTGGAAGATATGATTGCTAGGGAGAGAGAAAGAGATAGAGATAGAGAGATGGAGAGGAAAAGGAAACCAGAGGGGGTTTAGTTAGGGAGTGCAGGCAAGAATCCCAAGGTGTCAGACCACAGACCTAGGAGCCAGCAGGGTTGCAGCCGTTGTGGCAAATGCAGCAAGTTGCACGATAGGACATGCAAGGCAGGGAGTTCAGGCTGCTTTAAATGCGGCCGAACTGGACATGTAAGTAGAGATTGTACAGCTGCTACCACCACCATGACAGTATCAAAACTGATTTGGTTTCAGTGCAATCATAGGGGACAAAAACGGTTCCAGTGCCCGAGTTTAGCAGCAGCAGGGCAAGTGGCAAGACCCGCTCCTACTACGCTGAGGATTATAGACAGTCATCAGGGCCGGGGAGAGGCACCTGTCACGAAGAGCAGGCCTTTTTGTTGACAGTAGAAGAGGCACGTGCAGCTCCCAACATGGTGACGAGTATGTATCTTCTCCTTATCTCTTTATTTATATTGATTATTGCTTATGTTTATGTGTTTTGTTATAGGATCGTTCTTAGTGAATGGTATATCAGCTTGGGTACTATTTGATTTGGGGGCTACCCAATTGTGTGTTGCTCACGTTCAACAAGTGATTCATAGGGGCTCCAGGGGAGCTGGATTGCCCACTTGACGTAGAGATATCATATGATAGTACCGTGAGGGTCACGAGGGTTCACTGAGGATGTGCACTCCAGTTGTTTGATGAACAATTTTATGTGGATCTAGTCCCTATTCCCCTGCAAGGGAATAATTGTTGGGTTGAAGATTCGTCTAAGTGTTGCGTCATTGGGCTCGGCTATTAATCCAATTGTTTTGTGCTCCGGTTTGGGCCTGTCCAACCGTGAGCTTGTAAGGTTTACTATATAAGGATATGCTTGCATGCATATTAGGTTAATGATTTAGAGGTTAACGATAATTACGATAGCTTTACAGATTTATTTATCGTTGTTGTAAACCTTCTAACCCTCTACAGTTGATGTTCTTGATCGAGCTCTTCTGAGGGTTATTTTATAATCATTCGACACGTTTGATTCATTCTTGAGTTGTTCTTTATTTTGCGTTCTTGCTGTTTAATATTTATTTACCTGTTTAAGATCTAATCGATCTTCAAGATTAAGTTTTAATCTCATCAATTGGTATCAGAGCAGGAGGCTGTGTAATCGATACACTTCTTTTCTGTGAAAAGGTTTCAATTAGGGTTTTTCCGCAATTACTGATATTTATTGAGCCGTCATCTCATTATTGACGTATCTTGATATTTATTGTTTTGCCCTAATCTGATTTATTACAAGTCTGATCTTTAAACAGGTTATTCGATCATAATGGACGAGTCGCAATCGAATCCCATCAATATTTCCAACAGCATTGGATCAACCACGAAGATTCCCATCCTATACACCCATGATTATAAAGTCTGGGCGCATCACTTTGAAGACTATGTTATAGGATCTGAGGATAATGGATACCTCATCTGGGAAGCGATTATTAATGGACCGTTTTCTCACTCTGCAACGTCAAGGATTATTAAAACTCAAAAGGAGTATAATGATCTGCTGAAGGACGTTAAAGATATTGCGCAAGATGAAAAGGATAAATTCCAGTGCAATATCAAGGCGTTAAGGTTGATCAGATTCGCCCTTCAGTCCGACACTTTCAGGTTAGTAAGTTCATGCACGACGGCAAAGGAAGTTTGGAATAGACTTCGTGAATTGTACTCTACAGACAAGGATCTTGAACACTCTATCCAAACCTTACTCTTATCTGAGTTTGGAGAATTCAGGCAAGGAACCGAAGAAACTGTGACCCAAACGTTCGATCGCTTCAATCATCTTCTCAGCAAGATGATCAAACATGACATCGAAAGGAAGCTTATCGAGTAGAAGGTTACGTTTTTAAATGGTCTAAGATCAGAGTGGAGAGCAGTGGTGTCTACAGTTAAAGCCCATGAGCAGTTTAAATCATATTCTTTGGTGAAACTGGTGGGTATTCTCAAGTCTCAGGAGAAAATTGTGCTGCAGGAAAAGAATGTTGTCTCAAGCCTTGGTTCGCTGGCCCTCCTATCAAAAAGTAAAGTTGTGATGGAGGACGAAGACCTCAACTTGGAGGAGTATGACCTCACGTCTGAGGATTATGCTATGATGGTGTCTAACCCCAAGAGGTTCATTAAGAAGAGATTCCCCAGCAACAAAAACCGAAACTGGCAGGGGAGTTATAGTTCAGAAAAGGTTAACAATGAACCGAAGGTGGAAGAGCCTAAGAAGGAACCGAAGGCAGAGGGTGATTCTGGAGTAAGCTGTTACTACTGTGGAGGGAAAAACCACTATGCTAAGGATTGTGTCCTCAAAAAGATGGCTGAAAAGGATGAGGAAGCTTTGCTGCAGAAAAAGCTTGATGAGATGAGGAAGAAGAAATCTACCGCTAACCCTTCCATGAATGCTCTAATTGTGCAGGGTTCGGTTGCTGATGACGAGTTCGGTGGAGTGGAAGTTTGGTCAACCGACTCTGAAGACGATGAAGTGAGGAAGCCTTCTCATGGAAAGGCTTGTATGGCAAAAGAGGAGAGCAGTGGAGGAAGGTGCTTGATGGTGTCTGAAGTATCTCAGATGAGGGGATACAACACTGATGGTGGGAGCAATGAACCGAAGGAGCAGCAGGATATGTGCTTTATAGCCAAACCGCTCAGCGTGCAGTTCAACGAACTCGATGAACTGATCAAGAAGGTACAATCGGTTTTTGTTTTGTTTAAAGTACCACAAAGCTCATATGAAAAAGAACTAAAAAATGTTAATTCATGAATCTCTCATCTAGATAGTAGTTTAACTCAAACTCGAGTCACCAATTCTAACCTAACTGATCAATTAAGCAGGGTGTCTTCGAAGAGTGAGGAGCGGCGCATGTGGATCGAGTTGAAGGAGTCAGAATTAGTTAAAATAAAAGATGAAAACATTTATTTACAGAGAGACAATTTAAAGTTGTTAAAACAGCGAAATGTTTTTTGTTTAATTGCAAAACGTCTTTACACTAATATTACTCAGCTTCACTTGGACTGTGAAATAGGACAAAAGATTCATCGCATGATTTTGCCCTTCCTTGAGTTTAAGGAGGATGAAATTGATGCCGAAGCTTATAATTGTGAGAGTGTGATATCATCTGATGACGTCAATCCGACCTATATGTATGGACTGGACAAAATAGAATCTTTCATTAAATCCAAGGACCATAAGGACATGCTTAAAAACCTTTTGGATGAAAATGATAGACTTAAACTGAGAACCGAAACCATACAAAAATTTGACTCTTTAAACGCCAACTTGAGCTTAGAAAACAAAATTGATGTTGATAATGCATCCGAGCTTAATGAGGATGACAATATGAGTGAAATTTCTGTAGAAGACACGGTTGACTGCTCAGAATTTGTGAAAAGCGAACCTGAAAACCACAAGAATCTAATTTCAGAAAATTCAGTGGAGTTTGCACGATTGTCCCAACAAAAGTCCCCGATCTTAGCAGAGAAAGCGGTTGTATATCAAAAGGTCAGGACCACTCCAAATCAAGTGTACAAGGTCATAGGAGTAACCGAACATCAGACTACTGAACTCACAACAATTGTAAACGAAGACAATGCTGATGGCTGCGATGAGTTCTTCTGGTAAGCTCTAATCGATAATGCAAATGAAACGGTAGGCTTATCAGAAAGGACCTCATAGATAAGTAAAGGTAGATACATACCAGAACCCTTGAACAAGCCAGATAATTTCGATGTGCCAAGTACCAGTGGTACGAAAGACATTCCTCAAGAAAATGGAAGTTCGGCAAAAGAAGACGTTCCCTCTAGTTCCTCAGTTCAAAGTGAAACTTCCACAGTTCAAAGTGAACCAGCCAAAGAGAAACCGAAAATGAAAGCAAATATCCATCATCAACCGAAGCAGATGAGGAATCAAAAACCCCAAAGGAACCAGAGATACAGGAAGAATCTCTTTGAAAGGAAACAATTCTGGCAATCCCATAATGCATATTTCTCACATCAAGACAAGAATCTGAAGTTTGAGAATAATCCTATTAAAAAGCACGAAAGCAACAACAACCGAAAGCCAAGGTTCGGTTCAGAAAATAATACTAACCGAAAGCAAAGGTTCGGTTCAGAGAACGATACCAACCGAAAGCAAAGGTTCGGTTCAGAGAACGATACCAACCGAAAGCAAAGGTTCGGTTCTCAAATTAAAAGAGATCAAAACTCTAAGGTCAGTCCCACCAATGATCAAAAGCAAAAGGGTCACCTAGAGTCTCAAGACAAGAAGTTATCTAAGCCCTCTCCTTCTCACTCATCTAATTCATCTAATTCTTCTAATTCTTCCAATTCATCTCCATCTCGCTCTAAAGTTCATTCTGTTCATTCTCAAAAATCTCATTCGTCAGCTGAACAAAAAGGCAAACAGAAGGTTTCAGCATCCAAACCAGAGTCTAAACCGAACGCACCTAATCCTAATAAAATCAAAGTTTTTACCATCAAAAAGAAAGATGAAACAACACTAATAAAACGAACATATCTTGTTGACATCTCTCTTACTATTCCTGTACCTGTGAAAGGCTCACGTGGACCCAAGAAACTTTGGGTTCCTAAATCTGCTTGATTTTTGCAGGTTATAACTGACGAGTAGTTTGACGAAGAATGGTACATCGATAGTGGCTGCTCGCATCACATGACAGGGAGGAAAGAAGAACTCAGGGAATACAGGTCTCTTACAAATGGTGGCAACGTCAAGTTTGGAAATAACTCCTTCGGCACCATAAAGGGATACGGAATGATTACCAATGGTGATTTCACTATAAGGAAGGTGGCATACGTGGAAGGACTACAACACAACCTCATCAGTGTATCTCAGCTTGTTGGAGGTACAGGTCTCAAAGTCTCATTCGACGATGAAGGTTCTGAAATTATTGAGAAGAAAACGAAGAAAGTAATTCTCAAATCACAGCGTAAGGGTGAAATGTTTCCTCTAAACCTCAAACCCATCAAAGGAAACCCAACTATATGCCTATTATCAAAAGCACAATCTGACGAAAGCTGGTTGTGGCACCGAAGACTCTCTCATCTCAACTTTAAAGATATCAACAAACTTGTCACTGGAGGTCATGTTCGAGGTCTTCCATTGCTCAAGTTCGACAGAGATCATTTGTGTGCTGCATGCGAAATGGGGAAGCAGAGTCGACAAAGTCATCCATCTATAATTAACATGAAAGTTGTTGAACCACTCGAGTTACTTCATATTGATTTATGTGGTCCATCATCTATCGAAAGCATTGGCGGTAGCAAGTATATTCTTGTTATTGTTGATGACTTTTTGCGGTTTACATGGGTGTTCTTTCTAAAGCTCAAATCTGAAGCGACTCATAAGCTAAAATTGTTCATCAAGCAGATTGAAGTACAGCTCAAGAAGGTCGTTCGCAACATCAGGAGCGACAATGGTCTGGAATTCAAAAACCGAGAATTTGAAGAATTTCTGGCAGAAAAGGGAATAAGTCACAACTTCTCAGCTCCCTACACACCTCAACAGAACGGAATTGTCGAAAGACGAAACCGATCTTTGTGTGAAGCTGCCCGAACAATGCTAAGTTTCGCTTCCTTACCTCTTTATTTTTGGGCTGATGCTATTTCTGCTGCTTGTTTTACTCAGAACAGGTCATATCTCAACAAGCGATTCATACTCACACCTTATGAGATTCTCAACAACAGGAAGCCCAATGTGAAATTTTTCCACGTGTTCGGCTCACGGTGTTTCATCTTTAACTCTAAAGAACACCGCAACAAGTTTGATGTCAAAGCCGACGAGGGAATCTTTTTGGGCTACTCTCTCACTTCCAAAGCATACAGAGTTCTAAACAAGCGTTCGAGAAAAATCGAAGAGACTTATTACGTGACTTTCGACAATAGCTATGTCAAAAAGCTACAGGCCAAAGAAGACATAGCAGGGGAAATCTTTCCTCAAACTGGCCAAGTCACAGTCTCGATCGCTAATCTATTCGAGAAGTTTATGGAGCTATTTGATGAACCAGAGGAAGCTACTCTCTCAGAAGCAGGCGCAGCAGACAACAAGGTAGACCATATGAAGCAAATTGTCGAAGAAGCTGCCAGGAGAATGAACGAAGGGGGATCGAATTCTCACGAACCTCCATCAAACGATGCTTCAATCGAAGGGGAGGATCAACCGTCATCAACTCAGCCGACATCACATGTTGAGGGGGAGCCAAGCTCTCCAACTGCAACCGAAAGTACTTCTCCAACCGAAAGTGCTTCACCATCCGAAGGTGCATCAACGCCTGAATACACAGCACCACAAGAAACCTCTGAACCTCAAATTTCACAAAGCATTCCAGAAAGCACATCTATCGAGGGGGAGCAAGCTGATAGGTTATTCGACTACGAAGGCCAATCCGAGCCAGAAGAAATGATCAATGCTGAACTGGACCCAACCATTGATCCAAACTACCCTCCTCTTACCAAATGGACCAGAGATCATCCTATCTCTCAAGTTGTTGGTGATGTTTCTAAAAAGGTTCTGACCCGATCACAACTCAAGGCAAAACAGACATCCTTATTTTCCAAAGTTGAATTTTGCATGTTTAACTCATTCGTATCAAAATTTGAACCGAAGACAGTTAACACTGCTCTCGATCACTCCGATTGGGTTCAAGCGATGCAAGACGAACTGAACGAATTTGAAAGGAACAAAGTCTGGCGCCTCATTCCAACTCCTCCAGATGCCTCAGTTATTGGTCTCAAATGGGTCTTTAGGAATAAAATGGACAAGGAAGGGAACGTTATAAGGAACAAAGCTCGTCTGGTCGTAAAGGGATATTGTCAGGAGGAGGGGATTGATTATGAAGAGACTTTCGCTCCTATAGCTAGGCTGGAATCTGTAAGAATATTTCTTGCTTATGCTGCCCACAAAAACTTTGAAGTTTTCCAAATGGACGTCAAGTGTGCATTTCTTAATGGAGAACTCGAAGAAATAGTGTACGTGGAGCAACCTCCTGGTTTCGTGAACGAAAAGTATCCCAATCATTTCTACATTCTGGATAAAGCCGTGTATGGACTCAAACAAGCTCCGAGAGCCTGGTATGAAACGCTAACTAAATTCTTAAAGATGTCCAAATTCAAACAAGGTTCGGTTGACCCAACCTTCTTTCGCAAAAAGGAAGGTAACCACCTTATGATCGTTCAAATTTACGTTGATGATATCATCTTTGGCTCAACAAATCCCAGCCTAACAGCTGAATTCATAAAGCTGATGGAGACTAAATTTGAAATGAGCTCAATGGGTCCTATTAACTTTTTCCTTGGTTTAAATATTAGACAGGGACCCGAAGGCATCTTTATCAATCAGGAAGCTTACACGAAGACTCTTCTAGCAAAGTTTGGTATGATGGGAGATTCCAAAGTCAAAGTCCCAATGGCATTCGGCACCAAGCTAACTCCATCCCTAGACAAACCGGCTGTTGATATCACGCTCTATCGACAAATGATAGGCTCACTGATGTATCTCACTGCTAGCAGGCCTGACATCATGTTTTCTGTGTGTTACTGTGCTAGATTTCAGGCAAACCCACGCGAACCTCACATGCTTGCAGTGAAGAACATTCTACGCTATCTCAAGCGAACCACCTCCTTAGGTCTATGGTATCCTTCCAACTCAGGCTTCTTCGTTCAAGCCTACTCAGATGCAGACCTTGGAGGATGTGGACTCGACAGAAAAAGCACCACTGGCGGCTATTAATTCCTTGACGGAAAGTTGGTTAGTTGGCAATCAAAGAAACAAACGTGCGTGTCGTTGTCTACTGCCGAAGCTGAATACATAGCCGCTGCATCCTGCACCTCTCAAGTAATTTGGATCTAGAGTCAACTTCGAGACTATGGACTCAATATGAAGAAGATCCCACTATATTGTGACTCTGAAAGTGCAATTAGGATCTGTCATAACCCAGTGCAACACTCTAAAACCAAACACATAGCACTGAGGTATCACTTCATCAAAGATCATGTGGAAGATGGAAACGTCGAAGTACACTTTGTTCGCACCACTGATCAACTGGCTGACGTCTTTACCAAAGCTCTTCCTGAAGCATCATTCAACAGAATTTTACAAGGGCTAGGTATGATGGAATCAGAGTCAGTACCTCAAACTACCTCTCAACCTCAAACGTAAGACGCGAAATTGACCGGACGTTCAGGTTCGGTTAAATCATCTGATTCGCTCATCACTACAAAGGTAGTTTTCTTGGTTGTACATTTCTTGTTCAAAGTTGTTTATCTTATTGTCAAAAGTATTTTCTTATTGCAAGCCTAAATTCCTTGGTTTTCTAAAATTTTCTTAAACCGAAACCTACCGAAGGTTCGGGTTCGGTTTCTCAAAATTTTCCAAAACCGAAACCTACCGAAGGTTCGGGTTCGGTTTTCTAAAATTTTCTTTAACCGAAACCAACCGAACGCTCGAGTTTGGTTTTCCAAAATTTTCTTTAACGAAACCAACCGAACGCTCGGGTTCGGTTTTTCAAAATTTTCTTAAACCGAAACCAACCGAACGCTCGGGTTCGGTTTTTCAAAATTTTCTTAAACCGAAACCAACCGAACGCTCGGGTTCGGTTTTTCAAAACTTTTCTCAACCGAAACCAACCGAACGTTCGGGTTCGGTTCCCAAATTTTTCCAAAGTTTTTTTTTTCTCTTTCTAAGTCTTATTTTTTTTCTTGCTTAATTTTTTTTTTAATTTTATTTTCTTTTAATTTTTTTTATATATCAAAAACTCCAAAAATATTTTCTTATTTTATTTATGTGTTCGTTCGTTTATGGGGATATAATTGTTGGATTACTTAAGTGTCCCTAGAAGCATGCTGCTGTATGTGTCCCAAGCCTCATAAGATTCTGAATAATAGCCTTAATGACTTGGTATAAACAAACCTTGTCTTCCCAATTAGGCAGCACATTAATTCTAATCGTGAGCTACCTCGCTCTCTTCTCACATGAGATAAGAGTTTTCTGCTTGGTCCTTATTTTCGCAGCAGAGGTACTTTAATTTCTTACACCATCTCCATTACATTTCTCCATTACATTCGTTTCATCAACGTAACCCTTGAGACTCTCAGAAATTACCACTGAGGTTTATGGTTACACAACAACTGTGTTTATGATCTTAGTTTCGTGCCATTACGAGCTGAGTGAAACCCAAAATTCAACACCACATCTGAATTGACGGTGAACAATTAGTTTGCTCAAGTTTTCACCAAAGAATTGACGGATGTACCTTAATGAAATCTCAAATTTTATTTTGTGTGATTCCTATGAAATTGTTAAACACCATAACATTTCTTCCCTTGGGATCGAGTTTTTCTTTTTTGTTGAGATTTTATATTTTCCAAGCCAATTTAAAATTAATTCCCACCTACTTGTTCAACAGACTACACCGGTCTCACAAGTACTTTGATCACTTTCTTTCTTATTTCAAGATTAGAATTGTTGCATCAAAGCGAAAGCCACACTTACATAGCCTAATTAAAAGAAGCCTTTCAACATTTCTTAATAAATTTTTGATCGTCATTCAACGGGAAACCACACTAACACTTTAAGGTCTCTCTTGACTTTAAAGGAAGAGATTCGTGCCCGAGATCATTTGTTTCGTGTCATTATTGACATCACATTTATTCCTAAAAAGAGTTGCTTTATTTCTTTTCTTTTTTACACTCTTAGCACGAAAATCTTTGATTTTCCACAATTCTGGTACTCATAATTACAGGCTGTATTATTGCTTTGGTGGTTCATCATCGAGTTGTGGTCGAAAGTCATCCACGTGGGAAATTAATTCAAAAGATGCCATTTCAAAGATAAGATTAAGGGTTGCTGACTCAGGCGGGAGATCAAAGGATTAAATTTCAAACGACGGTTAAAACGGAGACGCGTGTGAATTTGAAACACCCATTCTTTTACTGACGTTATAGACGCATGTGCGAATTTCAAGCGGTTCCTCTCTGGCACTTAAATGCGCGTGTGGATTTGAAACGATTTGTTCTGAAACGGCGCTTGTTGGGCGGCGTGTTCCTAGGAATCTGACACTCTCTCTCCTACGTGATCCTCGCATGCCTTAACTGTCACGCATCTGTCATTCCGGAAAACCTTTTCGTATTTCCATAGAAGATTTGAACCACCATTCCTAAAACCTCTTTCCCTATACCACCACCCATTTTCACAGATACAACAACCACAACTGCGAAGGTTACAACCAACGTATCTGATACGGGGGTTCATACCGATGCAACTGAAACACCACCTGTAACCGAACCTCCTCAAACAACCGAAACCCAGCATACAACCGCACCTACCCATACTCAACCACCACCCAAAACTACCCCAACCAACACTCAACCTGAACCTACACATACCACCACACCCCCAGCTTCACCACCCCCAACATCTCCAGATCATGCCTCTGATGGAGATAACCCTTTCCTTGGAGGGGAAAATATGACCTTCGATTCGGTCTACTTTAGTCCGTTTCAGGTTCAAAGCGACGATGAGGACGATGCTCCAGTAACAAAGAAGCATCTTAAGGAGCTAAACGAGAAGGTTGACTTGCTTCTTGCTTCATCCTCCAACACTCAGTCCTCTCTCTCTGAAGCCGCTCTTCAGAAGATTGTCGATGCCTTCTCTAGGGCTCAGCATGATTCCGTCGCTTCCGCCACTGCAGCAATTGATGCCTCCACAAAAGCTTGTGAGGCAGCGACCGCAAAAGTCGATAAACTATTCTCTGAAGCCTCTTCCCTATTGAAGTCCTTACAGGAGAGTGCTGATTCAACAAAGACAACTTTGGAACCAATCGTTCACCAATTGGCCAAGTTCGTCTCAACGGAGTTGCAGTCGTTCGCTACCCTTCGCCAATCCATCAGCGACGACAACTCGGCCCTTCGTGCCTCCATTGACGAGTGCCTCGCTAAACTTCAAGAGGATCTCGCTGCCGAAAACTCGTTAATGGACGTTCTGGCAAGTAAAACCACCGCCCTGAAGGTCAAGAGCTCTCAGCTTTCAAACTCTCAGCAACAGATTGAAGCTCTTCGATCCGAACGGGAGGTTATAAAAAACATGTGTTTCGGATGTACACTCTGCTCTATCCAACATCCTGGAAGCACACGATCCGATTCTCAATCATTCGGTGAGGCGAACCCTTGCTGAAAAACTTGCTCCTGCCCTGGACCTCCTCAGCAAAATAGAAGGGCTACCTAGTTTCGTGTCCGATCTGAAACAAGGGGGAGAAGTCAAGTCCGGATCGAAACCACCTCCTTCCTCAAAAGCTGCTCACACGACCGAACCTCCTACTGGTCAAACTTCGGGTTCTGGTGTGAAAGATAAAGGAAAGAAAATAGCTAAGGAAGAAGATGAAGATGATAAAGAAACCATTGCGAACATGTTGAAGCGCAAAAACAGTCGCAATGTTGATTATAACAACATTCGTGTGGCGCGGGAAGCTGCAGAAGCTGAACGCAAGAAGAAAGAAGCCCACGATCTTCTTGAGAGCAGGAAGACTCTCTTCCCTGCCTGGAATCGGGAGAGAATGATATAGGAGGCCATAGATACTCCTAGCATCCTATGGCTGGAACCGGTGATCTCCTTCGACTGCTATAATTCTATCGATTCGCAGTTCGATATGCCCTTGAATCGAAAGGCGTTTATCTTCCACGCCTTCTCCAACATTTTTGAAGTCCCTCATCCTAATCCTGAGGTTGACAGGGAGTTAATCGATTTCTATCTGAAAGCTGCTCAACCACAGTATCAAACATGGAGCGCTCAGAAGATCGTTAATGTTCGAGTCTTGAAGCCATATTCCGAAGGAAGATTCATCAACGTTCGGTTCAGGGTGATTCGAGGGTCTGCAAGAACCGAACATCTCATATCCTTGGCAGATCTACCGAACCTAAACCCTCATGATTGGATTGTTTTGCATAATATCCTTTTGACGGATGAAGCTGAATATGGTCCAATTATAGACTATCTCAAAAGGATGTTAGTCTATTACATCATGGAGGTAGCCTTAATGGATCAGGAGGTAGCCACAGTCTTCAAGAAGAAACCGAAGATATCTCCTGTGGGATCGGCCAGTGATCTCAATCAAATGAAGATGGGCAAGATCGACCCGAAGCGTAATTCGGTCATGTTCACTAGAGTAGAAGGACAGAAATGTCTCTTTGCTTTAGCAGACAAACATCTTTATACCACGGCATGTCTTGAGCATGTGTTGGAGATCATCCGTCGGTGTAAAGAGAATGCAGCAGACGATGTTAAGTACTTCAATGATATGATCCAATGGTACATCAGGTTTAGACAGACGATACTTGCTCTCATATCTCGTCTGTTTCAGACTGTGAAGAAGAAAGTACCTGCCGCTACTGCTGGCCCAAGTAACAAGTGAAGATCTCGCTCCAATTGACGCAAAGGGGGAGATTGTTGGGTTGAAGATTCGTCTAAGTGTTGCGTCATTGGGCTCGGCTATTAGTCCAATTGTTTTGTGCTCCGGTTTGGGCCTGTCCAACCGTGAGCTTGTAAGGTTTACTATATAAGAATATGCTTGCATGCATATTAGGTTAATGATTTAGAGGTTAACGATAATTACGATAGCTTTACAGATTTATTTATCGTTCTTTTAAACCTTCTAACCCTCTACAGTTGATGTTCTTGATCGAGCTCTTTTGAGGGTTATTTTATAATCATTCGACACGTTTGATTCATTCTTGAGTTGTTCTTTATTTTGCGTTCTTGTTGTTTAATATTTATTTACCTGTTTAAGATCTAATCGATCTTCAAGATTAAGTTTTAATCTCATCAATAATGTTATAGTGGGTATGGACTGGTTGTGCCCCAATGGGGCAGTGATCGACTATGAGCAACAACTAGTGAGAGTTCGAACTTCTATTGGGGGAGGATTAGTGATTCACGGCGAGAGGTCGCAGGGTGGACTGACCTTATGTTCAGCAGCGAGAGCGAGGTGCTACTTTCAGCAGGGTTGCACAAGTTATGTCTCCTATGTTATGGATACTCGGGATAAAGGTAAGGCGACATTGGATGATGTACCTATCGTGCGAGTGTAACAACCCGGATTTCCAGGTATCTTTATTGTTTTGATTCTTTTGTGTTTTGAGAGGGGACTCGGCAAGTTGGAGCTCAGACTCGCCGAGTAGGGTCGCGATTCTGGACGTGGGATTCGTCTGGACTCGGAGAGTCCAGGATATGGACTCGGCGAGTCCGTGCTGTTTAATGAAACCCTAATTTCTCGGGTTTGGGACCTATTTAAAGGGCCTTATGGCCGTCATTTGCACCTAACAGTCCATAGAGAGAAACCCTAGAGTGCTTTAGCGATTTGAGAAAGAAAGGAAGCATTCCTTGACCTTTGTGTGTTGTATAGCAAAGAAGAGGAAGGTTCTAGCCAAGAGGAGGCAAAGGAGATTGCTATTCTGTGGATTTGAAGCTTAGATCTTCGATCTAGAGGTATGATTTCGGCTCATCTTCTGTTTTGCGAAGTATATTTGATTTTAGGGTTTCTTGTGACCCTTGTTGGGTTGATTGGATGGCCAAATAGTCCCTTGCTAGTGATAAGGCCTTGGATCTGGATCCATAGAGGTCAAGAGAGCCTTATTCTTCAAGCTTTATGGAGAACAATGGGGGTTATGACCTTGAGTAGTGATATTTATGGGTAATCCTTCATATATGGTCACATAGAGGTTGTTTGTGCACCAAGTCTAGGGCTTTACGTGGTGAATCAGTCTAGGAAGGCCAGATCTATGAATTGTTGGAACAGATCTGACCTTAGAAGCAAGTTTGAGTGATTGCATGGCTTGGACTCGCCGAGTCCGATGAGCAGACTCGGCGAGTAGCTTGAAGATTGCCTTAGGATCGGCTAGTGAGTGATCCAGTCGAGTCAGGGGTTGACTCAGTGAGTCAGGACGAGTTAGAGAGGGTCGACAGGTGGACTGAGTCGAGCTGGGACTCGCCGAGTTGTTCTTGAGACTCGGCGAGTTGAGTCGGGGTGGCCCCGCGATTCTCCCTGGTGTAACTCGTCGAGTCAGGGGAAGTACTCGACGTGTAAGAAGGGAATCCTAGGGAGTTGGCAAAAACGTCTAGACTCGCCGAGTTGCCCTTGTGCACTCGCCGAGTCCGGTCAAGTTGACCATTGACCGTTGACCAGAGTTGACCTATGTTTGACTTCTTAGGGATAGTCAAACTTAGAAGGTAAAAGTGGTAACAAGAGATGTATGATGTTATAGGGAGATTGTAGCTCGGCGGATCGAGCACGTGTGACTTCGGGATTTGCTAGCTATCGATATCCATGAGGTGAGTCTTCTCACTATACTGTACCCGGAAGGGTTTGTCTGTGTGACCAGAAGGTCGGATATGATATGAGACATATGTGCTATATGTGATAAGTCAATTGTTATATGTGCTATGTATGATTTATGTGGGCCGGAAGGCATTATGTTATGGGCCGGAAGGCGATTATGTGATGGGCCGGAAGGCGTTATAATATGGACCGAAGGGTCGGCGTGGGTAGGACCGGAAGGTTTACCCAGCAGGGACGGAAGTCCCCTGAGACACACGGAGCGGAAGGTCAGGGCCTGGAAAGGCGTATGTGCGTAAGTTGTATTTTGGGGAACTCACTAAGCAATTATGCTTACAGTTGTTGTGTATGTGTTTCAGGTACTAGCTAGGACCGTGGGAAGGCGCCGGTGTGATCTGTACACACTGATAGATGATTTATGATCTTGGGATTCATATGATTTGTATTATGATATGACACGTGGAATGTTTATGCCTTGTTTTGATTGAAAACACTTTATTTTGAAATGAAAAATTTGTTTGAAAAATTTACGTTGTTATAGCGAGAGTGCCCGAATGTATTCTCGAAGGATTTGCCTGAGATTCCTTCGGAGAGACATGTTGAGTTTAGGATTGACCAAGTACCTGGTGCGGCTCTGATAGCCAAGGCACCATATCGGTTGGATCCTCCTGAGATGTAGGAGTTGTCTACGCAGCTAGGGGTGTCTAGAAAAACTCGAACCCAATTAACCCGACCCAACCCGAACCCGAATAAGGTACTTAGGGTTAGGTTTAATAGGGTCAGAACTCTTAACCGGGTTATTCAGGTTAACCCGACTAACCCGAATTGTTATTAGGTTCGGGTTTAGGGTTGATTTTTTCAAAAGAATTCGGGTTTCGGGTCAACCCACATAATCTGATTAAGAATTTATTACCAAAACTTTTTTTACCGCGTTGAATGACATGAATTCAAGATCCCATGAGATTTTACAACTAATACATATTTCTTATTTAAACAAACCATAGAGTAAAATTATTATGTATAGAGATGTATAAAATGGTATAACTTTCCTCTCCTCTTAATGCAGTACGATTGTCTTGTAACAGTTTTACCAATTTTATTCACCGTTTACATTACTAATATGGTAAAAGAAACTCCAAAAATTCATATCGTATACCAAATTTACATTTTAAGTCCCTATACATGTGGATTATGTATTAAAATGGCACAACATAAATTCATCTTACATTTCAACCTTAACCCGACTAACTCGATTAACCCGACCTTACTAACCCGAAATCCGATTAACCCGAACTCGACTAGCCCGTACCTTACTAGGGTCGGGTGTCGGGTGAATATTTTTTTCTAGAAAAACCCGACTAACCCAACCCGTTTAACCCGAAACCGATAATGTTAAGCCGATTAACAACCCTATACGCAGCTGCAGGAGCTGCTAGACAAGTGATTTGTCAGGCCGAGCAGTTCGTCATAGGGAGCCCCGATCTTGTTTGTGAAGAAGAAGGACGGGTCACATCGCGTGTGTATAGACTACCGGGAGCTAAATAAGGTAACAGTGAAGAACCGTTATCCTCTCCCAAGGATTGATGATATTTATTGATTAGCTACAAGGTGCATCTTGGTTCTCCAAGATTGATCTACGATCGGGTTATCACCAGATGTGAGTCATAGACAACGATTTTTAGAAGACAACTTTTAGGGCTCGCTATGGTCACTATAAGTTTGTGGTGATGCCGTTTGGGCTCACCAATGCTCCTGTCGCGTTCATGGACCTCATGAACCGCGTGTGCAGACCGATGCTGGATCGGTCTGTGATAGTCTTCATCGATGATATCTTGGTTTATCCCAAGACTCAGGGGCAGCATGAGGAGCACCTGAGGGAGGTGCTGGAGACTTTGAGGAGGGTGAGACTTTTTTTAAAGTTCTCCAAGTGTGATTTTTGGTTGCGCGAGGTGCAGTTTCTTGGGCACCTTGTCAACCAGAAAGGGTATTTTGGACGATCCTGCCAAGATAGAGGTCGTGATGCAGTGGGAGGTTCTGAGGTATCCAAATACGATTTGGATTTTCCTGGTCTAGCGGGTATTACCGGAGATTCATCCAGGATTTCTCCAAGATCGATGTTCCTTTGACCCGACTGACAAAGAAGTCGGTGACATTCCGCTGGGGGCCTGAGCAGCAGGCAGCCTTCGAGACTCTCAGACAACAATTATGCGAGGCACGGATTCTGACTTTGTTAGAGGGTGTCGATGACTTTGTGGTTTACTGTGACACTTCAATCAGGGGTAGGGGTGCGGTTTTGATGCAGTGAGGTCACGTGATAGCTTACATATCGAGGCAGTTGAAGCCTCATGAGGCGAACTATCCGACACATGATTTGGAGTTGGGGGTTGTGGTTTTCTCCCTCAAGATTTATCGACATTACCTCTATGGGGTTCGTTGTACCATTTACACGGACCACAAGAGCTTAAGGTACCTCATGGATCAGCCGAATTTGAACATGAGGTAGCATCGGTGGTTAGATGTGGTGAAGGATTATGACTGTGAGATCCTTTACCACTCGGGAAAGGCCAATGTGGTGGTCGACGCCCTGAGCTGTAAGGTGGTAGCTGCCTCGTTTTGAGACATATGTCTGAGGATGACAGTGATTACTCCGTTCCTAGAGCAGATACGGGAGGCGCAGGTTGAGGACCTGAAGGAGGAGCGCCGAAAATGCGAGTGGATCATAGGCCAAGTGGCCTCCTTTGATTATGACAGTCGTGGGTTGTTGACCCTATAAGGGAGGGTACGGGTTCTGTACTGGGGCGGAGTATGACAAATTCTGATGGATGAGGCCCACAAGTCGAGGATCTCCATCTATCCTAGGGTGATGAAGATGTATCGGGATTTTCGCCCTGATTATTGATGGCCCTGCATGAAGCGGGACGTAGCATGGTACGCAGAGCGGTGCTTGACTTGCAGGAAAGTCAAGGCCGAAAACAAGCGGCCACATGGCAAGATGCAGCCATTAGACATTCCCGTGTGGAAATAGGAAGGTATCACTATAGACTTCATCACGAAGCTTCCCGGGACTGCACGTGGAGTAGATTCGATATGGGTCATAGTAGATCGGTTGAACAAGAGTGCTCACTTAATCCCGATCCAGGAGAGTATATCGGCCGAGAAGCTGGCCAAGATCTACGTACGTGAGGTAGTGGCACGACATGGAGTGCCTATTTCAGTTGTGTCACACCGGGATGTTCGTTTCACTTCTAGATTTTGGAAGCGGTTCCACGACGAGATGGGTACTCATCTCCACTTCAGCACCACTTTCCACCTTCAGACGGATGGGCAGAGCGAGAGGACGATTCAGACTCTCGAGGACATGTTGCATGCATGTGTTTTGGATTTTGATGGCAATTGGTATACGTATCTGTGACATCCCCAAAATCACGGCCATAAAAGACCGGTTTGTTTATGCTTTGTTTAAAAATCAGAGTTACATTTTAAATGAAAGTGTTGCGGAATTTGTCCCAAAACAAAAATATGATAAAGATTTATCAAAAGCATTTCCATAGAAATGTATTTCATTAAAAGACTCGGGATGTCATGTTCGTACAGATCAAAAGCATAAACAGTACAATATAAGCCTTACTACATTATTTCATATCTACAGGCCTATATCCGTAATCCCTCGTACAAAACATCACACCTATGCTCATGCGCCACTACCTGTAATACATAAAACTGAGTGGGTCAGGCTTGGGAGCCTGGTGAGCACATAGGGTTTTCAACCCACAATAAATAAGTTTATTAATTTCATCGATCAACAATAACCCGACTACCCGTTCCCGTTATCCTCACTTTACGTCCCTAAACACCTATCATAAGGGACCTAGCCTAAGGATCATCATCGGGACGGACACTACTGCTAAGGGGATTCCTCAGCAATAAATGTCCTAAAGGCAATCATGTGGGGGATGGAGTACAGCGGTGAACATATCGTTCACAAACACCTACAGGTTGCGAGCCTGCTAGTGTTCCACTGGACTGTCTAGAAGAGTCCGTGGTCGTCATCCATACTCCGCTAGATGACAGAATCAACAACATCAACATCGAGGCCTCTCATCATTTTATCACACATCACCTATTGCATCTACCCATGTTTTACCCCAACATTTTCGTAGATATAAAATACATACAGTTTAAATCATTGAAAACATGTATAACAACGTTCATCTAGCATAAATAGCAAGTATTTAGATAATATGAACACATAGCACGTAATTTATATAAAATACTTCATATCTATGTGTAATTGAAAGTAACTATGCACTCACTTGTTAAGGTGATGATTCCAAAATCGGGCAGCGCTTGCTTCTAACGATTCTATTTTCATTCGACGAAACCTAGCATTATTATCGCTAAATTTTAGTCTAATATTTACCGTGACCAACTATTAGTCTTAGTATAATATTATATAAGCGTTACACAATATTTTCCAACCACTATGTACAGACAGGGACCAGACATAAAACACCGGAGGGCAGGACCATTTTGGCATATAGCACTTCTGAAATCCAACAACCCTATGCGGCCCTTTAAACCAGATTCCCCGTACCGCGAGTAGTTAAAAAAAATATTATAACGACACTTATATAAGTTATAATAATAGCTCAAATATTTATTATAAGTTCATAATAACAATACTAATTTTAAATATAAGCTATATTAAAATAAGGTAAGCATAACTTACTTACAAGGGGGTTTTAGCTAGCAGTCGGGCTCTGCAGGGGCAGGACTTCGTCGCTGAATCTTTCTAAGAAAGATTCGTGCAGCGCTTCAGCGCTCACCTTACTATACTAAACTACAGAAAGAGAAGTCGAATCACGAGGGACCGAAATGCTCGGGGGATAAGGAGAGAAAGACTCTTGAATCAAGAGAATGGTGCAAGAAATATGAGAGCCCAAGGCTCTTATTTATACTAATTGAATTTTCAAAAACTACCCTCCATAATTTCTTAATGACCTTTTAGTTATATAAACAACTAAACACCCCTCTATAATACTATTATAAATGGATTTAATGATATTTGTACTAAACTAATGTCGAAAGAACTCAACATTAGTCTTATAATGACCGCATCGTCGATACCTTTCTAATGATATATATATATATATATATATATATATATATGTGTGTGTGTGTGTGTGTGTGTGTACGTATACATGATTTATACTTTATTTTAATACGTAAATATGCTATTATAATTTGTAACTCGTTCATACGAACTCCGTTTTTGACGTTCTTTATATCCACGCGTAGGTGAAGACGTACTCTACAACTTTCGTTTAGACTCCGTTGGCTAATTTTGACTTTATTTTTAAAGTTATATTTTTAACAAGCCGGGACAGGATTGGTCTGTTTAAAATCTCATAATTTCTTCATACGAAGTCAGATTTGGGCGTTCTTTTTATCGATGTTCTTAGTTTTACATATTCTACGACTTTCGTTTAGATCACTAAGGCTAAATCGCGCTCTATCGTAAATTCACTATTCACGCTTCCCGGTATCGTGCCGGTTCTTTCGTGAAACTTCGACGGGTCATAACTTCTTCGTTATAACTCGGATTTCGGCGTTCCTTATATGCACGGAAACCTTGAGACATATTCTACAACTTTATGTAGAGATATCGGGATTATCTCACACTTTAATTTTGACGCTCATTTTTATTCTTTATTAATTATACATTTATAATTAAATAATAAACACATATAATTCACATAATACTCAAATATTTCATCTTTATTACTTCAAAAAGAGTTACAAGAGTTGACCTAGACTATTACATTGACAAAAATGCTTAGCCCTGAAACCCGGGCGTTACAGTATCTTCCATTAGCGGAATTGTTGTATGACAATAGTTACCACGCCAGCATAGACCGGCCACCTTTCGAGATGCTCTACGAGAGGAAGTGTAGGACCCTAATCTATTGGGGTGAGGTTGGTCAGAGGTTCATGGGGAGTACTGAGGTAGTACTCAATATTAATGAGAGGATCCAACAAGTTTGGAGTAGGTTCCAGACTGCTCAGAGTCGGCAGAAGAGCTATGCCGACAAGCGGCTTTCAGACTTGGAGTTTCAGGTGGGCGACATGGTCCTCCTGAAAGTGTCACCTTGGAAAGGTGTCATCTGGTTCAGGAAGCGAGGCAAGATGGGACCCAGATACATTGTTTCGTTCAGGGTTTTGGCTTGGGTGGGCCGGGTTGCTTACCGTTTGGATCTTCCAGTAGAGCTCAGCCAGATCCACAACACTTTCCATGTTTCTCAATTACAAAAGTGCTTAGTGTATGACTCAGCGGATGTGCCCTTAGAGGATATTCAGGTTGATGACAGCCTGAATTACATCGAGAGACCGATAGCTATTTTCAACAAGAAGATGAATGAGCTAAGGAACAAGAGGGTTGAGCTAGTAAAGGTGTAGTAGCAGCACCGTAAGGGCACAAAGTGGACTTGGGAGCCCGATGAGGAAACGGGGGAGCACTACCTAGATTTGTTTCCCGACGCAGCAGACTTTGAGGATGAAGTCTAAGATAAGTTGGGGAGAATTGAAATGCTTGGTTCCTGGTACACACTTAAATATTATTTCTTTCATTTTTATAAAGCAACTCGACGATTTGGTAGCCCGAACTCATCGAGTAGAGACTAGAAAAAGACGTAGGTTTTAAGCAATCTACTCTACGAGTTGAGATCCTCAACTCGGCCAGTAAGTCTGCCAGAATGAAACCCTAATTTCAGGGGTTTGCACCCTATTTAAGCATCTTAATCCCCACTTGCTGGCCCCATTTCCGGCCTCCAAGTCCCAAACCCTAGTGCCTTGTATGAGCTTGTGAGTTGTTTTTGAGTGATTATTGTGTGTTTTGAAGCTTGTTGAAGAAGAGGAGCTTGGGGTTCAGAAGGAAGCTAGTAGATCCAGAAACAACATCTCATCCTCTTCATTTTCTGGTAAGTAAGTCTCAAACTTGCTTAGTAGCTTGTTAGATCTCCTTGTTATCATTTTATGTGGTTTTTGGTCCAAGAAACATGATCTTCAGGACATGGACATCCCAAGTGTGTATACCTTCCGATCTATGATCTTGAGGACTCACATGGCATAAAGGTACAAACTTTATGGCCATGGAAGCCCCATGCAAGCTAGAAGTTGTCATTTTAGCCTTTTTAAGCTCCAAAAGGTCATGCACGGGAAGAAAGTTAGGAACTTTACGTGTTCATGGAGTGCTTAGAGTTTGGATCTCGGTGAATATGCCTTAGTTTGGAGTATGGATGGCTTGTGGACCAATATCTAGGTCCTAAAGGGTTAGGGTTTAAGCTAAACCCATGAAGACGGGCTATTAATGGGTAAAGTTGTAAACTTTACCCTTAAAAGGATGTTTTTAGTGTGTATGAGGGATAAGAAGCTTAGATCTGAAGATTAGGGACTTAATCCATTTAGAAGGCCCACATAGACAGAGGAACTCGTTGAGTCCATAGAGGAACTCGACGAGTTAAATCGATTGGTACCAAATGGAACTCGACAAGTCTGAGGAGGGATTCGACGAGTTGACTTGTCTTATCATGATTTCTAGTAGCATGAGAACTCGGTGAGTCAAGGGAGACAACTCGGTGAGTTGGATCGCGATTTCAGGACTTCTGATTTATAGAACTCAGTGAGTTGATGGGTCAACTCGGCGAGTTGAGTCAACCCATAATGTTGATTTTGACTAGAATGTTGACATTGACCAGGGGTAAATTAGTCATTTTACCCTAAGAAAGATTTTGGATATTTATAATTGTGATGATGTTAGCCGGGGAGTCGCGGAAGCATCCGATAGAGATTTCCTTACCTATAGATTCAACAGCCAGCTTGTGAGGTGAGTTTTCCTCCAGTAGGAACCGGTCGAAGGCAGCAATGTTGACTTGTTTATGTATGTTAGCGTATGCCGAACTTAGTTTGATGCCGGGGTTAGCCCGATTTTGATTACATGTTTCCAGACTTCATTCATATGATGGGGCAAGCCCGAGAAATGTTTGTATGCTTGATGTCTTCGTGAGTCTTGCATGTGTATGTTTATATGTTCCGCGCTTCGGTCCGACGCCGGGGCAAGCCCGAGGAATGCTTAGCTTATATGTTATGTGTTACGTGTTCCAGGCTTAGGTCCGATGTCGGGGCAAGCCCGAGGAATGTTTATATGTTTATGTTATGTGTTTATGTTATATGCTTGTTGATATGTTATATGTATACCCGACTTCAGTCCGATGCCAGGCAGGGCCTGCTGTCGGGCTTCGGTCGGATGTCGGGCGGGGCCCGATGTAGTGGGCAAGGCCCAATGTATGATATTATGTGATTATGTGTATAGTATGTGGTATCTTCGGGAGATTCAGTAAGCTTCGTGCTTACAGTTTTCAGCTTTAGCTTCAGGTACTTCCGCTAGCAAGGGGAAGAGCTCGGGATGACTGCATGGAACACAACACAACTTTTAGACTGGGATGATTTACTCTGATGATTTGTTACCTAATTTTGATATATTGATTATTTTTTATGATATTTTGAGATACACGGATTATGATTTTATATGACAAATGAATATTATGGTTTTTATTTATATTTTAAAACGAAATATTTGGACTATATTTTTGAGATGTTTCAAAGTGTGAGTCTTGTGCTTCCGGTAGCATAGGCCTCTACTACCTTTCACACCTACTTATACTCGTCCCAAGTATTGTCTCGCAGTTCTCCAAGTCACTATACAAGAAAATTCATATAACAATTTAACACATCAGATAACATAAGAATTGTTTATATTATTTCTTAAAACAATTACATAGGTATTCAAGTTCACCCTATATTATGCCTCTTATATTAGGCTATAGCACATGATACTATCTATATGGATACTTTATAGTTCCTTTCTCCTAATCCCTAGCATTTTCACCTACTTCATCAAGGATCATATGGAATGCTCTTGCCTTTAGCTTCAGCGATACATTTTACCTTGCAATTTTGTTTTTATTTGGGTAGTTCTTCGCAATATGCCCACCATCTCCACATTCGTAACACTTCCAGTTATCGAACGTACAATCTATGGAATAGTGATCGGTCCTACCACACTTATAGCAAGTCACTTCTCCATCACATCTTCCGAAGTGCTTCTTCTTGCAATTCTCACACCACTTGGTTCCACCACGACCCCCATACCTTTGGTCGTCTAGGTTGGACTTCGTGAATCTTCCTTTCTTATCAGATCTTGAGGATACCTCAATATTCCTATTTTCTCATTCCTTATCTTTTTCTAGAACCTTTTCTCTTATATGGGTCTCTACATTCTTAGTTGCTCTAACGATTGTCTTCAAAGTAGTGCCATTTTGACCCTTTGGGCCAAAGTCCGTTGGCAATCTGTTAGCAAACCTATCTATCTTGGAGATTTCAGTAGGCACCAAGTAGGGGAATAGATTCATCCTTTCGGTGATTGGGGTGGCATACTCATCAACACCCATCTTCTGTCACACCCCCAAACCAGAACAGCAGAAACGTTCGGGGGTGGATAACGTCATGTACAATATCACAACAATTGTATAATAGTAATTAAAGCAAACACAACCATTAAATTGATAAAGTTTAATATTTACATCTGTTCAATACATAGTTTGTATGACATCAAAAGTGTATAACATAAGTATAAAAGACGTGACTCTACAAAGCTCTGTCTTCACGAAACCTGTAGGTATACGTGTCTACTGGTTCCCTGAGAATACAAGTAGTTTTGAAAGAGTATCAACATTTAAGTTCGTGAGTTCATAAGCATGTTTGTAACTGAAATCTGTTTTGTTCCTTGAAAATGTATGTTTGTTTTTCCCAGAAAATCCTATATTTTCTGTTGTAAATGTATTGTAGTCTTAATACCCTAAGACCAAAACGTATAAATGCTATTGTACTCTGAGATAGTATAATGTAGTTTTAATTCACATAAAACCATGAAAAGTATGTTTTCTATGTACAAGAGTAGTTTTCTGTGTTTGTACTTGTATAAAGACTATGAAATTGTAAACGCATGGATTCACCAGATGTACTTGTAAAATACTACATTATAGTTTTATAATAAAACTATGTGAAGTTGTTTACTTATTCATACACTAATTGTATTGTTCAATACCAAATTGCGAGTTATTATAACCATACTTGATGACCTAGGATGGCCTGAAACGACGTTCTTCAGGCGTCGGAATCGATATGACATTTGTCACCTCATGTCTGTCGGCCTAACTGTAGGTAACAGCTAAGGTGCGGGATTGTCAGTCCCGTATAAATCTATACACAAATTCATGCTCTCCCTCTAGGAGACCCTGGTTATAATTTCAGGACTTGGTTGGTACTTAGGTAAGTTCTTGAAGTGTGTCTCACAAAGCTATACTGACCGTTACGTGTAGAAGAATTGAAAATCCTTTGAAATGAATGACTGTTTATATGTTCTATAAACTATACCTAATATAGTTTTTTTATTTGTTACTGTAGTAAAACCTATACTTAGTAATATGGTACTTATGTTCCATAAACTATACCAATTATAGTGTATATGTTCGTTTGCATTGTATCTCTATAGTTAGTAATAATGATATCAGTGTTCCAAAAACTATACATAATATAGTTTATATGTTCGTTCTTGTGTCGTTTCATGAATTAGTAGAAAATTAAGGATGTTCCATAAACTATACCTAGTATAGTTTATAAGTATGTTCCGTTTGCAGTGTAAATATTTTGAAAATTCTCCTTTGCTCAGCATGCTACAAAGGTTTAAAGGCTTGTACTCATATATAAATATGTTTTGGTAAACACAATAGTTGAAATTGTCTGTAACAGTCTAAAGTAATTTGAGAATGTTTGAAATCGTTTGCATGTTTACACAAAATTAATTGTCTTGTACTTGTATTCCCCCCCCCCCTTAAAAACATGGAAAAATAATGAAAAGGTAGGGTTATGAACTCACCTCTAGTGCGTGTTCGTGTTTGGACAGTGAACTGAAGAGATGATCCTCGGGCTAGCATACGTGGAAAGAACGGTATCCTAGAATTATTTAAACACGTAATCGTATTTAAATTAGCAAAATAATTAATTAAAGTGTTAAAAAACACTTAATTTATGTATGGATTACTTACAAAAATTACCGAGAATTATTTTGGAGTGTTGATTGATGTTTTTGGTCTAGCCTTCACCGGAATCCCTTGATATCGGTCTTACAACCTCAACCGTGTAACATCCTATTCCGAATCGATTCTTAGTCTGAGGATGTGGCCCGAAGATCGGTCATCATAAGGATTAGGTCTTTTGAAAAGGTAAGATTTAGGACCATTTGGGTGCGGGTGATGTATTAGAAGTGATCCGGGTGTTCAGTTTGGAGTCTAGGGGTATTTCGGTAAAGTGGCAGTTCGGGCTTTTATGGAAAATGGACTTTTTTCGGAAGGTCTTAATGAAGTTATGAGTTGATAGAAGTGTAGGGCTTCTTTTCACCTTTCCGTGGATATAAGGATCGCTGGAATCAAGCTTATAACGAAGAAGTTATGGCCTTCGGAAGTTTCATGGTTTTCAGGCTTAGCCGAGTACGCGGGGCGTACACAAAGAGTACGCGGGGCATACTAGTGAAGAAGGAAGTACGCTAGGCGTACCTTAGAGTACGTTGGGAGTACTGATCAGGATGGTCGCGGATGTTCTTCGGAGTACGCTGGGCGTACCAAAATTACGTTGGGCGTACGCTAGTTAGATCATAACCCTATTTTAGGGTCTTGGACCCTATTTAAGCTCCTTATCTCATAACCTAACCCTAATATCTTCAACCTCCACCCCTCTAAACCCTAGAAATCGTCATATATGACCCATAGTGTCATTTTTGAGCTTATGGAGTCCATTTTTGGGGTGTTTGGTCCATTTTCAAGAAGATGGAGTTTGATGCAAAGATGGGAATCAAGGAGGAGCTTATGGATCTGGCTTTTAGGACTCATTCTCAGCTTGATGAAGGTATAAACCTTTGAACTTGATCATTCATCTCTTAGATCTACCATTTTTGGGTTTTGGTTCCTTTTTGGTCCCAAGGATGAAGCTTTATGGCTCAAATTCGATTCTTAGACTTGGGGTTGCCACCCTTGATGGTATTTGAGTCCCTAAGATAGAAATTTGTCATCTTGAATGTCCTAATGGGTTCATGCATGAGTTAGGGTCACTTTTATGGAAGTAGAATGCCATTTTTGGAGTTTGGATTTGTTTGGGGCACGCAAAGTCACTAAGTCAGTGACTTTATGGGTTTAGATGTTAAGTATAGCTCAGATCTATGATTTGGGCTGGTGGGATCAATTATTAAGCACTTAATGGATTTTAGGGCATGAGTTGTTTCTACGCTGGGTGTACAATGTAGTACGTTGGGTGTACAATGTAGTACGTTGTGCGTACAGTCCATTTGCCTAGTACGCTAAGCATACAGAAGAGGTACGCTGGGCGTACGCTCTTAGGAGGACTTGGGCCTTAGTGGACTTCGGACCTTTGGGCCCTAATGGTTTTGGGGCTGCATTTGCGGATGGTTGGGTCTGAATGCATATTGGGCCAATATTGGAATAATTGTGCCCATTAGGCCTTGTGGCCCAATATAGAAATGGACTTCACATTTGTGGGCCTCGGTTTGGACCAATTCTTGGATTAGGTTGTTGTGGGCCTTCGTGATCCAATTAGGGTCAGGATTATTGACCAAGGAGAATATTAGGCTTTAGTATAAGGTCTATTAGAAAGGTCCGGGCCCAATTTAGAAAATTGGGCCATTGTCGGTTTTATGGACATTATAGTGTTGGGCTTTTGTTTTGGGTGTGGGCCTTAGTTTTGGATCAGACTAGGCCAGGGTTAGAAAGGTCATTTTACCACATGCATGGATTAAGGATTATGGATGGGACCCAATTGCTAATTGGGTATATTGTTTGGTAGTGACAACTCCAGAAGCTGGCGGGGCAGCAACTAAGGAATTCATGCGGGAAGCTTCTGCAGTGCGAGGTGAGTCTCCTCACCATACCAATGGGTCTAAGGCACCAAGGCCGGCCCATTTTATGATAGTTGGTATACTTGTTGTGTAGAGGTGTGTGGCATATTTATGCAGTGATATGCGGTAGAGATAACTTTTACAACTAATGGTAGAGATAGCATTTATGGCTAATGGTAGAGATAGCATTTATGGCTAATGGTATAGATAACCTTTATGGCTAATGGTATAGATAACCTTTATGGCTAATGGTAGAGATAGCTTTTATAGCTAACGATAGAGATAACCTTTATGGATAATGGTAGAGATAGCTTTTATAGCTCATATGATACGTGGTATGTGGTAGAGATCGTTTTTATAGCTAATATGATATGTGTTATATGGTAGAGGTAGCTTTTATAGCTAATATGATATGTGGTATGTGGTAGAGATAGCTTTTATAGATAATATGATATGTGTTATGTGGATTGTATGTGAGTTATGCTTTGGGGAACTCACTAAGCTTTCTGCTTGCAGTTTTGGTTTCAGGTATCATCGATTTGGAAAAGAAGGGCTCAGATTGATCGCAGTGCACACACCTATGGTTTCCACAATGAATGATTTTGGGATAAACTCTGATAAATGTTTTACTTAATGATGACTTGAAATGTTTGAAATAAATGGTATCAATGTTTTTGCAATGTCAAAAATGAAATTTTTACCTCTGATTTTTGGGTCGTTACAAACCGAGAACCAAGTTCACGGTCTAAAGAGGGTTTTCAGCCTGAATGAGTTTTCGGTCCAAGTAGTTTTCGGTCAACTTGAAGATTTGAAGATTTGTTCTTGGTGAAAATTATGAAGATTTGAAGGATTTTTATTGAAGATATGAAGGTTATTGGATGATACTTGAGAGCAAAATGAGTGTATTTTTGGTTGGAAAAGTGAGAAATGATTCGAGTTTTCGAGTGAAAATATATATACCCAGTGTGTTTTCGGTCGGAAGGGAGTTCTCGGCCGAAAAGGGTTTGCAGTCCGAGATCTGTTTTCGGCGGTGATGGTTGGGGGGGGGGGGGGGGGGGGGTTCGGTGCAAGGTTCTCGGTTCCAAAAGCAAATGATTTGATTTTTAAATTCATTTTGTTCCTTTAAAATAAAATTTATATATATATATATATATATATATATATATATATATATATATATATATATATATATATATATAAAATAAGCATCATTTATATAATTTAAATAATATTCTAACCCTTATGAACTTAACGAAATAAATAAAGCTTGAGCTTTTATTTAAAAGAGTTTGTATTTTATTGACTTGAGAACAACGGGTTGTTACATCTTCCCTTTCTTCAGTTTCTGAAACTTGTTATTTAGGTCTATCAGACCTATCTCTGAGCAGTATTGCATTTTCAATTGCTCCATGAATGCTTCCCAAGACTTCCGCATGTCTTCTCCGTGTGGCATTGTATCTGCCAACAACTTCCACCAACTTAAAACTCTGGTCTTTAGTTGTCTGACTGCAAAGACAGTCTTTTGCTTATCACTAAAGTTGTAAATTTTTAATACCATTTCTATCTCGGAGATCCAATCCAGAATTTCCCCTGGATTTGGGCTTCCAGTAACACCTGGTGGTTTGGCACCCAAGAATTTCTTATACATATGCCCATCCCTGTTAATCTCTCTGTCCGGGTCGTTCCTCCTAACCACTCGGGGTCCAACTTGACTCACAGTATGGCTATAATTTCCCTCCTATGACAGTTCTTCATTTAGCTCGGGCTGCACAACAGGCACAGTAGGTTCATCCCTATTATTAAGCAACATTTGTCTCATCTCCTCCCTTTGTTCAGCCGTCGTAGCGCGAATCATTTCTCGGACTCCCACCATCGTGATTGGCTCGAGTAGCGCTGCTACCTCTGGCTCACGCTCAATCACGTGTGACTCTGGCCGATGGTTTCCATTAGCATTTCCTAATCCGCTTTGAGTTCTCACCATGTCGATCTATACACCAAAACAGACGTTTGGTGTGCATTGATGATAATTAAGATAGTGAAAGCTTTATTTATGATAGTCGTATAAATCTCTTTATCATTTTGAAGAGTTGCATCCCAATTCTAATACAGTAATTAAACATTTAGAAATCTGAACACATAAAGTTTCCAAATCCGATCGGGACTCACCTATAACACTTAGGAAGTGATAGGGAATGGAAAGGGGCTATGGGGGTGTTTAAGAGAGAGTGGGATAAGAACGGGGTGAAGAAATGAGAGATTTGTGCCTCTATTTATTGGTAGAGAAATAGCTCAACACGGTGTTTTTATGATCCCTACATGACGTGTTGGTGTTCCAAGTGTCACCTTCTAGTGGCAAGGCATAGGGAAGAAGCAGTGGCTCAGATTGCGCCACGTGTCACTCGCTGATCACTCCAAAAACTAATTATCTTCTAAAATCCGTAACGTTTGCATACGAGCTCCGTTTTTGGCGTTATTTATATCCACGCGTAGGTATCAATGGGATCTAAAACTTTCATTTAGACTCTGTCGGCTAATTTTGACTTTATTTTTAAAGTTATATTTTAACAGGCTTAGATAGTTAAAGTCCGTTAAAAATTCATAACTTTGTCATCCGACATCCTTTTTTGACTGTCTTTACATCGTTGAGCTCTTATTAACGAGATATTCAATTCTCATTTAGATTTTGTCGGCTAAAAATCGATCGATCTTAAATTCGATTTCCGGACTGCGCACTACTCTACTAAATCTTATAAAAATCATAACTTCCGTAAACGAAGTCAGATTTGGAATGTTCTTTTTATGTACGTTCTTGGTTTAACATATAATATGACTTTCGTTAAGATCTCTAATGCTAAAAATTCGTTTATCAAAAATTCACTTTTTACGTTATGTGGTGTCATGCCGGTTAGCTGTAAAACTTCGACGAGTCATAACTTCTTCGTTATAACTCGAATTTCAACGTTCTTTACATGTTCGGAACCCTTGTGACATATACTATAAATTGGTTAAGATTATTTAACTAAATAATCTTCTATCAAAAAGTTATTTTCAGCACCTTTTATCTTCAAATTAACTAACCCAAATCTACGAGTGTTACACATGTTCCCTTAAGTGTTAAGGATTTATCCATACTAATACATGTTAAACCCATCAAAGATGACAATAATCTTTGCCGTAGAAGATGGTATGGATGGTGATTGGTGTTGGTTGTCGGAGGTGACATTGGTATCACCGGTGAGATGAGAGAAGAGAGACGGGGTGAGAGTGTGTTTTTGGGAGTGAGAGAGTATCTTGTAAATTGAAGTGTGACCATTACAATTAATATTATTTAAAAAAATAAAACCAATAATAAAGAAAACTTAAAAATGTATTCTTAAGGGTATAATAGTCATTTCAGGTCTATGAGGGACTAAACGTGAAACAAAACCAAACCATAGGGATGATCCGAGTTAAAAAAAAGTTATGGACCAAAAACGTAGTTTACACCAAACCCGTAGCACTCCATAACTCATAATAAATTTATAGTCTTTAAAATCAACCATGAATCAATATTGTTTACAAAAAGAGTCATTGTTTACAAAAACATTATTTCAAATCCGAGTTTTCCCAAGACCCGAAGACATAAAAGCAGGAAGTTGTGTACGATCATGAATTCTCCTTCCTACGATCATCGGAAGTACCTGAAACCATAAATTAAAATTGTAAGCCAAAACTTAATGAGTTCCCTCAAACTACCAACACACCACAACAACCAAGAGTACAATATGAACAACCAACCTGACTGGACCGCCTCAAAGACCCTACAACCTATATGGACCACTCTAAGAACCTTTGACATGACTGGACCACCTTACAGGGCCTATAGCCTATCCAGTGTAAAGCCCGCAGATTCGGGCTGGTCAATTTAGAGACAATAAGCATTAAAAATGACTTTTTGATAGAATATTATTTAGTATAAGTAATCATAACCAAAGTATAGTATATGTCACAAGGATTGCGTACATATAAAGAACGTTGAAATCCAACTTAAAACGAAGAAGTTATGACACGTTGAAGTTTTGCGACAAAACCAGCATGACTCCGCGTAACGTAAAAAATGAATTTTTGACAAAATACTTTTTAGCCTTAGCAATATAAACGAAAGTTGTAGTATATGTTAAACCGAGGGCATGCATATAGAGAACGTCCAAATCTGACATCGTTTAAGGAAGTTATGATTTTTCTAAGATCTAGCATAACAGTGCACAGTTCAAAACTTGAATTTTAGATCGATCGATTTTTTAGCCAACACAACCTAAACGAGAATTGAAGATCTCATTAATAGGAGCTCAAAAATATAGTTATATGTGTAATATTCTCATACTATTAAATTTAAAATCTGTTGAGAATTAGCTAATGGGGTCAGAAGAAAAGTTGTATATCCTATCAATACCTACGCTTGGATATAAAGAACGTCAAAAACGGAGCTTGTATGTGAAAGTTACGAATTTTAGAAGATAATTAGTTTTTAGAGTAATCTGTGAGTGACACGTGGCGCGATCTGAGCCACTGAATGGGAACACCCAGTGTTCAGCAAGGGAATGCTCAACGTTCGTACCGGACACAGTCTATAAATAAAGGCGCAAATCACTCCGTTATTCACACCTTTCTCTCCAATTTCTCCCAAACACCCCCAAACCCTCAAGGATTTTCCCTAGCACCTCCTAGGTGTTAAAATCGAGTCCCGAAGCGCCATAAAGCCCCGAGAAGAAGAGCTTTTGGCTCAGATGTTCTGCCCGTGCAGGCCCGTATCTATACACAGTAGTTGGAAAGTATTGTTTAACACTTATGTAATAAAAACAATACTTCTCATAGTCGCAATAAATGTTAGAGTAAAATCTAGTGATAACGATACTAGGTTTCGTTGAACAAAAATAAATTTGTTAGAAGCGAAGCACTGCCCGAGTTTGGAGTCATCATTTTAACAAGTGAGTGCATAGTCTCTTTCATGAACATGATTTTAATACAAATATTGATTAAAGTATTAAATATATGTTTGTGTGTGAAATATTTTTTATTGCCTGAAACACATGTAGAGAGCATATATGATAATATATGATGATTTAGGATACAAAGAAAAGCTAAATTAATTGATATGAATATAAGGTAGTATCTCCTTATGAGTACGGGTGAGATATACACCGAGGGTCGAACTTTAAAATTTGTGTAACATTGTAAATTTTCAAACCACATTTTTCATTTTAAAACATAATAAACACATGTCACATTTTCTCAAAAATCACAAGTATCAATTTATCAACACATATTTCAAAATTATTTATAACAAATCCAGGATCCTTAACAAAACATATCTCTAGCTCAGATGTGTGTACAATGAAGCCAGTGCCTTCCTGCGATCCTAAGAAGTACCTGAAACACATAACACGTAACAAGGTATGCACGAAGCTTAGTGAGTTCCCCAAAATACCACACACAACTCATGGCCACTCGAGGCTATAACTCAATAAGACCCTTTGGTCAATATGTCTCAGTGGGACCCTCTGGTCCCACAACTCGGGTGGACCCTCAGGTCCTAACTCAGTAAATTCAGAAAAATACACAACATAGATCACAAAGGCATAATGCCGGATATCACAATACTCAATATAAACACATAAGACCCTCTGGTCACACAACTCAGATTACCACTCTAGGTATGTATAGTGAGAAGACTCACCTCGTAAGAACTCAGATAACCTCGAACTAGAATCACCGGTCTAGCTTCCGCCTAACACATATGATAATTATCCATAATTAATAACGGCTCTCAATGAAACTACACTAACCCTTCTACAACTCACAGAAGGGTAAAATAACATTTTATCCCTCCATGGCCTTAATAATCCACAATTTGACCAAACCCTAAAAGTCAACCAAAAGTCAACGGCAACGCGTACGCTGCGCGTACCAGCTCTCTACGCCGGGCGTACTCCGCTGCCATGCAGGCATCGGGGATGCTCTACGCTGTGCGTACTAGGATTACACTCAGCATATGTCCCAGTTTGACTCTTTCTACTCGTTTGGTCTTAACCAGTTAAGAACTTGGCTCATATCACAGATTTGGGCTCCTTAAATGCTCTTACTCCATAAAGTCATGAAACGACCCAAAATACGACCCAAAAATTTTTGTTTTAATATTACTAAAAATCAAATCCTCGAATATCATATATAATAAAACCATGGAATGAGTAACTCAAATGTCATAGCAACTGTGTCAAAACAAAACTGTATCAATCATAACAATATCCGAAATAAACTCCAAGGATAAACTGAATATGTGTTGTGTGCGATGCCATCATCCCGAGCTCTTCCCTTTGCTAGCGGAAGTACCTGAAACCAAAACTGAAAACTGTAAGCACGAAGCTTAGTGATCTCCCCCAAACTACCACATACCATACAATAACACATAAACAACTATTGGGCCTTGCCCACTGTATCAGACCAAAGTCCGGAAACTGCATCGGACCGAAGTCCGGAACTAACCAAGGCCTTGCCCTCTGCATCGGACTGAAGTCCGGACACTTCATCGGACCGAAGTCCGGAACTGACTGGGACCTTTTCCCCTGCATCAGACCGAAGTCCGGAACTAACTGCATCGGACCGAAATCCGGAACTGACTGGGACCTTGTCCCCTGCATCGGATAGAAGTCCGGAAACTGACTGAGCATAACATAGCATAACATAAACATATCAACTAGCATAAGCACATATACTGCATACTTCATCGGACCGAAGTCCGAAACACATAACACAAAGACATGCTTGAATCACAAAGACATCAAGCACACTAAACTACTGCACCGGACCAAAGTCCGGAACTATTGCTAACTAAACGGGTAGGCATTGTGGCCGTAGACCCGTTCCTACTGGAAGGAAAACTCACCTCGTAACGCTGACTGTTGAGATGCTAACTCTAAAGTTGGCTGACTGCTGCTGCGAAACTGTCCGGCTACGAATCCCAAAAACACTAGGTTAGGTATTGATAAATGCCGTAAGGATAAAATGACTATTTTACCCCTGGTTAAAGTCAACTTTAAGTTGACCGGACTCACCGAGTCAGGGCGTAGACTCGCTGAGTCCCTCCATTACTAACTCTGACTTTAACTCACCGAGTCCCTTCCCCACTCACTTATTCACCTTGAACTCACAAATCGAGGAAATACGGGGGACTCGCGACTCGACTCGTTGAGTTCGAAGAACAACTCGCCGAGTCCTAAGCATGCAGATTCCATACAGTCGATTCTAATCCATTTCAGAGCATCTAACTCATAGATCTAAGCTCCTGGGACTATCTGAACACGTAAAGTTGCTAACTTTACGTGTAACTAAGAAGAAATGAGGCTATTTCACTCAAACTCTACTATTATGGGGTCAATAAGCCAAAACAAGACCATGGCTGCCAAAAAGGTGATTTCCTTGAGCTCATGGAGCCCAAGAGAGGCTAGATCTAAAGTATAACTCGATCATAAGGCTTTATCACAAAGGATTTGGGGATTTTGAGCTTAATACTAACAAATTGGGGACAAACTAGATCTATTAGATCAATAAGCAAGATGGAGACTTTATTACCAGAAAAGATGACCACAAAGGAGTGTGTTCTGGATCTACTTCTTCTTCCTTGAACTCTTCAACCTTCTCCTTCTTCTACTTGCTCCAAAATGCACCAAAAGTTCCTTCATAAGGCAACAATCACTCACACACTCTTTAAGGAGGCTAGGGTTTGATAAGAAATGTTCTGAGGGTGATGGAGGCGAGGTTAGGGCGCATAAATGTGTTTAAATAGGGTGCAAACCCTTAAAATTAGGGCTTCATCTAGATAGGCGGACTCGCCGAGTCCCAACATATGGACTCGTCGAGTAGCCAACTTAAACCTCGTGCAAATCTCGTCTCTACTCGACGAGTCGGGCTACTGACTCGTCGAGTACCCCTTAAGAAATGAAAATTACTTTATTTAAATCACATACCAGAAATGGGGCGTTACAACTCTCCCCCACTTATCTTAAGCTTCGTCCTCGACGTCTGCTGCTGCTGAATATGAAAATAACTCTGGATAATGCTCCCTCATCTCCCCCTCGGTCTCCCACGTCCACTCTGAACCCTTTCGGTGCTACCACTGCACCTTCACTAACTGAACCACCTTGTTCCTCAAGGTCTTCTTCTTCCGATCTAAGATCGCAACTGGTCTCTCGATATAATTCAGCATGCTATCAACCTGAATATCCTCCAGGGGTACAACTGCTGACTCGTCCACCAAACACTTCCTCAACTGAGAAAAATGGAAAGTGTTGTGGATCTGGCTAAGCTCTACCGGAAGATCCAATCGATAAGCCACCCGACCCACCTGAGCCAAAATCCTAAAAGGACCAATGAACCTGGGGCCCAGCTTTCCCCTCTTCCGAAACCTGATAACACCCTTTCCAGGGTGATACCTTTAGCAGGACCATATCGCCCACCTGAAACTCCAAGTTCGAACGCCTCCTGTCCGCGTAACTCTTTTGCCGACTCTACGCTGTCTGCAGTCTACTACAAACCTGCTGGATCAACTCTGTTGTCTTGAGCACCACCTCGGTGCTCCCGATGACTCACTGACCGACCTGACAGCAACAAATCGGGGTCCTACACTTCCTCCCGTAAAGCATCTCGAAAGGAGGGTGGTCAATACTAGCGTGGTAACTGTTCTTATACGAAAATTCCGCTAGTGGAAGATACGTATCCCAACTACTACCGAAGTCTAGGACACATGCCCGAAGCATGTCCTCGAGAGTCTGAATCGTCCTCTCGCTCTGCCCATCCGTCTGAGGGTGGAAAGCGGTGCTAAAATGAAGATGAGTTCCCATCTCGTCATGAAACCGCTTCTAAAACCTGGAAGTGAACCGGACATCTCGATCTGATACTATTGATACAGGCACTCCATGCCATGCTACTACCTCGCACAGATAAATATCGGCTAGCTTCTCAGCCGATATACTCTCCTGGATCGGTATGAAATGCGCGCTCTTGGTCGGCTGATCCACTATGACCAAAATCGAATCAACTCCCGGTGCGGTCTTGGGAAGCTTAGTGATGAAATCCATGGTGATATCCTCCCATTTCCACACAGGAATGTCTAACGGCTGCATCTTTCCATGGGGTCTCTGGTGCTCCGCCTTGACCTTCCTACAGGTCAGACACCTCTCTACGTACCAGTCCACGTCCCACTTCATGTAGGACCACCAATAATCGGGTCGAAGATCTCTATACATCTTCTCCGCCTCTGGATGGATGGAGAACAGGGACTTGTGGGCCTCATCCATCAACAACTACCGTACTCCTCCCCAATACGGCACCCAGACTCTCCCATGAAGGGTCAACAATCCTCGACTGTCATAGTCTCTGGAGCTCAATGTCTCATAAAGTCTCCAAATTTTGGGACAAAACCCTAAAATGCTCTAATATGATGCACAAAACAAAAGAGTGAGAAAGCTTGGAGCTTTATATCTCCAAATGAAGCTCCCAACACATATATGCTCAGATCTAAGGCATGAACTCTTACTCCTTCTTCTCCAAAGCTCTTTCTTCACTCCAAGTACACATAAAATCAATTAAAGGCTCTCAAATGGACACACACAAGCTCAATAATGAGGATTAGGGTTTGAGAGGGATGCTTGACTGAGAATGGTGGCCAGGAATGAGGCCATCATATCCTTTATATAGGGACACTCCCCAAATTAGGGTTTTCACTCTGGACCTAGTACGCCCAACGTACCCTATGGTACGCCCCGCGTACTGGGTGGCTTCCGTGTCATAACACGCACATAAGTATGCTGAGCGTACACTTGCGTACGCCTCGCGTACTCATTTGCCACCTTTTTCTCTATAAGGACTAAACTTAACAAGTACCAAAAGAACAAGGGTTTATAACGTATACATGGACTTGGGATGTTACAACTCTCCCCCACTAGAATCAGACTTCGCCCTCGAAGTCATGCTCTGGAAATAATTCTGGATACTGCTCTCGCATCTCAGACTCTAGCTCCCAAGTCAACTCGGACCCTTTCCGATGTTGCCACTGGACTTGAACAAGGGGCACCTTTTTGTTCCTCAAAACCTTCACCTTCCGATCCAAAATCGAAATCTGCCTCTCAATATAATCCAGTCTTGCATCCACCTGAATGTCCTCTAAGGCCACCGCCGCCGTCTCATCAGCTACATACATCCCCAACTGGGACACGTGGAAGGTGTTATGAATCTGGCTCAGCTCTACAGGTAGCTCCAAACGGTATGCTACCTACCCACTCTGGCGGTGACCTTGAAAGGACCAATATATCGAGACCAAAGTTTGCATCGTTTCCTGAATCAGATCACCCCTTTCCATGGGGATACCTTCAGGAGGACAAAATCTCCAACCTGGAACTCTAGCTCGGATCGTCGCATGTCCGCATAACTCATTTGGCAGCTCTAGGTTGTCAGTAACCTCTGTCTGAGCTGCTGAATCTGCTAAGTCATCTTTAGCACTATCTCAGTGACACCCATCACTCTCTGCCCTACTTCTCCCCAACAAATAGGAGTCCAACACCTTCTCCCGTACAGGAGCTCAAAAGGAGGCATACCAATACTCGAATGATGGCTGTTGTTGTAAGAAAACTCAACCAAGGGAAAATATGTGTACCAACTTCCTCCGAAGTCCATAACACATGCACACAACATGTCCTCAAGCGTTTGAATCGTCCGCTCACTCTGCCCGTCCGTCTGCGGGTGGTATGCGGTACTAAAATGCAAACGTGTGCCCAACTCCTCATGAAACTTCTTCTAGAACCTGGAAGTAAAATGCATATCTTGATCTGACACTATCGAGATCGACGCTCCATGCCGTGCTACCACCTCTCTCACATGAATCTCAGCCAGTCTCTCTACAGAAGAGCTCTCACTAATGGAAATAAAGTGAGCACTCTTCGTCAGCCGGTCCACAATCACCCATATCACGTTCGCCCCACGCGCAGTCCTCGGTAACTTGGTGATAAAGTCCATAGAAATTTGTTCTCACTTCCACTGGGGAATCTCTAAAGTCTGTAATGGACCATGTGGATGCTGGTGCTCTGCCTTAACCCGACGGCAGGTCAGGTACCTCTCAACTACCCATGCTACATCCCTCTTCATATAGGGACGCCAATAATCTCTCTTCAGGTCCAAATACATCTTAGTGGCCCCTGGATGGATCGAAAATAATGATCTATGCGCCTCCTCCATCAGTATACGTCGAGCTCCGCCAGTGTAGGGCACCCAAATCCGCCCTCAGAAAGTCATAAGCCCATGACTATCCGTCTCAAACTCAGACACCTGCCCAATTACCTGCTCCCTCTTGCGGTTCTCCGGTCTCACGACCTTCACCTGGGCCTCTCGAATAGTATCTAAGACTGGAGTCATCACCGTCATCCTCATACACACATCTCGGATCGAAGCACTCACTGCTCTACGACTGAAGGCATCGGCTACCACATTTTCCTTGCCCTGATGATACAGGATCTCACAATCATAGTCTTTTACCATATCCAACCACCTTCTCTATCTCATATTCAGGTTGGGCTGATCCTTAAGATACTTCAAGCTTTATATGGTACACCGAACCCCGTACAAATAGTGACGCCGGATCTTGAGGGCAAACACCACCACCCCCGGCTCTAGATTGTGGGTGGGATATCTTGTCTCGTGAGGCTTCAACTGCCTCGATGCATAAGCTATCACGTGCCCCATCTGCATCAACACCAAGCCCATCCTTGAAATGGATGCATCACAGTAAACTACAAAGTCCTCCAACCCCTCGGGGAGGGCTAACACTGGAGTTTCACACAATCTCTGGCGAAGAGTCTCGAATGAGGCCTGCTGCTTGGGACCCCAAATAAAAGTAACACCCTTCCGGGTTAACCTGGTGAGTGGGCCGACAATATTGGAGAAATCTCTGATAAATCACCGATAGTAGCCGCCCAAACCCAAAAAACTCCTGATCTCGGTGGGGGATCTCAGAACCTCCTATCTCATCACTGCCTCGATCTTGGTCGGATCGACCAATATCCCATTCTGATTAACGAGGTGTCCCAAGAACTGGACCTCTCGTAACAAGAAATCACACTTGGAGAATTTGGCATAAAGCCTCTCCACCCTCAATACCCCATGAATCTCTCTAAGCTGCTCCTCATGTTGCTCTTTGGATCTCGAATACACCAAGATATCGTCGATGAACACGATCATCGATCGATCCAACATAGGCCTGCATACCCGGTTCACGAGGTCCATGAACGTTGTCGGTGAGCCTAAAAGGCATCACCACAAATTCGTAGTGCCCATAATGAGTCCTAAAGGACGTCTTCTGGATGTCCTCCTCGCAGACTCTCATCTGATGATATCCAGACCTCAAATCGATCTTGGGAAACCAAGACGCCCCCTACAACTGATCAAACAAATCATCGATCCTCGGAAGTGGATAACGGTTCTTGACCGTCAGCTTGTTCAACTTCTGGTAATCAATGTACATTTTGTGTGAACCATTGGCACTCCCCACAGCGAGCTACTCGGTCTGATAACACCCTTCCCCAACAGCTCCTAGAGTTGTGAGGATAACTCCTGCGTCTCTGGTGATGTAAGGCGATAAGGTGCCTTGGCGATAGGAGCCTCTCCCAGAACCAAATCAATCCGGAACTCCACTTGCCTCTCGGGAGGCACACCCAGTAACTCCTTGGGAAAAACATTCAGAAACTCTCACACTATCGGAACCTCAACGATAGAACTCAGCCTCTCTGCGGTAACCTATGTATCCATCACATACGCCAAAAGCCTCTACAACCCTGCCTGCTGTAAACTCTGTCTTGCTCTGGCAGCAGAGCAGAAAGCTGAACCAGATCTGGTACCCTTGCCATACACTATAAGCACTCCCCACTAGGGTCTCGTATGTTCACCATCTGACGCTCGCAGTCGATTATAGCTCCAAACTAACTCAACCATTCCATGCCCGCAATGACACAGACATCACCCATTACGATCGACACCAGATCTATCGGAAACACAACACCAAAAATCTAAAGCACACATCCCCGGATCACATCAGTAGAAAACACCGCATGCTCATTGGCTATAGAAACTCACAAAGGTCAACTCAATGCCTCACGTTGAATATTGATGTGGTGACTAAAAGCTAGTGACACGAAAGATCGACTCGCGCCCGAGTCAAATAACACCAAAGTAGGTGCAGAAATCACAAGAAAAGTACCTATACACAACACAATATAAGCACAACATAACTCAAAATAGCATAAGAAAAGGACACATACCATCCATGACATCTAGTGTTGCACGGACCTCCTCCAATGTTAGCTGAAAGGCTCTCCCGCGAACCCTTGGTGTCTCGACCTTCGCTGGTCGACTGTCAGTATCAGACCCCTGAATGAGCTGGGGACACTCGACCTTCTGATGGCCGGTCTGGTTGAAGTGGAAGTAAACTGCAAAACCCTTGGGGCAATCCTTCGCCATATGCCCATCTTTGCCACACTTGTAGCAAATCCCTGCCCGACATGTCCCCTCATGACTCTTGCCGCACTTCCCACAAGTGCGGCCCTTCTGGCCTACTGATCTCGAATCAGTGGGATTAGCCACGATAAAACGAGTTCACCACGAACTCTTGAATATCCCTCTTCAGAATGCTAAAATACCATCCCATGCGTGCCTGCTCAAAAGACAAGTGCTCATGGAAGAATAACTCCCTCTCGTGAAACATCCTCGTAATCTTCGTCACTGACTCTGTCTTCTGCTTGAGAGACAAAAACTCCTAGGCCAAACGTTCCCTCTCTACCAGGGGAACATACTCATCTCAGAACATCAGCGTAAACCTCTCCCATGTTACTGCAGTATGCTCTGTAGGAGTAAAACTAGCTGTGACAAACTTCCACCAGTCCTGCACCCCCAAGCGAAGTTGGTTCAGCGCGAACCGGACCCTCAAATGCTCTGGGCATGAACAAGTGTAAAAAACATCCCTAGATATCGAAGATCCATCTTATTACATCAATCAGATCCTGAGTCCCATCGTAATTTGGTGGCTTCGTGTTGCAGAACTCCCCGTACAACAACGAGTCAGCTTCCTGTGGCCTGGCAGCGGCTACAGCTGCGGTGGTTGCAGCTGCAGCAACCTCGATAACAGCAGGATACCGCTCATCAAATTTCTCAATCAGGGTGGTCTTAATAGACCCAAACATCTCTAGAATAGCCTCTCTTATGGTTGCGCCCACCTCATCATGAATCATCCTGCGAATCTCGTTATCGCTAACTCAATTGCTCTATAGGTTGTAGCATGTACCCACCATGATGTCTCTGAAATACAACACAAAATCATCAGAGACTCGCTCGAGTATACTCACACTCGATCACTCGCCCCTACTTTCTCTTTAGCATCCTAAAGATTCTTACTCAGGTTGCCTACAGATCCAATGCTTTCAGTAGTACGAGCCCAATACTACCTTCTGTTGGATTAGTGTCTAAGTCCATAACTATAATTGGTAAGACTTGACCCGACTTGGCATGGTCCATTTGGGTTGCATGGCATCGGAACATTTCGATACACCGTTTGTGAGAAAAAGACATTTGTGACATATTAATATATTATAAGTTCTAATATATTAATATGAAATCATGTTATTTAATTAGTATCGATCAAGAATTAATTTGGACTTAATTTAGTGATCAAAAGAGACTAATTAAATATATGGGGATTGATTGTGTAAATCATTAATTCTTATATATGTGGGCTTATGATCCAAGATTCCTTATGTTGGGTTTAACCCATGTGGTGACCCATTGATACTCCATGGAGGTTAAAACCCATGGAGCATAAGGAATGGGTAAAGTCATGAGTTACATGGTGTAACCCTAATAGCCACACTACATAAAGATCCCTTTAGCTCAAGAAATTGGCACTAGTGATACATATATGAGGGCTAGTCGATTTGAGCATAAAGTGTCTTCTTCTCATGGTTATTCCAAGTGTTGATGATGTTGTGTGAACCATTTGAGGTGTCACACATGGGGCACTAGGCTCTCGAACTTCATGGAGTAAAGTCACATCATGAGGTATGTATTCCAACTTGTTATATTACCCAAGTATTAAAAGATTGTATTCTAGATAGGGTAATACCTTGGAATATTCATATTTGCATGTATAATAGAGAAAACATAGATCCAAGGTATTTAGGGTTGCATGTACACTTAGGAGTGTTAGAATGCTCAAAACCCATGAAATTACACTTTGCACTTTCTTAAGTCAGTTAGTGGAGCGTGTGTGGTTAATCGGCACACTAGCTTGATTTAACAAGATAAGCAAAGGGTAACTTAATGTTTATCATAGCATCGGTGGAGCGTGTGTGGTTAACCGGCACATCGATTGAGGGGTAAATATTAAGGGTACCAAGTATATTTGCATGGTTATTCACACCTTGTTTTGTGATCCTCGGCATCCCAGTCACAAAACCTGAAGGGCACACTCGAGATTGAACAATGCTATTGAAAAGTTCAATGAATCTCAAAATAACCTAGGAGTTTCAAAACCAATTAAAACCTAATAATACATTTCGTTTATCTTGGTGGAAATTGGTGAATCGTCCTTCACCTACCTTCAAATATTTTATAGATTGGATTACGGCATCCCTCTTCCAAGTTATAAAATAGTTTGTAGGGTCCTAGCCTTAATATTTCATATTCGGTGTTATATTGAGGACTTTAGATCAACTATCTTGAATATCTCCCAAAAGATGTCTAGTTCAGACATCTATGATCCTTTCAAATCTCTTGGAACTTCACTTCCTCCACCTCCTCCAATTATTCTCCCTATCCCACAAGTTCAAGGTCACTCTAGCCCTATTGGTAAGCAAAGTCTATGTGTGATTGCATCTTGGAGATAAAGTCACATATTGACAAGCCGGGAGAGTTGGGTGTCAAAGTCTTGAGAAAGTTGGATGTCTAATCACTTTCTAACTCACATAGTGAGTTCCTTTGGGACTCCTATGAAATAGACTATGACAAGACCCTTAATGATCTTATCTAATTGCTAAGATCAACTTCCCAAAACTTTATAGACATTGACAATGACGACACTAGAAATCCAGAAAAAGCATTCTCTTCCCAATGGTCAATTCAGTTGAACAAATGGTAAAGAGAAAGGCTAAGTCTGAGATAGTCCCATGTACCATTACCAAAGGGTCCATATGGTTATATTACCAAAGTAAGGTACATTGATTGCGAAGAAGCCTATTTACCTAAGGATGTTAAAGTCAATAAGTTTGACTCTACTTCAGGTAAAGTCCACTATCTGACTCTGTTAAGTTTCTATTATGAGATTTTTGTTACATGATGTGACTGGGTCACATGTTGATGTTTTAAGAATCAAAGAAAAGTGAATAAACTTACAAGAAGAGTATGTTGAATCTGATTGCGAAGATGGATTTCTATCGCTTGGTTGAAGATCGGATTCTTGAGCTACTCCTTAGGAGTTATGATAGATTGCTAGGAAACATGTAATAGCATAGTTTTCATTTTATGTTGCATTGTAAGGAAAAGTTTTTTCCGCATTTTAAAATAAATAAAAGTTTGTTTTACTTTATTTTTATCTCCTTACAATGGCATTCATGAAAACTTGATGTTTGTATGTTTATAGCAATATTGGAAATATGAATTTGATTCTTTCATTTGTGGTAGTGTCAAAATTTACCAAATAAGGAAAGATTGTCATCACCCAAGTTTCAATTGGACCGAAACTTGGAATCATACAAGGCGTTTAGTGTGTTGTATGAGAATTTTCAACTTTGGAAAATTAAGACTAGTTTCGTGCTCACATGTATATGTGACTCAACAGAAGGACTAAGGGATCAAGTACACATTCTTGTGCACTAGCCAAAGTTCACCACAAAAAATGGATAAAACTATTCGTTATGATTTACTAAGGTTTAGTAAATATGATTATACTTACAAGCTTAAGTATAATTCTGAAACATTGGAAAACTTTCAATGTATGACAGAACGAATAAGAAGAATCAAATTAGGCAGAAGGATAAAAGTTTCTCTAATCTGAAAAGATGGGAGAGTACTTTAGTATCACGTTTTAAGACCATCTTAATGATTTTGAGACCTTCTCACAATTCATCTTCTAAGTGCATTCTGATAGTTAAGAAGAGGAGTTATGAATTGCTGTGTAACGACCATAAAATTTCCAACCAATTTAAACTTTTCAAAAACAACCCCGTTTCATTAAGTTATTACAAAAAAGTTTTCAATACAATTATCATTAGAGTCTTCCCAAAATCACATCATAAAACAAAATCATGAGGAGCGGTACGATCACACCTTTGCCTTGCCACGGTCTCCTGAAGAACCTGAAAAACATTAAACCACAACTATAAGCCCGAAAGCTTAGTGAGATACCCCCAAAATACCAACCACATATACCATACACGCACAACATGCCATATCGTAACAGAACACAGAACATCCATGCACTTCAGGTCAACTGTGTGACTCGTCCGCCGTACCGGCCTTCAGTCCACCTGGTCCACCCTCCGAGTCTAGCCATATACATCAAGTCTACAGTGTGATTGGTCCGCCCGCACCGGGCCTTTAATCCACCTGGTCCACTCTCTGAGTCTACAGTATGACTGGTCCGCCCGCATTGGGCCTTCAGTCGGCCTGGTCCACTCTCCGAGCCTTGGCACGTCTAGTCAGCCCTCTTGGGGCCTACAGCTTATCCGGACCGCTCGTTGGGCCTTCGGGACAACCGGTCCGCCCTCGGTATGTTGGCCTACAGCACAAAGCAGGACCCGCCTCAACCCAACCCCAGTCCAACAACCATGTGCACATAAACATTCAATCAATTCACATTCAATCAAGCCGATCTAGCAAATCACATAACATAACATCATCCTAACCAGGATACCGACCTAACCGGTCACTAGCATAATACCATCCTAACTGCCAAGATCCAAACATAGCAAAGCAATAACACAACAACGATACCCGAATCTCAATCCGATAAAGGGCCGGCCTTGGTGCCTTAGACCCTGTTGATATAGTGAGGATAACTCAACTCGCAACTGCCGAAACTATGAACTGAAGAAGCAGATTCCCGAATCACCGCCTCAACGAAAATCCCGAACTGTTCGAAGTAGCAAAATAACCATTAGACTAAACACAATATCCTTCCAAGGGTAAATTGACCAATTTACCCTTAACTCAATCCGGTCCATGACTAAGGCCCACAATCAAAATATGAAAGGCCCATCATTAGATAAGCTCTCAAGCCCACTAATGGCCCAAAGACCAAAAGTCCAAGCAAAGCCCAATATTGGCCCATTTTACTAAATTGGGCCCACCTCACCAAATGGGCCTAGATCCAAGGTCCATAATAATTAGTGAGTCCACAATACTCCATCCATAATGTCCAGTCAAGGTCCAAGATCTAATAACCCAAATACAGTCCAATCTCTTAAAGCCCAAAATGAAAACCCAACAGAGGGAGTACACTGGGCGTACCCTCCTTGGTACGCTGGGCGTAACTTCGCTGAACTACAACTGCTCATACGATCTTAATGGCTTAAGCTCTTAAGTCCAAACTTCAGATCCATAGACCAATTATGCCGAGGATTCATAAAGTCTCAAACTTTATTAATTGGGACGTCCATAAAGCTCTTAATCCAAGGTCTTAATCCATTAAGACCTATCTATAACACATGTGAGACAACCAAAGCCCTTGGGACCTCATTTTTCTTACTCAAGCCCTCTCTTAAGGTCTAAAAGGACAACTAATCTCAACCAACTCGAAAAATGCATCAAGATGAGGGTTTTTGGGACAAGAATGATGTCAAAACTTCACAACACATAGATATACACAAAATGATTGTCAAGCTAGAGACTTTTTACCTCAAAAGAGCCTCAGAATATGATGTCTTTCCAGATCTACAAGCTCCAGCCACTCAACTCCTTCTTTGACAGCTTCCTCTTTCTTCTTCTAGACTCTCTTTTGTCAAAACAAGCTTTTCAAGGCCAAACACACCCAACAATGGAGGTGGGACGGCTATCTATGTTTTTCTGAGGTTAAGAGAGTGCTTATGGAGGCTAGGGTAAGAACCATTATGTTCCTTATATAGTGGCTGACCCTAAATTTAGGGTTTCTGGATGATAGACGTACGGTGGGCGTACATCCAGTACGACGGGCGTACGTCAAGAGACCTCCGCGTTTCTTTCCTTCACTATGTTGGGCGTACGTCCAGCTTACGTTGGGCGTACCTAGCCAAACACAAGTACGCATGCATGGTACCCCTTTGCTAATTTTCCCCCTTTAGGGAACATTGCTGCCCACATCTTTAATTTACAACCTCTCCTCCATCATGAGCCGTTCTTGCCAAACTCTATATCCACATCAAGGACCGAAACGCCCTTACTCTTACTCTCGGGAACCCAAAATTAGATATTTCAAGAACGGGGCGTTACAATTCTCCCCCACTTAAATTAGGCTTCGTCCTCGAAGCCTGCGACAACTCAACTCCGGAACTACTCCCGTAATGCACCACCTGGCATAACCAGACCAGGTTCCTCAAGACACAACCATCGTAACCCAAAACCCAACTTTCCCTTTCTTGCGGTGTTCTGACCACCGCTTCAAGCCGGCCACTGGCCTCATCCTCTGATAACCACACTTATCAACCGAGTACCACTCCATGATACTTCACTCACTCCAAATCACAACAACCACTTGGCTCATACGAGCTAGTGAAAGTCCTAAACCACCGGAATCCCGATATGAGTCCAACTTTATCCACTCCATGCCGACAGGATGACACATCCCTCAGGATGAATTTCTACTACATACACAATTCCATGATCGAAATCAAGCTGGGAGTCTGAGACTCAATCCCTTCATCCCTTCCGAGCCTCTTGGCTCTACACCCTCGGAATTCCTTCCGTGACCTCAGCATGCATCCAATCCGGATGTGATTCCATACCACTGCCGCAAACCCGCTACTCAATGACCATAATTGGAACACCCCAATCATAACTTCGCACTACTACCTTCACTTTCGTGAACTTACACTCCTTCTCGGAGCTACATTCTTTTCCCTTTCTTTACTAAGGAAAACCACTTGGGTTTCTTGACACTACCACAAGTGCCACGGCACTCACCCAATACTACACCATTTCCTTATAGCATAACCGCTATCCCATGCACCACACATACTTTGAATCCGCTCGCAGGGACTTCTCAAGTCCAAGCACGACCTACACTAATCGTGATCAATATTTGGGGCCAGACCTTCTGATGATATCACATCGCGACATACTCATTCCATATCCTCATACAGATCTATCAACACATGCAGAGTCTTTAGCATGACTGGACCGCCTTACCAGGACTTCAGCCCATCTGGACCACTCTCAGAACCTTCAACAGGTCTAGACCGCCCTCCAGGGCCTTCAGCCAGTCTTGACCGTTCTCCGAGCCTTCGGCCTGATTGGTACACCCACCGGCCTTCAGTCTATCCGGACCGCTCATCTAGCATTCATCATCCCGCGCTATCTCTCCAGAAAACTCTCCCATGCATATTGTTCTAGCCCTCTAGGGGTTCCGAACTCTATCTCCACCCTTCATACTCAAACCCGGCCTGATCCTAGGCCTTCCACAATAAATCACCCTTGGTCTGCATCCCGCCCCGCCTGCCTGTAACTTGCTCATACCAGCCTACGCTCGGCTGATAGAACCACTGTTGAATCCCAACAACTAAACAACCTCACATGCTTATCGATCTTCCGGAGAATTCTCCAATTCTCCCTCAGTTAGAGCACTGACTATCAACCACCGGTCGCCATCACCGACCTCCCTCGACAACCTTACACAACACAAACCCTTACATGCGAACTAATTCCCACCAGAACGAGCAATCTTCAAAAATTTACATAACAACACAGATCATCCCGGGCTCGAAAGAAACTCGATCTTTAGCTAACCACTCCTCAGACTGCAGATGCTTCCCGACATTCCGACCAAAAGTCAGATTCCCACAGATAATCCTCATGAATGACAACCAACGAATTTTCTAACACCAAACCCATAACCATACTACAAACCTCAAGGAATAATGAATACAATACTAAAAAATCACACAGCGAGACTAGCAGATAAACAATACTCCACAATAATCACCAAATAACAAGGCATCAAGAAAGAAACATACCCACAGCTGTATCCCACACTACCCTGACCTCCTCCGCTGTAAGCTGAAAAGCACGACCCTGAGCCCTTGGGGGCTCCGCTCCAACCTGACCTCACCCGTAATCCTCAAAGTGGCCGGTGCTGGAGCCTGCACCGGTCCTACAGCAAGCTGTGGACAGTTGTCCCTCAAGTGTCCAACCTTATGGCAATGATAACAAATCGTCAAATCCCGAACCAGGGCTGTCTGCAGACAATCCCTATCATTGTGCCCCTCCTTTCCGCACTTGCGGCATGCACCACCGGACCTACAAACTCCGGTGTGACCCTTCCCATACTTCCTACAAGTGTGGCTGCTCTGATCTCCCAATCTAGAATCAACGGTCTTAGAGCGTTTCGGTGCTGGCTACAACTGCACCGGAGCCTGCCTCTGCTCTCGCAACTGCAACTCAATCTCTAACTCAGGCCCCGTTTGATAGTTGCTGACTGAGAAAGTGTTGACTGAGAAAGGTCTGTCTGAGTAAGAAATTCTGACTGAGTAAGAAATCATGTTGTTTGATTGAAAATCTGACTGAATGTGCTGACTGGTGTAAAATGACCATTTTACCCTGATGCTATACACGTTTCTATGCAATATTACAATAATAATAATAATAATAATAATAATAATAATAATAGTAATAATAATAATAATAATAATAATAGACATTAATAATAATAATAATAGTAATAATAATAATAATAATAATAATTTATACAAAAACCTCCACCATAATAGACATTAAATATATTATTTTAAACACAAAACACAAAAAACCCTTCAGCTTGCTGGTAAACACCATTGCTTCTACAAGGGAGACCCAAGTTCTATTCTTGTAGCCTTCATTAGTTGCGAATTTTTATCCAAGCCAATGGTACTATTGGAAAGCCTTGTTATCTTTCTCAGTCAGCCAACTCCCAACTTCTTTCTCAGTCAGACATTGCTTTCCGAGTCAGACGCCAAGATTTTGTCTATCAAACACCTTTTGTCTGACCGAGTCAGCAAAAATGTCTGACCTGACTCAGTCAGATGCCATATCAAACAGGGCCTCACACTGCCTGGCGGCCTCCTGCAACTCCAACAAGGTCTCGCACCTCTGCGTAGACACAAACTGCCTGATATCCCTCTTGATCATACTCAGATATCGGGACATCTGAGCCTGCTCCGAAGCGAACTCAGGGCAAAACATCGCCCTCTCAGTGAAAATCCTGGTGATCTCCGTCACCTACTCTGAATCCTGCTTCAGCTCAAGGAACTCTTGAGCCAATCTCTCCTCTCAACCCGCGGAACATAACGAGTGTTGAACATCTCCCGGAACTAATACCATGAAACCGCAACTCTCTGCGCATCCGAAAATGACCTCGTGGTCAATCTCCACCAATCCTTCGCCCCGAGCCTCAACAGGTTCAGAGCACACCTCACCCTCTGATCAGCAGGGCATGAACACGTGAAGAAACACCCCTCCACGTCCGAAAACCATCTCATAGCAACAATCGGGTCCTGCACCCCATCGAAGGTAGGAGGCTTCGTATTATCGAAGTCCCGATACTGAAAACCTCGACCGGCTCCTCCCCCTGCTGCTGCTACAGCCGCTGTAGCTGCCGCGGCAGCCGTCTCTGTGAGAGCCGCATAGCGCTCATCAAAATACTCAATCATGGCGGTCTTGATTGACCCGAACAGTTCCGGTAACTCGGCCCGGAACAACGCAGCAACCTCATCATGCAGGATCTTACGAATCTTAGCGTCCAACTCGCCTGTGCTCATCTGACCAATAACCTCGGGCGGTACTGACCCTCCCTGACCTCCCTCTCCTGCACCCAATCCTGACTAAGATCCGCTCCCAGCATGCCTCGTAACCAACATACTGAAAAACACCACAAGATCTCAGATACTTCCCACAAACCGGGAACCAACTCCCAACCCAACCCTAGAGGTCATGGTTTCTTTGAAATGCGTATGGGTCCTGTGCTTTCAATAGTACGAGCCCATACTACCTTCCACACCTACCCATATTTGTATCAAGTATACCACAACACCCTAGTGAAAAACATACATAACAAGCGGTTAACCCTCACTCCTAGAGGAACACCGGAAATCTCCCACAGAGGAACCCTAGGCTAGCAGGCATCATAAATCAGGCAACACTATCATGAAATCCTAAGGATCTCTAGCCTAGTACTAGTATGCTATTCTATCAAAGCTCACAAACAAATATCATGTATGGTATTTTGGGGTTACTTACTGGCTCTGGCTGATCGTACCTCCGCGTCCTCCTTTACTTTACTCATTTTGAAAACCATTTTAAATTCTCTTTTAAAAACTCTCCCTGATTTGAGACTGGATTCACACGAATGTTCCTCCAATTCACTCAAACCAAGGCTCTGATACCAACTTGTAACGACCATAAAATTTCCAAACAATTTAAACTTTTCAAAAACAACCCCGTTTCATTAAGTTATTACAAAAAGGTTTTCAATACAATTATCATTAGAGTCTTCCCAGAATCACATCATAAAACAAAATCACGAGGAGCGGTACGATCACGCCTTTGCCTTGCCACGGTCTCCTGAAGAACCTGAAAAACATTAAACCACAACTGTAAGCCCGAAAGCTTAGTGAGATACCCCCAAAATACTAACCACATATACCATACACGCACAACATGCCATATCGTAACAGAACACAGAACAGCCATGCACTTCGAGTCTACTGTGTGACTCGTCCGCCGCATCGGCCTTCAGTCCACCTGGTCCACCCTCCGAGTCTAGCCATATACATCGAGTCTACAGTGTGATTGGTCCGCCTACACCGGGCCTTCAATCCACCTGATCCACTCTCTGAGTCTACAGTATGACTGGTCCGCCCGCACTGGGCCTTCAGTCGGCCTGGTCCACTCTCCGAGCCTCGGCACGTCTGGTCCGCCCTCTTGGGGCCTACAGCCTATCCAGACCGCTCGCTGGGCCTTCGGGACAATCGGTCCGCCCTGGGTATGTTGGCCTACAGCACAAAGCAGGACCCGCCTCAACCCAACCCCAGTCCAACAGCCATGTGCACATAAACATTCAATCAATTCACATTCAATCAAGCCGATCTAGCAGATCACATAACATAACATCGTCCTAACCAGGATACCGACCTAACCGGTCACTAGCATAATACCATCCTAACTACCAGGATGCAAACATAGCATAGCAATAACACAATAACGATACCCGGATCTCAATCCGATAAAGGGCCGCCCTTGGTGCCTTAGACCCTGTTGATATAGTGAGGATAACTCACCTCGCAACTGCCAAAACTCTGAACTGAAGAAGCAGATTCTCGAATCACCGCCTCACAGAAAATCCCGAACTATTCGAAGTATCAAAATAACCATTAGACTAAACACAATATCCTTCCAAGGGTAAATTGACCAATTTACCCTTAACTCAATCCGATCCATGACTAAGGCCCACAATCAAAATATGAAAGGCCCATCACTAGATAAGCTCTCAAGCCCACTAATGGCCCAAAGACCAAAAGTCCAAGCAAAGCCCAATATTGGCCCATTTTACTAAATTGGGCCCACCTCACCAAATGGGCCTAGATCCAAGGTCCATAATAATTAGTGAGTCCACAATACTCCATCCACAATGTCCAGTCACGGCCCAAGATCTAATAGCCCAAATACAGTCCAATCTCTTAAGGCCCAAAATCAAAACCCAACAGAGGGAGTACATTGGGCGTACCCTCCTTGGTACGCTGGGCGTAACTCCGCTGAACTACAACTTATCATACGATCTTAATGGCTTAAGCTCTTAAGTCCAAACTTCAGATCCATAGACCAATTATGCCTAGGATTCATAAAGTCTCAAACTTTATTACTTGGGACGTCCATAAAGCTCTTAATCCAAGGTCTTAATCCATTAAGACCTATCTATAACACATGTGAGACAACCAAAGCCCTTGGGACCTCATTTTTCTTACTCAATACCTCTCTTAAGGTCTAAAAGGACAGCTAATCTCAACCAACTCAAAACATGCATCAAGATGAGGGTTTTTGGAACAAGAATGATGTCAAAACTTCACAACACATAGATCTACACAAAATGATTGTCAAGCTAGAGACTTTTTACCTCAAAAGAGCCCCAGAATATGTTGTCTTTCCAGATCTACAAGCTCCAACCACTCAACTCCTTCTTTGACAGCTTCCTCTTTCTTCTTCTAGACTCTCTTTTGTCAAAACAAGCTTTTCAAGGCCAAACACACCCAACAATGGAGGTGGGACGGCTATCTATGTTTTTCTGAGGTTAAGAGAGTGCTTATGGAAGCTAGGGTAAGAACCATTATGTTCCTTATATAGTGGCTGACCCTAAATTTAGGGTTTCTGGATGATAGACGTACGTTGGGCGTACATCCAGTATGACGGGCGTACGTCGAGAGACCTCCGCGTTTCTTTCCTTCACTACTCTGGGCGTACGTCTAGCTTACGCTGGGCGTACCTAGCCAAACACAAGTATGCATGCATGGGACCCCTTTGCTAATTTCCCCCCTTTAGGGACCAGTGCTGCCCACATCTTTAATTTACAACCTCTCCTCCATCATGAGCCGTTCTTGCCAAACTCTATATCCACATCAAGGACCGAAACGCCCTTACTCTTACTCTCGGGAACCTAAAATTAGATATTTCAAGAACGGGGCGTTACATGTTGAAGTGGTTAAATGAAGAAGACGATTCATACTTCGTTTAAAAAAAAAAACAACAATTCTTAGAGTTATACTCTAAGATTGTAACTTGAGTGACATGTCTTAAAGAAGGTTTAAAACACTTGTCAAATGTAAGAGTAAAAGTTTTCTACTCTTGTACATTTAAAATTGGTGAGTTGTGATGTTTTGGATAAAACAAAGACCAACTAAGGCCAATTGTGTTAAGTGTTTTTCTTGATTAGAATCCACACTATCTCTTGAATATTTGGAAAGAAAGTCTTATAGGTCAAGGAGATAGTGGGAGTCTAAAATGATCCTAAAAGGTTTTCAAGAAGTAATCAAGAAGAAAAACCTATATTTCAAGGAGACAGTGGCAGGCCCTTGTACTGCCAGGTGGCAAGAAGTTTAGATTGCACAAGTTCAATCCATATAGTTTGGATTTGTCACTAACCTAGTCTTGTGATTATGGTTTTGACAAATTCACTTGGATAAGAACCCATATACCATCAAATCTAAGGGTCATAAGGTTTCTCTCCGATTCATGAAAATGATGGTGAGGAAACACTTCCACCAAGTAGATTTTAAGTAGATAGCAATCTTTTCATTCTCAAAGTCGTTAGTGGAGCCTGTGTGGTTAACCGACACACTAACATGGACTTATGAAGAAAAGGTCTAAACAATTGAGACTATGATTACGACATCCTTTTTCATAGTTTTGAAATTGTTTAGACACACTTGTGAGCTATCTAAGGGGAGGTGTATGATTTTAATAAAGTCTTATCAAAGCAATCTAGTCTCAGAAATATGAACTTTGGTAAGAAAGTTAATAAAGTATTGATTTCTAGAAGTCCAGTAATTTCTCGATATAAGTCAAGGCTAGTGGGAGCATAAGTGTTATGCTAATAATCATCATGTTAGTGGGAGCATGATAATTATGATAAGTATTTCAAGACAGCAATGTTAATTATAGAAAACAAAAATTTCAATTGTTGAGGTTGCAAGGGTTGAAAAAGTTGTTTTGCTATAATTAAGGGAGAGGAAATTATACTTCATTTCAATTCTAAAAGGCTTAGATTGAGATTTTAATCATCTTTAGTCAAGAATATATATGAATTTTATGTTGGCTTGGTTCAACTTAAGAAAATTCATATATATTGCGTTCTCAAAATTTAATTATGATTACGGTATCCTCTTCATAGTCAAAATTTTGAGAACATGACAAATAAAAAATATTGTAGAAAAAGACTGATCTAGAATCAAGTCTTTATGTGAAACATCATGAATTGTGTCCCATTTGCTTTGGGTACAGGATCGATTGCATGTGTTATAATATTTATTCTTTCTAAATTCTTTCAAATGCTCAGGGCATTAAGAAGGGAAAAGTCTAGAACTGGATATGACTAAAATGATTAAGCAATTGTTGAGAACAATCTAAGGTTTACCAAAGATTGGTTGCTCAGGGACAATTGGAAGTATAGTGTTAATTTTGGAAGGACCATGTTGACATATTCTGAAAAGAGGCAACTCTTGTTCAGAAGTGATAGTCAAATTGGGAATATGGGAAGGTGGAAGATGTTCAATAAATCTGTGTAAGATTAGGAAACTTAATGCAAGAAGGATGTTTCCATGGAGTTGATCTCCATGGAATGCTCTGTAATGTTTGTTGTCAAGTCTTTGTGACTTTGTGCATAATCATTACAAGAGGATCAATGCATATAAGTTTAGAATCTAACAGATTTCGGCAAATGGCATGAATTTGGAATTCATGCATTTGCGGTATGGATTTTGGACTGTGAAATGAGAATCATTGGAGTTATGTTCAATCGATCTATTTCACAAAGTAAAGATCATAGAAAAACGTAGTGTGCATACTTGGTGTATGTCAAAGCTATTGTTTAGAAAAACATAGTGTACATGCTCGGAGCATGGGACAACTAGTGTTTTTTAATTCAAGAATAAAGTTGATAGCTGAAACAGTATGCAATGAATAATGTGTAATCATGTAGTGATAAATAAAAGGTGTTTTATTTATATTCATAAGTTCTGAGACCATATTAGATTCAATTATTCTTGTGTTTCATTTTGCATGTTTTGACTTCCAGAATAACTAGGTCATTCTTCCTGAATGACTAAGTTATTCAAACCATCCACAGTCGGTCATATGTTGGAAGTAGATATGAATCAAGACTTTCATGGGTTGGGCTTGTAGAGGTCTAAGATGTTGGACAAGGTGGTGCTACAACACTCATGAGTGCTCATAAGTTCTGAGTATTGGATTTAACCCGCGCTCATTGGAATCACTTCATGGATTTTATCACGAGTGATCATGAGACGATAGTATCTTATATTCTTCAAACCTAGAGATATGAGTTGTTACTATGAGTTGTTTTTACATTGATTGCACGAAAACGCATTGGTAACTCGATGTTATAAAACATGCCTTTGTGTATGATTCATCAAGTGGTAGAACAAGCCATATGAGTCAAAGTTTATCCATTCCTTTTACCTTCAGGACAAAAGTGATATATGTGGGCCCCTCGATGATTTAATGATGATACATGTGAGTGCTTGGCCAAGCCAGGACTGATTTGATATGTTCAATCAGTCAGTCATCATAAATCGGAAATCGGGAAACAACAAATGGACAGAGAGAATGATTTTAATCCATGTCTCAGTCCATATGATATCTAGAATGGAGGAATATATGATCCCTTATCTAATGGACAAGTCATTGACAAAGGTCAGAGTTCATCGACAAGGTTAGAGTTTGACAACAGCTTTTGAGAGCTACGATTGCCAGTTAGGTTTGAAGTCATACACAATAATAGTTTTAGACTTATCCAAGTGGGATACTGTTGGATTAGTGTCTAAGTCCATAACTATAATTGGTAAGACTTGACCCGACTCGGCATGGTCCATTTGGGTTGCATGGCATCGGAACATTTGGATACACCGTTTGTGAGAAAAAGACATTTGTGACATATTAATATATTATAAGTTCTAATATATTAATATGAAATCATGTTATTTAATTAGTATCGATCAAGAATTAATTTGAACTTAATTTAGTGATCAAAAGAGACTAATTATATATATATGGGGATTGATTGTGTAAATCATTAATTCTTATATATGTGGGCTTATGATCCAAGATTCCTTATGTTGGGTTTAACCCATGTGGTGACCCATGGATACTCCATGGAGGTTAAAACCCATGGAGCATAAGGAATGGGTAAAGTCATGAGTTACATGGTGTAACCCTAATAGCCACACTATATAAAGACCCCTTTAGCTCAAGAAATTGGCACTAGTGATACATATATGAGGGCTAGCCGATTTGAGCATATTGTGTCTTCTTCTCATGGTTATTCCAAGTGTTGATGATGTTGTGTGAACCATTTGAGGTGACACACTTGGGGCACTAGGCTCTCGAGCTTCATGGAGTAAAGTCACATCATGAGGTATGTATTCTAACTTGTTATATTACCCAAGTATTAAAAGATTGTATGCTAGATAGGGTAATACCTTGGAATATTCATATTTGTATGTATAATAGAGGAAACATAGATCCAAGGTATTTAGGGTTGCATGTACACTTAGGAGTGTTAGAATGCCCAAAACCCAACACCTTCCACACCAACCGTTAGCCACCCCAAGTCCTCCTACTAGGATCCCAAGTCACAAGTACTATATCTCTTACGAATATAAGACTACTCTCTCAGTAGACCCCTCTCAAGCTCATCTAGGTGTCTCTCCTAGATTTTCTCTCAACTCAAAAACCCTCTCTAGGTGATTCCTGCTAAATACTCATACTCAAAAGCACATCATAGATAACAACAACTCCTAGGGTAAGGCATCACAAATCAGGAAACTATAGTCCTAACATATGAAATACCTAGCCTACCCTCTAGCATGCATAATAATATCTCATAAATATCTCATAACACAGAAGGTAAGGGTATTTTGGGAAATCACTGTTCGGGCTCTGGCTGATTGACACACTGCTCCAACTCGTTTTCTCTTAAACTCTTTCTCATTTTAGAAAAAATGTTTCTTTTGAAAATTTCTCTCAAATCCTCAGTTTTAGTCCAGACATACCCGAAGGTGCGTCCGAATCCCTCAAACCAAGGCTCTGATACCAACTTGTAACACCGTAAATTTTCAAACCAAATTTTTCATTTTAAAACATAATAAACACATGTCACATTTTCTCAAAAATCACAAGTATCACTTTATCAACACATATTTCAAAATTATTTATAACAAATCCAGGATCCTCAAAAAAACATATCTCCAGCTCAGATGGGTGTACAATCAAGTCGGTGCCTTCCCACGATCCTGAGAAGTACCTGAAACACATAACATGTAACACGGTAAGCACGAAGCTTAGTGAGTTCCCCAAAATACCACACACAGCTCATGGCCACTCGAGGCTATAACTCAATAAGACCCTCTGGTCAATGTATCTCGGTGGGACCCTCTAGTCCCATAACTCGGGTGGACCCTCGGGTCCTAACTCAGTAAACTCAGAATAATACACATCATAGATCACACAGGCATAATGTAGGATATCACAATAAAGTCACACAACTCATATTACCACTCTAGGTATGTATAGTGAGAAGACTCACCTCGTAAGAACTTGGATAACCTCGAACTCATGCATGGTTTGATTCCAACATCCAAGTCTTTATTTTAATGACACTACACCACTAAAGACACTCAAAGGAGCCGATCATAGTATCTGGAGCTCAATATCCTATAAAGTCTCCAGCTTTTGGGGAAAAAACCCAAAAATGCTCTAATATGATGCACAAAACAAAAAGAGTGAGAAAGCTTGGAGCTCTATACCTCCAAATGAAGCTCCCAACATAGATATGCTCAGATCTAAGGCCTAGACTCTTACTCCTTCTTCTCCAAAGCTCCTTCTTCACTCCAAGAACACACAAAATCACTTAAAGGCTCTCAAATGGACACACACAAGCTCAAGAATGAGGATTAGGGTTTGAGAAGGTTACCTGACTGAGAATGGTGGCTAGGAATGAGGCCATCATATCCTTTATATAGGGACACTCCCCAAATTAGGGTTTTCACTCTGGACCTAGTACGCCCATCGTACCCTCTGGTACGCCCCGCATACTAGGTGGCTTCCGTGTCAAAAACACGCACATGAGTACGCTGAGCGTACACTCGCATACGCCCCGCGTACTCATTTTCCACCTTTTTCTCTATAAGGACTAAAATAGGCAAGTACCAAAAGAAAAATGCTTTATAAGGTATACCTGGACTTGGGATGTTACACCTTTTCATTGATCCGAGAGCATGGATTAGACATAGTCATTTGTCCTTAGTCTGAGAGTATGGAATGGACATAGTTGTTTGTCATTAATCCGAGAGCATGGATTAGACATAGTCATTTGTCCCTAGTCTGAGAGTATGGAATAGACATAGTTATTTATCATTAATCCGAGAGCGTGGATTAGATATACCTGATCCAGGAGTATGGATTAGGTAAAGCTGTTAATTTTAGATCCGAGAGTACGGATCGTGTTGTTGTGAGGGTCGACGGGGTGGGGTAAAATTTGTTATATGAGGTGAAATTGTATATTACAAGTTCTAAAATATATCTATATATGTTAAGGCATTGTGGGATTGAAATCTCTATGTACTCACCAGGTTTCCCAACCTGACCCACTCAGTTCATTTGTATTACAGGTATTAGTGTGAAAATACATTACACTGAGAGATTAAAGGAGATGTAAATCACTAGTATAAATTAATGTAAGGTCTATTTATGCTTATGTTTCTATATTGACAATGACAACCCAAGGTTTTAAAATGAATAAAATACATTTCTTAGGAAATGTTTTGATAATACATTTATCATGCTTTTTGGGAACAAATTCTGCAATATTATTATTAATCAAAAAGGATACTCTGATTTTAAAATAAGTGTAAATAAAATTTTTAAAATGACAGTGAATTTGGGGATTTCACATCCAGACCGTTCCACGGGCTGCCAGCCTGACTGGACCGCCTCGTAGGGCCTACAGCCTATCCAGTCGTCCACGAGTGTCTTGGCCTACAACATAAAGAAGGACCGCCTCAACCCAACACAACATGTCGACATATGCAACAAACAAACATAGACATAAAGGCAACACATACATATAATCATACGAATCTACTAAACGACTACAACTATCATATCACTATCTTGACTAGGATAAATAATCTAGTGGGCCTACATTGGTGCCTTCGACCCACGGTTACAGTGAGGAAGACTTACCTCTCAGTGTGAACGATAACTGATAAGGTCTCAGCTCCGAATCTCATCTCTACCCGCCACCTATCCATCAACAGTGACCAATTCTCAAACACAATCCAAAATACCCTCAGGTCAAACTTAGACAAAATCATGGTCAAAGTCAACAACCCTTAATGTCTAATATTCGTCCTCACGTCGTGACCAAACATTGGTCACCTCTTGATGGTCTACTCAGTCCAATTCTAACTCGACTTAACCCAACCTAGCCAACCCAATCAAAGAAATCACCTGATCTGACACCATGACGTGAGAACCCACTCTCACGTCGTGAGCCCCAAGGGCTTAACAGAAAATGAGGGTTATTTAAATCTAACGTCATGAGATCTTAAGTCTCACATCGTGAGCATCGTCTAAAGCTAAAAGTCACCATTTTAAGTCCTTATTCCATTAAGTCCTCGAATTCATCTCATCCAGAAGTTAAAGGGGACTCCTAAAGTCCATAAAGTGTTTCCTTTATGGTCATGCTTGCACCATGTATGACCCAACCCATTCTAGGTCAAACGTGAAGAAATATGCTTCTAACTCTCATGTATGCCTCTTATACCTCACCAAATTTCAGATATGAACAATATGATGATCAAGGAACTCTTAGAATCCATAAAGTTGTTCCCTTTACGGATTTACGTCACTCAAGCTTGCTTAACATGAAGGAAAGTGGACAAAATCCTATATCTACCCATGGTATGCAATAAAGGTTGGATCTTTGATACTTACAAAGGTTCAACAGCAAGAATAGGTGATGATAATGTTGCTACTTTGCCCACTCCACCAATAGATTACTCCTTTCCTCTTCTTATCTCCTTCTTCAAGCTAGAAATAGCACTAAAATGGTTAAGAGCTTCAAGGATGACAAATCTCAAGGTTCTCTGGGGCTTAGAGTATGAGGAAGGCGGAGGGTAAACAACCCTAGCCACCTCTTTCCTTTAAATACAAAAAATTAGGGTTTTTGGTCCTCAGACTGCTCTCACGTCGTGAGCATTAGATTACTCATTTCGTGAGCCTCAAAATGATGTGCGGGTCCAAATCACTCATCACGACGTGACAACCATTCTTCATGTCGTGAGAAGGACTAAAATTGAAAACTCTTATCTTAATATTAAAAATAATAATATACACTTGACACGAGTGTTAGAAAACCACATAGACTATTCGTGTAATTTACTTAGATGCAAAATAAACAACTCTCTGTAAATAACATTTACGACTTTGCCTCTAGTAATAGCGAATTTTTATATTTATACTTTTCCCTTATAAAAATTTGATTTAACAGTTTTCATCCCTTATGATTTTAAAGTTAAATTATTGTTATTTTATAAGTTGCGATTTAGGTCCCTTACTGTATTTTAAAGTGATGCTTTTTGTTTCTTACATAATTTTCCATTGTAATTTTCATTTTTATTAGTTGTAAAGGAGTTATCCACCTCAAGGCGTGGGTGACTTAAATACTAGTTCTATGTTAAATTGCATTTTTCCCTAATCGACGAGTTCGTAGGTAGGTAAGTAGGTGTGGTGGGGTATCGTAAGGGTGTGTGGGGTGGGGTGGGGTATATAAGTATATTGGACCGTCTAACATATTATAATAGCAAAATAATCTTGACAAAATATAAAATTAGAAAAGACATATATATATATATATATATATATATATATATATATATATATATATATATATATATATATGAATCATGAATAAAAAAATTTCCAGTTCAGAACCATCAACATCAAATGAGTTACACATCCCTCCTGTGTTCGGTTTCCATACGATCGAAGAAAAAAAAAAGCATAAATGGTTATGTGGCTTCGGTTTTGATTGAAAATGGTAAAAAAAATCATCAGAAAATGTTAAGGAGGTACTTACAACCGATCAAAGTGGTGGTTGGCAATGGTGGTTGGTTGTTTGAAGCAGCGATAACCGATGAAAGTGGTGTTTGGCGGTGGCGGTTGACTGTTTGAAGTTGCGACGGTGGAGAAGACGGGTGAAACTATGAAGCCAATTTCTTTTTCTTTTGTAGGTGAATAATACGTGAGATCAAAGAGAGAGATTAGGTCAAACCTAATTATTTTGTTTCCTTAATTAAAAGGATTTAATTATATGACCACATTAATTGAATGTGTCAAAAAACCAAAAATACCCTTATTCATTTAATAAATTATTTAATTAGTTGCTAAATTGTGATTGGTGCATTTAGGAACACAATATTTGCTAGAAACATATAACACCCAAAAGCAGGAAGGCCAAGAAAGGAAAGAAAACCCTAAGTCAAAGGGTCAACTCGTCGAGTCCAGGGAGGAACTCGACGAGTCAGAGCGGGAACCGGGGGATCGATTAAGTAACCGACTCGACAAGTCGGCTGAGGGGACTCGGCGAGTCTGGTCTGAACAAGGAAAACCCTAATCCCGGGAGTTGTATCCTATATAAAGGGTGTTATGTCCCTTCCTCAGCCTCCATATCATCCTAGAGAGCCTGTAAACCCTAGATTTCGTGTGAGCTTCCATCATTTGAGAGAAATAACTTTGGAGGAAGGAACCTTTGAAAGGAACTTGAAGATCAAGAGGGTTGCTTCAAAGGAGAGGTGTAGATCCGAGATCTACTTTAGTTTGTGTTCATCTTGGAGGTAATAAGCTGCTATCTTCCCTCCTTTGCTTCTAGATCTATTTTTGTTATGAGATTTGGGGGTTTTATGGTTGTTTGAGACCCAATTCGAGTTTGGGGCTTAGATATGTGGTTGCCACTTCAGATCTAGTGTTGGGATGGTCTAATATGTCGTAAAGCATCAGATATTGAGTAGTTGGTGAAGCCCTTTTGTCCTAAAACCTAGCCCTATAGTGTTTTGAGCCTAGATCTCTTTAGTTATACGTAAAGTTTGCAACTTTACGTAAGGATTGAGCTTTGGAAGTATGGATCTATGATTTGGAGCCCCTGCATGGCTCGAAAAGCCACTGAATGGATTAAGAACTGGAGCGACTCGGCGAGTCACATGGGTGGACTCGGCGAGTTGGATGACGTTGGGGAGGAACTCGGCGAGTTGGAAGAACAACCCGGCGAGTCTGTTGAAGATTGCCTTGGACTCGGCGAGTCTGTTCTTGGACTCGGCGAGTCAAGTCGCAAAACCCCAAACCCTTCGAGTTAAGACTCGGATCAGTGAGTCGAGTGGGGACTCAGTGAGTTGGACAGGTCAGGACTCGGAAATCGGTAGACTCGGCGAGTCGAGTCGCGAATGAAAGGATTGTGAGCTAATGAACTCGGCGAGTAGGGTTGACCTGGAAGGTTGACTTTGACCAGGACTTTGACTTTGACCAGAATTGACTTTTGGAGATCAGTTAAGCTAAGTGATATATGTTTTGATATTGGTAGCTCGGGGAGCTAGTGGAGCAGCGGTTCAGGGAATTGTCGGTCAGCATCCAGAGGGGTTATCAGCAAGTTCAGCAGTACCAGGTGAGTTTCCCTTTGTGTGAATGGGTCTAAGGCCACAATGTCAGCCCATGTAGTTATGAGTAGAAGACCTGGAGGTTAGCCCTAGGCACAATATGCTAGAATGATATTCAGGACGAGGTTCAATGATAGCGGGCGGGTGCCCAAGGAAGGGTTTATGTGATAGTTTATACTTGTTGTCTGTATGATACTTGTATGTGCCCGGTAGGGAGGTGAGTGTGGGCGAGGTCTCGTATCTCACAAATAGCAGAGTGTGGATGGTGTTCCACATCTCATTAGCAGCAGATCAGGGGCGAGGCCCAAGTTAGTGAAAGAGTGAGTGTGGGCTGGGCCCGAATCTCACTACCAGTAGGATCATGGACGGGGTTCCATGACTCATCAGTAGCAGGACAAGGGCGAGGCCCAGGATAGGCGAAGCCTTAGGGCAGAATCCATTAGTATATGTTTAGCTTATGTGTTGCAATATGTTTATGTGCTATTATATGTTAGCGGGCGAGGCCCTGTGACAGGCGAGACCTAAGTGAAACAGATCTGTGTCCGAGCGGGGCTCAAAGACAGGCGGGGCCTGGAGCGGCGGGGCCGTTGTAGCGGGCGAGGCCCGAGGTAGGGGCGAGGCCCAGAATAGCAGGCGTGGCCCAATATGTGCAGTATATGGTTATGCATGGTGTGTGGTAGGTTGGGGAACTCACTAAGCTTCGTGCTTACGGTTTTCAGTTTTGGTTTCAGGTACTTCCGGTAGCGGAGGGAAGAGCTCGGGGTGATCGCATGGCACACACCATAGATTAGTCAGTCTGGGAATGTTTTACTCTGATAATGAACATATGTTTTGGAAATTAATACTCTGATTATGTTTTGGATTGATGATTATGATTGAAGTAATGTTTTGTTTAAATAAATTTTTAGTCTTAAATTTTGGGACGTTACAAAACATTTGAACCTTTCTCTCTCTCTCTCTCTCTCTCTCTCTCTATATATATATATATATATATATATATATATATATATATATATATATATATATATATGGTTAGGTTATTTTGTTTTCAGTATCTATTGTGTGCATGTATGACTGATTCTGGACCAATCATTTTAGTTATTTTAAGAAAGTAATTAATGTATATTACATGTTGAAGATATAATAGGTATTAATTACATCTTCAACATTTAATAAGCATTAATTACTTTCTTAAAATAACTAAAATGATTGGTCCAGAATCAATCATACAGACACACAATAGATAGTAAAAACATTTGAACCTAACTATATATATATATATATATATATATATATATATATATATATATATATATATATATATATATATATATATATATATATATATATATATATATATATATATATATATATTGAAAACGAACATCTCAAATCAGTCATTTACAACTTCTAGGGTAAAAGCATACAACGTTGCAAGAAGAAGAAAAATAATAACATGCTAAGGGACAAAATCTGATAGATTTGCCAACCATGAGTATAATTTATTCAAATTTCTAAAACTCTAATACCAAACTTTCATATTGGAGTATACGACCAAAATTATAATTATATATACATACTAATTTTGAAGTGCCACATGAACAGTTTTCTTCTCTGATTGGTTTTAATTTTTTTTCCAATTTTTATTTGCTGCGTCTAATTTTCTTTGGCCTGCTTCGAGATAGTGTTTGCTGGATAATACGTGTGCTACTCTTCTTCTCCACCGTTTTCTTCTCCAATAAAATGCCTACAAGTATCGTCCCCTTTAATGCTCTCCACTGCTTTCATTCTTACGCCCTTCCACGTTCTTCCTTCTACAGCTTCATCTCTTTCTTCCTTCCACACAAAAGCCCTACCTCGATCCATTTCTCTCCGATCTCTCCAAGGAAACATCACCCCGAAGGATGGTCACCCGTCGCTGGTAGTGAAAAAATTGGAGAAAATTTATGTGATTTCGATTAACCCACCCTACAGTACTTCCACTCTTTGTTTTTGGATGGTTCCATTCCATTTTCCCTCTTCGTCTCCATCGCCTCTCCATTTTTCTTCGTCACTGAATAATCAACAACCATATAGGTGGCACTGTGATGGCGGTGGAGCTACCAGGTAAGTTTCCTACGATTCATCACACGTACACATATAGAGATCGGGAGACATCGAGAGGGAGGCAAGAAGAAGCGAGATGGTGTCGCCATAGTTCAATTTCTCCTAAATCCCATACTCGCACCATAAAGCTCTTAAAGGTCTTCGATTCATCCATAGTTCTCCCTTTACCCTTTTACTCATACCAAATAAGGTCATATAATCCCTAACGTTTCTATATTCCTTTCTATTTATTTCTTCATGCTTACTGCTGATGCGGTCGCCTGACTTTTTGGAATATCTCTCAAACTACGACTCCCGCTATCTATTGTTTGGTTATCTCCGAGTAAGCTTCTTTCTATTGTTACATATACTATGATTTTCATGTGATTTTTGCTAATGGTTTGTGTTTATGGTTGTACTCCTGAAATCTGATAATTGTGATTGTGATTCGAAATTCAGAATTTTGAATCGAATGCATTTTTACTTAAAATTGTATCCATGCTAATCTTTGTAATGATTCCTAATTGTTTTGGTTATATCTTCAATTCAGGCTCTTTATTTCTGTGTTCCATTCCGTGAGCTTCTTGGATACATGGAAATGATGAAAATCTACGAGGATTTGGAGCTAATCTAAGATTTTTACTGTTATGGATGAAGTTGCGGCCGCAACCCACCAGGTATTCGATGAAATGCCGAGGTGTTATTTGGTCATTTTGTAACAGTCACATGTGTTGCCTACAGTAACATAACTTATATTAGAAAACTTTAACCTATAATAACAATCTACTTATGATTTTTACGGAAACTGGATGTTTGCACTTTACATATATAACTTTATTAAAAATGTCTGATTATTATTAGTAAAAAGTTTCAAGATACAATGAAAAAATAAGATATTATAATATATGAAATTTAAAAGAGTATTTATGAAGGGAGAAGGAAGAACAAAAGGGGAAGCTGTCTTTCTTCTCTGATCTCAAACCAGGTGCAGAATTTCTTGAGGTATAAAATGCATACATATGTTGCAATTTAATGTTTTGTTGTTGCATGTAGTTTTCACTCAAAGGTAAGATTTAGCCCTCTTTCTCTTGCCTACAATTCTTTTACCATTTTGCTTTAATGTTTTTTTTTATTTAAATTTGTTGAAACTACTATTTATTCTTAATCTCTCCTTTTAGCATGGTGTTGCTTTCTGAAAATGACCACCTTACCCTCTGACCTAAATTGGAAAAAAAAATTTGTTGTTTTGGCAGAACCTTGAGGTATTAATATTTTTTTATAGTTTCAGGACCATATTGCCCCTGCACTGTTTTTATATTAAAAAAATTCCATTATGACAGTTTTTGGACGATATTGCCCTTGAACACTGTTTTCATATTAATAAAAAACAATTTAAATAGTTGTAGGACAATATTGCCCCTGCACACTGTTTTAACATTAAAAAAATAAATATTTGCATTTTTTTGACCATATTGCCCCCTGCACACTTTTTATATTAATAAAATTAATTATTTACATCCGCTGCATTGTTTTTATATTAAAAAAAAAATTCTATTCTGACAGTTTTTGGACGATATTTCCCCTGAACACTGTTTTTTTCATATTAATAAAAAACAATTTATATCGTTGTAGGACAATATTGCCCCTGCACACTGTTTTAACATTAAAAAAATCTATTAGGGCTTTTTTAGAACAGTTAGGTTTGGTAAGGAAAAGTGGAAAACCGGGGTACGATGCATTTTATTTTTCTGAATAGATGAAACAGCTGTTGTGAGTCACAATTACATATTTCGCTCATGTTATATCCCTCACGTAATTGATTCATTGATTGAGGGGCATAATGGGAATTTTGATACATACATGTAACGAGATGAGCAAGGCTCCTTAGATATAGATATTGGTGACACAATTGACATTGCAAAGAAAGAAGACAAGAATTGTTGACAAGAAGGAAAGGATTGGGAAGGCCAAATCAGGGGCTTCAAACTACCATCTATTGTTTGCATAAACACCTTGGTACGTATGGATTCTTTTTAAGAGTGTTAGAACTTGATGTAACCTTTTTTTATGTAACGTTTTCTTAAGTTAACTTTTTAGTTAAGATGAGGTTGTTTCCTCTTCATGTTATATTACATTAATATTATCATTTTTTTCTATTATGTCAAATAGTGGAGAGCATGTGGATGATGTCTAACTATGTAATATAAAAAAAAAATCTTCACGGGTCAAATAAAGTGTCCCTGTTTTTCTTGCACAACGTTGTAGGTTTTCATCAAAATAAGCCACCAAATATCAAAAAAAAAAAAAAAAAAAATTCTGACCCGTGCAACGCGCGGCCTCTTCCCTAGTTTACTCTATATATCAAATAAAGATATGAGAAATTAAATCTGTTTCTATTTATTGTTCCTATAAATCTTAATTCATGTTTAATAAAGATATGAGAAATTAAATCCGTTTCAACTCTATATATGTAACATTTAATATATATTTAATGATATTTTAGTGTATTAATATGACATATGTTATTATTTAAATAGATAGAATGATTGATAGGAATAAAAAATAGGATGATTGATTACATATTTATGTGTTTCATTTGAATCGTAAAGAGTTTAAACATTAATTTTGAAAAACAATATTTTCTATTTTAAATCTCTCGTTTTCTTAACTGCAATTTGTTCCGTTTAACCGCCAAATACCAATAAATAATGTTTTATATAGTACGTATAATGAGTTACTATATTTATATATGTAATCGTATGGGTCCCGCAAGTATATATGGTTTCGACAATATCATGTAGATATCTATATTTGTTCCAACCACCAATAATATTAAATTAATCTATTTAGGGGTTAAATGCATAAATTTAAGTATCTAACCATCGTGACTATGAGTGGTACACGTATTGTATAATCTATAATGTATCTCCAAGGCATCAACCTAAGATTGATTTGCATTAGTTATTATATTTATTTCATGTATGTATAAGTTTTTTTAATGTACGAAAATTTCCCATTTCATCACACGATATTTTAAAATAATAAATATTCCCAATATATATATATATATATATATATATATATATATATATATATATATATATATATATATATATATATATATATAGGCTTAGGTTATTTTGTTTTTACTAACTATTGTGTGCCAGAATGCATAAATCTGGACCACCGGATGAATAAAATCAACAATCATGATCTAAGGGTCTATGATATTACAATAGGGTAGCATGTATCATATAATCACACAAATTTCAGCGAAATGACATTTTAGTCAATTAACCTATTTTAAAAAAAGGAAATTTTCGGATTTTAAGGGATTATTTTTAAAAAATCTGAATTTTTTAAATTAATTCAAATTTAAAAATCCGATTTTATTCTGTCAGAATGACTGAATGCCAACCATAAGCTAGTAAATATATTTTCGATTTTATTCTTGCAGAATATATTTCCAATACATGTATTTTTGATAATTAAACTGATTTAAGAATTCTAGATTATTATTCATATACATCCAAGTTGGGTCTATGATTTTATTCTTAATACACATCCGAAATAATATACAAATTCATACATATTCTTACAGACAATATCCTTATACATTTTAATATATTTATACAAATTCTAACAGAATATCATAAAAAATGAATAAAATTCTTAAAAAATAGCATTCTTGAATTCAGTGGTCAATATAATCCACTTGAGCTTCGCATATACTTGTTGTTGAACTCGATTCCAAATATTTCTCTTTGTATGATCAATATTGAATTCATTCTCCATGCAATTCTGAAAGAATATGATAGATTACTCGTTAGTTTTACGTTAGTATTACCAGTTAAACAAAAATACTTGTTGTTAATAAACATTCTTAGAAGACATTCTAACATAATACATTACTCGTTAGTATTACCAGTTAAACAAAAATATTTGTTGTTAAAAAACATTCTTAGAAGACATTCTAACAGAATGCATATATATAAATAAATTCTAACAGAATATATAACAAAATGCACTTAAATCATATTATTTTTTCTATACGATAAACATTCTAAAGCATGTATAAATATATTCTGTCAAAATTACTAGCAGCACATGTTTTATGTAATATTTATATTCTCATAGAATGAACATGTGTTTGCATTCTAATATGAACCAATCCAAGTAACACATAATTGGGAATTAAAATTAAGAAAAAAGATAATTCACGAAAACTAATGGGATTCAAATTGAAAGAGATCACCAAGTGAAAGAAACATACATCATCTTAAATTGAAGCTAGATCCTCTGGATTTTGAAGCTTTTCTCTCTCAACATTAATGAGGGATTCCAATAGCTTGTGCTTCAATGGAGTGAAGCCATAAGCAAAGCTTGAAAAGTTGTGGGTGGGAATTGAAACCCATTTGTGAAAGTCCCCTGGAATGGAATGCTTTATTCCAGACTCTCTTCCCACAGAATTGGTGAAGAATGACTGTTTTCTAAAGAATGATGAATGATATTCAGCTGAAGATAGTGCACTTCTTGTGAGTTTGGTTGCTACACATAGCATGGTGATTCTTTGTTATGCAATGTAAAAGAAAAAGTTATAGATCTTTCAGAGCTATACATATAAGATATCAAGAAACAAAGTGTAACTCTTTTTATAGTAATAACTATATATCAAACACTATTTGACTATTTCCCAATTGAAACGTTTCATGTTTGACATTTACAATCAAAATGCAGCTCTTACTGTTGCTACAGAGAGAGAAAAAGACATTTCGAAGTTGGATTTGAGTATACTTTAACCTAAAAGCAACACGTGTCTTACATAGGACTGATCAAACTTCTTACTGGCATTTCGTCGAGCAGTTGGAATGCATCCTCAAGAACCAAATTCATGTACTCATCAAAACCCTACATCAAACAACCAAGCATACGAAATTATAATCAGCCAATTCAAACAACCTATCTGGATATGCGCTTTCTGTTTCACACACAACATAAAACTCAGAAAATCAACCAATTTGTCCAAACAAACCATTGAATAAAATTCAAAATGTAAGTAGATCTTACACTTTGAAGGAATCTGAATATCAGGTTCTGGAATTAAGAGGAAAAAGTTAAAGATTCTATTAGTCGTAACTTCAAATAAAAGTGAAAATGCACGAAATCAATTAGGGTTGCCAGTTAATTAAGTTGGTTTTGAAGAAGGAAAGAATATGTACGATAAGTTAGGTCATTATCCTCTGAACTTCAGTAGCCATGGTTGCTTGTTGAATACGAGACAGAGATCTTCACCTGAGTCTTTTGGTTTCTGGCTGAGCAAAAATATGAATCTTCAATCAAACAATTAATCTTCAATTGATTATTTTATCAAATCTATAAGTTGCAATTGTGGAAGAGAGAAGAAGAAAAAAATGGTATTACCGTCCTTTGAAGGTGTCCTCTTCGATGTTGTTTTTAATCGATCTACAGGGGTGGTGGGAAGCAATGAAATCGATTTAGGGCTAATGTTTTATATTTATATTTGCTTCTCGCGTGATACAATGAATTGTTGTTGATCTATCATAATTAACTATGCAAAGATTACTATAATACCCTTAAATGATTTATTTAATGATTTATTTTTTCCTAATTTCCTATTGGTGCATTCATGCACACAATATATATATATATATATATATATATATATATATATATATATATATATATATATATATATATATATATATATATATATATATATATCATTTGAGATCATGCTAATTTTGTGAGATCGTGAGACCAAATCTAAAAATAATTTTAAAATGCAAAATAAAAGGAAAAATAAAAAAAAATCAATTATTATTTTCGGAACTAAAATTAGTTAAAAAAAATAAAAAAGAAAAAAATTACCGTTTTTTTTTTTTTTGAAAAATACGTGAAATATTCTAAATAAAATATTACACTGTAAATATTCTAATGTGATTTTTATAATGTTAGAATATTCTATTAGATTTCTCAGATATGTTGAAAAAATATATTTTTTCATTAGAATATGTAAAAAAATGTATTTTTCTATTTTTTTTTGGAATTTTTTTTTGGAAAATATAAATTCTGAAAATAATATTTGAAATTTTTTTTTTTGAAAATTTTCAATTATTTTGTATTTTTAAAATGTTTTTTTATCTACTAAATGAGTGGCTGGGATTGTGTTTCACGGTCTAACAAAACTAGGTCGTTTCACGTGAACCTAACCCTATATATATATATATATATATATATATATATATATATATATATATGCTTAGTTTATTTTGTTTCTACTATCTATTGTGTATCTGTAAGCACAAATCTGGACCACCGGATGTAATAGAATCAAATGTCATGATCTCATTGTCTATGATATTACAATATGATAACATGCACCATATAATCATACAAATATCAGCATAAGGGTATTTTGGTCAACTAACCTATATTAAAAAAAGGAAATTTTCGGATTTTAAGGGATAATTAATTCCCTTATTTTTAAATATCTGAATTTTTTAAATTAATTTAAATTTAAAAATCTGATTTTATTCTGTCAGAATGATAGAATTCCAATTCATATATTTTTGATGATTAAGCTAATATTTTTTATTTTGTTCTTGTAGCATATGGTTTCATGCTTAAAGAATTATACAACATATTATCAAGAATAACATTTTCTAAAGAGTAGGGATTTTATTATTAAGAATAACTAATTACATAAATTCATAAAGAATGAGACTATAAACAATTATTACATTCATTATAAAAAATGATTAATAATGGTTTAAAAATTATATTTATTCTTAAAGATTAAAACTAAGAATGGTTAAATAAAAAAAAACATCAAAATCTAACAAAAACACTAATCCATTCTGAAAGAATATTATTGTTAAGAAACATTTTATATATTTTGGCAGAATACATTCTGCTAGAATACTCTCGTTCTCCATGTTTTTTTCATTTTCCACATCAATGACAACCCCTCCGAAACCTAAATCCAAAAACAAAACATAATTAACTTTAAAATATTAAAACTTTCAGTATATTCTAAAAGAATAAAACTATAAATTCTAATAGAATGTATGACATTAAAGACTTTTAACTTATTCTAACAGAATGTAATACTCGAGTCACTTGACCAAGTATTCCCCGAGTCACTTGATCCAAATAATCGAATTGATCTAATTACAATGATTCTAGAGCCCACATTGTAGCTAACACAAAGGATAATACTTTGGAAAAAAAGGTTAGCTTATTACAAGCAAGAATGTGGTAAATATGACAGTTCAAAGATGACAAAATTTTTTGAACAAAGTAAAAGTGCTAAAAATACAGTTTTAACATCTCATGTTTGAAGGACTATAACTCTGTCAATATTAATCCAATTAAAATGACTTCGGAACCTAACTTATAGCTAACACAAAGGAGAATATGCCGAAACAAATTTCAGATCATTCCAAACTAGTATGCGAAAGATATGATAGTTCAAAGATTACAAAAAGAATTGCCTGAAATATCTGATTCAAGCATTTTAACAAACATTTGGCGGGGAAAAATAGATGCTCATATCTTTATACTCCATTTGATGAAACATACAGCATATGTAATTAATAAATACATAAATGTGACTAAATTTACAATAAAAGAGTGTATACCTTCAAATACCAACATGTAATTTGAGATTTCATGCCATAAAATCGAGATTTCATTCTAACAAAATTAGATCTTGATCTTCCATTCCAACAAAATTGTTGTCAGATACGCCCATAATCAAAATTTTGTGGTAATTACCTAATCGAGACCACTATTCTGTACATAAAAATTATACTTTAATTTTTCCTAGTTCTGGTTGGAGCAAAAAGCCATTAGATTTATTGTTGGAGAGAAGTTAAAAAATTAAATATTATTAACTATTTTTTCATTGAGACAATTTATCGAACACATGGAGTCCATGACAAAATCATATGAAACATATAAAGAAAAAGAGAGATTTACTTGGATTACATAAATATATGAAGTCAAAGAAGGATAAAATAGAAATATATGAAGTCAAAGAAGGAGAAAATAACGAACGTGATGAATCTAAAATTCGGAATGTAAACTTGATTGCAACCAACTAAGAAAACACCTCTAAAATCGAAGATTTGGCATTAAGAAATCCATCTAGAAAAGTGTTCAAGGAAGTGTTGGACTATATTTCACGATCGGTTGTGTTCGAAATTGTACGACAACAGGAACGAGAGTGAAGGAAGGATGGAGGATCGGTGACGAGGAGGGTTATTGGGATGATTGAAGTTATAGCTGACTTCTGTGATTTCTTTTTCTTTTATAGGTGAAGAAAGAACAACTAATGTGAGATAAAAGAGAGAGATTAGGTCAAACTTATTTATTTTGTTTCCTTAATTACAGGGATTTTATTAAATGAACCCATTAATTACAAGTGCAAAAAACCAGAAATACCCTTTTTGATTTAATTAATTATTTAAGTATTTGCTAATTTATTGTTGGTGCATTCAGGAGCACAATAGTTGTTAGAAACATTTGAATCTAGCTTTCTCTCTCTCTCTCTCTCTCTCTCTCTCTCTCTCTCTCTTTCTTTATACATATATATATATATATATATATATATATATATATATATATAAACATGTGAAAATCTTGGTTTTTTCTCTTTTTGATACGAAAAGGGCAAAATTGTAATTTTTGCAGTATAATATTTTCATTCTTTATATGCTTTCATATTTGAACACAAAACCTATACAAAATACAAGTTTATACAGTCCATTTATAGTTTAATTTACAAAATCCACAACTTAATACAAACCATTTTACAATAATTCACAAACTCAAAGGAATCAAAAATTCAAACTCTACTACTACCACCACCACACGCTGCCACTAACCACCTGTACCAGTATCACAACCATCATTTTCTTCCAAATCAGATCTAAAGAAATGCATTCTTACATGCTTATACAACAAAAAAAAATATATTCAGAAGAAAATTAACAAAAAAATTTATACATAAATCATTCATATTTTAACACAAATTATAATAAATTCACAACAAAATACAGTCAATTCACAGTTGAATACAGCTAATTCATATTGTAACATCCTGAAATAAGGTATGCATCGATGGACCTAACTTTTATTTCATTTCTCAAGGCTAGTCCTTATTTGAGAAATAGTGGCAGTCGAGTACGCAGGGTATATGCATGTGTACGCTCAACATACTCATGTGCTTGCATGGACGCGAAGGCCACCTAGTACGTTGGGTGTACCATAGGGAACGCTGGGCGTACTAGGCTCAGAGTTAAAACCCTAATGCCTTGTGTACCCCTATTTAAGGAACATGATGACCTCATTTCCAGCCACAAATTCCCCTCAAACCCTAAATATCATTTTCGTAGCTTGTGTGAGTGCTTGTGGCTTATTGAGTGTTCTTGTGGAGTTCTTTTGTGAAAGAGGAGCCTAGAAGGAAGGATATCTAGTGTTCAAGCTCTTGGATCTGAGTTCTTATGTTGTTGGTGCATCATCCAGAGGTATCAAGCTCGAATCTTGTTCATTGTTTTGATTAGTTCATGTTTTAGGTCCATTTCTAGGGTTTTATGTCCCAAGTTTGAAGCTTTTGTGAGTTTGATGAACTCTAGAGCATAAATCTTGTCCTTTTATGTGCATTTGGATGTTTAGATTCATAAAAATGAGATCTTGGTCGTCAAAACCTCTCCATGCTTGAGATATGTGGACCTTTATGTTTAGAAGGTTAGAGTTTATGAGCTTGAGACTTGTCCAGCCATGCTAAGGCTTAAAGTCATCAACTTTGTGAAGTATTAGGCTCTAGTTATCCCAGATCTAAAAGTGTAGCAATTGTATTAACGAGATAAGACCAAATGGATCAAAAATAGGAAGTTTGGGGAGTACGTCGTGCATACTCCCAGCTACGCGCAGTGTAGCACCTTGAAGTCCCTGATTCATGCATGTTTAGCTGTACGCCCAATGTAGAGGGATGTACGCCCAGCGTACACTCTGGGTGTTGACTTTATTTGACTTTTAGGGTTTTGGTCAAGTTGTTGGCTTTTGACCATGGAGGGGCAAAATGGTCTTTTTTGTTGGATTAGTGTCTAAGTCCATAACTATTTTGGTATGTACTTGACCCGATAGTGCATGGTCCTTTTGGGTTGCCTTCACCAAAGCAACTTAATAGGATGAATTATGGAGAGAAAGGATTAAATATGATTTATTAATATATTATGAGAATAATATATTAAAGGAGAAATCATATTGTTTAATTAATATTAGTCAAGAATTAATTAGTAATTAGTTTTGTGACTAAAAGAGATTAATTAAACTTAAGGGACTAGAATTGTAATTATAAGATAATTGCAATTTGGGCTATGGATTGCCTTATAATAAGGAGTGGACGAATTCTATGGGGAAGCCCATAAGGAAATCGTCCAAGGCCTTAAGGAAAGGGATCCATGGGTTGCTTAGGGCTTAAGTATCCAAATTAGGGTTTCCTTGTTAGATAACCCTAATAGCCTCACTATATATAGACCCCTTAAGGACCAAAAACGTGGACATGACTTCTTCTAGGGTTTGTACACGTTTTAGGGCAGCCTTCTTCCTCTCTCCTCTTCATCCTCTTGCTTATGGTGTTTGAGAACCATTAGAGGAGTGACACTTGTGACTCTAAGCCTTCCAAAGTCAATACAAGGAGATTTGGGATTGTTATTGCTACATAACAATCAAGGTAATATTATAAACCTATTCTTATGATAATATGATTACTTGTATGCTAGAATTAGGGTTTATAGTCTTGGATAACTTGCATGTACAATAGAGAAACCTAGATCCGAGCATTAGGGTTTGTATGAACACATAGGATGTTCTTATGTCTAAAACCCATCAGTGGTATCAGAGCCTAGACTGGTTTCTATTGTATTGATGCATTATATGTTTGAAAAATTCGATTTTTTGGTTTCTGGAGGCTGGACTCGCCGAGTCCATAGCTGAACTCGTCGAGTCCATGCTGACTCGACGAGTCCATGCTTGACTCGACGAGTCAACTCGTCAGATAGAGCAATCTTCGGGATTTCTTGCTGTTTTTGCTTAAGGATAGTTGCCTTATCATATTAGATCAATATAAATCCAATTTTATGATATATTTGACTATATTCTTGATCTAATTGAAGATATTTATCAATTAATAAAATATTTGTTTCCTTATGTGATAATTGATTAATTATTTTGATTAAATTAATAAATTGTTGTGCAAGAAATCATTAAATAAATCAAATATGGATAATTATGTGATTAAATGTTAATTTTAGATTATTTTTTATTTGATCCTTGTGTTATGAAATGTTTCATATTTTCCCCTTTAGGTTTTATAGTTTAAATTTGAACCCAATAGTTTTGTTGTTTTGAAATTTAAATAGTTAAAACCCTAATGTTTTGAAAAAGGTTTCAAAACTTGTCCTCAAGTTTTGGAATTTAAATTCTGATTAATAGTTTAATTTTGATGTATATTTAAATTCTAAACCCTAATGTTTTGAAATGTTTCAAAACTTGCCCTCAAATTTTGGAATTTAAAAGTTGATTAAAAGTTTAATTAGGAATGTTAAATTCTAAAAACCCTAGTATTGTGTTGAAAAGTTCAAATCATACCCTTATGGTTTTATTAATTAATTAAGGAGTATAATTAAAAGAGGTTTAATAAATCCATAAAAGTTTAGGTTTACAATTTAATTGAATTAAAGGTATAATTATTAAATTTAACCACCTAGTATTTTAAAAGTGTAAAATACACCCTATACTATATAACATTAAAAGTCTAACATTATATATATATATATATATATATATATATATATATATATATATATATATGTATGAGTAAAAGTCAGTCTTACTGTTAGTAGGCCTCATTCACGAAGCTGGTCTATAAGGGGTGTTTAAGGAAATTGCCTATAAAATGGCGATTGAATGGGTATCCACTCTTACCCACCGCACTCTTGACTAGTGGAGGGTCGTTAGCCGAACGGGTAGGATAGGACGAAACCTTCCATTATAAGTATAATGAATTACTAAAGTAACTAAATGTTTTACAAATTCCCAATCTTAGTTACTTAGGCTAAAGTGAATTGATGCAATTCCATGAAATTACACTTTGTGCCCTTGCGAAGACGTTAGTGGAGCGTGTGTGGTTTACCGGCACACTAAATGGTTCTAAGCAAAGGTAGCAATGGGTGACTCAATGTTTGTCATAGTTCGGTGGAGCATGTGTGGTTTACCGGCACATCGAATAGGTGACTGTAACATGTGAGGGCACCATGTAAGTTTGCATGGTTATTCACTCCCGCTTTGTGATCCTCGGCATCCCAGTCACAAACAAGAGGGGTATATTGAGATTTAAACATGCCATTGAAATGTTCAATGATTCTCAAAGGATCTAGGAGTTTTCATAGATTTAAAACTTAAATTTCTTTTTCGTTTTTCATGGTGGAAATTAGTGAATTGTCATTCGCTTACCTTCAAATGTTCTGCAATTTGGGTTACGGCATCCCTTTCCCGAGTTGTAGAATATTGTGTTGGGTCCTAGCCTTAGTATCTCATTTGGGTGATTTACTAAGGACTCAATCAATCAACTAACTTGAATTCGTTTTCTCCCGTTTTGTATATGTCAAAGTTCGACAACTATGGTCTTCCCAAATCCCGTGGAACAAGCATTCCACATGAAGATGATATTCCACGATTCAATCGAGGAACAAGAAATCATGCTTCACTTCCTCCACCTCCTCCAATTATTCTCCCTAACCCACAAGTTCAAAGGCTTGAAAAGGTCAAGATCACTCAAGCCCCTTTGGCAAGTAAACATAAAGAAGGAAAGTCGGTGTGTGCACACGTCCTAGGGATGAAGTCACACATTGATAGGTTAAGAATGTTGGGATCCATTGTCTGTGAGGAAATGACTGTTGATTGGGTTCTTCAGTCACTTCCTAAGTCATATAGTGAGTTCGTAAGAGAGTACTATATGATGAACCGCGACGTGAACCTTATAGATCTCACCTATATGCTTATTGCTGTTGAATCAGCAATGGTTTCGCGCAATAGAAAAGCAAAGTTGATTGGTGAATCTGCCTTCAAGACCTTTATTGATATAGACAATGGCAACAAAAGACATTCTATGATCGAAAGGTTGGATCATAAGAGAAAGTCAATGTCTAAAGTAGTTCCATGTCATGTTCCAAAAGAGTCAATTTGCTTTTATTTCTAAGAGAAAGGGGATTGGAGACGAAGCTGCCCCATTTACCTAAGAGATCTAAGAGATGGGAGAGTCGAAACGTATGGCTCTAATATAGGTAAAATCCATTAACTAACTCTTTTAAGCTTCTATTCTAGATTCTTAATACATAATGTGATAAGATTACAATTGATGTTTTGTAGGATCGAAGAAAAGAAAGGAAGCTTAAGGGAAGAAGTGAGCAGAATCTAACCGTGAAGGAATGGATTTCGATCGCATTTCTCGAAGATTAGATTCTTGAGCTACTACTTAGAGTTAGAATTAGATTGCTAAGAAAGATGTGTTAGCATAGTTTTTCAATGAATTGCATTGTAAGGAAAAAAATTTCCGCAATAAAATAAATTTTGATTTTTATATTATTTATTTATCCTTGCAATGGCGTATATGAAAAATTGATGTTTGAATGTTTCTATTATTAGCAATAATGGATTTGGTTCTTATTATGTTATTTATGGAAATTCGAGAGTTTACCAAATAGGGAGAGTTTCTCATCGCCCAAGTTTCAATTGGACAGAAACTTGGAATCATGCAACTTGGTTGCACGATGAATGAGAAATTTCATATTTGGAAATTAGACTAATTCATTGACAAAGTGTCAAGTGAAGGACTAGGAGATCGAGTACACAAAGTTGTGTGTTGGTCAAAGTCCACCATAAGAGTAACAAAGATATTCGTCATGATTTACTAAAGGTTTAGTAACTATGATTATACTTATAAGATTAAGTGTAATTCGGAATTGATTAAAAAGGTTTAAATTAATAGCAAAACGAATAAGAAGAATCATGTAGGCAGAAAGATAAAAGTTTCTCCATTCTAAGAAGAAGGGAGAGTACCTCTTATGCTTTATGATTGGTCTTAATGATTAAGAACCATATCTCAATTAATCCTCTAAGTGAGTCTTAGTACAATTGTATATCTAAGAAGAGGAATCAAGAATTGAAGAAATGGTTAAATCAAGAAGTCAATCATACTTCGTTCCAAAACAAGTCTTAGAGTTAAGATTGTGACATTGAGTGGAAAAGTATTAAGAAAGGTTTGTAACATTCATCAAATGAGGAAAGTTGTGATGTCTTGGATAAGACAAAGACAACCTAGAACCTATTTATGAAGTGTTTTGATAAATGCTACACTAACTCTTGAATATTTGTTTGTCAAGAAATGTTTTGACAAGAGAATCTTATATGTCAAGGAGTCAGTGGGAGTCTTAATGGTCTTGAAACGTTTCAAAAAAATCAAATAAACCTTATCGATCATCACTAGCACACGAGTTGAGGTTTACAACCCATCGTGTTGACATTATTTTGTTTCTGTGCCAATCCAATCGAGTTAATTATGCATATGAGTCCTATGATTTCTCATTTGAATGCATAAAAGGAAAAGGACCTTGATCAATGGAAAGTACATTGATAAGAAAAGGTGAGCTGCTTAACTACGTGGAAGACATGGTGGGCAGCTGTGCTACCATAAGGCAAGAAATCGAGATTAAGAAAGTTCAATCCATATGAGTTTGAATTTGTCATAAACTTTGGTTTTAACAAATTCACATGGATAGGAACACATACACCGTTTAAATCTAAGTGTCATAAGATTTCATCCTTCATGAAAATGATTATGAGGAAATGCTTTCACTAAGAAAGATTTTAAGAAGATAGTGATTGTAAAATTGCATTCTCGAATTCGATTATGGTTACGGTATCCCTTTCCATGATTTGAATTGTGAGGTTTGGCAATTAGTCTTAATTGTTTAGACACACATATGAACTATCTAAGGCAAAGGTGTATAAGTTTAAGAGGCCTTGATGAAAGATTATCAAAGCATTAAGTTTTAGAAACATGGACTTAAGAAATTCAATAGGTATTGTCTTTCTGGAAGTTAAGATGTTTATGAATACATGTCAAAGCTAGTGGGAGCATAAGTGTTATGTTTTATAATAATCATCATGATAGTGGGAGCATAAATGTTATGATTGTATGATTATTAAGGCACGTATTGCAAGTTGGCAATATTAATTATAGAAAACAAGAGTTATACTTTGCAAAGTCGTAAGGGTTGTAAAGTTGTTTTGCTATAATTAAGGGAGAGAATATTATGCTTCATTTCAAATCTAAAGGCTTAGGTTGAGAAATGTTAATAAATTTAGTCAAAGGTACGTAGTGTGTTCTTAAAATTTCGATTATGATTACGGCATTCCTCTTCACAATTTGAATTTTGAGAACATAGCAAATAAAACATTATGCGTCGTGTCCCATACACTTCGGGTATAGGATCGATTGCAAATGCTTTAATGTTTGACCATTCTAAAATTTTCCAAATGTCGAGCGCATTTAGAGGGAAAAGGGACTAGAATTGGTTTTGACTAAAATAATTAAACAGCTATCAAAGGACAATCCAAAGTTTGACGAGGATTGGTCGCTTGTGAGTAGTTGGAAGCATGGTATTGGATGGACCATATCGACATTATAGAAAAGATTCTATTAAGAATGAGTTGTCATATGTAAATTATGGAAATGTTTCCATATTGAATGGACCGTATCGACATTATTATGAATAGATAATATTCTATTAAGAATAAGTTGTCATATGGAAAATATGGAAATGTGTCTATATTAGGAATTGAATATTGAAAATCTATGTCTAGATTAGAAACTTTTATGCAAGGGATGTTCAAAGGAATGTACTTTGAGTGAGAGACATCATATCTAAGGAATTGTCTTGTAACAATCTCCGATAGAAGATTTTGTAATATCATTGGCAATAGTCTTTGTGACTTTGGTGCAGTGACATTACAAAAGGATCATTGCATAAAATGTTAGAATCTAACATATTCTATAAGTGGCAAGAATTTGAGATTCTTTCATTTTTGGAAAAGGATTAGGAGTTGTGAAATGAGAATGATTGGAAGTGTGTTCAATTTGATCTATTTCACAAAGTAAGAACCATAGATAAACATTGTGTGCATGCTAGGAGCATGGGACAAGTGTAATAATTCAAGTAAGAAGTTGATTACCAGAAACGACAAATAATGAGTAATCGATATGGTGATAAATAAAAGGTGTTTTATTTATACTCAAAGGTTTGAGGCCATATGGGATTAGTATTATTCTTGTGTTTCACTTTGCATGTTTTGACTTCCAGAATAATTGAGTTTATTAAGAATAATCGAATTATTCAAACAGGCCACAGTCGTTCATACGTTGGAAGTAAGTATGAATGAAGACTGTCAAGAATTGGTGTGTGGAATGTCTAAAAGTGTTTTAGACATAAGCAAATGTTTGCTGCAACATTCATGAGTGCTTATGAATATGATTTGAGCATTGGATTAAACCCACGCTCACTTGGATCACTCCATGAATTGCATCACGAGTGATTGGTGAGACGATAACATCTTATATTCTTGAAACCGAGATGTGTGAGTTGTATCTTGCAAATCGATTGCACATTGATAATATGTAAACGCACTAGTAACTTGGTGTTATAAAACATATTGTTGTGTGTAATTCGGTGGGTGAGTGCAAGCAAGCATTGTATTAAAGTTTATCCGTTCCTTTTATCCAAAGTAGGATAAAAGCGATATCTTTGGGCCCCTCGATGATTTAATGATGACAAACATAAATGCTCAGCCGGGCTAGGGCTAATTTGATTTGTTCAATTAGTCAGTCGTCATAAACCGGAAATCGAGATATAGTACAAAGAGAATGATTTGAAATCATATCTCATATGATATCTAGAATGGAGGAATATATGATCCCGTATCTAAGGACACGCGTATCTGATAGGATCAGAGTTGACGACGGCTTTGGAAAGCTACGATTGCAGATCAGGATCTGAAGTCATACGCATAATAGTTATTAGACTTATCCAAGTGGGAGACTGTTGGATTAGTGTCTAAGTCCATAACTATTTTGGTATGTACTTGACCCGATGGTGCATGGTCCTTTTGGGTTGCCTTCACCAAAGCAACTTGATAGGATGAATTATGGAGAGAAAGGATTAAATATGATTTATTAATATATTATGAGAATAATATATTAAAGGAGAAATCATATTGTTTAATTAATATTAGTCAAGAATTAATTAGTAATTAGTTTTGTGACTAAAAGAGATTAATTAAACTGAAGGGACTAGAATTGTAATTATAAGATAATTGCAATTTGGGCTATGGATTGCCTTATAATAAGGAGTGGATGAATTCTATGGGGAAGCCCATAAGGAAATCGTCCAAGGCCTTAAGGAAAGGGATCCATGGGTTGCTTAGGGCTTAAGCATCCAAATTAGGGTTTCCTTGTTAGATAACCCTAATAGCCTCACTATATATAGACCCCTTAAGGACCAAAAACGTGTACATGACTTCTTCTAGGGTTTGTACACATTTTAGGGCAGCCTCCTTCCTCTCTCCTCTTCATCCACTTGCTTATGGTGTTTGTGAACCATTAGAGGAGTGACACTTGTGACTCTAAGCCTTCCAAAGTCAATACAAGGAGATTTGGGATTGTTATTGCTACATAACAATCAAGGTAATATTATAAACCTATTCTTATGATAATATGATTACTTGTATGCTAGAATTAGGGTTTATAGTCTTGGATAACTTGCATGTACAATAGAGAAACCTAGATCCGAGCATTAGGGTTTGTATGAACACATAGGATGTTCTTATGTCTAAAACCCATCATTTTTACCCTCCTGAGATTTAGTAGAAGAGACTTGGTCTAGCATCTTTGGGGGTTGTTAATATTAATTATTAATTAGAGATATATGTTTCATATATTAGACAGAGTCTAGACCGGCAGTTCGGGTGCGAGATTTATTTGCTTTGCTTTGAGAGGCGAGTCTTGTCACTATACTTACATGTGTGTTAATGTGTAACACCGTAAATTTTCACACAAAATTTTCATTTAAAAACACAATCATCTCATTTTCAAAATCATAAAATCCCACAAGTATCAAATTATCAACACATTTTCCAAAAAAATTTATGACACAAATCCAGGATCCTCCAAAAGTGAATCTCCAACTTGGGTGTGTGTACAATCAAACCGGTGCCTTCCCGTGATCCTGAGAGGTACCTGAAACACATTACACATAACATGGTAAGCGCAAAGCTTAGTGATTTCCAAAAAATACCACACACATCACATTAGCCACTCGAGGCTACTCTAATCAACCCTACGGTCAATGTGTCTCAGTGGAGACCCTCCGGTCCGACAGCTGACAGCTCGGGTGGACCCTCCGGTCCTAACTCAACAAGCTCATAATAATAATAATAATCAGTATAGATCACAAGACATAATACAGGATATCAAATACTCCATATAACACATAAGACCCTCCGGTCACACATAGATACCACTCATGGTAAGTATAGTGAGAAGACTCGCCTCGTAAGCTAGCAAGTAATATCCTCGTACACGAATCTCATACTATCCTCCGCCTAACACATAAGATAATAATAACTAATTAACACTTAAACCACGACTCGAAATAAACTAGGTTATTGTCTATATTAAACTCTTGGAATGTGACATCCCCAAAATCTCGGCCAGAAAAGACCGATTTTCATTTATGCTTTTAAATATTTTCAGAGTAAATCCTTTTGATTTGAAAGGGTTGCGGAATTTGTTCCCAAAAACAAAACATGATAAAACGTTGTTTACCGAAGCATTTCATAAAAGAAATGTATTTTTCATTATAATCAAAACTCGGGGTGTCATGTTCCGATACAGACCAATAAGCATAAACGAATACATTACAAGTCATATAACAAATATAAACATATGCAGACTTGTAAACAAAACAACTTGATGGTTCATCCATCTCATGCCCTTCCGCCACTACCTGTAATACAATTTAAAACTGAGTGGGTCAGGCTTGGGAGCCTGGTGAGCATATAGGGTTTTCAACCCACAATAAATATCATATTTAATTCTCACCAACCAACAATAACCCAATTACCCATTCCCATTATTCTCACTTTAATGTCCCTAAAACAACTAACATAAGGGACCTAGTCTAAGAATATTTCATCGGGGCAACAACACATGCTTCGGGGGTACCTCAGCAATATAAGTCAAATAAGGCAACCATGAGGGGGATGGAGTACAGCAAATGAACACCCAAGTTCATTAACACCTACAGGTGGCGAACCTGCTAATGTTTCCACAAGACTGTCTAGAATAGCCAGTGGTCGTCATCTAAACTCCGCTAGATGACTCAATCAAACAACAACGAGGCCTCTCATCTGTTTATTACACACCAACTGTCTACCCATGTTCTACCCAACATATTAGTAGATAAAAATATACATTCGTATACATAGTTTAAAGAAAACCTGTATAGCACTCTTTAATCAACACATAAATCACATAACAGATGAGGCACACACACACATAACACATATCTCATAAAGAAATAAGCAGATCTGTAAGATAGAAGAGAGTGAATACTCATTCACACGTAACACAACCAAATATATACACATAGCACGTATTTTATATATAATACTTCATATTATTGTATTTGGAAAGAAAATAACTACACACTCACTTGATCAGAAGCTGATCGGACAACACTACGGCTTATAAAAGTAGTATTCCTCAGCAGATCTGGAAGATCTCCTCGAAAATCGAACTTCTCGCGGGCAGAGCTTCAACTCGGGAACCGCACTTCTCGGGATCTTCGGGATCTTGGGACTTGCCTCGGGGCTAGAGTATGATACCGGGGCTTCGGGGTATTTCTGGCACGCAAAACGATGCAAAACGGGAGAGAGAAGAGAAGAAATTGGCAATTGGGTCGGCTGCCTTCGGTTCCTATTTATAGGAGGCTGGAGCCTCGGAGTATGCGGGGAGTACTACGTTACGCGGGGCGTACTGCCCAAAACGTCATTGCTTACGTATCCGAAGTGCTCGAGTGCGAGTGTCGACATCCCTCGGAGTACGCGGGGCGTACCTCGGATCAGATCGGTGACTCCTTCGGATAATGCTTCTGAATTTTGATTTAAATTTAAATACAAAATGATTAATAAACTTCGGAAATTCATAACTTCTTCATACGAACTCCGTTTTCGACGTTCTTTATATCCACGCGAAGGTGAGACTACGCTCTACAACTTTCGTTTAGACTCCGTCGGCTAATTTCGACTTTATTTTTATTATTTATTTTTAATAGGCCGCGACAGAAAAACTTTGTTATAAATTCATAACTTCTTCGTTTGACGTCCGTTCTCGCCTAACTTTTTATCGCTTTGATACCAACAACGAGACCTTCGATCCTCGTTTAGATTGCTTCGGCTAAAAACCGCTCGATCTCAAATCGAGTATTTCGGGCTGCACACCGCTAAGCCGGAACTTCGATAAATCATAACTTCCTCATACGAAGTCAGATTTGGGCGTTCTATATATATTCGGAAACCTCGTTTCAACTACTACAACATAGATCAAAGATATTAAGTTTATTTTACACTTAAAGTTTGACGCTTATTTTTATTATTAATTAATCAAACCACATAATTAAGCAATTAAGCACAAAACACATAATACTCAAATAATACAATCTTTATTATTTCAAAACGGGTTACAGAGGTTAACTTAGACTATTATATTGCTACAAATGGCAAGCCCGGAAACACAGGCGTTACATGGAATGGGTAAAAGACCATTTTACCCCTCCATTGTCCCCATTCTCCATGCCTTAACCAAACCCTAAAGTCAATAGAAGTCAACACTCGAGTCAACTTACCATGTTGACCTGACTTGCCGAGTGCATCTATGTGACTCTCCGAGTCCCCTTTATTCCTTCATAACATTGCGAAAAACTAGCTTTACTCGTCGATTTGTCCCATCAACTCGCCAAGTTACATATGTCCAGACTCATCAGGGAAAACTCTAGCCGACTCGTCGAGTCAGCTCATTGACTCGGTGAGTCCCTTCAGTATGAATTCTCATTCAGACGGTTTAAGGCAGATCTACCCTCCACACTCTAGATCTAGGCTCCCAAGGCTCAAATGTCACTTAAAGCTTCGATCTTTACGTCCATGCATGGCATATTTTGCTCAAAAATGCCAATACAACTCTAATAAAGATGCTTATGCTCAATAGCTCTTACATGGCTGAATAAATTTGGGACCTTTGGACTCTATGGACCATACAAGGTCCAGATCTGAAGTCTAGACCTCATGATAGACTCAATGCACTCAGTATCCCAATAAAAAGGTGGTAAGAACCCTAAACTTCCATAATCATGAGATCTAACCATTTAGACGAGAAAGGTGTAAGCTTTTTACCTTCCACGGAAGCTCTGGACAATATAACAATGATTCCAACAACTCCTCCTCGTTCCTTGCTGGATAACCTTCTTCCTCAAAAGATGCACTAAAATACTCATAGATTAGCCTTAGGACTCGCTTAGCTCACTACACACGTTTAGGGTTTCATACAGGGAAGTTGGGTAGCTAGTGAGGCGCAAATGAGGTTATAAGTGCTCTTAAATAGGCTCTAACCCTTGGGATTTAGGGTTTCATCTCACAACGCCAACTCGGCGAGTCAGCTCTCTGACTCGTCGAGTCGGTTATTAGACCCACGTGGTCAAATCAGTCTCTATTAGACGAGTTGAGGCACCAACTCGTCAAGCTGCTCAATATATCTCAAAAATAAATAAATAATATACCTGGGAATCCGGATGTTACATAATGCATGCATGACCGGAGGGTCTTGTTTGCTTTACTGACCGAAGGGTCTTATCTAATTTACGTGTATTATGTATTCTGTCTTTGTGACTCATGTTGTTATATTATTTTGTATATATATTGAGCTATGACCGGAGGGTCTATACCGAAACGTGGGACCGGAGGGCCTTCACCGAGACACATGACCAAAGCCTGGTCTTTCCGCACTTATAGCAGCCTGAAGATCCTGCTCTACAAGCTCCCTCATGCGGCCTACCGCATTTCCTACAGCGGCTCTAGCCCGGCTGGCCCTGAAACCCCTGTAACCTGCTCAGTCTCTGCCTTCCTCTTCTTGAGGTGCTCCAAATCAATCTCCCTCTCCCGCGCCCTGGCAATCATGGACTCCACGTTCGGGCAAGTTAAATAACTGACATGCTCCCAGGTATCAGCCCTCAACATGTCGTGGTAGCGGGTCTTCCATATCTCCTCATCCCCCACATACTGAGGTACCAACAAGGCCCTCTCCCTGAACTTGGAGGTGATCTACGCCACTGACTTAGTCGTCTGTATCATATCAAGAAACTCTCTGGCCAAATGTTGAAGCTCCATAGCTGGCGCAAACTCTGCCCTGAACCGGGTCACAAAATCTGACCAAGTCATAGCCTCGATGGTCGGGCCTCCCTGCGAATCACCAACTGAATCCCACCAATCTCTAGCTCTATCCCTCAAACATCCCGCAGCAAAGCGGACCTTCGACCCCTCCGGGCAGAAGCTCGTCAACTGCGCAGACTCAATGTCTGCGATCCATCTCCTGGCAGCAATGGGGTCCTTCACTCCGTGAAAGTCTGGCGCACCACTCCCCCTGAAGTCCTTGAAGGACAATGTGTATGTGTGTGTGTACCCGTCTAGCCAGATGCCAAATCACTCCTGAATGTCCGAAGTCGATCCTCCATCAACTTAATAATCCCCTCCTTGGTCGACCCAGAAATGATTGGGGTCACCTCAAGGATACCTCTAGTGATCTCAGACGCAATGAACTCGCGTAGCCCATCATCGACCTTCTCGGACCCTGCACCCGAGCCTGATCCAAATCCTAAACCTCCTGCTCCATGTCGTGTGACCACCATACTGAAAATAAAACACGTAAACGTCATGATCATACATACTTTCGAGAGGTCTCACACACTCCCCAAGTTTCTTGGTTCCATCTTGGCCCTCCTTGACTCGAGTACGGATCCTTTGCTTTCTGTAACGCCTGTGTTTCTGGGCTTGCCATTTTTAGCAATGTAATAGTCTAGGTTAACCTTATAACCCCAATTTGAAATAATAAAATGTATTATTTGTGAATTTGTGAATTATGTGAGTTATGTGTTTATTTGCTTAATTATGTGATATAATTGAATTAAGAATAAAATGAGCGTCAAAATTAAAGTATTAGATATGCCCGATATCTTTGGATAATGTTGTAGCAGTTGAAACGAGGTTTCCGAATATATATAGAACGCCCAAATCTGACTTCGTATGAGGAAGTTATGATTTTCTGAAGTTTCGACTGGGCAGTATGCAGCCCGAATACTCGATTTGAGATCGAGAGGTTTTTAGCCGAAACAATCTAAATGAGAATTGAAGATCTCGTTGTTAGTAGCGAAACGATGAAAAGATAGGCGAGAACGGACGTCAGACGAAGAAGTTATGATTTTATAACGAAGTTTTCCTGTCCGGGCCTTCTAAAAATAAATAAAAAAAATAAATTCAAAATTAGCCGACGGAGTCTAAATGAAAGTTGTAGAGTATGGTCTGACCTTCGCGTTGATATAAAGAACGTCGAAAACGGAGCTCGTATGCGAAAGTTACGCAATTTAGAAGTTCAACGAGTCAATTACGCCCAACGTAATTTGAGTACGCCCCGCGTACTCAGGCGGATGCAAGTTGCCTGACCAATACTCGAGTGCCACAGATCGACGCATGCAGTGACGTCAAAGTACGCCCCGCGTACTGAGTACGCCCTGCGTAATTTGAGATTACGCCTCGCGTAATCCCAGACCCAGTAGCCTATAAATAGAACTCGAGATCAGCCATTTCCTTGCGATTTTTCTTACTTTCTCTCTAAGTTTTTGCCTCGATTTGCGTGCCAATCATATCCCGAAGCCCCGGTATTATTCTCGATCCCCAAAGCAAGATCCGAAGCCCCGAGGATCCCGAAGAGCGTTATTCCCAAGACAAAGCCCTGCCCGCGAGGAGCCCGATTTTTGTGAAGATCTTCCAGATCTACGGAGAGACACTACTTCTGTAAGCCGTAGTGCTGTCGGATCATCTTCTGATCAAGTGAGTGTGTAGTTATTTTCATTCCAACGCAATATTATGAAGTATTTAATATAAAATACGTGCTACGTGTATATATTTTGTGGTTATATGTGTGAATGTATATTCACTCTCTTCTATCTCATAGATCTGATATATTCTCTATGAAATACGTGTTATGTGTGTATGCCTCATCTGTTATGTGGAATATGTATTGATTTAAGCATGCTATACAGGTTTTTAAACAATGTATAAAAATGTATATTTTTATCTACTAATATGTTGGGTAGAACATGGGTAGATAATTGGTGTGAAATAAACAGATGAGAGGCCTCGGTGTTATTGGTGTTATTCTAGTCAGTCAGCAAAGTATGGATGACGACCACGGACTATTCTAGACTGTCCTGTGGAACACTAGCAGGCTCATTACCTGTAGGTGTTGTGAACGACGTGTTCACCGATGTACTCTATCCCCCACATGGTTGCCTTTAGGATACTTATTGTTGAGGAAGCCCCTCTACAGTAATGTCCGTCTCGATGAAAATCCTGAATTAGGTTCCTTATAATAGAAGTTATTTTAGGGACGTAAAGTGAGGATAACAGGAATGGGTAATCGGGTTTATTGTTGATTGTTGTAATTAAATATAATTATTGTGGGTTTGAAAACCCTATATGCTCACCAGGCTCCCAAGCCTGACCCACTCAGTTTATTTGTATTACAGGAAGTGGTGCAAGAGCTTAAGATGGGCGAATCATCAAGTTGTTTTTGTTTACAAGTCTGTATATATATATATATATATATATATATATATATATATATATATATATATATATATATATTTGTTGAATGACTTGTAATGTTATCGTTTATGCTTTATGATCTGTATCGGAATATGACATCCCGACTTTTGATTATGAAATGAAATCATATTTCTATATGAAATGTTTTGATAAATATCTATTTTATCATGTTTTGTTTTTGGGAACAAATTCCACATCTCTTTTAAAACTAAAAGGATTTACTCTGAAAATGTTTAAAAAGCATAAATGAAATCGGTCTTTTCTGGCTGAGATTTTGGGGATGTCACACTTTCAGTAGTACGGGCCCATATTACCTTCCACATCTATCGATACTTTCCTCAAGGATTGCCTCAACTTCACCAAGTCCCTTAACCATTATCCCTTTCCAACTGATCTCATCCTAGGTTTTTCTAGGGCACCCTTCGACCTACTCTCCGCCATCATCTGCACTAAGGGTCCCTACCACCTTTCCGTAACTAGCTTGCGAATACTGCTACATATTCTCTTACTAGTTAGTTAAAGTTAGCCAGAACCCCTATAGCACAAAGCAAGCATCATTTGTGCATTGAGTAACCAAATCAAGCATAACCTAATCAGGTTATCTCACTGCTAACTAACAACTCTAACATATGGCTCAATGAGCTCCTATAGTAGACATACAAGGCATCCTTCCTAGATCCTTAGCCCTATTTTAGCATGCAGTTCTCATAAACACATAACAGGCATACAAGGCATCCTCCTAGATCATTAGCACTAATATAGCATGCAGATCTTGTAATCATATCATATAACATAACAAGTATGGGTATCTTCGGCAAAACTTACATGAGCTAGGTCGGTTGCATGCATCACACACCTCGTTCTTTCTCAAAACTCTTTAATTTAGATTTTAATAAAACTATTTCCTTGTAAAAATCTTTCAATCCCTCGGTTTGAGTTCAGAAACCCCCGAGGGTGTGTCCGAATCCCTAAAACCAAGGTTCTGATACCAAGTTGTAACATCCCAATTTTCGAGACCAAAAAAATTCATTTTAAATAAATACTTCACAACATAGTTTAACAAAACATTACCAAGGTCATGTCATTTAAAAAAAAAAAAGCTATAAAAACGTGTTCGAAAACCATCTCAACACAAGTAATATAAATTAGAGTACAATCCCAAAAACCCAATGCGGAAACCATATGTGTGTGTGTGATGCGCTGCTACACCATCGGCTCCTTCCCCTTAGATGAAGAGGTACCTGAAACCAAAACTGAAACTGTAAGCACAAAGCTTAGTGAGTTCCCCCATCATACTACATACCATACAATCACATAGCATACATACTACCGGGAAATTATGGGGTGCCCGACCTACCCATGTCAAGCCATTCTGGGGTGTTGACCTACCCATGTCAGGCTGTTCTGGGGTGCCGACTACCCTCCGGTTTATCTCAACCGGCAACATGAATTATTTCACCCCTTCCTCTATCATACAATAACAAAATATAATCATACGATCAGGCATATCTGGGGTACTGACCTACCCTTCGGTCCTAACGACCGAGTCAAGGAAAAGCTACTCCCTGTTACTACCACTAACTCACATAGCATATCACATAAGCATATCTCATAAGCATACCACATAAGAATATCTCATAAGCATATCACATAAGCATACCAAGATAATTATCACAAAGAAAATTATCTACCAATTACTCTTGTTGGTGGGCCGGCATTGTAGCCTTAGTCCCACCCCTACTGGAAGGTAACTCACCTCGATGTCGTGTAGTGTCTGAATTATCCTCGGCGTGCAAATCAACTCTTCTCGACTCCTCAATCCCCACACGACAACCCTTCTAAGTTATCAATTTGAATATGCAACCCTAACTAGGGCTAACTCAATTCAGTCAAAGTCAACATTGGTCAAAGTCAACATCCAGTTGACCTGACTCGCTGAGTTGGTCTACCAACTCGTCGAGTCCATACTCCTCTAACGCAGACCAATCCCCGACTCTACTCGTCAAGTCTAGCAAGAACTCGACGGGACCTCCTTCAATCATACCATCAGGACCATCTTCATCCGACTCGCCGAGTTTATCCTTGAACTCGTTGAGTTCATCTCCCTCATAAGAATGCGTCCAGTCTATGACTCGCCTAGTTGTAAGAGCAACTTGTCGAGTCCATCTTCAAAGATTGGGAGATTGCCTTGGACTCGCCGAGTTTGCTCAAACACTCGTCGAGTCCCATGATTCCCAGGTACCTTAAGACCCTAAACAACTGAGGGTGTTGGGTCAAAATATGGTTTATACTTTACTTTTCTGGGCAATTGTATTTTTCTGTAATATTTATGAGTTTATGGTCATGTTTACGGCCCATTTGTTTCCGGCCCATGTTCTCCTAGTATAAATATAGGTATTAGGGTGTGAGGAATAGATTGATGAACACGAAGAGAGTTTACGGTTTAGAGAGAAAGGAGCGTTTGTGTGTGTGAATCTTGTGTAAGGAATTTAATTCATATTATCAATACATTCACGATTCATATTATTCTTCTTCTCCTTCTCTTCTATTTGATCTGACATCATCCATTTGATTGGGATTCCGCACCATCAAACGGATCTGATTGATACACAGGCAAATTAGGGACTTACAATTGGTATCAGAGCCAAGTTGTATCAGTCAATTTTGTCAGATTTGGGGCATTATTTGATCTTATTTTGAAAATATTTTTGCGTTTTAGGATAGATCTCAGAAAAATAAGGCGGGTTTGTTCTTCGTGTTTTTCATAAAAAAAGGTTTTTGATCGAGTTTTGGAGCAAAAAAGGGCAAAAAACTGTGTTTTTAGTCGTAACCAGCGAGGGGGTGGCGGCGGCAACTAGGGTTTCCGAGGAGCTTACGGCTGGAATCGGAGTATACGGTCCGGAGCTTGCGGCCCGAGGTTCACGGCCCAAGGTTTGCAGCCTCGGCCTCGGTGGTTTACGGCCTCACACCTCGGTCCTCGGTTCGCAGCCGGAAAGAGTCCTCGCAAGCAGCAGCCTCGCTTCGCATTTAAAAACATAGGAGACGATTTTGAGGGTGCCGGGTTCCGAACCCGCGACCTCCAAGTTATAAGTTTGCGCCTTATCCAACTAGGCTAACAGATTCCTTGTGTCTAACCTTCGAAAATTAAACTATAAACCGTGTTTTTCGCTTCAAGTTTCACATTTTTTACACTTTCAGCCCAAAATTCAATTCCTTTTAGTTCTAAATTTTTTTCTTTTTTTTTTCATCCAAAATAATATAAATAATAATAATAAATAAATAAATATTAATTAAACTAAAATTAATAAATAAAATTATATTTTAATTTTTTTAATTTTTTTTCTTTTATTTTTTTTAACTTTTGACCTTAAATTTTGACTTTGACTTCCAAGTTTGATCTTTGACTTTAAACTTTGACTTTTTCGTTTAACTTTTAAATTTTCAAATTTAGCTTTTCGGTTTGACTTTTATTTTTGACTTTTTAGTTTGACTTTTGAGTTGAACTTTTTAAATTTGACTTTTAAGTTTGACTTTTGAGTTTAACTTTTTAAATTTGACTTTTAAGGTTGACTTTTGAGGTTTATAATCAAAAGGGTTTGACTTTTAAGTTTGATTTTGGTTTTTAGTTGTGCTTTTTAATTGATTTTAAGGTCTACGAGGGAGTTGAAAACATGAAAGAGAGTCGTCAGGATATGTTAAGACAGAACTTCGACATGTTCGATTATATCCCTAGAGAAACCCTCGAAACTCAGTTGAAGCAATTTACTACGCTTACTACTGAGATGAATATAGCTGGGATCTTCTTGACTAAGTCCGAGATAAACAAAAAGCTGCTAAATTCACTTCCGAATCGTGGGACATGAACGTGGCTATCATCAAGAAGACAAAAGATCTCAATCGTCTTAGTCTTGCTGATGTAATTGAAGAACTTGATGCTCTGAAGTGTGGAAATACAATGAGTTCTGTAAACCTTCCGGTCAATGAAGTTTCATGTTCTCAATCATGTGCAGTTTCATGTACACTATCTAGTGAAGATACGATTAAATTTCTTTGGGAACAAATTGATTTATTAAAAAGAGAAGTTGAGGACCTGAGATATGAAGGATATCAAATCAGGAAACGACAGAAACCCCTGAAGGCTGAGTTAGAAGCAAAAACCAAGGATTTTAGGAAACTTCAGGAAGAGTATAGCAACAAGTGTGAAAATTATGATTATGTTAAGAGACAACTTGCTGCTGTAACTGAAGAACTTTGATGCTTTAAAAATTAAGTGTGGAAAAACTTATGTCAGTTTCAAAAATTATACTGCGTCAAGTCAGACAGTCGAGTCCTTATATGAAACCCAATTAAAATTCAAAGAAAATCAAAACAAGGGTCTAGGGTATGATAGTGTACCTCCTCCTTATAATCATAACTACACATCCATACCTATGACACAGGACGAAACTGACAGGGAGCCACATCTTTGATATGGCAAACGAGTTGGATTTGTGTCAGGAGGAGTTATTAATGTTGAAGATACTAATGTTGCTATTTCATGTGTAGGTAAAGTAGCAGAAGATGAGAACAAGGAGAACACTACTGAACAAACCAATGACTCCTTGAACTCAGATCCTGTTGCTTCGAATTCTGTTACTCCTAACAAACCTGTCGTTGAGAAATACAGGCCTCCAATTCCAGCGCAACAGAGTGCATCTGGGAACAATAAGAGACAAGGCAAGGACACGCCACCAGGGGCAGGAAGAAACAAATTCACAGTGAAGAAAAAGACATGTTTTCACTGTGGAACACCTGGTCACATTGCCCGAATTTGTCCAAATCGCGCATACGTACCTTACTACGCACAAGGCTGGCAGAACGCGCCAAGAGAGAGAGATACTTCAAAAGAAACCCCTCGAGATCACGATCAGACATTGACGACTGGAATGCCAAGAAGGCCAAGAATGTAACTCCCAAGGCCAAGAATTCAACTCCCAAGGTCAAGAATCAAACTACAAAGGACAAGAATCAGAATCCCAAGGGCAATAAGGGAATGCCGGCCAAGAAGTCCAATCCAAGAGATGCTCCTGTGAAGCCAAAATCAAAGTCATCTCAACGGCCAACGTCAAGTTCAAAAGCAAGCACTGAGCCACCCATCATATCGAAAAATAAATGGGTTAAACCCAACTACAAATGGGTTCTGAAGGCTCAATCTCCCAAATCTTCTAACGTTTCTAATATTTCTATATCTTCTGTTGTGATAAACAGGATATGTCATGGGAGAGAGTACCGTGCAAAGATGACAAAGGTCGACCCAGTTTCAAAATGGATTGGGTTCCAAAGACCAACTGATCCCACTCTGTGTCGGAGCAGCTATGGAGGCATATCATCAGACTTCGGTTTGTTGGTAGTGGCTGCTCCTGGCACTTGATAGGAGACATCTCTTAACTGTACAACACTCAGAATATTGTTTGGGAGAATGTGTCCTTTGCGGGAAGGGAAGAAAAGAAGTGATCACTCACGGGGTTAGTGCTTAATGACATGAAGAATTTTCGGATCTGTTCTGAGATTATGCGTGCTGTTCTCAGACCTTCTGGATGCCAATTCAATCGGTGACTTACGGTTTGCGTTTTCTTCTCTATACTCCTGAGTTTTTCTTAAGCTGATTCGCTTTAAAGAATAATTTTTGTTTTAGGATAGTTTAAATTTGCGCATTTACTTTCGTTTCTCTCCTATGCACAAATTTAGGGGGAGAAAGAAAAACAAAACAAAAATTAGAAAATTTAATTAAAAAAATCCAAAAACATTAGAAAATCAGAAAATAAAAAAAATATATATATATGGTGTAAATAGAATCTGCTTGAGGGAGATGTTTTGGGAAGTGATATTATCAAGTGAGAACAGACAACCTGAGTTTGTGTAACGTACCCGAAGTTGAAGGGTCTATGATTTGGTTTGATGCGTCGGTAGGCACGAAAGATTCTAAATGGACTTGACTAGGCAGAGTTGATCTTAGGAAATTTATAGACTTGACAAATCTTGACCTAGTTAGATACGTCCATCCTGACAATACGACGCTCGGATAGGTTGAGCAGGGAGATATATATGGGAATCTACTCGTCACATTAATTGAACCCGTACTTGGAACCGTGGTTTAACTTTTCCTCGATGTGTGGATTCTGTCCTTAATTCCGGTTGGATGGGGAGACTGGTAAATTCCAATAAATTAGGTCTGTAGAATATCATTTTCTTTCTTTCTGTCTGTTAGTCATATGTTGTCTCCTTTGCGTGACTTCCAATCCAACCTGGTACACAACATATGCAACTCTATCTCTCTGCATGTTATATATGTGAAATACTTCTTATCTGTTAGCCATATGTTGTCTCCTTTGCGTGACTTATAATCCGACCTGGTACACAACATATGCAACATTCTTCTTCTCAACCCCTCTGAAGTAATAAGTAATAGAATTCTGAATCTATCCTCTCTCTGAATGGTTGTCTGCTCACCCGGTGTAAGGAGTACTCTGGAAGTTCTTGATGGCTGGGGCATATCAGGAAGCAGGAAACACGTTCTAGTACACTTAAAATTGAACACATACAAATTGTCTGTAGATCTCGCTGCTCAATTTATGTGGACAACAATATCCCTGGTTGTCGTCAGCTGAATGGTCCATAAGATATAGTATCTAGGAACTTAGGATCAGATATAATATCTAGGAACTTAAGTTCACCTGTCTTGTAACAAATAGTATGTCCTAAATAAGTCACAATTTTTCGTGTTTAAGTGGACAACAATACCGCCGATTGACCAGACAAAGACGTGAAGATAGAAGGTACCGACAAGTGGATAAAGGCTGTCTAAAAACTTTGAGCCCAAATCACTCTTAAAGTTAGATATCATTTTTTATTTTTTTAAAATTTATTATAGTTTCTTCTAATTTAAATATTAGGGGAGAATTAACAATTAAAAAAAATTAATGAAAAAAAAATCAGAAAAATTCAAAAATCAAAGAAAAATCAGAAAAATTAAAAATCCAAAAATAGTGTTATTTATGTTTTATTTCTTGTTCAGAAAAATAAAAAAATCCAAAAATATTTTTGTTTCTGTTTCAATTTGTGTGCTAAGTTTTCTTTTAGTTTTATTTTGTCTTGAAAAGTGATTTCAGGTGTAGATAAGACTCATGGAGTTTGTGTTGAAGATTTCTGAGCCAAAGCCTCGTCCGTGAGAATCGAAGAATTCGCATTCGAAGGAGCAAGAAATGAAGATTATTCTTTCAACATTCAATCCTTCAACCCCAGAAGAAAGGTCAAGCTGACTTGAAGAATATGTGACGGATTGCATTGAAGCCTCCTCAATCAGTCTGCTGCTATCTTAAACCTGCTGAAGTGATCTAGAAGTTTAGTTCTCTTTGAAGTTCTCTCTGAAGATTCTCAAGCTGAAAGCGTCATCTTTCAAGAATCAGTACATCAAGCATCCTCACCCAATGTGCGTTCAATTCCAAATCTTAAAGAATTGCCCAAGTGCTTAAGATGAAGTCATTCATTGAAGATAAATGTTGAAGCCAAGCTCTCATTGGAGATTGACAAGAAGAGCCAGCTACATTTTAGGGGGAGCTTGTTGGGTCATTAAGAAAAGAAAGCTATAAACCAAGGGGGAGATTGTTGGGTCAAAATATGGTTTATACTTTACTTTTCTGGGCAATTGTATTTTTCTGTAATATTTATGAGTTTATGGTCATGTTTACGGCTGAGTTTACGGCCCTTAACTCATTTACAGCCCATTTGTTTCCGGCCCATGTTCCCCTAGTATAAATATAGGTATTAGGGTGTGAGGAATAGATTGATGAACACGAAGAGAGTTTATGGTCTAGAGAGAAAGGAGCGTTTGTGTGTGTGAATCTTGTGTAAGGAATTTAATTCATATTATCAATACATTCAAGATTCATATTATTCTTCTTCTCCTTCTCTTCTATTTGATCTGGCATCATCCCTTTGATTAGGATTCCGCACCATCAAACGGATCTGATTGATACGCAGGCAAATTAGGGACTTACAGAAGGACCTTCCACACTATAATCTGGTCCATTTACAGAAAGGATTTGGGGGTCATTACACCCCGACTTGCCGAGTCCTAAGAATGACTCGCCGAGTCCATCCTTAACCATTACTATACAGCCGATTTAAATGGGTCTTAACGCATGAAAACCATAGATCTAGCATCCTGATGTCAATTTTACACGTAAAGTCTCAAGCTTGGTGCACGTGCATGGGATCTTTGGCTCAAAAAGCCAAAAAGGTGGTCTACAAGATGCATGGAGTGTTTATGGCAATAAAGTGGGCACCTTTATGCCATAAAGACCCTCATTAGCCCTAGATCTGAAGCACAACTCACTTCTGATACTCAATACCGAATACATCATCACTAGGGCTTAGAAAGATGTAGAAAAAAGGTCCAAAATCAAGATCTAGACAATGAATAGACAATGTTTCAACTTTATACCTCTAATAAGCTGGAAATATGCTCAAAACTCTGAATCTTCTTGTTTCCCCTTGATCTCACAAGCCTCCTTCTTTTCTTCAAGCTTCAATCACACAAAGTAACACCACAAGACTTAGGAACACACTAAAAACAGCTAGGGTATCGAGTAAGGGTTTGCTCTGGACGATGGGGGCTGAGTTGAGGGGTTAAAATGTGTTTAAACAGGGTGCAAACCCTCAATTTAGGGTTTCACTCAAACAACATCTACTCGCCGAGTCGGTCTCCCAACTCGTCGAGTAGACTACTTAAACTTCCCACGGATCACGACTCTACTCGACGAGTTGGGCCTCCAACTCGTCGAGTCCCAGAGAAAAACATAAGAAATACTTGAATTAAAGGCATACTAGGAATCGAGTGTTACAGTTTCAGGTACATCTTAGGATCACGAGAATGTGCTGGCATTATTGTATACACCAACTTGATGATTTGGGTTTATGTGGATTCTAGGATATTTGACAAAATTTTCGATGTTTCGTGTTTGGAAAAATTTCAATTTGGCATGAGTGATGTTTAAACTATGTCTTTGTGAAACTTAAAAAAAATGAAAATTTTGTTTGAAAAATTTGTATTGTTACACATATTTTTAAACACATAAATCAAAGTTTCTTACTTAAAATTCACAGTTTAATATAGTCAACTCACAACTTAAATAAAAAATTCACAACTTAATGCAGTTAATTCAAATTTTAAAACACAAAAAATATAGCTTAATACATAAAAGTCACAGGTTATTACAATAAATTTATAGTTTAATACACAAAAATATATAAATTCATAGCTATATTATCAACTTAAAACTTTGAATACATACAATTCATAGTTTAATAGACAAAATTCATAGTTTAATACAATAAATTCATAATTTAATAACAAAACTATATATTCACATCCATATTTTCAAATTAGAACTTACATTTTACGTTAATATATAGAGGCATTTATATGTATTAAATTGTGAATTTAGTATATTAAGTCGTGAATAAAATTTACAGTATTTCAAAAGCAAACAAAAAAATTATAAAATAATCACAGCTTAATGTCAATTCATTCACATCTTAATACAGTCAATTCATAATTTAACACGCAAAATCCAAAGCTTAATATAGTCAATTCACAATCTAAAAAGAAAATTCACAGTTTGATGCCGTTAATTCATAGTTTAAAACACAAAAATCACAGTTTAGTAAGCAAAATTCAAAGTTTAATACACAAAAAATATGCATTCACAATCACATTTTCAACTTAACACTCTGAATAGTCAATTCATAGTTTAATACACAAAATTCATAACTTAATACAAATAAATTCACAGTTTAATACACATAATTCATAACTTAATCTAGTTGATTTACTGTTCAAACATTAAATTCACAGCGTAATGCAGTCACTTCGTAGTTTAAAAAGAAAATTTAGAGCTTAATGCAGTCAATTCACAGTTTAAAACACAAAAATCACAGCTTAGTACACTAATTTTACATTTTAATACACAAAAAGTAGTATTTACATCCATATTATCAACTTAAAACTCTTATTATAATTAATACACGATTTAATATAGAAAATTCACAGACTAGTATAATAAATTCAAAGTATATCTCAAAAAAAATTATACATTCACAACTTAATAGCAGTTAAAACTAAGATTAACAAAATTATATGACAAATGAGAGATTAAAACATCAAATTCACACTTTAACAGAAAAAAAAAATTATATCATAGAGATCTACAACAAATTTAAGTAGAAAAACAAGTAGAAAACAAAACTTAAAGAAGATTTATCTATAAAAATCGACATACCCAATGTTGTCTGAAGATTTATCTTCAAAAATCAGATCTGATGCAAGCCAACTTTAAATCCACCAGATACACTAGATCCATACATGAAATGCACTGTACACATCATATTTGATGCAGATCTGGTGTTAGGTAGTGGATCTGGCGTTCCGAACTTCGTTAATCTCAAGATCTAGTGTGTCGATCGTATGAGAAAGAAAGGATGGTTCATCGGTAGTGGTTAGTCAGATCTGAAAATGAAAAAACACATCAGATCTAGTGAGATATGATGCATATCTGGTGGTTCTATAGAGATCAGAGAGAAAATGAGTTGGATGTGGTTGTAGATCTTGCGAAGTAGAGGCGGAGAATGACGAAAGATGTAGCGGCGGTAGTCGTTAACGATAGATCTGAAGGTTTCCGGTGAAGATCCGATCAGATCGTATCTGAATAGATCATACGAAGTAGTGATTTGTAGGTGGTGGCCTTCGGTGATGGGGCTTTTTAATCCATATTTGAGATTAGTGGTGGTGGACGGTGGGTCTGAAGTGAAAACTTTGGCCACTCGACATTCCGACGACAAAAGACGGTAGATGGCGGCGACAATAGGCGACATGTGGCTGAGCTGGTGTTGGGTTTTGTGTTGTTGGGAGAGTTTGAGAGGGTTTGGGATAGTTTTCTTTCAAAACAATATTGAAAGAATAGACCAAAATAAGTGGTTCCTACGGTTCTTAACCTTTAGGGGTTCTCATTTGATATTTCTCTCTCTCTCTCTCTCTCTCTCTCTATATATATATATATATATATATATATATATATATATATATAGAGAGAGAGAGAGAGAGAGAGGTAGAGAGAGAGAGAGAAAGAGAGAGAGAGGGGGGGAGGGAGGGAGGTAGGTTCATATGTTTTCGACAAATATTGTATACATGTACGGACCAATGAGAATTAAACAATAATTCAATCATTAAATTTAGGAATAAGGGTAGCTTGGTGTTTTTACTTTTAGAAGCCAAAAATAAATCTTGTATCTTTGGAAAATCATTAAGTGAAAATTGCAATATTTTTATAAAACCTAAAGAGTAACGACAACTTCCTCCAATTGTCGATACCTCTTTTCCTTTTTTCCATCAGAAATCAACCCCACCACTATTACCGACGAAGGTCGAAGGGCACCAGCAATAGCCCCTAGCCGTCTAACCACCACCGTCTCATCTACATGAAACACCAACGCATACTCCATTGACTCCATCAACGACTAAAACCTATGAAGCCTACACAATTCCATTAATCGAGACCATGTTTCAGTATTGCTCTTGTGAATCCCTACGCCTACACAACTTCACTTCAAGGTTTGAGATATATTGGTCAATATCAGTCTTTAGGATTTTTGGTGTATCGTTATATCAATATTTTGCTTCTGTATCAGTATTTGATTTACACATGAACATGGAATTTGTGATTATATCATTATAATGTGTACCAGTGATACTAAATATAAAAGAGCTTGTTTTACCAATTACATATGGCATATACATAGAGTTAATTACATGTGGCATAATAATAGAAAAATCGTCGATTTTTTCCTGGTGTAAATGCCATCATCTTCCGTTGTCATGGGTGACATTCCTTATGCACTCCAACCATTTGTCTAAATGCTCCGAATAAAAAACTAGGATTTTGACTTATTAAGTTAGAACAATTCGGATCTTACCCATACTCCTTCAGGTAATATGTTTAAATTTAGTCTTATATGTTTGATTTTACGGTATTAGGCTTGTAGTGTTTGTTAATTTTGCTATCAGATGAACCTAACTCAAAACACCTATTATAATGGAGTTTTTATTTAATTATATGTTCATATCATTAATTCCATGAACCTAACACAAAAGTCGACTGTCAAATATAATATAGTCATTTAATAACTTTGAATTCTCTAATTACTAACATCATCAATGCATTTACATATTATGTATTATTTGTATTAAGAGATGACATATTATCTTCTTTGTGAGTATAGATGTTTTTTTAATCTCTTTCGTAAATTATATCTACCCAAATTTTTGATTCTTTTTATATGACTTTTTTTTCTCTCTACACCGTAATCTTTATGGAACTTTCGTTGTGTCATTAATAATCTAGTAGATTGTGCACTTTAGGTGTTCTGGGAATTGTAAATTGTAATTTATGGTTCGTTGGTTTATGTCAGATATGGTTGAAGAAGTTCCCGCTATGTCAATTTCATGGTCATTTTTCTCTTTAGCATGTTAGTTTTTATTAATGCCTCTTAATGTCGATCATTCTTTATATTTAGATCATTGAAACAATGATAAATATCAAAGCAAAACAGGGTACATATGCACCTTGCAACATTTTGCTAGAATGGAATCTTGAATTCCAGTTCTGTTAGAATAGAATCTTAAATTCCAAGTCAAATTAAGCAGTGAATTACCGAACACACCACATAATGGAATCTCGTAACCAATTCCTTCAGAATAGAATTGGTCTCCATTCTTGTTATTGGTCTCCATTCTATCATAACTTATTGTTTTATTCTATTTGAATGCACGAAAATTTTTAATATTTGAAAGTTGATTATGTTTTTCTTTATTAATTTAGGTTTTTAAGAGGGTGTCATTGAGTGGGAAATGAAGAAAATATGGAGAACAATAATGTATTCTAGTTGAATGTATTATGCTAATATGTATAAAGTAATTTTTAGCAATAATATTTTTTCAGAATTGATTCGTCTTTTTTTATTTTTTTTTCTTTTTTAATCATTTTTAGTTTTAACCTTCAAGAATAAATGTAATTTGTAACCATTACTAGTCATATATTTATTTTAGAATGGATGTAACTGTTGTTTATAGTCTTGTTCTATAAGAATTAATGTAATTAGTAATTCTTAAAGAATAAAATATGTTTAATATAAAATCTATTATTTTAGAAAATGTTATTCTTGATAATATATGTTGTATCAATCTTTAAGCATGTTAATTATCAAAAATGTGTTGAATGAGATTCTATAAAAATAAAATCGGTAATATCCTTACTAGTTTATGGTCGACATTTGGTCATTCTGACATAATAAATTCGATTATTATTCAAAATTACATTGAAATTAAAATAAATTAATTTAAAAAGTTCATATTTATAAAATTAAGATAATTAATGATCCTTTAAAATCTGAAAATTTCCTTTCTAAATATAGTTAATTATCCAAAAACCAAAATACCCTTATGATGTAATCTGTGTGATTATATGATACATATTATCCCATTATAATATCATAGACCCTCAAATCATGACCATTAATTTTATTCATTCATTGGTCCAGAATTGTCCTTATTGGTGCATTCTAGCACACAATAAATGTGAGAAACATTTGAACCTACATCATATATATATATATATATATATATATATATATATATGATGTAGTTTATTGTGTGCTAGAATGCACCAATAAGAATTTAGTAAAAGTTATATGTATATTAAATGATATCCATACTTATAATTCTTTTTTATGGACACTAATTAAATTTTTCATTAATGTCAAGAATAATATTCTTTCAGAGTGTATTCTAGTATAATACACTATCGTTCTTCATATTCCATACAACATTATTGTATTTCAAGTGAGTGGGTCATGAAACAAAAAACAAACCCATACACAAAAACCTAGATGCGAATTCATTGCGAAAGAATGCTATTACTGACATTAATGATGAATTTAATTAGTTTCCAACAAAAATTAATTATAGATATCATTATATATATATATATATATATATATATGTATGTATGTATGTATGTACGTATATGTAAATCGTTTAATATCTATCTTTATTTAATTAAATAATTATTTAATTTTACTAAATTTCTGTTGGTGCATTCTAGCACACAATAAATGTAAAAAAAACACATTAACCTAGCCCCATGCCCCCATATATATGTGTGTGTGTGTGTGTATATATATATATATATATATATATATATATATATATATATATATATAATATCATGTAAGATTCATATGTGATTATATAATGTGATACTCACATGTGATTGTATCTTTTAAAATTAAAATGTGAAATTCACAATAAAATTTTAAAAAATAATTAACAAAGAACACTCACACAAAATGCATGTGTGCATATAGACGTAATTCATATGAGATTCACTTGTGATTTACATGTTAATCAAATGTGATTCACTTATGATTTACGTATGAATCACATGTAATTGATATGTGATTCACTTGTGATTTACATGTGAATTACATGTAATTCATATGTAGTTCACTTGTGATTTACATGTAAATTACATGTAATCCTCTAACAAATATTTATAGTAATTTTTATTTAATATGGGTGTTTAAGTATATAAGGTAGGGTATATGTAGCACCCGTGTTCCCATGTATTTTAATTTTATTACATTTGCGGTCCTTACACGTGGCGTAGATTGCAGCTACGACGGGCGTAGCTAAGAAAAACTGAATGCGGGCTTTATCGAGTACGCATGGCGTACTCATGCAATGACAAACCCTATTTTTTAGGGTTGAGCCCCTATTTAAGGACCATAAGTCCCTTGAGGTCTCCACATATTAAACCTCCATCCTCCCCAACCAGTGTCTCGAAACCCTAATCCTTGATTAGCTTGTGTGAGCCTTTTTTGTGTGTTGTTGGTGAATAGTGAAGGAGTAGAAGTTTTTCCTTGAGGATTGTTATGGCTAAAGCTTGAAGATCCAGGGCCTTCATCACCTTTGCTAGCTTCTAGAGGTATAAAGTTCTTACCTTTATGGTTCTATACTTATATGGCTTAGACAAACTTTGAGATTTGCTTGCTTTTGGTCCCATGGTTTGGTTCTTGTGAGTAAAAGCTACTCCAGCGTTCAAGTTTGTCACTTTATGTTGTTTTTGAGGATCTCGTGTCATAAAAATGAAGTCTTTGTTTCTATTTCTCACTCATGCAAGAGTTTAACCGATTTACTCGTCACATGGGGTCATTTTTTGTTTTTATGTTGATGGTATTTACGTCATTTTGAAACTATAATGGGAAACAAAAAAATGTGGTTAAAAGCTTCCTTCACAACCCTTTCAAAGTCGAGGAGTCATCTTTTTGTAAAGTACAAGAAGTTATTTTGAATCATTAAATTCATTATCAAGGTTAATGTAGAAAACACCTTTACAATTAAAAACTACACCTAATAATCATTAGATTGATCAATAATTAATTTTTATTCACACTTTGAAATTTAAATGTCAAATTGGTATATCAAACACTCTAACTAGAAAAAGACACATGAATTAGATCAAAATGATAAAGTCAACAAGTATCTTTAATATTATCTTCCAAGTAAGTTAATTTAAAGAAACATCCAAATTCTAGTGGGATTTTAGAATAAAAAATCAAACAATAGGAAACATCATTGCACACGGAGGTTCAATGAATAATCGGTCCAACTAACAAACCAAATTTAGAGTTTGACTTTTAGTCAGTAAGATTACAAATTATAGTTCAATTTTTTTTTCAAGATTCGAAGATAAGCATATCGATTTAAGGTTTCAAAGTTACAATAATTGACTTTTGACTTTGAATTTGGGACGTTAGAATCGACATCCTAAAAAGTCAGAAACAAGCGAAGCCATTATTTTTGGAATGAGAAATTGAACGATCTAGAGAATCTTAATCAAAGACTTGAATCAACATCAACAAATGGTAATAAAATCTTTGTTCTCAATAAAAGACTTCTACACCAACCACATGTCTTCTTTTAAGCATTGTCTTCTGCCATGTGTAGCTTTTCTACACCCTCGCTTTTGTGTTTTCCCGCTCAAACATGTCCTTTAGAATCGACTTCTTATATTGTATTTACTATCAATCCCATAAAATCAGCAATTAAGATGAATTAATCACTATAATCACGCCAAATTGCTAGAGATACACATATATGAGTCAACTTCTTCACTTAGTTGTAGATTCAAAGTTTGAAAACCCTAAAAACGATACCTACTATCTTCATGAAATATTCCTATGATTGTCGTGTGTCTCTTATCTATTGAAGCTTCTCTGTCTCGCACAACGTATCTTCTTGCTTCTCTCCAAAAACTAAAAAACCTTAGATGATGGTTTTTGCTTCATTATCTTGCAATTGGTATGTAGTTTTTGTGCCTTTTGTGTTGGTATCTTTATTCTCGAAACATTGGTTAAATGGTTAAGCCTTTTGTATTGGTATCTTGATTCTTTTTATATGACTTTTTTTCTCTCTACATCGTCGTCTTTATGGAACTTTCGTTGTGTCATTAATAATCTAATAGATTATAAACTTTAGATGCTTTGGGAATTCTAAATTGTAATTTATGGTTCGTTGGTTTATGTCGAATATGGTTGAAGAAGTTCCTGCTTTGTCAATTTCATGGTCCTTTTTCTTGTTAGCGTGTTAGTTTTTATAAATGCCTCTTAATGTCGATCATTCTTTATATTTAGATCATTGAAACATCGATATCGAAGCAAAACAGGGTACATATGCACCTTACAACATTCTGCTATAATGGAATCTCGAATTCCAGTTTTGTTATAATAGAATCTTGAATTTCAAGTCAACTTGAGTAGTGAATTACCAAATGCACCACATAATGGAATCCTATAACCAATTCTTTCAGAATAGAATTGGTCTCCATTCTTGTTATTGGTCTCCATTCTATCATAATTTATTGTTTTATTCTATTTGAATGCACAAAAAATTTTAATATTTGAAAGTTGATTATGTTTTTCTTTATTAATTTAGGTTTTTAAGAAGCTGTCATTGATATGGGAAATGAAGAAAATATGGAGAACAATAATGTATTCTAGTAATATATATAAAGTAATTTTTAGCAATAATATTCTTTCAAAATTGATTCGTGTTTTTTTTATTTTTTTCCTTTTTAATCATTTTTAGTTTTATCCTTCAAGAATAAATGTAATTTGTAACCATTATTAGTCATATATTTATTTTAGAATGAATGTAACTGTTGTTTATAGTCTTGTTCTGTAAGAATTAATGTAATTAGTAATTCTTAAAGAATAAAATATGTTTCATATAAAATCTGTTATTTGGAAAATGTTATTCTTGATAGTATATGTTGTATAAATCTTTAATGTTACATCCCGAATCCCATGTATATATTTAATTTGTTTTATATTCATATCAATAGGGCAACTCGACGGGTTAGAGGTCCTAACTCGTCGAGTAGGGGCAGAGAAGGTTGCGTGAACTTTAGAATCAACTCGACGAGTTGGAGCTGAGTGTGAAAACCCTAATTTTTAGGGTTTGCACCCTATTTAAAGGACCTTAAGTCCTCTACCCCGCCTCCCTTATCACGTAATCACCAATAGCAAACCCTAATCGAGATACCTTCCATTTTGAGAGTGTGTAAGGTTAAGTGTGTGTGTGTGTGTGTGTTTGGTGCATTCCTTGGAGAAACTCGAAGATCTAAGAGCTTGGAACGAGAAGGAGTCCATGGATCCGTCATCCATTTAGTTGTAGCAACCATTTGAAGGTAAAAAGTCACTACCTTGATCACTTAATTGTTATATCTCTCCATTAGAGAGTTTATGGCCATTTCTAGCTTCTTTTTGCGTTATTTTTGGTTTTGAGCATGGAGAGTTTATGGCCATTTCTAGCTTCTTTTTGTGTTATTTTTGGTTTTGAGCATGCTTTGAAGCTAAGACTTCGGATCTGGACACTATTAGGCCCCTTAGGCCTAATGACTCAAGCTTTATCAAGCTTTTGCCAACTTTCAAGCCTTAAGCCCCTTGTTGAGCCTTGTTTTGGAAAGATTAACCCCTAGATGCCATGCATGGACGTAAAGCTTGTAGCTTTACGTGGTATTTCAGCCCTAGAAGACTAGATCTATAGTTTGGAGCCTTGGGTTCGCTTAAAAGAGTTTGAATGAGAAAAGGGCTGAAGGAACTCGATGAGTTGGTTAGCTAACTCGATGAGTTGGTTATGGTTTTACCTAATATTCTGGACACTGTGCAAGCTCGACGAGTTGACTCTCACTTTCTTGGTTTTCAGAGGACAGAAGGAACTTGACGAATCGCATAAATGCACTCGACGAGTAGAGTCAACATGGATTGTCGACTTGAGTGTTGACTTCCGTTGACTTTTAGGGTTTGGGCAAGTTGTGGACTTTGGAGACCATGAAGGGGTAAAATGGTCTTTTACCCTTCTGAGATTTAGAAGAGGAATTAACCTAAATATTTGGGGACTATTAATCTCAATTATTAATTAGAGATGATTGCGATATATGATAGGCGGAGTCTAGACCGGCAGCCCGAGTGCGAGACATACTTTGCTTTACTTATGAGGTGAGTCTTCTCGCTATACTTACCTGAGTGGTAATTAACGTGCGACCGGAGGGTCTTATTTGTGTCACTGACCGGAGGGTCTTATGTGCTTATACTGATATATGTGATAGTATACATTTTGTATTTGTGGTTTATGATGTATATTATTCTGTGCATTATTGAGATAGGACAAAAGGGTCTAACCCGAGCCGTGAGACCGGAGGGTCTTCACAGAGATATAGGACCGGAGGGTCCAACCTGAGCCGTGAGACCGGAGGGTCTTCACTGAGACACATGACCGGAGGGTCCTAATCGAGATATAGCCATGAGAGGCTAATTATTTGTGTGTGGTATTTTGGGGAATTCACTAAGCTTCGTGCTTACAGTGTTGTGTGATATGTGTTTCAAGTACATCTCATGATCGCGAGAAGGCGCCGACATGATTATACACGCCAACTGGTTGATTTGTGTTTTGAGGATTTTGGGATATTTGACAAACGATTTTCATGTCTTGTGTTTGAAACATTTATAAATTGAGTATGAGAGATGTTAAACCGTGTTTTGTGTGGAATTAAAAATGAAAAACTTATTTGAAAAATTAGAGTGTTATAAGTTGGTATCAGAGCCTTGGTTTGAGGGATTCCGATGTACCCTCAGGTATGTCTGGACTCAAACTGAGGATTTGAGAAAAAATTTCTGAAAGAAATGATTTTCTAAACAAGCAAAAAATTTAAAAGGAAACAAGACATAACAGTGTGTACAATCAGCCAGAGCCCGAACGGTGATTTCCCAAAATACCCTTACTTGTTTATATAGTGAGATGAGATACTTTTGAGATATTAGAGCTGCATGCTAGATGGTAGGAAAGGTATTTCAAGAATTTAGAGCTTGAGTTTCCTGATTCATGATGCCTTAGCCTAGGAGGATGTTATTGTTTGACATTATCAATTATTTGCTATGTGTGTATGCTGAGTTGGGGTACATGGCAGGAAATCTTTAAGAGATAGATTTGAGTTAACGAGTAATCTATAAGGGATACCTAGATGTTCATTTTGAGAAGCCTGTTGAGAGAGTAGTTAGATATCCATGAGGGATAGAGTAATTGTGAATTAGGATCCTGGGAGGAGGACTTCGGACAACTACGAATTGGTGTGGAAGGTAGTATTGGGCCCATACTACTGAAATCACTAGATCTGTATGCGAACCAAGTAAGAACCTTAGGATAATAAGAAGCATGTAGGAGTGGGTAATTGTGTGTGTGCTTTAGCTAGTCCCTGATGATTTTTGTGTTGTGTTTCAGAGAGACTATGGTGATTACCTGTAGCAACCCCAGAGGGGAGTACCAGTGAAGAGGAGATCCGTAGGATCATTGCCGAGGAGGTGGTCGCGGCTCTCAAGGAGGCCATTCCAGAGATGTTCGGGTCTATTAAGACCACATTGATTGAGACTTTTGACGAGTGTTATGCTGCTGTCATAGAGGCTGCTGCTGCTGCAGCCGCCACGACCCTTGCAGCTGCGAGGCCACGGGAGGGTGATTCGCTGTTGTTCCCAGAGTTCAGCGACACGAAACCACCGGAGTTTGACAGGACCCAGGACCCGATTTCTGCTATGAGATGGATTTATGATATCGAGGGATGTTTCTATACTTGTTCATGCCTTGAGAACCTGAATGTTTGATTTGCGTTGAACCAGCTTCACTTAGGAGCGAAGGACTAGGGGAAGTTTGTGACGACTAATAATTCTCCTACAGACCATGCAGCAGTGACTTTGGAGAGGTTCACCCAGTTATTTCGAGATGAGTACGTTCCCCAAGTGGAGACGGAACGATTGGCCCAAGATTTTATGTCTCTCAAGCAGAAGACAGAAACAGTGACAGAGATTACGAGGATGTTTCATGAGAGGGCGTTGTTCTGCCCTTAGCATGTGTCTACGGATATTGAGTTGAGTTACATACCAATTCCAGGAGGAGGGAGATTGAGTTGGAGATTCAGACTAGAGAGGAGAGAGAGTCGTTAGGGAGAGACAGGAGACCAGTGCAGTCGCAGCCAGCTCATCTCACTTAGGGACCAGCCCAGGCTTCTACTCTTGCTGCTTTGCGCGTTACTGATGGCCGGCTGGGAAAGGCCGAGGCTCCGAGAGCTCGTGGGAGAGCCTTCCAGCTGACCGTGGAGGAGGTCCGCGTAGCACCTGACGTCGTTGCTGGTATGTACCTCCTTGTTCATGATATTATTATTATTTATTTATGCTTATATTGTGTTTTATATAGGTACTTTTCTTGTGAATTACGTGCCTGTCTTGGTGTTATTGTTGGGTTTTGAGCATTCTAACACTCCTAAGTGTACATGCAACCCTAAATACCTTGGATCTATGTTTTCTCTATTATACATGCAAATATGAACTTCCAAGGTATTATACTAATCTGGCATACAAAACAATGAATATAACAAGATAGAATACATACCTCTTTGATGTAGAAAGTCTTCATGAAGCTTGAGTGCCTAGTACCCCAAGCGTGACACCTCAAATGCTTCACACAACACCAAATACACTTGGAATAACTTGAGAGAAACTTGAACACTCCTTGAAATCGTCTAGCCCTCACACTCAGACATAGTGCACGATTTCTCGAGCCATGGGATTCTTTTATATGGTGGCTATTAGGGTTACACCATGTAACTCATGACTTTACTCATTCCTTATGCTCCATGGATTTTAACCTCCATGGAGCATCCATGGGTCACCCCATGGACTTAGTCCAACATAAGGAATCTTGGATCACAAGCCCACATATATAAGAATGAATGATTTACACAATCAACCCATATATTTAATTAGTCTCCTTTTGATCACTTAATTAATTCCAAATTAATTCTTGATCAATACTAATTAAATAACCTTATTAATATATTAGAACTTATAATATATTAACAAACCTTAAGTGTTATTTCTTTCATTTTAGTCTATCCAAATGCATGATGTCATGCAACCCAAATGGACCATGCCGGGTCAGGTCAAGTCTTACCAATTATAGTTATGGACTTAGACATTAATCCAACAGTCTCCCACTTGGATAAGTCTAAAACTATTATTGCGTATTACTTCAAGAACTGACTGGCAATCGTAGCTCTCAAAAGCTTCTGTCGAACTCTGACCTTGTAGATGAACTCTGACCTTTGTCGATGACTTGTCCATTAGATAAAGGGATCATATATTCCTCCATTCTAGATATCATATGGACTGAGACATGGATTATAATCATTCTCTCTGTCCATTTGTTGTTTCCCGATTTCCGATTTATGACGACTGACAAATTGAACAAATCAAATCAGTCCTGGCTCGGCCGAGCACTTCCATTTGCCATCATCAAATCATCGAGGGGCCCACAAATATCGCTTTTATCCCTAAGGTAAAAGGAATGGATAAACTTCGACTCATATGGCTTGTTCTACTACTTGTTGAATCATACACAAAGGCACGTTTTATAACACCGAGTTACCGAATGCGTTTTCGTGCAATCAATGTACAACCAAGTCATAGTAACAACTCATATCTATAGGTTTGAATAATATAAGATATTATCGTCTCATGATCACTCGTGATAAAATCCATGAAGTGATTCCAATGAGCGCGGGTTGAATCCAATACTCAGAACTTATGAGCACTCATGAGTGTTGTAGCCCTTTGTCCAACATCTTAGGCCTCTACAAGCCAACCCATGATAGTCTTGATTCATATCTACTTCCAACATATGACCAACTGTGGATGGTTTGAATAACTTAGTCATTCCGGAAGAATAACCTAGTTTATTCTGGAAGTCAAAACATGCAAAATGAAACACAATAATAATTGAATCCAATATGGTATCAAAACCTATGAACATAAATAAAACACCTATTATTTATCACCATATGATTACACATTATTCGTTGTATACTGTTTCAGCTATCAACTTTATTCTTGAATTTAAAACAATAGTTGTCCCATGCTCCAAGCATGTACACTAGGTTTTCTAAACACTAGTCATGTCATACACCAAGTATGCATACTATGTTTGTCTATGATCATTACTTTGTGAAATAGATCAATTGAACATAACTCCAATGATCCTCTTTTCACAGTCCCAAATCCTTACTGCAAATGCACACTACTAGAAAACAGACCTTTAATGACGCGCTTTTTACGACACGCACTGATTAATGATACGCAAAAGGGCGTGCCCTACAAATAATGTCAGATCTTTAGAAATTTGAAGAATGTAGGATGCGCATTTTTTGCGTGCCCTAAATTATTGTCCCACAAAAAAATACAAACACGGAGGGCGCTTATTTAAAGTGTGCGTCCACTGTGAGTGTCGCTTTATAATTTTTCACTCAAAACGCGCGTTCAAGGGGGAAATCAAATCCTCTTAAAATTCTAAATTTTTTAAATACCCCGCTTCAAGATCTCCCTTCATTCTCTTCTTCCCTTCTCTCTACAAACCCTAATCATAGATACCATATCTTCTTGCTTTGGTTGCTATAGTTTAATTGGACCAAAATTAATCATATATTAATTTTTTTAGCCCAGGGCAGTGGAGTTGAACACGAACACATGGGAAATTACAGCATCTCACGCCTAAATCGAAGCAATCGAACATATTTTAGTCCTCCATCTTACATTGAGAATCATTTCCCCTCCCATTTCCGACCCCTTGTGAGCGATTTCTAGGGTTTGAATCAACATTTACCCATGTCGACACTCCATCTAATGCCCTCATCGCCTTTTTTTCTTTTTGTCGAGGGGCTGATTCTAATTAGGTATATGCTATTCCATGTTTAGATTTCTGTAATTGAAATCCTCTCCTCCCATCAATATGATAATAAATGAGGATGAATAAGTCAAAATTTTGTTTTCTTTTTTGGTCCCAATTTCTTTTTCTCTCACCCCTTCCATTCCATGGGCAGAGGTCAGCGGGTCGTCGAGCCTGGTTTTCAATCGCATGCCATAATTCATGCAGGTGCTGGAGTTCAAGCCCTGACAAAAGAACACTTCAAAACTGTTCGATTTTGGACAAGAACGACATGGGTAGCGATCGTAAGTCGAAAAAGAAGGGGTCTCCGGCTGAGTCCTCGTCGGAAGGTTTTTGTTCTTTCTCTTCGTTACCAATATTTCTCTGTTTATACAATTTTCAATACGAATTGATGAGGATACTCGTGTTATGTAGACGAAGGGAAGAACAAAAGGCGTAGAAGTTCAGAAACAAAGAGTGATAAGAAAGAGAGAGACTCTGATATGAAGCACAAATCGCATAAATCTTCAAGTACTAAAGGTACGCTTCGCTACATCATGAGCTTACATCCAGTTTTAGTTTTGTTGTTGATTTTTTTCTGTAATGGAGGAAAGCTAGGGTTTAATTTGTTATCGAGTATCATCTTAGTATAAACACTATCGATGCGATTAGTTACAGAATCAAGCTACTTAGTGCGATTAGGGTTTTTCAGCTGTCTGTCTGCGCATTCTGTTTTCCATTCACTAAGATACGATACCCAATTTTTAGCTTTCTGATGAATTTGATACCTTTGTTCTTGTGTAATTGGGATTTGGAACTAAGAATCCAGTTGTAAGGACTTGTATCCTGCCAATAATCACTTTGATTTGAACAACAAGTTGATATTGTTTCTCAATTGTTGTAACTTTGATTTGAACAACAACCTACTTCCCTTGTATATAAGTAACCTTAGAATTCTTCCTCATATCCAGAACCCTTAATATTCACCCTAAGGCATATTTTTTTTTCAATAAGCACTAAATAGATGTCTAAAGTCTGATTGGGCCAGACATTGGATAGATAAATGTGCTAATTACTGCTACACATCCAATTATAGAAAAGGGTAGTACGGGAAAATAAATAACATCTTATTAATGGAGGGGCATTTTAGGTATTTTCTTTAAAATACATATAAAGGAGTAGTAGATGGAAGGAGTGTTATATTTTGTCAAGTTCTAGTTCTGGTCTTGGAACCTTTGGGTGAATCTCTAGCAAATCATTAGGGGTTTAGCTTTGTTGATTTGAGTGTTTAATCAATTCTTCGAGTAACTTTTGTTATCTGTTCCTTCCTGAGTATTGATTTCTTCTTCTAAGTTGTAAGTGAGTTGGCAGTAGTTAGCTTTCTTGTTCATTAAGTATCTTCAACCATGACAATCTTTTGGGTCCATATGTTACTGGTTTAATGAACCTTGATTTATTCATTGAATTGTTAAAATTCTTCTCTGTCAGGTGTTTTCTTTGGATCACCTTCAGATCATTGCACAGATGAGTTGGAAATGGTGAGCACTCTATTGACTGATGTTTCAATTGTGGATTCTCTTGCACTTTTAGTATTCTTTTTTAATGATTACAGGACACCGAAGATTTAGCAGTCATCTTCTATCCTGATCATATGGTGTATGGTGATAGTTATTGTACAGATTGTGTTTTAACTTTCACCAGCAGTTGCATCAAAATAGAGGGTCCAGGTTCAATTCTAGATGGAGATGACAACATCTTGAAATTACAGTGGGATGTTCAGGATTTAGTTCATATCAAATCTCATTGGTATGAGCTGGTAAGCCTACAATGAGCTTTTAACATTATGTATCTCCTTATTCTTTAGGGTTTGGAATTATTGTACCTTGAATTTTATGATGGTTGAGATGGCAATGGTGACCATTCATGTACTTACTGAAGATACAGTACAATCTGAAAATGTTGAATGCACTTCAGGTTAGATAATCATTATCTTTTTTTGTGAAAATGTTCTCATATTGTTTTACCTGTCCATTTTTCAATTAAAGAATAATTATACATCTATTTTATGTAATTCAGGTGCTGAATTGAAGTTTGCAATCATGGGGACTAACTGGTTTGGGAAACAAGAAGCAATCACAACTTTAAATGTTGCATACAAAACTTTATGGAGCAGTATGCTTGAGTTAGAGTGAGTTTTTTTGGCAACATCTTTGAATTTTCAGTTTTTATCCTTTGAATTATCATCAATCTTGATCTTTATTTCATTAAATCAGTCATTTATTTGAATCTTAATTAAGTAACTTGGTATATTCATATGGGATTATTGTTGCAGGGACACTGTTCTTGGACAAATCAAAGCACCTTTTACAAAGTATTTTCCCAAGTAAGTGCAAAAAGATTTCTTTTGGCAAAGTTTCATATGAATTTTGATACTTGTGTTAACTTTAACAACCCTTTTGTTAAATTAATAAATATGACTGTTTTGCCCTTATCCGATTCTTGGATTTTATATTTCATTGGATGCTTGCAGCTTTGACCAGCCTTTTGAAGAAGTTATATATCCAAAAAGGGATGTTGATGTTGTTTCCATTAGTAAAAGAGACGTTGATTTGCTGCTACCAGACACATTTTTCAATGACACTATCATTGACTTTTATGTCAAGTATGTTTATCTTACTTATTTGATGGAATGAATTACTTTCATAACAAGCCATTTTACAAATATAAAAACTTAAATGTACATCAGACTAGAAGTCATTACATATGAAATTTTATTCTAACTTTCTAACTGATGACAGATACTTGAAGAACAAAATCAGGCCTGAAGAGAGACAGAGGTTTCATTTTTTCAATAGTTTTTTCTTCCGGAAGCTAGGTGACCCAGAAAAAGAACCTCTAGATGCCCTTGAAGGGAAAAAAGCTTTTCAACGCGTAAGAAAGTGGACACAAAAAGTTAATCTTTTTGAGAAAGACTTTGTCTTTATTCCTGTAAATTACAAGTAAGTTGGAAAACAGTTTGCTTTCTAGACATTTCATTTGAACAGTTGACAATTATTTCTGTTGTTTGACAGCTATCATTGGAGTCTTATTGTGATGTGTCATCTTGGGGAAGTTGCGAAATACAAGGGTATATCTGTCATTTCTCTTTAACATCTTCAAGTATTTTATGAGGCATGGTTATCCCTTTTTTCTAATATTATAATCTGGTTTGTAGATGAAGAAGATGTAACTGAGTTGATTAAAGTGCCATGTGTTCTGCATATGGATCCTATCAGAGGTAGTCATACTGGCTTGAAAGGTCTTATGAAAAGGTAACATTTTTTTATTATATAAACATTTTATTTTATTTTTAAATTATAAACCTTTAAATATGCCATTCTAGCTATCTGAAAGAAGAGTGGAAAGGGAGGCAGCAGGAGGCATCTGAAGATATATCATCAAGATTCGATAATCTACGCTTTATTTCACTTGAGGTATCATCTGGATAAATAATGTTTCAAAATTATTTGAGAAATGGAAAGGAAAAATATACGAGGGCAAAATTGTGAATTCGTATTAAATTCTAAAATCTGAATTTTGTGTTGTTTTTGCAGTTACCACAGCAGCCGAATTCATTCGACTGTGGTTTATTCTTGCTCCATTATGTAGAACTTTTCTTGGAGCAAGCCCCGATTAATTTTAATCCATTTAAAATCACAAAAAGTGTCCACTTTGTAAGGACATGGACCATTTATGTAAAAATTAATAATATAAGCGAGCTGTTGTTTGTGAATATGTGACTCAGCTAAATACGGATTGGTTTCCACCTGCTGATGCATCCTTGAAAAGGGTGGTTATTCAGAGACTGGTGTATGATCTCCTACAACAACCTTATGATGAAGCTGAAGCCTTTTACAAAGTATTTTCCCAAGTAAGTGCAAAAAGATTTCTTTTTGCAAAGTTTCATATCAATTTTGATCCTTGTGTTAACTTTAACAACCCTTTTGTTAAATTAATAAATATGACTGTTTTGCCCTTATCCGATTCTTGGATTTTATATTTCATTGGATGCTTGCAGCTTTGACCAGCCTTTTGAAGAATTTATATATCCAAAATAGGATGTTGATGTTGTTTCCATTAGTAAGAGAGACGTTGATTTGCTGCTACCAGACACATTTTTCAATGACACTATCATTGACTTTTATGTCAAGTATGTTTATCTTACTTATTTGATGGACTAAATTACGTTCATAACAATCCATATTACAAATATAAAAACTTAAATGTACATCAGACTAGAAGTCTCTACATATGAAATTGTATTCTAAATTTCTAACCGATGACAGATACTTGAAGAACAAAATCAGCAAAATGAAGCCACTTGATTTAAATCTTGCAGCATTATCAGCAAAATGTAATAAAGACTTGGAGTTGAATTTGGCTAAGTCATTATTGAGTGAGATGGGCCAATGTACAACTGCTTATCCATATAATCAACTGTTTGGAGCATTAGTCTTAAAGAATTATGAAACGAAATATGCAACTTTACTTAGTTGGAATTTGATGTAGATAGTAGATTAGATGCAAATTTATATATTGTAAGAAATAGAATTGTATGACATTAGATTTATGCAATGGATTCTATTTTTTGTATATGATATTTTATTTTCTATTATGAAACATTAAATACAAATTTAATTTGAAAATAAGTAAATATATAAATAATATATTTTTTTAAACATTTAAAATTATGATACGCAAAAATGTGTGTCATATTCATTTATGACATGGCCTTTCTTGACAGGGGCTTTCTTGATACGCATTGCGTGTCATTAACACGTGCGTCGTAAGGTTATGACACGCGAATGCGTGTCGTCTTCCTTTATGACAGGGTCTTCCTTGATACGCATTGCGTGTCGAAAACGCGCGTATAATTGCATGTCGTAAATGAGCGTCATAAATGCGCGTCGTCTCTCTTTATGACAGGGCCTTCCTTCACGCGCATTTGCACGTCGTCTAAGCCTTTTACGATGCGCAATGAGCTTCGTAAAAGGCTATTTTTCTAGTAGTGGCAAAAATTCCAAATTCATTCGAGTTACTGAAATCTGTTAGATTCTAAACTTATATGCATTGATCCTCTTGTAATGATTATGCACAAATTCACAAGGAGTTGACAACAAACATTACAAAGTATTCCAAAGGAGATCAACTCTTTGGAAACATCCTTCTTGCATTAAGTTTCCTTAATCTTACATAGATTGAAAATTCTAACTTTGAAACATTTCCAGATTCATTTTGACTATCAGTTCTGAACAAGAGTTGCCTCCTTACAGATTATGTCAATATGGTCCTTCCAAAATTATCACTATACTTCCAAATGTCCTTGAGCACCCAATCTTTGGTAAACCTTAGATTGTCCTCGACAACTGATTAATCCTTTTAGTCATATCCAATTCTAGACCTTTTCCCTTCTTAGTGCCCTAGGCATTTGGAAAATTTTAGAAAGGATGAATATAGCACATGTAATCGATCCTATATCCGAAGCATATGGGACATGATTCATGATGTCTCACATAAAGACTAAACAAGTCTTTTGCTATAACATTTCCATTTCTATTTGCCAAGTTCTCATAATTCAGATTATGAAAAGGGATGTCGTAATCATAATTGAATTTTAGAACGCAAATAATGGACTCATATACAGAATTTTCTTATGTTAAGCCATTCCAACATGAAATTCATATATATATATATATATATATATATATATATATATATATATATATATATATATATATATATATATATATATCCTTGACTAAATACGATTAAAACCTCAATCTAAGCTTTTAGATTTGAGATGAAGTATAATTTCCTCTCCCTTATTTATAGCAAAACAACTCTTTCCCAATTGAAACTTTTGTTTTCTATAATTAACATTGCTAACTTGCAATACTTATCATAATTATCATGCTCCCACTAACATGATGATTATTAGCATGACACTAATGCTCCCACTAGCTTTGACATGTACTCAGAAATCAGCTGACTTTCTTACCAAAGTTCAGATTTCTAATACTAGATTGTTTTGATAAAACTTTATCAAAATCATACACCTTCCCTTAGATAGCTCATAGGTGTGTCTAAACAATTATGAAGAGGGATGTCGTAATCATAATGCTTAGACCTTTTTGCCACTTCTCACAAGTCCAGGTTAGTGTGCCGGTTAACCACACACGCTCCACCAACGACTTTGAGAATGCAAATATCACAATTGCTATCTAGCTAAAATCTACTTAGTGAAAGTGTTTCCTCACCATCATTTTCATGAATCGGAGAGAAACCTTATGACACTTAGACTTTTATGGTGTATGAGTTCCTACCCATATGAATTTGTCAAAACCATAATCACAAGACAAGGATAATGACAAATCCAAACTCATATGGATTGAACTCAATCTTAATTTCTTGCCACCTGGCAGCTCAAGGGCCTGCCATTGCTTCCAAGTTGTTGTGCAACCAATTGAGAACTCTAAAAACTCATATGCAAAGCCAACTTTAACTGGAATGGGCATAGAATATGTCAACATGATAGGTTATAAACCTCAAGTCGTGTGCTAGTGAAGAACTTCAGGTTTTATTCTTGATTAGTTCTTAAGACTTTCAAGACCTTTAAGACTCCTACTGTCCTCTTGACCTATAATACTCCCTTGTTAAACATCCAAGAGATAGTGCGGATTCTAATAAAGACAAACACTTCACATAATTGGCCTTAGTTGATCTTTGTTTTATCCAAAACATCACAACTTACCAATTTCAAATGTACAAGAGTAGGAAACTTTTACTCTTACATTTGACAAGTGTTTTAAACCTTCTTTAAGACTTGTCACTCAAATTACAATATTGGAGTATGACTCTAAGACTTGTATTGGAACGAAGTATGACTCATCTTCTTGATTTAACCATTTCAACAATTCAAGATTCCTCGTCTTAGTCATAAGAATGCACTAAGATTTCCTTAGAGAACTAATTGTGCTATGGTTTCTTAATCATTAAGATGATCACAAAACTGATACTAAAGTACTCTCCCATCTTTTCATATTTGAGAAACTTTTATCCTTCTGCCTAATTTGATTCTTCTTATTTGCTCTGCCATACATTGGAACCTTTTCCAATGTCTCAGAGTTACACTTAATCTTGTAAGTATAATCATATTTACTGAGCTTTAGTAAACCATGACGAATAGTCTTATCGATCTTTTGTGGTGGACTTGACCAGTGCACAAGAATGTGTACTCGATCCCTTAGTCCTTCACTTGACTCCACATCCATGTGAACAAGTAGTTAGTCTTAATTTTTTTTCAATGCTTGAAAGTTCGCATTCATCATGCTATACAACTTGCATGATTCCAAGTTTCTATCCAACTGAAACTTGGGTGATGAGAATCTTTCCTTATTTGGTAAATTTAGACACCACCACAAATGAAAGAATCAAATTCACTTTCCAATATTGCTATTAGTGGAATCTTATAAGCAACAACTTTTCACAAATGCCATTATAAGGATACTTAAAATAAATAAAATCAAAACCTTTTTCTTTTATTTTAAAACTTTGCGGAAAACTTATCCTTACAATCCATATGAAAACCTTGTTGTTATCTATTCCTAAGCAATATAAATATCATAACTCTTAAGTAATAGCCCAAAATTCTGATCACCGAACCATGCGATTGAAATCCATCTTCGCGATCAGAATCAACATGCACTTAATAGAGTTAGAAAATGGACTTTACCTGAAGTAGAGCCAAACTTATTGACTTTAACAACCTTAGGTAAATTTGGCAGCTTCGCAACCAATGCCCCTTCCTTTGGCAATAGTTACCTATGGACCCTTGATAATGGGACTATCTCAGACTTAGCCTCTCTCTTTACCATTTGGTCAACCGAGTTGACTATGGCCGATCCCTTGCCATTGGAAAGAGAGAGCTTTACTGGATATCCAATGTCATTATTGTCAATGTCCACAAGTTTTAGGAAGTTGATCTTAGAAAAAGATAAGATCATTAAGGGTCTTGCATAGTCTGTTTCATAGGAGTCCCAAAGGAACTCACTATGTGACATAGAAAGTAGTTGAGGCACCAACTTTCTCAACACTTTGACACCCAACTCTCCCGGCTTGTCAATATGTGACTACATCTCCAAGATGTGATCACACATAGACCTTTGCTTGTCAATAGGGCTTGAGTGACCTTACAAATTTTCAAGAACTTGTGGGTTAGGGAGAATAATTGGAGTAGGTGAAAGAAGTATGATTTCCGTGGGACATCATCTTCATTTAGGAAAGCTTGTTTCAAGAGATTTAGGAAGATCATAAATGTCTAAACCAGACATCTTTTTGGGAGATATTCAAGATAGTTGATTTAAAGTCCTTAACATGACACCCAATATGAAATATTAAGGCCAGGACCCAACAAACTATTTTATAACTTAGAAGAGGGATGTCGTAATCCAAGCTATAAAATATTCGAAGGTAGGTGAATGACGATTCACCAATTTCCACCAAGATAAACGAAATGTATTATTAGCTTTTTAATTGGTTTTTGAAACTCCTAGATCTTTGAGATTCATTGAACTTTTCAATGGCATGTTTCAATCTCGAGGGTGCCCTTCAGGTTTTGTGACTGGGATGCCGAGGATCACAAAACAAGGTGTGAAGTAACCATGCAAATTACTTGGTACCCTTAAGTGTTTACCCATCAATCGATGTGCCGGTTAACCACACACGCTCCATTGATACTATGATAAACATTAAGTTACCCTTTGCCTACCTTGTTAAATACGAGTTAGTGTGCCGGTTAACCACACACGCTCTACTAACCGACTTAAACAAAGTGCAAAGTGTAATTTCATGGATTAGCACCTTATTCACATTTTCCTAAGTAACTAAGATTAGGTGTTTATAAGAGTTTAGTTACTTAGTATTTATCATTAATACTTTTAATGAAAGGAGAATTCTAGTCCTTGTCCTACCCTGTTGGGAATAAATCCGAGATGACGAATGCGGAATATCATGAACAATCAAGAATCAATCACCATAATATGCAAGTAATCTGATAAAGGGTTTTTGTATATTGATTATCTCATGAACGTACAGAGAAAAACCCTAATCTGGTAAAAAAACATTTACCAAAAGTAAACCTAATGATTATTTATAGGGAACAATAAATATCTACCATAAATATAAAATAAATGCCTAATATAAAACCAATGCCTTAGCAGAGCTCGATTAAGAACTTCTACTGTAAAGGCACCGTAGGGAATCATAAAATGATTAACCCTAAAAAGGCTTCCCTAAATAACCAAATATGCCAAATCAGTTTCAATATCTCAAATACTCAACAATCTCCCCCTAGATGTTGAAACTGATGAAGATCACGATTTCCGATCTTCTGGCATTTCTCCCCCTAAATTGTGATACTCATCAGCACATGGGGTTTTCAAAGCGAGAGAAATAGAAATAATCTTCCAAATACGAACTCCCCCTTGAATCTTCAACAAATACCGTGGAGAAAATCCAGAAAGTTAAGAAGAAGCACCAACAATCTTCAAAACCCGTCAGATATGATGAAACAAATCCCGTTAGAATAAACCCATTTCTCAAAAATTAAAACCGGAAAAATAACAAAAATTAATTTTGTATTTTCCAATATTTAAATTTAGACAAGAGAATAGAATAAGAAGCAATTATTTTAGAAGGGTTTGAAAAGAATAAGACCAAAGAAAAGATTAGAAACAAAAATATTTTGTAAGAAGGGGTAAAATTGGTAAAATCCAAAAAATTGTAAAGAGTTTTGGATTCTGGGATAAAAACGGATAAGTTCTAAAAACATAGGGACCGGAGTTGAAACTTTAACCCTTCTTCTTCGTTTGATCCGTAGAACACGCGTCTTTGACTTTCAAAATAAATTGAAGTTTCCAATTTGCTTAAACTTAGGAGACCGAAACTATAAAATAGCTGAAGTTTCAGGGACCGATAATGTAACATGAGTCATCTTCTCCAAATTGCTCCGGATTAAAAGAATAACGACGCTTCCTTTGACCTTGAGAAAGTCAAAATAAATTCCGCTTAGAAATTTACTCCTGATAAGAACCCATATTGAAGCTCCATCTTCAAGTTGCAGACGAATACAAACATTCTTCAAGCAAATAGTAAAATCCGATTACAATATCAAGTTCCGAAGAAATCAAATTTCGATTTTGATTTGTAAAATCTGATTCCGAGTTGATATCGACGATTTTGATACCGACAAAAATTCCGATTGGCTGTTGATTCTACCGATTCCATTTTCATACCAAATCCAAATCGATTACAGATTCAATAATGAACGAGCCTTCGTTTACAGTTAACACGACGTCAAAATCGAGCCAAGAACTGTGAATCGATGACGATGAATGGAGAACTGAACGAATGTCTGAACTCCGATTTCAGTTTCAGTTTAGTTTTGGTGAGATAAGTTGCATCAAAGATAACAGTTAACAAGCCCCAAAATGTCGATTTCATGATTTCCGATTTCAGTGTTCAATCCAAGAACGAAACGAAACCTAGTAGCTGTGAATGTGAATGGAGCAGCACGAACCTGTACTGTAGATGTAGATGAGGAAGCGAACTTAATCCTCTCGCTCCAAATCAATTATTCATGAACCGAAAGCAATCAAGGACCGAACGCAGATTAAGGACCGAAAGCTGATCATGGACCGAAAGCTGATCAAGGACCGAAAGCAGGTTCGCTTCAAATCCAAATAAAGGTTCGCTTCAATTTCATACCCAAACCGAAATCAACCGAGCGTTCGCCTATGAACAGTAGATTCGGGTTCGGTTCTTATGAGTTCGGTTCTTAATCTGAGGCTCGCTTCTTCAATTTAGCTTCTTGTTTGACAATTCCACTGCAAAGAACGAGACAATACCATTCGCGTCTTGGTTGTCTTCGCTTCATAGGGACGAGTAAAAGAAACTAACTTTCGTTTTTCGTCTCTTGACTTCGGCTTCAAACAACGAACACAGGAAAGAGAGGCAACAAGATGGCTAAAATCCCGAAAACATCCCTTGTATTTTAATAAATGACAGAAGCTTTTTTTTTTCTTCGATCGTTACGGTGAATGCAAAGTAAGTATACGGAACTGGCCCCTAGAGAATCAGTGAAGAATCAAATGCAACCCAATATCTTTAATTGTAATTTCGAATTTAACCTTTTATTAAGTTCCGAAAGTAGCCCCTGTCAAAAGTACATATGACAGCTTGCACCCACTGTTCACTGCAATATGTCAGAATATTACCCCTTTTTCAGAAAAAGTCGCTTTCATCCCATCTTTTCAACTTTTTCAACTTTTGTCAATTCCAACACACAAAAAAACAATAAATTTGATTTCTTCAACAATATTTCATATCTTTGACCCAATATTCACCAGATTTCACAAAGATTTTGTCCCCATTTTCGTTTTTTTTAAAGAGGACAAAACTTTTATGGGACTTTTGGTACCCATTTAAGGTTCAACATAGAAGTTGGTTTCTTGCATACCCACTTATTTGAAGAAAATATATCATCCTCTGAAAATAATACCCGCTTCTTAGTTGGAAAATAAAAATTTCCAAAAATTTCATTAAACCAACCAAATACTCTTTTCTCTTTTCTCCAACTTTTACCATATTTATCTGAAGAAAAGTGTGAACGGAATTTCTTTTGAACATTCTTGACTTCAACTTTCTGAACTTTTTCACAAGCATTGGTTACTTGTACCTTGGGCATCCAAACTTTCTTCATTTTACTCTTGTTCTTTCTTTTCTTATTTCTAGGCTTCATAAACAAATTTCTGATCTGAACAACCTTTTCATCTTTCTGAATCTGATCATCTGTAGTTGTTCCAATAGAACAAAACTCCTTCACTTTCACGATTTCCGGAGATATACTTTGAGATTCTTCTTCAGAACAACTAGATTCGGGTTGTGAAGCTTCTGAAGAACTTGAAACACTTGACTCCCCCTCAACAAGAACATCTGGAGTCGCTTTTTCTTCAGAAACTTGAAGAACATCGTGAACTTCTTCAAGAACATCAAGAACATCTTCTTTTTCTTTTCTTTCTTTTTCTGACTTCTGTTCTATATGCTTCAAAAGTAAGTATTCTTTGATAATGATAAATTGTTTTAACAAATCCTTATCTTGCTCTACACAATTACTTTTAAATCCACCACTAGAGATCTGTGTAAAATCACCAATCTTCTCATCAACATAGAGATTATACATCTCAATGGCATTCTTCAACATAGATTGTTCAGGAACATCCCAAAACAAATATCCTTCTTTAAGACGAAACTTTGGATCTGTAACTTTTAATCCTAGTCTCTTAATTTCTTTTAACACCTTATAATCCGCCATTTAATCTTCAACAAGAAAGAAAACTTGAAGAGAGAGAAAGTAGATCTGATGAGAATTCTAGAGAGAGAAAAACATATCTGAAAGGGTTTTTAGTGGGAGAAAACAGATCTGAGATGAATTTTAGAGAGATAAAGTAGATCTGAACACGAAAATTCAAACAAACACAAAATTTTCTTCTAACTCTCTTCCAGAACACAATTCAAGAACAAATCATATGATAGAATGGGTAGAAGATAAAAGATCTGAACAAGATTTTGCAATAAAACGAGATATTAGACTTTTTCTTTTCAGAAAACTTACAAAACTTGAAGAACAAGGTGAGATTCAAGATAAAATTTCGCCAAAAACAAGATCGATTCTTGCAATAATCGCTGAGATCTACAAGAACCCGCTCTGATACCACTTGTTGGGAATAAATCCGAGATGACGAATGCGGAATATCATGAACAATCAAGAATCAATCACCATAATATGCAAGTAATCTGATAAAGGGTTTTTGTATATTGATTATCTCATGAACGTACAGAGAAAAACCCTAATCTAGTAAAAAAAACATTTACCAAAAGTAAACCTAATGATTATTTATAGGGAACAATAAATATCTACCATAAATATAAAATAAATGCCTAATATAAAACCAATGTCTTAGCAGAGCTCGATTAAGAACTTCTACTGTAAAGGCACCGTATGGAATCATAAAATGATTAACCCTAAAAAGGCTTCCCTAAATAACCAAATATGCCAAATCAGTTTCAATATCTCAAATACTCAACATACCCGTTCGGCTAACGACCCTCCACCGGTCAAGGAAGCGGTGGGTGAGAGTGAACACCCATTAAATTGTCAATTTATAGGCAGTAACCTTATACCCCCCTTATAGACCGGCTTCGTGAATGAGGCCTACTAACGGTAAGACTGACTTTACTCTTATACATACATACATATATATATATATATATATATATATATATATATATATATATATATATATATATATATATATATAATATTATTAACTTATGATATTATAAAGTATAAGGGGTGAATTTTAACTTTTAAAATTCTAAGGGCTAACTTGGAATTAAAGTATTCATGGGGAAAACTTTACAAATTCCAAAACTTGAGGGAGAGTTTTGAAACTATTCAAAACTCTTGGATTTTCATAACTTATGAGTTTAATTAAAGTTTTAAAAACCTCTTGAACATCCATAACTTGAGGACAAGTTATGGAGTCATAAAACAATTTAATGAGGAAAAAGACTCTTCATTTTGTAACCTATGGCAACTTTTATGAGTTTTAAGATTCATAAATGTGACTTATAGGTTACATAAACACATTTTATGAACTTCTTTTAGATTAACTTGGATTGAAACCAACTATCACATAATTTTATTCATTAATCTAAATTCACTCATAAAACAAGGTAACACAAAAAACTTTTGGTGATCCATAACTTATTCTTAAGTTATGGAATCCTTTAAAACATTAACACCAAATTTTTTAACTCCATAAAAACTTTGAATCAATTTTTTTAAAACCTTTTCATATCCATAACTTATGGAGGTTTCAAAAAATAAAACTCTTTAGATCAAACTTTTAAAAACTAATAAAATAATCATATCATTTTATCTTTTATTAAATTTGACCTAATTCAACTCATAAAGCAAATTATTCAAATTTTACAAATAATTTGTTTTTCACAAGAACAAGTAATTATCTTAAAATTTGACAAACTTCATGTTTTTTTTTCCTTTTTTTCAACTTTGAAAAAAAAAATATTTGCATCAATATAACAGAAAACAACTCGTGGCTCTGATACCACTGTTGGGTTTTCAGCATTCTAACACTCCTAAGTGTACATGCAACCCTAAATACCTTGGATCTATGTTTTCTCTATTATACATGCAAATATGAACTTCCAAGGTATTATCCTAATCTAGCATACAAAACAATGAATATAACAAGATAGAATACATACATCTTTGATGTAGAAAGTCTTCATGAAGCTTGAGTGCCTAGTGCCCCAAGTGTGACACCTTAAATGGTTCACACAACACCAAATACACTTGGAATAACTTGAGAGAAACTTGAACACTCCTTGAAATCGTTTAGCCCTCACACTCAGACATAGTGCACGATTTCTCGAGCCATTAGATTCTTTTATATGGTGGCTATTAGGGTTACACCATGTAACTCATGACTTTACCCATTCTTTATGCTCCATGGATTTTAACCTCCATGGAGCATCCATGGGTCACCCCATGGACTTAGTCCAACATAAGGAATCTTGGATCACAAGCCCACATATATAAGAATGAATTATTTACACAATCAACCCATATATTTAATTGGTCTCCTTTTGATCACTTAATTAATTACAAATTAATTCTTGATCAATACTAATTAAACAACCTTATTAATATATTAGAACTTATAATATATTAACAAACCTTAAGTGTTATTTCTCTCATTTTAGTCTATCCAAATACATGATGCCATGCAACCCAAATGGACCATGTCGGGTCGGGTCAAGTCTTACCAATTATAGTTATGGACTTAGACATTAATCCAACAGTTATTTGACTCGGATGCGAGTCGATTCTTCGTGTCTTTATCCTTTAGTCGTCGCATTAGTGTTAGACGTGAGGCTTTGAGTCGACCGATGAGGGTTTCTATAGCCGACGAGCATGCTTCTTTTCCACTGATGTATTCCGGGGATGTGTTTTGGAGATTTTCGGGGTTAAGTTTCTAATAGTGGGGGATTGGTTGAGCCGGTTTGGAGCCTTGATTGATTGCAAGCGTCAGATGGTGACTATACGAGACCCTAGTGGGGGAGTACGCACTCTCTAAGGCGAGGGAACCGAATCGGGGTCAGCTTTCTGCTATGTTGCCAGGGAAAGGCATGAGTCTACATCAGACGTGCATGGGATCTTTAACGTATGTAGTGGATACACAGGTTGTCACTGAGAGATCGATTTTTGTTTCTGATGTTCCAGTAGTATGTGATTTCTCAGATTTTTTCCCCAAGGAATTGTCGAGTGTGCCTCCTAAGAGGCAGGTGGAGTTCCGGATCGATCTGATTCCAGGGGCGGTGCCTATTTCCAAGGCACTGTATCGCCTTGCACCACCCGAGATGCAGGAGTTATTCTCGCAACTCCAAGAGCTATTGGGGAAGGGTTTCATTAGACCGAGTAGCTCGCCGTGGGGATCGCCGATCCTTTTTGTCTAGAAAAAGGATGGTTCACACTGGATGTGCATCGACTATTGAGAGTTGAACAAGTTGACGGTCAAGAACCATTACCCACTACTGAGGATCGACGATTTGTTTGATCAGTTACAGGGAGCATCTTGGTTCTCCAAGGTTGATTTGAGATCCGGGTATCATCAGATGAGGGTCTGTGAGGAGGATATCCAGAAGATGGCCTTTCGGACTCGTTATGGGCATTATGAGTTTGTGGTGATGCCTTTCGGGCTCACCAATGCACTGGCATCGTTCATGGACCTCATGAACTGGTTGTGTAGACCCGTGTTGGATCGTTCGGTGATCGTGTTCAATGACGATATTTTGGTGTACTTGAGGTCTAGGGAACAACACAAGGAGCATCTTCGGGAGATCCTTGGGGTATTGAGGATGGAGAGGTTGAATGCCAAATTCTCCAAGTGTGATTTCTAGTTATGAGAGGTCCAGGTTTTGGGACACCTCGTTAACCAGAATGGGATTTTGGTTGACCCGGCCAAGATTGAGGCAGTTATGTAATGGGAGGTGCCGAGGTCCCCATCCGAGATCAAGAGTTTTCTGGGCATGGTAGGCTACTATCGAAGGTTTATCAAAGATTTCTCCAAGATTGCTATTCCTCTCACCAAATTGACCAGGAAGGGTGTTATTTTCGCTTCAGGGCCTGAGCAGCAGGCATCATTTGAGACTATTCGCTAGATATTGTGCGAAGCTCCAATGCTAGCCCTTCTGGAGGGAGTAGATGACTTTGTGGTCAACTATGATGCATCCATATCAGGAATGGGTGTCGTGTTGATGCAGAGAGGGCACATGATAGCATATGCGTCGAGGCAACTGAAGCCTCACGAGACGAGATATCCCACCCATGATTTGGATTTGGGGGCAGTGGTATTTGCCCTCAAGATTTGGCGCCACTATCTTTATGGTGTCCGATATACCATATGCACGGACCATAAGATCCTGAGATACCTTATGGATCAGCCCAACTTGAATATGAGACAGAGGAGGTGGTTGGATGTAGTGAAAGAATATGACTGTGAGATTTTGTATCATCCTGGAAAGCTAATGTGGTAGCCGATGCCCTGAGTTTTAGAGCAATGAGTGCTCCGATCCCGAGACGTGTGTATGAGGATAACGGTGATGACTCCAGTCTTAGATACCATCTAAGAGGCCCAAATGGTGGCCACGAGACCAGAGAACCGTAAGAGAGAGCAGGAGATCGAGCAGATTTATGAGTTTGAGACTGATAGTCGGGAGCTTATGACCTTCCATGGGCAGATATGGGTGCCATATACGGGTGGAGCCCGACGGATTTTGATGGAAGAGGCCCATAGATCGATATTCTCGATCTATCCTGGGGCCATTAATATGTATTTGGACTTGAATAATGATTATTGGTGGCCATGCATAAAGAAAGCTGTGGCATAGGTGGTCGAGAGATGTTTGACTTGTCGTCAGGTCAAGGAAGAGCACTGGCGCCCCCATGACCAATTGCAGCCTTTGGAGATTCCCCTATGGAAGTGGGAGCAGATTTCTATGGATTTTATCACCAAATTACCAAGGACTGCAAGGGGTGTCGATGCGATATGGATGATTGTAGATCGGTTGACGAAGAGTGCTCACTTCCTGGCTATAAGTGAGAGCTCTTCTACGAAGAAATTGGCCAAGGTCTATGTTCGAGAGGTGGTGGCACGACATGGGGTGCCAACATTTATAGTGTCAGATCATGATGTGTGTTTTACTTCCAGGTTCTGGAAGAATTTTCATGAGGAATTAGGTACCCGACTACATTTCATCACCGCATGCCACCCGCAGATAGACGGTCAGAGCGAGCGGACGATTCAGACGCTCGAGGACATGCTACGCGTATGTGTTATGGAATTCGGTGGGAGTTGGGATTCCTACCTACCATTGGCTGAGTTTTCATACAACAACATCCATCACTACAATATTGGGATACCTCCCTTTGAGCTTTTATATGGGAGGAGGTGCCAAACTCCCATATGTTGGGGGGAGGTTAGGCAGAGAGTGATGGGGAGCACTGAGAAAGTGCTCAATACGATAGAGCAAATCCAGCAGGCTAGACAGAGGTTGTTGACGGCCCAGAGTCGTCAGAAGAGTTACGCAGATTGGAGATGTTCCAAGCTAGAGTTCCAGGTCGGCGATTTTGTCTTCCTGAAGGTATCTCCGTGGAAAGGGGTAATCTGATTCAGGAAGCGGGGCAAGCTGGGCCCTAGATACATTAGTCCCTTCAGAGTGATTGCTTTAGCAGGTAAGGTATTTTATCAGTTAAAGCTACCTGAGGAGTTGAGCCAGATTCATGACACCTTCCATGTATCCCAGGTGAGGAAGTGTGTAATCGACGAGAGCATAATAGTCCCTTTAGAAGACATTCAGGTCGATGATCTCCTAAACTACATTGTAAGGCCAGTGACGATATTGGACAAGAAGGTGAATATCTTGAGAAATAAGGAGGTGCCTTTGGTTAAAGTTTAGTGGCAGCACCGGAAGGGATCTGAGTGGAATTGGGAGCCAGAGTCTGAGATGCGCGAGCAGTACCCAGAGTTGTTTCCAGAAGATGACTTTGAGGGCGAAGTCTGATTTTTCTGGGGGAGAATTGTAACATCCCGACTCTTAAGTATAAATTTAAATTGTTTTATATTCATATTGATAAGGCAACTCGACTAGTTGGATGCCCCAACTCGTCGAGTAGGGACTGATATGGCCGCGTAAACTTCAGAACCAACTCGACGAGTTGAAGGACTCAGCTCGATGAGTTGGAGTTGAGTGTGAATACCTTAATTTTTAGGGTTTGCACACTTATTAAAAGGACCTTAAGTCCTCTACCCCGCCTCGCTTATCACCTAATCACCTAGAGACAAACCCTAATCAAGCAACTTTCCATTTTGAGAACGTGTAAGGCTAAATGTGTGTGTTTTGGTGCATTACTTGGAGAAACTTGAATATCTAAGAGTTGGAACGAGCAGGAGTCCATAGATCTATCATCCATTCAGTTGTAGCAACCATTTGAAGGTAAAAAGTCACTACCTTGATCACTTGTTTGTTAGATCTCTCCATTAGAGAGTTTATGGCCATTTCTAGCTTCTTCTTGGGTCATTTTTGGTTTTGAGCATGCTTTGAAGCTAAGACTTCAGATATGGAAACTATTAGGCCCGTTAGGCCTAAGGACTCAAGCTTTATCAAGCTTTGGCCAACTTCCATGCCTTAAGCCCCTTGTTAAGCCTTGTTTTGGAAAGATTAGCCCCTAGATGCCATGTATGCACGTAAAGCGTGCAACTTTACGTGGTATTTTAGCCCTAGAAGAATAGATATATAGTTTGGATCCTTGGGTTCGCTTAAAAGCATCTAAATGAGAAAAGGCATGAAGGAAATCGACGATTTGGTTAGCCAACTCGACGAGTTGGTTACGATTTTACCCGATATTCAAGATACTGTACAAGCTCAAGGAGTTGGCGAGACAACTCGACGAGTTGACTCGAACTTTCCCGGTTTTCGGAGGACATAATGAACTCGACGAGTCACATAAATGCACTCGACGAACTGAGTCAACATGGACTGTTGACTTGAGTCAACATGGACTGTTGAGTTGAGTCAACATGGACTGTTGACTTAATATCCAAAATTCTCCTTTTTTAAATATAGTTAATTGTCCAAAAACCAGAATACCCTTATGATGAAATTTGTGTTATTATATGGTACATGTTATCCAAATGTAATATCATAGACCTTCAAATCATGATCATTAATTATATTCATTCATTGGTCCAGAATTGTCCTTATGAGCACACAATAGATGTAAGGAATACAATAACCTAGCTATATATATATATATATACACACACACACACTAGTCGTTTACCTGCGCCAGACGACGGGTGCGAATAGTTAAGTAATACCATTTTCTATTGTAATCCTATAGACCTCACCCTTGTTATAGCTTTTTAATGTAATTTTAAATTATACCATTTTGTTGTAACATCCCATTTAAAATATAATAATTAAATAATAAACCCGGAACCTCAAGAAGAAATTTTTAATATTATTTTATATTATTATTGTCCAAAGTCATGTAATAATTAGCGGGCTGTTGGTTTCGGGGAACCAAATGACAAGATTTGAATCTTCGAGGGTTAAAGTGTAATTTCAGGATTTATTTTGCAAACGATTTTGAAGACATGGGTTGTTTGCTAAAATGTTGGGCTTAGATTGAAAAGATTTTTAGAAGTTGGGGGCTGAAAGGTAAATTTTGGACCTAAATTGAAAAGGGTTTTTATAGGAAGGGCTGTTTGGTAACTTTTGGATTGAAATTGAAAGAAAGAAAAGATGGAGGGATTGATTTCGTTGTTATGGGAAAATGTTATAAGGGATTTGGGGTATAAAACCCTCTACCATCGTTCTAACCCTAACCCTAGAACTCCGCCACACCACCCTTATACCTCCCCTTCTCAGCCGCCACCCTACACCTTTACTCCCTTCAACCGTCACCCTTGTCGCCGTCGGAGATCAATGGAGTGCCATCGTCAAGCGCCGTTAGGGAGGAGTTTCCAGGACCCGGGATCAACGACGGACAACAAACAACCTTTAGGGTGCTGCCGGATTCGCATCTCCGCCATTACGCCATTTCTATCGAAGACGGGTTGCCACCGCTGCTGCTGTTATGCCGATGACAACGACCATAAGAAACCGTAGCCTTCTCTTCTCCTTCTTCAACCGTTAACAACGGAGAGTCTCACGTTGAGACTGAATTTGTGAGCCACCGCCGGAGACCATTAGACGTGAGGTTGAATCGGTGTTGTGGTCGTGAGAAGGGCGGGTTGAACCTGTTGTTGTGGGTCTCAATGTCGCTGTTGTCGACGCATAACCGCCGCCGTTAGCCATTAGTTGCCGTTGTTAGTCACGGTTGTGGCCATTAAGGCTGTTGCCGCCATCATCACGTGCCACCAGCTAGGGAATCTGTCAACCAGCAGCTGGAGTTTTATCCACGGGACTTCAACAGTTCCAGGTGAGTTCTCCTCACTATATCAATAGGGTCTAAGGCACCAATGTCGACCCTTTATGGATTTGTATCCGGTTATGGCATGATATGTATATTAAGTACATCCTGGTAGTTAGGATGGTGATATGCTTATGCTTAGTGACCCGGTTAGGTCAGTGTCCTGGTTATAGGATGATGTTATATTAGTGATCGGTTAGGTCTATATCCCGGTTATTGGGATGTTGCTATGATTAGTGATATGTTAGATCGGTTTGACTGTTATATGATATGAGTTAGCATATGATATTTATGTGCACATGTTTGTTTGGTTGGGGGTGGGTTGAGGTGGTCTTGCGTTGTGTTGTAGGCCAACATACCCGATGAGCGGTCCGGATAGGTTGTAGGCCTACGAGGCGGTCCAGTCATGCCGAAGGCTTGGGAGCGGTCCAAATAGGCTGTAGGCCCTACGAGGCGGTCAAGTCAGGTTGAAGACTCATTATGTATACTGGTATGTATTTGTTATATGATATGGTTATATTTGTATAGCGTTGGTATTTTGGAGAAACTCACTAAGCTTCGGGCTTAGAGTTTTTGATTATGTTTTAGGTACTTCAGATGAACGCGGGAAGACGAATGAGTGATCGTACAGCTCCTCATATCTCATGATTTTATGGTTTGATTCTGGGGATACTCTGATGATTAAACTATTTTGAAAACAAACTGTAATAACTTAATGGTTTTAAATGTTTTAAAAAGTTTTAAATTGGCTTGAACTTTTGGGATGTTACACTTGTTCTGTTCGGATTCATCGTGTTTTTACTTTTAAAAATTAACAGAAACTAAATTTCATAATGTTGACTGTAATCTACTTTTTTTATTTGGTTTGATAATTTGTTTTATTATGTAACATGATAAACTTATTTTAACGATTAATAAACTCATACTTGTATTCCTTAATAGTTTTATGGAATTTAAATATCACAAATTAATGCCTACACTTCATTTTTAAGAATATCTATAAAAATTATATATCTAATATAATTGTAACAATTAAATTATAAATTATAACATATAATTTTAGGCAACTATTATCTGTAGTTACCAACCATTGACTAAGGTTTTAGCAACCATGACACAACCTTATCATTAATCAAGATAAAGATGCACATCGTTAATTTATATATTTTTAAACTTCCTAGTTTTATAAAGGAATAACATATATGAGCTAGGTTCAAATGTTTTTAGCAACTATTGTGTGCATGAATGCACCAATAGGAATTTAGGAAAAAAGAAATCATTAATTAAATAATAAAGGGCAGTTTAGTCATTATGTATGTACAATTAATCATATTCCAAAATTATAATTACTAAAATAATGGGTCAATTTCCCTTAAATATCATTTAAATCCCTGCATCGTTCACTATGTTATCATTCATCCTCAAAATGGGTATGTCGATGTCTGCGTTCACCAACACTGAATCGTCGAACAACCCTAAAGAACCACAGCCGCCGGCAAACAAGTTCGTCTACTCTCCCTCCCTAAATTTGTTAACCCCTTCCCCTGTCTGTACTATCGAGTATCGATCCACTCCACCTTCTCACAGTTCTTTAGGAAAAGCCTTAAGCTATAACCTGATCAAAATCACTCAGAAAAACATCCACAAACTACTGGGATAATGATCGGAAAAGAAAAAAAGTGAGACATGAGTGAGTTTAAAAGCCTTCACCAGCACTTCCGTCTCCATTAGGGTTGCTGAGGAAGAACTAATTGAAGAAATTAACGAGAAGTTGCAAATCCAGGTAAGCAGTAACGTAAATTTTACAATTCTAGGAAAAAAAATCATAGACTAGTGATATAAATCGAATAATAGTTGATTCCTCTTATTATCTCATCAATTTATTGATGTTAACCCCTTTTTCTTAAACCCTAATTGATGAAACAGCCTATTTTAATGGATGTTAAGCTTTGTTGAGTTGATTCCTCCACGTCTTACTTATCGATTTTGCGTCTGGAATATGATGTTAATTGTTTTCTAATTTTGCACCTTGATTCGGTTGATTGGTTTTGAAATTGATTTCCGATTTTGCATCTTGAATCTAATTTCCTTTTGAAGTTGCATATGATGTTTACCTTGTTGTTGAATCTGATGTTGATCTTGACATGTTAATATGCTATGTGTAATGTGAAAGTGTAACTTTCCACCCACCAGGTGTTCGACATAATGCCAACATGGCATCATTCTTCCTTAAACATTCTAGATATTCTTATATGATAATTATTTCTTTTGATTTGTTCTAGATATTATAAGTTATGTATACGTTAAATATTTTAAGCATTGTGGTTTACGTTTATTTATTCTATGTATATTGGTTTTATAAAATGTTCAATTCAAATTATTCTACTTATTCTATTGTATGTTGTATACTAGTTATTCTAACTACTTCTACTTATGTTTTATGTTCTATGTTGATATTCTATATATTATGTTGTTGTTCCTTTTCAGTTGTTGCACAAAAAGTAGAGTGGGAATTTCTTGGTTAATATGTTGGGAAAATGGAAGGAATCTGAATACTCTGGTCAATCTGTTCCAATTGGTGGTCTTGCTCATTATGTTACTGCACCTTCTCAAGGTAATGACTGACTCCATTCCATATTTCCATTCCATTCCATTCACATTCCTTGATTTATGATGACTTATTGTTTGTTTGCATGTGAATTTCATCGTCAGCTTGGCTGATATGGCAGCAAATCCCATCCATGCTCTCTCTCTCTCTCTCTCTCTCTCTCTCTCTCTTTTAATATTTTAGTTAATTGAGTAATACTTAAAGGTTTGCAAACCTTATCTTTAAATGGTTTCAAACTTTATAATTTTTTATTTTCACCTACAGTAATATAACTTGTTTGCTTTACCAAATGAATATTAACCTGAAAATTCTTTCAAAATGAGGTCAATATTCTTTTAGAATAAAGAGGGCTTTAGTTTGAAGAAGGCTGCTATTCTTTCAGAATGAAGAAGGGAAATATTCTTCACATGTAATCTTGCAAGTTGATCAGACCTAGACAACCAGAAAAGATAGGGAAGCTTTAATTTTATTCTTTTACAATGATTGTTCTCTAAGAATGAACTCAAATTTTATTCTTTATTATTTTTTTTCATATCAGAATGCAAATACAAGTGTATCACTACAAATTACTTGGCAATGAATTTATGAGAAATGTCTTGAAGAATGGCTTGAAGACCTGATGGGAAAGGCTTGAAGAATAAATTAAAGAATGATCACGCTCATTGTTTAAGAATGTTGTTATTTTTTAAGAATTATACTTATTATTCTTTCAGAATGTTTGTTGTTATTCAATGAATCATAATCATACAATGTAATTATTTGGTATATTATTAGTTCAAGAATCGATTTTGTGTATTCTTTCAGAATGTATTTACTAGTTTATGGTTGACATTCTATCATTCTGACAGAATAAAATCGAAAAATATATTTACTAGTATATGATTAAATTCTATCATTCTGACAGAATAAAATCGGATTTTTAATTTTAAATTAATTTAAAACATTCATATTTTTAAAAATAAAGGAATTAATTATCCCTAAAAATTCGAAAATTTCCTTTTTTAATATAGGTTAATTGAATAAAATGCCCTTATGCTCAAATTTGTGTGATTAATGGTACATGTTATCCTATTCTACTATCATAGACCCTCAGACCATGACCTTTGATTATATTCCATCTAATGGTCCATATTTGTGCATTCTGGCACACAATAGTTACTAGAAACAAAATAACCTAACCCTAACATATATATATATATATATATATATATATATATATATATATATATATATATATATATATATTATATATCCAATTCTTACGAAACTATTAAACCTTAATTTGTATCTAGCGTATTTTCAAAATAAACCTGACTGTATTTGATTTCAAAAAAAGGGTCTAAATAAACCTTACTGAATTTGGCAGTCTCCCTAACGAACAAAAATATTAAATTTGGTCGACCCAAGATTCCTTTGAAACATTATAAAACAAATAAACTAATAAATCAGATAACTTGTAAATTTTGTAGGTCTACATCAACATTTCAAGTAAAGTCTACTAAAAGTATGTTCCCTAGAATAGAAATTAACTGAGGCAATGAAGTACTTATCAAACATTACAAACCATTGTAGTTTGAGAGTACATTGCTATGAGGCAATGAAGTACTTATCAAACATTACAAACCATTGTAGTTTGAGAGTACATATGACTACGTGGCAAGAAATATTAATCTACTTTCACATATACAGTCACAAAAAAAAATGAAATTAAAAACTCTAATAAAAATATAAGCAACTTCACACATTGGATAATAAAAAAAGGAAGATAAATAAACATATAAGAAACTTCACACACATTGGATAATCAAAAAAATGAACACGTGATTTTGGTAGATATTTGGAATGACAACTTCTTAGAATTTACTGAAACGACCCCTTACTCCTTGGTGCAAATTGTTCCTTCCTCTCAGTACCCTCAACAATCAAAATTGCATCAACTCCCAATCTTACTTGTATAGATTGAAAAAATGATGAAAAAAAGAACACAACTTGGAAGAAAATAGTATAAGAGTGAAATAAAAATAGTCAAAAAAAACCTTTTAAGGAAATGTCGCTGATGGACAAGGGAAAGTTGTAAATTTTGGGAGAATTACAATGTTGTAAGTTTCGTCATATTGGTTATCAAATCCAAAATCATTGCCTACAAAAATAAGTGAAATCACAAACGATATAAGAAAATTGATTTCAGTAAAATAAAAAATGTCACATGAAATACCTATAGCTAATGGAGTAGGTTGAAATAAACTTAGTTTCAAGTGAGTAAGAACTTCAAAAAATCAGCTAGTGTGTGTGTGTGTTCAACAAAGACATATACTTGAGGATAAATATTCGATGAAAATCAAGACTTTTTTTTAACCTGGAATGCAAACAACCTTAAATGCTGGCAAAATATATATTAGAATTAAAAAGTCGAACTCCAGGTGTATAATTATAGCTTGTGTGTTCCAGAGTAGTGAAAGACTGATCCAAGATTTGATTTTCTCCTGCAAAAAACTCATCAAAAAACACATATTTAAAAACTTACAACAAATTTCACAAAAAAAGTTCAATCTAAGTGAGAGTTATCATACCGTTATCTTGCAGGAGGTGATTTCACTGGTTATGACCTCAATATAAGTGCCTATAAACCAAAAACTGTTAGAAACAAAAAAAAATAAAAATAAAAATAAAGACTAAGTTATACCTATATTCTTCCAAGCATCAAAAACATCAAAATGAAGGTGAATATGAAAGGATATCGACTGAGAAAGGAAAAACATACATAACCTTCATGTCTTTCAAACCAAATCCAATGAAACAACTTCCACTTCCTTTTACTCAGCTTCCCCCGTGTCTTCATAAACTAAGAGTAAAATAGAATCATCAAAAAACACAAACTTTTTTCAATAACAGAAGACCATTTTAATATGGTCAATAAAGTTAAAATTTTATCTGAAAATATAATTCTTGGTCATTTTGTTCAATGGAGAAGCAACTAAATAACATAAAATAATTGTTATTGGGTTAACCTTCAAATCAAGTAATCAACAAATAAACCTTGCAAAACAGATCAGATAATACATCGAACATCAAAACAGGTATTAATAAAAATAGAAATCAAAACCAAAACCAACCCCCTATTCATTCATGTACTCAAAAGATTTTCAAATATCCTGATTAATATTCAATAAACACTAAAGAAAAATAATTAAAACCCCATTAATGCACCATATTGAATATATGAAGAACACATACTATTGAATCAGAAATACCTCTTTTCATCAAATTATGATGACCCACATCTGTACAAGTAACTAAAACGATGGAAACCAATGTTAAGGTTCAAAATCTTTGAAGTTAGTTACAGAGATGGAATACTTACATAAAAGAAGAATAAATCAATGGTACCTTCTCTTCTTCAAAGATGAGACACAGTTTTGAGAATTTTGACTAAATATATTGAAAAAAAGAGAGAGAGATTCCATTCCTAGATGAGAGAACAAATAAACATGAAAATTATATTGTTAGTTTGAATCTGTTTTTAACAATAGTCAATTAACCTGAACACCAAAAATGAAAAACAGTCAAAATCTACCCGGGGGGGGGGGGGGGGGGGTTAACAATAGCAACGATCATGTTTTTCTTAGGCCATCCGTTATACCCACCACATACCACATATGTGGTGGGTGCCACATCATCACCACATTCCACTACCACATACATGGGGTACTTACCACTAAACACACCACTCCACCTCATTTTTTTTATTTAAATTTAATTCAAAAATACATTAAAACACCACTCCACCTCATTTTTTTATTTAAATTTAATTCAAAAATACATTAAAAACATTTTTTAATACTATTTTTCCATTAAATTAAATTACCAAATTACATTAAATAAAAAGTAAATTAATTGAAATTAAAAACTAAAATAAAAATAACAATCAAAATAAAAATTACATTAGTTAATTTAAAAAAAAAAAAAAAAAAAAAAAAAAAAAAAAACCATTAAAAAACTAAAAATTCCAACCATACATAAAATAAACTACCCCCTACGCCTACGTCGGGCTCGAACCGACTCTTTCATTGCTAGAAAAAGTTCCAAGTCTTCGCCCTCAAGGTCGTCCGCTTTCATTTTCAAGATTTCCATGTCGGTTTTTGTTTGAAGTGTCTCTTGTGCCTCTTGAAATGATGTTTGTGCTTCGATCATTTTTTGTTCCATCCGAGTCATCACCTCGGCCTTCGTTTCCTGAAGCTGCACATATCGATCAAATTTATCGCCGAACATATCCATAACACTAGAATTCGAAGATGTTGACGCCGCTTTTTTTGCTTTATTTCTTCCAACGGGCCGAGGAAGAGGTTGGTCGGTTTCAAGATCTATCGGATCGTCGTTGATGTCGATGTGTGTTCGGTCGTCCGATTGTTGAGAAGCTCCATCGGGGTTTCTCGAACGCTTTGAACCGGAAGATTGGGAACTTCCTTCCGTTTGCTCTTTCCATTTTGGGGAGTCTTTCAATTTTAGCCACGGCTTCATATACGGAAAAGCTTTGCGTGTAGGCGTTGTTTTTTCATATTGGTCCATGGCCGCCTTGAAAACATCAAAATCGTTCGAGCCGCTTTTGCGTATGTTTAGGAGATTGTTGTAGATTCCTCCAAAATCGGTGCATTTTAATCGAATATCTCGCCATTTCGACGTAATTTGATCGGCATTTCGAGCTTCACTTTCCATTAACTCGTAAAAAATGGCTCGGACTTTTTCCCAAAAACTTCCGTACGTCTGGCTATCTCCTACAATTGGATCTTCGGAAGCCGCCACCCATGCCTCCGCTAACTTTTCTTCTTCTTCTTTTGTCCATGGGACCCTTTCTTGGTTGGTAGTGGGTCGGGCCGGTTTTTTTCCTTTTTTCTTTTTTGGTTGAGGTGGTGGTGAAGGTTGCGTTTCCGGAACAAAATCCGGCGAAAGTGGTGGTTGTGAGCTTGGTGGTTGTTGTTGTGACGATTGTTGTTGTAGTTGTTGTAGTTGTTGGAATTGTTGAAATTGTTGGTATTGTTGTTGCATTTGTTGTTGTTGGAAAGCCGGAAAAGGTTGATATTGTTGTTGGAAAAGTGGTGTTTGTTGGATAGGGGAACCACTTTGAAGTAGATTGATAAAACCGCCTTGAGGTGACTCCATCGTCGGGAATTGTCGAGGTGTTGTGTCTAACGCAAAAGCGTTATCGGGTTTGCGATTTCGGTAGTTTGGAGGGGTATTTTGGTTGGGATCCATAATTTTTGGTTGTGAAGATGTAGTGTGTAGTTTGTGTATAGAGAAAGAAAAGAATGGTGTAAAAAATAAGGAGTTAAAATATGGTATTTATAGGTAAATAAATTATTTATTTTTTTTATTTTTTTTTTTACAATTTAGCCGTTTAACAACGGCTACTAAAACGGATACAAATCAACGGCTACAAGAAAGAAACGAATTCATTGGGCGTTTGGGTTCGTTGTCCGGGCCACGGATGGCCACGACCACGAGCCACCACGAACCACCGGGGTGGTGTGCACGGCCGTGGTTCGTGGCCAAGTAGACCACGGACCGATTCGTGCAATGTATACCGGATGCTCTTAGAATACCAAGGAAAAAGTAGTAGAGGAGTAGAATATCTAACCTGCTCCTGATTGGGGGAAAGAGATTATAGGGTGGGATTTCTTTGAACCATATTTTTTGAACCCGAGGGTGGCTGAGCTTCCTAGGTAAGAGAAGGAGAAAGCGGAGTAAGAATCGTCGATTGGCATAGTCGATATAACATCGATTCACGATTTCTTTTGGTTTCTTGTAATCGTAATCTTCGCCGTCTCAATTTGATCAAAAACACAGATTCAACAGTAGGTGGAAAGCAATCAAGATATACAATGTCTTGATGTAATTTTTCACAAAATCGTCTTGGAAGGGCTCGATTATATGAGACAATGGTGAAGCTGATGATTGTGAAGCTGATGATCAAGAAGAACGCATGAACAAATATGATAAGAAATTAGCGATGGATCGTTTGGGGATGAATGGTTTGTAGTATTGACACCATATATAAGGGAAGGAATCGACAGATATCAACTGAGATATCAAGATTCAATATCAAATCCATTAGGGATTTAAGGGTCAGGTGTTTTCAAAAAATTGAATGCATATGTGATAGAGGATTGATTTGTAACAGCTTCCTCCTTAATTTAAGTTAACTATCATACATTTTTACCTGACCTGATAATACTCGGTATATTTTTAATGAATAAAGTGATTGTAAATATCGCAATAAGGTTTGTACAACTTAAAATTCAGCATTTTACCAAATATGATTTATATATATATATATATATATATATATATATATATATATATATATATATAGAGAGAGAGAGAGAGAGAGAGAAAAAAAAAAAGAGAAAGAGAGAGAGGATCATAAGTAAACAAACATATATTGTATAACTCTGAAACTCATTCCTGTCTAATCAATATATAACTTTTTTTATTTAATCAAGGTTGTAAAAATCGTTCGATGTTAGCTAGTCGGTGGACTGGGGTTAAAGGATTAATCGGCTAGGCGGAGATTAATCAGGGGATTAATCGGGGACCACTAATTGCTAATTTGTTAGATTTAAAAAAAAATTAAATATGACTAATATCATATAAAAGTTCGTAAATGCCACTAATATCATAACCAAATAGGTTAATATGATAAATACAACACTAATCATACCATAAATAGTTTTTTATTGAGATATAAGTTCTTCAAAGTGTTAAAATTTTATTGGGTTCTACTGTTTCAGTCATTTTGTATGCATGGATTAATCACTAGGCACTCTCTAATCGGTCGAGTAGTGCCTAGGGATTAATCGGAGATTAATCGGGATTTTTACAACACTGATTTAAATTTAATAAATATAGGGCTATTTAGTCATTTCAATATACAATACAACCTAATTCCAAAATTAAACAACTATATTTATGGAAACACGATTACATCACCCATTGATTATTGACTATTTCACGTCTTCTCCCTTTCATAACTAGGGTTCCAGCGAATCCCAGACTCGTTTCATGCCACCGTTTTCTTCAATTTACTAGTTTGTCCCCTTAGGCCAAGGGTATTATAGAAACACGCCAAGAACACATACGCACATCTTTTTATGTCAATCACCAGATTTCCCACATAAAGTTCTACCTTTATTTTAATGATTCTACCTCTTCTGGTTCATACCATACATGTTATTGAGTGTTTGAATTGCACAAAAAATGGATCTAGAAAGTGTAGGAACATCGCAAAACAACACTCTGGTTCAAATATGATTTTTGGTAGAGAGATTTGTGAGTGCTAGAGGTTGAAGATGAAGGGTGTGTAAGTAAATTAATTTGTTGGCAAGGGTTTATCATTGATGAATCATCTGTCTTCACATGATCACTGATTTGCATCGGTCTTGTCTCCTTTCAATTCAAGTAATTTCGTCACCAATTTGATTATTCTTTGTTTAATTTTGGCAAGAAAACGTGATTATGAAATCCTACCAAAAAATATATTTTACAATTCTGGAATATTTATTCCTATTATATCTCTATTCAATTCAATCGACCACAACAGAATAAGATTTTCTTTCTCTCACCTCCTACACGACGACCTCAATAACAAATCAAACATCATCTTCTTCTTTCGATCCTTCCATCTTTACCGCGTTGAATAATTCAAGCTGGCTCATCTCAAAAAGGTTGTTCGCTTTGTTGATTCGGAAACCAATAAAGTAATCTATGTTCTTTGTTTTTTTAGAACCTCTGATGTTAATTTTTCATGAGCATTTGATCCAACAAATTTGAATTTATAAATTTATTTTCAATTACATCTTATTCATTTGTCTCCTTGATTTGTGTCATGGCTACTACCTTACAATGTGGTAGAAGACTATGAATCACAGGAAGACTAACGATTCCACATGTCAAGCCAAGAAAGATGCACACTAACTGTTTGATGAAAGTCCATAATCCTGAAAACTGTCAGTTTTGTATCGTCCAATTTTCACAATAAAAAAATTTCATTTTATTTATGTAAAGCTTCCCAGTTATAAACCAATTATGGAGAAAACCGTTTATTCCAAATACATTAATTAAAAATCAGAGTAATATTAAAGCGCGAAATCTTCATTGTTGTTGATGAATGTGTACAATCACGCCTTCGCCTTCCCATGACGACCGATGATACCTGAAACAATAAACAATTGGGTAACCAAGCTTAGTGAGTTTCTCATAAAATATCTCATACAATAAACATACAAGCATGCATCGGGTCCATTTAGCCATCAGGATGGAATACCCAGGGTTTGTTGGCCTACCGCCTTAACCAAACCGCTCCTCCCAAGCCTCCGTGCCTTTGGCTTAAATTCGGACCGCATCGGGTATCTTGGTGTACATCACAAAGTAGGATCGTCTCAACACACTACTATTACAAGGCGACATATAAACAATTAGGATCAAGTGGGCACATAGTACAGACAAACAACAATCATACAACTCACTACCAACTACTAACCCTCTCACAACACACAGTCCCGCTACCAGCTAACCTCCATGAAATGTGTAACCATAAGTACCCAGAGATGAGATAGCTACCCGAACAGATGATCCTACTCTAAAGCCACAACCCAGTTAGGAACAGACAAAAAAGCCTACATTAAGATTTCTCAGGCTATCCTACATGACTATATACAGTCCTTAAGGCACTCCATCAGATGATAACCAACAAGTATATAAAAACATACAGTTCTACAGGTCACTACCTCATAGCAACATCCTATATACCAGGATATCGATCTAACAGATCACTAGCATAACAACATCCTACATATCAGGATACATATCTAACAGATCACTACAAATAGCAACATCCTATATACCAACATACAGATCTAACAGATCACTACAACATAGCAACATCGTATATTCCATGATACCGATCTAATAGTTCACTACAACATAATATCTTACTAAATATCAACAATCCAGGGAATGCATAATCGTATATACTCAGAGGTGAGATAGGCACCCGGACAAGTGATCATACTCTAGAGCCACAACCAAATGAGGAACAGGTAAAAGAGCATAGATCAAGAGTCCTCGGTCTATCCTACATGACTATATACAGTTCGTAAGGCATCCCTCTACTAATAGATAGCCAAAAATAGTGACCTGAAATTGGTGCCTTCGACCCACAGGTACAGTGTCACACCCTCGGACCAAGCAACGGAAACGTACGGAGGCAGATGACCAAATTGTGCAGTATCATAACAATTGAATATGCATGAAACAGAGCAATCCAAACATCATACATTGAGATAACAAACTTACATTGTTTACATATTGTATAAAATCGTTTTCTCCAGAAAATCCTATATTTTCTGCTATAAAATATTCGTAAGTTCTATTTCCAACTGTGTATACTTGCCTATGTGTGTGTTAGTTTATCGTTTTCAAAATCGTTTACATATGTTTTCCATAAAGTCTTACATTTTCTGATTTGTAAAATAGCACTATTAAGACTCTATACTTGTTAAGTGAAAGAATCAACATGGCGATTGTGGACGTTCTACCCAATGAAAAAGGACAGTCAACGCAACAAATGTGGACCATCACTACCATGTGTAGGACAGTCGACACAACGTGCCAAAATTTATTGATGAGGTTTTCCTTGCATAAATTTCTAGTTAATAAAACATATTATAGTGAGTCGTTATAACCATACTAATCATGACGGAGGCATGTTTTGGCGTTTCTCAGGCGCCCTCGGTTTGATAAAGACATTTGTCACCCTAGACTGGCCGGTCTAGCTGTAGCGAATAACAAAGGTACGGGGTGTCAACCCCGTATAGATCTATACACAAATTCCCGCTCTCCCTCCAGGAGACTCTGGCTATAACTCCTTACAGGACTTTAGACGTACACTAATATTTTCATATTTAGGTACTTTTGACATTTTTCTGACTAGAATATTGAGAACCTTTCGAGCAATCGTTCAGGATTCATTATTTGTTAGATAAATAATGATATTATTGCTCATTGAATAGAAATATCGTTCCCGTTCCATATCGTCATTTGTACTGGTTATTCGGGTACTTCATGTTCGTTCCATTTCGTTTATTGAAAATTAAGCCATTTTAAACTCTTGTCAAAATGACCCTACATTATCGGAATTGGCAAATATGGTCTTTCCTTACTATGACTTGTCGACTCATACCCATATTAGACAGAAGAAAAGTGTCATGTCATAATTTGTGAAAATTTATGACTGTCGGTTATGACACACATTTTCTGTTTTATGACATACAGAACGTTACTTATGTTCCTAAAGGTTTTACGACAGCAGTTTATGACATGCAAATATTTTTGTCATGAAAAATCTATTCTCATATATTGTTCTTGATAAAACTATTTATATTAAAATATTTATAAATAAACTCAACTAGTCAATTGATCTGGTAAAAGTCATGAGCAAGAAATAATACTCCAAGATAAACTTTATATTTATGTTTGACCAACAATGATTTCAAAATATTATTATTTTCATATTTTAATCACTTCCCAAAATATTTTATCTAACAACTTGTTTAAGTGAAGTTTGAAGCTATTCCTTATAGTTGTTGTAAAAATTCATGACTTATACTTGGTATATACTAGTTTTTGTTTCTAAACATGTTTTGTGAAGTAATCCAAACTTTTGAGACTTAACCAAAATCTTGAGTTTTTGGACTAATAGTAAGGAATATCATACTTAAGCACATGTAAGATGGAATGCATACACAATAAGTTATTGGATCATGATTTACACAAGGCTCTAACTTGTATTCCCCCCCCCCCCCCACCCCCCACCCCCCCAAAAAAAACAATAAAAGCTTAGAAAAAGTGGGGGTATGAAGCTCACCTTGGTTATCTTTGTTGGGTGATTTTTATGAGTGATGGGGAAGTTTCCAAGCTCCAAAAACTTGAAAGATTCTTTGAACTTAGAAATATCCTAAGAGTAATTTTTGTGTAAATATAATGAAGCCTTATGAATATTGTGAAGAATCACTAGTCAAAGAAGATGAACACTTACAAAAATCTGGGAATTTTCCTTGAAGGGATGAGACTTGGAGCTTGAAGGGGTTGAGAGCACCCTTAGAAGTTTGCTGGAGATGAAAATGAGAAGTGGGGAAATGGAAGAAGAGGAGTTCACGTATTCTAAGTGGAGGGATAAAAGTTATATGACACTTTCTTGGTGTATAATGCTTAGTTATCCATGGATATTTTGTGTTTAACTGGGATTTACATGGGAAATGAAAGATTCACATCACATCACAAAGTTAAACTCCTTATCTTCTTAGAATTCCTTAAAAGAAATCTTGGTTAATAAAAAAAGATGAGACAGAGTCCACAAGGACAGCTTTCTTTATATTAGATGCCAGCCTTATAGAAGATGCGACTAGCCCCTAAGAGGAGGATATAGAAGCAGATTTAGTTGCAGGTAGGAGTGAGTCTACCCTGCAAAGCGGCTTCTCGCTTATCCCCATTTGGGAATGAGGAGATCCGACGTCAAGTGCAGGAATTGCTGTCGAAGGGGTTGTCAAAAAATATCCCACTACGGGGTAATAAGCAAGGAAGGAGTGCCACTTTCAAAAATTCTTTTTTAGTTAAATCACCCGCCGAAGCGAATCCTTCGAAATAGCCAAGCCAGTAAGTAGAAGGGCAAGGTGACCACAGGGAAAGGCATTACCAGAAGGAAAGTAGTCCAACTCAATGTCTTACGCATCAGTGGCATTTGAGTGAAATTATATATATATATATATATATATATATATATATATATGTTTAAAATAATTAATTTTGGCATAAAATAGGGGTTTAAGGGGTCTAAGATATGACAAATATGAGTTTGGTGCAATTTCCGACGTCAAAATGTCTTAGAATGATGAAATGGTCCGAAAATGACAAAAATATGGAGTGGAGGGTTGTTTCTGATAGGGTCCGAAGTGCTTAGGAGGAGTTTCGGAGCCATTTATCACATTCAGGAGTGTATTCTCGGATTCTGAAATCAATAGGCGAGGTCCGGAGTACTCTTCCCGGATCCGGAGTCAGATGCGAGATCAGAAGCTGCAAGCGAAGTTCGAAGCGCAGTAATTAGTCCGGACCGAAGGTGCGAATCTGTATAGCATTTCCGGAGTGATGCAAGTTAAGGTATTCTAGAGCTCTTCCTTCCGGGGTCATGCGAGGAGTTCCGAAGATGAGAAGGTTCCGAGATGCAATTCCTCTTGGCTCCATAGAAGGCATACCGGATTAAGAGGGTTCCGGACTAAGAGGTTCAGAACCAAGAGGGTTCCAGACCAAGTGGGTTCCAAACCAAGAGGGTCCTGTTGGGGTTTCCTCTTCCGGTTTTGAGCTGTTTTCGACTGAGGAATGTACTTAGAGAGATTTGAGAGAGAATTGAGATACGTGGAGAGATTTAGGAGAGATTTCACATACTTGGAGAGATTTGGGAGAGATTTCACATACTTGGAGAGATTTCACATACTTGGAGAGATTTGGGAGAGATTTCACATACTTAGAGAGATTTGGGAGAGATTTGATATACTTGGAGAGATTTAGGAGAGATTCGATATACTTGGAGAGATTTCACATACTTGGAGAGATTTGGGAGAGATTCGGTATACTTGGAGAGATTTCACATACTTGGAGAGATTTGGGAGAGATTTCATATACTTGGAGAGATTTGGGAGAGATTGGCATTCTAACACTACATGGCTCATTAGGAACTCATATTTTACACTTAGATTTGTTAGGACAAGTCTCACAATAGTCCTTGCTTACTTGAGGACGGAATTTCCTAGCCAAAAAGGCTAGTTGTGACATTATCCACCCGTTAGAGGGAATTTCGTCCTGAAATTCTTTTGAAAGATAAGGTCATGAATGCAGAAATAAGTGAGGGTACTTTGGGTTATTTGGTCTTTGCGTTCCAAAGTGAATATTGGCTCACGCCTAGTGTTCTCTTGAACCTTCACCATTAGGATGCGGCTTTGTTTGGTGTGCTTAACTTTTCTATCCATAGTCTCGATAGACTGATCAACTATTAGGAGGTTCTAGTTCACTTAATCTTGTCTAGTGGGACTGGAAGGGTTTTGTCTGACAGACACTTCCTAGGTCTGACACATGGAACACAGGATGTACGTTACTAAGTTTGGAGGGTAGTTGGAGTTTGTAGGTTACCGGACCGATCCGTGTGTGGATCTCGAATGGTCTGGTGCATCGGGGATTTAGTTTACCTTCCGTTCAAATCGAGTCATCCTTCCCTGAAGGAAGATCTTAAAGAATACCCTGATCCCTTACTTGGGATTCCAAGGCTTTAACCTACTATCTGCATAACTCTTTTGTCGGCTTTACGGTGTTTGGGGTCGTGTTCGGGTTTGGACTATCCTTTTTGTGGTTTCTAGAATATTCTTGGGTCTAGGGAGTGTGCTATTAGGCATTTGTCCTCTTACCAGTTGGCTGTCTCTTTCCTCGGCTTGACAGAGGACGATCTGCACTTCCGACCACGTAAGGCCTCGAAGAATGCAACTCCTATGCTCGGGTGGCAGTTGTTGTTATATGAATACCCGATTATAGGTAGGTGGGATTTCTAGAGTTTTGGTGGTCTAACACTTATGATTGTCGAACACATGGAAGATAAAATGCCTGAAACTAGGTTCTTAGGTCAATCGGAGGCCATGGGTTATCGGGCCCTTTCTTGGCGAGGCCTTTTGAATGGTCTTTTAGGGATCGGGATCCTATTGTCCAAGAAATAGAGTTTTCTGGGCCTTAAGGGTTGGTACTATGGTCACCAAGGTTGAGTTTGCGTGATGTAGTTGACCTCATGAGTCTTTGATTATCTTGGGAGTTTTCTCCCTAGGGTTTTTCCAACCTAATGGTAGGTCGGCCGCTGCCAGTTCTTTGCTGGTGGTTGAGTGAACCTCCGATTCGGGGTAGGGAGTATCGATCCTTGAGGATGAGTTTGTTTGGTTTACTCGTATTGAGTGGTGCTTATGGAAATTTTGTCTTTCTCTCTTATGAGTTAGACATGTGCTTCCTGTGGTTAGGGATTGGGTCTAATGTTTTCTTTACATAATATGCCAATCTCATGATCATACACTATTTGTTCTTGTGGTCGTGCTAAGTGGTATCGGGTGTTTGGTTATTGGGGTGGTTCCAGGGGTCGGGGTGATTCTATCTCTTCTTAGCACATGGTTGAGGCTTCTAAAGGGATTTTAGGAACCTTTGGATGAAGGTTGGAAGCCTTTCGGATTCCCTTGATGTCCTTTGCTTTTTGGTTTTTCATCTTTATTGGGCTAGGGAGGGGCGTGGTATTTCATACACCAGAACTTAGGTGTTTGGTTTCTAGGGATTTGTCGTTACCGGTTGGAAGTGTTTAGTTATTTGGCTGCGTAGAACAAAAGTTAATTGGTAGTGCTCGGGGTTTTTAAGGTGAGAATCAAGCATGTCCGTGTCAACTGATGACATTGGACTCCTTGTTTTTACGTCGATTTGAGGAGTATTGGTTGCTAGGAATGACAGGGTGTTCTATGTTCATGTTCTTATCGTTGCTAGTTTTGTTTTCATTGTTACCATTGGATCTATCTTGTTTCTGCTTGTTAGGTGCTTTAGCGACACAAAGGTGTTGCTATAGATCAAGGGAATTCATAAGCCGACTTCTGCCATGTTTTCCCACTATAGATGGATGTGACCTAACCACACATACTTAGGATTTTAAAAAGGTAATTGACCGCGGGCTTTGTCCTAAGCAATATACAGCCCATGGACATGAAAATAAGGCGGAGTCACACGCTCTTAGTTTGTGGAGTCCTAACTATATATGATACTAACGTTCATATGGAACCATTATGATCCATTCGTGAGGATCCCTAGCTTCCCGTGGTTTACAAGATTTGCTCTAATGAGAAAATAGTTTTTGGATTATGTTTTTGATGGTTTTTAGCCATATGAACATTCCTATGTGAACATGCAAACCCTAATGCTTGGATCTAGGTTTCTCTAATTAAACATTCTTTGAATCCAAGACTTCTAATGACTAATTAGGTATAAGAACAATACAAAATCAGATCTAGAAGTTTACCTTTGAATCTCTTGTTTGATCTTGTTGTCTTGGAGCTCTAGAGTCACAATTGTCACTCCTCTAATGGCTTACAAACACCAACTAGCAAGGAGGATGATTTGAGAGAGAAGTTAGGGAAGAAATCGGCCAGGGTTTCTTTTCTTTTTTAGAGATGCCGGTTTCTCATGCCCTAGGGGTTTATTTATACTTGTAAGGCTCCTAGGGTTTCACCCTTAAACCCTAATTGGATAACTTAAGCTCTAAGTAATCCTAATCCTTACCAAAGATAAGCCTTGGACGAATTTGAGGCTATCCCAAGCCCTAGAATTCGTCCAACCTCTATCCCTTAAGGATTTACAGCCCAAAGTGCAACTATCAAACAATTGACAGTTTATACCCTCTTATTTAATTAATCTCTTTAAGTCACCAAATTAATACTAATTAATCTATGACTTATATTAATCAAATAACAATATTATTATTCCTTATATTATTCTCATATTAATAATATCTATTCTCTCATAATAAATCATCCTATCAAGTTGTTATGGTGAAGGCAACCCAAAAGGACCATGCACAATCGAGTCAAATACTTGCCTAATATAGTTGCAGCCTTAGACACTATTCCGACAGTCTCCCACTTGGATAAGTCTAGTAACTATATGCACAAGTACAATCTGATTCGCAATCATAGCTCTCAAAGACGCTGTCAAACTCTGATCTAATCAATCTTGTACTTTAGATAAGGGATCGTACAGTCCTCTGTTAGATATCATGTTGACAATTTCTATGGAATGATTAGTCAAGCATTTAGGTTTCTCGATCTCTGATTTATTTGACATAGAACTTAATCGAACACATCAATTCAGTTCTGACCGGGCCTGGCACATAAGTCAAATCAAATCATCGAGCGGCCGAGATATCGCTTTTACCCTCTTAAGATAAAAGTTACAGATAAACTTCGACTTATATGCATTTACTTATTCATTAATTAACTATACACAACAATGTGTTTTATAACATCGAGTTACCAATGCGTTTTCGCATTATCAATGTACAATCAATTAACAAATAACAAACCATATATTTAGGTTTTAAGACTATATGATATTATCGTCTTGCGATCACCCTTTTTTTGTCGTATTCCATAAGGTGATTCCAGCAAGCACGGGTTTGTTCCAATGCTCAAAACCAGTTCATAAGCACTCATGAACGTCGCAGCAATCTTTTGCTATGTCTAATACCATTTAGACAATCTACGCACCAATTCACGACAATCTTCATTCATATCTACTTCCAACATATGAACGATTGTGGACAATTTGAATAATTCGATTATTCTTAATAAACTCAATTATTCTGGAAGTCAAAACATGCAAAGAGAAACAATAGTTAAACAATTAACATAAGACAGTAACATTACTCATAAATAAAACTCCTTTATTTAATCATCAAATGTTAATTACATTTATCTATTACACGTTTCTAATACTATCTAATCTATGTTAATATCATCCTTCAGCCCAATACTCCTAGCATGCTGCAAGTGCTTAACCCTACTCAGCCCCTTCGTAAGCGGATCTGCTGGGTTATCTTCTGATGATATCCTCTTCACTACGAGTTGTCCTTCTTCTACGCGATGTCTAATGAAGTGATATTTTCTGTTGATATGTTGAGATCTACCATGATCCCTCGGTTCCTTGGTCAAGGCAACCGCTCCTTCATTATCACAGAAAATCTCCATGGGCTCCTTTATGGCGGGTACAACTCCAAGGTCACCAATGAAGTTGTTCAACCATATTGCCTCCTTCGACGCTTCGCTTGCTGCAATGTACTCTGATTCGCACGTTGAATCAGCTACGGTTTCTTGTTTGGAACTTTTCCAAGTCACTTCTCCTCCATTCAGGGTAAAGACCCAGCCCGACTGCGAACGGTAGTTGTCCCTATCGGTCTGAAAGCTGGCGTCACTATACCCTCGCACCTTCAAGTCATCACTCCCTCCGAGGACTAAGAACCATTCCTTCGTCCTCCGAATGTACTTAAGGATATTCTTCACCGCAATCCAATGGGCTCTTCCAGGGTTCCCTTGATATCTACTAACCATGCTCAAAGCAAAGGCTACATCAGGGCGAGTACAAGTCATAGCGTGCATGATTGAGCCAACTGCGGAAGCGTATGGAACTCGGCTCATTTCAACTATCTCAGCTTCGGTACTCGGACTTTGAGTCTTACTCAACTTGGCATTACTTTGTATCGGTAATGCTCCCTTCTTCGAGTTTTCCATACTAAAACGTTTTAGTACTTTCTCTGAGTAAGTGTTCTGACTATGTCCTATTAGTCTCTTACTTCTTTCTCTTACTATCCTTATTCCCAAAATGTAAGAAGCCTCTCCGAGGTCCTTCATAGCGAAGCACTTCCCGAGCTAGGACTTAACCTCCTGCAGAGTCGGGATGTCGTTTCCTATGAGTAATATGTCATCGACATATAGAACAAGGAAGCTACTATACTCCCACTGGCTTTGACATATACACACGATTCATCTTCGCTTCGTACGAATCCAAACTCTTTGACTTTCTCATCGAAGCAAAGATTCCATCTGCGAGACGCTTGCTTAAGTCCATAAATGGACTTCTTAAGCTTACACGCTCTATTCGGATGCTTCGGATCCACAAACCCCTCTGGCTGAGCCATGTAAACATCCTCAGCCAACTTCCCGTTAAGGAAAGCGGTCTTGACATCCATTTGCCAAATCTCATAATCATGAAATGCGGCAATAGCTAGCATCACTCTAATAGATTTTATCTTTGCAACTGGTGAGAAAGTCTCTTCATAGTCAACTCCAGGAGTTTGAGTAAAGCCCTTCGCAACCAATCGCGCCTTATACGTGTGTACTTTTCCATCCACGCCGGTCTTCTTCTTGAATATCCATTTGCACCCAACGGTCTTACGTCCGGGCACATTATCAACCAAATTCCAAACTTGGTTATCATACATGGATTGGATCTCACTATCCATTGCCTCTTTCCATTTCGCAGACTCCGGGCCTGCCATGGCTTCCTTATAGCTATTAGGTTCATCAAGGTTTATTAGTGTACCATCACTAATATACGTGTCCCCTTCGGTAGTAATATGAAAACCATAAAATTGGGGTTGAACTCTAACTCTTTCGGAATGTCTAAGAGGTAAGGACTCGTCAATTGGTTCAACCGGAGTTTCCTCCTCGGGTTGAGTGCCAGTGGTAGAGGTTCCTTCATCTATCGACTCTTGAATCTCTTCAAGCTCGATTTGCCTCCCACTGTCTCCTTGGCCTATGAGTTCTCGTTCTCGGAAAACTCCTCTCCTCACAACAAAGACAACATTGTCCTTCGGCAAAGGATTTATGTGGGTAGTCGATGAAAATACATCGCTCACTACGAGGTTCAAGCTTGTCGTGAGTATCTCGTCTTATGAAAGCCTTGCAACCCCAAACCTTGATATGTGCTAACGAGGGAGCTTTCCCTGTCCACATCTCGTGAGGTGTTTTGGCAACCTTCTTAGTAGGGACTCGGTTAAGGATATGGGCGGCAGTCTCTAAGGCATACCCCTAAAAAGAGTTTGATAGTGAAGCACGACTCATCATAGAGCGAACCATATCCAATAAGGTTCGATTACGCCTTTCTGCCACACCATTCAACTGCGGTGTCCTAGGAGGCGTCAATTGTGAAACTATTCCACACTCCTTGAGATAATCGTGGAATTCAAGACTTAGGTACTCTCCTCCTCGATCGGATCGAAGCATCTTGATTTTCCTGCCCAATTGATTCTCCACTTCATTCTTGAACTCTTTGAACTTTTCAAAAGTTTATGACTTTTGCTTGATTAAATAGATATACCCATATCTATTATAGTCATCGGTAAAAGTCACGTAGAAACGGTTCCCATCCTTCATGGTTGATCTAAACGGTCCACATACATCGGTATGTATTAGGTCCAATAGACCCTCACCCCTTTCGCAAGAACCAGCGAAGGGTGACTTAGTCATCTTTCCAAGCAAACAAGACTCGCATGTGTCATCTTCCCTAAGGTCGAATGACTCCAACACTCCATCCTTTTGGAGTTGGGCTATGCATTTCTTGTTGACATGTCCAAGACGACAATGCCATAAGGATGATTTATCCATACTATTGGAAGAATCTATGTTCAAAACATCATTTCCTAAGTTATCAACAATCATAACAGTTTCATAAATTCCATTACACGGTTTAACTTCAAAATAAAAGACACCATTTAGATAAGCCAAAATAGAACCATTCTCATTATTAAAAGAAAATCTAAAACCTTGTCTAAACAAACCATGAAATGAAATGATGTTTCTAGCCATTTCTGGCGAACCGCAACAATTGTTCAAATCTAAACTTAAACCATTCCTAAGCAATAAAGAATACACTCCAATCTTGGTCACAGGCGACGATCTTCTGTTCCCCATGATTAGATTAATCCTTCCATGCTCCACATCCCTATTTCTTCTTAGTCCCTGCACATTAGAACAAATATGGTAACCACAACCGGTATCAAGAACCCAACAAATAACATGAGATGAATCGTTAGATTTAATTGTGTATATACCTGTGAAAGATGGCTTGATCTTTCCTTCCTTGATGGCTTGCAGGTACTCTGGGCAGCTTCTCTTCCAATGTCCTATCTTGTGGCAGTGGTGGCACTCTGCCTCCTTTGGGTTAGGGCAGGGCTTAGCAAGATCAACTTTGGTCCCACTAGAAGAGGCACCATCTCGGGCTTTAACCTTGCGATAGTTGATATGTGTATTTTTATATATATTTTTATACACTTTATCTTAATATTTTGGCCTTATTTATTCTATTTTAGAACTAAAAAGTACTCATAATACTTTGAATTATGTTTTGCAGCTATTCGTTGCCGATGAAGCACAAAAGAAAAGACTAAAGCGGAAACCGGACTTCGAAGCTAAAAGAAATCAAAATTGCTGAAGGAGTGATTACGCCCCGCGTAAGGTAATGGTACGCGCCGCGTACACGCTTGCACCGGATAGACTTGATCGCGTGATTATCTTGAGTACGCGCTGCGTAATCCTAAGTACGCCCAGCGTACTTAGGTCGGCCACAAAGACTATAAATGTCGATTTTTAGCTAACCAGGGGGGATTCGACTTCTAACCTAATTTAGTCGACAATTAACTTCTGTTAAGCCGTTTTGAGGGTCTAGAAGGCGGCCGGAAGGCCGTTAAGCTAACGGGAGCAGAGATCGGAAGGATTGGAGAGCGGATACATGTCGGTTATCATATGGATTGCTGACGTGACCATGTTTAGCATTCCATTGTGGTACTTTCCTGTATTTAGTTTCTGATTTGGGTGTAAAAACCTTTTACTTTGTGTTTATGATTGAATGAAGCTTTGATTATTAGACTAATTGCTATATTAAATAGTTTATTTGTGTTTAATTTATCTTGCCAAGCTTGTTTAAAGATCCTCATGTGTTAATGATGATTATTTTCTGTTAATTGTTAAGTGAATTGAGTTGCTTGAACATCTGCTTGATTGCTTGTCTCTTATGATTTTTGATGACCATCGAGATTATAAGACTAGAAATAACGAATGTGAAACTAGGATTAACTTGAGAATAGGTAAGTTAATGTGTGAGCCTTGTTTGATGACCATCAACAAGAGGTTGATTAAATGTCTACATTGATTAACTATATTTACAAGTCTTGCTTGATACGAACTGAACACTAGGAAGCATGTTAGTTTAATCAACTGATCACTGTTTGAATTGACTTGTTTGCTAAAGGATTAGTTATAGTGAACGCGAATCTAATCATTTTAGGAATCGGTGAACATTGAATAAATGAATTTGTGTATGAAATTGTCTATGTTTTAAGGTGTAATTTATCTAAACCAAAGTACCTGAAGAGATGTGCTTCCCTGTTAGTTTATCGAGAGTTGTTATTTGCTAGTTTGAGATTTATTAAACCATTTTATTTATTATTTTCGTGTAACCTGTAACCTATAATCAAATATATTAAATTAATCCACCGTTCCCTGTGATCGACACCCGACTTACCTAAGCTATACTGTAATCTGACTAGGTACACTGCCTATAAGTGCATAGATAGTCTAAGTTTGTTAGGTTATAAATATTAAAATCAGTGGGTACTTTTGTGCACATCAAGTTTTTGGCGCCGTTGCCGGGGAACGGCTTGTCATTAATTTATTTTATTTGATTATTCGTTATTTGTTTTTAGTTAGTTTTTATTTTTAGTTTGATTTTCGATGATATCATTTCACTTGTCGGGAAGGTTCTTGTTTTTATGTTGCAGGAATTTGGGATTGTACACACTGCTTGACTTTACTTTTTGCATGGGTTTCGGGAATGAAAGCGACTAGGGAATTCTTGACCTGCTTAGCCTACTACTTTGTTGATTTGTCCAACTCAATCCATGAGGCGTAGTATAGCAAGGCGTATTGTGGTGGTTAAGTGGAAGACCGAGCTCTTGCTGTTCTTGACTAGTTAGGTCACTTCTTGTTCCGCTTTTAGTTAAAGGTGCAAGGAAAACAAAGGAAATATTCTAACGGGTCCCAAAAGTGGGTGTTTTCGCAAACCAATTCTTGCATGCAAAGGTCTTTTGATCAACCATTGTTGTTTGATCTTGACAAAGAAAAGTCATTATGACATCTCCGTTTTTTTTATCACTCATCGTGAAGTCATCATTAGCTTAAGAAATTAAAAAGAAAAAAAAATAAATAAGTTTTAAGTCCCTAGATTAAATGTTTAAAAAGAAAAGGAAATTCAATTAAAAGAAAAAAGGAAATTTTCATTTAAACATTACGCCCCGCGTAAGTTATTTTACGCCATGCGTAATGTGCCCGGATCGCGAATGAACATTTCAAGGGGTTGAGGTACGCCCCGCGTACCCTTGTGTTACGCCCCGCGTACATAAGCGACCAGGTAGATATATCTTGACCCTTTGACTTCGCTGTTATTTTCAAACCCATCTCCTTTATCGCATACGCTGTGGACGGAAGAAGCCTCCAAGATCCTCGATTTTTTTTCGTTTCTTGTTAAATCCAACACACAAGTAAGCTTTTCGGTTACTCAATATCATGTATTTGTGTTTCAATCGGTGTAATAAGTTGCATTTAGCTTTTGCTTGAAATCTAGGGTTTATATATTTCTCGAATTAGGGCCGATTTCGCAATTGTATGTGTTGATTAGGGCTTGAATGGACCGATTTCGGTTAATACACTAAACCCTCGAACCTAATTTTGTCTTAATTCCGTCCCACACCATCGATTTGAGCTTGGGGTCGTACGCCTAGCGTACCCCAGTGAATTCGAGTTCTTGACTAGGCTTCGATTTTTGACCGCTATACATGTTTCCTGTTAAATGTTTCCTAGGGATTGATTCATATTTTTTTTGGGAGGTCCTGATTTTTGTTCATACTACATTTGGACCATGAAATGTTAACAGTTTGCATGCCCTGCTGTGTTTGTTTGAATGTGGGTTATGATTTTTGAACAAGTAAAAGGAACCAACACAGATTCGTGCATCTGGACGTACGCCCAACGTACGCTGGACGTACGCCCAGCGTACTGTCCCTATCCAGCATCAATTTTGTTGGTTTAAAATTTATTAATGCTACCATATTTTGTTTGGTTTTGTGTTTGTGTGTGTTTGTGCAGATTATGGCTCGAATGACACAAAGAACCAACCCTCCCGAGGATGTGACCGATCATCGTTTTTTACAATTTCCGCAAACGCTGAACGATGCTACCCGGGCGCGTTATGTCACCAACTTAAGCTTGCTTCTCACCAAGGAGATTGACATTGCACCATCATTCGACTGGGAATTGGCTACCAGGACTGGACTAGCTGCATTGATCCAGAGATTTTTGCAATACACGCACTCGGACGCGAGTGGTGTGGATTTGTTTGTGTGCCAGGGATGGGCGCGTTTGTTCAGGATCCAGGAGCCTGTATATCGGGAGTTTTTGTTGGAGTTCTATGCTACAGTTTCCTATGATCCTAGGAAGCCACTCGATGACAAGACAGCCTTTGCTTTCAGACTGGGAGGAGTGAGCCGGGAATGCAGCGTGATAGAGCTTGCGACTCGGGTGGGTATTTACACAGTCGATGAGACGAGGAGTGTTCACTTCCCGGCATTCCTTGCTGATTGTCTCATGGACCGGCCGGAGGACTATAATGAGAACACATTTTGGGCCGAGATCACGGGAGGAGTTTATACACCATCTACCGCTCGAGGGGGGATGATTCGGTCCACTACATACCGAATGTTGCACCGGTTGATTTCTATGTCTCTCACGCATCACAAGAATAGTGAGAGAGTGCCTTCGATGGACCTGTATTTCTTATGGGCACTAGTTACTCCCGGGAGGCACCTGAACCTTCCCGTCGCGTTAGCTGTATACTTGGGACGGAGGGCCAGGGGACTTAGGGGAGATAGCCCGATATGCAGAGGGCATTTTATCACACGGTTAGCTCGATCATACCAGTTGATGACACGTGAGATCACGAGATCAATGGTGTTTCACGACATGAGGCCGATGAGTCTTCAGCTATTGGAGTCGATGCGTGTATTAGAGCGGGGTGGTGATGGTGTCTTGAGAGTTCGAGCAGATGATGAGGCAGATGAGGAGGGTGCTGCCGAGCCACAGCCGAGACGGGTCCAGCGGCGTCGACCTGCTCCTTGGGGAGCGCAGCAGGGACCTGAGCGGGAGATTGATATGCGCTACCTGGCTCAGGGCATTGACCGTCTTAGCGAGTATGTTGCACATGTGGACATGCAACAGCAGTGGTATGGGAATGCGTTGAACGCATTCTTTGCCCACCAGGGGTTTCAGTATTCGGTTCCCTTTCCACCACCATTCCAATCACGATTTGATGGGGCCGGTACTTCTGGGACACAGCCACATGATGATGGAGATGACGAGTGATCCTTTTTATTTGTTTTGTGTTATTTTTAGTTTAGTTTAGTTTTTTTTTAGTATTTGGTATGTAATTAAACTTTGATTTAGTTTGTTTTACTTTTGTTTTCCATGTTGATGCTCTTTGGTTGTTTAGATTTCTGCAAAATTTTCACCCTTAGGAAGCTGGCAGTAAGTTCAGCAGCTAGGTCCGACTGTTGCTAGAGAGAGCAGTGCGAGAGTTGAAGATTATAGTCGAGACCCACGATTTGTCATAAGTGTGGGGTGCATATTTATTTCATGAGCGATCGTTTTGAAGATTGGCATTGTTACGATGTTTTGACTCTTATGATATGGATGAGCAGTTCCCATACTATAGAGTTTTATTTCGACGCGAGGAAGAAGTATCGTCCCGACTGCCACGACATGGTTGACACTTTCCTATGTTATGGGGGATTTTTCATCGCAAGTAGAGGATGTCATTCTCGACGAGACGACGTGGTCGACACTTTCCCACGTCATGGTTACTATGCTTTGCATTTATTTGCAATATTTTGCACCACATTTTCGAAGATGGCGGTCTTGATTTTATTTTTCGGCAAATTCAGAGGCAGCAATTCCAGTTTTCAGTCTTTCGGCGATATTCAGAGCAACTTGTAGCAACCCCTTTCGATCTCACCACAACTACCCAGGGGAGTCTGTTCCTTTTTCTCCCTTTTTATGTTCTTAATTTGTTTTAGCATACAATGAGGGCATTGTATGAAATAAGTGTGGGGTAGGGGATCGGTAAAAGTAAATTAAAATTAAGAGAAAAATGAAATTGCTAGAATTTGGAAAATTTAAAATTTTTAAAAACTTGAAATAATAGTTTAATTTAGAAAAATCTAGTGATAATTTAAAATTTTGCTAATATTGTATGAGATGATCCGATGAGAACTCAAATGTTTAGTTGAGCCAATACACGTTATAGTGCATTTGTGGCCTCCCTTATTTTAGTGAAATCATGGAACAAAAACATAACTCCGCTCGGTTTGAAGGATGCAATATGTTTAGCAGCCTAAACCTGAAATGTATCCAGGGAAATTATTATCATTAACCAATAAAGGTTGAGGTTGAGCGCCTCTGCTTAAGCATGTAGGTTTTGAGTGAAAAAAAAAGAAGTGAGTTACATGTGAAAAAAAAAAAAAAAAAAAGAGAATTACGAAAAAAGTTTGAAGAATTTTGGAGCAAATAAAGTGAAGATCAAAAGATCAAAATTCTGAAGAAATCCAAAAAGTTGAAGATACCAGAAATCAAATCAAATAAGGTGTTGAATTCAAAGAAATCAAAGATCAAAATGCCAAAGAAATGAAGAGTTCAAAGAGCTCCATAATGGTATCAAAAAGTTGTAATTCTAGATTATGTATGCTTAGGTTGCTCAACTAAAAATACCTTGAGGTTAGGAGGTTTTCTGCGGATGGATTCAGAGGGTTGCATAAAATGAGCATTGTTCGGAAAAAGTGGGCGAGTGTTTATGAAAATTGTGAGTATTTAAAATATGGGGGGGGGTACTTTAGGAAAATATTAGACACAAATGTACGCGTTGAGGTCTTGGCATAATGGCTGAGTTTTAAATGGATTGTTTAGTGCGATATTGGTAAAATAAAAATAAATTTGCTTGGGGGCAAGCAAAGGCTAAGTGTGGGGTATTTTGATATGTGTATTTTTATATATATTTTTATACACTTTATCTTAATATTTTGGCCTTATTTATTCTATTTTAGAACTAAAAAGTACTCATAATACTTTGAATTATGTTTTGCAGCTATTCGTTGCCGATGAAGCACAAAAGAAAAGACTAAAGCGGAAACCGGACTTCGAAGCTAAAAGTAATCAAAATTGCTGAAGGAGTGATTACGCCCCGCGTAAGGTAATGGTACGCGCCGCGTACACGCTTGCACCGGATAGACTTGATCGCGTGATTATCTTGAGTACGCGCTGCGTAATCCTAAGTACGCCCAGCGTACTTAGGTCGGCCACAAAGACTATAAATGTCGATTTTTAGCTAACCAGGGGGGATTCGACTTCTAACCTAATTTAGTCGACAATTAACTTCTGTTAAGCCGTTTTGAGGGTCTAGAAGGCGGCCGGAAGGCCGTTAAGCTAACGGGAGCAGAGATCGGAAGGATTGGAGAGCGGATACATGTCGGTTATCATATGGATTGCTGACGTGACCATGTTTAGCATTCCATTGTGGTACTTTCCTGTATTTAGTTTCTGATTTGGGTGTAAAAACCTTTTACTTTGTGTTTATGATTGAATGAAGCTTTGATTATTAGACTAATTGTTATATTAAATAGTTTATTTGTGTTTAATTTATCTTGCCAAGCTTGTTTAAAGATCCTCATGTGTTAATGATGATTATTTTCTGTTAATTGTTAAGTGAATTAAGTTGCTTGAACATCTGCTTGATTGCTTGTCTCTTATGATTTTTGATGACCATCGAGATTATAAGACTAGAAATAACGAATGTGAAACTAGGATTAACTTGAGAATAGGTAAGTTAATGTGTGAGCCTTGTTTGATGACCATCAACAAGAGGTTGATTAAATGTCTACATTGATTAACTATATTTACAAGTCTTGCTTGATACGAACTGAACACTAGGAAGCATGTTAGTTTAATCAACTGATCACTGTTTGAATTGACTTGTTTGCTAAAGGATTAGTTATAGTGAACGCGAATCTAATCATTTTAGGAATCGGTGAACATTGAATAAATGAATTTGTGTATGCAATTGTCTATGTTTTAAGGTGTAATTTATCTAAACCAAAGTACCTGAAGAGATGTGCTTCCCTGTTAGTTTATCGAGAGTTGTTATTTGCTAGTTTGAGATTTATTAAACCATTTTATTTATTATTTTCTTGTAACCTGTAACCTATAATCAAATATATTAAATTAATCCACCGTTCCCTGTGATCGACACCCGACTTACCTAAGCTATACTGTAATCTGACTAGGTACACTGCCTATAAGTGCATAGATAGTCTAAGTTTGTTAGGTTATAAATATTAAAATTAGTGGGTACTTTTGTGCACATCAATAGTTCTTAGACGAAGCCTTCCTCTTCTTTGCCTTTCCTTGTCCAATAGCCAAAACAGGAGAAGCGGGTGGATTGGGAGTTGGTGCAACAGACTTGTCCTTGAAGTTGCTCTCAGCAACCCTCAAGAGACCTTGGAGTTTGCTTAGGGTGACCTCCTCTTTGTTCATGTGGTAGGTCATCCTAAATTGATTGTAGCTTGGAGGCAAAGAGTGAAGCACCATGTCGATCGCCAAGTCTTCCCCAAAGTCGACATTCAACTTGCGAAGACGGTCGACATACCTTTGCATCTTTTGCAGGTGCACGGTAAGAGACTCTCCATGACCCATCTTAGCGGAAATCATGTTAGTGAAAATCTCATAACGCTCTTGTCTCGCGTTTTGGTGGTATCTCTCCAATAAGTCTTGGTGCATCTCGTACGGGTACATGTCCTCATAGGACTTTTGAAATTCGGAGTTCATAGTGGCTATCATGATGCAATGAACCTTCGTTGCATCACGCTCGTGAGTTTCAAAAGCGGTCATTTCAGCCGGAGTAGCGATTTCAGGGTTGATTTTCTCGAGCTTCTCATCGAGGACATACTCCTTATCCTCATAGCGAGCAATAGTGCGAATGTATCTTATCCATTCGCTAAAGTTCGTCCCATCGAAGGTGACCTTTTGACAAAGGCTCATCAATGTGAATGAACTAGCAGCAGCGTTGTTTGCGTTCGACATCTACAAATAGAAAGGACAAAGATAGATTAGAATATGAATCCCTAATTATCACCCAATAAGAAAATTAGGGCTAGGATCCAACAACAATATTTACATATTAGAAAAGGGATGTCGTAATCTAACATGCAAACAATTTGAAGGTAAGTGAATGACGATTCACTAATTCTCCACCACTAAACATAACTTTAAGTTCTAAATGAATTCGAGAATTCCTAGGTTTAGATGAGATTCATTGAAACTTTTCAATGGCATGTTTAAATCTCGATATGCCCCTCTTGTTTGTGACTGGGATACCGAGGATCACAAAGCGGGTGTGAATTACCATGCGAATTCACATGGTGCCTTCATTGTAACGATCACCTATTCGATGTGCCGGTAAACCACACACGCTCCATCGAACTATGACAAACAATGAATCACCCTTTTCCACCTTTGCTTAGAACCAATTAGTGTGCCGGTAAACCACACACGCTCCACTACCTTCTTAGTAAGGGTGCAAAGTGTAATTTCATGGGATTGCATCAATTCACTTTTCCTAAAGTAACTAAGATTGAGAAATTTTTGAAAACATGTAGTTACTTTGTATTTCATATTATAGTTTTAATGAGAGGATGAGGTTGCCCTATCCTACCCGTTCGGCTAACGACCCTCCACCGATCAAGCAAGCGGTGGGTGTGAGTGTACACCCATTAAGCGCCATTTTATAGGCCGCAACCTTATACCCACCTTATAGATCGGCTTCGTGAATGAGGCCTACTAACGGTAAGACTAGCATTTTAGTTATACATATATATACATATATATATATATATATATATATATATATATATATATTAATCTTGTAATATTATATTAGTATAGGGTTGTATTTTAAACTTGTAAAATTCTAGGGTTTGAAATTTAGATTTTCTAAATTAAAACTTTTAATCACAAAACATAAATTTCAAAACTTGAGGGCAAGTTTTAAACGTTTAAAAACATGGAGGATCAAATAACAAATAATCTTAATTAACAATTAATTTCATAATTATCCATATTTGATTTATTTAAAAAAATTTTGCAAAATAATTTACCAATTTAATCAAAATAATTAATTAATTATCACATAAGGAAATTAAATATTTTATTAATTGATAAATATCTTTAATTAGATCAAGATTATAGTCATATATATCAAAAAATCGGATTATGGTTGATCTAATATGATAAAGGCAAGTTTCCATAAGATAAATATCAAAAAAATCCCGAATTTGGCCCTTCCTGACGCTCGGACTCGCCGAGTACCCACTCTGAACTCGCCGAGTACGCACTCTGAACTCGCCGAGTCAGGCCAACTCGCCGAGTCCACTATGGGACTCGCCGAGTCCATGACTCAGAAACACAAATTTCGAATTTTGCAAGTAAGATTCAAACAAACAAGCAACAATTTAATAGAAACCAATCTAGGCTCTGATACCACTGATGGGTTTTGGCCATATGAACATTCCTATGTGCACATGCAAACCCTAATGCTTGGATCTAGGTTTCTCTAATTAAACATGCTTTGAATCCAAGACTTATAATGACTAATTAGGTATAAGAACAATACAAAATCAGATCTAGAAGTTTACCTTTGAATCTCTTGTTTGATCTTGTTGTCTTGGAGCTCTAGAGTCACAATTGTCACTCCTCTAATGGCTTACAAACACCAACTAGCAAGGAGGATGATTTGAGAGAGAGTTTAGGGAAGAAATCGGCCAGGGTTTCTTTTCTTTTTTAGAGATGCCGATTTCTCATGCCCTAGGGGTCTATTTATACTTGTAAGGCTCCTAGGGTTTCACCCTTAAACCCTAATTGGATAACTTAAGCTCTAAGTAATCCTAATCCTTACCAAAGATAAGCCTTGGACGAATTTGAGGCTATCCCAAGCCCTAGAATTCGTCCAACCTCTATCCCTTAAGGATTTACAGCCCAAAGTGCAACTATCAAACAATTGACAGTTTATACCCTCTTATTTAATTAATCTCTTTAAGTCACCAAATTAATACTAATTAATCTATGACTTATATTAATCAAATAACAATATTATTATTCCTTATATTATTCTCATATTAATAATATCTATTCTCTCATAATAAATCATCCTATCAAGTTGTTATGGTGAAGGCAACCCAAAAGGACCATGCGCAATCGGGTCAAATACTTGCCTAATATAGTTGCAGCCTTGGACACCATTCCAACAGTTTTCAATTTGCAAGACCTTTTTGTGAAAATTCGTTACATAAAGTTTATCGTTCGAAATGTACCAAAAATCTCGGTAGGGTTTCTTGCCGTCTCTTCCTGTCTAGTTGTCAACTCCCTCACCAGTCATCTATGTTGGGCAATTTCTCTTGAAATGTCCTGTTGCACCGCACTTGTGACAAACTGGACTTACTTCTGGGTTGAGGGTCGGAGTGACGCATGGTGCCGGGTCCCTAGAGTAGCGGGAGGTGTGTCCCATCTTGTTGCATCTTCTGCAACGAAATTTACAGTAGGCTCCCCAATGATGGTATTTGCACTTGTTGCAGGGTGGATTGTTCCCAAGGTATGATCGTCTTGATGTGGGAGGAGTAGGGTTTGTAGGGGTAGGGACTAATCCCACTTGTTGCCTTTTAGTAAGCCTCTTAGTCGAACTGCCTCCTTTTTCGTTCCCGAACTTTCTTTTCTTGTTCTTAGGTTTAGGTTGTAGTGTGCATTGGTAAGTTGTCCTTCGTTTGTTTCCTTGGTTGTTGTTATGGTTGAAATTACTGACACTGCTTCCAACTTCGTTTGTGTCGTTGGCATTGAAGTATGCCATGGCGGCTGCCACAACGGCTGTTACATTGGCTTGGAAAGTGGCGGAGTCTATTCGTAGACCAGTGCATGGTCGGGGTACTGGTTGTCCTCATGAGACGACATAACTATGTTGCACACGAAAGGTGAGCTTGTAAGTACTTGCAGTTAGTTTCAAGTGGGTTTACTCGTATAATTGTAACATACTGGTGTTAATTGTGTCAACCTACGTCCCCATGATGCAGTTATGGTAGAGAGTGGGAACATGTATTGTCTGACGTAAAGTCCGTCAAAGTAGCACATAACTAGCAATGTAGTTAACGGATTTGGTTGTATGGATTATTGGAGGGTGTACTCCTCTTGGTTTACTACTACTGGTTGCGATTAAGGGCATTATGAACCTAAAGCGAGTAGCGAGGTGATCCTCTTTTGGCGCACCAAGTGCTTGACCATTTCACTTATACTATGGGGGGCCTTTTGTGTCCCTTACGCTGCTAAGGCTGTCCTAGCCTTGATTGCTATGAGTTGTGGTCTCCCAATGGTCATTTCCTCTTTTAAAGAGTGTACATGGTTTGCATAGTTTTCTGGTCCTACTTGTGGGCTTCATAAGGCATTTGGAATGGTGATCTTGTCACTTATTGGGGGGGATTGGATTTTATATTGCCACATAGCGGGCCTTGCCTACGGTTTCCATTACTCCATGACAGAGAGTTGGAAACCAGGAGTCAATTCGGGTTACTTGTGGCCCAAACAGATGTTTGATTCGTGAGGGTGTTGGCTATTGGCGTTCGGTGCACGTCGATTGTGTTATCTTTTGTGGAGACGCGTCCTGAACCGGGTAGGAGTCAATTACTCAACTTGTTTTTGTGTGGGTATCGTTTTGTTTCTAGGTATGTTCATTCTAGGAGTACCTATATGGGGTGTTCATGTATCTGGGATGAGAAAGGTGAAAGGTTCTCTGATCTACTATCAATTAGGTAGAACTCCGCCAAGGGTTTCCTTGGCACTTTTATCCTTGTTGGGTTCTTAGTCGGAATCCTCCCTTTCATGATTCATCTCTTGGAGTTCCTTAGGATCCACTTCTGGATTCTCCTCTTGGGCTTCTTTTGGTCTCTCATTGCCCCATCCGCAAATCACCGTGACCAGGTGGTAGAAGTCTCGGCGAGGAATTTCAACTATAAGTTCATAAAGTTTAGAACCCATCATTATATTCTTAAAGTATACTTTCAAGATCTAAACTTTATGAACTTCAAGTGACCAAAAGCTCATAATGATGGGTTTTATACAAACAATCATATGTGTGCATGAAACCCTAGATACGGATCTATGTTTTCATTATTAGATACCCAACATTATGAACACATGAAGAACCCTAACATGCTCCTAGTAATTTCGAAATTCATGAAGGAGAATGGATTACATACCTCTTGTTGCTATGTTGTAATAACAACTTAAATCTTGAATATTCTTGTCTTTGAAAGCAAGTACCACAAGTGTAGTACCTCTAATGGCTCACAAACACCAAGAGCAAATGGAGAGGCAAGAGAGGGAGAGAGAGAGAGAGAGAGAAAGAAAGGGGAGAGGCAGAAAATCGGCTCAAGGAACTTCTAGGATCAAGTTGTCGATTTTCCTAAGTCAAGGGGTCCTTATATAGGTGTAGGGATTAGGGTTTCAGTCCTTGTCCTTATTTGGTTGCTTGCCCACCAAGCAGCCTATAAGATAAGTCCAGAAGCCTTATCATGGACGAATTCTAAGGCCTTATCCCTTTGAATTCGTCCACCCTATCCCATAGGGAATCATTTGCCCTACTTTGCAACTATCACATAATTACAGTTCAACCCCTAGTTTAGTTAACTTCTTTTAATCACGAAATTAATTTTTAATTAATTATTGACCAATGTTAACTAAATAAATATGATTTCTCTTTTAATATATTATTCTTATAATATATTAATAAACTATAATAACCTATTTCTCCATCATTTCTCCAGTCAAGTTGCTTTGGTGAAGGCAACCCAAAAGGACCATGCACAACCGGGTCAAGTACTTACCAAATATGGTTACGGGCTTAGACACTAATCCAACACTCTCCTACTTAGATAAGTCTAATAACTATAAATACAAGTACAATCGGATTAGCAATCGTAGCTCTCAAAGACGCTGTCGAACTCTGATCTTATCAACAACCTGTCCTTTAGATAAGGGATCGTATGATCCTTTATTCTAGATATCGTGCAGACAATCACATGGAACATAGTCATACTTATTGTCCAGCAGTTTGTTTCTCGATGTCAGATTCATTTGACATAGAACTTAATTAAACACATCAATGCAGTCCTGACCGGGCCCGTCACATAAGTCAAACCAAATCATCGAGGGGACCTAATATCGCTTTTACCCTCTTAGGATAAAAGGAACATATAAACTTTGACTTATATGCATTTAATATTCACTAATTAAATCATACACAACAATGTGTTTTATAACATCAATTTACTGATGCATTTTCGCATTATCAATGCACAACCAATCAACAAACAATAAACCATATATCTAGGTTTTAAGACCGAATGATATTATTGTCTTGCGATCACTCGTGATAAATTTCATGAAGTGATTCCAACAAGCGTGAGTTTATTCCAATGCTCAAAACTTGTTCATAAGCACTCATGAACGTTCTAGCAAACCTTTGCTATGTCTAATACCTTTTAGACAATCTACACACCAATTCATGATGGTCTTCATTCATACCTACTTCCAACATATGAACAACCATGGACCATTCGAATAATCTATTATTCTGGAAGTCAAAACATGCAAAATGAAACAATAGGTAAATAATTAACATAAGATAGTAACTTTACTAATAAATAATACTCATTTATTTAATCATCGAATGTGAATTACATTTATCTATTACATGTTTCCAAACTATCTAATCTAGACTAATATCGTCCTCCAGCCCAATGCTCCTAGCGTGATGCAAGTGCTTAACCCTACTTAGTCCCTTCGTAAGCGGATCTGTTGGGTTATGCTCTGACGATACCCTCTTTACTACGAGGAGTCCTTCTTCCACTCATTGTCGAATAAAGTGATATTTTCTGTCGATATGTCGAGATCTACCATGATCCCTCGGTTCCTTGGTCAAGGAAACCGCTCCTTCGTTATCACAAAAAATTTCCATGGGCTCCTATATGGCTGACACAACCCCAAGGTCTTCAATGGAGTTCAGATCCATGACATTGATCTTTTTCACTATTCTTAAGGACATCATCGTAATGTTCCCATGTTTTCCTAAGAGAGTCCAAGAACTTTAAAACCAACTGAGAATAGTGCTTGACAATTCCCAGCCTGCGCATATCATTTACCAAACAGTTAAACATGTAAAAAGTTTGGGTTAGTTACTCACCTTGTTGAGTGAAGAAATGCTCATATCTTCGATTAAGGTTGTTAATGGTAGTGTCTTGAACTTCCACAGTGCCTACATAAGCCACTGTCAGTGTATCCATCATCTCTTGAGCTGACTTATAATTCTATATAAGATGATACACGTGATAGGGAAGAAAGTTTCCTATCACTTTTCTTGCTTTCACATATAGACTAATCAGTTTCTTGTCATCGTCGTCATAACTAGTCTATGGTTTTTGCTTTAAACGACCAACGTGAGCATCGTTGACCATATGTTGATACATAGGAATGTAAGGACCTTTTTTCAAAAAATTTAAGCATCTCATAATCCAAGGTTTCAAAAACAACCATGACCTTAGTTTTCCATATGGCAAAGTTGTGCTCATCGAAATGAGGAATCTTGTTGAGACCAAAAGATTTGAGATTATAGGAAGTCGACATGATTACTTGAGTATATCAAAAACCCGCTCTGATACCAATTGAAGGTTTGTAATGACCGGATTCACTTCAAGTAAAATAAAAAAAGAACAAATTATTTATACCAAAATAAAAAATATAAAAAAGTAAAGAACACGAAATAATCACAAATATGTCTTTCACCAAGAAATGGGTTGTTTTTACCAAGAAAACGGGTTGTCACAAAGACGGCCACCAAGACATTAACATTAGCGTTTCACCCTAATGTTGAATATATGCTAAGCTATACTGGTATATCCCTTCAATCAAGGGATTATATCTAATTTATACTAAGAAGTGATCATTATCACCAAGATATCGGATCTGCTATCTATTATATACATAACCGTATAATTACCTAATATACAAAGATTTCATTTGATTGCTATCTAGACGTTGACACTAATCAGCCCGGTAATATATCTGAACCATATTTGCTAATTCAACGATGTTTGAATAACATGATGCCGCAATAACATGATCGCACGCTATAATTATACTGCAACATTTCCCACATTAACATGTATGGCGGTTCAGATCTACAACACAAGTTGTTTTAAAATAAAAAACTTGAAAAATGTTGGATGGGAACGAAAGAGAGATCTCGGGCGGGATCTTTGTTGCTTGCCACCGAACAAACTTTTGCATCGCTACTATGAAACACCATTTTTGCATACGGGGTGGGTACATTAGTCAGCCTCCTTGAAAAGTAAATATTATCAATTAAGGTTATTGTACAAGTAAAAGGTAATTTAATATTTTACGGTATTACCTCCCATTAAACCGCGTTCATCAAAAGTCTGTTGAGTGTAGTCACGAATTACCTCGGTAAGTAGTATTATCAGTACATTGCGGTGATTAACCGATAACACTAGCAAAAATTGTGGACTATCAATGTTGAGTAAATAAATTCCAACAGATGTTAGGGAAATAGGCTCTTGTCTATTTTGCATGACCGATGTTGACAAACAACTCACTTACATCATGGGTTAGCTGACAAAAATATTGTTCAAAATCTAATGTTTTGTTTCCACCAACTCTTGTGTGCATATACATGAACACACTTTTACAAGTATACCCATTATAAGAATTAGGGTATACCTGACCTACATAAGAACTAATGACATCATCAATATTGGTTATGACCGATACTTCCCTACCCTCTCCAGGAGCTTCCTTCAACCTCACCAGGAACCATGTACAAGAGTCGACATTATTTGCCACACCCATACCAAATGCTATAGATAATGTCTAGTTTTTCCCGTCCATAGCAACCGCTACAAACATTATGTGTAAGTAGTCCCCTCTTAGACATACACCACCTATAAAGATGACAGAAAACATGCAATCTATAAATGCATGTAGCTGTATTTTTTTGGAAAAACAAACCAAGATGCTTTAGGTATACAAACGTTATCAATTTTAAAGAACACAATAGAAATATGGAACACATTTTTACCACACATTGAATAGCCACAAAACAAACTTGGAAACGATCTATCACATTAGTTTTGATGTTCGTGTAACTATGATGGTTGGTCCGCCTTAAGGTTGTGTAGATAAAAATGCAGGTTGGTAAAACTTTCTTCGTGCCCACTCTCTTGGAAACTCATAGTGAAAGAGTCATATCAGATAATTACAGATGATCACAAGTAAACATCTAACTGCATGCGGTATATGTGTCTGTAACTCTGCATTGTCCGGAACATGTGTCCGTGACTCTGTATTTTCACTTCAAAGTACTAACATGACATGACGATGGTACGTAGATTCTTGTTTCAGATATGAGTATTCCGAAATGTACAATAATATTGTTTCGGATCAAAGTTTCGGAATGATATATTCCGAAGAAAATGATCTTACAAAAACAAATTTAAGTTTGTTATTTTTATTAAGAAACTCGTTACAAGATCAGATTACTCAATTTCCGGGTAATAAAGCTCACGTTTAGATATTAAACCCGGTTCTTAACGCATAACCAAGCCTTCCTGACACCATCACGCTATCAAAACAGGGTGCTCGCAACCGCGATGCTTCATCTAAAACACCGCCTGCCCATCATGTCCACTACCGCCGCCGCCATGTTGTCTTCTTCTTCATCTTCATCTTCTGTATCACTCAGAAACCCTAGATTACCAATATCATCGAGTTTCAATTACTTCGGTAGTGTAAAATCCTGCAACCGCCTTTCTCTTTGCAGTCGCTTATCCAAAGTTTCACTTCGTTGTTTCGCTTCGTCTACTACCACCGCTATGGATAAAATCCCCGTTCTCAATCCCATTGTTGAGATGGACGGTAGCTGTCATAGACAATACGTTTTCATTGTTGTTAATACTTACTCTCTCACAGGTGTCTAATTTGTTCCTTTTTTCTAGGTGATGAAATGACGAGGATCATATGGCAGATGATTAAAGACAAGGTTCGAAGATTTTGATTTCGTAATTGTTTTTCGCTGTATACAGTTGACCTAATTAAGTTCACTGTATCTCCGTTGCTTATTGTTGTTGTTCTTTTCCATTTCAGCTCATTTTTCCGTACATAGATTTGGATATTAAGTATTTTGATTTGGGAATATTGAATCGTGATGCTACAGATGATGAAGTTACTGTAGAAAGCGCCCATGCCGCTCTGAAGTAAGTGATGATCGCCTCTTTTTTTTTTTTTTTTTTTTTTCCTTTCCTATACCCTCAATGATTGCTTTAAAGGCTGATAAAAAACTTGCAACTCTATTCAAGGTCTTACTTAATTCACAGCCTAGTAGTGCATTCCGTATTGAGCTCCCTGAATCAGTCATATGTAGCCTTTATAGACTTTTGTATGTAGATCATACCACAGAGTATCTGTTTTAAGAGAAACTGCTGATTCTAGTGACGATTCCTGCTAGATAGCCATGTGGTTGAGTAATATGAATGAAACTAGTGTTTTGCGGATGAAATTAAGAGAAGGATTAGAGAACTGCATTTCAATTCTAGAATTGGTGTTACATACATACATATTTCTTTACTTTATTTGAAATCTTAACCAAAGTTTTCATGTTTTACAGGTATAATGTTGCTGTAAAATGTGCTACAATCACACCTGGTTAGTCATTCTATAAACCCACTTGTAACATGTCAAAAATCCAAATGTGCTAAAATCTCAGACTATATGCTATGTTCCTAATGTTGTAGATGAGACAAGAGTCAAGGAATTTGGATTGAAGTCCATGTGGAGGAGTCCCAATGGCACAATCAGGAATATTTTAGATGGTTTGTATTGGCATTATGTCTTAGTACTCTCAATACACAAATTATATTAGTCAACTGTTTTAACTTGTTAGAATTCTTTGGATTCAGGGACGGTTTTTCGAGAGCCTATTATGTGCAAGAATGTTCCTAGAATAGTCCCAGGTAAGTGTCTGACACCTACCCACTACATGTATTTGGTAACCATGGATGACCTGTAGAACCTTTTTTTTTTAATTATTATTTTCCAGGGTGGACGAAACCGATTTGTATTGGTAGGCATGCATTTGGTGACCAGTATCGTGCTACAGATGCAGTCATTAAAGGGCCAGGAAAACTCAAGATGGTTTTTGGTATGCTAAAAATTGATTTTATTATAATTTATTTTATACTTGGAAAAATGAGATAGATTTTTTATAAAATTTTTGTTGTGTGATGTATTTAGTCCCAGAGAATGGTGAAACTCCCATGGAGCTTGATGTTTTTGACTTTAAAGGTCCTGGAATTGCACTTGCAATGTATAATGTTGATGAGGTTTGGGTTTTTTACTTTTGCCAACCATCACATGTTATATCATAAGATGATTAAAAATTTGAAATCTTACGATGATAATTTTATGTTATTTTTGGTAGTCTATCCGTTCGTTTGCTGAATCATCAATGTCAATGGCACTCTCAAAGAGATGGCCTTTATATCTGAGCACCAAAAATACTATTTTGAAGAAATATGATGGGAGGTAACAATGTGTTCCTTTTTTATAATACAATTTCCTTTGATATTATCTACAATATTTGTGGCGTTATGTTATACTATGTGTTGACATGTCAGGTTTAAGGATATCTTTCAAGAGGTATATGAGAAGAATTGGAAGGAGAAATTTGAAGAACATTCGATATGGTAATTCCCTTTTATGGGTTTGTACCTTGTACTTTGTCTGTTGGATGGTTGATGTATTTGAATATTAATTGGTGATATGTTTGCTTAAATTAAGGTATGAACATCGATTGATTGATGACATGGTGGCTTATGCCCTAAAAAGTGATGGTGGGTATGTTTGGGCATGCAAGAACTATGATGGAGATGTCCAAAGTGATTTACTAGCTCAAGGTGATGGTTTAATTATACGATTAATAAAATCTTTGTAAAGAAATTCTATTTATTAAAAGATCAATTGGAATTGGATTATTAAACAAAACAACCCACTAAAAAATATTTTTTGTTGTGCAGGATTTGGTTCTCTGGGCCTCATGACATCAGTTTTGGTTAGTAGAAATTTACATGACTTTGTGGTTGCTTGAGATTTGAGAAGAAGGGTTTGGTTTTTAACTAAAACCGTAACAGAACCAAGGAATTTGGTTTAACTTTGAAAAAACCGAAAATCAAATAAAAAAAATAATTGTTTTGCACTTTACAGCTGTCATCAGATGGTAAGACACTAGAAGCTGAGGCAGCCCATGGGACAGTAACACGTCATTTTAGGCAACACCAAAAGGGAAATGAAACCAGCACAAACAGTATTGCCTCAATTTTCGCATGGACAAGAGGACTTCAACATCGGTCTCTTTACCTTTCTTTCTAATATATATTTAAATTACAGATTATATATTTGAATTTTCTTTTCTATAATAAGAAAGTTATATATAGTTATATACTAATAGCTGGGTTTAGTGAAAAATTCTACACGACACTAAATATTCCACTAAAGCAACTAAACTTTGGCAAAATAGTCAAACTTGGGTGAAAAAGAGTTGGTAAACCACACAAATTGGCAAAATAGACTTTTTTGCATTTTGCCCTATAAGTTTGGTAGTAGGACCTGTAAATAAGCTTTATGAAAAAGCTTTCCTATAGTGGAAAGATATCTTGAGGTTTTTGGATTGTTGAGTTGGTGGCACAAAAAAGCTTTCCTGTTGTGGATGGTCTAATAATGTTCATATTAGTTAAATCCTGTTTTGTTTGATTGAGCTTTTTTACAACTTGTTTCAAATGCTAAAAGAATGTTTATTATTGATATTTTGAACAGAGCCAAGTTGGATAAAAACGAACGATTAGCGGATTTTGTTACAAAGCTAGAGACCTCGTGTGTTGAGACTGTTGAGTCAGGAAAGATGACAAAGGATCTTGCCATTCTAATCCATGGACCCAAGTGGGTGCTACTTTCACTGTCTGATTATATTTTATTATTTAGGCTTTACATACTAGAAAAACCACAACATACTTTTCTTCATTTTATCGATTTAGCCACTCAACTACTATTTCTTTATGACTACTACTATAATAATAATAATAATTTAGTGGCTAAATCGATAAAAAAAACAAAATAGTTCAGTTGCTATATCCGATAAAATGCTGAAAGTAAATGGAAGCTAGTCGAGTCACTCTTTATAAAGTATCAACTTGAATGAGTTGACCAACATAATTTGACTTTTATTTACAGGGCATCAAGGGAGTTCTACTTGAACACTGAGGAGTTCATTGATGCTGTTGCTCAAAATCTCAACTCTAAGCTTCAACCTCTTGCAGTTGGTTCATTAAAGTAAAATACAGAACAGTGGTGAGTGGTGGTCTTTGTTTGGGTTGATTAATTTCTGCCAACAAAGCGTTAGAGCCATTTATTGCGTATGTGTCTCACTTCTGTGAAAATGGATAACCAACACCTTCAACAAAAACATAAGAAACAAAACGTTTGTTCGTTTCTCAACAAAATAAATATTTTTTGCACAGAAAAATGATTGTTAACGAGTTGGTTTTGTAACAAACTGTTAACGAGTTAATTTTGCACAGATATGTTTATTCGATTATTTCTTCTAGGAAAAAAATGATTATTTGCAATGATGGGTTGAGATTGAGATGACATACGTTTCTTTTGTACATACAAGAGCGGGCCCCTCCCACCTTTTTTGGTGGGGAAAAATTGCAATTTTTTTCCCTGTTCAATTCAAGCTATGGTTGGCATTCATGGTGGGTTCGGGTGACCAATTTAGTTAAAAGAGTTGAGATTTTCAACACAACTTGTTTGGTAATGTAGTCAGTTATGTAAAAGTGTTGTACTTGGTTCGACATATTTAAATTTATCATTTATATCACATAAAAAATCTTAGACTTTATTAAATCAAAACCATTGTCAAAATAACATTTTGTTCTTGAACCCTTTTAATTTATGAGATAAGACAATATAAAATGAATAAAAATATACATTTAAAAGGATTGGAGATTGGGTTGATTTTTGTTGGTTCTGGTGTTTGAAATGTCCTCGACGAAGGTTTTGGTGGTGTTGTTTTCCAAAAGAAGTTAGGGATACTCGATGATGTGCACAAATGGAAGTTGGATGTTTGACTTCTGTTTTGTCTTCGCATCTGACTTTCAACCTTTTGTGGTAGATTTTTCCAGAAGCTAACAAGTAAAATCTGAAGTTATAAGTTAAAGCCTAAAGGTCGTCGAGAGTACCATTAAGTCAAAATGTAAGTGGTTGACCTTTAATGGGTGTTGGGGTTGTAACAAAGCGTCTCTGTCTTTGTGGCCGTCAATTGGGATGTATGGGTTGTTTGAATTACGGAAATGGTCCCCATTATATTACAAAAAGTCCCAATGTGATATCAACGTAATAGAGATAGTCCTTATATAAGAAAAATTACAATAATGGTCCCGGTGTAATACCTAAATTACTAAAATGGTCCATGTAATAATGCAATTACCCAAATAGGCCCAACGATGATGAGGAAGAAGGGATTAATGTCGACGATGAAGAGTAAGGCGGATGAGACAGAAAAAAACAAGACAAAATCGGTGTTGGAGAGGAGGAGAAGAAAAGTATGTCGGCGTCATGAAGCTTCATTGAATATTGATGGGTTGAAGCTTTTAGGAGTTTAGGTCTTTAGGGCATTTTTTAATACTTTACAAAAGTTTTTATAAAAATAGTTCCTCAGGTTTAACATATGGCAAAAAAAGACATCAGAAAAAAAAAAAAACATGGGGATTTTCATCATTATACATCCATTTAACGAAGGCTTACTAACGGTAGCTGCCTTAAAAGCACGCACACAACTTTTAGAAACCATAGGGACGAACTATACAAAAAATTAAAAGTTAGAAAACTATAGAGAGTGAAAACCATAGGGACCAAAACTCCAGATAGCTTTACACCGACTCTTCTATTAGTTTATTTAGGTATTGTTTGTTTTTCGAAGCGAAAATGTCTTAAGTCTGCGGACCACCTCTACAACCCTCTGTAGTAGAAGATGTGGAACAAACGGCTGCAACATTTAAAAAAAAAATATGTTTGTTTTTTAACGTCTGCAGACTGCTGCAGTAAGTTAAAGTAAGACGTGAAGAGGTTTGAAGCAGCTGGTTTGGTGTTGCGCCATGCAGCACACACGCAACAGTTTTTAAGTAAGAAGTCTTTTGAAAAACAAACAACTGCGAAGGGCCAAGTGTTGCGCGACGCAGCAATAAGAGGTTTTTTAGAAGTTAACTTATCACAATATATAAACCGACATATAGGTTTGCTTTTTGATAAACTATTTGAGGTGACTTATTAATAAGCTAACTTATAAGTTGAAAACTAGTTTTTCAGTTTGCAAGCCAAATACATCGTTAGTTGAAAATATAATATTAATAAATTCACCTGAAGGCAAATACCATCACCACTAGTTCAATGTATAAAAAAGGAAATAATCGAAAATGAAAGTGTTTACGACATTCTTAATGTCAAAGCTTAAAATATAAATAAACATTTAAAAATAAATAAATGAATAGATAAATCAACTTACCTTCAAAAATCATAATAAATTTCTGTATTACATCATACATACTTATAAAACTACCATTTTTTCTTGAATATCATGCATTTGAAACCCCATTTTTTAACTTCCTCAAACCACATTCATTTGAAACCCCATTTTTTAACTAATGCAACTCAAAAGTTTTCTTAATTATGATTTAACACTCAAAAGTTTTATAACTTATATTATGTTTACTTAGCATTTAGTGAAAAGTTTACTATAAAAAAGTCAATCTTTTGGGAAGGCATGCACACAAATCATATACAAATTTCAGAAAAAAAAAAAAAAAAAACAAACTTAAAGGTTTTTGTGTTTGGTTGAGGTCTTATTACCACTTTTGTAGATATGCTATTATATTGGAGTTTTTAATTTGTAAGTTTATTATATTAATTCGTTTTTATATTTTCTTCGTTTTTGGATTATTGTAATACAGTCGTTGTATATTGTGGTTTAATCATTAATATATTAATCATATGTTATATAGGGTGATGTCGAAAATATTTAATTAAATATTTTAAATATGTTTTTTTTGTTTTGTAATTGTACCGTTTCAAAAAGATAATTGATTAAAACTCATACATATGTTATACTTTCCATCTCTCTCTCTCTCTCTCTCTCTATATATATATATATATATATATATATATATATATATATATATATATATATATATATATATATATATATATATATATATATTATAATAGAAGTCAAAACACTTCAACCAAAATTCATTTAAAATCTAATATTTCAAATGCTTTTTAATAATGATTGTAAAAATTTCAACATATATTACTTAATTGATTGATTAATAAAAATATTAATGTTTTGAAACTCCTAAATCTTAGACTTATAGTATTATTTAATTTGTTAGTTAACTAAAATATTTTTCCTACATAAAGATAACATTTTTATGTTTGGTCACTCATATTTGTTTATGTAATTAGAAAACAAGGTGTACATAGAATGTCTACTTCAATTTCACATAAAAATTGATATCATTAGAGAAGTATGTTGTCTTTAACCCGTGGTAGAAGATCCACATACTCTTTTTGATTATTTATATTAATGTTTGGTAATATCTATTTTATATTCATATTCAACTTAATTTTTTACGTACAAATTAAGGAAGATGATTCTCGACGCACCAACATAAAGTCAAACGTACGCCTTGCAAAATATGTAATTAAAATTAAATATCATATTTACTAATCGAGTTATTTTAAAACTCTTGATGACATTTAAGTATAATGATATATTTTGTATGACTTCATTCTTAATTACAATGTTTAATATTTGAAAATTCATATATGAAACATTGGATGTTTTGGTGTAATATAAATAGCGTAATACAAAGTTTATTAGTTCAATATTGTTTATTAATAGCTCATTCAAAACAACTTATTTATTATTTTATCCAAAAAATATTATCAAACATCAGAAAAGCAGATTATATTATTATACAAAAACTTATTATATATATATATATATATATATATATATATATATATATATATATATATATATATATATATATATATATATATTGGATATTATAAAAGTAAAAGTAAAGTTTATAAGGTATAGACTATATTAGATAATATCAAAATATAAGTGGATGGATATTTATGTTATTTGATAATTCGGTTAATGCCCAAATCATGACTAAAACCGTAAATTTCAACATATTACTATTTTTTCCCATAATTATTTTAACCACTTAAATGCATTCTTGCGCAACGCGCGAGGTTACGCCTAGTATCTTATAAAGATAATATTTTTCCTTGAACCCCATGCATTTAAAACTCCCAATATCATTTTTTCTTGATTTATACAAATTAATTTATGATTAATTGAAATATTATGATTTGTAACTCTTAAAACTCTTCAAATCATGATATTTATTTGAAGAGTTAAATAAAATATTTAGCCTATATAAGAAATTTATAGATTACATATTGCATGTATGTCAACAAAACATGATAGATTATATTTATAAGGTTTGAAAAGTTGTATGAGTGGTTCCATGGATGTAAGAAAGCAATTACAACTTTTCCAAACATAAATCCATGTAAACTCAAATTGGGTGCATTTAAACTTTTAGATATTAACCAAGGTCCATGTTTGTAAATATATACTTGAGATCATTTTTTAATTTTATGTGTTATTCATCTTTCTATAATCACATGATGATAAAGTGGGATTGATAATTACTTCTCATGAGCTTTTGGTAAATCAACCATCAAACTATTTATAAGTTAGAGCAATTAACTTTGTTATCATGTATATATCTTTATGTTGTCTCTCTTTTTTATATTAATAAAATATATTTTATGTACAAGAGAACATTATTCAACATATATTTTATAGTATGTATATACTATGTTAGTTTTAATCACTTATTTTGTAAATAACATCGATGGAGTTTTTATAATTGATTTTGATGAAAGGAGTTTACAATTATTATTACAAATTGTTGGTGATAATGATGATTTAGAACGAATGATTTTTAATATGATATGACTTTATTATTGAAAATCAATAATTATGTGTGTCATAAAAATGAATTCTTTATGTTCTACCAAAACTTATATGGATGTAACCAATTTTAAATATTTTTATAGTAATAAAAATAAATTATCTTATTACAGTTGTCAATTTCCTTTTTTTCCTATTCATTCTTTATCGTAAAGGAAAAGTAAAATATATAAAATATTAATATTTTCATAAGAAAATATAAGTGATCAAAATATACCTTAAGTGTAACACTCCTCCTCCCCTAACCTACTCTTAACATATTGTTTTTAATGCTTGGTAATATCTATTTTATATTCCTATTCAACTTAATTTTGTAGGTACAAATTAAGGAAGAGGATTCTCGGCGCACCAACATAAAGTCAAACGTACGCCTTGCCAAATTTTGTAATTAAAATTAAATATCATCTTTACTAATCGAGTTATTTTAAAACTCTTGATGACATTTAAGTATAATGATATATTTTGTATAACTTCATTTTTAATTACAATGTTTAATATTTGAAAATTCATATATGAAACTTTGGATATTTTGGTGTAATATAAATAGTGTAATACAAAGTTTACTAGTTAAATATTGTTTATTAATAGCTCATTCAAAACAACTTATATCTTATTTTATCCAAAAAATATTATCAGACATCAGAAAAGCAGATTATATTAATGTTATACAAAAACTTATTATATATATATATATATATATATATATATATATATATATATATATATATTGGATATTATAAAAGTAAAAGTAAAGTTTATAAGGTATGGACTATATTAGATAGTATCAAAATATAAGTGGATGAATATTTATGTTATTTGATAATTCGGTTAATGCCCAAAACATGACTAAAACCGTAAATTTCAACATATTTCTATGTTTTCCCATAATTATTTTAACCACTTAAATGCATTCTTGCACAACACGCGAGGTTACGCCTAGTTTAACATATAAAATCAAAGCCTCGGGAATCAAAACGACACGAATATATGTTGGTTTGATTTTCCCATCATATGAGCCTTGTGTAATAAGTCAAAGAGTGCATATGGAAAATGAATTGCATTATTACATGATATTGAAACTTTCATTTCGTTGTCATCCTTTTTTAATAGCAAACATTTTGATCATGAGGGAGTTAAACCCTCCATCTTTCGTTGCCATCCTTTTTTAATTCTGCATCTTTCATCTTAAGAGGGACTTAAATCCTCTATCTTTGGTTGAGGACACTTCTTGCTATTAACCTACATCTTTTATTTCAAGAGGGACTTAAACCCTCCATCTTTGGTTGAAGATACCATTCTACTACTAAATCTACACCTTTTATCCGAAGAAGGAACCCTCCATATTTGGTTTAGGGAACTACTATATTAATAATATCTCAAGAGGCACTTGACCCCCCTCCCCCTTTTTAAATCTAAATCTTTTATCTCAAGAAGGACTTGAACCCTCCATATTTGGTTGGGGTAATACTCTACTATTAAATCTCTATTTTTTTATCCCAAGAGGGACTTTGAACCCTCCTTTGGTTGATGGCACTACTGTTATATAATCTACACCTTTTATATCAAGGACTTGAACCCTCCATCTGTGGGTGAGCGCCAACAATCATATAGCAGACGCATTGACGAGAGAATGGAAGCCATCGTAAAACAACAACAATAGTTTAAACAAGAAAAAAAAGCATCCCTACATGGAAGAAACACTATTCATGAAAGATTAACATAAATAAGTCAGTCATGACGCAAGAAAAAATTGTTCATACAAAAATATATGTCCTTTCGGTGGCGGAAGGATTGACGCAAGCAATGAAGCATAAAGACATTATTGAAGACACGCAACCTTTCGTTGTGGAAGGATTTGTAATTTATTTGTCATTGTCGGTAGGTTAAATGTAATGTGTCGGTAGGTTAAATGTAATATGTAGAATGTAACATAAAGTAGGTGAGATGTAACATAAAGTGTAAGACCCTTGATAGTCTAGGGGTCTAAATTGTAAAATAAGTTTGTCATGTTGCAATCATATGATTGCAATTGTGTAATTCTCAATTATGTAACCGGCTCTTTAGAGCCTATAAATAAACATGGCATTTGCCCATATGAAATAAACAATGTGTTTTGAGTGTTTAAGACTTGAGTTGAATCTCAAAGTTCTTCATCTGTTAAATAGTTTATCTAATTCTGAAGAGTAGAACCCTCTGTTGAAATAGTTTATCTATTTCTGAATAGAGCCTTCAGTTAAAATAGTTTATCTTTTATCCTAAGAGGAACTTGAACCCTTCATGTTTGGTTCTTCATGTTTGGTTGGGCCTCTATCTGCCAACTTTTGATACTGTTGACCAAAAGTCTTGTGGTTATAATTATAATAACAAATAGTTTGACCTTTTTTTATCGACACATGATTTGTTTTAAAATGTCAACTTTCTTACGGAGTGATGATTTTTGTGAGATAATTTTAATTAGAACAACTTCTTTCAATGTAAATATCATGCATGATATACATTGGTTCTATTAAATTATTAATTATAATATATGAAAATATGTTTAGGCTTTGTTTGTGGTTTATACAAAAGGCTTGGTAAAAGTCGGAATTTGAGAGAAAAGCTAAGCCCATCTTATATATGGATTGAAAATGGGAGTGATTTTGGCAGGACTAAGGTGGTGTTTGTTTTTTGTCCGCAGACCTTCCTGACCTCTCTGTCTGTGCGGCGTAAACCACGCACAGACATTAGCCTTCGCAGACTGTTTGTTCTTTTGAAGACTGCAGACCTAAAAATATTGTGCGCCCTCTTCTTGGCGCAGATGTGGAACAGAGTCTTCTAACATTTTCTAACCAAAAAAAACACATATACTTTATTTTTATTTTTTTAGTTTTTTGAATTTATATTTATTCCAACTTTATTAGTGATAAACAATTTGAAAAAAAAAGTTACAATACTTAAAATAAAGTTCAACGATAGAAACATGATATTTTTGACAAATTTATAAATAAAAGTTTATTACAATAATGGTCGTTGAAGTTGTTTATATAAATATGAAAAAAAAATAATATATTCTTATATTTTTTGTGCACAATTTTATAAAACATTATTTAATAAAGCATCGTCAATTTCTTAGAAAAAATATTTATGACACATTTTTAATGATGTAATTGAAAAAATCGAAGTTTATTTCCATTCATTTATATATCAAATTCTTTGATTCCTAATTACAATGTTTAGGCATAACTTTACAACCAAAATTGTTAGTTTTTTTTCAAATATGTACGTTAATTGTACCATTTTTATTTTCACTTTTTATACAATAATACTAAAAGTTGATTTGTTAATTATTTATAACAAAGTCATAAATATATTAAAAAATCACTTTGTAGTTTAAAAAAAATCAGTTTATTTAGATTTTAATTTATTTTAGTAGCATGCAGATATTAAAAAAACAAACAGTCTTCTTTTTTCAGACTGCAGACGTTTGGTCCACCTCTTTTGCTGCAAAGGTCTACAAATGTGGTCTGCAGATTGCATACATTTTGTCTCAGAAAAAACAAATAACACCTAAAGGCTCTTTGGAAAAGTTTTTTAATGGTTTAATTAAAAGATAGTCTCGTTTTTCAAACGTTAGTAGGTGTAACCTTTCACTAAACCATTCTATTTTCTAAAAAAACTCCTCATCACCTTCATAAGTCATAACCTAATCACCCCCCTCTCCCTAAATGAGATATTTATCTATTTATTATAAACTTAATTCCATTAAGATGAACATTGCTAAATAACTTATGTATATATGTACCTACATATTGTAACACCCGTTTATTTAATAAATAAATCAATTAATTAATGATTGTATTATAGCCCTAAAATCAATAATTATTTAACAAGGTGTGATTTCGAGGAGCAACTTGTAAATATTTTAGAAGTTAGGGGTTAAAAGTGTAAGTTTCGGATGGGTTCCTTAAAGAATTATGAGGGCAGGGATTACTTGGTAATTATTGGGACTTCATTTGAAAAGAGTTTGTAGAGGAGGGGTTGTTTTAGTAAAAACCGGACCTGAATTGTAAAGGATTTAATGTTGAGGATTTAAAGGGTAAATTTGGGGTCTATTTCGAATTGTTCTATGGAGGGAGGGACCATTTGTGCCATTATGGCCGCAAGTTTGTAAGGATCGGGTATAAAGCCCATACAAACCCTAACCCTAAGGACCCTATGTACAGTCGTCACCCCATACCCCCTTTATGCCTCCCACCGTTTGCCACCTCCTTCTTCACCTCCCGGCGCCGCACCACCACTATTGAGCCGTCGACCACTGAAGTCGCCATAACGAACCTGCCGCTGCCACTATCTCAGGTTCTATGCCTTCATGAGTTGTCGCTGGAGGAACCGAGGCAGTTGAAGTCCGATGTCCGGGCAGGTATTGCTGCCGTTCCCAGCCAATAACGTTGCTGTCGGAGTGTGTTGTCGGCCTCCCAGCAGCGTTGCTATTTTAAATAGTCGAGGAGGACACGAGCAGGCGCCTCCTCCTTCTGTTGCTGTTGTTTTCATGGTTTGCTTCGCCGCCGTTGCTGTTGTTCGCTTGTGTTGCTGCCGACGATGTGTCTATCGCTGCCACCACCGTGAACCTCTAAGTGGGTGGTGGTGTAACTGTTTTGGGGCTTTGTGTGTGTGTCTTAGTGTGTGGGTGTGAAACCCTTGGTCGGAATCTGAAGGGAAGTCACAGCTACCATCGTGAGGTGGTGGCTACCGCCATGCGCCACCGCCGACCACCATTAGGTGGCTGTGTGTGTGATTAGCTTAGTGGGTGTGTATGTGTTAATTGATTATTTTTTTGTAAGATGTAACTAGAAATCGGAATAATGAAATGAAACTCTAACCACCACCGTGAGGTGGTAGCTGCCGCCTCCTACCGCCACGGGCCGCCGTGTCGGGTGGCGGTGTGCTTGTCTTGTGAGTTGAATCGATTGGGGATGCTTGAAACCCTAATGGGCCCAATGAAGCCAAATGGGCTTAGTAAAAACCCTAATGAGTCTAATGGACTCTAATTGACCCAATAAAACCCTAATGGGCTTGATGACATTCTAGTAGGCTTGATAGGCCCAATAAAGCCCTAAATAACCTAAAAGTCCAACAAATTAATAAATGGGCTAGTACTTGGGTTGGAAACCCTAATTAGGGTTTGGAAAACCCTAATGCAATCAAAACCTTAATTTAGGGAAATTAATCGGGACACACGAGAGTTATTTAATAACTTGGAATATTAAATAATAATCATTGGCGGAAATTAATCTAAGTAATATTGGACTTAATGGATTAAGTCCTTAATGGGTTAAGTAGGAAACTTAACCCTGATCATCATTTTATGAGAAACCCTAATTTCACTTGGGTTTATTGTTGGGCCTCTCTATTGGGCTTTGGTAATTGGATTATTAATGGGCCATCCAAGAATAATCTTATGGACTAGAACATGTTCATGGGCTTAGGATAAGACCCATGTAAGGGGTTTGGGCCCAATTTGGAAAATTGGGCCATATATAGGCCATAGTTGGGCCTTAATGATTACATGATGTTGGGCCTTTGAATAAGACCATGTATAGGCCTGGGCCTAATTTGGAAAATTGGGTAATGTGTTGGGCTTTGATTCCTAATTGAATTTGGGCCTATGGATTGGGCCTTGGGCTTGAATAAGCCAAGCTAAGGGTAATGTAGTAATTACCCAAAGAAGGTACTTATGGTTATGTATTGGGACCCAATTATTAATTGGGTGTTATTTTGGTGTTGACAGTTCGGGAATCTGTCAGCCAGCAGCTGGGGTCGAGTCTGCGGGACTTCAGCAAGTGTGGGATTGTGTCTTCAGGACTTCAGCAGTGTAAGGTGAGTTACCTTCCAGTAGCGGTGGGTCTACGACCACAATGTCGGCCCACCAGTAAGAGTTGTATGTTAGATGATTGTCTTTGTGATATCATCTAGGTTTGCTACTACCTGATATGTTATATGCTGGTATGATATGTTATATGTGATAGTAGTAGAGTTCGGTTGTTAGGACCGAAGGGTAGGTCAGACACCCTAGATATGTCTGACAGTACGTGATGATATGTTTATATGCTGGCATGATATGTTATATGTGATAGTGGTAGTAGGAGGGGAATAGTCCCCAAGTTCGGTTGTTAGGACCGAAGGGTAGTTCAGACACCCTAGGTATGTCTGATAGTATGTTGTGTTATGATATATGTGATAGTAGCTGAGTGTGGGAGAGGCCCGTATCTCCCAGCTAGCGGAGTGTGGGCGAGGCCCGTATCTCCATGAGTGTGGGCGAGGCCCATATCTCCTAGATTTTCATTATATGATTGAATATACTTGTATGTTATGGTTTAGTAGTTGAGTGTGGGCGAGGCCCGTATCTCAGAGATAGTGGAGTGTGGGCGAGGCCCGTATCTCAGAGATAGTGGAGTGTGGGCGAGGCCCGTATCTCCTAGCTAGCGGAGTGTGGGTGAGGCCTGTATCTCCATGAGTGTGGGCCAGGCCCGTATCTCCTAGCTGTTCATTATATGATTGTATGGTATGTGCTATGATGGGGGAACTCACTAAGCTTTGTGCTTACGGTTTTCAGTTTTGGTTTCAGGTACTTCGTTTTCAAAGGAAAGGAGTCGGCTCGATTGCAACGCATCATACTATGTTTTCCGCACATGAGATCCTTAGGGATTACGCTATGATATGGTTTTATGATACCATGTTTTGGATTACTGACACTTGGGTTTTGACTTGAGATGTTATTATCAATGTTTTTATACTGATGGTTTTATGTAATAACATAATTAAAACGAAATTTTTGGCCTGTATTTTTGGGATGTTACACATATTATATATCTATAAATTAATAAACAAATATTTATTTATTATTTTGATCAAAATGTTTGCTAAAAAATGTAAACTGAATATAATACCATGAAATCTTAAAAAAAATGGCATTTAAAATTATAAGATAACAATACATAAGAAGGGAATATTCCATTATTCTAAAAATGAATAAATAAATCAACCTACCTTCAAAAACCGTGAACAATAAATTATAGCAGTTTGAATCCCTGTTGTTTGGCCAAAATCGCATTTTTGGTCCTAGTATTGGATTTTGGTCATAGGTGGTCCATGTAGAGGGTTTTTGTAACATTGGTGGTCCCTGAGACCGTTACCCTTCGTTAATCTTCGTTAAGCTTCATTAGTATCAATGTGAAAAGACTAGAATGCCCTTGACCTATATTTGATAAAACCCTAAGGTGGAGGAAGGCGTCGATCATTTTCTTCTTCCTAACCTCATACATTCACACCTCTCGACACCACCATTGGATTTGATCACTGCCTCCATTACCACTACCAACACCGATCACTTCCTCTGTTACATGTCACATCTCCATTAAACTGTTACCTGCCACTTCTCCATTAAGCTATGCTAAAGGCCTGTCAACATCACTACCAACACATTAACCTCAGTCACCGACATCAACACCGATGTAACTCCCCGATTCTCAGGTATTAATTACATAAGAATTATTGGATGAAGCCCTACTCGGCGAGTCGGTCGACCTACTCGTCGAGTAGCAGTGGGGTGGGACTGCGTGTTAAGTGACCTACTCGACGAGTCCACTTTGGGACTCGGCGAGTAGGAGCTGGCAGATGAAACCCTAAATCCCGGGGTTTGCACCCCTACTTAAAGTAGCCTCAGCCTCCTTTGGCCTCCTTGCAGTCTTTGAGAGCCCTTAACACCCTAATACGTGTGTGTGCCATTGTGTGATTGAAGCTTGAAAAGAGGATTTTGGAGAGAGAAGGCTTAGAGGAGAAGGGTATTGGAGCAAGTGGAGTGTGGAAATCAGCTCTTATCTCAGTCATCATCTTCTGGAGGTAACCAAATCGCCTTTCTTCTTGTGAATCTCTTCCATTGTTGAGTTTTAGGGTTTTTGGTGAAGTATTAAGTTGAAAGGATGAGCTATGGGCTAGATCTGAGGTTGTAACTTCAGATCTGGATCCTTCTTGGATGCTAGAATCATAAAGTTGTTGTATTGGTTGTGATTGAGGTCCCTCTTAGACTTGAAGCTTCATTAAGAACTTAAAATAGACATTTAGAGCCTTTATAGCCATGCATGCACGTAAAGTTTGCAACTTTACGTGATAAGTATGTCCTATAAGCTTGGATCTGTGATTTGGGGCCGCTACATGGCTCAAATCAAGTCTATATGGAAAAAGAACTGAATGGAATCGGCGATTCACAAGATGACTCGGCAAGTCATATGAAGATGGCCGTGAACTCGACGAGTTGGATGAACAGCTCGGTGAGCCCGATGAAGATCACCATAAGACTCGACGAGTTGAAGAACAACTCGGCGAGTCGGATGAGTTTTCCCTAGATTATGTATGCGTGTGTATCTGTCGAGTTGCAAGGAGGGAACTCGAGTCACTCCGATGACTCGGCGAGTTGGAATGTACTTCAGGGAACTCGACGAGTAGCCAAGGGTACTCGGCAAGTTAAGGTCAACATGGACTGTTGACCTTGATTGAGGACTTTGACTTTGACCAGGGGTTGACTAGTGGTTTATGGAGTACCTTGTAAGGTTAAGGACTTATGAGTATGATGTACTATGATGATAGGTGGTGGAACCTATGTCAAGTGATCCGAGAGTTGGAGTTTACCTTTCGTGTCGACATCTGCGAGGTGAGTCATCCTCACTATATCGACAGCGTCTACGGCACCAAGGCCAGCCCTTTAGTTGTTATTGTTATGGTATGTTGCATGTGGTTACGATTTTTTAGTTCGGAATCGAGGTAGACAGTATGTTATGCTTTTATAATCCGTAGGGATTGGTGTGTTAGTGACCTGATAGGTCGGTACTCTAGTTACATGAGAATTCTATGATTATGATCAGTGAGATAGATATGCTTGATGTTTGTATATGCCAGTATATGATAGCTATGCGTACATGGTTATTTGCTTGTTGGTTGGGTTGAGACGGTCCTGCTTTGTGCTGAAGGCCAACATACCCTATGAGCGGTCCGGGGAGACTGTAGGCCCACGTGGCGGACCAGTCATGCCGAAGGCTCGGGATACATTCAGACAAACTGTAAGCCTGGTAGGGCTGTCCAGTCAGGCCGATGGCCCAGTATGCATGATGATTGATTGATTATTACTGATATGGTATTGTCAGTGTGGTATTGGTATTTTGGGGGTAGCTCACTAAGCCCTCGGGCTTACAGTTTTCAGTTTATTGTTTCAGGTACTTCAGGAGTCCATGGAAAGGTGAAGGCGTGACCGCACCACTCCTCATCCTTATGTTATGATTTTTGGGACACTTTGATGGAAAATGATTTGAAAACATTTTGTAAACGATGCTTTACGGTTTTTATTTATGATTGAAAAAGTTTAAATTTGGCGTAAAATTTATGGATGTTACAACCGACTACTTCTACACTCCTGATTTAGGTTTTGAAATTCTCCTTCCCTTCCCTTCTTTAATTATAATTATGATTGAATATAATATTCTCGTTTCTAAAATGAAATTAAATTGCATTTAAGGTTAGTAACTGAAATGGAATTACATGATTTGATATATTGAAATGGAATTACATGCTAAAAATGCATTTTAGGTTAGTAACTGCATTTCATTTTAGGTTAAGGTTAGAAATCGAACTGTAGGATTTAAAATCACCTCTGTTTTCATTTTAGGTTTTTCGAATCACCTCTACTTTAGAATTGAAATCAAGTTATACCGCTTGTTAAAGTCCATAGAGTTAAAATGTCCAACATCACAGTAGGGTTCGAAGAATGCTACTATTTTACCAAAGTCATTATTTCTTGAGGTAAAAAAGACTATATCATTAAGTATCGAACACTTCTAAAAGACAATAGTTTGGGTCCATTCCAAGAGGTTGTCAAAGAAGAGTATATCAGGGCGATCCTCTTGGGGTTCCTCTTGAAATTTTGGTGAGTGGATTATTTATCAGGATATTGACACAGACCCATCCCATACTAGGCTCGTATCATGCCATAAGCCCAAGTGTAGAACTCACTCCCAAAAGCCAGCTTGTAGGAGGAGGGGACACCTAGACTTATAAGCCACCAACTTATAGTACTTTCAGCCGATGTGAGATCATAGCAATACCCCACGCTTTGAAGAGCCAACTTCCTCGTTGATCACGGTTGACAACTCATTTCGGTTCAAGCCACCACTCCGAGTCATTGTTGGTCACGACTACGTTGGTCACGGTTGGCACCCCCATTTTCGATTCCAAGCCATCACTTCGTAGGCCACCACTCCAAGTGTTGGCACCTTGATGGGGAAGACTCTGATACGAATTGATACAGAACCATCCCATTCTAGGCCTGTATCATGCCATAAGCCTAAGTATAGAACTCACTCCCAAAAGCCATCTTGTAGGAGGAGGGGACACTTAGACTTATAAGCCACCAACTTATAGTACTTTCAGCCTATGTGGGATTATAACATATATCGTGGATGCAAACTATAACATGAGTAGTGGATAGGTAGTGTTTTACAGAAAGTAAGAATAAAATACTTGGTGTATTTTCAGCATCTAAGGGAGGAAATTTTGTTCACATCAAACATGGTAAGGGCCCACCAAGAATAAGGCAATGATCTTTGGGTTTATTACAAGATATATTATTCATTAGATAAGTCTTCATTGTTTCAATTATCATGGAAATATGTTTTGTTTGGTAATGTTTGTAATCATGATATTTGTTAAGTTTCCTTTATGTGTTTTTGTCCTTGTTTTACCAGAAATAATGAATGCTTTTGAACAAAAAATCTATCAAGTTTGGTTGCATTTGTTGTGTTTGGTTTTATATTTTTCATGTTCCTTTGGATTGATTTTTGTGTTTTGTTGTTAATAAATGGCGTGGAAGTTGAAACATGTAGATTACTTGTTCGGGCAAGTGTTTGTGATAGTTATGTAGTTTGTGGGGTGGTGACAGCAGGATGGTGGTTGTGAGGGAACCACTCCAAGTGTTGGCACCTCGGAAGATGGGGACGGCTCTGATACTAATTGATACAAACCCATCCCATACTAGGCACATATCATGCTATAAGCCCAAGTGTAGAACTCACTCCCAAAAGCCAGCTTGTAGGAGGAGGGGACACCTAGACTTATAAGCCACCAACTTATAGTACTTTCAGCCGATGTGGGATCATAACAAATATCGTGGATGAAAACTACAGGGATAAGTGATGGATGGGCAGTGTTTTGCAGAAAGTAAGGACAAAATACTTGGTGTATTTTCAGCATCCAAGGGAATAAATTTTGTTCACATCAAACATGGTAAGGGCCCGCCAAGAATAAGACAATGATGTTTGGGTTAATTCCAAGATATATTATTCATTAAATAAGTCTTCGTTGTTGCTATTATCATGGAGGTATGTTTTGTTTGGTAATGTTTGTAACCATGATATTTGTTAAGTTTCTTTTGTGTGTTTTTATCCTTGTTTTACCAGAAACAATGAATGCTTTTGAATACAAAATCTATCAAGTTTGGTTGCATTTGTTGTGTCTAGTTTTATGTTTTTCATGTTCCCTTGGATTGATTTTTGTGCTTTGTTGTTAATAAATGGTGTGGAAGTTGAAACATGTAGATTACTTGTTCGGGCAAGTGTTTGTGATAGTTACGTAGTTTGTGGGGTGGTGGCAATAGGATGGTGGTTGTGAGGGTTGTGACATCAACATTGAGGTGGTGTTGCTGGTGGTGGCTATAGGATGATGGCAACAACACTGGTGGTTGTGATTGTTGGATTTAATCTAAATGTGTTCAAAAGATACATATTTTCACTTAAGGGCATTTTAGTATTTTTGTTTTTACATTTGAATAAGTAAAGGTCATGTAAACCATTTTGTTTTCATATTTTAAAATAGTTGGTGGTGTAGTGGTTGTGATGGTGATGGGTGGATTTGTGGAGTATATGGTTATAATATTTGTGGTGATGCTAAATATATTTAGTACGAGTGATAAGTAGTTTTAATTAGTAGATAATAAGCAATAAAGAGAAGATAAACACAAAGACAAATTAGTCATATTCTAAAAATATAACAACTAGGGTGTTAGATTTAACAATTCAGGGACCATCGGTGTTACCAAAAACCTCCACATGGACCATCTATGACAAAAAGCTGATACGATGACCAAAAGTGCGCTTTTGGCCAAACCAAAGGGACCAAAATTGTATTTTACTCTATTACTTTAGACAAAACTGCAAAATGGTCCATGTGGTTGGCAAATTTATGTGCTTTTGGTCCAAAACGAAATGTTGGTGCACCACTGGTCCAAAATTGGATCTTTCTATTGTTTTTGGTCCCTATCTACTTAAAAAGACCATTATGCCCTTATAATTTGTTTTTCCATTTTTTTTATTATCAATTTTTATTCAAAATAAAAAAACCCACCATACTCATTTTCCTTTCCCGTTCAAACCCTAGCCTATTCCCAAATTACAAAAAAATTGGTTGTCGTCTACAACCTTAATCGAAGAACCTCCACAGTCAATGGTACATCTACACTCGTCTTCCACCATCAACAATCTCCCCCACCGCCTCCCCTCCATCCTTTAACCTTTCGACGCCTTTATGATGGGGGAATTGATTTCTAGAACCATTTTCAATTTTTGGATCTGAGGGGGGCAATTTTTGGAACTGAAAACATTTGATAAGATTTGCAGGCATTGATATTGGTTGCAGGTTATAGGTTTGTTCTTGATTTTGATTTGGTATGGTTTGGTGTTGAATTTTAGTTTGATTTGAGGATAAAATTTTGTGGTTGTCGGAGATGAAATTTGAAAAGTGGTATGAGATGGTGTTTGTGGGTAGAAGTTGATCGAAGATGGTTGCTGATGAGAAGAGGTTGAAACACACACATACACACATTATCCCTACCGCGTCCTCCCGTTCTCAAACAACAATGAAGAAATCGAGCATCAATAGAGAATGTTCTTAAATTGCAGAAATCCTATAAGTTCTTGAAGTGCTTCGATGTATTCCATATTCAATCTATTTTTTTCACTTCTCCGATCTGTAGTTTTCTAGTTATTGTGCTTTGATGTCCACATCGATGAGACGCAATTAAACAGATATTGGCGGTGTTGACCGGTGGTAGTGATGTTGATCAATGGTGGTGGTGGTGGTGACCGGAATGTGAAAGCTGGCTTAGGCGAGGAGTCTCCAGTAGCTTCTGTGGTGGAGATGGAGGAAGATATGGTGACGACAATTGATTGAAGATTTTGAGGTGGTAGTGGTTGACGATGGTGGAGGCGGTGGATTGAAGTCCGATGGTGGGTCTTTACGAGAGAGAGAGAGAGAGAGAGAGAGAGAGAGAGAGAGAGAGAGAGAGAGAGAGGTGTTCGACTGTTGACTTAAGAGTGGGGTGAGTTTTTTTAATTAAAATAATAAGAAATTAAAAAAGAATTAGTTTGTCATTTTAGATAGGATATGAACCAAAACTACGAGAAACTGATAACCATACTGTACCAAAACCTCACAAAAATATCTAAAATTAGACCAGTAATTTTACCACCATTTTTGCAATTTTATCATTACTTTAACGTATAAAATCAAAGCATCACAATGACAATGAGAACGGCACGAATATATCTTGGGTCGAGATCACCCACACCGTGAGGCTGTGGACACGTGTACGTTCAAGATGACAGGAGAGGGGCTCCGAATCTATTTAAGTGTCCTGTATAAGTAATAAGTATATGGTTGTTAAGTATCATCCAAAAGTTCCAAATCCCGTTTCGCGTCCAAATTCATATCTTACCTAATTCCTCTTTCGGTTTACGTGTAATTTCAATCAACAATGGCTTCAGCCAAGGCGAAGGAGCTGGTTTCATCCAACCCTGTCGTCGTCTTCAGGTTTCATTCCTACCATTTCATAATCCTTCTCTTAAATTTGGTTTGCATTTTTTTCTCGTGAATTTCAAGGATTTGTGGACGTATGGGGTACATGCTCCTTTGATTTGGGTATACTGTATAAATTTAGTTGTTTTTATTGATATAAACTAATTTGTGTTTGAATGGATCTCTGTTAGTGATGTTTGTGTTTTGGATTTGGTTTTGGCAGCAAATCGTATTGCCCTTTCTGTGTGGACGTTAAGAAGTTGTTGACGGAGCTTAATTCTTCCTTCAAAGCTATTGAGCTTGACCTAGAAAGTCAGTTCCTTTCTCACTCTCTATCTGTCTGTCTATAACTGTTTGAGCGATTTGATAAAACATCATCATCAATGGTAGAACTAGGATTTGATTAGAATTTTGAACATGTTCATATGCTAAGAGACGAGCTTCACTGTCATTTTGGATGTCAAACCGGGTATAGTTTATCCTGAAAGTGGATATGAATTTTCTAAGTTTCCCATAAACAAATTCTGGCACATAAATTGAGCTTTATAACAATTGAAACTTTGCTACAAATTCAGTATTGTCTTAGAATTCCATTGCCTTTGAGAAATCTAGTTATCCAGAAAGGCTGATTTATAAGTTCTCGTTTACCAACTTTATTATGTAATTTTGAATTTCACAAAGTAGTGAAGTACAAATTCATTATCCTCCACGATAAGCTCATCATGGAACAAAATTTGTCTCCACAAGCTCATTGTTAGCACTTAGTTCTCCAAATAACAATTTTTTTTTCCACATCAAGTCTGAATGAATAATGATTTTTGTGTGTGTATATAAGGTCTATTTTTGTCTGTGTAGATAAGGTTTGTTTCTTTTCTAGACCATTACATCCCCAGAAACATTTTTTTTAACAATTTTCACAGTACTAATCAATTTTAACAATATTCATCAATTTTTGCATGAGTGGAGCTGGTGTTTTAGTACATTAGGCTAAGTTTTTCACTCAACATATTAAATCTTTCTGTCTAGATTAAGTTAAAACAAAGCAACTACATAAATTTATCCAGCTTAAGTGCTTAACCCATAAAATTATTTAAGTCAAAAAATAAGTATAGGATGTTTACAAACAAAACATCAGTTGACCCTTTTTTTAATCTACTTCACTTGTAATTATGATCATACTCAATTACTCATGCCAACTGATTTGAAAATTGTGTTGTTATACAAATACAAGATGATGGAGGTGAGATACAGTCAGCATTGCATGAGTGGACTGGTCAACGAACTGTGCCAAATGTGTTTATTGGCGGAAAACATATCGGTGGCTGTGACAGTAAAAAGCCTTTATCCTTTTTATCTGTTATATTTTATGATTTTCCAGTTTTACCCTTTTCAGTTTTTCTCAATTTGATCTTCCTCACATTTTCCTGTAGGCACTGTTGGCATGCACAAAGGAGGGAAGCTTGTCCCCCTGCTGACAGAAGCTGGAGCAATTGCTTCCAAATCTTCTTAATAAGTAAATAAAATAACTATCTCATGGTTATCTTTATAAACAGAATTTATATTTATCATAAACTTTCTGGAATTCTGTTTATGCGTATTTCAGTATTTGCTCCTGAACTTATGGTGTTTCTGTAACTGATTAAAAATGTTGCGTTTCAATATCAAGTACTGTTTTCATGGAGTCTATTATCTTATATAATCCAATTATTTTTTCGATTACAAAAAAAACAAATACCAAAAAGGCGTACATAAAATCTTATTTTAGTTCTTGCAAAATAATTAAGAATTTGAGACAAAAATCCAATGGTCTAGTGTCTTAAGAGCCTTTCCAGATTGGTGTGTATCACATGCAAAAGCCACTGCTTCAGATAAGGTGCCAACTTGTCCACTCACTGTAAGTGCTGCTGCTGCATTTAGGACCTGATTTTTTTTTTAGTTTGCAATTAGTTAGAGCACTTGATTTTTATACTTTGTAATATCAGAAGGGCAATTTCGACCTATTTAGCTAAAAATTGGTCGACTGGAGTTGTATTTTATCTCCAATGGGTCAAATGGGTGGAATTAAAAAAAAGGTTAATGTCATTAATGAGTAAGAAACTATTTTTTTTTTCAAAAATGGCATAAATGGGTAACAAACTATTTGTTTTTGTTCATAAAATATCATTGATATAATGGTATTTTGTGAACATAAAGTTCGAGTGAGTTACTTATCTTCTGATGACATTTAAAAAAAAAAAGAAATCAATGGTGTTTTGTGAAAAAAAAAACAAATAGTTTGTTACCAATTTATGACATTAACCCTTATAAAAACTTAGGTAAAGATGTGTCAAATAGGTGGAGTGGGCAGGTCTAAAGTTGCCCAAAGTGTATAAATACTTACAATCTCCTTAAAAAAAGTACACTATTATTAGTTTTCTTTAATCATATTAAATACATAATTATTTGTAAAATAAAATAAAGTACTAAATGCAAGAACTAACAATGTATAATCTACGTTTATTTGTTTACAATAGCATCCGACTTTCATTTCTTTTCTATTACAACAATATACTTTTAATTTTTTTCGCATCAAAATTCAACCCAATTATATCATTGAGTATTTTTCTTATTAAGACATTCCACTTTGAAAAGTCTACCGATTATCAAACTACTTTTTTTTTTCTTATTAAGATATTGTACTATGAAATACCCACTTATCGCAGTGAAAATTGTTTTGTATTTGGAAGATATCGCTATGATTGAGTAGATTTTTCAAGATACAATTTTGTAATAATGCTCAAGAAAAGAAAGTACAATGCTATTTCTTGCATTGAACCCTAAAATAAATACAAAAGTGTTGATGGGTTGACCCGACCCGACATATTTTTACCCATTTAAAAAAAAAAAAAAATCTTTTTGACAAACTCTGATAGATTGTTAAGAAGACTTACCAATGCATCTGCAATAGGTCCTCTCTCACCTGACAATACACGTCTTAGCACCTTCGCATTGTATTGTGGGTCCCCCCCTTGCAAGTCCTCGACAGTGCATCTAGGAATCCCAAAATCCACTACAAAATGCAAATCATCATTTCCCGTTTAGGTTAGAGATTAGAAAGCAAGTCCAACTCTGTGATCAGCAAATTTACCAAAACAGAATCCTTACATGGGTCAAAATGGAACTTCTTGATCTTTTCTGGAGTGACATCAAAAACTACTCCAGGACCTATTTCATGTGTCATGATCATCAATAAGTCTTTTAAAATTAATAAAACTTTAGGTTGTGTTTTCTTTTTTAAACGTAACAATATTTGACAAACTTTCTAGGGCTATTTCTGATAATCTGGATGAGGGTGACATTTATGTCTTTTGCACAGACAAAAATATAACCAATTTTTTACTACTTACATCTACAAAATTCATAGCACCATTTAAAAAATCACAAAAAAGTAGATAAAGGGTTGATGTGATAAACGAGTAACAATTTATAAACTATTTGTTTTGTTTTCATAAAACAAAATTGTTTATATAGAATTTTGTGTCAACAAAGTACATTTATTTTAATGGTATATTGTGAACAAATACAAATAATTCGTTAACCATTTACGCTCCTTTTTAAAACAATTGTTTTTTTTTTTTTATAAAAGAACAAATAGTTGGTAACTCTTTGGAAAAAAAAGAACCCCATCAAACCTCAAAATTTTGAAATTTATGGGAAGAGAAAAGTGTGTCTCAATAATTTAAAGTATTTTTAGTTATTTTGAAAGAAAAAAATATTAATGAAAGATGGTGATGGTAAAACAAAATATTATAATTTGCGTGTGATTGATATTGGTTTAAGTCTTAGTCTAATACATGTCAAAGGCAAAGTCTATGATACGTTGTAGTGGAACAAATGGGACCTTAATGATAAGGAGAGTGATCACGTAACACAATGAGTTGTCATACCGAGTGGGCTCATCTCATCTAAACCCTCAGAATGTACAACTAAAGCTCTTTTCATGCCATATCTTTGTAGAGCTTTTGCCATTTTAGTAACCTACCACCAAAAGTGAAACAACAAAGATGGTTGTTAACAAGCTGTTGTTTTTTGGGTGTGGTTAGGTTAGGTGGTTAAAAGTTAATTTGAACTTACAATGTCTTCCTTGTATACACCAACGACTGCAAAGGGAACCCTAGCAGGGTTAAGCATAGGACCCAACACGTTGAAAACGGTCTTCACTCCTAGCTTCTTTCGAATTGGTGCAACAATCTTCATTGCTGGATGATAATTAGGAGACATCATAAACCCGATACCTACTTCTTCCAAACATCTCTTCACTCCCTACCCCCAAGATTAAAAAAAAAAATTTGTAAAAAGTCAAAAACGTTTTTTTAGTAGAATGGTGTATGGAGGGATATACATATATACCTCGGGTTCCAAATTTATGTTCACTCCCAATGCTTCTAATACATCCGCACTTCCACAAGCAGAAGAACTGGATCGATTCCCTTGCTGTAGCACAAGTTGTGTTAGGTTTTCAAACAGCAAACGCACAATTAAAGATGCAAAAAAAAACGCACACACAAAAGATTAATGTGGTTCCCCCTTTTATATAAATACAAAAATAGAGTGGAAGTTTTTCACCTTGGCAATTTTAGCACCACAGGCAGCAGCAAGTAAAGCAGCTCCAGTTGATATATTAACCGTGTTAGCCCCATCTCCACCTGTCCCTACAATGTCGACTGCGTCCTCTATCCCCTCCACCTTTCGACTGCAATTGATCATCGCTTTTGCTAACCCTACAATCTACATTGCAAGAATCATAGATAAAGTGGCTTGGATTGGTAATATCTTTTTACATGCAAAAGGTCTAATTCTTTACTAGACCGAATAAACCTTCTGCTGACCAATCATTTTAGATTTTACCCTTACACCCAAAAAATAAATTTCCACATTTTAATGTGAGAGGAATTGGGAGGGAAAAATAAAAGGGAAAATAGGTAAAGGGTTAGCCACTTGACCCATTATGTCATGTTTTTTTGTCTTAACCCATAAGTCATTCTTTCCAAATCAAGTAAAAAGGAAACAACCATATACATATACATATACATATACAGCTGTCCAAATTAAGTGCTTAACCTGTTAAGCTCAAAGAAACAACTTCTACGTAATGATCTAATAGTGACAGTTTGGGTTGTTTGTCCAAAGAATGGAACCAACAAACTAGACTCAATCAAATGAAACGGAGTTGTTTAGTGAATAACCCTATTTTGGTCCACTTTTTGGGATTATTGTTAATTTCTTAAATTTTTATACTTTTTTTTATAATTAAACTATTTATTCAGTGATGTAGCACCTTAGAAAATTAGTTTGGGGTAAATTTTGAGAGACCGCATAAAGAAGAGGGATATTTATATAACTCACTAGATTCGAGTGAAAAGATTAGTTTTATGTGCACTTTTTGAAATTTGTGGTGGATTTTTATGTAATTTATTTTTTAAAATAGATTTTCTAAAATGTGTCTAAGGCCACACATAAAAACCATTCTTTATTGAAAATATTACCATAAATAAATATGAAATGCATTAATTACATGAATTATTCTATGTAATTAATATATTTCACATTTAATTATGCTAATATTTTTTGTAATTAATGTATTTTCATATCTAATTATAGTAATATTTCATATACTTAATGTTTCTTATAAAAAAATTAATTTCTAAAAAATGAAATGCCTATTTATATGGATATTAAATAAAAAATTCAACAAACGATTAAATGATTATTTATCTACTATAATAAATAAAGATTAATTTTACTACATATCAATCTTTAATTAGTTTTGATACACATCGTTTTATGGCATTTTTGAAATAAATAATATCTACATGTTAATTTCTTATTTTTTTTAAAAATTTTAAAATTTAAAAACATATAATAATTATACTTATATAGGTAAAGTTTAATTATAATAAATATTATAATAATTACCATAAATACTTTTTTCCTTCATTATTTCGAAATTTATTTAAAAAAAAAGTTATTATTTACAATTTAACTTTTTGTTCTAAATCAACATCAGCATATATATGCAGGTGTGGCGCCTAGTCTTTCATATAACAAAAACATAAATACGGTATCTCTATCTTATGTTGTTCCATTTCATCACAACACACAATCTGATAATTTCAATTATTCAATAATAAAATAACAAGTCAAACTGCAAACCTAAACACACTAATATGATTATGATTTATGATCAGTCGTTAGACATAACTGAAACTACTAACCTCCTCAAAAGTTTCTCCTTTGGCTCTAAGAAGAACAAGGAAAGCACTGATCAGAGCTTCATTAGCATCTCCGAGCAAAAACTCCAAAGAGTTTTGCGCCTCCTCCTCACTCAAATCAACACAATCCAGCAAGTTCTCGATGAACTGCAACCAAAACACACACACACACACACACACTGCTGAAACCTAATCATGAAATGATTTACAAAAATGACGATGAGATTTCAGGAGTAGTACCTTCGGAGAAGAAATAGAGAGCTGTGAATCCGATCGCGAGCAAGATAAGTGAGTATTCGAAGCTAAAAAGTTGAAATTCTTCCATGGATGAGATTTACGACGGATCTGAGGCGGTGATGCCTCCCTGAAAATGCTACGGCGGTGGAAAACGGAAGAATTGCTGCAAGGAAAGGGAACCGCCATTACTGCTTTTTGCTCATTGACCAGTGAGGCAGTTGGAGTGACCAGTGAGTACTCAATTCTTTCTGCTGCTAAATCGTACCAGAAAAATTTCCATTTTTGCATCACGAGTTATCTCACCATTTAATGCTACAACAACTGCCTTTATTAAATAGAGTATGTTACATTTTTGGTCCCTATGTATATATCTGGTTTTATGTTTGAGGTTATTATAGCATTTTGTTTGTCCATCTTCCAAGTTAAATGAAAAAATTTGGTTCCTAAGTTTATATGATTTTTACAATTTTCGTCCCAAATAAGTAGCGATTTTATTTGGAACAAAGTCCAAAAAGGTTACAAAATTTTGAACAAAAAATTGCAAAAGAAAACTTTTTGCGACCAAAATAAAAAAATCAAAAATACTTAGGTGTTGTTGTTTTTTCTAAGGTAAAATGTCTGTAGTTTGCGGACCACATCTGTAGACCTCTGCAACAGAAGAGGTGGACCAAACGTCTGTAGTCTGAAAAAAGAAGATTATTTGTTTTTTTCAGTATCTGCGGGCTATTAAAATAAACTAAAATCTAAATAAACTGAATTTTTTAAACTACAAAGTGAATTTTTTAATCTATTTATGACTTTGTTATAAATAATTAATAATTCTAAATCAACTTTTATATATTATTGTATAAAAAACGAAAATAAGAATAATACAAATTAATGTATATATTTGATAAAAACCAACAATTTTGGTTGCAAAGTTATGCTTAAATATTGTAATTAGAAATCAAAGAATTTGATATATAAATGAATATAAATAAACTTCGATTTTTTCAATTAAATCAATTAAAAACGTGTCATAAATATTTTTTTCTAAGAAATTGACGATGCTTTATTAAATAATGTTTTATAAAATTTGGCACAAAAAATATAAGAATATATTATTATTATTTTTTTCATATTTATATAAACAATTTCAACGACCATTATTGTAATAAGCTTTTATTTATAAACTATGTGTAAGACTCATGTATTACATGGGTTTATTTAAATATATATATATATATATATATATATATATATATATATATATATATATATATATATATATAAAATTATAACAATTTGAAAACTTTGAATTTATAAGAAAAATGAGAATTTTTTTGAATTATTAAAATTAATGAGGCTTTAATGTATTGAGTACATTACATATATAAACCATTTCTAATAAATACCTTACATATTAAATGTGGAATTTTAATTTAATAAAATGAAAAATACAATAAATTGACAAGTGGAAAATAGAAAATTTAAAAATTCTAAAAAATGTCATGTGTTCAAATGAAGGAGAAAAAAACATGTGGCAAAAAACCTTCATTTATTATAGTAGATTTCTCAAAAATATCATGTTTGTGTCGTCGAGCTTTTTGTTTAAGTATTGTAATTTTTTTTTCAAACTGTTTATTACTAATAAAGTTGGAATAAATATAAATTAAAAAAAAAAAACTAAAAAAAATAAAGTATATTTGTTTTTTTAGGCTATAAGATGTTTGAAGATGTTAGAAGATGTTAGAAGACTCTGGTCCACATTTGCACCAAAAAGAGGCGCACAAACATTTTTAGGTATGTATTTTGAAAAAAACAAACAGTCTGCGAAGGCTAATATTTGCGTGTGGTCTGCGCTGCACAGACAGAAAAGGCCTAGAAGACCTGCGGACAAAAAACAAACACCGCCTTAGGGACGAAAATGTAATTTACTTTGAACCTTAAGTTCCCCCAAGGCTTTAACTACGAGTAGGATTATGGATTTCGATGGAACCGATCCAATCCAATTGTATTATGTCAACCGATCTAATTGGATGTTGTATTGGATTGTTTTTGTCCATTGGATATTTTTGATTGGTTTAATCGGTTGGTTATGCATTATCCAACAAATTCTAATCCCTTTCTATCGAATAATCAAATATAGCTATGATAACAAAAAAATAAAACCACACACAATTAAGTTAAATAAGACTACCAAAGTAATATTAACTTCAAGTCTTCAACTTATTTTTTATTAAAGAACTAATAATATTAATTGGATTTGGATAATAATATTGGATTAAAATTTGGTTATCCATTGAATTTTCAAGATGATCCAATATCCGATCCAATCAAATTGAATTTTGAAAGTTTACATCCAATCCAATTGGTCGGTTTGTATTTGGCTCTGTCAATTCTAATTGGATCGTTTAATTTTTGTACACCCTACCTCTAATTGCCTATCATTAAGTGATACATTCTTGTAGGGTTGTAAACGAACTGAGCTTCAACGAACCATTTGTGATTCGTTCAGTGGTAGGTCCGTTTATGTTCGTTTATTTACTAAATGAATGAACATGAACAAGATTGTTTGTTCATTTAGTTAAACGAACGACCATGAACATTGGTGTTGTTCGTTTATTTACGTTTGTTTATGTTCGTTTGTTTAGGTATAGAACTAATAATACTATGTCGTTTTGACTTAAAACTACATCGTTTTTATCGTAAGATTTGTTGTAATGCATGTATTTATGTATGGTTCTATGTTTGGAAGTTATTGGTCGTTCATCTTTATTTATGTTCGTTTATGTTTATGTTTGTTTTTTTTTTCGTTTATGTCCGTTTACATCTATTCATTTGCTTTCGTTTATATTATGTTCATTTAACATCTTAATGAGTGAACATAAACGAAGTAATTTCTTAAAAAAACAACCATGAAAAAAAAACTCGTTCATTTATGTGTCCGTGTTTGTTAATTTGTTCGGTTAAACTTAAATGAACGAACGTGAACACACTTAATTCGTGTTTGTTCGGTTCGTTTACAGCCATATATTCTTGTATGGGACATTCTTACATGAATACTGTTACTCTATTAAGGTAATATTTTTTAAATAAATGTGTAATGTTTATGAGAGAAATACGGAGTATATCTCCATAATTGGTCCACATAGCAAAAGTAATAATAAAGACAAAAAATGAGATTGTGTCTAGTTAATATGGGTCACTAACAATTCCAAGGTGACATGTTTGGGATAAAACAACAGGTTAAGTCTTGACAATGACAGTGTGGGTTTTTTTTTCAAGTTGTATTATTACTCATCTGGGCAGGGCCAGCCCTAGAGGATGGGCAAGCTAGGCGACCGCCCCGGGCCTCACGAAATCTCGGGGCCTCTCAAGTTACGATTAGTTTGTATATTTATATATATATATATATATATATATATATATATATATATATATATATATATATATATATATATATATATATATATAGTTTTTTATAATATAAAAGATAATGTGCAGCAAAGAACTAAATGTGAATCCAGATGAGATGGTTGACGCTTGACACTTTAATTTATAGAAGTCATAGGCCTGAGTTTGAATCTTACAGCTTTCCTTTTTGAATATTTTTTTATTTGTCTGATAGGTTTCTAAAGAGACTTTTCAGTTTTCAAAGCAAACGTTTTTACCATCCAATAAATCAAACAGGCTTCTCGGTTCCCAAAAACGAACTTTTATTTTAGGGCTTTTTTTCATTCAAAAAATTGATTATGATTCAATATTCTCCATCGTCTAAGCATTTATACTCCATCGATCAAGAATTCAAGATCCCTTCCCCCTTCTTCAGAAATCAAGAAATCAGATTCATCTCTCAAATCTGATTTCACACAGAGGCAAGGGCACAAGTGTAAGACTTCAAATATTATTTCGCTAACTCTGAAGAATTTACAACCTTGAAATCTTATTTCGCTCCTATTTTTGGTGTTGCATACAAACTATGTTGTTATTCTTGCCTTCTTAATGAAAGTTGTAAACATGGTTGCTTTTTATTCTTGGTGTGTGTGCGCGCACGCACGCATGCATGCGAGTGTGTGTGTTAATCAACAACTCAATCAATGATTTTAAGTCAATTAACGTTGGTATAGTGGTAAAAAAAATGCATTTAAACTATGAAAATATTAGGAATTTTTTAATAGTTAAAAAGTTAGTAGATAAACTATTTTAATAAGATTTCCATAATATAGTGTGTAAGTATATACGAAAGCAATCATGTAAGCTTTGATTAACTGGTGATTTAAGGGGCCCTTTTTTATTTTTGCTCCGACCTCAAATATGCTGGGACTTGCCGTGCCCCTGCCTCTAGGGGATCTCTTTGCAAAGTTGTCAATCATCGATCATAGTGGGCTTCTAAATACATGATTAATATGCAATAGATATGCTACCAACGTTGTCTTGTGCAAGTCGATCAATTATCAATCATAGTGGGCTCCTTGTACATTTTATCGACTTATTTCTTTCTGCTTCATTATTTTTTATATTTTTGTGCATGGTTTTACTTGCAGACCTTTTCCCCTCTTCACATGAGCTAGTACCTACTTTCGGCACTCTTCTTCTATTTGCTTTTACTATGTTTGTATTTATTCATGTTTTACTTGTTGACATTTGTCCTTCATGTGTAGATTTTTTTTGTCTAACAAGATCTTTCAGACATACACCGTTTCACTCCACTTTATCATTCATTGTGGACTTACATTTTTGTAAACGGGGATCATATGCAGTATGGTTGCGATACAAATTAAGTAATTTATTTATTTTATTATGATTTCTTTTATTTGTGTCGAAAGTCTTCTAGAGAAACAATCATCAATCTTACGGTTTGGGTTGTCAACCATCCTACCTCCTTTTACCCCATTTATATGGGACTTGGATAATGTTTTATTTTTGTTTTTGTTATATGGAGTATAGAACTTTATATGTCTATTATTATGCCAAATTAGATAGCAAAACAAAATTCATCAATCCTTAATAACAAGTTACATCAAATTGTATATTGTAAGTAACCCATTGACCTGCATTCAACTTTTTGCCATATTCAACACCTATGGTCATAGAGGTTCGTCTGTAATGACTCCATAAAATAGCCTCATATTTGCAACGAAAGATTAGTTGGTGTGCAAAAACTGACCCGAAGGAAAATCCAATTCCAAAATAAATAAATAATATTTGTAATCCAAAATGTTTGCCAATTCTTAATCTCAAACCGTGCCAAATTGACAAGTTTGGGCTAATGATATATAAGATTGTTGGATTGTAGAACTTAGAGGTGGTAATTTGGACTTAATTTACTTATGAATAGTTAATATCTAACAAGTAAAAATGAGTATATTAGCTAAAAACAAATAAGTCGAATGGGGTTGCATGGTTCAGAAGTTGGGAGAAATGTACTATTTTGTAGGGAAAACCTTAGAAAAACCAAACATAATTTCACCAAATGCTTAAAAAAACCACTATATTATTTTTTAGTATACTAAAACCCTTATATTTTCTAAAATTTTTATTTAAGGTTTTATGAGTTTAGAAAAACCTACTTTAATTTCATGAAAGGATTAGAAAAACCATTATATTATTTTTTTTTAGTGCATTTAAACCCTCATATTTTTTTTATTCTAATGAATTGTAACAATAGAAACGTTAAGAATCGAGTACATAACATTTTTGGCTATCTAAGATTTACCGAACTCAATGCCTTAAATGATACATTTTAAAAAATATAAGGGTTTTAACGTACAAAAAAATAATATAGTGGTTTTTTTAAGACTTTGATGAAAATATGTTGGGTTTTTATAAGATTATCCCTATTTTGTATTACATACATGATACAACTTGCTTCATAATAATTGGTGTGTTTGGGTTAGCTTTTTTAATAAAAAAAAATGATTTTCTAACCTTTTGAAACTTTATTTTTTCTTGTCCAAAAAACTATTTTAAAAGCACTTTTTAAATGCACAAACACTTTTTTAGTTTATTATCTTTTTAAAAAACTAACAAGCTAATAAGTTATTTTTAAAAGTTATCCCAAACACCCACGTTATAGATGCAATTTCAACAATTTATATGAAAACGTCAAACATGTCAATCTACTCTAATAAATAAATATGATTTTGCCACATGTCACATTCTCATTCATTTTGCCACATGTAATTTTGTGGTAATTTTAAATTAATTTTTATTCCACATGTCATTTTATGGTTTTTCTATTTTATTAAACTAGGCGAATGCCCGCGCGTGGCGCAGAAACACCTATATAGTTGAAGTCTTTACACATATATGTTTTTTTTTTTAAATATAACAATAGTTTTAAATTTGATATAATATTTTTTATAGTAAATTGATATAATATATTAATTATTTTGAATTATATGATAATATATACATCTATTATAACTTCATAATCTCAATCGTTTGAATGACTTCTACCCGCGAGTTACACATGAATTAAATTAAATATAATATATGATATAATGTTATTTATAGTTGTTGTTATTATTAATTAGGTCTTTTAAATTTATTTGCTTAATGTTTTAATTTCTAACATTATAATTATTTAAACATCAAACATTAATTTTTAATTTTAAAGGTAACAATATACTCATTTATTATAGAGTTATTTTAAACTATTGTTATTGTAAGATATTTTAAGCTACTTATTTAAAAACTTTTAACGATTATAAAAATAGCTTTGGGAAATATTTTAGTTAAATCGAGATTACATTTTAGTTTTTTGCATTTATCACTACAATTTATCAATTTTAACTATTTACAAAATATTCTTTGGTTTTTAAAGGGAACTGAAATTTATATTTAAGTTGACATTGTAATATTAAATTTAAGTTAACAATTTAAGTATTTTGTCAAAAGTGTTCAAAACTTGTAGCTTTAAACTGACAATGATTTACATATAACAACATATTAAATCTAATAAATAAAATATAATATTTTAGAAGTTAAACACATAACTTTATAAGTAGAAGTAAATATATTATTTTAAAATTGAAATTTAGTTTATTTATGATTACACTTTAGGTTTGATATTTGTTTAACCTTATTAACTAACTTATAATCATTATTAGAAAGACGCTACAATTTATCACTTTTAACTATTTATAAAATATTATTTAGGTTGTTTGAGTTAAACTAAAATTTATATTTAAGTTGACCATGTAATGTTATGTTTAAATTAATAATTTTAAGTATTTTATACAAATTTTTCCAAAATTGTATCTTTAAAATGATAATAGTTTATATCTAACAATATATTAAAACTAATAAATTAATTATAATATGTTAAAAGTTAAAAAAAAAATAACTTTATAAGTAGAAGTAAAGATATTATTTTAATATTGAAATTTAGTTTATATATGATTACACTTTAGGTTTGATATTTATTTAACCTAATTAACCAAATTATAATTATTATTAGAAAGAAATTGAAAAGTCATGGGAGTTTCAAATGAATGTGGTGAAAGGAAAAATGCTAGCTTTATAAGTATATAATGATTCCACATAATATCAAATGTACTAATAAACGCATATCATTTTCATTAATAAATAAATATGATTTTGCCACATGTCACATTCTCATTCATTTTGCCACATGTAATTTTGTGGTAATTTTAAATTAATTTTTATTCCACATGTCATTTTATGGTTTTTCTATTTTATTAAATTCCACATAATATTAAATGTACTAATAAATGCATATCAATTTCATTAATGAACTTTCCTTTTAATTTCAAAATTACCAACTTAAAGTTTTATTAATTTCTTTTATTTACTTATATAAATTATTTGTTTTTAAAAGATACAAAAACACTTTAATTTTTATAATTCAATATTTTTTTCACTTTTCTTATAAATTCAAACTTCTTAAATGTTTAGAATTTTATATTTAATTTTTTCTTTTAAATAAACTCATGTAATACATGGGTCTCACAGCTAGTTCAAATAACAAATAGCTAAAAACGTTTTGAAACTTTAAGTCGGCCAAAGTAAATTTACGACCCCTTAAATTGCTTTATTTAAGAAAGTTGGATCTTTAGTTGTAACAACCGGTTGTTGTATAAAATTACCTATTTATGAAAAAAAAAATGTTGACAATTTAATTCAACTGGTATATGAGATCCGATCCGTAGGCATGATTCAACAAACAAATCATATTAAATGTTGATATTACAACAGAAACACTGTTTGTTATATAACTGATTATGATATGATATTAATATGTTACCAATCAAACCAAGAGGACAATTTAAGTTTTCAACAATTAATATTAAAACAAGTTAATATGGGTTAAATTATCAGGTCAAACACACAATTTATTAAACAAATTAGTTAAAAAGAAAACGAATACATTCTAAGTGTTTACAACATCTTAAATTGTTTTATTCATGGAAAGATGGATCATTATATTTTAAGTTACTAGTTTTTGCGTTCATACATAAGGGTCAAGTCCATCATAGAACTCATTTTCATGAGAGAACCAGAGAACTCAATCTTAGGCCCAGGGCCGGTTTAGAGCAAGGGCGAAGAGTAGGGATGAGATTTAGAATCGAAAAACCGGACCGGAACCGGAACCGAACCGGAACCGGACCCGTTAGAACCGGAATATATAGAACCGGGTCCGGTTCCGGGTTTAAAAATTGGCTTTATCCGGGTTCCGGGTAATCCGGGTTTGGGTCCATTGGGTCCGGGTAAACCGGGTCTAAAATCCGGAACCGGTTTTTGGAACCGGAACCACTTTTAGGGCCGGAACCCGTTGTTGTGAAACGTTTACAAGATGCATATCTTATTCGTTTCAACTCCAATTGACATACGCTTTTTTCTAACATGTAGTTTAGAGTTTGTACATGATTCTAGACTATAAATTTGTCATTTTTAGTTTTATATTCGTTGACTTACAATCCTCAAAAGTCGAGATATCAAAGCTGAAAGTTTTTAGTTTTTTAGTTTTTTTGTATTCGGTGAAAGTTTTAAAACATGCATATCTAATTCGTTTGAAGTCGGATGGACATGTGGTTTTTTCCAACTTCTAGTTTACAGTTTGCACATGAGTTTAGACTATAATTTTGTCATTTTTGGTAACATTTAATGATTTACAGTCCTCCGAAGTCGGGATATCAAAACTGAAAATTTTCAACTTTTTAGCTATTTGTTTTTGTACTTTGTATTATGTGAAAATATTAACATAAGCATATCTCTTTCGTTTAAAGTCGGATTGACATGCAGGTTTTTCCAGAGTGTATTTTAGAGTTTGTACATGATTTTAGACTCTAATTTTGTTAATTGTGGTTTCGTATTCAATAAGTTACAGTCCCCCAAAGTCGGGATATCAATATAAAAATTTTCAAAGTTCAACCCACTAAATAGTAAATAATTACCAAAAAATTCTAGTTTTTTTGGGTTTTCCGGTTCTAAACCCTCTTTATCCGGTTCCAACCTACCCACTTTGATGTTTCCGGGTTATCCGGTTCTAGACCCACTTTACCCGGAACCATACATGGAACCGAACCGGAACCGGTTCCTATATACCGGTCCGGTTTCCGATTCTATAAAATCTCGTTAACCGGTTCCGGGTTTTCCGGGTCCGGGTCCATCCGGTCCGGGTTTGGACCCACTTTCATCCTTAGCGAAGAGGACATTGGCACAGGGCCCACTTTTTTAAGGGGCCCACTTTTTAGTACTATGTTCAGGACACCTTTTGATGAACATAAAAACGTAAAAGAAGATTTAAAAACTTTCTTTTGTAAAGAACACGACAAAATTTATTCTTAAATTTTAAAAGTCATTTGTCGTGTTATTTTTGAAAAACATTTTTTAGTACTATTTTCAGCTCTTAATTTTAGCTCTTGAAATTAAAAGTCATTTGTCGTGTTCTTTAAAAACTTTATTGATGATTTATGTCAGGTTTAGATACATCAAGTTAGTGTACTTTAAAAATAAATAATAAGAATAAAAAATAAAATAAAAACTTAATTAATAGTTAGAACTTCCCTTTCCTGATTTCATTTTTGTACATAATTACTTTTGATGATGTATTCATATTATAGTTATATTATAATATATAGTTATAAGTAAATTAGATACTTATGTATTTATAGATTTAAAAAAAATACAAGTCGAGAACTTGTCGTGAACAATCATAAAATATATGAGTATTTTTTTTTAATATATTTTGATTATTGGTATAAGTTAATAAATAATTTGCTATAAGATGATATTACTAAACCGACCCGGTAACCAGAATTTGTACTCCTTTATTCTATTGAGAACGAAATTTTAGAGAGCATAAACTATGAAGAGTTGATCAACCAATCTGTTAACAAGAATGCTAGGAGAGTTGTACGGATCGTCGGTTAGCTGTTACGATATGTAATTAATCACCAATATACTATGATTTTGCTATATTTATTGCTATAAAGATTATCGTCGTTAAAAAAAATGTTTTTGTAATTTAATTCGTTCCACGTTAAGGCCTAAGGGCCTTTTTTTCCGGCTCGTCTTAAGCATTTGAATCCTCAGGACTGGCCCTGCTTAGGCCTTAGATGAAAACAATCGACAATTGAGATCACAAAGCAGTTGGACAGTTAACTGTGGTTACAAAATGGTTGGTGTCATCAGATGTATTTGATCTAAAAAAAAGAGGTGATATTTCCACTTAAGCTTTTTATTCATCCACTTAAAAATAATATGATTTGACTTTTATATCTCTATTTTAATTGAAGAGAGAGAAATATGATTAGGGATATAAAAGTTAAATCTTGTAATCTAATGAGACCCTCTATAATATTTCTTTATTAAAAAAAAGTAGAACATAAAAATACATTGACAGGTAAATCCAACTCAATAAATAAATCTTAATACCTCAAAACTCTCAAAGAATTAACAAGTTCAAAATCACTTAAATAATATCAGCATATATATTTATATATGCTAAATCACCTTTTGATCTGATATGATAAGCAGTCCGAATGAATTTTTTTTCAAGGTTGCTTTGTGTTGTTCAGTTTGAGCATTTTCTCACAATATCAATCGCTAGGGTTTGTGGTTACAGTTTCACAAGTGCAATCTCAAGGGAAAGTTGTTATCTCAAGCGTCGATATGATTCAGGAAACCATCTACCCAATATGCGATACTTTAATTCCACAACTAGTGCAAAGATAGCGTAGCATGGAAGATGCAATAATGCAACAATTAAGTACCTACGTGTCACGTTTTGAATAAATAAAAGGGTTAGATGCTGAAATAGTAATGTAGTTTAATTGATTTGTTTATTATATCAATCCTACTTTTTTTTTTTTTTACATCGTTTGTATTTTGAAAAATCTACTTGATTGTAGCAATGTAGTACATATACAAACCAATTTTTATTGTTGTAATTGGGTTGATATTCACGGTATAATACCCTAATAAAAAAATTGAAAATACAATGCTATAATTTGATAGATTTTTTTTAGAGTAAAATGCTTTAATAAGAACAAAACAACTAAAGTACAATGTTGTTATAGAAAGAAATAGAAGTATAATGTTATAATATACATGTAAATGAAAGTATGTTTCTATTTCTTGGGTTTAGTCCTTCGAAAAGATATCAACATTGAGAGTAAATTTATGGAAGTCATGTCTGAGTTGATACAAGGTTTAAAAAAATCGTTTGACTATTCATTAAACGTTGAAATTGTTTTTCATGAAGGCACAATAGAATAATCTTGTGGACCCAAATCAATACCACCCACTAGTTTACTTGTAATCATGATAATGAGCAATAAAGTCTTATAAATATGAAGATAAAGAATGTATTAGAGTTTTCATCAGATATTTACGAAGGAGATTCTTGCAAACAGGTAAATTATTATGTATGGAATAAAAAACAAAAGTTTCTATTCATTTAGGCCATATACCATTTTCATTTACTGTATTCTTATCTAAAAGTGACGAGAAAGATGATGTCATTGTATATCTTATTTATAATTATTTATTTAAAGAAAGAAAAAGAAAACCTTGATGGGACCCACAAATTATTTAAGAGAAATGGGCAATGAATAATGGAATTTAAGATGGGTATTAAATGAAACACGTCTAAAGATTTTAAAAGATCTTATTTATTTGAGTAAACTGCAATTTTGGTCCATGTCTTAATGTACTTAGTTGTTCTTTTGAGTAATTTGCATTTTTGCTCCAATGATAGCTGTGTTTTGCAACTTTGGTGCTAAAATGTTTTCTCCTGTAAACATGCCCTAATTTTCATAATTTATAACAATTTTGGTCTCTGTTCCACCTTTTAGTTTATTTTTTACAAGTTTTTATAATAAATTTAATTAACATTACTTACACCTAGCAATGGGAATATGGTTGAAATTTATTGTTTCCTATGAGGATTAGGAGGAAGATGAAGAAAATGAAAGAGACAAGGGTATATTGGTAAATTTTACGAAGTTATCAACTTGGTTGTTATTTCTTAACTTAAAGGATGCAGATGTCAAAAGTATTTTATGAAACCATGACATAAGGACCGGAATTGTAATCTTATTTTTGGATCTAAAGAAAAAAAAAACAGCTAAGCGAAGGGACAATGGTGTTTAAGAATACATACCATAACGGAGCAAGGTCCATAGACAAGTCAAGAAACGGATACGGCCACCTGGAAATAAGAGAAAATTGATATAATTATAAGAGTTAATTACAAATTTGGTCCCTATACTTTACTCAAAATCACAAGTTTGGTCCATTTTTTCGAAACCTTCCCAAAGTTGTCACTAAGTTTGTATTTTGTTTTGAATTCGGTCCCTATGTTTTACTAAAAATCATACGTCTGGTCCAATTTAAGAGTTGCATATCATTATCAGAGGGACTACTCTGTAACGAAATGCAAACTTAAAGATGACTTCGGGAACTTTTCAAAAATCGGACGAAACTTGCCATTTTTGGTAAAGCACAGGGACCAAATTTGTAATTTAATCTAAGTTTGAGAAAGAATGGCATACCAGGTATTGACGAAGGCATGGACAACCCATTCAAAGATTACGTAAAAGGCAGTAAGGAAGATAAAGTATGAAATTCTGTGCCAAGGGAACCGCTGAAAGGAGAGATTTCATAAGATTTAATAAAAAAAAGAAAAAATAAATAAACATAAGAAAAAAGTAAAGAAAATTACCAAGCTATTCAAGGCTGTGTCTCCAAGGAGGAAAACAAGGTTAAGTGAGTGTGCAAGAACTGTCAACTGTCAGACCAGATAAAAAAACATACAAAATGCCTTAATAATAGAAAAACTGAAAGTACAATATTGTAATATAAAAGAAATGAAAGTAGAATGCTATAATTAACAAATAAGTGAAAGTATGTTGCTAGATCTTGCATTTAGCCCTGATAATAATGGACAACTTCGTAATTTTTCATTTGGAAAATTTTTTAGAATATTTTTTTCCAATTTTCCTGAGACATTGAAAAGCGAAGATTTTCTTCTTCAAGGTATGTCACCTATTATGAGAAATTAGTAAAAACACCAAACACAAAAATGTTTGGTAACACCAATATTTTATGTATTTTTTATCTTGTAATGTAGATGACATGGTGTTGCTTTTTTAAAGTGAAATCAATATGTGTTGGGAAGGGAAACTTTTTAAAAAATAAGAAGGAAAAGGAAAGGATAAAAATTGTGGTCTATTGGGTTGATGCTAAAGTCAAATTGTCAACACATAGTTTTATTTATAAACCAATTTCGTGAACAATATTAAAATCAAGTTTACAGCAGAGTTTGGTTATTTCTGAAAAATGGTGATATAGACTGTTCTTCTATCCACTTTACACTTTTATAAACATAAAATAGAAAGCAAAGACAAAAGTATTACAAAATAATAAATAACTCAAAAATAAAAATTAACAAGCGTAAGTACTTACAAAATTCATTGGATAATCTACAAGGGTAAGAAATGGGACGATCACAATCCAATAAACAAAATCTGTTAGCATCACTGCCCCTGCAGTCATCTGTGTAACATAAACAAGTAAATATGAAAAAGCAAGAAATAACAACATACTTTTGTCTATTTGTGCATCATAAGATCCTAGTTTTATTTCTTTCTATTAAAGCACTCTACTTGCAGTATTTTTCTAATTAAGGCGTTGTAATTTGAAGTTTGAAAAAACTACCAATCTTTTCCATTTAGGACATTTATAGTTTGAAAAAATCTACCCAATTAGAGCAGCAAAAATTGCTTTGATGACATTTCTACAATAGTGCAGATTTTTCAAAGTGCAATGTTGTAATGGGAATAAGTGAAAGCAAGGTGCTGTAAAAACAAATGATAGAAGTACGTTGTTATTTCTTGCATTTAATCCACACAAAAAATGTCATAAAAATCTCGATGCGATAACGATTGGATTCCAGAACACCCACATGTTCACTTTAATCTACATATTTAGGAAAACATACGAAAAATGTATCGTGTTCTTTTTAGAAAAAAAAAATCAAAACTTATAAACAGTTGATGTACCTGGAAAACAATTTGAAATACATAACACCAAAACTCAGCACTCAGCAAGAAACAACTTCCTTCCTGCTGATTTGATGCACTTTCCAAATCTTGAGGATTGAGAGGGGCATATATTGCTTGCTGTTCGTTACCATATAAGCTATAAGCAGTAAACATCTTGTTGTAGCGAAACAATCCGTAGACTGAAAACACTGATCCAAACTGCAAAACAACTTGAGGACATTTGTAAGAACAGATAGGTTAAAATTCATGAGCTTCATGTCGTTTGAAGTTTAAAAAATAAAATGTAAGTTTTCTAATGTGAATCGGTTTATGTGATATAACTATAAAAAGCAACAACTTAAGAGGAGGAAAAGATATACCGCAAAATAGAAGATAACCAGTGTAAAAGTCCACCTATCCAGAAGATAAAAGAAAATTTTAGAAACTTCCACCACAAGAAAACCTAAATGCAATAAATAGCAATGTACTTTCATTGATCTGTTTATTATAGCATCACACTCTCATTTTTTTTATTATAGAGTTTGTAGTTTAAAAATTCTACACAATTAATATTATAGCAGTGTCATCCAAATACAAAGCAAATTTTCACCGCTATAAGCCTATAACTGGATAGATTTTTTAAAGCATAATGTTATGATAAGAAAAAATAAATTCAAAGTACATGCTATAATTGGGTGGGTTTTCAAAAGTAAAATGTATTAATAAGAAAGAAAAATCGAAAGTATAATGTTGTAATAGAAAGAAATGAAAGTAAGATGCTATAATACACAAATAAATGATAGTATGTTTTCATTTCTCTCATTTTGCAAATATATATAGGTATCGATTGAAAAAAGAAGATAATGACTTACTGAGTATAATAGTAAAATAAGTCAGTCCCTTGTTGAACAACATCAGCAGTGCAAGCGGTTAAAAGCAAGCAAAATGAAATGATTCTGAAAGCCAGTAACCAAGCAGGGTGTATCTCCTTCACACATGGCATCCATGCTTCACATTCATACAATGAAGAAGCCTTTTTTTGTTGGTTTCCCTCTTTGTAAGTTTCTGAGTCACGTGAGTTGTCATACTTCCAAATCAGAAAGAATGCTAAAATTATGGAACCAAAGACACATATTGAACATAACAAGAATCTCCAGTTCATCCAGTAATCCAGGCTAGTAGTATCAATTTGTGAAGGAAGATCCATCCTGTAAAAAACACATAAAGTTCATATAATGCTTAACTCCTAGCAACAATCAGCTTTGACTGTTTGGGTAAAACTGATTATGATTCTCATTTCTGGTTATTTTAAGGTCAAAATAATCAGATGCCGAGTTTCAGGTAAGATTTTACTTGAGTTACAATTATCACTTTCAAGCGATTCCTAATTTAACCAGATTTCAGAACGGGATCATGATACTAAAAAATTCAATTCTGAGATCGACAAATTGAGAAACAGAAATCTAGCAGTTGACCATATATTCCGAGTCAAATGAAAAGAACACACAAATAGAGCGAAAGTAGTTGCATTAATTGATTTTCCGAGTTTTGTATAAACCTAAAACAAGCATAGCTGAAATCACACATTCAAACCAGTGCCGAACTCAAATAGAAATCAAAACAAACAGACAAACGTCAGATTCTGCAGGATATGAAATATGAATCAACATATATACGAAATACAGTTGAAGTCATACACTAAAATGCCAGTAGAATACTCGAATTAAAATCAAACAAACAGAGGAACGGCAATTTCTACGAGCTGTGAATTAAGACAGATATGCGATTGAAAACTCACATAGAAATCAAAACAGCCAAACGAACGGTAGTTTCTACGAGGCACGAGCTATGAAATATGAATCAAGATATATACACAACTTCGCTTAAATCATACACTAAAAACCAGAGAAAACTCACATAGAAATCAAAACAAACAGATGAACGGCAGTTTCTACGACGAACTAATCCAGAGATACATATGAGATGATTTGTCATTGCAGAAGTAGCTGTGAAATTGTCAATAGAAAACTTACCTTTTTTTTTCCGGTTCTTACGACGGAGAAGATCTAAGATGTTGATGTGGGAAATGCTATGCGGAATCTGAATGGCGTCTCATGATTATTGATTTATTTCTTAAGGAAAAGAGAAAATCTCGGGGATGCTGTAGTCAACGTCTCAGTGAGTAGACTAGTGGCCACAGTCCATTTGGATGCAAGGATTCAGGCCATACACTTCGACACGATTGGTTTTGGTTTGGAGTTTGGACCCCACTTACCATCTTTTTTTCTTTTTCTTTTTTCTATAAAATAGTATACCATATATATAGTTTTATTTAATAAATATATTTTCAAAATCATATATTTAAAATATATTTTTATTAATAAATTTATCAGACCAATAATTAAGATACATTTAAGACTTAGATAATTGTTCATATATTCATTAAATGCAATTTGCTTAAATGTTACTTAAAAGATAACTATGTTAGCTATACATCATATTTGATGTATGAGTTTGTTTCATAAAACTAAATTATTTAGTATCAGAATGATTTTAATCTATTATAATCTTAAGAGGAAATGGAGTTGGAACCATTTAGATGTCGTTTTTTTTAATCGGTTAGCATTGAATATGTTTGATACAATATTTGTACGACCTTTAAATAGTTAATAAACTCTATTTTCTTATAATCATTCAGACATTCAAATATTGCATCAAACATGTAGAATGTTAAGATATTGATGTGATATTTAAATGGGTTTAGAGGTTATAAACCCCCATCTTCAATGTGTATGGTAGGAGATGTCAATTTAATAATTTTTAGAATAAAATATTACCATGTGGTTAAATGTATTGCAAACATGAATATTCAATTTTAAATATTTGCAATATAATATTTTAATTGTAATAATAAGGCTAAGAATAAGGTATGTAGTTGCACAACTAACTGGAGCAAATATTATATTATCTCATAATCGTTAATCTTATTGTAGTTAATAACTTAATTTTGGATATCATGATAATACAATTAGAAAACATATTTTCAAATACTCTCTTAATGCTACTAATGATTTAGCGGTCCTAAACATTATCCTGAAAGTTCTAAATAATTCTTCGATTTGTGAAAGAATGTTTCACATGGATATCATGTATTAGTTGATTTTTATATGTTGAACGTAATTTTTGTGTGAAAATGGTGCAACCATTAAATAAATTGAAATATTTTTGGTTTTTGGAAGGCATGCATTATAACCTAAAAGGGCCTATTTTCCAAAAGTGTACATAACATATTTATTAAAGAATGATGACTTTAATTTGACTTTAAGGTCTAACACGATAACCTTAAGGACCTATTTTTCAAGCTTTGATGGTAAATTTGCAGACCTATCTTATGTCCTCTTATGAGGAGAATCGGTATGATTTTTACTATTGTGTAGGTCCATTTAAGTCGATGTTTTGCACTTAGGAACCCATTTCAATTTATATAGAAACAATGTTCAGCTTAGCATTCTTTCTATAAATTAGAGGCACTCAAGGGGTAATGTGCAACGATTTTGAGAGCATTATAAAAGTTTTAGATTGATTTCTTAGTGTTTTATTCCCTTTGAGCATCATTTTTTGTTTTCATTAAGGGTTTGGGAAAAATGTTGTAATCATGTTAGACTTATCTTAGGGTATTAATAGGAACGGGTATTAATAGGAACATGTTAGATCCAAACCGATTTGAGGTACAGAGCAAAAGTAAATATAAGGCCCTTAAAAAAAAATCCACCATATATCATGCTTCGGTATCTCTCCCACATTGCTTTGCATTTTTTACATCTTTCATTCTTTCTCAAAAACAACCCTTTGAAACACCTACAAATTTAAAGAGTTGAAAGAATAAAAATTAAGTGATTAATATATTTCACTTACCATCAGATTCAGACTCAGGCCAGAAACATATTAGCAAATTAGTTGACAAAACATACAATCAGAAATCATAAACTTGGAGAGTGAGAGATAGAGTCGTAGTCCAGTTGAGGGCATCACTTAAACTTGACCGCTTCACTTAATTGTCTGAGAAATTGTCGCCACCGATGCATCAATTTTTCACACCTCAATACCTTTGTGAATGTGATGAAATCCATATAAACGATCCGACATTAATTTGGGGCCCCCAAACTAGTTGGGTTGTGGGAGGTCGCCTAGGTTTCCACACTTACGGACCAACCCTTAATAGGAAATCTAGACGTGCATACGGTTCCATGTAACAACCTGAAATTTCATATCACTTCTTGTAACTCAAATTGTAATCCAATTCGACCAACCAAACGTCGTTTCCAAATTCGTTTCCGATTTCGTCAATTAATTAAGTCATTAACTTGTATTAACCTAAAATGACTTAATGAGTGTCTTAATGTCATTTGAAATCAGTCTAACATCCCATAATAGTCATCGGAATAATTCTAGAATCGACCATATTGGGTTACGACAACTTAGTCGGGTGCGACCAAAAGCCCTGTCTAACGCTGGTATCGAGTAGAATTCCGTCGTGTCCAATTCCCGAGCACTATATAAATGATTCAAAGCTTTCATTTGAAGCTTTTGGCCATTTCTTCCATAAACACTTCCAACCTCTCTCCTCATCTATAATCAAAGGTCCAAAAACAAAGATTTAAGGCTCCAAAACAAAGAGGTAACATCCCTAACTTGTTATCTAACCTCTTTAGCCTTCAATTTGATGTTTAAATTGAGTTTTAGGACCTAGAACATGTGTTTACGGCCAAGGATCAAGCTTGGGCCGTAAACACCTAAAAATGGGGTTTTTAAGCCAATTAACCCTTCCAAATCATTGTTGGGACTTAGATACGACCTTAAGGCTTGCAAATTGGGACTTAAAACATTTAAAACATGAATTTTGAAGGACAAAAGAGAGTTTACGGCCAAGGCTTGTTCTTGGGCCGTAAACTCCTCAAACATGGGGATTTAACACCTTAAAACATGTCAAAATGCCTTGTAATTCAACCAATAGCTTTGTAATAAATCCTAGATCCATCTAAAAATAGTTTAGGGGTTTGTAACATATCAAAATGCCTCATATAAGAGTTTACGGCCTAGGCACATACCCTTTGGCCGTAAAATCCTAAATCTATGTCAAATGATGCCCCTAATTCACCCCATAGGCTTGGAAAAATTTCTAGAATCACATGTGATTGTTTTAGGTGTCAAAAATTTATTTATTCATGAGCATAGGAGAGTTTACGGCGATAGAACATACTTCTGGGCCGTAAACTCCTAAAATGATGTTATATGGTGCTCAAAATTGATACCAAACCTTGGAAAATTAATTAGAATCACATGTGATTGCTCCTTGTGCCTCAAATCAATTTTTCTTTACCCTAGGAGAGTTTACGGCCGTAAACTCCAAGTTTAAGGCCGTAAACTCCCTTTTAAATGGTATAAATCCAAACAAATTAATCCAAGGCATTTTAGAATTCCATTCCAACAATTCCCATGTCCATTTAAGCCATTAAACCCTCAAAATCACACCAACATGAGTTTACGGCCGTAAACTCATGTGTGTGTGTGTGTTTTGTGGCTATAAACTCCCTAATATGTTTACTCTTGGGGAGTAAACTCAAGTCCTAAGTCCCTAGTGTCAATATACGTCCGTAGATATCACCCGGGTCACTCCAAATGCTCGTTTTGAGGTGTTTAACCTCGTTGGAGTGTAATGTTCCATATGATTAGTGATTGTAAATCTAATTAGTTATATATGGACATTATTATATTTTACATAGGGACATCACGAGTAATCAAGCCCCGAACCAACGTCTAGTATTCGAAACTGTCGCATTTCCGAGTCTGGTGAGTTCATACCCCTACCCTTTTTCACTGTTTTTCATTGTTTTCAGGGGGGAACACAAGCAAAGTACAAGGGTTTTCTTGTACTCAAAAATTATTTTCGTGTGTGTGTGTTTCACATTTCATATGCTTTTAATACTGATATATACAACTAATAACCAGTAGAACATGCAGATCACGTAAACATTTATTTGTGAAATGGGTTTTATAAACTGTTATGTTTTATATATTTCACAAATGGTTTTCCACATTTTATCAGTTAAAAGCATGACATTAGAACACATGAACAATATAATTTGTACACTGTCTTGTCCTCGGTAACATTCCACAGAGATACGCGAATGGAGGATTATCATATTATTACTAGTAAATTTGTTATTCCTGTATGATTGGAGACACGTCCTCGGCGAACACTCCACAGAGATACGCGAGTGGAGGACTACACCCGTAACCAGAATCTCTGAGATTTAGAGAGCGTGACTTGAGTGTATAGATCTATACGGGGCTGACTACCCCACACCTGGCTGCTAGCTACAGCCGAACCGAAATGGTTCAAGGGTGACGAAAGTCATAAGGTTGTGGACTACTTATTGCCACAAGTTCAATCTTTAGTATGGTTATGGAACTCGCAATTAGGATAACATAGATTTACTTATAGTAATAATGAATAACTTATACATCTTTTACATTGATAACCAACATTCAGGAAAGTATGAGACTTTCCTGGGAAACCTTGTACATAACCAGGTCTAACCGAATACATCTTTACAATGAAAACCAACATTCAGGAAAGCATGGGGCCTTCCTGGGGAACATATACTTAACTAGAAAAGTGTAACAAAACAGATAACATTACATCTTTTACAAATGATAACTCACAATCAGGAAAGTATGGGACTTTCCTGGGGATACATTGGAACTCAAGCAGAACAGTTTAACAAACCGGATAATCAAACTATACATTTTTCACATGAGTAACATGTTTTCAGTGTACAAACCTACTATACTTTGTAATTGTGAAACAACAATCAACTTTTAAGAAAATGTGGGATTTTCTTGGCATGTGTTACATTTTTCAGAAACAGAAAGGAAGCATGAACATTTTCACAAAACTACTTATGAACTCACCAGCGTTATGCTTATTTACAAAACTGCTTGTGTTTTCAGGTCAATGTTAGAACAGGTATCGAAGATCCTTTTTGCTTGAAGTCGAAGTGCTCAGAAGACCCGTTTCATTTTGTTCATATATAAATATATTATGTAACACAACTGTACAACTTTACTTTTGAAACAATTGTAAAACTTTTATATGTAATGTAATGGTTGTTCTACTTTACTTACTATGTACATTGGATTTGATACTCAACGTGGAGTCAACCCCGGAAATGTTTCCGCCTTTCTTTTTTCAGGGTGTGACACCAACAGATTGTGTCATTGATTTTAATGTCACAACACACTTATTGTAATTTAAATCAACACAAGTATCGAATGGGGATTTTAATTGTGATCTACATGTTGGAGGGTGAGGCGTGCACACTTATATATAAGTTGAATTCGATTTTGAACACGACGAAATAAAGGGGTCAAGGGGCTTCCTTGTGGGGGACAAGGGGAAATTACTAAAAGACTTCTACATGAAATTTTTTTACTTGAATTGTACTAGAAACATGCTAAGAAGGAATCAAGGTTGAATAAATAGGTAAATTTGGGTCTCCTTGGGACAACTCAAGCTTTATAACGACAAAGCTCCCATACTATCTTGGCTGCCTAAGTGGTCTTGGCAGCTTGGAAGCAAGTTTTCTGTATAGGCAGCTTTGACAAGTGGTTGAAGTTGTTTCACCATTTTTTTCATGAACCCTTTTATAACTACATATTTCATTGTTTTCGTTGATTTTATCTATTTTCCGGATTGATGGTCACATATGCTCATGTTTCCCTTATTTAGAACTCTCTTTTGAAATCTAGCAATCCATATATTCTGTGGAAACATTACTTTATGTTTTGTGCATAAAATAGAAATTGTTCCTTAAGGATTATTTGAAATGGATTTTCTCAATAACCCATAAATAAATTATCAAACAATATGAAAAATGAACATACATGGTCCTTAAAAAATTCCATATTTTTTATTACGAAACCTTATTTTCGAACTTTTTTCTAATATATTTGTACCAGCCTCATATATTGTTATTCACTTTCATGCTGATTTGGATCCTCCTTCAATAAAGATATAATCATCTTCTCAAATGAATGTACATTATCAGGTTGATGGCGGAATCATGTAAATCTTTAATTTGTATGGTTGGTATTTATTTCAGTTGGTTAATTTTGTTAGTTACATTTACCTTAACTTATCTTTGATCTTGTGCTCGTTGGGAAGCATACAATAGTTATGTTGTAAGTAGATGCATTCTTGAAGAGTTGCCATTCTTGATTGTCTGAAAGGAATAATTTTGTATGCATCATGAATCAGATGACATGATAGATGAAAATATTTATATTGAATCATACAGTTATAAATATATGATAAATTAATTATAATCATCAAAAAAAATTCACAAGTTAATATTGCAATTATCAATCCATACACAATTATGTTCGAAGATTAGGTTTCCAGCGACTCCGGCGACTTCGGACATCTTCCCGCGTCTTCGTCATTGGCTCCGGCGGGATCAAACGTCATTGACTTTTCCGTCTCGCCTAGTCTTCCTTGGTTTTTCTTGTTGACTCTCGTTGGTTGGTAATGAACGGGGGCATCAATCTCAAATAGCCTCAATGAATCACAGAAGGCTCGAGACTATTTCCAAGCCTTTCTTTGTGACTAATTTCTCTCCTGATGCAAACGCCAAGTCCTTATGGGAGGAATATGATAAGGTTGGGAAGGTGGTTGATATTTACATTGCTAGGAAACTATCAAAAATTGGTAAGCGATTCGCATTTGTTCGATTCATTAAAGTTAAGGATGATCTATTGTTAGAACAAAAACTTAGAGACATTTGGATGGGATCATACCACTTATTTGCTTCTGTTGTAACGACCCAAAAATCAAGGGTAAAATTTTCATTTTTAAATGTAGCTAAAGCATTGATACTATTTATTGCAAACATTTCAGATCATTATTAAGTAAAATATTTATCAGATTTTATCCCAAAATCATTCATTGCGGAAATCATAGGTGTGTGCACTGCGATCAATCCAAGCCTTTCTTTTCCAAATCGATGATACCTGAAACCATAAACAAAACTGTAAGCACGAAGCTTAGTGAGTTCCCTAGAGCATACCCCACACAATCTAAATAACCACATAATCTATATAAGCTATAACAGCTACATAAACTGTAACAATCGCATAAGCATGCATATACACATATGAAGATGTCATGGAAACCCTCTAAGGTCTTATTCACATACTCACGTAAATCATATCAACTACACCATCCATGCATATAAACATACAGGGAAGCCTTGGAAACCCTCTAAGGTCTTACACCGGGTGCCCTGGAAACCCTCCAGGGTCTTAACCCACTGTCATGGGAACCCCCACATGGTCTTCACTAACTGCCAATCAAACCATACATACCAACATATAATCTAATCACGCAAACACATAAGGATGCCCTGGAAACCTTCCAGGCTCTTACACCGGGTGTCATGGGAATCCCCACATGGTCTTAGCCCAATGCCATGGGAACCCCAACATGGTTTTAATTAAGGATGCCATGGAAACCCTCCAAGGTCTTACACCCTAGTGCCTCGGGAACCCATCGAGATCTTTACCTAGGATGTCGTGGAAACCCTCCAAGGTCTTACACCTAAGTGCCTCAGGAACCCCCGAGGTCTTCCATGCAAGTATCACAAAGACCACTATCATATCATGTACCACATAATCAATTAGCATACCACATAATCACTAGCATACTCCCTATCACATAACCAGCTAACATGCCACATAATACTTCAGCTAGTGTATCACATATCATAAAATGGGCCAACATTGGTGCCTTAGACCCATTGGTATGGTAAGGAGACTCACCTGGCACTGCTGAAGTCCCGTGGATGCAAATCCAGCTGCAGGTTGACATATTCCCGAACTGCCAACATCAAACAATACCCAATTAATATTTGGGTCCCAATACATAACCATAAGTTCTTGGAGTAACAGGCTACATTACCCCATCTTGGCTTGATTCAAGTCCAATGCCCAATCCATTTATTCCAGTCCAACATTTGACATTCTAGTGGCCCCATAGCATATAATCATTAAGGCCCAAACTATGGCCTATTTATGACCCAATTTTCCAGTTGGGTCCAAACCCTCATATGGGCCTTACCCTAAGCCCATCAACATATTCTAGTCCATATGATTATTCTTGGATGGCCCATTAATAATCCAATCATCAAGGCCCAAAAGAAAGGCCCAACAATAAACCCAAGTGAAATTAGAGTTACACATAAAATAATGATTAGGGTTAAGTGTCTCTACTTAACCTCTTAGGACTTAATCCATTAAGTCCCTCATTGTCTTAGGTTAATTTGCAATGATTATTAGTTAATATTTTAAGTTCATTTAATAATCCCGATGCGGTCTCGATAAATCCCAAATTAGGGTTTCATGACATTAGGGTATTCCAAACCCTAGCTAGGGTTTCCAACCAATCTTAGCCCAATAAGCCCAATAGCTAGATCCTTTGATCAATTAGGGTTCATTAGGCCCATTAGGGCTTCATTAGGCCCATTAGGGTTTCAAGCATCCCAACCGAATCAAACAAGACAAGGCAAAGCATACCACCACCCGACACGGCGGCCGATGGTGGTGGTTAGGATTTCTTTTCATTATTCAATTTCTAATTACAATTTATAATGCTTAAACCCCAAAAATAAACACACACAACCACCCCCGTAGTTGCCGGCGGTGGTATGTGGTGGCAGCCACCACCTCACGGTGGTGGTGGTGACCTTTTCTTGGTTTCCAGCTAGACAAACACCCACAACACATAATAGAAGCAGAATCACACACCCAAGAACACACAATACATTACACATGGTCTTGCTCGCAAAAGGAATCCAACAGATGGCGTAAGGTAGCAGATGGCGACTATCGGTCGGAGGACGTCATCATAATGGATCAGTTGCTGGAGCAGTGGTGGTGGAGCAACAACGGAAAAGGGTGGAGAAGGAGAGTGGGTAGGGAATAGTTATTCTAGCCGTCGCAACATCTGGTTACAGTTTCTTCTTCCATGGAAGCGAGCAACGACGGCAGCAGCTCCGATATTCGACTTCGATGGTTGTAGGAGTTGCGGCGGCTTGGTTTGGCAGTCAAAGCAGCTTCTAACGGCAGCAGCTCCGCATTTTGCCGCTGGCCTTCGGTGGACTTCCCGAATGTACACAGCATTCCCGGCAACGGCGGTGTTGCTACGATGGCAAGATATCGGTGACGAAGGCGAGCTTCCATGGTGGCGACGACCAGAAGTGAAGAAAGAGGTGCCAACTGTTAGAAGAGGGAGGCATAAGGGTGGTGCGGCTGAGTGTTCTAGGGTTAGGGTTACCGGGACTATATACCCGCCTCCCATATAACTTCCTTCCATAATGACAAGATTGGTCCTTCCCTTCTCTTTTTCTTTCAAACTAAGTCCACAATTTACCCTTTCTACCCTGACTTCAGAAATTTATTTCAACTCTAATCCCAAAATTTACCTAACAGCCCCTCAGCTTTCAAAATCCTTTCATACCAAATCCAATACTTACCAAACACCCCCTGTCTTCTAAAATTATTTACAAAATAAATCCCAAAAATACACTTTAGCCCCCGAATAATCCAAATTATAACGTTTGGCTCCCCAAAACCAACACTTCGCTAAATAATATGAATTTAGGTCGACTATTCTTTCATCAATTTTTATCTGTTTATTTATTTAATAACCAGTATGATACAACTCTCCCCCACTTAAATTAGATTTTGTCCTGGAAATCATTCCTTACTATCCGTTACACGCCAACAACTTGGGCGACATGGTCACAATCCTGGGCACACCCTAGCCTTCCCAGGGTAACCGTGACCAACCTTCGCAAGGTTCTAGAACCCGAAGATGAAGGAATTTCCTGCAAAAAGATCACATCTACTCCGTCCGACTTCCGAAATCTCAAGAGGGTCTTTCTCCCTGACAGACCGCCCGGACTGAATCATTGTCGAATTTATTATACTGATCTCCCAACTGGCTACACAACTTCTAATAACAGATTCCCACTAGAAAATAGAGTCACAAAACAAATTTCCCTACAGTACACTTATACCTGACCGAAGTTCAGATAATCCCTCGAAACAACGGACATCTAATCGATTGCTGAGCCAAAACACACTCCGCAGTCCCATGCGGCCTATGAGGGATACCTCGTCCGACAATAACTGCCCTAACTATACCGCCACTCATAGCTCATCTAATCCTTCTGATCCATCCGATCATAATACGCCGAAAATCTGTAACGATGCAAAAAGGTGAATGCTGCCAGAATAATTGTAGTCTTACATCACAACCGGTCCCCTTTGACCTACCGTTCCCTGATTCCAATCATACTGTGACCTACTCACAACCTTCCGAACTGCCCCATACTGGCCTAAGTCATCCGAACAAGTCCATGAATGCTATAGCTACCCTGCAGCCCGTCTGTATTTCCCACACTATCTGGCGGTTGTGAATGCTACGGCTCCCCCGTAGTCTTACAACACTTTTCACACTTTTTGACTACTAGTGAATGTTATGGATGTTGGATAAGGTATCTAAGTCCATAACTATTTCTGGTATGTACTTGACCCGGTTTGGCATGGTCCATTTGGGTTGCATGACATCATGCATTTGGATAGACTAAAATGAGAGAAATAACACTTATGGTTTATTAATATATTATAAGTTCTAATATATTAATAATATTATTTAATTAGTATTGAGCAAGAATTAATTTAGAATTAATTAAGTGATCAAAAGGTGACTAATTAAATATATGGGTTGATTGTGTAAATCATCCATACTTATATAGTGGGCTAATGCTTCATGAATTATCAGGTTGGGCTAAAACCTATAGGATGCTCCATGGATGCTCCATGGTGGTTATAGAACCCATGGGCATGGAAATGAAAGGTCACGATAATTAGGGTTTACATGGTGTAACCCTAATTGTAACACACTATATAAGGATCCTTATGTTCACCAAAATCGGCACTTAAGCAAGAAAGAAGAGGGCTAGCCGATTTCAAGTAGTGTGACATTTGTAACACCGTAAAAATTAAAACAATTTTTCACATTTTCAAAACACATTTTCCATACACATTTATTAATAAAATCTCATTGTATCATATCCTTGTTCCACAAAACATTTCCCAAGATCAAAATACATAAAATCCCATGTGTGTGTACGAATCATGCTGACGCCTTCCCGCGATCATCACTGGTACCTGAAACACATAACACATAACAATGTAAGCATAAAGCTTAGTGATTTCCCCAAAATACCACTCTAACACACATTAGCCACTCAAGGCTATAGCTCTGCTGACCCTCTGGTCAGTGTGTCTCAGTGGGACCCTCCAGTCCCAACTCTCTGTGGGCTCTCTAGCCCTAACTCTATGGACCCACTAGTCCTATCTCTGGAAACTCTGAATCATGCATATCACATATCACAATAACACACATAAATAGCATACAAATACATTGGCACGTAACTTAGCAGTATACTAGCACATAACTCTGTTATCACTCTAGGTAAGTATAGTGAGAAGACTCACCTCGGATGTCTCGGTAAATCTACGACTCGGTGGAAATATGGTCTAGCCTCTGCCTAATCACATAAAGTAAAATACTCTCATAAATATAACTCTCGAGACTAGACTCAACCCTCTCTTGACACAAAGACCCCATTGTTGACCAAACCCTCAAAGCCAACAAAGTCAACGGTCATACTTTGACCCGACTCGCCGAGTGCACTTGGAACTCGAGCTCCGAGCGACGCCTGTCTGTGTAGCTCTTCTGACGACTCTAAGCCGTCAGTAACCTCTGCAGACCTGCTGAATCTGCTCAGTCGTCTGAAGTACTATCTCTGTACTACCCATCACACGCTGACCGACATCACCCCAGCAAATGGGAGTCCGAAACCTCCTCCTATACAACAGCTCAAAGGGTGGCATACCGATGCTCAAATGATGGCTGTTGTTATAAGAAAACTCAGCCAAAGGGAAAAATGTGTCCCAACTCCCTCCGAAGTCCAGTACACATGCCCGAAGCATGTCCTCGAGCGTCTGAATCATCCGCTCGCTCTACCCGTCGGTCTGTGGGTTGTATGTGGTGCTAAAATGCAATCTCATACCCAACTCCTCATGAAACTTCTTCCAGAACCTGGAAGTGAAACGCACATCTCGATCTGAGACAATCGAGATTGGCACTCCATGCCGTGATACCACCTCTTTCACGTACAACTCTGCCAACCTCTCAGTGGAAGAGCTCTCACTGATAGCAAGGAAATAAGCGCTCTTCGTCAACCTGTCCACAATCACCCAAATTGCATCGACGCCCCTAACAGTCCTCGACAATTTGGTGATAAAATCTATGGTAATTTGTTCCCACTTCCATTCGGGAACCTCCAACGGCTGCAACTTACCATGCGGTCTCTGGTGCTCGGCCTTAACCCTGCGACAGGTCAAACACCTCTCAACGAACCATGCAACATCCCTCTTCATACAGGGCCACCAATACTCTTTCTTCAGGTCCAAATACATCTTTGTGGCCCCGGGATGGATCGAAAACTTCGATCTATGCGCCTCCTCCATCAAGATGGTACGCGTTCCGCCCACAAACGGCACCCAAATCCGACCCTGAAAGGTCATAAGCCCTCGGCTATCGGTGAAGAATTCCGATACCTGCCCGATAACCCGCTCCCTCTTACTGTTCTTTGGTCTCACGGCCTCAGCCTGGTCCCCTCCAATGGCGTCAAATACTGGGGTCATCATGATGGGTTTTATACAAACAATCCTATGTGTGCATGCAACCCTATAATTGGATCTATGTTTTCACTATTAGATACACAACATTATGTACACATAATAAAACCCTAATGAGTCATACTATTTTTGAAATTCAACAAGAAGAATAGAATACATACCTTTTATTGTTATATTGCAATAATAACTCAAATCCTCCTTGTAATGGCTTTAGAAAACTTAGATTCACAAGTGTCACTCCTCTAATGGCTCACAAACACCAAGAGCAAGAGGATGAAGAATGATAAGAGAGGAGGCACCCAAAAACGTGTGGAAACCCTAAGGAAACTCTTAGCCACGTTTTTGGTGCTCTAGGGATCCTTAAATAGTGAGGCTATTAGGGTTATCTAACAAGGACACCCTAATTTGACTGCTTAGGCCCTAAGCAACCCATGGACTCCCTCCTTAGAGGCCTAGGACGATTTCTAATGGGTTTCCCCACAGAACTCATCCAGCCCTCTAATAAGGAGTCCATTAGCCCAATATTCAACTATCATACAATTGACAGTTCTAGTCCCTTAAGTGTAATTAATGTCTTTTAGCCACAAAATTAATTCTTAATTAATTATTGACTAATATTAATTAAACAATATGGTTTCTCCTTTAATATATTATTCTCATAATATATTAATAAATCGTAATTAATCCTCTATCTCCATAATTCATCCTATCAAGTTGCTTTGGTGAAGGCAACCCAAAAGGACCATGCATCATCGGGTCAAGTACATACCAAAATAGTTATGGACTTAGACACTAATCCAACAGTCTCCCACTTGGATAAGTCTAATAACTATTGTGCATATGACTTCAGATCCTGATCCGCAATCGTAGCTTTCAAAAGCCGCTGTCAACTCTGATCTTATCAGATACGTGTCCTTTAGATAAGGGATCATATATTCCTCCATTCTAGATATCGTATAGACTGAGACATGGATTTAAATCATTCTCTCTATCTATGTGTTGTTTCCCGACTTCCGATTTATGATGACTGACAACAGACTACAATTGAACACATCAAATTAGTCCCGGCTTGGCCAAGCGCTTAGGTGTCATCACTAAATAATCGAGGGGCCCACAGATATCGCTTTCATCCCACTTTGGATAAAAGGAACGGATAAACTTTGATTCAATGCTTGCTTGCACTCACTCACCGAATCATAAACAACAATATATTTTATAACACCAAGTTACTAGTGCGTTTACATATTATCAATGTGTAACCGACTCGCAAGATATAACTCACACATCTCGGTTTCAAGAATATAAGATATTATCGTCTCACCAATCACTCGTGATAAAATTCATGAAGTGATCCAAGTGAGCGTGGGTTTAATCCAATGCTCAAATCGTATTCATAAGCACTCATGAACGTTGTAGCAAACATTTGCTTATGTCTAATACACTTTAGACAATCTACACACCAATTCACGACGGTCTTCATTCATACCTACTTCCAACATATGAACGACTGTGGTTCGTTCGAATAATTCGATTATTCTGAAATAATTAATTATTCAGGAAGTCAAAACATGCAAAGTGAAACACAAGAATAATACTAATCCTATATGGTCCCAAACCCTTGAGTATAAATAAAACACCTTTTATTTATCACCTTATCGATTACTCATTATTTGTTGTTTCGGGTAATCAACTTCTTACTTGAATTTTTACTACACTTGTCCCATGCTCTTAGCATGCACACAATGTTTACCTATGGTCCTTACTTTGTGAAATAGATCAAATGAACACATTTCTAATCATACTCATTTCAGAACTCCCAATCCCAATCACAAGTGTAAGAATATCAAATTCTTGTTACTTATGCTAGATTCTAACATTTTATGCAATGATTCTTTCGTAAAGTTATAGCTCAAAATCATCAAGACTTGGCCAATCTCTATAAGAAACAATTCTATAGATATGATGTCTCTCACTCAAAGTACATTCCTTTGAACATCCTTTCTTGCATAAAAGTTTCTAATCTAGATACAGATTCTCAATATCCAACTCCCAATATGGAAACATTTCCATATTTGCCATATGACAACTCATTCTTAATAGAATCTTATCTATTCATAATAATGTCGATATGTTCCATCCAATACCATACTTCCAACTACTCACAAGCGACCAATCCTCAGCGAGCTTTGGATCGTCCTTTGATAATTGTTTAATTATCTTAGTCAAAACCGATTCTTGTCCTTTTTCCCTCTAAATGCGCTAGACATTTGGAAAATTTTAGAATGGTCAAATATTATAGCACTTGGAATCGATCCTATACCCGAAGTGTATGGGACACGATGCATAATGTCTTACATAAAGATACAATACTTTATCAATCTTCTGCCATAATATTTAATGTGTCACGTTCTCACAATTCGAACTATGAAGAGGGATGCCATAATCATAATCGAAATTTTGAGAACGCACTATGTATCCTTGACTAAATTTATTAACATTCCACAAGCTAAGCCTTTAGATTTGAAATGAAGCATAATATTCTCTCCCTTAATTATAGCAAAACAACTTTTCAACCCTTGCGACTTTGCAAAGTATAACTCTTGTTTTCTATAATTAACATTGCTAACTTGCAATACTTGCCATAATAATCATACAAGCACAACTTTTATGCTCCCACTATCATGATGATTATTATCATATAAGCATAACTCTTATGCTCCCACTAGCTTTGATATGTATTCAGAAAACAACTTAACTTCCAGAAAAACAATACCTATTGAATTTCTTAAGTTCATATTTCTAATACCTAATGCTTTGATAATCCTTTATCTAAGCTTATACACCTTTGCCTTAGATAGCTCATATGTGTGTCTAAACAATTTAGACTAATTGCCAAATCTCACAATTCGAATCATGGAAAGGGATATCGTAACCATAATCGAATTTAAGAATGCAATTTTCACAATCACTATCTTCTTACAATCTCTCTTAGTGAAAGCATTTCCTCACAGTCATTTTCATGAAGGAGGGAATCTTATGACACTTAGATTTTAATGGTGTATGTATTCCTATCCATGTGAATTTGTCAAAACCAAAGTTTGCGACAAATCCAAACTCATATGGACCGAACTTTCTCAATCTTGATTTCTTGCCTTATCGTAACACAAGTGCCCACTATGTCTTCCAAGCAGTTAAGCAACTCATCCTTTCCTATCAATGTACTTTTCATTGATCAAGGTGCTTTCCTTTTATGCATTCAATTGAGAACTCATAGAACTCACATGCATAATTAACTCAACTGGAATGGCACAGAAACAAGATCGTGTCAACACGATAGGTTGTGAACCTCAAGTCGTGTGCTAGTGATGATCGATAAGGTTTATTCTTGATTAGTTCTTGAACTTTTCAAGACCATTAATACTCCCACAGACTCCTTGACATATAAGATTATCTTGTCAATAAACATTTCTCGACAAACAAATATTCAAGAGTTAGTGTAGCTTTTATCAAGACAAAACACTTCTCAAAATTGGTCCTAGTTGGTCTTTGTCTTATCCAAGACATCACAACTTTCCACATTTGGTGAATGTTATAAACCTTCTTAAGACTTGTCACTCAATGTCACAATCTTAACTCTAAGACTTGTTTTGGAACGAAGTATGATTGACTTCTTGATTTAACCATTTCTTCAATTCTTGATTCCTCTTATCAGACATACAGTTGTACTAAGACTCACTTAGAGGATCAATTGAGATATGGTTCTTAATCATTAAGACCTATCATAAAACATAATAAAAGGTACTCTCCCTTTTTCTTAGAATAGAAAAACTTTTATCTTTCTGCCTACTTGATTCTTCTTATTCGTTCTGCTATTGATTTAAACTCTTTCAATAAATTCAGAATTACACTTAATCTTATAAGTATAATCATATTTACTAAATCTTTAGTAAATCATGACGAATATCTTTGTTACTCTTGTGGTGGACTTGATCAACACACAACTTTGTGTACTCGATCTCCTAGTCCTTCACTTGACACTTTTTCAACGAATTAGTCTAATTTCCAAATATGAAATTTCTCATTCATCAGGCAACCAAGTTGCATGATTCCAAGTTTCTGTCCAATTGAAACTTGGGTGATGAGAAACTCTCCCTATTTGGTAAATTCTCGACATTTCCACATAATTAAGAATCAAATCCATTATTGTTAATAATAGAAACATTCAAAACATCAATTTTTCATACACGCCATCGCAAGGATAAATAAATAATATAAAATCAAAATTTTATTTTATTGCGGAAAAATTTGTCCTTACAATGCAATTCTTTGAAAAACTATGCTAATACATATTTCTTAGCAATCTTATTCTAACTCCAAGTAGTAGCTCAAGAATCTAATCTTCAAGTAATGCGATCGAAATCCATTTCTTCACGATTAGATTCCACTCACTTCTTCCCTTAAGTTTCCTCTCTTTTCTTCGATTCTACAAAACATAAAATGTAATCTTATCACATCATGTATTAAGAATTTAGAATAGGAACTTAAAAGAGTTAGTTAATGGAATTTACCTAAAGCAAAGCCATACGGTTTGACTCTCCCATCTCTTAGATCTCTTAGGTAAATAGGGAAGCTTCGTCTCCAATGCCCCTTCTCTTTGGCAATAAAAGCAAATTGACTCTTTTGGAATAGCTCATGGAACTACTTCAGACTTTGCCTTTCTCTTATGATCAAACTTTTCGATCATGACATGCCTTTCGTTTCCATTGCCTATATCCATTGAAGTTTGGGAGTTTGATTTACCAGACAAATTTGCTCGACCAGCTCGCCAAATCATTTCTGATTTAGCATCTATAAGCAAATAGGTCAAATCAATGAGGGTCACGTCATGATCCATCATATAGTACTTTCTAATGAACTCACTATATGATTCAGGAAGCTACTGAAGAACCCAGTCAACAGCCAACTTACCTGAAATCTCGACACCCAGCATCCTTAACCTTTCAATGTGTGACTTCATCTCTAAGATGTGTACACACACAGGTTTCCCATGTTTACTTGTCAAAAGGGATTGAGTGAGCTCGAACTTTTCAAGCCTTCGAACTTGTGGGTTAGGGAGAATAATTGGAGGAGGTGGAGGAAGTGAAGCATGATCTCTTGTTCCTCGATCGAATCATGGAATATCATCTTCATGTGGAAAGCTTGTTCCACGGGATTTGGGAATACCATAGTTGTCATACTTTGACATCTACAAAACGGGAGAAACTTAATTCAAGTTAGTTGATTGAGTCCTTAATAAATCACCCAAATAAGATATTAAGGCTAGGACCCAACACAATACGCTACAACCTAGAAAAGGGATGCCGTAATCTAGTTGCAGAATATTTGAAGGTAAGTAAATGACGATTTACCAATTTCCACCATGAAAAACGAAAAGGAAATTTAATTTTTAAATCTATGAAAACTCCTAGATCCTTTGAGATTCATTGAACTTTTCAATGGCATGTGTAAATCTCGATATGCCCCTCTAGTTTGTGACTGGGATACCGAGGATCACAAAGCGGGCGTGAATAACCATGCAAACTTACATGGTGCCCCTGCATGTTACAGTCACCTATTCGATGTGTCGGTTAACCACACACGCTCCACCGAACTATGACAAACATTGAGTCACCCTTTGCTACCTTTGCTTAGAACCATTTAGTGTGCCGGTTAACCACACACGCTCCACTAACGTCTTTGCGAGGGCACAAAGTGTAATTTCATGGAATTGCATCAATTCACTTTTGCCTAAAGTAACTAAGATTAGGAATTTTGTAAAACTTTTAGTTACTTTATACTTCATTATACTTTTAATGGAAAGTGTTTGCCCTATCCTACCCGTTCGGCTAACGACCATCCACCAATCAAGGAAGCGGTGGGTGAGAGTGGACACCCATTAAACGGCCATTTTATAGGCCATAACCTTATACCCCCCCCCCCCTTATAGATCGGCTTCGTGAATGAGGCCTACTAACGGTAAGACTAGCATTTAAGTTATACATATATAATATTAGACTTTTAATGTTATACATAGTATAAGGGTGTATTTTACACTTTTAAAATACTAGGTGGTTTAATTATACTTTTAATTAACCAAAATCATTATGGGTTTATTAACTCTCTTTTAATTATACACTTAGTTAATTTAATAAAACCATAATGGTGTAATTTGAACTTTTCAAAATTAGGGTTTTGGAATTTAGACTTTCAAAATTAACTTTTAATCAACAATTTAAATTCCAAAACTTGAGGGCAAGTTTTGAAACTTTTCAAAACAATTAGGTTTTAATCTTATTTAAAATTTTCGAATTTAAGACATTTAAATTAAAAATTTTAAATATTAAAACTCTTGATTTAATAATTACCATAAATTAAACAATTAATTTAAATTATTAAATCACAGGGGATTATCTAGATCATGAGGATAATTACCATTTATACATTTAAGATATCCTAATCCCTTGAATCCCTCTCTAAATCTCGAAAATAATGGATGGGATAATTCAAGATCTTTAATTACCATATTTAACAATTAAAAGATAATTACAAGATATGGCATTATCCAAATCCCTAAAAATTAGGAACTTATCTTGGGAAGTAGGCTAATCTTGAAATCTAAGGGTTTGCAAACCCTAGATTTCAAAATCTTGGACTAATGGAAAGGATTCATAAAACCTTTTCATGATATTTTCGCAAATTAGGGTTAGGAAACCCTAAATCTATAGCCTCTTAGGGTTTATTGGCTATAAACCCTAATATGTCAAGTTCATACATTTGAATAAAGCTAATTGAAAACAAGTAAACCAAAGGCTCTGATACCACTGATGGGTTTTATACAAACAATCCTATGTGTGCATGCAACCCTAGAATTGGATCTATGTTTTCACTATTAGATACACAACATTATGAACACATAATAAAACCCTAACGAGTCATATTATTTTTGAAATTCAACAAGAAGAATAGAATACATACCTTTTGTTGTTATATTGCAATAACAACTCAAATCCTCCTTGTAATGGATTTAGAAAACTTAGAGTCACAAGTGTCACTCCTCTAATGGCCCACAAACACCAAGAGCAAGAGGATGAAGAATGATAAGAGAGGAGGCACCCAAAAACGTGTGGAAACCCTAAGGAAACTCTTAGCCACGTTTTTGGTGCTCTAGGGATCCTTAAATAGTGAGGCTATTAGGGTTATCTAACAAGGAAACCCTAATTTGACTGCTTAGGCCCTAAGCAACCCATGGACTCCCTCCTTAGAGGCCTAGGACGATTTCTAATGGGTTCCCCATAGAATTCGTCCAGCCCTTTAATATGGAGTCCATTAGCCCAATATTCAACTATCATACAATTGACAGTTCTAGTCCCTTAAGTGTAATTAATGTCTTTTAGCCACAAAATTAATTCTTAATTAATTATTGAATAATATTAATTAAACAATATGGTTTCTCCTTTAATATATTATTCTCATAATATATTAATAAATCACAATTAATCCTCTCTCTCCATAATTCATCCTATCAAGTTGCTTTGGTGAAGGCAACCCAAAAGGACCGTGCACCATCGGGTCAAGTACATACCAAAATAGTTATGGACTTAGACACTAATCCAACACATCACTGTCAGCCTCATACAAACATCTCGTATCGGGGCGCCCTACGGCTTAGGGCATCGGCTACAACATTATCCTTGCCCGGATGGTACATGATCTCACAATCGTAATCCTTCACCACATCCAACCATCTCCTCTGTCGCATGTTCAGGTTGGGCTGATCCATTAAATACTTCAGGCTCTTGTGGTCCGTGTATATGGTACACCGAACCCCATACAGATAGTGACGCCAGATCTTGAGGGAGAACACTACTGCCCCTAACTCCAGATCGTGGGTGGGATACCTCATCTCATGAGGCTTCAGCCGCCTCAATGCATATGCTATCACATGCCTTATCTGCATTAGCACCGCTCCCAGTCCCGATATCGACGCGTCACAATACACCACAAAGTCCTCCATCCCCTCCGGAAGGGTTAACACAGAGGCTTCGCACAGTCTCTGGCAAAGTGTCTCGAAGGAGGCCTGCTGCTCTGGGCCCCATGAAAAAGCAACATCCTTCCGGGTCAACTTGGTGAGTGGCACAGCGATCTTGGAGAAATCCCTGATAAATCTCCGGTAATAGCCTGCCAATCCTAAGAAACTTCTGATCTCGGTGGGGGATCTCGTCACCTCCCAACTCATCACTGCCTTAATCTTGGCCGGATCGACCAATATCCCATTTTGGTTAACGAGGTGCCCAAGGAATTGGACCTCTCGTAACCAGAAATCACACATGGAGAATTTGGTGTAAAGCCTCTCCGATCTCAAAACTCCGATGATCTCCCTCAAATGCTCCCCATGCTGCTCTCTGGATTTCGAATACACCAATATATCGTCGATGAACACGATCACCGAGCGGTCCAACATCGGCCTGCACACTCTATTCATGAGATCCATGAACGCCGCCGGTGCATTGGTGAGCCCGAAAGGCATCACCACGAACTCGTAATGTCCGTAACGAGTCCTGAATGCTGTCTTCTGGATATCCTCATCTCGCACCCTCATCTGGTGATATCCAGACCTCAAGTCAATCTTGGAGAACCAAGATGTTCCCTGCAACTGATCGAACAAATCATCGATCCTTGGCAACGGGTAACGATTCTTGATCGTCAACTTGTTCAACTCCCGATAATCAATGCACATCCGGTGTGAACCATCCTTTTTCTAGACAAAGAGGATAGGCGCTCCCCACGGCGAACTGCTCGGCCGAATAAACCCCTTCCCAGCAGCTCCTGAAGCTGCGAGGATAACTCTTGCATCTCTGGAGGTGCAAGGCGATAGGGCGCCTTGGCGATAGGTGCCGCCTCCGGAACCAAATCGATACGAAACTCTACCTGCCTCTCAGGAGGCACACCCGGCAACTCCTCCGGGAAAACGTCCGGGAACTCACGCACTATCGGAACCTCATCAACTACCCTCGGCCTCCCTGAATCAACCCCCGTATCCAACACATACGCCACAAACTATAACATCCGGATTCTTAGGTATATTATTTTATTCTTTTATATTGAATTTTTTTGGAGAGAAACTCGGCGAGTAGGAGCCCCGACTCGCCGAGTTGGATCGCGATTGGAGTGGTCTGATTAATGAGGGACTCAGCGAGTCCACGTTGTTTAATGAAACCCTAATTTCTTGGGTTTGCGCCCTATTTAAAGGCCCTTATGGCCGTCATTTGTGGCCACCAGTCCAGTGAGAGAAACCCTAGAGTGCTGGAGCGTTTTGAGAAAGAGAAGAAGCTAATATTGTCCTTTGTGGTGTTATTTAGCAAGAAGAAGGAGGTTCTAGCCAAGGGAAAGCAAAGGAGGTTGCTATTCTGAGGATTTGAAGCTAAGAGCATTTCATTTGAGGTATTACTTCGACCCTTCTTCTGTTTTGGGAAAGATATATGGTTTTAGGGTTTCTTGTGCCCTTGTCTAAGTCGATTGGAGGTCCAAATTGTCCCTTCTAGTGATGAGACTTTAGATCTGGATCCATAGAGGTCCAGAGAGCCTTATTCTTCAAGATTTATGAGGAACAATGGAGGTTATGACCTTGGGTTAAGGTATTTGGGGCTAAATCATCATATATGGTCATATGGTTGTTGCATGTGCATCAAGATTGAGACTTTACGTGATTATAGTGCTTGGAAAGGCCATATCTATGGATTAAAGGAACAGATCTGAACTCATAAGGTCGTTTGAGTGTGTGCATGGCATGTACTCGTCGAGTCCATGGGAGGACTCGACGAGTTGAGTCGGGTTGCCTCGCGACTCGCGATTTGTGTTGACCCATGGAATTTAGGGTTGACTCAGTGAGTCAAGGGAGAACCAGGGGCGAAGAGGACAGACATGTACTCACCGAGTCACCTTAGTCCAATCGGCAAGTAAGGTCAGCTGTGATCGTTGACTTTCGTTGACTTTTAGGATTTCGGTCAACAGTTGGACTTTTGAGTCAAGGAGGGGTAAAATGGTCTTTTACCCTTCTGAAGGATCATAGAAGGGGGTTTAATCTAGCCTTTGAGAGCCATTCTTATTGAGGATATTTTGTATGTGATTAGGCATGGGCTAGACCAGTAGATTCGTGTGCGAGATCATCCGAGATACCCGAGGTGAGTCTTCTCACTATACTGTACCTGGAAGGGTACCTATGTGTGACCGGAAGGTCTAGTATGTTATGAGATATATGCATTGTATGAGTTGCCTGTTTCGTATGCACTATGTATGTGATTTGTAAGCTATGTTTGATATGGGCCATAAGGCATTATGTTATGGGTCGGAAGGCATTATGATGTGGACCGGAAGGTCGGGGAGTTATGGATCAGAAGATCGGCACGGGTAGGGTCGGAAGGTTTACCGGGTTGGGACGGAAGTCCCCTGAGACACATGGACCGGAAGGTTGTGTGGAGTATGGCCTGGAAAGGCGTATATGTGTAAGTGGTATATTGGGGAACTCACTAAGCTTCTTGCTTACAGTGTTTATGTGTAATGTGTTTCAAGTACTAGTGAGGACCGTGGGAAGGCGCCGACATGACTCGTACACACACACATAGGCGGATTTGGATATGATTGATCTTGGGGTTAACATGTTTTTGTATTACGACTATGTTACATTGGATTTTTGGTTTGTCTTGAATGAAATTATGTTTAAAAGAAATGAAAATTTGGTTTGAAAATTTTACGTTGTTGCACAAACCCACTACAGCCATGCTGTAGACTCTGTCTCGCTCTAGCGTCCGAACAAATTGTTGACCCAGATCGTGTACCCTCGTCGTACATCATAAGAACTCCCCCATCGGGGTCTCGTATGGTCACCAACTGTCTCTCGCAGTCGATAACCGCTCCATATTTGCTCAACCAGTCCATGCCCACAATGACACAGACATCTCCCATCGCAATAGGAACTAAATCAATCGGAAACTCAACGCCTAAAATCTCGAGTACACACCCTCGGTTCACCTCGGTGGCATACACCGCCCTCTCGTCAGCTATGGAAACTCTCAGAGGTCGACTCAACGCCTCTCGACCAATACTAATGTGCTGACTGAAAGCCAAAGATACAAAAGACTGACTCGCACCCGAGTCAAATAACACCACAGCAGGTACAGAACTCACAAGAAAAGTACCTACGCATAACATAATATAAACACAATATCTCAAATATTAAAATAAATACATGAAAGAATACATACGAGCCACGACATCGGGCGCTGCGCGGACCTCCTCCACGGTCAGCTAAAAGGCTCTCCCTCGTGCCTTCGGTGCCTCAGCCTTCACTGGCCGGCTCTCAGTAGCTCTGATAAAAGCAGGGGCAGATCCCTGAGATTCTCCTTGAGCTTTCCCTCGCAACTGTGGACACTCTGCCTTTCGGTGTCCGGTCTGGTTGCAGTGAAAGCATACTGCAAACCCCTTGGGGAAATCCTTGGCCATATGCCCTTCCTTGCCACATTTGTAGCAAGACCCCGCTCTGCAAACCCCATCATGGCTCTTGCCGCACTTGCCACAAGTGCAGCCCTTCTGACTCCCAAATCTCGAATCAGCGGGCTTGGCCCGCTTGGCTTTCGGCTGAGACTGCGCTGGTCGCCGATCCCTCCCTTGAGACTCAACCTCCTCCCTAGCCTGGGTCTTTATCTCTATCTCCCTCTTCCGGGCATTTTCCTAAATCGCAGGAAATGTCTGGTACGTTGAGATCACCACGAACTCCCATATATCCCTCCTCAAAATGCTTAGATATCGGCTCATACGTGCCTGCTCGGAGGACACGTGCTCTGGGCAGAACATCGCCCACTCATGGAACATCCTCGTAATCACTGTGATAGACTCAGTACCATGCTTGAGGGTTAAAAACTCCTGGGCCAAACGCTCCCTCTCCACCTGGGGAATGTACTCATCTCGGAACATAGCAGTGAACCTCTCCCAAGTCACTGCAGCAAGCTCAGCAGGCGAATAATGCGCCGTCACAAACTTCCACCAGTCCTTCGCTCCCAAGCGAAGTTGGTTCAACGCGAACTGGACTCTCAAATGCTCTGGAGATGAGCAAGTGAAGAAACACCCCTCGATTTCTTATACCCACCTCATCGATGCAATCGGGTCCTAGGTCCCATCAAACTTCAGTGGTTTTGTGTTACTGAAATCTCGGAACAGCAACGCATCACCACCCTGCGGTCTAGCCGCAGCTACAGCTGCAGTGCCCGCAGCAACAACAACATCAGAAAGAGCAGCGTATCTCTCGTCAAATGTCTCTATCAATATGGTCTTGATAGACCCGAACATCTCTAGAATCTCAGCGCGGATGGCAACAGCCACCTCATCATGAATCATCTGGTGGAGCTCCTTGTCGCTCACACCCCCCACTAGTCCCTGGTCTGTGGCGTGTCCCCACCATGATGCCTCTCTGAAATACAACACAGGATATTAGAGACTCGCTCGGGTGTACACACACTCGATATCCCAATTCTACTTGATATTTGGTACCCTAAGGATTCTTACTTGGGCTGCACACTGACCCGGTGCCTTCGATAGTACGGGCCCAATACTACCGACCACACTGCATCAGCATTCATCCCAAGTCCTCCTCCCAGAGTCCCAAATTCCAAGCACTCTACTCTCTTAAATCATATCCTACTCACTAGCTGATCTCTCATAAGCTCCTCACTGCTATCTAAACACTCTCAAGCATCCCTAGCAGCAAAGCTGCTAGACTAAGGCATCATATATCAGGCCACTCTAGTCCTAATAAGGATACCTAGTCTACTCTAGCATGCATAATATAGCTCATCATATAACATAACATAATATATCTCATAACACTTATTACAAGGGTATTATGGGAAGTCACCGTTCAGGCGCTGCCTGATCGTACACACGACTCTGCTCTGTTTGTCTCAAAACTCTTTTTACTCTTTTAAAATTGTTTTGTTATCATTTTTTTTCCCAAATCCTCAGTTTGAGTTCAGATACGCCCGAAGATGCATTCGAATCCCTCAAACCAAGGCTCTGATACCGGGACTATATATCCGCCTCCCATATAACTTCCTTCCATAATGACAGGATTGGTCCTCCCTTTCTCTTTTTCTATAAAACTAAGTCCACAATTTACCCTTTCTACCCTGACTTCAGAAATTTATTTCAACTCCAATCCCAAAATTTACCTCACAGCCCCTCAGCTTTCCAAATCCTTTCATACCAAATCCAATACTTACCAAACACCCCCTGTCTTCTAAAATTATTTACAAAATAAATCCCAAAAATACACTTTAGCCCCCGAATAATCCAAATTATAACGTTTGGCTCCCCAAAACCAACACTTCGCTAAATAATATGAATTTAGGTCGACTATTCTTTCATCAATTTTTATCTGTTTATTTATTTAATAACCATGATGATACAACTCTCCCCCACTTAAATTAGATTTTGTCCTGGAAATCATTCCTTACTATCCGTTACACGCCCGACAACTTGGGCGACATGGTCACAATCCTGGGCACACCCTAGCCTTCCCAGGGTAACCGTGACCAACCTTCGCAAGGTTCTAAAACCCGAAGATGAAGGAATTTCCTGCAAAAAGATCACATCTACTCCGTCCGACTTCCGAAATCTCGAGAGGGTCTTTCTCCCTAACAGACCGCCCGCACTGAATCATTGTCGAATTCATTATACTGATCTCCCAACTGGCTACACAACTTCTAATAACAGATTCCCACTAGAAAATAGAGTCACAAAACAAATTTCCCTACAGTACACTTATACCTGACCGAAGTTCAGATAATCCCTCGAAACAACGGACATCTAACCGATCGCTGAGCCAAAACACACTCCGCAGTACCATGCGTCCTATGAGGGATACCTCGTCCGACAATAACTGCCCTAACTATACAGCCACTTATAGCTCATCTAATCCTTCTGATCCATCCGATCATAATACGCCGAAAATCTGTAACGATGCAAAAAGGTGAATGCTGCCAGAATAACTGTAGTCTTACATCACAACCGGTCCCCTTTGACCTACTGTTCCCTGATTCCAATCATAGTGTGACCTACTCACAACCTTCCGAACTGCCCCATATTGGCCTAAGTCATCCGAACAAGTCCTTGAATGCCACAGCTACCCTGCAGCCCGTCTGTATTTCCCACACTATCTGGCGGTTGTGAATGCTACGGCTCCCCCGTAGTCTTACAACACTTTTCACACTTTCTGACTACTAGTGAATGCTATGGCTGTTGGATAAGGTGTCTAAGTCCATAACTATTTCTGGTATGTACTTGACCCGATTTGGCATGGTCCATTTGGGTTGCATGACATCATGCATTTGGATAGACTAAAATGAGAGAAATAACACTTATGGTTTATTAATATATTATAAGTTCTAATATATTAATAATATTATTTAATTAGTATTGATCAAGAATTACTTTAGAATTAATTAAGTGATCAAAAGGTGACTAATTCAATATATGGGTTGATTGTGTAAATCATCCATACTTATATAATGGGCTAATGCTTCATGAATTATCAGGTTGGGCTAAAACCCATAGGATGCTCCATGGTGGTTATAGAACCCATGGGTCATGGAAATGAAAGGTCACGACCATTAAGGTTTACATGGTGTAACCCTAATTGTAACACGCTATATAAGGATCCTTATGTTCACCAAAATCGGCACTTAAGCAAGAAAGAAGAGGGCTAGCCGATTTCAAGTAGTGTGACATTTGTAACACCGTAAAAATTAAAACAATTTTTCACATTTTCAAAACACATTTTCCATACACATTTATTAATAAAATCTCATTGTATCATATCCTTGTTCCATAAAACATTTCCCAAGATCGAAATACATAAAATCCCATGTGTGTGTACGAATCATGCCGGTGCCTTCCCGCGATCATCACTGGTACCTAAAACACATAACACATAACACTGTAAGCATAAAGCTTAGTGATTTCCCCAAAATACCACTCTAACACACATTGGCCACTCAAGGCTATAGCTCTGCTGACCCTCTGGTCAGTGTGTCTCAGTGGGACCCTCCAGACCCAACTCTCTGTGGGCTCTCTAGCCCTAACTCTATGGACCCACTGGTCCTATCTCTGGAAACTCTGAATCATGCATATCACATATCACAATAACACACATAAATAGCATACTTATAAACTGGCACATAACTCAGCAGTATACTAGCACATAACTCTGTTATCACTCTAGGTAAGTATAGTGAGAAGACTCACTCTAGGTAAGTACATAACTCTGTTATCACTCTAGCCTCCGCCTAATCACATAAAGTAAAATACTCTAATAAATATAACTCTCGAGACTAGACTCAACCCTCTCTTGACACAAAGACACCATTGTTGACCAAACCCTCAAAGCCAACAAAGTCAACGGTCAGACTTTGACCCGACTCACCGAGTGCACTTGGGTGACTCGGCGAGTTTACGCGTGTCCACTATCCCTCTAGTCTCGCATGACACGTCGAGTCTTTCCCCTGCTCGACGGGTTACACCTGGCATGAATCGCGGGGCCACCCCGACTCAACTTGCCGAGTCCCATTATGAACTCAGCAAGTTCCGCCTTGAACTCCAGTCCTCTAATTCCCTCTGACTCATTGAGTCATTCCCCCAACTCAGCAAGTAATCACTGAGTGAACTATGGGGAAACCCTAACCCTACTCGCCGAGTCTGCTCTTGGTACTCGACGATTTCATGCCATGCTCGAGCTCAAATGACCTCCTGAGGTCAGATCCGTTCCTCTAACTCATAGATATGGCCTCCTTAAGCAATATAAACACGTAAAGTTTGGATCTTGATGCCCATGCAAAGACCTAATGGCTCTATTTGAAGAAATGGCCTCAATATTCCACCCTAAGCTCATATTATCCAATGACACCCCATAAAGATCAAGGGGCTTAGGTCTCTGGACCTCTTTGGATCCAGATCCGCAGCGCAACACAAGAAGGGACCAATTGCACTAACAATCACACTCTAAATGGGCTAGAAACCCTAACTCTTAAGGATTAACACCCAAAACTAAGGAAGGATCGAATATATACCTCAATATGAAGTTCTTAGGCTCTGAAATCCACAAAATAGCGCCTTCTTCAGCTTCCTCTTGCCTTGGTCACCTTCTTCTTGCAAAAACACCCACACAAGGATCAAAAATGGCCTCCTACCTCACAAACGCTCTAGATCGCTTAGGGTTTCACTCAGGGGTCTGGTAGCCGCAATTGGTGGCTATAAGCCCCTTTAAATAGGCCTCAAACCCCGGGGATTAGGGTCTCATTAAACAGTGTGGACTCGCCGAGTCCACTAGTCGACTCGCCGAGTCCGGTCATTAACCCGAATGGAAAATCGCGACACTACTCGGCGAGTCCCTCCCAAAATCTCCAAAAATAAATGAATAATTAATGTACCTGGAAATCCGGATGTTACAACATTTCTCTCAAAGTTTATTCCAAGTGCATTTGGTGTTGTGTGAGACATTTGAGGCATCACACTTGGGGTGCTAGGCTCTCAAGGTTTCCAAGGAATCCTAACTACTACAAGATATGTTTTCTAGCTTACTTTTATGTTTAAAAGTTCCCCATGTTTGCTAGATAGGATTATGAACCTTGGAAATCAATTTTGCATGTATCTTAGTCAAACAAAGATCCAAGGTTTTTAGGGTTGCATGAACACCTTAGGAGTGTTACAATGCTCAAAACCCTACAACATATGTTTATGTGATATGGCTAATACTTGTGGTAAAGCTAAAGGTTTTTTTTGGAACAATTCAACATATATATATATATATATATATATATATATATATATATATATATAATTTTTGCAAATTCCACTAAGAGATGGCAAATTTTAAAAAATAATGTGAAAGGGTTAGCTCCTAAGTCTTTGCCATCCACTCACTGGGAGAGTCGTGTTGATAGTGTTAAAGCTATAAGATTTCAAATTTTTGATATACAAAAAGCTTTACTTCAAGTAGCCAAAAATGATAATGATCCACAAATAACAAGTGAAACTAAATCCTTAGCAAAAAATGAACTTAGTAACTTTGAGTTTATATTCGCATTATGTGACATCCCCAAAATCTCGGCCAGAAAAGACCGATTTTCATTTATGCTTTTAAATAATTTCAGAGTAAATCCTTTTGATTTGAAAGAGTTGCGGAATTTGTTCCCAAAACAAAACATGATAAAATAATATTTATCAAAGCATTTCATCAAGAGATGCATTTCATTATATAATCAAACTCGGGATGTCATGTTCCGATACAGACCATAAAGCATAAACGATAAACATTACAAGTCATTCAACAAATATATACATATACAGACTTGTAAACAAAACAACAAGATGATCCATCCATCTTACGCCCTTGTGCCACTTCCTGTAATACAAATAAAACTGAGTGGGTCAGGCTTGGGAGCCTGGTGAGCATATAGGGTTTTCAACCCACAATAAATAAATTATATTTAATTTCACCAACCAATCACTATCCCGATTACCCATTCCCGTTATCCTCACTTTACGTCCCTAAAACAACAACTATCTCAAGGGACCTAATCTAGGATTTTCATCGGGACGGACATCACTGCGAAGGGGTTTCCTCAACAATAGATATCCTAAAGGCAACCATGAGGGGGATAGAGTACACCGGTGAACACATCGTTCACAACACCTACAGGTTATGAACCTGCTAGCGTTCCACTGGACTGTCTAGAAAGAGTCCATGGTCGTTATCCATACTCCGCTGAATAACTAGATCAAAAACAACAACAACATCGAGGCCTCTCATCTGTTTATTACACACCAACTATCTACCCATGTTCTACCCAACATATTAGTAGATAATAATATATATTTTCATACGTATTTTAAAACCTGTATATCATTTTCATTCAATATATATTCCACATAACAGATGAGGCATACCACATAACACGTATTCCATAGAAAACAATTCAGATCTATGAGATAGAATAAAGTGAATATCCATTCACGCGTACAATCACAAAATATACACATAACAAGTATATCATATAAAATACTTCATAGTTACTCGTTAGAAGAAAGTAACTATACCCTCACACCTATAAACCACAATTTACTTAATACACTCAAACCGCACTTGTATTATTATCGTGTTTATGAAAGGTAGTATACACTCACTTGATCAGAAGACGATCGGACAACACTACGACTTGCAGAAGTAGTAATCCACAGCAGATCTGGAAGATCTCCTCAAAAATCAAACTTCTCGCGGGCAGAGCTTCGACTCGGGAACCACACTTCTCGGGATCTTCGGGATCTCGGGACTTGCCTCGGGGCTAGAGTATGATACCGGGGCTTCGGGGGTAAAAAAAATGCAGAGCTTCGGCACAAAGATGAGAAGAAATGAGCAAATAAACCCTGAACCCTCGCATCCTATTTATAGTGAAAATATCTGATGTACTCGCCGAGTATGGGACACCTACTCGCCGAGTTGGTCCATACTCGCCGAGTAGGGGACACCTACTCGCCGAGTTGGTCCATGTGGCGGCTTTCTGGTGGTGCCACGTGTCAAATTCTGGGTGGTGCCACGTCACCCCTATCGCGTGTTAGCCTTCGAACTTAGAAAAATTATAACTCTCGCATACGAGATCCGTTTTTGACGTTCTTTATATCCACGCGTAGGTAAAATCAAGATCTACAACTTTCGTTTAGACTCCGTCGGCTAAATCTTGACCGATCTCAAATTTAACAGTAGGAGGCGTTTAGACTGTTAAACGACCGCGAAGAATTCGTAACTCCTTCATACGAACTCCGTTTTCGTCCATATTTTTACCGTTGAGTTCCTATTAATGAGACCTTCAACACTCATTTAGGTCGCGTAAGCCAAAAACCGCTTGAACTAAAATTCGAGTTTCGGGCCGTGCACTGCTAAGCCGAATCTTAGAAAAATCATAACTTCCTCATACGAAGTCAGATTTGGGCGTTCTTTTTATTGACGCTCTTATCTTAACATATTCTACAACTTTTGTTTAGATTGATAAGGCTAAATCTCACTCTATCTTAAATTCACTATTCACGCTTCCCGGTGCCGTGCCGGTTTTGCCGTAAAACTTCGACAGGTCATAACTTCTTCGTTATGACTCGGATTTCGGCATTCTTTATATCTTCGGAATCCTTGTTTCGACCACTACAACTTTATCCAATGATATCAAGTTTATTTTTAAACTTAAATTTCGACGCTTATTTTTATTCTTAATTAATCAAACCACATAATTAAGCAATTAAGCACAAAACACATAATACTCAAATAATACATTATTATTATTTCAAATTGGGTTACAAAGGTTAACCTAGACTATTACATTGCTAAAAATGGCAAGCCCAGAAACACAGGCGTTACAATTCTCCCCACCTTAGAATGATTCCGTCCCTGGAATCACACATCAACAAACAAATGCGGGTAGCGACTCATCATGTCACTCTCCGTCTCCCAGGTGAGATTCGGCCCATTCGTGTGTTTCCATCGGACAAGCACTAACCCAACCATCTTGCGTCGCAATTTCTTAGTCTTTCGGTCAACAATTGCCTCTGGTTCTTCAACCAACCTTTTGTTCTCATCAATTCTCAATTCAGAGATTGGAATTATGTCGGGAACTTCTCCCATGAACTTCCTCAAATAACACACATGAAAAGTGTTATGAATTCCATTCAGTTCGTCGGGTAATTCGAGCTTGTAAGCTTGGTTCCCAACCCTCTGAAGAACTTTAAACGGTCCAATAAACCTTGGACTCAACTTTCCCCTTTTTCCAAATCTTATAAGTCCCTTCCACGACGAGACTTTAAGCAAAACCGAATCCCCAACCTCAAAATTTATCGGTCTTCGCTTCTTGTCAGCATAGCTCTTTTGACGATCCTGAGCCGCTAACATTCTTTCCCTAATTATTTTCAACTTTTCAGCAGTTTGATGAACCAACTCCGGTCCCATAAACTGCTTTTCCCCAGCCTCAAGCCAACAAGACGGCGTACGACACTTCTGTCCATACAAAGCTTGGTAAGGTGCCATCTTAATGCTCGAGTGAAAACTATTATTATAGGAAAATTCTACTAACGGTAAATGTTCATCCCAATTACCTAGGAATTCCAAGGTACATGCTCTCAGCATATCTTCAAGTGTTTGTATTGTTCTTTCACTCTGACCATCAGTCTGCGGATGGTAAGCTGTACTTAAACACAACTTGGTACCCAATTCCTCTTGTAGACTTTTCCAAAACCTCGATGTGAAACGGCTATCACGATCCGATACAATCGTTAACGGAACACCGTGAAGCCTCACAATTTCCTTCACGTAAGAATTCGCAAGCTTTTCCATAGACCATTTCTCCTTGGCTGCTATGAAATGCGCACTCTTAGTGAATCGATCAACGACCACCCAAATCATGTCGTGACCATTCTTTGTTCTGGGCAGTTTAGTGACAAAATCCATAGCAATGTCTTCCCACTTACCCATAGGCACAGGCAAAGGTTCTAAACTCCCGTACGGTTTCTGATGTTGTGTCTTGACTCTCGCACAAGTCACACACTCGGCCACATACTTTGCAACATCAAGCTTCATCGTCGGCCACCAGTAGTAGGGTTTCAGGTCCCTATACATTTTAGTGCTACCCGGATGAATCGAGTACATGGTCTTGTGAGCTTCTTCCATCAGAAGATCTCTGACTCCTCCTGTCTTAGGTATCCAAATCCGATCTTGGAACACCTTCAGTCCATGACTGTTTACACCGAACACCAACATTTTGCCCAAACGTTCCTCCTTTCTGTCATTCTTCTCAGAAGCTTCGCTCTGAGCTTTCTTTATACTTTCCAAAATAGTTGAGACAACTTCAATTCTTAACGCTCTTGGCCTTTTCCTTTCAAGATTGACTTTCCGACTGAGAGCATCAGCAACAACATTAGCTTTACAGGGGTGGTAAAGTATCTCACAGTCATAGTCTTTAAGTAATTCTAGCCAGCGTCGTTGCCTCATATTCAATTCTTTCTGATTAAAGAGATATTGGAGACTCTTATGATCAGTGAAAAGTTTGCACTTCGTGCCATAGAGGTAATGCCTCCATATTTTCAGAGCGAAAACTACCGCTGCCAACTCCAAATCATGGGTCGGGTAGTTCTTTTCATGCTCTTTCAGCTGTCGAGACGCATATGCTATCACCTTTTCTCTTTGGGTCAAAACACAACCCAATCCAACCCCAGACGCATCGCTATAAACAGCGAAGTCTTCAACTCCATCGGGTAGAGAAAGTATCGGTGCCTCGCATAGTTTCTTCTTTAGCTTCTCGAATGCTTCTTTATGCTTCTCACTCCAAGCATAAATAGCTCCTTTGTGGGTCAAAGTTGTCAATGGACTAGCGATCGAAGAAAAGCCTTGGATAAACCTTCGGTAATATCCGGCTAATCCTAAAAAGCTTCTAATCTCCGTGGGACTTTTCGGTTGTTCCCACTTCATCACAGCTTCAATCTTCGTTGGATCAACCATTATCCCTTCTTGGTTGACCACGTGACCCAAGAATTGGACTTCACGAATCCAAAAATCACATTTAGAGAACTTTGCATACAACTTCTCCTTCTTCAAGACTTTTAACACTTCTCGCAAGTGTCTGCCATGCTCCTCCTGGCTTTTCGAGTAAATCAGAATGTCGTCTATGAACACTATCACGGATTTATCAAGGAACGGGTTACAAACCTTATTCATCAAATCCATGAACGCTGCCGGAGCATTGGTTAGTCCAAACGACATAACCAAGAACTCGTAGTGTCCATATCTTGTTCTGAATGCAGTCTTCTCGATATCCTGCTCTCTTACTTTCAGCTGATGATATCCTGACCTTAGATCGATCTTCAAGAAATAGCTCAAACCTTGCAATTGATCAAACAGGTCATCAATCCTCGGCAACGGATATCTATTCTTTATTGTTGCCTTGTTCAGCTCTCTGTAATCAATGCACATTCTCATGCTTCCATCTTTCTTCTTTACAAATAACACCGGAGCTCCCCAGGGTGATGAACTAGGTCTAATGAAACCATTGTCCAATAACTCCTGAAGTTGCATCATTAGCTCCTTCATCTCCGTCGGTGCTAATCGATAAGGTGCTTTTGCAATTGGCGTCGTTCCTGGCACAAGTCAATACGGAATTCCACTTGTCGATCAGGCGGTAATCCAGGAAGATCTTCGGGAAATACTTCCGGATAATCACACACCACTGGAATATTCTGCATCACCTTCTTTTCCTTCTTAGCATCAATCACGAATGCTAAATATGATGTACACCCCTTGGTCAAACATTTTCTGGCTTTCATCAATGAAATGATTCCAGAATTCACTCTGCTTTTATCTCCATACACCATAAACGAATCTTTCCCAGGCGGGTTTACTTTGACTATTTTCTTCTTGCATAAAATTTCGGCGTCGTTGGCGCTAAGCCAATCCATTCCCAATACGATGTCGAAACCATTAAGTTCGATAGGCAATAATTCCTCGTGGAACTTATTCCCATTCAGATCAATTAAGATGTTTTTCATGCGATAGCTAACAGGTACAAACTTGCCACTAGCAACTTCGACTAATAAGGCATTATCTAGTCTAACAACAGGCAAAGCTAGCTTTCTACCAAATTCATGAGATATAAAGGAGTAGTTGGCTCCAGAATCAAATAAAATTTGGGCAGGCAATTCGTTAACGAGAAAGGTACCTGAAGCGACATCAGCTTCATCTTTAGCAGCTTCCAGTGTCATCTGGAATGCTCTCGCCTTTGGCTTTGGCGGAATGTTGGGTCTAGCTGCCTCTTTCTTCTTCGGGCAGTCCCTCGACATATGACCCTCCTCACCACAACCATAGCAAACTTTCTTTGTGAGGTTACACTCATTGGCATAGTGCCCTGGCTTTCCACACTTGTAGCATGTGTTCGCCACCTCACATCTTCCATGATGCTTCTTCTTACATTTGTCGCACCATTTCGCTTCACCTCCACCTCCCCTCGAACCAGACTTCGAGAACTTGTTTTTCTTATTGGACCCTGAAGTTCCATCGAACTTCCTCTTTTCTCCAACATCTATCCTTTCCAGACCCCTTTCCTTCTGCTGGGCCTCCACATTCTTAGCTGCACGAACAGCCGTTTTCAGAGTAGTTTCCATCTTGACTGTCGGACCAAAGTCGGCAGGCAGTCCGTTAGCAAACCTCTCAATCTTGGAGAGTTCCGTTGGCACTAGGTACGGAAACAACTTCATCTTCTCAGTAAATGCAGTAGCATAGTCATCTATGCTCATCTTCCCCTTCTTCAAGTTTTGGAACTCATTGTTCAGATCAATCAGATCTATCTCTGAACAATACTGCACCCTTAACTGTTCCAAGAACTCCTCCCATGACATTTTTAGGGCTTCTCCTCGTGGCATAGTATCTGCCAACAACTTCCACCAACTCAAGACTCCAGTCTTCAGTTGTCTAACCGCAAAGACGGTCTTCTGTTTGTTGCTACAGTCGCAACTTTCAAATACCATCTCCATTTCGAAGATCCAATCCATTATCTCAACAGGCTTTGGGCTCCCAGAAAGACTTGGCAGTTTGGCGCCCAAGAAGTTCTTGTACATACGCCCATCCTTGTTGTTTCTCCTTTCTGGATCGTTCCTTCGTTCTTCTTGAGTCCCAACTTGACTCACCATGCGACTATTGTTCCCTTCCTCCGATTGCTCGGGAATCAATTCAGGTTCCTCAATAGGTATGACATATTCATCCCTATTATTATGCAACATTTGTCGCATCTCCTACCTTTGTTCGGCTAGCATAGCCCGAATCATGGCTTGCACCGCAGCCATTGTTATTGGTTCTGGTGCTGCTGCTACAACAGGTATCTGCTCAATCACTGACGGTTGATTCCTGTTTTCATCCGCGTTTCCAACGCCACTCCTTGTTCTCACCATTTTTGATCTACACACCGAATAAGGTGAAATTAGATCCTCATTCACGATAGATATTCAAATCATCCTTATCACTCCGAAACGTTTACATGCTAGTTCTAATAACGTAGGCATACGCTTAGAATCCTACACACATAAGGTTTCCAGATCCGGTCGGCAACAGACCGTAGATCCGAACAAATAATATCATATATGGCAACATATAACATTTAGCACATAAAAGCATTTTAGGCAACTTTCCTAAAAATAAGCTAGTGCTTGTGTCCAAAATCCAACAGACACACATCTCAAAATTCCACTTAGCATTCTAAGTTTAAGTCTAGAAATCCTACAAATTCCTAGTTCGCTTAAACTAATGCTCTGATACCAACTGTGACATCCCCAAAATCTCGGCCAGAAAAGACCGATTTTCATTTATGCTTTTAAATAATTTCAGAGTAAATCCTTTTGATTTGAAAGAGTTGCGGAATTTGTTCCCAAAACAAAACATGATAAAATAATATTTATCAAAGCATTTCATCAAGAGATGCATTTCATTATATAATCAAACTCGGGATGTCATGTTCCGATACAGACCATAAAGCATAAACGATAAACATTACAAGTCATTCAACAAATATATACATATACAGACTTGTAAACAAAACAACAAGATGATCCATCCATCTTACGCCCTTGTGCCACTTCCTGTAATACAAATAAAACTGAGTGGGTCAGGCTTGGGAGCCTGGTGAGCATATAGGGTTTTCAACCCACAATAAATAAATTATATTTAATTTCACCAACCAATCACTATCCCGATTACCCATTCCCGTTATCCTCACTTTACGTCCCTAAAACAACAACTATCTCAAGGGACCTAATCTAGGATTTTCATCGGGACGGACATCACTGCGAAGGGGTTTCCTCAACAATAGATATCCTAAAGGCAACCATGAGGGGGATAGAGTACACCGGTGAACACATCGTTCACAACACCTACAGGTTATGAACCTGCTAGCGTTCCACTGGACTGTCTAGAAAGAGTCCATGGTCGTTATCCATACTCCGCTGAATAACTAGATCAAAAACAACAACAACATCGAGGCCTCTCATCTGTTTATTACACACCAACTATCTACCCATGTTCTACCCAACATATTAGTAGATAATAATATATATTTTCATACGTATTTTAAAACCTGTATATCATTTTCATTCAATATATATTCCACATAACAGATGAGGCATACCACATAACACGTATTCCATAGAAAACAATTCAGATCTATGAGATAGAATAAAGTGAATATCCATTCACGCGTACAATCACAAAATATACACATAACAAGTATATCATATAAAATACTTCATAGTTACTCGTTAGAAGAAAGTAACTATACCCTCACACCTATAAACCACAATTTACTTAATACACTCAAACCGCACTTGTATTATTATCGTGTTTATGAAAGGTAGTATACACTCACTTGATCAGAAGACGATCGGACAACACTACGACTTGCAGAAGTAGTAATCCACAGCAGATCTGGAAGATCTCCTCAAAAATCAAACTTCTCGCGGGCAGAGCTTCGACTCGGGAACCACACTTCTCGGGATCTTCGGGATCTCGGGACTTGCCTCGGGGCTAGAGTATGATACCGGGGCTTCGGGGGTAAAAAAAATGCAGAGCTTCGGCACAAAGATGAGAAGAAATGAGCAAATAAACCCTGAACCCTCGCATCCTATTTATAGTGAAAATATCTGATGTACTCGCCGAGTATGGGACACCTACTCGCCGAGTTGGTCCATACTCGCCGAGTAGGGGACACCTACTCGCCGAGTTGGTCCATGTGGCGGCTTTCTGGTGGTGCCACGTGTCAAATTCTGGGTGGTGCCACGTCACCCCTATCGCGTGTTAGCCTTCGAACTTAGAAAAATTATAACTCTCGCATACGAGATCCGTTTTTGACGTTCTTTATATCCACGCGTAGGTAAAATCAAGATCTACAACTTTCGTTTAGACTCCGTCGGCTAAATCTTGACTGATCTCAAATTTAACAGTAGGAGGCGTTTAGACTGTTAAACGACCGCGAAGAATTCGTAACTCCTTCATACGAACTCCGTTTTCGTCCATATTTTTACCGTTGAGTTCCTATTAATGAGACCTTCAACTCTCATTTAGTTCACGTAAGCCAAAAACCGCTCGAACTAAAATTCGAGTTTCGGGCCGTGCACTGCTAAGCCGAATCTTAGAAAAATCATAACTTCCTCATACGAAATCAGATTTGGGCGTTCTTTTTATTGACGCTCTTATCTTAACATATTCTACAACTTTTGTTTAGATTGATAAGGCTAAATCTCGCTCTATCTTAAATTCACTATTCACGCTTCCCGGTGCCGTGCCGGTTTTGCCGTAAAACTTCGACAGGTCATAACTTCTTCGTTATGACTCGGATTTCGGCATTCTTTATATCTTCGGAATCCTTGTTTCGACCACTACAACTTTATCCAATGATATCAAGTTTATTTTTAAACTTAAATTTCGACGCTTATTTTTATTCTTAATTAATCAAACCACATAATTAAGCAATTAAGCACAAAACACATAATACTCAAATAATACATTATTATTATTTCAAATTGGGTTACAAAGGTTAACCTAGACTATTACATTGTTAAAAATGGCAAGCCCGGAAACACAGGCGTTACACATTAGTAATTTGGTATGAAATGTTAAATATTGTTAATTTAGTTAGAAAACATTTGCAATCAAAAGATATACTTATTGATGTTGCTATGGAAAAAATAAAAGGGTTGATTTCGTTTTTTAAGGAATATATAGAGAGAAAATGTTTTTTTTAATGTTTTAGAAACTGCAAAATATATTGCTTTGGAAATGAACATTGATCCAATATTTCCTAAAAAACATGAACCTAAAATAAAAAAAAATAAAAAAAATAAAAACATTTTGATGAAATTTCAAACGATACTTCTTGTAGTGCTTAACAATTCGCGCAAGAAAAATTTAGAGTTAAATATTTTATTTATATTGTTGATCAAGCAATTACTTCTTTAACTACAATGTTTTAACAATATCAACAATTTGATAAAATATTTGGTTTTTTGTTTAATTCAGAAAAAATACTTTCATTAGATGTAAGATGATATTACCTTAAGGTCTTGTTGTAAGTCTCTTGAAACTTCACTCAAGAAAGATGAACAATCGGATATCGATGGAAATGACTTATATGTTGAATTAAAAGTACTTTTACATCTTTTGCCTAAGGAAAAAATGACAATAATTGATATTCTAATTTTTTAAAACGTGTTGATTGTTATCCTATTACATCTATTGCATATACAATTATGTTGACTATTCATGTTATTGTTGCATCTGCAGAACGAAGTTTTTCAAAATTAAAGATTTTGAAGTCCTACTTACGATCTATAATGACTCAAGAACGACTTGATGGATTTGCTTTGATGACGATTGAGTGTAACATGTTGGATAAAGTTACTTATGAAGATATTATTGAAAATTTATTTCAACGGATATTAGGAGGATAGCTCTTTTCAAGTAGAAGCCAGTGTCTTTTTTGTGTATATTTTGAATGAAAATTTAATATTATGTATTTACAATAGGAAACTAAAATATATAATTTTTTTGCTTAAATTTTGAGATCTTTCAAAATTTATGGCCTATTTTTGTTAAATCGCACAGGATCTGCAAAATCTCGGGGCCGACCCTGATAATATCTTGACCACCAGTTGACTTCGGCATCACCACCTGAGCAAACGATCTTCCATCTCTGAATCTGCCATTAAACATTTCCTCCCCTATTTTTGATGATCGATGTACCTGTTCTCTTGTATTGGTAGTATTCGGGGCTTTCCTTGGGTATTTTGAATGATTCGCTCCATCATATTGTATGTTGTCTCATACTTTCTTCGACTCACCCACATCTTTAACCCCTATGTATCACAAAAAACCATAGTTCTTGTCATTCCTTCTTACCTTCTGATGTAGATACCCACTAACCACTTTCCCATGCCGTTCAAAGATCATCCAAAACCCATATTTCTTCCTTGCAGGTAGGGGTGAGCAGCGGAATATGGTACCCGCTTTAAGAACCAGAACCGTCTTAGAACCGCCGGTTCCGTAACCGGAACCGCCTCAACGGTTTCGGTTCCGATTCCTAATTTTTTGGAACCGCCTTAAGTTGTTCTAGTTTCGGTTCTCATTTTTTCGGAACCGCTATCTGCTGGGTACCCGTCGGAACCGGTTTATATATATATATATATATATATATATATATATATATATATATATATATATATATATATATATATATATATATATATATATATATCATACATACTTATAAAGCTAGCATTTTTTCTTGAATCTTATGCATTTGAAACCCCCATTCTTTTTTCCTTTCACCATATTCACTTGAAACTCCTATGACTTTTCAATTTCTTTATAATAATAATTATAAATTGGTAATTAGGTTAAATAAATATCAAATCTAAAGTGTATTCATATATATATAAACTAAATTTCAATATTAAAATAATATCTTTAATTCTACTTATAAAATTATGTTTTTTTAACTTTTAACATATTATACTTAATTTATTAGTTGTAATATATTGTTGGATGTAAACCATTATCATTTTAAAGGTATAATTTTTGAACAATTTGTATAAAATACTTAAATTATTAATTAAAATATAACATTATAGGCTCAACTTAAATATAAATTTTATTTAACTTAAACAACCCAAAGATTATTTTATAAATAGTTAAAAGTGATAAATGGTAGTGTCTTTCTGATAATGATTGTAAGTTGGTTAATAAGGTTAAATAAATATCAAACCTAAAGTGTAATAAAAAATAGACTAAATTTCAATTTTAAAATAATATCTTTACTTCTATTTATAAAGTCATGTCTTTAAATTTTAACATATTATACTTAATTTATTAGATTTAAAATGTTGTTGTGTATAAACCATTATCAGTTTAAAACTATAACTTTTGAACAGTTTCCTTTCATCACATTCATTTGAAACTCCCATGACTTTTCAATTTCTTTCTAATAATAATTATAAGTTGGTTAATAATGTTAAATAAATATCAAACCTAAAGTGTAATCATATATAAACAAAATTTTAATATTAAAATAATATATTTACTTCTACTTATAAAGTTATGTTTTTTTTTAACTTTTAACATATCATACTTAGCGTATTAGTTTTAATATATTATTGGATATAAACCATTATCATTTTAAAGATACAATTTTGTAACAATTTGTATAAAATACTTCAATTATTAATTTGAATATAACATTATAGGTTTAACTTAAATATAAATTTTAGTTTAACTTAATCAACCCAAAAATTATTTTTTAAATAAATAAAAGTGATAAATTGTAGTGTCTTTCTAATAACGATTATAAGTTGGTTAATGAAGTTAAATAAATATCAAACGTAAAGTGTAATCATAAACAAACTAAATTTCAATTTTAAAATAATATCTTTAATTCTACTTATAAAGTTATGTCTTTAACTTTTAATATATTATACTTAATTTATTAGATTTAAAATATTGTTGTATCTAAACAATTATTATTTTAAAACTGCAACTTTTGAACAGTTTGGACAAAATACTTAAATTATTAATTTAAATATAATATTACATTATCAACTTAAATATAAATTTCAGCTCCACTTAGAAAACCAAAGAATATTTTGTAAATAGTTAAAAGTGATAAATTGTTGTGATAAATACAAAACTAAATTGTAATCTCAATTTAACTAAAATATTTCCTAAAAATATTTTTATAATCGTTAAAATATTTCAAATAAGTAGTTTAAAATAACTTACGATAACAATAGGTAAAAACAACTATATATAAATGATTATATTGTTACCTTTAAAATAAAAAAAAACAATGTTTGATGTTTTAAAAAATTATAATTATAGAAATTAAAACATTAAGCAGATAAATTTAAAAAAATTAATTAACAATAACAACAATTATAAATAACAATAAACGATATATTATATTTAATTTTATTCATGTGTAACTCGTTGGTAGATGTCATTCAAACGATTGACTAAACTTCAATATTAAAATCTCATATTATATTTCTATTTATAAAATTATGAGTTTAATTTTTTAACATATTATAGTTAACTTATAAGTTTAAACATGTTGTCTTGTGTGAGCAATTATCATTTTAAAGTAACAACATTTGTATAATTTATGAGTTAATGCAAAGGAGTTAAATTATTAATTTCAGTATAATATTAAACAGTTAACTTAAATAAAAATTTCAGTTAAACTTGAAAAAAAATCCAGACACTGTTTTATAAATAGTTAAAGATTATAAATTATAGTGTTAAACCTAAATTGTAATCCTAAATTAACAAAAAAAATCATGAAACTATTTTTTATGATCATTAACAATTTTAAGATAAATAACTTAAAAATAACTTACAATAAGAATAGTTGAAAGTAATATTATATAAAAAAACTATAATATTTTCTTTAAAAAAACAATGTTTTTTGTTTTAAATAACTACAATCATTGAAACTAACAATATTCATCAAATAAAATTTTAAAACGTTAAATTTATGAAACCAAATTAAAGTAATTAAGAGTTTCGAAATACGTTATTTTAAATAACTCACAACAATAATAGTTAAAAGTAAAATTATATACAACAATTATATTGTGTCTTTAAAAACAAAACCAATGTTTGATATTTTAAATAATTACAATGATAGAAATTAAAATGTTAAGCTAATAAACTTTTTAAAATTAATCATAACAACAACTATAAATATCATTAAATCATATATTATATTTAATTTTTTTTTCATAACTAACCTGCAGGTATATGTCATTAAGACACTTAGGATTATACAACTTTAAAAGATATATGTATTATCATATAATTCAAAACAAACGATGTTCATACCAACTTATTATAAGATTTTTATATAAAAGCTAATAACAATGTCATTGATATATTTAAAAAAACATACATTTGTAAAAATTTCAAATATATTGTTGTAATCTGCGCAACGCGCGGATATTCGCATAGTGTATATATATATATATATATATATATATATATATATATATATATATATATATATATATATATATATATATATATAAACAAACCATTGAAACTTTTAGTATCACCACTTATACACTCTATACAATCTTTGAATCTATATTACAAAATCAAATAGAAACCAACAAATTCTCCATGCTTAAATATCTCCATCTTTCTTTCTATTAATTTATGCTCCAAGTCTACAACAGATTGTATTTAAGTGTTATACCACTATGGGTAATTTTATATAATCTGTGATACCACAATAATTAAGAAACAACGAAGCTAACTCTAATTTTGTATAATCTGTCAGACCACATCTTTGAGTAATTTTATAGAATATGTTAAAAGTAATTTGTTTTATAATTAGTTTTCTTTATGTAACTAAATTCTTAAAAAAAATGAAAGCGGGTACCCGGAACCGGAACCGGCGGTTCCGATGCCGGTTCCAATATATTGAGAACCGATACAACCGATTCCGGTTCTGGTTCCAACATCTTAGGAACCGCCGGTTCCGGTTCCGTCAAATTTAGGCGGTACCCGCCTACACTCACCCCTACTTGCAGGTAGTATGTTGTTCACATAGTATGTTGTTATTGTTATCTCGTCGCTCCTTGAGTTTCTAGCGCTTGCAGTCTGACTTCGGCGAACTTCCATCCTATGCCAATCACCGTGTTTGTTCATCTTCTAGAGAGTAACTACATACTAGTATATGCCTATGTAATAATGATATTGATGATAAAGTAATTTTTTTTTTATCGAATCTTAATATTCTAATCATTTGATAACTTATTATTTTTTATTAGTGATGCTGTAATAAGAAAGATTTTGTAAAAATAAATTTGTTCGATTTATTTTCACGATTACCGAACTGTTTTTTCATTTACAAGTTCATCATTAATTCATTATGATATACATCACTAGTCCATATACACAAAAAAAGAAGTTACAAATATGTAACTCATAATCCGGTCGGTTCCTCTTCAATTCTAGTATGTGATTTTTCTTTGTCCGATGTCATTGATGCCTAGCACACAAATGAGTGGTGGCTAGGGAAGAGAATCCAAGGGAAGATATTTTGTTCCCATTAGATTTTTTATGGGTTCATCAAGAGTGGATTGATAATATTTAGGTATCTGCATTAAAACCATTGGGACCATTATAAAATGACTAAACATGAAGATGTTTTTAATTGTCCGGGTCTTTAGTTTCTTATTTTTGAATAAACTTAGTCTTCCTAGTTTTTAGCCCTGAATAAGTCATCAGACATTTTAGGATTATCATTTGTTTTTGCTTTGATGTACCGGCTATTTAATGCCTTTTAAGTTCTCAATAATATTATACAATTATGGAGGGCTTAAAATTGTTCTCTCTGTTTACTCAATAAAGTGGTATCAGAGCAAGGTTTATTGAGCGACGAGAGTAAACACGAGTGACAGTAAGGTGTAAGCAAACACGAGCGATGGGTGAGGAAAAATTATCCTCCAAGATTCCCCAATTTGATGGCGCACACTACGATCATTGGAGTGAGTTAATGGAGAACCTATTACAAGCGAAGGGTCTCTTCAACATGATCGAAGATGGTTTTGACGAGCCGACGGCACGGGCACTAGTAGCCCTAACCGAGGCACAGAAGGCTCAGATAGAAGAAAAACAACAGAAAGATCACAAAGTCAAACACTACCTCTTTCGAGCCATTGACAGAACTGTGTTTGAAAAAATATTGGATCGTAGGAATGCCAAAATTATCTGGGATTCGCTGAAGACCAAGTATGGAGGAAAGTGTGAAAAGAGTAATGCTAAATGCCCTATGACGAGATTTAGAGTTGCTGCAGATGAAAGAAGGAGAAAGTATTTCAGAATACTTTAGTAGAGTTATGAGTGTGTCAAACAAAATGTGGAGCAACGGTGAAACCATGAGGGATCACAAGGTTGTACAGAAGATCTTACGCACACTGACAGAAAAGTTTACCTACATTGTTGTCTCCATTGAAGAATCAAAAGACACAAATAATATATCTGTGGATGAGCTTCAGAGTACCCTTTTGATTCATGAGCAAAAATTCAAAAGGGTAACACAAGAAGATGATGGTCAAGCCCTTAAAGCTGAAGCAAGCATAAACAAGGGACGAGGTGACAACAAGTGGAGAACCACTAATAAAGATGGGCAGGCATCTAAAGTCGATAGCAACAGAGGTAGAGGTCGGGGAAACTACTGAGGTGGACGAGGGAGTGGTCGAGGAAGACAAAAACATTCCTTAAAAGCTCATATTAAGTGCCACAAATGCCACAACCTAGGGCATTTTCAATGGGAATGTCCTACATGGGGAAATGAAGCAAACTATGCTGGTTTAGAAGATGATAAAGAGTTGTTATTGATGGCTCAAATAGACGAAGAACTCCTCCACAAGGCACAAATAGAAAAAGAAAGGTTGCAAGTACCAAATCTACACAACAACATGTGGTTTCTAGACTCAGGATGCTCAAACCACATGTGTGGTGACAAAAACATGTTCCATGAAATAAAAGATTGCAACAAAGGATTCATCAAATGCGGTAACAATTCCAAGATGAAGGTGACTAGAAAAGGGAGCTTGAAGCTGGTATTTAATGGGGTGAGTTTCAATGTCCAAGATGTGTACCTTGTCCCGGATTTAAGGCATAATTTGTTAAGCATGGGAAAAATACAAGAAAAAGGAGCCAGTTTACTAATTAGCAATGGAGTATGCAGTATCTATCATACAAAAAGAGGAGTAATAGTTCGCTCCAAGATGAATGAAAATCGGATGTTCATACTCATGAATGAACAACAAATTGCAGCACCTCAAAACAATGATGAATGTCTCCATACAAGGTCAGATCTCACACAATTATGGCATCAAAGGTACGAGCATTTAGGCTACATAGGGCTAAAACTACAACAGTCAAAGAACATGGTGCAAGGACTACCACAGCTTGAAAAACTCAACTTTACATGTGTTGATTGTCTGGCTGGAAAACAGAATAGAAGCGACATCCCAAAACAAAGTCAGTGGAGAGCAAGTGGCACTCTAGAGCTTATACATGCTGATATATGTGGCCCCATAGAACCCATCTCAAACAGTGAAAAAAGGTATCTTCTATGTTTCATTGATGACTTTAGCAGGAAAGGGTGGGTTCATCTATTAAGTCAAAAGTCAGAAGCACTTGAATGCTTCAAACTTTTCAAAACCTATGTGGAGAAGGAGACAGGAGAGTGCATCAAATGCTTGAGAACTGACAGAGGAGGAGAATTTAACTCTTATGAGTTTAAACCTTTTTGTGAAAAGGAGGATATTAAAAGACAACTCATAAACGCCTACACCTCACACCAAAATGGTGTGGCAGAAAGGAAAAACAGAACAATCATGAATATGGTCAGATGCATGTTAATTGCAAAGGGGTACCTAAACCATTTTGGGCAGAAGATGTAAAATGGACTTTCTATGTGTTGAATCGAAGTCCAACAATGGTTGTAAAGAACATGACTCCACAAGAAGCATGGAGTGGAATAAAACCCTCAGTGGTTCACTTCATAATTTGGGGCTGCATAGGACATGTTCACATACCTATAAACAAAAGGAGTAAGCTTGACAACAAGAGCTTTCCTTGTGTTTTTCTAGGTGTCAGTGATGAGTCAAAGGGCTACCGTCTGTATGATCCAAGCACAAAGAATATTATGACAAGCAAAGATGTGATATTTGAAGAAGATAAAAGGTGGGACTGGGATAGCGGTTTCAAAGAACAGATAGATGCAGAATTAACATGGGGTGATGATATTTCAGATGATGAAAGTGATGAAAATATCATCACACCTCGAGTAGATGCTGAAGTAGAGATTGTCCAAGAAGAAAAAAACACCGCCGAAAGACCAAGAAGATCAAGAAGATCATCAACATGGCTGAGAGATTATGAAAGTGGGGAAGGGCTAAGCGACCCAGAAGAGGCAGCCTACTTGACATATATGGATATAGAAGATCCAAATAACTTTATATGTTTCAAAGATTTAGCACTCATGGCTACACAAGACAATGATGATCCATTGTGTTTTGATGATGTTGTTCAAGAAGAAAAGTGGAGACAAGCAATGGACAAGGAGATAATCTCAATCGAAAAGAACAACACTTGGAGTCTAACACACCTTCCAAAAGAAGCAAAAAAGATTGGAGTCAAATGGTTATATAAGACCAAACACAATGAACATGGGAAGGGCTACTCTCAAAGAGAAGTAGCAAACTACACAGAGGTCTATGCTGCTGTTGCAAGACTTGATACAGTATGCTCCATTATTGCTTTGGCAACCACTAGAAAATGGAGTATTTATCAACTCCATGTAAAGTCAGCTTTCTTGCATGGAACACTAAATGAAGATGTATACATCGAGCAACCAAAGGGCTACGAGCAGAAAGGAAAAGAACAAATGGTCTACAAACTCCACAAAGCCTTATACGGACTGAAATAAGCTCCAAGAGCTTGGTTCAGTCACATTGAATATTACTTTGTGAAGGAGGGGTTTGAAAAATGTGCCACAGAGCAGACCCTGTTCATCAAAAAAAATTGGAAATAGGAACTTAGTAATCGTAAGTGTTTATGTTGATGATCTGTTATTTACAGGTAATAATCCTCAGCTGCTATTTGACTTCAAGAAATCTATGATGAAAGAGTTTGAGATGACAGATCTTGGGAAGATGAGCTACTTCCTGGGAATAGAGGTGACACAAATGGAAGAAGGTTTCTTTATCTGTCAAAAGAAGTAAACAGTTGAAGTCCTTAAAAGATTTGGCATGTTCGACAGCAAAGAGGTCTGCACGCCTATTGTTCCAGGCTCAAGACTCACAAAGGATACACATGGAAAGGCTGTTGATGACACGAACTACAAGCAACTTGTGGGAAGTTTGTTCTACTTGACTTCCACAAGACTAGACATGACATATGTAACAAGCTTGCTAAGTAGATACATGAGTAGGCCAACAGAATTACACCTACAAGCAGCTAAAAGAGCATTGAGGTATCTTAAAGGAACATCAAGCTATGGTGTTTTCTACAAATCCTCAGATGCAAGCAAGTTCAGCGATTTTGTGGGTATACCGATAGTGATCATGCAGGAGATGAAGATGACAACAAAAGCACTAGCAGATATGTGTTTATGTTAAGCTCTGGGGCAATCTCATGGAGCTCAAAGAAACAACCAATTGTGACTTGGTCCTCCACTGAAGCAGAATATGTAGCAGCAGTATCAGGAGCATGTCAAGTAGTGTGGCTTAAAGTAATTCTAGAACACCTTGGAGTTGAAAATGGAGAAAGCATCAGCATAATGTGTGACAACACCTCAGCTATAAAACTGTCACAAAATCCAGTATTTCATGGAAGAAGTAGGCATATACATGTCCGCTATCACTACCTTAGAGAACTTGTGAATGAAGGTATCATAGAGCTATTACATTGTTATAGTGAAGAACAAGTTGCAGACATCATGACTAAACCGGTCAAAGCAGAGGCTTTTGTTAAGTTCAGAAGAATGATGGGGATGTGCAAGCTGGAAAATGTAAGTTGATCAAGTTCCACTGTGTTCAGCTTAAGGAAGGGTATGAAGAGGTTTTTAATTGTACGGGTATTTCGTTTCTTATTTTTGAATAAACTTAGTCTTCCTAGTTTTTAGCCCTGAATAAGTCATCATACATTTTAGGATTATCGTTTGTTTTTGCTTTGATGTACCGGCTATTTAATGCCTTTTAAGTTCTCAATAATATTATACAATTTTGGAGGGCTTAAAATTGTTCTCTCTGTTTACTCAATAAAACATGCCACCTTTGGTAAACTATAGGGACCGATTGTAAAGTTTTGTCTAAAATTTATGCATCACGGCTGTGCATAATCAAGATCTTATAGCCTGAGAATGTTTGATTCGACCTTAGGGTAGAATTGGATATTCGAAAGTCTATCGGGTCCAGCGTTATGTGTGGCTAGTATACACTAATGTTGCAGGGTCGGTGGAAGTTTCATGGATTGGGTGGGTAGTGAGAGGCCGGGAGGCCAGATATGAGATGTTTAGCATTCCTATAGGAGTGAGGATTTGATCGCTTGTTACATTTATGTATATTGTTAGGGCGTTGTGATGATACTTGAGACAAATATGGGTAGGTGTGGAAGGTAGTATGAGCCCGTACTACAGAAAGCACAGGACCCATACGCGTAGCAAGGAAGTCACAACCCCTAGGGTTGGGTTTTGGAGTTGTTTCCCTGTCATTATATAGGTTATTAGAGACCTTTTGGTGTATTGCTAGAATGGTGGTCACAAGACGTCTTGTGACCGGATCCAGGTTAGGATCGGGAGCTGGTAGTCAGGATAGGCCAGCATTTGGCAGGGGATCGTGTCAGGGAGATCCTCCGGGAGGAGACGATCGAGATTGTTCGGGGATAAATTCTGAAGATGATTGGGTCTTTCAAGACCGCCATGGTTGGGTATTTTGTTGAGCGTCATGCAGACATTGTTGAGACGGTTGCCGCGACAACTTTGGTAGTTGTAACGACGGCAGGGAGAAGAGCTGGATGAGATTTCCAGGACCGGGACATGTTATCGATACATAATTTGATGAGCAGAAGGATACAGTTATCTAGGAGCAAGAAGATGACCTGTACTCGTTATATTCCAGCGGGTTGAGCCGGAGAGTCTAGCTTGTGGGTTTATAGATTTGAGGCTCGAGGGTTTGCTCGAGGCCGGGTTATGGGTCGTGGGAACTCCGAAAAAGAGTGATGATTATGTTCATCTGGGATTTAGCAGCTGGAAGTGAAACAGTTGATTGATGAATTGGACCGTCGTTTGGTAGGGCAAGGATTGCACCCACTCAGTTTCCGAGCTCGAAGGAGTGAGCAGGCTTGTGACCCCAGGATCAGGTGTATTCCAGATCAGGGTCAGTTGGTTACAGGAATAGACAACATTATTTCAGCGTTGGTGAGCTCAGGACGGTCGGCGTGGCATAAGTGTTGTGAGGTCCGGTTTTCCTTGGATCTCTTGTATTGGATGGAAAGGATTGATTGTGCAATCTATTGCACTTTGGGACTATAGGCTATGTCTTGGGAGTGGTTTGTAGCCCGGTATAGGGCAGAGGTTGTTTCAGCTGTTGTCGTTCAACTGTGGGTGTTTGAGTTAGTGAGTGAGTCAGGGTGTGAACCCTGAAGAGAATGATTTCTAAAGCTTGAAAGCGGGAAGCTTTTTTGGAACACCTTTGGAAAAGGGGTTTGATGTGACAGGATTACGGATAGAGTCCCACAAAAGGGGTTATTCATCATTGTCCGGATTCAGTGGTTAGCAACCATTAGTGGTTGACATATTAAAAGCGCCAAGAGAAGTAACTCGTTGCCGAGGTATTAGTTGGAGCATCTATATGGTGGCCTTCAGGAAGTAAGTGTGGAGTCATTCACGCATTAGTGGCTGTCGGTTTCACTGGGATTCAGGAAGTGATCATCTGATTCTTAGAAGTGTGTGATGAGTCGGGTCTAGCTAGCAATGGAACACTAGTGGGAAAAAAGTTGGTTGTTATCGGATAAATCGTTGGGAAGCGAGGAGGGTTGAGAATCCTCCAATCTTCATGTATTATGAAGGCTAAGTTGAATCTAAGTGGGGGAGTGTTACCTTGAGATGCTGATGTGGAAAGGTTTTGAAACGGGGATAAGTTTCACAACCCGACAGGGAGAACAGAGGCCCTATTGGCTGCTTAGTTAAGGGTTGTGTTGTTTGGGGGTCGGCAAAACTCCCCAGCATAAGAACACGTCTTCTGGATGCTTGATAGCAGAAGTTGGGTAACCATGTTGGGGTCCTATTCAAGAATCGAGTTCAGTTTGAGTTTTCAGTCGAGAGTGTGCTCGACTCTGAGGGTTTTTGATTGATAGAGTGAGGGTTTTGTTAGATGTTAGGGCTCAGCAGTGCATTCAGCACGAGAGTGCGGGGTATTTAGCGTGTATGGTAGACACGCAGGCCAGGGAACAGACCTCAGATTTCCAAGAATGTGGAAGATTGACTGAAGGCCTGGTAGGGCGGTCCAGTCATGCTGAAGACCCTGTTTATGTTTGTAGATCTATGTTCGGGTATTGAGTAGGCTGCTACGCTTTAGCACTCAATAGGTATGTTCCACGTTTTGAGCATGCTGCTAGAGTAGGCTGAGGACTCTGGTGTATCTTGGTTGATCGGAAGTTATTATTAGGGGTCGGACGGAGTTCAAAGAATCTTGGTGACCTCATCCGCTCGGAGTGTCTCCGAGGTTTCATCTTCTCGGATCGGGTAATACTCCAGTTGGGAACCGAGAATGGATCTGAATGGGTGTTTTAATTAAAATGTTGGATCAAGCGGTGTTGTTAGCCGAGAGTGTGGCATGATTTGGGCAAGTGATAGTCAAGTGGGGCAGGGAACAGAGCATGGTTTCAGGAAGGATAGTTGGTCGATATGAGGCTTGGGTTTAGGCCATGGAAAGAATTCCGGGAACGGAACTGGAAGTTCGGAACCCCAAGAGGGCTAGAACAGACTGCATGGGAGAGATTCCCGGTAAGGATGGTTCAGGGTGACATACAACACTTTTGAGTGGTCCGGATAGAATGAAGGCCGGAAGGCATACCAGTCAGGCCGAAGGCTCAGGGAACGGTCCAGACAGGCTGAAGGCCCGGGAGGGTGGTCCAGACATGCTGAAGGTTCTGAGAGTGGTCCAGATAGGTTGTAGGCCTGGTAAGGCGGTCCAGTCATGCTGAAGACTCTATATGTGTTAAGTGGATATGTATGCGGAGGATGAGTGGATATGTCGCCATGCAATAGTAATCGATATGGTCTGGCCCCAAGTAATGATCATAATGATGGAGTTGGTTGGAGGCCATGTGTGGGCCTTGTTGGTTATGTGATCGGATTCAGGGTATATGGGAGTTCGAGAATAGCAGTTGCTCTACATGGATAGTGTAGAGTGGAGTTTAGCTCAGTGGCACTTATAGGTGCGGTAAAAGTTGTTAAGTAGACTTCCTGGAAAGGAAAGGTATATAACTCCGAAAGGAGTGTGAGTCCCCTGAAATGAAGGCAGTAGAGTATATGGATGATCAAAAGGGCTCCAGTTAATGGTGATAAGCATTGAGATTGCACTAGATGTGTGGGAGCACATATGGGTTGGATGCCCGTTGAGATTGTGGAACGGTTAGCACTGACGCGGAGTCAGGGGAGATCAGAAGTGATGCACAGGTAGATCCTTGGATCCCGAATTATGGTTGTGGTCATGAGTTATGTGTGTAGTGGTGTTTCATCCTAGGGATGGCTGGACCATCGTAGGCGTGTCTGGTCTTCCAGCCCGAGGCTGAGTGGGCCAGGTACGATGTGTATGAACGTTATGGTTGGATGTTCAGGAGGGTTGCTCAGAAGCTATGAAATGCTCCATCATGTCAGCGCGGTAAGGGATGTGATCCAGGGAGGAAACGGGATGAGTTTCCATCGGTGCAAGTTAATAAAAGTGGTGCCAGATGGGCAAGAGATAGCAGGATAATACTGGGTCAACACCCGATGGTTTAGAATGGTATCCAGTTCTCGCAGGTGGCAAATGAATGCGTAAGACGAAAGTAAGGAAGTGTCTTCCGGTGGCACATAGTGATGAGAGTTGTTATCAGAGAAAGGAAGTCGGTGGCCGGATTGAAGCAGTTCTCAGGACCCTGTAAGGGAAGAGATGGATTTTAGGGATTCGATAGCAGTGTTTAAAGGAATCTGGGTCGGTTTGAGATTAGTGGATGCATTGTGGGAGTACCATCTGGAAGTTTGTGTTGTCGCAGGCTTCGAGGACGAAGCCTAATTTATATGGGGGAGAATTGTAACATCCCAAGTTTGGAAGCAAGAAGTTGGAGGGTGCTAAGTGTAAATTAAGGAAGCTACTCGACGAGTAGGTATGCTACTCGTCGAGTCGGAGCGGGATTGATCACGGGTTTAAGTGGTCTGTAACACCCCGGATTCCTAGGTATTATTTATTCTTGTATTTTTGGGTGAATTGTGAGGAGACTCGGCGAGTTGGAGTCCAAACTCGCCGAGTAGGATCGCGGTTTTGGGCACGGGTTCGCGTCTGGACTCGGCGAGTCCACGCTGTTTAATGAAATCCTAATTTCCAGGGTTTGAGACCTATTTAAAGGGGCTTATGGCTGTCATTTGCGGCCACCAACCCCTAGAGAGAAACCCTAAAGAGATTTGAGCGTTTTGAGAGAGAGAAGAGGCCATTGTTGACCTTTGAAGCTTTGTTTGGCAAGGCAAAGGAGATTCTAGCTAAGAGAAGGCAAGGTAGGTGAACATCTTTCGATTTTGGAGCTCAGAGCATCATCTTGGAGGTATATTTTGGCTCCCTTTTTCTGTTGTTATGTTGAACATGGGGGTTTAGGGTTTCTTGACCCCTTTGTTGGTTAGATTTGATGTCTATTTCGTCCCTATTTGTGATGAGGCTTGAGATGAGATCCATAGAGGTCCAGAGAAGCTTTATTCCTTAAGCTTTATGAGGGTTCATGAGAGTATTGGCCTTGAGTTATGAGATATGGGGCTAAAACATGATTTATGAGCAAATAGTTGTTATTTAAGCACGAAGGTTTGGACTTTACGTGATTATCATGCCTGGGGAGGCCAGATCTATGATTGTATGGAACATATATGACCTCAAAAGTGAGTTTGAGTTTATGCATGGCATGGACTCACTGAGTCTGAAGAACAGACTCGGCGAGTAGCATGAAGTTTGCCCGTAACCACTCAACGAGTGGTCTTGCCGAGTTGAGGGGTCGAATCAGTGAGTCAGGGAGAGTCAAGGGGGGGCTGAGTCAAGCCGGAACTCACTGAGTTGTTCTTGAGACTCGGCGAGTTGAGTCGTGGTGGCCCCGCAATTCATGCCAGGTGGAACTCGTCGAGTTAGGGAAGTACTCGACGTGTCAAGAGAGGATCCAAGGGAGTCAGTGGACAAGTATAGACTCGCCGAGTCGCCCTAGTGCACTCGCCGAGTCCGGTCAAAGTTGACCGTTGACCTTTAGGGTTGAGTTCAGTTGTATTTATGGGTGTATTACTTTGTGTGATTAGACGGAGGCTAGATCACATTTATTCCGAGGCAGATATTTACCGAGATACCCGAGGTGAGTCTTCTCGCTATACTTTACCTAGTGTGGTAATAGAGTTCAGAGACAAAGTATTATAGAGTTATATGCCAGTGTGATTGCATGTTATTATGTGTTGTGATTTGTTGTGATATGTGATATGCATGATTACATAGTTACAGAGTTGGGACTTTCGGGTCCCTAGAGTTAGGGCCAGAGGGCCCACAAAGAGTTGGGGCTGGAGGGCCCTACTGAGACACATTGACCAGAGGGTCAACAGAGTTACAGCCTCGAGTGGCTATTATGTGATTAGTGTGGTATTTTGGGGAAAACTCACTAAGCTTATGCTTACAGTGTTCAGTGTTATGTGTTTCAGGTACCAGTGATGACCGCGGGAAGGCGCCGGCTTGATTCATACACACCTATGGGGTTGGATGTATTTGATCTTGGGAGACAATTGTGATTTGAAAACTTGATGTTATGACATTTTGTGAATGAATGGTTTAATTAAAAACGTGTTTTCAAAAGTGAAAATTTGTTTTAATTTTTACGGTGTTACATGGTCAACTCGCCGAGTCAGCGTTTTGGACTCGACGAGTTGGTGCTGAAGAGAGAAAACCCTAATCTCGAGAGTTGCACCCTATTTAAAGGACTTTATGTCCTTCCCCCAACCTCCTAATCCCCCTGAGAGTTCCAGAAAACCCTAATTTCGTGTGAGGCTTCATTGTTGAGGAGATTGGGACTTGGAAGAGGAAATTGCTGGAAGGAGCTTGAGAAATTGGAAGCTAGCATCAAGGGGTTTGTATAGATCTAGGATCTACATCAGATTTGGGCACATCTCTGAGGTAAGGAGCCTTATCATATGCTATTTCCTTTGTGGTTCATCCTTGGTGGTTGTTTTGGGAGTTCTTTAACTTGTTTTGAGGTCTATCTCGGATTTGGAGTTAGATCTGGGGTTGCTACTCCAGATCTAGACTCATGATGGCCTAGAATGTCATAAATCTTCAGCCTTTGAGTTTTTGGTGAAGCCCCTTTGTCTAAAACCCAAGCCCTAGTATGTTTTGGGCCTATATTTCCTTGGTTTCACGTAAAGTTTGCAACTTTATGTGAGGGTTAGATTGTAGAAGGGTGGACCTATGGATTGGAGCCCCTGCATGGCTCGAAAAGCTTCTGAATGGATTGAGAACTGGAGAAACCCGGCGAGTCACATGGGTGTACTCGACGAGTTGTATGAACATGTGCATGGACTCGACGAGTTGGAAGAACAACTCAGCGAGTATGTTGAAGATTGCCTTGGACTCGGCGAATCTGTTCTTGGACTCGGCGAGTCTGGTCATAGACCTCAACCTCTTTTGGTTAAAGCCTTGGATTAAGTGAGTCGGTCGGCGGCTCAGTGAGCCGGACAGGATGGGACTCAGAGATCGTTGGACTCGACGAGTCTTGGGGCGACTCGGCGAGTTGAGTCGTATTATGGGAGTTTCTAAGTATAGGAACTCGACGAGTTGTCGGGGTAACTCTGCGAGTAGAATCAACCAGGAAGGTTGACTTTGACTGAGGACTTTGACTTTGACCAAGAGTTGACCAGTTTGACTTCCAAGGGTATTTTGGTAATTTTGGGTCTTTATGGAATTGGTTGTTTGGTAGTGTTCTGTGGTGAAGATCGTGTCGGTGGTCGGTGCAACTTGGTCTTATCTTTCCAGTCGGCAATTGCAGGTGAGTTCTCCTCACTATATCGATAGGGTCTACGACACCAAGGTCGACCCTTTATCGGATGGAAATCCGGGTATTGTTTGTTATGTTATTGCTTTGCTAGATATGCATCCTGGTATTTAGGATGGTGTTATGTTAGTGACCTGGTTAAGGTCGGTACCCGATATATAGGGTAATGTTATGCTAGTGACTGGTTAGGTCGAAATCCTGGTTAGGATGTTGCAACGTTATTGATATGCTAGACACATCCTGGTTTAGGATGGTTGTTATGTTATTGATATGCTAGATTTCATCCTAGTTTAGGATGGTTGCAATGTTATTGATATGCTAGATACATCCTGGTTTAGGATGGTTGCTATGTTATTGATATGCTAGATTTCATTCTGGTTTAGGATGGTTGTTATGTTATTGATATGCTAGATACATCCTGGTTTAGGGTGGTTGATATGTTACTGATATGCTAGATACATCCTGGTTTAGGATGGTTGCTATGTTACTGATATGCTATGTGATCTGTTAGACTGTTTGTCTGGTTAAGGACTGTTATGCGATTAATTGTTTGTTGTGCATATGGTTGTTTTACGAGGTTGGGTTGAGGCGGGTCCTGCTTTGTGTTGTAGGCCAACATACCCAGGGCGGACCGGATATTCCGAAGGCCCAACGAGCGGTCCGGATAGGCTGAAGGCCCGAAGAGGGCGGACCAAACGTGCCAAGGCTCAGAGAGTGGACCAGGCCGACTGAAGGCCCGGTGTGGGCGGACCAATCATACTGTAGACTCAGAGAGTGGACCAGGTGGATTGAAGGCCCAGTGCGGGCGGACCAATCACACTGTAGACCCGATGTGCATGGTTGTTCTATTTGCGATATGTTAGGAGTATGTTTGTGTGTGGTTGATATTTTAGGGGTAACTTACTAAGCTTTCGAGCTTACAGTTCAGTGTTTTGTTTCAGGTACTTCAGGAGAACGTGGTAAGGCGAAGGCGTGTTCGTACCGCTCCTCATGTTTTATGGTTTATGTGATATGGTTCTGGGGAATACTCTGATGTTTAAACTATTTTGAAAACAAATGTATGAACTTAATGGTTTTTGAATGAAATAAAACGTTTTAAATTGGCTCAAATTTTTGGTCGTTACATACCGATTATCAACTAGTTTTGATGAACAGTCCCTTAATCATAGATTAAGTATCTTAATGAGAGGCGATGCTAATTTGTTAGGAAATGAAAATTCTTGATTTATTAATGTCCTATAAAATAAATTGCTACAAATTTCATGACAAAATTGTTACAAAATCATTTATGACAAGCTATTAACTAATCATCTCCTCCATTGTGTTCTTCCATAACAATCGATATTATTGGTTTCTTGTGGTTGTCCTGGAACATTTAAATCAGAACACAATAAAACAAAAATAATTAGAAAAATAATGGAAAGTTGACTTTCAGATAAAAACAATTTAATGTGTATATATAATAATTGATCAAACTCGTTATACATTAACAGACTTACCATTGAGCACGATATTGCTTGGTAAAATAGAACGTGAGTACGCTTGAAAGAAGGTCTTATTCTCTTTTAGTAGCTCTTCCCATACTATATTTGTATTTTCAATATTAATATGTACAGTTGATTAGATTATACAAATAGAAAATTATTTGTAAAAATACTACGTATATATATAATGAATTAGTTACCTGTAAACGTGACAGTTGGATGGATGTTTGCATGCTTAGCGAGTGTCCTCATGCAATCATCTCGACCCATACGAAAGAGTATGCATCTTTCTATTAAATGATGCACCTATAACATCAAATACTTCGCATATAAATATTACTTTTTCTATAAAGTTAATAATATAATGTTAAAAATATAACTTATGTGAAATCTCTTATGGGTACACAACTTTATGTCAAAACCATTGATGGAAAAACATGTGTATATGCAATGTATGTATGCATATATATACTCACCATTTTAATAAAGCCTTGAGGTTGACAATGTAAGCATGGGAGCTTATGGCTTTGAATCCTTCTCATATCTTTTTTCTCTTTTAAGTGATATATTTCACACGCATTTATATGTGTGTCAAGTAATAATATCTTGTCGATCTCACCAAAAGTTCAATTAGTTAGATATTTGATGTGTAGATATTTATTTATTTTAATATATAGTGGTACGAAATCTTGTTATCCATAGGGATATCTAAGTGAAGGGCCAAACTAGCTTGGGAAATCTATTGGTGATAACTGATAAGTTTCTAGTTTATATTGTTTGGACTTTTCTTTGGATGGACCGAGTATGATGATGTCCCCATATACCATGAGCCCAAAAGACTGATTTATAATAGGCAATGTAGTTATTAGTAGGCCCATAGACCTATGATACACATAAGCCCAATAAAGCTTCATCGAGATTTGAGTTTAGACTGTAGAAGTAAGGAAAACTTGCAATTCACACAATTACTTTTTAATAATATAAATAATGTAGTTTTTTAGTTTATCAAAATAATTAGGGATGATCGTTTGGATGGATCGGTTTGATCCGATCCAATCAAGTGAATCCAAATTGATTTCGGTTTTCAACACATGGATCCGAATAATCCAAACAAAATTCAAATCCGATCCAATTACAATTCGGTTTGATCGGTTTCTATAATTCGGTTTTCAAAAACCGAAACATTTTAAAATGACATATAATTATAATATTACCCAATTTTACACAATAAGTGAAAACAAATTATTTAGTTATGATTTGAAATTTTTAAACAACTACTAAGAAGATATATTATAGTTAAATGTTTTATAGATAGAAAACTTTTGAGAGATAATACATATTGATGTTTTTTTATCGGGTGGAACGTTTTGAACCTATTTGAAAAGAATAAAATACAAAACTAATAGATAACTATATATATATATATATATATATATATATATATATATATATATATATATATATATATATATAAAATAAATGTTTATTCGGTTTTTTTGGACTATTCGGTTCTTATTTTATAAAACAGAACCAATCCGAAATCGAAAATAATAATTCGGTTTTATTGAAAATCAATCCAAAAATCCAAATATCCGAACCAAATAGTCCAATCCAAATTGTCCAATTGTCCAATTCGGTTTTATCCAAATAGTGATTAGCCCTAAAAATAATAAATGAAAAAAAGAAAAAAAGACTAATTTAATTTATCAATTTTAAAGACATAATCAAAATTTTATCAAATGTCTAAAATAGTCACTGATTTAGCAATTCATATGTGAGATCAATAAATGAATTGAGGACAAGGAAACGTCCTTGTGGTTTGTGAGAAGTTTTATTGAGCTGCAAAATGGGTCGCGAGTGGTCCCCATAATGTTTTTTTTTTCATCTTTTTTTCATATTTACATTATTTTTTAGATAATCTGATTAATATTTAGCAATTCATATATGAAACCAATAAATAAGCTGAGGACAAGGAAACATTGTTTTGGTATGTGAGAAGTTTTATTGGGCTGCAAAATGGGTCGCAAATGGTCTCCATAATGCATTTTTTTTCAATCTTTCTTTCATATTTACATTATTTTTCAGATAATCTGATTAATATTTAGCAATTCATATGTGAAATCAATAAATAGGCTGAGGACAAGGAAACGTCGTTTTGGTATGTGAGAAGTTTTATTGAGCTACAAAATGGGTCACAAATGGGTCACAAATGGTCCCCATAATGAATTTTTTTTTTCATCTTTCTTTCATATTTACATTATTTTTTGGGGTGAAAACTCTTTAATAAATGTATTTTTTTTTTTTAAGATTTTACCAAAATGAAATTCGAAAAATGTTTTTATAGGGTTTTCGTAGGTCAAACATATATTTTTGTAGACGGTATGTGTGCTCTTAAAGTTTGTTTTAAAAATGATGTCATTTGTTGATTTTGCAAATGGCATGTCTATTTCGCGTGAAAATGGTGGCGTTTTTGTTTTTTTGATATTTTTCTCAATAGTTTTTTTCATCCAAAAAAGTTCATGAAAAATGAAAAAACTATAGGATTTTTTATTATTTAAACCTAAGGCTTCTAAAAGAGTGTTAATTAACAAGCTTTTTTCATGAACTTTTCAAATAATTGTGTAGGTCCATACGTTTTCAACCACTTTTAAATTTACAACTTATAAAAAAAACTCATAAAAAGCAAATTGGATGTTTTTAGACATATTTGTCTTTTTCACTAATAATAACTTATTGGTAATACTTAGATAATCTGATTATTCAACGAAAATCATATCATCTAGCATAAATGATGAGAAATGTTTTAACTTTAACTTCTTGTTTATTAATGTTTGTAGTTTAACAAATCTATTTGTTTTGGTTTAGTTGGTTAAATTCTAGACTTCTGAAGGGCGAAATTGTCAATTGTCAGTAGTGTGAGGGTCAAGCAGTACATCACATCATCATGAACCCTAAACCCTAATATTTTAGGAGAAAGAAGAAAAAGAACGATATCAGTCCTGAAATAGTGTTTGAAATTGCTTTTTTAAATAGCTATTGACTTAAGCCCAATAAATTTAAAAGAAAAATGTTTGAACTTCTTAAAATGATTTTATGGAACAACTAAAAAAAAACAGTTTTTGTCTTTTTGATAAGTAAAGATAACCTGATTTTGACTTATTGAAGTTCAAATGACCTATTTACCCCCCAAAATATAACCCTCGTTAACAGCCCCCTTCACACACAGTTCGCACAACGTTCACCTGCATCTTTATCGCCGACCCTTCTCCGCTCCAAACCTCCGATTTCCGGCACCGGCTTCGGTCTTCTCCTTCTCCGAACACGTGGTAAGTCCCGCATTCTTTTTCTGGTTTGATAAGCGCATGCTTTTTTTTTTTGGAACAGGTTACTCTAGATACTGCTAAGATATTTTTTTGGTCGATTTCAATTATACACAACCCATTAATATTTAACTATAATTGATTTTGTTCGTTTACAAATCACATCGATTGAATTTTGGAATTCCATTAGTAGCAATTGATTTTGCTCAAGTATTGAAGGTATTACACCATTTTTTCTGAAAACAGAAGCTAGAAATTTACATTTTACTTTATAAGAAACGTAAATAAGTTGTTAGACTATTATGAACAGAATCAATCTCAGTTTCCAAATACTCCGTTTAGCATCAATGAACTTCAGCTCATTTTCGTCTTCTTTTGCTTAGCACATAGAGGAATCCCTCATCATTCATCACATTAGGATTCAGTTACTAGTCTGTTTCACAATTTCAAAGGATGTTGCCTACTGATCCTATGAAGAAGTTATCATTCAAGCGACACATTAGTGATGGAGATTTGGTTATAGTATATGAAAAACACGACAACATGAAGGCTGTAAAAGTATCAGAAAAGTCTGTTCTTGAGAACCGATTCGGTGTTTTCAAGCATTCAGATTGGATTGGGAAACCATTTGGCTGCAAAGTATCTAGCCACAAGGGTGGATTCGTTTACTTATTAGCTCCAACTCCTGAGCTATGGACATTGGTTTTAAGCCACAGAACTCAAATTCTTTACATTGCTGACATCAGCTTTGTGGTCATGTACTTAGAACTGATTCCTGGTTGTGTTGTGCTTGAATCTGGAACTGGAAGTGGATCTTTGACAACTTCACTAGCAAGAGCCATTGCTCCTACAGGACATGTCTATACTTTTGATTTCCATGAACAAAGAGCTATAGCTGCTAGGTAAGACCTTTATACATTTTGTCACTTATTCAGTGTCTGTTTGATAGTTGCTGATTGAATCAGACCCAACTCTTATCAGACTCAGTAAGAGGCATATCATATCAGAGGCTTCTAACTGTGATATCAAACAGTCTAAATCTGACTGAGGCATATGGAACAGGCACATAGACTCTTAATTTCTTGTTAGACTTATGATATTTTTTTTGTTGCAAAACAGAGAAGATTTTGAGAAGACAGGATTGAGTGATTTGGTGAGTGTGGGAGTGAGAGATATTCAGGGTGAGGGGTTTCCTAAAGATTTAGTTGGAAGGGCAGATGCTGTCTTTTTGGATCTACCTCAGCCTTGGCTTGCTATTCCTTCTGCTGGAGAAATGTTGAAAGAAGATGGAGTTTTGTGTTCATTCTCACCTTGCATTGAACAAGTGCAACGATCATCTGAAACTCTTGCATCAAATTCTTTTACTGGTATGCTCTTGTACAATGTATACAAATATAGCACTTTCACTTCTTTAAAACCTTAATAAATAAAATTGAACTTTTTATACAACATTGCACTTTTAATCTTATAAGTATTAAAGCATTGTACTTTGAAGAATTTAACTGTTTATAACATTGTACTTTCAAAAAAAAAAAAAAAATCTTATTAAAACGTTGTGCTTTGAAAAGTCTATCCGTTTGCTTTGTATTTGGATGACATTGCTATAATTGGGTAAATCTCTCAAAGTACAATGATGTAATAGGAAATAATAAAAGTAAGATGGTATAATATTAATAAGCAAATAAATGAAAGTACGTTTCTATTTCTTGCATTTAACCTAAACATACATGTTGGATATATTATATGCAGATATAAGGACATTTGAGGTCTTACTACGCACGTATGAAGTCCGAGAAGCAAAAATGGATCAATGTCAAACTCAAACTCAAACTGAAGAAGGGACTCCTGGGGCCCGCCCGTTTAAGAGAAAGCAACGTGCAAGTGAAGCAAGTAATTGGCAAGCGGATAATTCGGGTTCACCTTCGGTCATGGCTAGGCCATCGGGTGAGGCAAAAGGCCACACGGGATATCTAACATTTGCTAGACTTAAATGTATTGCATGAATCATGATGGCATAAGCCTAAGGGGCTTTTTCTTTTTGACTTGATGGAGTGAATGAGTTAAGCTTTTAATATGGACAACTATGCATGGTTGTTTCTTTTTTACTTAATCTAGACATATGGGTCAAGCCAAAATTCAAAAACTTGGCTTATTTAGCTGGCTACAGCTATACATGGTTGATTCTTTTTTACCTAATCTAGTCAGATCGGTTAAGCCAAAGTTCAAAAAGTTGGCTTATTTGGATAGTTATACATGGTTGTTACTTTTTTACTTAGTCTCGACATAATGACTAAATGGGTTAAGCCAAAAAAAAACTTGGCGTAATGTATCGAGACATTGACACTTTGCCTATTTGTAACCTTTTTTTTTGTCGCAACTCCGCTCATTTTAACATTGATAAATATTATGAAAATTGATTGTTGGAATATAAGGATAAAATTGTCATTTAATCTTATTCACACGATTTATTCGATCAAGAAATATACTTTATGTATACAACATTTTATCCATGTACTTCACACATACATGACTTAATTAGGAAAATAAACCTTAAGACTAAATTAATAGATAAATGTAGCTAAATTTTTGTAGTGAGTAGTCGTTTTCAGCTTTATTCGATATACATTCAAAACTTTATCTGATAAAGTCCAAAGCTTTATTCAATACACATCAGAATGTTGGATTTTTTATTTGATATTACTTGATCTTTGTCAAGTTTGCTAAGAAAATAAAGGATTTCATTGTACATTGAAGCATATAAAGGCAACAATTTATCCCATAGTAGTAGTTGCATTGGTAACAAAACGAACTTCAAACACAATCTTTTATCCCACCAAAAGGGGATAAAGACAAAAACAGAAATTCTAATATGTTAATGAAGTCGAAAAACAAGAACTTGAACTAAACCCCAAAGAAACACTATTGATATAGCATCTCCAAAAAATCCATCTCCTTCTTCAAATCAAATTCCAAATGACTAGTCAAATGAGAGGACACCTGGTCAAAGTCAAAGCTACTCTCGTTGACCATTGACCAACCCGGCACATAACCCTGCATAGCACCTAAATTATAGTCCTCTAATGAAAACGATGGCATGGCATTCACATCGGATGAAAAGCCCATCTGCATAGGGGCAATTTGGGCATCAACATTTGTGTCGTTATTTTGTTTTTTGATGTTGTTGATTTGAATTTGATCATCAGATGAAGAAGAAGAAGATGAAGATGAAGGGACACTTCTTATGTATTCTTGCAAAAGGGATTGGTATTTAGGCTTGCCACGTCTTCTAGAAGATAACTGTCTTCTTTTTGTTGCATTCCAATGATTCTTAATGGTGTTTTCACTTCTTCCAGGCAATCTTCTTGCTATTTCTGACCATTTGTTTCCAACTTCTTTGTGAATTGCTATCAATAACTTGTCTTCTTCCTCGGACCATGCATCTTTCTGCAAATATTTGTTTGTAACATGGTGAAACGATACCATAATAACTCATTTAGATGCATTTGACTTTCCAAAAATTTGTTATAAGCAAGAAATAACAATGTATTTTGGTTGATTTGTTTATTACATTGTCTTACTTTCATTTATTTTTATTTAAGTATTGTACTACAGATAATCACAAAAATAACCACTTTATGATGTGACATTTAAAAATGGTCCTTTTATGATGTGACATTTAAGAAATTGACAATTTTATGAATTAAGAAATACCTCCCCACCACAATAAACCTTAACAAATTAAAACAAATTTAAAAAAAAAAAAAAAATTGGTAGAATGTGGAAGGGCATACGGTGATATCTGGCCTCAAATGGTTTTGCCATCTATCTCTGCATTGCTTTGCAATCCTTCCAGGAAGTTTTTCAGCAATTTTAGACCATTTGGTATCCCCATGCTGCTTCACCAACTGCACCAACAACCTGCAAATGTATTTAAAATAAAACTTTATGAAATTCATAGAAGAAGTTTAAATAAAAAGGAAACCAAATAAGCCTTCAGGGTTGCCGCATAAAATATTTGTTCACCTTGATGGTGATAAAACAGCTTTAGTAAGAACAACCATTGGATCTATAAGTTAGTTTCTTATCTATTTTTTCATTAAAAAAATATATTTTTATTTATAACCAAATTTGATATTTTGAAGATTATAGAAAGTATAAACAGTATGTTTTATTTTTATTTTTTTTAAACTAAAATTTCAATAGTCTTGTTATGTTTTTATTTTAAGATTGTAAAAAAAGAAAATTTTCAGAAAAGTCTCAATATTTTCGTAAAAATTTCACTTTAGTCCCCAAAAAAAAAATTGAACAAAAAAGTCTCAATTTTACACAATAATATGTCATTTCCTGTTAAAAAAAAGATTTTTTGTTAATTTGAGCCAAAATGAAATTAATCGGGTCTTTTATGTTTAAAAAAAAGAATTTTGGACTAAAGCGAAACTTTTCCAAAAATATTAGGATTTTTCTAACAATTTCCCTATAGAAAATATCAAAATATATATGTGGAAATATATAATTTTTATCTCTATTTGAAGAGGAAAAAAAAAGGTCTTGCTAAAGACACCATCCTACATTAAAGATATCCTATTTTATAACACACTTATCTAACTTTATTTTTTAATCATTATCTAATAATTATTATTTGATTATCTTTTATTCTCTTACTTCATTATAACATAATTATTATTTACTTTATTATTTATTAATTATATTTTTATTACTAACTTTATTAATATTTGTTTTAAATTTATCTTTTAATAAGATAAAAAAACAACAACAATCTAAGAAACAATCCAAGCCACTTATTTAACAAATCAATGGTAAAATCAATTATAATTGATTTAAATAATTATACTTTTTTATATAAGAATAATTAGATGTTATTGATAAATAAGTAATTTTGTCATCATCAGCCCCTTAAAAAATGCCTTCGCACTCCTATCGTTTCATTCACACAAATTAAAACATTTATTACTTGAGTTGTTTATTATATTGATTAGTGTAAATAGAAAATAAAGTATCTAATTAATCACCTTTGGTATTATATTACAGTTATTGATTATTGATTAAACGACCATTTATAAAAGTTAAAAAAATAAACGATCATTTAAATTAAATCATATTTAGTAATTGTATTAAAATCTAATATGCTTAGATTAAGGAATCGTTACTTGTAAATAGTTATAAATGATTTGGTAGTTACTAATTTAAATTCAAATTAATAAATTTGCAATTATATGAAAAAAAAAAGACAAAAAAGAAAAGGAGAAAAAAAAACAATAATAATAATAAGTTTAAACTTATTTTGTATTAAGATAAAAAAAAAATCAACTATAATATTATTTGTATAATATAATAATATAAAAAAATATTATAAAAAATAAAATTTCAAATAAAAAAATGTATTACCGTCTAAAAAAATATAAAGTCGTAATTTTTTTTCCATGTCCGTTGATAAAAAAATTACCTCAAAAAAGTTATGCATATGCATATAGTTATAATATAGTATAAAATATAACATTTATAATTATACAAGTTGAGAGAGAGAGATATGTTATTAAAAAAATTAAGTAAATGGGTGCACAGAAAAATAAAATGAAAAAAGAAAAAAAAACGGCCTTCCAATCAAAATTAGTGTGCAGGTGTTTAAATTAAAAACCTATACTAGCTTGGTGTGTCCACTAAACCGGTATGTCAAAAAAATACCCATAATCATACATTTTAGTGTTTTTTTTCAATTAGTATAGAGTCTAATTAATAACTAGATAAGCATTGTGAAAAAAAAGACCAACCAATCTAGTGGTGCCACGTGCAGGAGAGGACGATTCGCCTGCTGCTTTTTCTTTTATTTTTTATAATTTTAATTTTTTTTCTTATTAGTTATATTTCTTTGAATGGGTTTGATGTTATCAACTCACTCAAAAGTCATGTCTTTGTTGAGACGAGTTTGTTTGTAGAATGTTTTTGGAAATGATGAAATTATTATAAGAATTGAAATCGAGTTAGAATCAAATGATGAAAATTGAATTGAATAATTTTAATTTTTAATTATATAAAAGGGTGTTTTGGTCTTTTAATTAGAAAGAAATGGAATCGTAGTAATGGTGAAACCATCAAACATGAAATTGAAAGTTTGGCAACCAAACATGGAATCTCGAATTCTAATTACATCCGTGAATCAAAAATGATCTTAAAGTTTTACATCAACTAGTTGAATCAAAATTCAAAGGAAAGGACGATTCTTCTACTGCTGTTTCTTTTCTTTTTATAAATTTAATTTTTTTTTGTCTTATTAGGTTGTTGGTTGTTTATTGTAGACTGTTTTGAAAAAAAAAATGAAATTATCAAGAGAGGTAGAATCAAACAATGAATATTGAATAATTTTATATTTTTTATTATAACTATTTTTTTTCTTATATACATCTAAGGGTATATTGGTCTTTTAATGAGAAAGAAATGGAATCCTAGGAATGGTGAAACCATCAAACATGGAATTGGAAGTAATATGAGGGAATTGAATTCCATCCATTTGGCAACCAAACATGTCGTGGAATGGAATCTTGAATTCCAATTACGTCCACAAACCAAACATGTCCTTAAAGTTCTACATCAACTGCTTGAATCAAAAGTCAAAGGTGAGGGGAAGTTACCTGTCTTCATCAGAATTCCATTGTCCTTTAACAATTACGGGTTTCCGCCAACCTTTATTACTACTCTTCCTTTTTGCCTTGTTCTTCCTACAATTTCCTTTCTTTTGTCGCCCATTTTCACCACTTGAGTTCAAGCATGATACCTCTGTGGGTGAGTTTCCAAATGTTGTTTCAAACATCTGAAGATTGAACTGCTGAACAAATGTTGCTTGATCCATTGATTCCAAAGACTTCAAATTTTTTGGGCTATCAAAATCATGTTTGAATCCGTCTTCGACTTGTGAGGGGTTGAAACAATATAAAGAAGAGATCAACTCTTTTAAGTAACAATTAAGTGATGAAGCTTGATATGGATTAAAATTAATATAAGAATGAGTAGGTTCCAAAAAGAAAGGATTTTGGTTGGTTATTTGCATTGAATTAGGAAATTTATGATACAAATTATATGTGGTTTCTATAAGAGAATTGTTAACTAATTTATTTTGAAATATACCATATTCATTATGGTGTCAAAATTTTGCATTCAAGCCTTAAAACAATTATGATAAGTTGCTATGACATCAACACTTGTTTATAATTCATTATCATTTCTACCTTTGATGTCAACCTGAATTATGTCCTCGTTTACATGTGGACTAGTTTTTAAAATTGTATTTAAATATTAAGTTTTGTTTATAAAGTTTTCAAAAGATCTTTGACAGAGTATTTCACATCAACAAAACACGATGTGTTCAATATCTACTGCAAAATAGCCTTTTTGACTTGTTACCCAGCTATCTTTTGCCAATGCTAACGTGCTTGATTATGAAACTAGACTTGAACCCAAAGACCTGACAAGTTAGCATGAGGATTTCAAATATTCATTTTCTTCATTAATACTTGATGTTAGACTCTGAGAGAATATTATAATGTTTATAAATATATTCTAAGGTTTCATATTAAAGGCTAATTTGACTAATCGTCAACCAACTATTATATATATTCGTATTTCGTATTCGGTCACTTTTGTATCATTATGTCTTGATATAGCCGAGCCATCAACTTGAGACTTGTTCGCTAAGAAGCTTTTCATTATTAACAAAGTGCTTAAATTGGGCATTAATACAACAAAATAAAAGTTGTGAATCTATCTATTATTACACTAGTTGTGACACCCGTATATTATACGGGTTGATTAAAACAAAATGTTAAATATGAACAATTAAATTGGAAGTTTGTTTGAATTTGAAAATTATGAGAAAAAAAAACATACAAAAAATAAATAAATTAAAATTTTGTATTTAGTTATCAAACTCGTGTATTAAAAGAGTTAACGATAACAAAATGTTACAGACAAAGGTTTAAACTGTAAACTTTTTTGAAATTGAAACTGAAATTTAAAATTTAAAATTTAAAATTAATAGTTATTATAGTTGATTTAATTTATGGAAGGTAAATAAATGATATATTGGAAATGAAAAATAAAGTAAATGACAAGTAAAAATAAATATATATCTCAAAATTATAACAAAACGACATGTGGCCAAGTAAATAAGAGAATGACATGTGGCAAAATCATTCTTATTTATTAGGATAGAATTCTCATGATTAATATAACTTCACAAAAGCTTAACTTATTTTATGTAATAAAATAAAACCAACCAAATTATTTTTTTTTTCATTATTTTCTATTAAAATAATAAAGATACAGAAATATGGAGACCCACAATTGACAACACAGCAGCATCCAACAGTTGCCTATATATATGTATGTTATATCGACCAACCAACCAACGTTATCAAAAACTGATACATACTTTGGCTAAAAAACTTGAACATCATCCATCTACTGGAAAACTACAATAATCTCTCTTTTCTTTCCCCTAATTCATTGTTTTTTTCTTTTTACCATAACAATACATAACAACACCCATCCAAAAAAATAAACAAAAAATATAAAAAAGAAAAAAGTCTGGTTGTCCACATTACTACATTACTCTCGAATCATTCCTTCCTCCTCTTCATCAGCACCGGGAGCACGAAAGCGAGGCCGGAATCCATTTTTGGGTGCTAAACCCAAACCAAACCTCTCCGGGCTACGGCTCCTGCTGCGGGCCCTACCACCACCACCACCACCCACATTGCTTTCATCAAAACGTTTATGACTATTATTATTATTATTGTTATATCCACCACCACCAATCCTGTTGTTGCTGTAATCCAACAATAACAAAAACACATTACCAAACAAGTTCAGATTTTTCAGTTATGTTCGCAATAAACTTTTTTCTTACAATTCTAGTGTAAATTCTTATGCAGTGGTTTTTCTAAAAACGTTACTTACAAGAATCTCAATTGAAGACCAAAACTGAAAAAACTAAAACCAAAAGTGTAAATTAGTAATAATACCTGTCACGGCCTCCACCACCACCACCCCAACTGCTCCTCCCACCAAAGCCACCACCACCACCGCCACGGCCACCACCACCACCAAAACTAGAACCAGAACCCCAGCGGTTAAACCTGGCGCCTTTTCCACCGCCACGTGCCGCCATATTCCGAATCTCCACCGGGACACGTTGATTGGAGCCTTCCAATAATTTCACAAGTTCTGAAGCATGCTTTGAATCTTGATCACCAAAAAACGTATAAGCCTCTCCAGTGGCCCCCGCCCTCCCAGTCCTTCCAATCCTATGCACATAATCTTCAACTCCCGTGGGAAAGTCATAGTTAATCACCACCCTGTTGCAACCAAAAAAAAAAACATATTAGGGATAATCACCCCAATAATCTTTTTTTAGATATGATTTAAAAAAAGAAGTAATATATCAATTAAGACAACCCCGACTTCTTCTAGAAGGGCAAAATTGGAAATAAGTGAATAACCTGATGTCTTTGATGTCTAGTCCACGAGCGGCGACATCGGTGGCAACGAGCACGGGGGACCTACCGGATCGAAACTGATTCAAAACATAATCGCGTTCGCCTTGAGATTTGTCTCCGTGAATAGCAGCAGCAGAAAACTGTCGGGTCAAATTGCGTGCCAGCTGGTCACACATCTTTTTTGTTGAACAAAAGATGATGATTTTTGCCCTTGGTTCTTGTGATCGAAGTATTTGCTCCAATCGTTTGTGTTTCTCCATTGGTGCCAATACCTCAATATGCTGCCAACCATAACCATAACCATACAAAAACATTTACAGAATTGTCTCTTTTTGACTAAATGGGTCAAGCAGAATATTATAGTAGTACCTGTGTAATAGCTTTGTTGGCAACGAGTTCATCTACATTTCCGATATTGACTTGGATAGGGTTGACCAATAAATCTGCTGCGATTTTGCGGACCTCTTTTGGCCAGGTGGCAGTGTACATGAGGGTTTGACGGCGTGTGGGGACCATGTTCACTATTTTTCTTATTTGAGGTTCAAATCCCATGTCTAACATACGATCCGCTTCATCCAAGACTAAGTAAGTAACCTGACTTAGGTTTATTCTTCTCATTTCTATAATGTCATTCAATCGTCCAGGTGTCGCAACCACAATGTCTGTCCCACGATCTAACTCCCGTAGTTGTGGGCCCTTTGGTGCTCCTCCGTACAAACACTGGAAATTCAAATATTTAACAAAGCTTAGCATTTGCATCAAAATTAATCACAATCAAGTCAACAATAGTGTCTGTTTGGTTAGATGGAATGGGTTAGTATTACATTTCATGATCATGATTGTGGGGACCATTCCTTCCCTGAGATTATTATTTGACAATTTTGGAAACATACCGTGCATAGTATCTTTGATGATTTCCCAAACTTTATTGCTTCAGCTTGTATCTGGGTAGCCAACTCTCTTGTAGGTGACAAAACCAAAACAGTGGGACCCATTTGGCGATTCTTGTAGACCCTTTTAAGATGAATAAACCCTGGAATCAAGTAACCCAATGTCTTCCCGGACCCCGTTTTTGCAATTGCTACTATATCACGGCTTTGAAGAGCAACAGGCCATGATTGTGCTTGAATTGGAGTGGGGGATGTAAACCCTGCCTCAAGTACCTGGAATAAAACCAAAGAACCAGCAACCTCCTTAAAGATATCTGATTTCATAGCATCTGGAAGAATCCAATAAGATTCCGGAAGTTTCCAGAAGGAGGAGGCCTCTTCTTTCAGTCGGACCAAACTGGCAAACAGAATCACCACCATCCACGACCATGGATGATTCGGAAAGCCCTTTTCAGAAGATTGGTCCACCGTATAAGAGTACTCCACATTACACCAGATTATATGCAATGCAATGCAACCCCTTTTCAAGAGAATAGGGTGGCAGCATAGCGTACGACATTTAGCTCCTTCCTGGAGCTAATATCGCACCTGGGAAAAAAAAAGTAAGAGATGGAAAAAAGTGAACATGAGTCTGAAAGTTTATGGAACTTCAGAAATCACAAAAAACATTGCAGTGTACCTACTATTTCAAATAGGTTGCACAATATAATGCTTAATCACCATGGACTGCATATAAGTAACATAAAACATACCTCTCTAAGTAACTCAGATGGAAAACCAGTATCTTCAAATGATGTAAAAGGTGGAGGCACATCAGCTCCCTAAAAGAAAATTGAAAAAAAAAGTCAATCTCTATGAACCTGAGCAGATAGACAGTGAATAAGATTTTATGTTACTTACAGTTACAGTTATCTCATGGCGCTTACGATAAGCATCAGGTGATAAACCACTTCCACCTGGTCCAGCAGCAACTGTCCCATTTGGGGCATAAGACCCAGTTCTTGTACTCTGACATAAGATTAAAACAAGCCATTCATTTGTTATCTAGATTCCAGAACAACACAAGATAACAGACTCACTACAAGAGTAAAAGACGATGTGTGTAACATTAAAATTTGTCATACCTCGTAACCTCTTGTTCCAGAAGAGAGCTTTGATCCACCATTGCTGCTTTTACCATATCTATCATCATCAATAAAACCATTCTCTTGTTTTGAAGATTGTTGGACCTGAACTGAAGAACTTACAGCTACTGAAGATGACTTTTGTTGCTGACTTGAACCCTTAGACCCTGCTGAGGGCTTCTCATATTGGGTAACATTAGTTACTGGATTCCAATAGTAGTGATACCCAGTGGCTCCATCAACTAAACCTTTCCAAGGTTTTGGAAGGGAAGGGTCTTCTGGGGCATAGCGAGGAGCTGGAGTAGGTTCAGTTGTGGTAGCAGCCATATCAAAAAACCAATGTCACTATTCACTACACCAAACAAAATTCTTGATAAGAAATCAGGTTAGAATTAATAGCATAAAAAAAACACAAAGTTATATTTAGTCACATGCTGATGCTGCACAAAGAGATAACAAATGGCTACTATCTTAAGAATAACTTTCAAAGATCATTTGAGAAACATAAGAAGTTAAACAGGATAAATCTGATTCAGATTTACACCATACACAGAAAAGTGGTTTGGGGGTACTATAATCTGCTTTCAGTTTTGGGAATCCAGTACCAAAATACTGATAGACATGTCATTCCAGCTAATAAATGGTTTACTACATACAAAGCTCTCGATGAATTAGAAGTAAAACATCACCACCACTTATTCTGTACCACTAAAAGACTCGAGAAATCAGGTTAAAATTCAACACAAGCGTGATGTCAAACACAAACTTCACTCAAAAAGTAATATTGCACGACTAAGATCTCAAATATATTTTTCCGAACTCATCAACGAGAAGACATGGAGTTATACATGATCTCAGGATGAAAATCTTAATGAGAAAAAGGGTTTATGTCTGTAATAAAACGTATTCAGTTTTAGGGGTTCGTGGAGTTATACATGAGTACATGACATGTCAGGATGAGAAACTCAAGGAACCAGGTCAGAAATCCGTACAAGCATAAAGTATAAAACCGTAAGACTAATACCTTGAAGATACCAGAATCGCTATAGAAACATGTAAAGTTCAGATAGAACCCTAATTCGGAAAAGTTTGTGGACATAATAAACCGTATTCCGTTTAGGAGTTATCCAAAAAAATCAAAATCTGCCATCAGATCTGAGACGCGGTTGTGAACCCTAATATGCAATTAAAACAAAATAGAAAGTACCTGAAGGCGTATCGATAGGAAAGGGTAAATCAGGGGCTGATTAGGTTAGAATTAAGAGACGCAAACCTCCTTTTCTGCGATAATTTTCCTCTCTCGTAGATGTATGGAAAGACGAGGCACGAAGAGAGGAAAACACGCTTTGAATGGAGGAAAAGCGGAAGGAAAGAATCTGGCTGGGAAGGAGGAGATATTTATAGCGATACTATATAGTAAGTAGGGTGTATCAAGCCAAATAGCCAATGCAAAACACTTGACTTTAAGTCGGTGGGATACAAATGAAATTGTATGACCTACCACATTTACTATCTCGTCGGCCCCACAAATGTTATTATTCAGTGAAAATTGTTTGAGCACAAGAGGTTCTTGCAGGGAGTTTGTCCGATTTTTTTTTTAATTTTTTTATAATGTTGATTTTGCTTTTATTTTTTTGTTTTTTTATTTATTGAAATATTTTTCTGATTAAAAGAAAATACTCACTCTTTTTCTCTCTCTCAAAAAAAACTTACTCGATTCCAACATTTAAAATTTACACATATTCATAAACATTCAATAGCATTTTCACAAACATAGAAGCACAAACATTTGTTGTCATCATTATCTGTCACTACCACCACCGTCGGCCACCAATCTCTGCCACCACTACCACCACAATTCATCAACATCAAACATGGCTCCATCGCCAGAAAACTCATCGTTGACCTCTCTCTCTCTCTCTCTCTCTCTCTCTCTCTCTCTCTCTCATCTGTTAAAGAATGATGGTTGTTCTTAACTGAAGTTTTTCATTGGCAGCACCGACGACTAACGTTTTGCTAAGGGTTTCGTCACCACCAGTTCTATTAGGGTTAAGTTTTCGAGCGGTTGGAGGGTGGTGGCGGTGTTATATGTAGGAAAAAGATGAGTGAGAGAGATAGATCGTCATAGCAACAAGGGTTTCGCAATGGGTCTTCATAGCAGCGACAACAAGGGATTTCACATCGATGGTGAGAGTGATAGATTTGAAGCAACGGTGAAACCCTAATCAGAGTTAGGGTTTGTTGCGGATTTGGCAACCTCGAGCTTCATCTAGTATTGCTTATTCAAGATATCTCTCGTATTGCTAGTTCCCTTACCAAGTTGACAAGCAAAGAAGTGAAGTTTGTTAAGATCAAGAAAAGGAATTTGAGATTTTGAAAAGGAAGTTACGAGAAGCTCTTGCATTAGCTTTGCCTGACGGGACGAAATATTTTGTGGTGTATAGTGATGTGTCGGCTAAAGATCTTGGTTGTGTTTTGATCCTGCGTTATAAGGTGATTTTCTATGTTTCTGTGTAATTGCAAGAGGCTGAGACGAGGTATACAACGCATGATTTGGAATTAGCAGGGATAATTTTTGCCTTGAAGATTTGGAGGCATTATTTGTACCACACGCATTGCAAGTTGTACACTGATCATAAGAGTTTACAACATGTGTTTCGCAATAAGATTTGAATATGAGGCAGCAAAGGTGGTTATAGTGGATCAGTGATAATGATTGTGAGATTATTTAGCATGTCGGTAAAGCAAATATGGTAGCGGACCGTTGAGCCGTAAGGCGCCAGAAGTCTGTGTAATTAAGTTAGTGTCCACTTTTTTAGAGCAAGTTAGAGAATGTTGTGAAAGAGAAGTTGCGGGAAATTATAGATTTTAAAGAGAACGACCGAAGGTTGAAGACGTTCAAGAATAGAATTTCGGTTCCTACTTTAGGCAATTCCCAAAAGATGATCTTGAAAAAAGCGCATAATTCCAAGTATTCCATTCACCCGGGAAGTATGATGTAACGCCCGATGGTTCCAAGGTATTATTTAATTATTTAATCATTTTTTTGTCTGATTATGAAAATGGTGTGGGCTTAGTGGATTTGGGCTTTATTGAGTGGGCTTTGTTGAGGCTGTGCGTTGCGCGTAAGCCTAGTGTATGCGGGGCATAAGTAGCTCATTAAGGAACACGAAGGCATGCACGTACGCTTAGCGTACGAAGTGGTACGCGCAGCGTACATGGTCAGGACCAAAAACCCTAATTTTTAGGGTGCAAGCCATATACAATGTCATTAAGTCCCAAGTAGTAGCCTCCTTATCAGCCTCTTATGTCCAGAAACCCTAAAATCAATTCATATTTTCCATTGTTGAGTGTGTGAGCTTTTAGAAAACTTTTGGTGTTCATCTTTGTGCATTTTGAAGGAGTTGAAGAAGCTAGAAGTTTCTTAGCCTGAAGAGGAGATCTTGGATCCAGAAACTTTACCTTATTTGCCAAGCTTTTGAGGTATCAAGTTCTCATATTGCTTGCTAGATGCTTATATCTCTATCTGGGTTATATTGTATGTTTTTATCCATTTTTTTGGATGGATGTTGGGATTAGGATGTCCTAAATGCTTATTCCTTCATATATAAGGTATGCGTGGACTCCTTTGGCATAAAGGTGCTAACTTTATGGAGTTTAAGGGCTTCATGCATTCATTAAGTCCTTCCTTAACTCATTTTTGAGCTTTGGAGCTTCTCATGGTCATGCATGGACGTAAAGTTAGCAACTTTGCGTGGTATTTCAGCTTAAAGGGGTCAAATATGCATTCTGGAGCAAAGCCTTAATGGATAAGGAGCTTAATCTAGAATTTGGCTTAATAGGTTGAGTACATTAGGCGTACAAGCCTTCAATGCAGTACGCTTAGTGTACCAGTTGAGTACGCCCATCGTACTTAGTCTGATGGCATTTCGATTATGGACTTTCGGTTTGGGCCTTATTTTGGGCTTGGAAGGTTAGGGTTTAGTTGGGCCATCTGCTTTCGGTAATGTCTAGGCCAAATATGTTATTGGACCTTGGGCTAGGTCCCATGTGAAAGGATTGGGCCCAATTGGGAAGTGGGCCATATTTTGGGCCTTGTTGGATTGTTTAGCTTTGGGCCCATTGGATTGTGGTTGTGGAGTTTTTGACTAAGATACGTTAGGGGTAAAATGGTATTTTTACCCCAAGTAGGGATTTTTGGTTATGATGTAGATCCCAAATGTTAATTAGCTTTTATTTGGCAATTGATAGCCGGGGGAGCTATAGGACCAGTAGTCAGGTATCATTCGTTTCATTCAACTTTTCGTGGTGAGTTTTCCTCATCGATTTTAGTGGGTCTAAGGCACCAAGGCCGACCCTTGATGATTATGTTGATATACCTTTTGTTTGTGTGTTACTTGTAGGTGCTTGTATATGTATTCTTATTGGGCAGGGCCTGTATTGCAAGTGTTGTGGGCGGGGCCCGTTATGCGAGTGTGGGTGGGGCCCGTAATGTGATATGTTTGGTATGCGGTATCTTGGGGAAACTCACTAAGCTTTGTGCTTACGGTTTTAGTTTGTGTTTCAAGTACTTCCAGTTCCAAGGGGAAGAGCTCAAGTTGACTACATCACACACACCATTGGAATTTCGCATTTGATATTTACTCTAATTTTGACAACATTTGATACATTGGTTTTGTTGAGATGGATGGATGATATTTGAAAATACTATTTTATCTATTATAAAAAAATGAAATTTTTGGGACCATATTTTTGGATGTTACATATGAACACTTATCGAGATTTAAAGTTGTTACATTGATGGCATGGTATAAAGGCAGTAGTTGCAAAGTTCATATTTGAATGTTTGACTTGTGTGCAAGTCAAGTTTGAGCACCAAGCTCCGTATGATCAGTCAGAGTCTCTTCAAATTCCAGTCAAAAAGTTGGAAGAGATCACAATGGATTTTATTAGGTATTGTCGAATAGGAGTCGAGGTTATGATGTCATTTGGATTATTGTTGTCCGTCTAACGAAGAGCGCGTTATTTTTGGTAATTAAAAAAGCAACTACTTTAGAAAAGTTGGCGAAATTGTATGTAGACGAGCTAGTAAGATTACATGGAGTTCCATGGACGATCAGTGTCGGATCGTGATCCAAGATTTACCTCAAAATTTTGGCACGCATTGCAAGTGTCTCGGGGACGAAGATTCTCATGAGTATAGCGTACCATCCCCAAACTTGTGGCTAAAGTACATGGTTATTAGCCCATGATTACAACAAAAAAAACACTTAATCTGTAACATCCCAAAACTGAGGTAAAATTTTTCAATTTAAAAATCATTAATCCATACAATCGGTGTCACAAAATCCATCACAAAACAGTGTATCACAATCATCAAAGTAAAATGGAAATCAATGCGGAAACATAAGGGGGATGGTGTGCGATCACGCCAGGCCCTTCCCTTTCATACCGGAAGTACCTAAAACCATAAACATAAAATTGTAAGCACAAAGTTTAGTGAGTTCTCCAAAATACCACATATCATACATACAGTTGGGCCCAACCCTGGGGGTATATTCTAACCCAACATACAATCATAGGCCCATACCTATGGTATGTTTCAACCCGAACATGCAATAATATGCCCAACCCTAGGGTTTCTTTCAACCCAAACATACAATCATGGGCCCAACCATGGGGTTTATTACAACCCAAACATACAATCATTGGCCCAGTCATGGGGTTTATTTCAACCCAAACATATAATCATGCGCCTATCCATGGGGTTTATTTCAACCCAAACAGACAATCATGGGCCTAACCCTGGGGTATATTTCAACCCAATCATACAAGCAAGAGTCACAAAGACAGGTAGCATCCTACATAACACGATCCAGTGGGTCGACATTGGTGCCTTCGACCCATAAGTACAGTAAGAAGACTCACCCTTTAGTCGATACTTAGTTACTACTACTCTCACTGCCAGAAATACCAATGTTATGCACCACCTATATGGTTACATAAGATAAGCCCTAAGCTCTTCTTCCAAAACTAGGATTTTGACCAAAATTCAACTCAAGTAAAAAAGTCACAGTCAAAGTTTACTTTAGTCAACCGCCACGTCGTGGCCTTCGATGACCACGCCGTGACCCTCATCCAACAAAATAGTCGGGCGTTTCCCAGTCGCCACTCTGTGGCGACCCAAGGCCACGTCGTAGGTACTGGGTTTCTAACAGCTTAATGGGTTAAGCCATTTTCTTCTATTCTAAGAGCTCTACTACTCAGATATGGTCCATTCTATGGTCTAAATAGATAAAGTTTCCCAGTTTATCCATTAAGACACCCAAAGACATCGAGATCTCATACCCTAGGTCCAAACAAGGCAAAATACAACAAGAACTTAATCATTAATCCCTTAATCTGAAAAGTCCTTTACCTAACCACTCCATAAGAGTTTCCAATACCAAATCTAGCATAAAGGTGAGTGCTTTATATACATGCATTTCTAGAATCCATTTTAGGTCAAAATGAACTAAAAGTGACCAAAACTAATGTAAGGTCAATAATCCCAACTACAAACTAGATCTACAAGATATATTGTTCATGGGACTCATGAGCGTCATAAAGTTGCAACCTTTGTCACTTCAAATTGACCAAACATTTCTTATAAACCAAAATATGCATAGGAAACTACATGTACAACCAAAGAGACATCATGATAGAAACTTGAGGACTTAGAAATGGTCCAGATAATGATTCCAAGGATGGAGGGGAGTTGTTGTTTGATCCTTTGGCTAATACTTTATTCTTCTCCCTTCAAAATGCAACAAAAACACCACAAAGAGCACAACAAGGATGGCTAGGGTTTCACAAAGATACTTTCTGGAGGTGATGGATGTTAAGGGTAGAGGAAAACCTAGCCATCACTTCCTTTAAATAGGGGTCCAACCCTAGAATCTAGGGTTTCACAAAAACCAACTGCCACATCGTGGCACTTATGACCATGCTATGGTGGTTCATTAAATCCCACAGTCATGAAAATATCGCCACGTTGTGGTGAGGCTCCACCATGTCGTGGCCACCCAATAGGAAAACTTAAAATATAACATAGTAGCTCATACTTGAAACGGGTGTTACATAATAAAAGAGTAAGCTAAAGCAAACATGATAAAACTTATGCAAACCAAATGAATAACTGTAGATCTTCGCTCCAATCTCTCTAAATATCTTTCTCCATTCGAAATCTAGTATCGAAGGGTTTCTCAGAGGTCCTCGCTTGCTTTCTCTCAAAAGTATCAGCAACTCTCCCCTCCTTTTGACCTAATTATCGATATTTAAACTTGCCAAAATCTATCCTCCATGTCGTGTCCGCATGCTTGCCATGTCGTGGAATCCACTTAAAACGCGTATGCAACAAGTCATCAAAAATTAGTCGAGAATCTTCTATAACACGTATGTCGTGGAATCCACATGCTGACGTGGTACTCAGTGTTGGAAGGAACATTTGAAGGGAAGTTGCGGCTTATGGGTATGGATATTAGAGGATATTTCCGACCGGGTATGGTCATTCTTCTAGTATATGAGGGAAAAGTATGGAGATTCATTCTTCAGATTGGTCCTGATAGCAGTACCGGTGGTTGATACTTGGTGAAATGTGACCCCTCCGTTCCCTTTGAGTTATGATCTGGATCAACTAGTATGTCTGACACGAGTGATCAGCAACCAATTATGGTCAATGATTTGTTCCCATCAGTTGTAATGAGATAATCAAAGTTGGAAGTGTTTTATCGGTTTGTTATTCGATGAGCGATTAACATGGTGATATTCTGCATGAAAGGTCTATCGGGGAGACAGACCACTACAATATTCAAGTTTTGGAGAGTCAGAGCTAATACTGCAATGGCAAAGGGGTCCGTCCTTTTCGGGTTGGGAGTTCATGTTGGTTTCGGATGTATTGGGATGGGGATATTTGTATGTTATGAGATTTTCCAATTATGCTTCTCGGATTGTTTGATTCAACCTATGTGTCGATAAAAAGTGGTTTCGAGGGCGAAATCTAATTTAAGTGGGGGAGAATTGTAACACCCTGATTTCATGGATGTGGAACTTGAGAATTTCATTCACATTATAGGACCTACCCGACGAGTTGGTTGGTCCCAACTTGTCATGTAGGATTTGATCAGGATGCGCGGAATATGAAGTATACTCGTCGGGTCGGAGGACTGGACTCGACGAGTTGAGGTTGTTTGGTGGAATCCCTAATTGTCGGCTTTTGCTCCTTATTTAAAGAGCTTATAACCCATTGTTGCCTCCCTCGTCGTCATTTCAACCAGAGAAAACCCTATATCGAGCTTGGCACCTTCTTGTGTGAGTTTGAGAGCTTAGAAGGTGGCTTTTGAGGAGTTTTGGAAGGAGACTTGAAGATTGAGGGGCTTGGATCAAGAAGAGGGTTGTAGATCCATTATCTACTGTGTATTGGCAATCAAACTAAGGCATAAAGTTAATACCTTGACTTCTTGATACTTAGATCTTCTATTGGAAGTGTTTATGGCCCTTTATAGTTTCTCATTGAGTCATAAATGGTTGTGAGCATGCTATGGAACTGAGACCTCAGATTTGGACACTGCTAGGCCCTTTAGGTCTAAAGCCTCAAGCTTTATGAATCTTTGATCCGTCTTCATGTCCTAAAGCCTTTCTTAAGCTTAGTTTTAGGTGTTCTAGCCTTGTGATGTGACATCCCCAGATTCACGGCCAGAAAAGACCGGTTTAATTTATGCTTTTGAAATAATTTCAGAGTAATCATTTGATTAAAAGTGTTGTGGAATTTGTTCCCAGAAAAACATAATAAATATGTTATCAAATCATTTCCGAAGAAATGTATTTTATTCACTTAAACCATTGGGATGTCATTGTCAATACAAAACATAAGCATAAACAAAACTTACATTCATTTACACTAGTGACCTACTTCTCTTTTAATCTCTCAGTGTAAAGCAACTTCGTATCGATACCTGTGATACAAATAAACTGAGTGGGTCAGGCTTGGGAGCCTGGTGAGCAGATAGGGTTTTCAACCCACAATAAATAATAAACTTATTAAGAGGGTGTTTGTTTTTTCTCTGCAGATCTGCGGGAGGTCTTCTATCTGCGCAACGCAGACCACGCGCAGACTTATAGGTTTGAAGTGCGTTTGTTTTTCTGAAGTGTGCAGACATAAAAACGTCTGCGCGAGGTCTTCACCACACAGATATGGGCCAACCTCTTCTAAAGTCTGCCAAGTTCATTTGACCTAAAAAAAACACACGTTTTATTTTTCCGCCTCCATTCGTCCAAGCCTCCCGTCTTTGTACACAGATAGCTCGACAACTCCATCTTCACTCCAGCAAGTTTCGCCGACCGACTGTCACCTCCGATCTGTCGCCGCACCGCCCATCGCCACCCTCCTCTCCGGTCGTCGCCTCCGAACAGCAAGCGCCACTTCTCGATTGCAGCGAACAGGTATGTCGTCGTCGTCCCTCCTCTCTCTTTCAATTCAATTTCAATTCAACTTCTTGTTTGATTTGCATCCTTGTTTCCCCGAAAATATTAATTTTGTTGGGTATTCCTTCATATTCAAATCTTGGAGGTGTATAATTTATCATATATTCTTGCTAAAATTGAAAACACTACATATAAACAATTCCCAGCAAGCTGTCATTCTTGTTAAACCTTACCTGCAAGCTGTCTTCCTGTTTTTTCACACCTGGGATCTATAATTTTTTTTTTATTGGAAGCCAATAAACAGAACTACCAAGCAAAAGATAACATATTCTTTTGTTAATTGTGAATGTGTATATGATTGTTGATTGTGTATATGTATATGGTTGTTGATTGTGTATGTATATATGATAGTGTATATGAATAAGATTGTTGATTTGTGGATGATATAACTTGCCTAGAATGTGTTGAAATCAAAGCTTTTTCTTGAAATAATGTTATGAAATAATGATGTTAGTTGTTGAAATCAAGCTTTTTCTTGATGAAAATTCTTATTTGCTAAATATGATAGTGTATATGTATATAATTGTTGATTGTGATTGTTTATGTGTATATGAGTTTTGGTTGTGTATATATATATATATATATATATATATATATATATATATATATATGTGATTATTGATTGTGTATATTTATATGATAGTGTATATGTATATGATTGTTGATTTTGTATGTATATGATAGAAAGCATCAAAAAGAGTCATAAGTTTTGTTTATTTGATAGAAGTAAAGTTTTTGTCGTTAAAGTGAAGTTTATTTGATTTATAAAGTTTTTTAGAAAACTTTGAATTAAAACACTCTAATTGAGGTTATTTATAATTGAATAAAAAGTTTCACATTATTGTGATTGAAAATAAAACAAAATTACAAATGTGTCGTAAAACAAATTTGTCGTGAAAATAAAAACTTTTTCTTGAAATAATGATGTTACTTGTTGATTGTTTATTGTTATTTGGTTATTAGAGATGGGAGAAAAACAACAATGGACCAATGAGCATTTAAAATGCTTATTGGGTACTTGTATTGAAGAAGTAGAGAGTGTTGGTAGAAAAGGATTGAGTTTGCAGAAAGATTCATGGATAAGGCTTGGAAGAGTTCTTAAGGAGAAATTTGGGGTTGAGTTGACTCAAAAACAAATGAAAAACGCATATGATAATCTGAAAGCCAAATACACTGGATGGGTATATTTAAAAAACAAAACCGGTAATATATACAATTCTCAAACAAACACTTTTAATTTAACAGCCGAGGAGTGGGATGATTTTAAGAAGGTACATATACATTAATATACAATAATATATATATATATATATATATATATATATATATATATATATATATAACATTTACGTTTGAAGTTGCCAAATATTCTTATACTATTTCTTGTTACATTTGGGTTTAGGGGCATCCAAAAGCTGCTTCTTTGAGAACAATTCCACTGCCTTTTCCAGATCTTTGTGCACGTCTTTTTAATGGAAATAGTGCTACTGGTAATTTTAGGAGTTACTCAACCCAATCATCATCAGTAGCTGGCGCATCCTCCTGTCGTGTTCCACCACTTCAGATCACCGCCACCCCTTTTGATGCAATGGATGACGATGGTGTTGACACTTCTCATCATGAGCCACCACCTTCTGCAGCTTCACCTTCTGCTCGTTCACCATATACTGCTACACCATCCGGTAACCCCAACAAAAGGGCTAAACCCTCAACTCCTGTAGCTCCTAGTGCCTCACCGTCTGCTTCTTCACCTTATGGAACTTCTGTTACTGCTGACGATTTAGCATTTGAAATGAAGAAAGCTCTACAAAGTTTGACTAAAGGGTATACAATTCCTCAGTGTTTAGAGAAGTTAGAGGTCCTTCAGTTAGGCCCTACAGATCCTTTACGCTTTGTCGCATATCATATTTTTGGAGGAACCATGAACATGAGAGAGATGTGGATGCATTCGCCCGATGTTCCCGAGATATTACGAGGGTGGCTTGAGATGATGGGTACCAGTTTAGGAGTTTTGAAGGATGGGAAGATTGTTCGATGATTTTCTAGTGTTGAAAGTATTTGTTATGTCTTTTTGCCCTTGTTGGAACTACTTTTTTAAATGTTTTTGCCTTTGTTGGAACTATTTTGTTAGGTCTTTTTGCCCTTGTTGGTACTTGAAATATGATTAATGGAATGTTTATTTGATACTTGAAATATGGTTTATGTAATGTTATTTTGGCTTGAAATATGATAAATGGAATGTTTATTTGATACTTGAAATATGGTTTATGTAATGTTTTTTAAAGTTCTACTTTGTTGATTTTAGGTTCATATGGATCACGATCAAAAGTTACTTCTCGTAATTCTATGTACCTATACATCCGTTATTTTTGGAAGAGGGGTGTGAAACGATTGCGAGATAATGATTCGGAAATGACGGGACACAAATACACATTGGAGTTATTACACCGTAATCGTTTACAATGTGTTGAAGTATTACGCATGTCCCGTGAATCTTTTGTACGACTATGTGCTCATTTTAGAGCAAATTACTCATTAAAGGACAACAAACATGTATCAGTTGAGGAAAAGATGGCTATGTTTTTGATGATGATCGGACATAATCAACGTTACATGATTATCAAGCGGAGTTTTCAACACTCGAAGCAAAGAATTCATAAATTTTTTTATGAAGTGTTGGAAAAAATGATGCTTTTCGCACAAGATGTTATAGTACCGACATATTTTAATCCGAATCCAAACATTCCAGGACATAATAGAAGGCTACGAAGGGTTTTCAAAGGAGCAATTGGTGCACTTGATGGCACTTTGATACATGCTGTTGTCCCTGCTAAGAAACAAGACTTATATAAAAGTAGGGGAAAGGGAGATTGCTACCAAAACGTATTGGCAATTTGTGACATCAATATGATTTTTACATTTGTTGTGACCGGGTGGGAAGGGGTAGCGCATGACTCTAGAATATTATCAGAAGCAGTAGCCGATCCACAAGCATCATTCCTGTTTCCACCACCAGGTAAATTTTTGTTTTTTTTAAATATTTTTATTTTAATTTGAAAATTGATTAGTGTTTTGCATTTTTTTCAGACAAATATTATCTTTGTGATGCCGCATATGCACACACTCGAGGATTTATGGCCCCTTATTGTAATGTTAGGTATTGGCTTGGAGATTTTCGTCAAAGACGTGCATTGACCAATAAAGAAAAATTTAACCATGGACATGCAAAACTTCGGAATGTCATTGAGCGTGCTTTTGGTGTGTTGAAAGCACGCTTCCGTATATTGAAGAGGATGACACCATTCCCGTTTGTGGCACAAAGAAACATTGCCATGGCATGCTTCACGCTTCATAATTATATAAGGAAAGAAGGATTGAATGATGAGTATTTCGCACGATACGATGAACCCAATGTCCCGTTTCGAAATAACAATGTGGCCATTGATGATGATGAAGACGAGATTCCAACACATGGTACTGCAGCACACCGTGAATATATGACTCAGTTACGTGATGAAATTGCTGATCAGTTGATGCACAATATAGATTGAATTGTTTTAAATGAAATTGTTATTGTAAAACATTTTTTTTATTGTATGACTAATTTAGTTGCATGAATTTTATTTTCAATGTTATAAGACTATTATTATTAAAATTTTGGTGTTGAAAAATCATTTTAAGTTTGTAAAATAATTTTATTTAAAATTCAGTTTATTTCAGCAGCCTGCAGACGTTAAAAAACAAACAGTCTTCTTATTGCAAACTGCAGACGTTTGGTCCACCTCTTCTGCTGTAGAGGCTTGCAGATGTGGTCCGCAGACTATAGACATTTTGGCTTCAGAAAAACAAACATCACCTAAGTTCTCAATCAACAATAAATTTATTAATTTCATCAACCAAAATAACCCTAATTACCCATTCCCATTATCCTCACTTTACGTCCCTAAAACAACTATCACAAGGGACCTAGCCTAAGGATTATCACTAGGGGTGACACCATTGCTTTGAGGGTTCCTCAGCAAGTTATGTCAAACAAGACATCCTAACATAAAACAACCAACAAGGTGACAACATTGCTTTCCTTCAACAATTTATGTCAAATAGGCACGAGGTCACATCGTCACTATGTGCTAGTCCATAACTCTTATTTATCGACGGTATTTCCCACGGGAGTCCCCCACCCCCCACCCCTGCAATATATGTCAATGGGTTTTCCATATGCTAAGTCCATAGCTCTTATTCATCGACGGTATTTCCCACGGGAGTTCCCCCCCCCCCCCCCCCCGCGCAATACATATCAATGGATTTTCCATACAGCTGATGAACATACTAAGGGGTTTCCCTAACCATACATGACCTAAAGGCACTCATGAGGGGAATAGAGTACAACGAATGAACACTCAAGTCCATTAACAAGCTACAGGTTGCGAGCCTGCTACTGTTCCACAGACCGTCTAGAACAGTCCATGGTTTTCATCCCTACTCTGCTGAATGACGGGGGTCAACGTTTGGGTAAGGGCTTTTCTCATATTGCACCACTCACGCCACTGTTTGGGTAAAAGCTCTTCCCATATTTCACCACTCACTCTCAACTCATGATCTATATCACTAACTCATGAAGCTAGTCCGATCACTTCATAAAATAACCAAGACTCCAAAGCTCTTCCAAATAAAAGTATAGGGAAAATACTGATAAAGTACTCCCGTATGCTCCCGTACCCCGACACGTAATAGTGTCAAAAAGAAGAACTAATTGATGAACACATAGTTCAAAAATACCTAATGAACATATAGTTCAAGAACACTTTATGAACATATAGTTCAAACATACGTACCGATTACAAGTCTACTAACGTTCCACCGGACTATCTAAAATAGTCTGTGGCCGTTGTCTATACTCTGCTAGATGACTAGATCATCTTAAACATCGATACCTCTCATCACTTTTATTTCATCACACGTCATCTAATTTATCTACCCATGTTTTACCCAATATATTTGTAGATAAAAATATATATACAATTTAAAACTTGTATAAAACATCAATTCAACAGTCACCTCAATAAACAATTAATATATTTACACATAGCGTGTATTTTAAGATAAAAACTTCATATCTATGTGTAAGGTGAAAGTGACTATACACTCACTTGATTTAACGATAACCGGGCAGCACTTCGTTGCCTAGAATGATCGTTTCTAATAAAACCGAGAGTTTTATTGAGAAACCGGGCTCTGCAAGGGTCGGGCTTCGAAATCGAAAAGATAAAATTTTCAGGCTTCTCGGGCACTTCGTGGCGTATTCTGGGGGTTATAATCGATATCGGGGCTTTGGGGAATGTTAAGATGAAGAAAATATGGAAAAAGGGGTTAAAAGTGGCAAAACTCCAAAACTACCCGAGAAGGCTCGCATACCCCTTCTATTTATAGGGTCCGAAGGTCGGCTAAGGAGGTGGGTCTGCAGGCGAGGGTGCGCAGGTGCTCGCACATGGGTTGCGCGTGCGAGGGCCTTGCTAGAGGCTTCTCATTGGACTGCTTCGGAAAGCTCCTCGGTTCGGACATGTTGCTGATGACACACCGAGATCGGACACGGGGCAGCCTCTTATTGGACTGAACCTTCGGTGCGAGGAGGGTGCGACACGCCTCGCCAGTTGGCCTCCGGTGACTCAGCAGTTCAGACACGTGGCAAGCATGCAGCGAGGGTGACGTGGCATTTCCGGGTGAAGCTTATCTATGCGAAATTTCTCGAATTTTGTGCTAAAATCTTCTAAAATTCATAACTTTCGCATACGAGCTCTGTTTTTGACGTTCTTTATATGCACGCGTAGGTAAAATTACGCTCTACAACTTTCGTTTAGATTTCATCAGCTAATTTTGAATTTGATTTTTATATTATTATTTTTAATATATCGGGACAGGAAATCCGTTAAAAATTCATAACTTCTTCATCCGACATCCGTTTTCGTCTGACTTTTTACGGTTGTGCTACTAATGACGAGACCTTTGATTCTTGTTTAGGTCGTGTCGGATAAAAATCACTCGATCTAAAATTCGAGTTTTTAGTTGTCTACTGCTAAGCTGAAACTTCGAAAAATCACAACTTCCTAAGTCAGATTTGGGTGTTCTTTTTATACCTACTCTCAGTTTAATGAACACTAAAAGTTTCGTTTAGATCACTAAGGCCAAAAAGTAGTTTATCGAAAACTCACTTTTTACGACATTCGGCACCGTGCCAGTTTATCGCGAAACTTCGACAGGTCATAACTTCTTCGTTATAACTCGGATTTCGGCGTTCTTTATATATCTGTAATCCTTGTCACGCCCACTACAAGTTTCTTAATAGATATCGGCTTTATCTAATATTTAATTTTTGACGCTCATTTTTATTCTTAATTATTCAAACCCTAATAATTAAGCATAAAACACATAATATTCACATATTTCCTTTTCATTTCTCCAAAACGAGTCACAAAGGTTAACCTAGACTATCATGTCAATATTAATGCTTATCCTAGAAACACGGGCATTACATGTGAGGTCTTGCATGATCGTAAAGTTAGCAACTTTACGTGGTAACTTCTTCCTAGGAGGTTGGATCTGGAGTTTGGAGCATTGGAATCGACGGAAATGAGTTTAATGTGTAATGGCTGAAGAACTCGACGAGTTGGGCATCCAGCTCGACGAGTCGAGTCGGGTTTTCCTATTTTTGATTCAGAGTAAACTCGATGAGTTGGTGGAACAACTCGACGAGTGGCTAGGGTTTTCCTTGATCTTCTGGACACTGCATGGACTTGACGAGTTGGCTAGCAACTTGGCGAGTTGACTGGGGTTTCATGATTTACTGAGTTCTGAGGAACTCGACGAGTTCATAAGCTGCACTCGACGATTTGGGTTAACATTGACTGTTGACCTGAAGTGTTGACTTTTGTTGACTTTTAGGGTTTGGTCAAGTTATGGACTATGGAGACCATGGAGGGGTAAAATGGTATTTTCACCCTATTTTGAGAGTTAGAAAAGTGGTTAGCCTAACATCTTTAGAGTGGTTGTTATCAAATGTTAGTTAGAGATGATTATGATATGCAGGCGAAGTCTAGACCGATCGTTAAGTACGAGACCTACTTGCTTACTTACGAGGTGAGTCTTCTCACTATACTTACCCGAGTGGTGATCATTGTGCGACCGGAGGGTCTTATGTGCTTATATTGAGTTGTGTGATATATTATGCATTCTGTCTTTGTGGTTTAAGTTGTATATCATTTTGTGCCTTATTGAGTTACTCTGTCTTCGTGGGACCGGAGGGTCTTTACTAAGATGCAGGACTGAAGGTATCCCCCGTGGAAATGGGTGATCCGATTCAGGAAGTCGGGAAAGTTAGGTCCCTGATATATCGGTCCTTTCAGAGTGACTGCCAGAGTGTGGAAGGTAGCTTATCGGTTGGTGCTACTTGCAGAGTTGAGTCAGATTCATAACACCTTCCATGTGTCTCAAATGAGGAAGTGCATAGCTGATGAAATGGAGGTGGTACCCTTATAGGACATTCAGGTTGATGCTATCCTGAATTACATTGAGAAACTGATAGTAATTTTGGACAGTAAAGTTACGACCCTAAGGAACAAGGAGGTGCGACTGGTTAAGGTGCAGTGGGAGCACCGCAGGGGATCCGAGTGGACTTGGGAGCCGGAGTCCGAGAAGCACGAGCAGTACCCAGAGTTGTTTCTGGGGCATGACTTCGAGGGAGAAGTCTGATTCTAGTGGGGAAGTAACATCCCGACTCCCCGGTATAATATTTATATATTTATTTTTGATTTGTTTGAGCAAATCAATGAGTTCGATGCCCCAACTCGTCGAGTAGAGGCGGATTGACCACGTGGGTTTTATGACCAAATCAATGAGTCGGGGAGACCAACTCGGTGAGTTGGCGTTGTGAGTGGAAACCCTAATTCTCCAGGGTTGGGTCTTATTTAAAGGACCTTAAGCCCTCATTTTCGCTTCACTAGCCACCTTACTCCCCTGTGTGAAACCCTAATCGCCTATATTGAGCTAAGAGAGAGAGATAGAGAGAGAGAGAGAGAGAGAAAAGAGAGAAAGAGAGAAAGAGACAGAGAAAGAGAGAGAGGGCTAATATTTGGGCATTTTAGTGCACTTTTTGAAGAGAAGAGTGGAGTATCAAAGCAAGGATCGAGAAGAGACTGTTGGATCTGGTGTTAATTCGTCTAGAGCTTCTGTTGAATGTAAAAAGTCTCCACCTTACTCATTAGTTTGGCTAGATCTCATTTTATGGAGTTTTAGGGCTTATTCCATCTTTCCTTGAGGCTTTTAGTGTGTTGAGCTTATCAAGTGATTGAGACTTCAGTTCTGGACCTTGTGAGGTCCCTAGAGCCCAAAGGTCCCAACTTTATCCAGCTAATAGAAGAGCTTTCATGATTAAGACCCTTAATGGAAGTTGTTTTGGCATTTCAAGCCCTAAGTGCCATGCATGGACGTAAAGCTTGCAACTTTACATGGTATATCAACCTTGGGTGGCTAGATCTAGGGTTTGGGGTAGTAAATTTTCCTTAAAACGTCTGAATGAGAAAAAAGACTTAAGGGACTCGCCGAGTTAATGAGCCAACTTGACGAGTCGGATAGGGTTTTCCCCGATGATTCTGGACATGAGTAACTCGATGAGTTGATGAGACAACTCGACGAGTTAAGTTGGGTCTTCACGACCTTTAGGAGGAACGAGGGGACTCAACGAGTCACATAGATGCACTCGACGAGTCGGTTAACATGGACTGTTGACTTCAGTTAACTTTAGGGTTTGGTCAAGACAAGGTGTACGGAGACCATGGAGGGGTCAAATGGTCTTTTACCCATTCCAAGATATATATATATATATATATATATATATATATATATATATATATATATATATATATATATATATATATATATAGAGAGAGAGAGAGAGAGAGAGAATAGCCTTTGGTTATTTAGAGTTGTGAATGGAACGTTAAGTTGCGATAATTATCATATGTGTTAGGCGGAGGCCAGATCGGTGATTCATGTACGAGGCTTATTTGCTTGCTTTCGAGGTGAGTAATCTCACTATACTTACCTAGAGTGGTAATCTTTGTGTGACTGGAGGGTCTTATGTGCTTATATTGAGTATTGTGATATCCTGCATTATGTCTTTGTGATTTATGTTGTGTATTATTCTGAGCTTATTGAGTTAGGATCGGAGGGTCCACCCGAGTTGTGGGACCGGAGGGTTCCACTGAGACACATTAAACAGAGGGTCTTATTTGAGTATGGTCATGAAAGGCTAATGAGATGTGTGTGGTATTTTGGGGAATTCACCAAGCTTCGTACATACCGTGTTATGTGTTATGTGTTTCAGGTACCTCTCAGGATCACGGGAAGGCACCAACTCGATTGTACACATGAGGCAGAGTTAAGCTTTGAGGATACTGGATTGTGTCTAAACAATTTATGAACATGTGTTTTTGATAAATTGTCATTTTGGAGATTTGTGAACTATGTTGATGAGAATTATGTGATTTTTTAAAATGAAAAAATTTGTTTGAAAATTTACGGTGTTATAGGAAGGCGTCGACTTGATTGTACACAACAACTAGAGATTATGTTTTTGAGGATTCTGGGATATTGTCAACATTTTTATTGACTTGTGTTTTTAACAAATTATAACTTGAGTCGAGAAATATGAAACTATGATTTGTGTGGTTTTTAAAAATAAAAAAATTATTTGAAAATTAGAGTGCTACAGTTTTGTAAGACTCATATGTTTAACAAATAAAAATGAAAACTTTGCCTTTGAAATTCGGGACGTAACATTTCCATATGAACGAATGAATGTTTTGGATGAAATATTATCTTTTAGAAATTAAAATTTTGTTGTGAAAAAAGGGACATTATGTTAGTTTTGTCTACTTCTAATCACTTCGCATAAATTGACCGCACCACGTATTATGACACATTGACCACCGCCAATGCATACAATCTATACTACCAAGCATTCCAGGGAACCCATGCTTGTTTTTATGTGTCGTATATAGTTGGTAGATGTCACTAATTGTAGGCTTCCGTAACGACCATGATAGAGGATAATAACAACTTCAACAAATTTGTATAGACGGTAGGGGTGGAAATTGATGACACAATACAAAAAAAATACGCGAATAGAAACGAATTTGAGACGAAACTAAAATTCAAATTTTTGTTCATTTCAAGTGTAAAAAACACGAAGTCGTATCGTGTCATGTTCGTTTTCAAAATTCGACACAAATTGACACGATTTAGCATTTGCCTATCTGTTTTTAATGTTTGTCTGCATTTGTCTTGTTATATAGGATTAAGTATTAATTAAATATACTAACTGTTATTTTCTGTTATCTTTTTCGCGTCGTGTTGTGTTTTTCATTTTTTAATCGGTTCATTTTTGTGTTAGTTAAAAAACACAACATCGTGTCATGTCGTGTTCGTGTTACATAAAACCTTGTGGTTTTGTGTCGTGTAAGACAAAAACATGACACGATAGCCCGATTTGCCACCCATAATAGGAAGTCCCGTGTTGTTCGCTCTGACATCCTCAAACACTTATCCCATGAGTTTGGTGCCATGTCGAATGCTAGTTAACGAATTGCATGCGCATAGGCGTATCTAAGTTAAGGGAAGATAGGTCCTAGGACCTACCTTTTTTTTAAAATTTTAATAGAGTTATATGTATATAAAAAAATTGGAACTACCTTATTATTTGTAAAGGAACTACCTAATAATTTTTTTAAGAAAGTAATATCAATGAACCCGAATTTTTTATACCTAATAACCATTTAGAAGAAGCCCAATGCGTAAATATAGGCAAGTCCATCTAAAATTAAACACAAAAAGAATTAGAAACGTCATTCAACGATTCAATGACTCCCGTTCCCTGCGGCCTCAAGCCTTAAACTGTTGCGCTTGCCGACTTCAATTATCCAATCACCGTCTGACCTGGCCATTGCTCGGTCTCCCTTTTTTGCCGTTCATCCTCTCCATCGACCATAATCAATCCACAGGTTTAAAATCTTAGATTTCTTGTATACGTAAAAAAATAAGTGACCAATTTTTGAGTGATACTTTTGTAACGTATATTGAAAAAAAAATGTTTAAAAAATATCGATGACGAGAACATTATGAATATATTTCAAGATATAAGACCTTATATGGTTCATTTGTAAGAATTTTATTAGAACTATTAAAGTGATTTTTAAATATTTTAAGGCATACAATTCGACCTGACCCAACCCGACCCGCTATCATCATCACCACCACCACCATAACCTTTTACTCTTTTATATATTTTCAAATTCATTTATATTAGGAACCATGTTATTTTTAGTTCTAGATTCGCCACTGATTGCATGTAACACTCGAGTTTCCGATTGTGTTTTACATTCTTGGTTTTCGATATGTGGTTTATCTCTTAGTTTTCTTTAAGTTATTTAAGAGTTAGGGTTTTGGGAGCTCGCGATGCGGCTGTGTCACATCCCCTATTTTCCGTAACCGAAAAAAATCTTTACGCTTTCAAAACCATGTTATTTTTGTTCGCGGAAAATTCAAGTATAATAAAACATTTTGCAGAAGCTGTCTCATTTCATTAAAATATCTTAAGTAAAGATGTTGTTCCATAATACAAAAACCGTAAGGATGTCATAATTAATACATAACATAGCTACAGCGTAAAGACCTAACGGTCTTGAATACTATTACAAGCTTGTCTCTTTAAACACTCGACATCTTATTCAAGATCCAGCAACCTTAACACCGCTACCTGTGATGTTTATAAATTAAGCAGGTCAGGTTGGGAAACCTGGTGAGATACATAGAGTTTTCAGTCTCACAATATTATTATGATATTAATCCATAAATAATAATCATGCAAAACTAGTTGTTACAAACAATATATAACATAAAATATCTCTAAGACAATCTACTCCATCCCGTTTATTCTCGCATATCGATGTTATAACTAGGGATAAGCATTTGGACCGGGGAACCGGAACCGGATAGAACCGATCGGGCCGGGACCGGGACAATATTCTTGTGGATTTTTGGAACCGGGAACCGGTAGAACCGACAAAAACCAGAATTGTATGTTGCTATTTCTCGAGGACTGGTTCTAACATTGAAGACACAACAAGAACCAGTAGGAACCGGTAGAACCGACGGTCCGGTTCGATTCTTAATTTCGGCCAACTTCGGTTCCTAGACGGGTCCAGTTCAGACCGGTTCCAGCCGGGTCGGTTTCTTTGCTCATCCCCAGTTATAACAATTACCTTAGGAGATTTATCCTAATGGATCACTGTAAGCAATGATTTGACTATATTGCTTCGAGGATTCATTGGCAACATTTGTTAGTCAATAAAGGCAACCATGAGGCGATGGAGTACATCGAATGAACACACAATGCTTTTCCTTGGACCAGTATAATTCATTAACATTTACATACTATGAGTCTGCTAGCCTTCCACAAGACAGTTTAGATTGTGGTTGTCATCTTACTCCGACAGATGACCAGACTTACCCATGGGTAGCCTGATACAAACACACCTTTTCTGACTGTTAAATATAGACACACCTGACAGTCTAAAAAGAGGAGGAATACTTGTACAATACTCCGATATGTAACTCGTACACCGACTCCAATAGTGTCATAGAACATAGCTCTATTCTCCGTTCTAATCTCACACTCACCCTTAGTATAATATTACCCAATATCCAGCTTATTTGGACTACACATTCCTTTTAAGTCTTAATATATGTCACACCCCCGAACCAGACGGCGGAAACGTCCGGGGGCTGTCGTGACTCAATTGAATACCATAACATTGAATATATATGAAACATAACAACTTTCGTCACCATTCATCAACATAGTACAACCAGTAGTGTTTACATGTCATACATTGTTTTAACATTACATTCCCCAAAAATTAATTTGTTCGATTCATACAAAAATAAACTGCAACCGTCACTGAGTATGATTTCCCTTGATTCACTGGTTCCCTGAGAATACAAGTATTTTGAAAAACGTCAACATATGAAATGTTGGTGAGTTCATAAGTAGTGTTTGAAAACGAATGTTTGTATTGCTTGAAAAACCACCAGAAAATCCGATATTTTCTGAAAAGAAAAGCTTTCGAAAACGTTTGTGAAGATCCATAGGTATGCTTGTTTGTTTCTATACTTGTAAAAAAAAATGTTCATTCAAGATGTATGTGTTTCAAATCTGTATGTAATAAAAACCCTAGGGAAACCCGATGTTCCCCTAGCTCTTTTGGAATCCATTAAGTTGCGTTGAAAACATTATAAAAATAGCAGTATCGGTCCCAAGCGACGTTGGAAGGTTCTCGAGCATTGATTATTTACTACAAACCCGCATTACACAAACGCCCAGTTTATAGTTATACTAACGAACCCGAAGGCGTCGTCCGTACTAATCACGTTATCCAATCGCCCGGACTATGTGTAGTCCCACATCCGAAGAGAAAGAGGTCACGAAGACCCCGGTAACTCCATTAACCGGCTGGGGAAAATATGCGTGCGAGGGGTCCCCGACCCGCCTCGTAAAATGTGTAGACTTTTCTAGCAATACCATGGACCCTTGGGGACCAGTGGTACAAGCCATTGAAAGTCACCCTACGTTGTGCCAAGTCGGTGAAACTCAACACTTCGTAGAAAAAAAATGTCTTCGGGCCTTAAGATCAGGTCATTGGGCTAGCTAGGCCCAACAAACAAGATTTTACACTTTTGGGGCCCGAAGATGGTGCGTAGACGTCTGTGCACACTCGTATGTATATGTATTACCAATCATTATTTGTATGTATCAAGGAGTTAGTAGTTGTAGATTTGCATTGGCTCGAGACCGAGCCAATTCGTTTAACAACGACTTTTGGTATTGTAATGAGTTGTATTTCGTTGATAGTCGAGGTGTCATTATTTGATCAAATGGTACACATTGAATCAGTCTTGGAATATTTCTGTTTTCAGCCTCTCATTAATTGTAAAATTTGCATTTTCAACCCTTTTATTTAAATATTTACCGGTTTGGTCCTTAAACTATTTTTCTTGACATTTTAACACCAAAAATTATTGAAATTAATATTTTCCAGCATATTTTTCAAAGAAAGCAGTTTAAGTCCCTGAAAATGCAGTTTTTCTCGGTTTAGCCCATCTTTTCGCAATTTTGACAATTTTGGCCCAAAATGGAAAATTTTTGCAACTTTGGTCCTTTTTAAATTTAAAAAGCATTTTAAACCTTTGAAAAGGATTTGGAACACTTATAGTCCACTGTTTTACAGAAAGTTACAGTTTTGGCCCTCCAAAACAGAAAAATTCGCATAATGGGCCTTATTGGGCCGAAATTTTCATTTTTAGCCCAATAAGCTTGAAATTTATGTTTTTAATCCCCCAAATGAGTATATTTCCAGAAATTTATTTATAGAAACTGTTTTGGCACACTTCATCCATCAGAATTTGTGAAATGTCAATTTGGGCCCTTATTTTTGCATTTTTCACATTTTAGGCCCAAAATTTGTGTTTTTAACCCAAAGAAAATTATCACTAACCCACTTAGCCATTTTTCTTGAAGCTCTTTGTGTTTAGAAATATATTTGAAGCTAAAATCATTTAACACAAGATATATCTCGGTTTTGATGAGTTTTAAGGCTAGATCCAACATAAAAACACATAAAAGCATACATATAAGCATGGAAATCATACAAGGCATACAAATACATATAGATCTACACTTTCACTTGTATTCCCCCCCACAAAAACTCATAAAAACAGAAAATAGGGGTATGAATCTCACCTTGGGTGTGGGGGCTCGGTTTTGTAAAGAAAATGGAAGGAAAATGAAGTGATTTTCGGCCCTAGCTTTCCTTGATGTAGATCTCGAGTTTAAGGAGCTTTCTAGGAGCATGATTACCAAAATTGTTTAAGAGAGAGGATCTAATAATGAGAAAAAGAGTTATAAATTTCTTAGATATGTGTGACTTACCAAGAAGTGATGATATTTCCTTGAAATCCTCTTGATGCACAAGCAAAGTTTCGAGATTTTAAGTGAAGAGGGAGGATGGTTTCTTGAGTAATCTAGAGAGTGTTTGTGAGATATTTGTGTGTGTGTGTGTGTTGGGTTTTGGCCGAGAGCAAGAAGAAAAAGAGAGAGGAATAGACATGAAGTGATATATGCATAGAGATATGAGATATGTTGCATGGAAAACCAAGAGATAAAAATGAGGTGGCATGGTAATAGTCAACTCCTCCTCTTGGGCTTTTCTTGGGCCGAAATTTGGGAAGGAAGAAAAGGTTTTTGGGCTCTATTGCCCCTAAGCCCACATAGGAGTTAAGTTGAATGATTTTTGGTCCAAAAAAATATAATATGATTTTTATATTTTGTTGGGCTAGTTTAGGTTATCCTTGGCCCAAATCTTCCAATTCATTTCATTATAGGTCTAACATGACCTAAAATGTTAAAATAAATAAGAGTGGGTCCAATTAGAGCCCAATTAGGGTTCTAAGCCCATGATAGTCTAATTGGAAGCTTATTGGCCCATTTGGATCCAATGAGGAAGTTCTAGCCTAGATTAGGCTTAATAAGAACTTCTAGGGTCTCCAATTGTTTGATGACTACTTGTACTCCTAGCATGTTGTATTTGATTGAAGTTTTTGATTCACATTAACTTGAATGTATAGATTACATGGCTCAAAATTTACAGTTGTGACATCATCCCCCCGTTAGAGGGAATTTCGTCCCGAAATTCTGTTTGAGAGTTAGAATCAAGAATGCTAGAATAGGTGAGGGTACTTCTGCTTCATTTGATCTTCGCGTTCCCACGTGAATTCTGGCCCACGCTTTGCGTTCCACCGTACCTTCACGATCGGGATGCGACTTTGTTTAGTACGCTTCACCTCCCTGTCCATGATTTCGATTGGTTCTTCGACGAACAGGAGATTCTCATTGATTTCGATTTCGTCAAGAGGAATGACGAGAGTTTCATCTGATAGGCACTTTTTCAGATTAGAAACATGAAACACGGGGTGCACACCGTTTAGCTCCGGGGGTAGTTGTAGTCTGTAGGCTACCGGACCTATTCGGGCGACGATTTCGAAAGGTCCAATGTACCGTGGGTTTAGCTTTCCCCGTTTTCCGAAACGTATAACTCCTTTCCAGGGTGAGACTTTCAGTAATACTCGATCGCCGACCTGGAATTCTAAGGGCTTTCGTCGTTTGTCTGCGTAGCTCTTTTGCCGGTCACGCGATGCTTGTAGTCGAGCTTTGATCTGGACAATCTTTTCTGTGGTATCGCGAATGATTTCCGGTCCTGTTATTGCCTTATCCGACGTATGCGTTCTTGCTAGCTGGGTGTCACCTACTTCAGCCCAACATAACGGTGATCTACATTTACGTCCGTACAGTGCTTCGAACGGGGCCACCTTGATGCTCGAATGATAACTATTGTTATATGAGAATTCGATCAACGGCAGGTGGGTATCCCAAGACTTTCCGAAGTCTATCACACAAGCACGAAGCATGTCTTCAAGCGTCTGAATGGTTCGTTCGCTTTGACCGTCCGTTTGTGGGTGATACGCGGTGCTCATATCAAGATGAGTTCCCATTGCCTTGTGGAGCGACTGCCAAAAGCGTGACGTGAATCTACTGTCCCTATCCGAAATGATGGATTTTGGCACTCCATGAAGTCTTACAATCTCTCGTAGGTACAAACGCGTCAGCCTCTCCATCTTGTAGGACTCTTTGATTGGCAGGAAATGGGCAGATTTCGTCAGTCGGTCGATTATTACCCATATGGTGTCCAATCCATCCGATGTCTTGGGCAGCTTGGTCACGAAGTCCATAGAAATCCCCTCCCATTTCCACTCAGGAATTGCCGGTTGTTGTAACAATCCGGAAGGTTTCTGGTATTCCACTTTTACTTTGGCACACGTAAGGCACTTACTAACATAAGTTGCGATTTCCGCCTTCATGTTAGGCCACCAATAGTGCTGCTTAATGTCCAAATACATCTTGTCCGAACCAGGATGAATGGAGTATCGTGTCTTGTGGGCTTCCTTCATAACGATCTCCCTGAATCCTCCGATTTTTGGAATCCAAATACGGTTCATGAAGTAGTATACCCCATTCTCTTTGACTTCCAGGTTCTTCTCCATTCCGCGTAATGCTTCGCTAGTTCTGTTTTCCGTTTTCATAGCCTCTGCCTGGGCTGATGCAATTTGAGTGGTCAGATGAGACTGAATGGTTATCGAGTGCGTTTTCGTACGACGATTTGTATATTCCTTCCGACTTAATGCGTCAGCTACCACGTTGGCCTTGCCTGGATGGTACTTGATCTCGCATTCGTAGTCGTTTAACAATTCCACCCATCTTCGTTGTCTCATGTTCAGCTCCTTCTGATTCAAAATGTGCTGGAGGCTCTTGTGGTCCGTAAAGATGGTGCACCTTGTACCGTACAGGTAGTGCCTCCAAATTTTTAGGGCGAAGACCACAGCTCCCAGTTCTAGGTCATGGGTTGTGTAATTTACTTCGTGCGTCTTTAGTTGACGAGACGCATATGCTATTACTCTTCCACGTTGCATGAGAACGCAACCTAAGCCCTGATTTGACGCGTCACAGTAAACTACAAAATCTTCCGTTCCTTCAGGTAGAGATAGTACAGGAGCGCTGCAAAGAGCTTGCTTCAAGGTTCGAAACGCAATCTCTTGTCGGTCTGTCCACTTGAATGGCACACTCTTTTGCGTAAGCAAGGTAAGTGGCTTGGCGATTTTTGAGAAGTTTTGGATGAATCTCCTATAGTAGCCTGCTAGGCCTAAGAACTGACGAATTTCTGTGGGCGTAGTCGGAGTTGCCCATCCTTCCACAGCTTTGACCTTAGAGGGATCCACATGAATTCCGTCTTGGCTAACTACGTGGCCTAAGAAATTCACACTCCGAAGCCAGAACTCGCACTTGGAGAGTTTGGCGTAAAGCTTTTCCGATCGCAGCATTTCTAGGACTTGTCGGAGATGTTGGCCATGCTCCTCTTTGCTTCGAGAATAGACGAGGATGTCATCGATAAACACAATGACGAAGTTGTCCAAGAACGGTCGACAGATTCGGTTCATTAGGTCCATAAATGCAGCAGGTGCATTTGTTAGACCGAAGGGCATTACGACGAATTCATAATGTCCATAGCGGGTTCGGAAAGCGGTTTTAGCAATATCTTCTTCTCGGACCTTGAGTTGATGGTATCCGGACCGTAGATCTATTTTAGAAAAATAGCTAGCTCCTTGGAGCTGGTCGAATAGATCATCGATTCGCGGGAGTGGGTAGCGGTTTTTAACAGTGAGTTTATTCAACTCTCTGTAATCGATGCACATTCTGAAAGATCCGTCCTTCTTTTTGACAAAGAGCACCGGAGCTCCCCATGGCGAGTAGCTAGGTCGGATAAATCCCTTGTCCAGAAGCTCACTGAGTTGGCTGGACAATTCCTGCATTTCAGCAGGTGCCAACCGATATGGTGATTTAGCGAGAGGGGTTGCTCCTGGAACGAGGTCGATTCGGAACTCAACCTGTCTCTCTGGGGGTACTCCTGGAAGATCTTCGGGAAACACGTCCGGAAATTCACACGCTACCGGAATGTCTTGGATGTTAGTTTCTTCTTTAGTCTTGTCCACTATGTGGGCCAAGAACGCTAAGTTGTTCTTTCGCAGATGTTTTTGTGCTTTGATGCACGAGATAAGACGAAGATTCGTGCTAGGTTTGTCTCCGTAAATTACTAGGGTTTCGTGATTCGGGAGACGAAGGCGAACGGCCTTCTCGTGGCACATAATCTCAGCATGGTGGGGGCTTAACCAATCCATGCCGATAATCACATCGAAACTCCTAATTGATACTGGCATTAGGTCTATTCGTAAGACGTGTTGGTTAAGGGTTAGGGTACATCCAGCGTAGATTTCCCTAGTGGATTCGGTCTTCCCATTGGCCATTTCCACCGTATAGGTTTCATTTAGCTTTTGGGGTTGTTGTTTTAATAAATGTTTAAACTTCTCGCTTACGAAACTTCGCTCCGCTCCGGTATCAAATAAGATGCATGCATAAGTGTGGTTTAGGAGGAACGTACCGGTCACAACTGCGGGATCTTGAACTGCATCACTCTGACCCATAGTCAGCATTCTTCCTGTTCCTCTGTTTCCTGAGTTGTTGTTGTTGTTAGGGCAATCTCGACGGAAATGTCCCGTCCTTCCACACCCGAAACAGGTGTGGCTAGGCCCTGCGTTGTTGCCGCCGGCATTGGTGTTGTTGATGTTGCGGTGATTGTTGTTGTTGTTCTGGTTGTTTCCCTGACTCTGGTTCTGAGAAGGATAAGTCCTGCAGAACTTTGCAGTGTGTCCCCTTCGATTGCAACTGGTGCAATGGAACTCCCTACATTCTCCTTGGTGATGGAAACCGCACTTGTTGCATTTGGGTTGAGTGCCGGAATAGGGTCTTGAAGTATTTGAAGCAGCTGGGGCTGGAGCATGTGAGGTGACTGGAACCGGCGCAGTGACAGCGTGAACTGCCACCGTTTGCTGCTTTTTAGAGGTCTCGGGACCTTGACGCCCCTTCCTCTTGTTGTTCCATCCTTTCTTACCATCACTCTCCTTCTTCTTCTCAGTCTCTACCGGTTTCTCGCCCTTTTTGTGGTTATGATCATACAGCCTCTTGGCCAATCTCTTCGCACTGTCAAAAGTTTCAGGGTTCGCAGCTATCACATTCCCTTGAATGGGGGATGTCAATCCCCAAATGAATCGTTCAATCTTCTTCCCCTCTGATGTGATCATACCCGGGCACAACAGAGATAGTTCGCTGAATCTCGATATGTAAGCATCGATGTTCCCATTCTGCACCGTGAGATTCCATAGTTCCTGCTCCATCTTCTGTATTTCGCCTCGGGGGCAGTACTCAGCCGTCAACATCTCTTTCATCTCTGCCCAGGGAATAGAGTTGGCGACAGGGAGTGTCATAGCTTCCACATGCCCATTCCACCAAGTGAGTGCTTGGTCCACAAAAGTGCAGGCCGCGAACTTCACTTTCATCTGCTCGGGGCACTCGCATATCTCGAATACCGACTCTACCTTCTCGATCCATCGCTTTAGGGCGATCACTCCTCCGGTACCGTTGAAAGTTCGGGGTTTAGCGTTCGCAAAATCCTTGTAGGTGCACGTTTTAGTGAGTCCTTGGTTCGTCCCGTTGTTCGAACTTCCGGATCCTTGCCCGTTACCTCCTCCGTTGTTCCCTCGGTGAAGTTGTGCCATAGCCGCTGTGACTGCAGCAGACACGGTTGCCTGGAAAGCAGTGGAGTCAACTTCCGGCGGGGTTGGTTCGGGATTTCCGCGAGTAGCTGGGCGAGCCATCTTTCTGTCATGAAACGGAAAGATGTTGAGTGTACGTGGTTTCGGTGAGGTTGTGATCCTACTAACTAGGTGTAGGGTACGAACCTAAGCATTACTATCATCAAGCATACAATAACACCTCAACACATAACAAGTTAACAACTGAGAATATCATAGCAAAACACACAAAAGTTTATTAATATTATCCGTGTTTAGTACAAGAAAATTTGCTCGTAGGAGCATACATAAGTAACACTAATCTGACAGCATAACGGCTCCATGAGTAGTGTAGTCACTTAAACATAGAGCCGGAGTACATAACATAGTTACTAATATCCTACTACGATAGGTCTATCCCTAACCGCGATGAGCTGCGTCAGGGGGTGGTGCCGAAGTCATATGCCGAAATGTTGCGCTAGTAGCTGCGCCATCTCTGCCATGTCTCCTATAACTTCATCCCTCTCGTGCTCTGCTCTCACTGCCCGAGCTTCCATAGCATACAGCTGTTGTCGCAGTGCGGCGATCTCAACTTCGAGGGAACGGTTCTCCCTTGGGGGGTTCACTGGTGGAGCGGGGTGATCTGGTTGTGCCTCGTCCTCGCATGGTGGGATGGGGTCCTGGCCCCCGACCTGACCCTCCTCGTCGTCATCGTCGACCTCTCCAAATTCGTAGTCGGTGTCTATATATTCGTCGGGTTCGACGTCGTGTGCTTCTCCTGGATGCTCTCCCGGCTCATCCACCAGCATCCCGTGAGCTACTAAGGCCTGATGAAACTGGATACCCGGCTGCTCCTCCTCAGGCTCCTCCTCCTCCTCTAGCCACCCGTTGTTTCCCTGATTAGGGAAGTAGGGGTCTCCAGGGTGATGAAAACCAGCCATGCTGTCTGCGCGAGTACGTAATTTTGCTACATTATTCCTAGGGTACTATGACTATTACACAGACTAAGCAAATATTCTTTTTTTTGGGGTGATAGAGGGTAAAATTTTTAGGTTCCCTGGCTATTCCGATCTCATCAAGACATGTGTTAGTTTTACCTTGGAGAGAATGTAGTTGATCAGGCTACATTCACTCCTTGGTATCACTAAGAACAGTCCCGAATTAACCGAGATACCAGCATTATGGTGTTTGATTCAGCGTTAGGTCCTTACTCCTAATGCAGGCAAGTGTATTTTATTCATTTGTTTTGTTCAGAGTTATGTTAGTCCCTCTTTTTGGTTTATAGTTGCATATCAATGTATGGCTCGACATGCTAGTTCACTATAAACAAAGCTCTGATACCAACCTGTCACACCCCCGAACCAGACGGCGGAAACGTCCGGGGGCTGTCGTGACTCAATTGAATACCATAACATTGAATATATATGAAACATAACAACTTTCGTCACCATTCATCAACATAGTACAACCAGTAGTGTTTACATGTCATACATTGTTTTAACATTACATTCCCCAAAAATTAATTTGTTCGATTCATACAAAAATAAACTGCAACCGTCACTGAGTATGATTTCCCTTGATTCACTGGTTCCCTGAGAATACAAGTATTTTGAAAAACGTCAACATATGAAATGTTGGTGAGTTCATAAGTAGTGTTTGAAAACGAATGTTTGTATTGCTTGAAAAACCACCAGAAAATCCGATATTTTCTGAAAAGAAAAGCTTTCGAAAACGTTTGTGAAGATCCATAGGTATGCTTGTTTGTTTCTATACTTGTAAAAAAAAATGTTCATTCAAGATGTATGTGTTTCAAATCTGTATGTAATAAAAACCCTAGGGAAACCCGATGTTCCCCTAGCTCTTTTGGAATCCATTAAGTTGCGTTGAAAACATTATAAAAATAGCAGTATCGGTCCCAAGCGACGTTGGAAGGTTCTCGAGCATTGATTATTTACTACAAACCCGCATTACACAAACGCCCAGTTTATAGTTATACTAACGAACCCGAAGGCGTCGTCCGTACTAATCACGTTATCCAATCGCCCGGACTATGTGTAGTCCCACATCCGAAGAGAAAGAGGTCACGAAGACCCCGGTAACTCCATTAACCGGCTGGGGAAAATATGCGTGCGAGGGGTCCCCGACCCGCCTCGTAAAATGTGTAGACTTTTCTAGCAATACCATGGACCCTTGGGGACCAGTGGTACAAGCCATTGAAAGTCACCCTACGTTGTGCCAAGTCGGTGAAACTCAACACTTCGTAGAAAAAAAATGTCTTCGGGCCTTAAGATCAGGTCATTGGGCTAGCTAGGCCCAACAAACAAGATTTTACACTTTTGGGGCCCGAAGATGGTGCGTAGACGTCTGTGCACACTCGTATGTATATGTATTACCAATCATTATTTGTATGTATCAAGGAGTTAGTAGTTGTAGATTTGCATTGGCTCGAGACCGAGCCAATTCGTTTAACAACGACTTTTGGTATTGTAATGAGTTGTATTTCGTTGATAGTCGAGGTGTCATTATTTGATCAAATGGTACACATTGAATCAGTCTTGGAATATTTCTGTTTTCAGCCTCTCATTAATTGTAAAATTTGCATTTTCAACCCTTTTATTTAAATATTTACCGGTTTGGTCCTTAAACTATTTTTCTTGACATTTTAACACCAAAAATTATTGAAATTAATATTTTCCAGCATATTTTTCAAAGAAAGCAGTTTAAGTCCCTGAAAATGCAGTTTTTCTCGGTTTAGCCCATCTTTTCGCAATTTTGACAATTTTGGCCCAAAATGGAAAATTTTTGCAACTTTGGTCCTTTTTAAATTTAAAAAGCATTTTAAACCTTTGAAAAGGATTTGGAACACTTATAGTCCACTGTTTTACAGAAAGTTACAGTTTTGGCCCTCCAAAACAGAAAAATTCGCATAATGGGCCTTATTGGGCCGAAATTTTCATTTTTAGCCCAATAAGCTTGAAATTTATGTTTTTAATCCCCCAAATGAGTATATTTCCAGAAATTTATTTATAGAAACTGTTTTGGCACACTTCATCCATCAGAATCTGTGAAATGTCAATTTGGGCCCTTATTTTTGCATTTTTCACATTTTAGGCCCAAAATTTGTGTTTTTAACCCAAAGAAAATTATCACTAACCCACTTAGCCATTTTTCTTGAAGCTCTTTGTGTTTAGAAATATATTTGAAGCTAAAATCATTTAACACAAGATATATCTCGGTTTTGATGAGTTTTAAGGCTAGATCCAACATAAAAACACATAAAAGCATACATATAAGCATGGAAATCATACAAGGCATACAAATACATATAGATCTACACTTTCACTTGTATTCCCCCCCCACAAAAACTCATAAAAACAGAAAATAGGGGTATGAATCTCACCTTGGGTGTGGGGGCTCGGTTTTGTAAAGAAAATGGAAGGAAAATGAAGTGATTTTCGGCCCTAGCTTTCCTTGATGTAGATCTCGAGTTTAAGGAGCTTTCTAGGAGCATGATTACCAAAATTGTTTAAGAGAGAGGATCTAATAATGAGAAAAAGAGTTATAAATTTCTTAGATATGTGTGACTTACCAAGAAGTGATGATATTTCCTTGAAATCCTCTTGATGCACAAGCAAAGTTTCGAGATTTTAAGTGAAGAGGGAGGATGGTTTCTTGAGTAATCTAGAGAGTGTTTGTGAGATATTTGTGTGTGTGTGTGTGTTGGGTTTTGGCCGAGAGCAAGAAGAAAAAGAGAGAGGAATAGACATGAAGTGATATATGCATAGAGATATGAGATATGTTGCATGGAAAACCAAGAGATAAAAATGAGGTGGCATGGTAATAGTCAACTCCTCCTCTTGGGCTTTTCTTGGGCCGAAATTTGGGAAGGAAGAAAAGGTTTTTGGGCTCTATTGCCCCTAAGCCCACATAGGAGTTAAGTTGAATGATTTTTGGTCCAAAAAAATATAATATGATTTTTATATTTTGTTGGGCTAGTTTAGGTTATCCTTGGCCCAAATCTTCCAATTCATTTCATTATAGGTCTAACATGACCTAAAATGTTAAAATAAATAAGAGTGGGTCCAATTAGAGCCCAATTAGGGTTCTAAGCCCATGATAGTCTAATTGGAAGCTTATTGGCCCATTTGGATCCAATGAGGAAGTTCTAGCCTAGATTAGGCTTAATAAGAACTTCTAGGGTCTCCAATTGTTTGATGACTACTTGTACTCCTAGCATGTTGTATTTGATTGAAGTTTTTGATTCACATTAACTTGAATGTATAGATTACATGGCTCAAAATTTACAGTTGTGACAATATATAACTAGACAAGATTACAATACTTATAATAATCTTCCAATACAAATTTCCTGCTTATACAATATCATTACAGTACAAGGTATAACTAAACACTTACTCAACTTACTTTTGAACTAAATATCCTTGACAAACTGTAGTTTGTAACTAGAATAAATTAAAATACTTGTAATTCTTTTTCAATACAATTTTCTTGGTCATGCAATACTATCACAATGCATGGTATGACTACAATTTCCTTGGAACTAAACATCCTTTATACGTCTTATTTAAAAACTAGACAAGACTACATTCTTTGTTTATGGAATACCATCTCATATCACAATGTATATATTTAACACAGAGCATTAGATATTTAGTATACATTTAATCTTCTTAATTAATAATACTTCCATTAGATTATCATGTATTAATACCACACACACACACACATATACACACACACACACACATATATATATATATATATATATATATATATATATATATATATATGCTTAAATACATATATAACCATATCTGGCTCACACAATGTTTATATAATATTACCAAATTTACATTTAACACGTATCCCATATAATAAGTAATTTATTCACATATAGGTTTCGACTGATATTTAATACTTTTAATAAATATTTATAATAAAATCATGTTCATTAAAGTAACTATACACTCAACTGATTAATGTGGAAGACCTGTGTGAAAGTTAGCTCCTCATCTAACAATTTGGTTCTCTCATTTTTAAATGACCTAAATACAAATATTATCACGCTTCAGTATCCGTTCGTATTTATAAGGTGTTATTAACAATTTATCGGCTTTATCATTAATCCCAATGAAATACCGAGTTCTATCAAATTAAAAATGACCAGGTAAAATTACTCTGGAGGTAGGATCCGTTTGGTAAAAGATGTATTGTTTAGAAAATCCACTTTAAACACCTCACAGATCTAGCCTAAACATCACTCTCGTAAGTAGATCGATCAATACTCTGATTGAAATTACTAATAAATCTTATTTATAGGTTCATAATAACGTCCATGAACATAAATATAAGTTACACTTAAAGCGTAGTAAGTATAACTCAACTTAGAGGTTTTCTAGCGAAAAGTCGGAAACTATACGGGCATAACTTCGATACCAAAAGATCCTTTTTATTGGGACTTCTGTTGCTCCAGATCTTCTTTACTAATACTTGAAAACTCCTAAAGTTGGGCCTCGAGGTGTGGGAAAAGTTCCAGAGAAAAGTGCAAGAGAATTGTGGAGAAATGAGCCAAAAATTGAAGGTTTACATAGAAATTTTCAGGAGGTACGCCACGCCCTAGCCACATGGTGGCCTCTTTTTGGTCCACGTTAGCATTGCGTAAGGAGGAAGGGGCTCTTTTGGTTGTGACACGTATCAACAATCTGGTGGGGCCATGTATCTCACCGACTGTGGAGCTCTTATCAGGTATTTTTTTCGCATTCTTCGATAAATCACAACTTCTGCATACATGCTCCATTTTTGACGCTCTTTATATCTCCAGTTTCGTATTGAAGATTACTAAAACTTTCATTTAAAACTTTTCAGCTAATTCATATTCTATTTTTATTTTACACTCTATAAAGAATACACTGCAAAAGACTTTGTGAAATTCATATCTCCTTCATACGGGCTCTGTTCTCGACGTTCTTTATATCGACGTATTCATATTTATGAGGATGTCAACTTTCATTTAGATTGTTTTGGCTAACGAGCAACCTATTTTCGTTTCATATTTTATGACGAACATCGATGTATTGTGTCAAACACGAAACTTCAAAAAATCATGACTTCTCTATACGAAGCCAAATTTTGACGTTCTTTATACTCACGGATTTGTAATCACGACTACTATGAATTTTGTTAAGACTATTTATGCTAAATAGTATTCTTATTTAAAAAAAAATTATTTTATCACTTAATGATAATAAGATTTTCTACAAATATTATATACCCATAATATTTGTCAACATAACGTGTATACAATAATTAAGTATTTATATGACCAGTAACGCGTACAAAGAACAATAATCCTAATCGAGGATTTTTATTATTCAATAAAATGGATAATTATAACCATTATCCCTTAAACTCCTAGCCTAAATTCACGGGCGTTACAGACTTTACAGACTGCTGGATGTGCACAACTCAAGCCGTGTCATTAAGAAGCGATGCGGCATTTTGATTTGCCGCAACGTGAAGCCGTCACAGCCCAAAACCCTAGGTCTCGAGCCATGAGCTAAATTTAAGGAATGAGATGGTTATGGTTTTTTATTCTCTTCGGTCTCCCCTCTTTGGATCGAAACCTTAGCTCTAATTTGAGCATTCCTTGAGTTTTGGTGTGTGAAATAAGAAGGTGACGAAGGTGATTTGGGTGCAAGAGTGTTAGATCTTCTCTAGTGTCAACCTTCTTTCCTTGTTATGGAACTCTATAAGTATTCAAGCCCTAATATCTTTGCATCTTAAGTTGTAGATCTATGTTTTTAAGCTTATTCTTGGTCCTTTCATGTTGTTTGGGTGGAGTTAGACCCAAAGGTTGAGTCTTAGGGTCTTTTGGAACCTTTGTGACACTTGAAGTTGATTTTGATCCTCCATTTTGTGCCATGCAAGGTTATGGATACATTTTTGGTTCTTTTTGACCTAGAATTAGAGATGTTGATATTTGGAACTTGCAAAATGGATAAATTTGGAAATCTTATCCACTAAGACCATATTTTGATGAGGTTTGGATGGTTAGAGTTCAAATCTTAAAGGATTAAGAACTTATGAGAAAGTTGGTTGTTTCCCGTTATTCACGGTGCGAGGGGTAGGGAACACCGACATGAGCCGCGACGAGCAATTACAACTATTTTGTCACCTAGTGGTCGCAAAGCAACTAGTGGTTGGTAGCGACATGATGACAGTTAACTTTTTGATAGGTTTGATTTTTGGTCGATATTGTTGGGATTTGAGCTATAGACTAAGTATGGATCTCTATTTGTTCTAGGTGGTTCGTTATAGCCGTTTATTCGTCTAAGACCATGTGATTTTTGCAGCTAGTTTCAGGCGAGCTTTCTCACTATACTATATGTTACAATATATATCCTCTGCATGTTAGGATGTATGTATGTTGTTAGGCAAGTAGACTAACATAGTTGTTTGTCTGTTGTTTGTTGAACTTGTTTGTTTGTTTGCTATATATCGACATATTATGTTTGGGGGTTGACGACGGTCAAACTATCAATTGAAGGCGTAGAGACTCAGTAGGGCTTTGGGACGGATCAACGTACAGGATGAGAGCCAAAGATGACTCAGGGTTATGGTGAATCAAATATCAATTGAGAGCCAAATATACTAGTTGGGGTTGGGATGGACAACCAAGATTACTCAGGGTTGATGGTGGATCAACTATCAACAGAGAGCCAAAGATACCCCGTCGGATTGATGTGTGCGTCAGGAGCCATTATTTGTATGCATTGTATGTGTATTGTGATATGTGGTATTTTGGAAAACTCACAAAACTTTATGCTTATGGTTATAGATTTAGTGTTTTTCAGGTTGTTCTCCAGATTTTGGGTGGGCGCTAGCTTGACTGTACAATACACACATCACATATGATTATGACTTCCATTATTTGTAATCAATACTGTGTTTCCATGACTTGGTTTTAATATAGTTGACAGTATGATTTCACAATGTTTTGAATTAACTTATCACTAATCTTTTATGAAAATGATTTGGATAAATTACTTATTGTTTTTTTAAAGAAAATTTTGGTTTGAAAATTAAGATGTTACATTACGGCTTTACAGTTTTTAATGCTAGACATATTACATCAAGCCTCTGCTGAAAATATGAAAGTCAATTTTTTATATCCTTAATAATGTGGAAAAATAATTATCTTTTCATCCGGTCAATGTAGACTGCATCATCGTTAAAATAGTCATTCATAAGTTGATTGTCCGTCTTCATGATTTTTCCGTAAGGAGGATTTCTGATATTGTAACGTGAACTTGAGGCTTCATTTTCTTGTATATAAGCTAATGTTGTTCGCATAATGTCCCTGATAAATGTCGTTTCCCGTAACGCCAACGCGTCTGATGATGAAACGGATGACGATGAAGACATTTTGGGTTTGTAAATCTAAGTATATAGAAGTGTTCGGTTTTTGTTTTGTGGTTTAAAATGTGAAATGTGTGTGTTTATTTATAATAGAGAAAAAAACATTTTTTTTTGAAACATACTCATTAAAAAATGGTCAAGAAGTTAAAAGATAGGAAGAAAGTGCAGCGGAGTTTTTTCATGTGGTACTCTTACCGTGCCTACCCACCTCAGACGGTATCATGTTCACCGCACCACTGCAGTGACACGTCACCTACCGCGGTGTTCAGAAACCCATACACGCAGGTCTAATAGAAGATATAGTAAATTCCATATTTGAGTCCATGTTGTATACAAGAATCTACATCTTTAGTCATAGTTTTGGAAATTTAACACAATCGTAGATGGAAGGATAATGTAATTAAACACCACATAGATTGATGAAATAGGCAAACTTTGGATACTAATATAGGGTTGTTAATCAGGTCAACCTGATCGAGTTTCAAGTTAAATGGGTATGTTAGTCGGGTTTTTTTTTAATAAATTCTTTTGACCCTAACTCTATTTTGGTATGGGTTAGTCGGATTAAAATATAAAATGAATTAATGTTGTGCCGTTGTAGTAAATAACTAAAATGTATGGGAACTTAAATTGTACTAAGTGTTAAAAATTATACCAATTGCGGTCAAATTCTTATAATCACGTTCACATAAACCATATTATACACAAAATAAAACCAATACAATAACTTGTATTTCATACGATAAATGTTGTACCTTTTTTTCTTGAAATAACTCGAAGTAATAATTTTTCAGATACACCATATTAAACACAAAATAAAACCAATTCAATAACTTGTATTTCAAACAATAAATGCTATACCTTTTTTCTTGAAATAACTTGAAGTAATAATTTTTCTATTGTCAGAGCAATAATATATAAAATTATAAAATTGAGTTGGTGTACAATCGTATATGTAGCCATACAATAAGAGTAATAACAACAAATGTTTTTTTTTTTTTGCATCGCTTTAATTAATTGACTTGCAGTTGGTGTACATTTATATATGCATGAGTTTGTGTTTGTGAATTGCGACGATGAGAAAAAAAAATCACCGCTTTCGGATATGCTTCAAGGAAACATATAGAAGGGTACAACTTAAAAGGTTTGTACATTACAAATTGATAAGGCACATACATGGGCTTAAATGGGTTATTCGGGTTCGGGATTAACCCGAAAAGAATAATGAAATCTACCCGAAACCCGACCCTATGTATACTCCGGGTTAACCCGAATTACATTTTTGACCAAATTAAACCCGACCCTATTTGTCTTATTCAAGTTTGAGGCAGGTCAGATTAATCGGGTTCGGACATTTTTGACACCCCTAGATACCATTAGTAATAAAGCAATAACACTGCACTAACAATAATCAAGAGTCTGACTCCTTGCGTGTATAAAACACTCAAACTAGTTTCATAAGCTGCAACTGCAACATTATACAGAGGCTAGAAATTCTTTCCCAAAGCAAACATCTTATTCTAGATTTGAAAAAAGAAAAAGACTAGGGAATGCAAAGAGTTGGCAAACATTAAAGAACTATAAGTTGAACTCATAACTCAAATACATATCAAACAAATGAGTTGAATGTGTAAAAGATTTGGTGATCTTCATGGGCTCTAAGATGAGCATTGACATATAAAATGGGCATGTTTTGCACTACCCCTTTTTTTTTTGAATGAAAGGTATTTGATGCACCCGCATGATATGACATGACAGACTGTACTGTGTTTGGCGAGCACTGGACACAGAATGAGACTAATGTAAATTTTAAGGTGGAACACTATGGGACAAATATTCACTCTTGATCTCTCATGCATGCAAAAGACGCAAATGCCCTGTCCTCCTCCTCATTATAAAAAAAAAAAGAAGCTCTAAAAAGCTTGTCATGCTTGAGGATGCATTGGAAGCAAGATTTAACTCATTGCTCTCTTCGGGATCTTTCATTGAACTTTCATAATATAAAGTTTCTTCAAACCTAAAGACAAGAAAATCAAATCAAAACAATTAAATCAGGAACAGAAGAATCTCGGGTAGAAGCAAGAAATAGCAATATACTTTAGTAGCTACAATATCTTTTTTAAAAACTTTAGTATAAAATTATGGGTCAAAAGCCAAAAATAGCAATATACTTTTGTTGATTTGCTTATTATAACATTCTACTTTCATTTCTTTCTATTACAATATTGTACTTCGAAAATCTATCCAATTATAGCAATGTTTATCCAAATACAAACAATTTTGTATGCTATATTGGATAGACTTTTCAATGTATTATGTCATATTGGAAGGACAATGCTTTTATTAGGTAGATTTTTTTCGAAGTACAATGTTTTAATAAAATAAATGAAAGTACAATATTGTAATAAGAAATGAAAGTACGATGCTATAATAAACAAATAAATGAAACTATGTTGCTATTTCTTGCATTTTAATCCTACTATCATAACCTAGATAATTTTAAACCTAAGAAAAGGAACAAAAATGCTTGGCTTTTATAGGAAAAATGACAAAAATGCCCTACGAACTTTCTAGGGTTTACCTATTGAGTCCCTAAAGTTTTTTTCGGGCTTTATGGATCCCTAAACTAGGATATGACCTGCTCTTTAGTCCATTTCAACCTGTAATAGCCGGTTCGGTGACCTTTTAGACAAAAAAAACTCAGATTGTGCCCCTATAAAGCCAAAAAAATAAGTTTGGGAATCAATTCGTACAAAAAAACTCTCCTTCTTTTCTTCTAAAGCTGATTCACACTCAATTCATACCCTCCCAAGAAATCAATCGCGCTCTTCTTTCAGTCTTCACCCTCGATCGTCACACACACTCACCGAAGATCACAACCTTATTCCCATTCTAATCGATTCTCGATCACAACCCCCTTTCACTTTTTCTTTGATTCGATTTCAGCTCTTCAAGGAATTGACCCCCTCCTTCCTTCTCTGTTCAAAATCGCATAAGCTACCTCTCCTTCTCCCTTCGAGTTGCAGATTTGATGAATGCGATGTTCAAAAGGATGTGTGGGTTTGATGAGGTTCACAGAGAAAATGAGAGTTAATCTCTTTTTTTATTCGATTTGCAGGTGATTGGTTATGGTGGCTGACTGGTGGTTTTTGTGGGTCATGGGTGCTCCAGTGGTGGCTTATTTCACGAGATAAAGGGGAAGAATAAGGGTGTTTGGATTGGGCTGTTGTGATATTGATTCGATGGTGATTAAGGTGGGTTATGGTGGCTATAATAGCTGAATAAAATATTGATGAGCAGTTTATTTAGGAGGGTACGAATTGAGTGTGAATCAACTTTAGAAGAAAAGGAGAGTTTTTTTGGTACGAATTGATCCCTAAACATATTTTTTTGGCTTTATAGGGGCACAATGTAAGTTTTTTGGTCTAAAAGGTCACTGAACCGGTTATTACAGGTTGACATAGACTAAAAGAGCAGGTCATATCCTAGTTTAGAGACAGATAAAGTCCGACAAAAACTTTAGGGACTCAACGAGTAAACCCTCGAAAGTTCATAGGGCATTTGTGTTATTTACCCAAAAATGATCTAGCAAAGAGTATGCATAATGGACTAAATGCAAGAAACAACAAAGTACTTTCATTTATTTCTATTACATCATCTTACCTTCAAAAAAATACATATTAAGACATTCTAATTTAAAAAATTTACCCTCTTATTATACTAACAATAATTTTCTTATTAGCATATTATACTTTGAAACATCTATCCAGTTACAGCAGTAAATTCGTTTCTATTTTGATGAAATAGCTTTAATTGAATAGACTTTCAAAGTACAATGTTGTAATAAAAAGAAATGAAAGTAGGATGCTATAATAAACAAATCAGTAAAACTAGGTAGTTATTCCTTTGCATATATATATATATATATATATATATATATATATATATATATATATATATATATATATATATATATATATATATATATATATATATATATATATAGAATCTATTAAGTATAGAAAATTACCCTTCATGAGCAAGACAACTTCTTGTTCTTGCCTTTCACAACATTGGTATTCACCACATAACCTTTTAACTTCATCTCAATATATAAAAATTCAAGCAATTTATAAATTTCTTCTGAATCAATATGTAAATCATCACCAACACGAAACTCCTGAATTTGACCATGAACTTCAATCCAACTAGAACCAGGAACTTTGGTGACACCCTTTTGTCTCATAAGTAATCTCATTTTAGCCGAATCATCCCACCTATTTGAATTTGCATATATTTGTGATGAAATCACATAATTCCAAGAATTTTTAGGTTCAATCTCTAATAAAACCTTCATCACCTTTTCACTAACATCTAAATTTCCAACTTTCTGACACGCTCCAAGCAATGCACCTAATGTAATTTCATCCGGTTTTTCAGGCATTTTTTGTATAAAATCCCATGCTTCATTTACCAAACCTGCCCTGGATAAAAGATCCACCATGCAAGAATAATGCTCGATTTTAGGAACCAATTTATAAGATGATGTCATCAAGTCAAAGAATTTACGCCCTTCTCTCACCATTCCACCATGAACACACGCAGATAAAACTCCCACAAATGTTACATCATCAGGGAAAACCGACATTCTGTTAAATAACAATATTGCCTCTTTTGCCCTTCCATTGAAAGCAAAAGCAGAAATCATGGCATTCCATGTGACAAGGTTCTTGAAAGGCATGTTTTCAAAAACTTGAAATGCATGGTCTACACTCCCACATTTAGCATACATGTCGATTAAAGCAGTGGCTACATATATGTCTTGTTGTAGACCATTTTTTGATGCATATTCATCTATTGATTTACCAACATCAAGAGCACCAAGTGATGCACATGCAGATAAAACTCCACTTAATGTGATATTATTTGCTTTTACGCCTTCTTCTTTCATGATGTTGAAGATTGAAATTGCTTCATGTGATAATCCACTTTGTGCATACCTGTAATGTAAAGATTAAAAAAGTGAGATTAACGTTTTTTGTTTCATAATTGAAGAAGCATAAATGAAAAACACTTACCCTGTAATCATGGAGTTCCATGTTACTAAATCTTTCTTTGTCATTTTATCAAAAACTCTCCTTGATGACACCAAATCCCCACACTTTGCATACATACCAATTAAAGATGAACCAATAAAAGAATTCACCTTCATTTTATTATCCACAACATAATCCTCAATAAGCCTCCCCAAACTCAAATTTCCCAAATCCCCACAAGCCCCAAGAACACTAACTAAAGTCATTTCATTAGGCTCAAATCCTTCACCTTTCATCTTCTCAAACAAGTCCAAAGCACCCGTTGGACAACCCATCTGTGAATACCCAGAGATCATTGAGTTCCATGACACCAGATCTCTCTCGTGAATTTCATCAAACACCTTCCGTGCACAACTCAACGCACTGCACATGGAATACATGGTGATCAATGAATGCCTCACGTGACAATCCACCATTAAGCCACTTCTCAACGCCATACAATGACCTAATCTACCGTGTTCAAGCGCCAATAGATTTGAACACGCGATAAAGAAAAACGGGTACGTGAAATTATTGGGCTTTATGCCTAAACCCTTCATCTTATAATAGAGTTCTAAAGTAAGATCAAACTTCTTCCACGACGTTGCTAGGCCACGAATCATGACATTGAAAGCATAGTCATTTGGTTCGTGCATTGATGTGAATAAATGGTAGGAGTAATCGAAATCTTTTAGATCAATAATCTTGGCAAGTAGGAAATTGAGTTTGTCTACAGAGTGTATGAGCATTTGGGTGTGAATTTGTTGAACTGTTTTGGTTGAAACACATTGCTTTAAGATGATCAATAGTCGCTCTTTAAGAGGCTGCTGTTGCTGCTGCCATTGCAGTTGCTTCTGAAAGCTGAGTTGGCGGGAAAAAGTGGTAGTTTTTCTGAGCATGTTTTTAAAGCGGGTGTGGTTGATCCGAAAGAGAAAGCAACTACAGAATCTTTCAAGTTTGAACGATATAAATAGCAAGTAACTATGCACAAATTTATTTACTTTTAATCTTTCGTTATGAATTTTATAGATATATGAATTTAGGGTTTGTTTTGTACTTTTTAAATGTTCAATGTTAGTATCAACTTTGAAAATCTTAAACTTATTATTTTAAGCAAAAATTATAAGGTTTCCAAGTAATCAATTTTGTAAATGTCTGTCCGTAAAATCACCAAAAGGGGTCGTTTTTAAGAAAAAAAAAGTTGATTTATTTTTGCAGTCTGACTAAAGTTCTTAGCTCTGACTTGCAGGAATTCACAAAAAATAATAATAATAATAATAATAATAATAATAAATGAACGTTTTTATGGTAAAAGTCTTCAGAGAATACTACACAGCAAAAATAGCTTTAAAATGAAGGGATAATGACTTGAAAGGGTAACGAACTTTCGATTTTGTTCACATTTAGTCACTAAACTTTTTTTCGTTATCTATTTGCCACTGAACTATTGAAACTGTTCACATTTTACCCTTATGACCGGCTGTTACCGGTCATAAGGGTAAAATGTGAACAGTTTCAATAGTTCAGTGGCAAATAGATAACGAAAAAAAGTTTAGTGACTAAATGTGAACAAAATCAAAAGTTTGTTTCCCTCTAAAAAGTTGAATGACTAAATGTGAACAAACTTCCTATTATATTATGTTTTAGCAAATTATTTATTTTTGTTTAATTGTAGCAACATTTGTTGATAAAGAAATCTATGAAATAAAAAAAACAAAATGTAACATCCAGATTTCCAGGTATCATAATTTAAGTATTGTTCTTTTAAGTTAAGAAGAGAGACTCGACGAGTTGACGCCTCAACTCGTCGAGTAAGGTCAGGACTGATGACTGGATTAATGAATGGACTCGACGGGTCAGTGAGGCGACTCGACAAGTCCGCGCTGTTGGCAGAAACCCTAAATCTTTGGGCTCGAGCCATATTTAAAGGCACTTATGGCCTTCAATTGCGACTACCTTTCCCATAAGTAAGAACTCTAGCGAGCTTGAGTGTGTAGAGTGAGAGGAAGAGCTATCTTGAGCTTTTTGGTGTGATTTTGCAAGAAAGGAGAAGAGTTCCAGCAAGAGGGGCCAATGAAGGTTATTGTTCTGAGTTATTCAAGCAAGGAGCTTCATTCTGAGGTACAAAAATGAACCCCTTTCCTTCCCTATTGTATAGATTCCATTTTAGGGTTAGGGCTTGAATCACTTCATCTTTGGGGTTTTGAATGCCTCAAACCCCTCTTGCAAGTTTGTGTTATAGATCTGGACCCTTCTAGGCCCAGAGAGCCGAGAATATGAAGCTTTAGTAGAGTAAACCTTGGGGTTTGAAGTTAGGAATCTGGACCCTTCTAGGTTCAGAGAGTCGAGAGTATGAAGCTTTAGTAGAGTAAACCTAGGGGTTTGAAGTTAGGAAGCATTTATGGGATTTTTATGGTATATATAGTTACTTTCATCTTACACATAGATATGAAGTATTTTATATAAATTACGTGTTATGTGTGCATATTATTTGAATACTTGTTGTCTATGCTGGATGAATGATTTTATACATGTTTTAAAAGATTTAAACGGTATATTTATTTTATATCTACAAATATGTTGCGGATGAAACATGGGTAGATGAAATAGTTGGTGTGTGATGAAATAAAATGATGAGCGATAGGTGATGATAAAAAGGTGATGATAATTAGGCAAATAGATGATGATGAATAGGTGATGTACGATGAAAGGAGATACCATAACCTTAACCGGCAATGTGGCAATGTAGTCATCTACCAGAGTATAGATGGCGACCACAGACTATTCTAGACAACCTAGTGGAAACACCAGTAGACCCATAACCTGTAGGTGATGAATTACGAGTTCAGGTGATGTTGTAACTACGTATTCATGCGATGATACTCTAACCCCTTACTATGAATTATGAGTTCAGACGATGTTGTAACTACGTATTCATGGGATGTCACAAATTCCGCATGCCAAACCAATGGTCATAATTCACATCAGTGAGAATGGTTTATTTTTTTGTAAAACCAAAATCAGATTGAAAATTTTTATTTTGGAAAATGTCAAACCATTGGTTTTTTATTTCGGTTTCGGTTTTTTGTTTTTTTTTAAATATATTTTCAGGGTTTTTTTTTTTTTTTTTCATAGATTTCTTCATCAACAAATGTTGCTACAATTTAACAAAAATAAATAATTTGCTAAAACATAATACAAGAGGAAGTTTGTTCACATTTAGTCATTGAACTTTTTAGAGGGAAACGAACTTTCGATTTTGTTCATATTTAATCTCTAAACTTTTTTTCGTTATCTATTTGCCATTAAACTATTGAAATTGTTCACATTTTACCCTTATGACCGGTAGCAGCCGGTCATAATGGTAAAATGTGAACATTTTTAATAGTTCAATGACAAATAGATAACGAAAAAAAGTTTAGTGATTAAATGTGAAAAAAGTCGAAAGTTCGTTACCCTTTCAAGTCATTATCCCTAAAATGAAATTATTATGAAATTCTTTAGAGAATTTTCATCCAAAAATAATGTAAAAGTGAAGAAAATAAGAAAACTAGGCCTAATATATGGGGAGTTGGGGACCATTCAAGGCCCATTTCGTAGCCTAATAAGGTTTTTTTTCGCAGCTCAGTCTGACCTTTCGGTGCACAAAAAAACTGGTTCGTTCATGATCCGAAACCCATTTTGAATCCGAATCCGATCCGCTCCTAAACCGGTTCAGTTCCTAATCCGATCCGGCGATTTGAACCAGTTTGGCAATATTACCTTTAATACCGGTTTTCCAGTAAACACAACTAGCTGTGATGATTTAATTTGAAATCGACATTTAGCATCAAACATCATACAACAGTAATTCACACAGTGAGTTTTGTTTGAAGAAAATATCCTTACTTACAAAACCATATACAACAACTAATGCAGACATTGAGTCTTGTTTGGAGATTATATGGTTACTTACATAACATCAATTCCCAGCCATGTAAGTTGGTATACTTGGTGTCATAATGTTCAAAGTCCAAGATATAAGCAACACGAAGGGAGCTGTTGCCTGTTGGTTAATATTGTTAAGCTCAACAAAAGTATTAATGGTTGTTTTTACAAAAAGATGAAAATGGCCTCCTTTGACATGTTGCTTTCGGGTGAAGGTTATGTTGGTGTTAACTTGGATCATGTTGAAATAAAAGCAAAAGAGATTGTGAAAGATCTTGACATGCTGCCAGAATCTCATGATTAGCTCCACATTTGGTACAATCCACTGGTTTTCTCAAACCGGTTTCACCCAAACCCCTTATGATCCGGTTCGTATGGGTTCAACTATTTTCTCATTTTCTGGGTTGAAACCGATCCGGTTCTTGGTCCAATCCGGTTTTGACTTTGTTGACTCGAACCGAACTGGTTTCTAAAATAATCTGGTTTGTGCACCTCTACCCTTATCCATTGATGACTATTGTTGGTATTTGGCTTTTTTTTTTAAGTGTTAAATGGAATTACCTTACTTTGTCTTCTTCTCATCTTTAAAAACCTACTTCGGTAATTTTTGTTTTTAAGTATACTTTGTATTTCATATTGGTGTTATTTAATCAATTATGTAGTTAAAATAATAAAAAGGCAATGAAAATATTATAATTTTAACTTGCATATTCAATAAAGGGATACTCACAAAATGACAATCCGGAATTTCGTAAAAAAGGAAAACAACCCAACATTTTCGGTTTTACATGTTTAAAATATGGACATTTGAAGTAAATCTATTTATGTCACATTAAACGTACTTTTTCCGACATAAAAGTATATAATGGACTCAAATTTTGGATTTCAGATTTCAGATTTCAGACAAAGAAAAGACATGTTCCAAAATTTTAAGAACATATCCAAATCCTATAAACAATAAACATTTCATTTAAATCTTAAAAACAAGTTAAAGAAACAAAGCAATGTGAAGTAAACAGGATACAAGAGCATACAATTACAAGGAAAAACTACTGTTAGTAGACATTTTGAAATAACTATTATCAGAATTGGATAGAGGGGGTTTTTGGAAAGTGTTTGATACACATGACTAAAAAAATACGCATTATATATTTATTTAAATATGAAAGTTATTTTGGAATGGTATTTATATCGGCAAATGCCCAAAAATTAGGTCATTTTCCAATATCTTCCAAAACCATGTAGTTATTCTTTGAGGATAGGATTAAAATGTAATTAAAACGGGGGATAGAGAGCAATACTACAAAACATAAATAAATGTTGATGAATAATAAATAGGGTTATTGTAACAAATTTAGTATATTGGTTTAAACGATCCCTCGTGATTATTTTTTGCATTTGAAGGGCACAAACTTGTATTTTTAGGTTTTAAAAGGTCATTCTGGAAAATTTGAAGGGGTCACCCCCGGTGACCCTATCCTAATCAGCAGGTTTAAATGCCAACTCAATTGCCACGTGTAACACCTAATGTAATGCTTTCTTTAGAACCCAAATCCGATCAAATCCCTTACCATCTTCCATCTTCACCTGCTCTGATGTTGTCTTCTCCGGCTCCGTCACTGTCTTCTTCGGCTCCAGCGATGACCCTGATGTTCACTCCGGTAGAATCGAACACCAAGCATAGAGTTTGATGTTCAATCCGTAACACAATCCCTCTCGACATAGATCGACTCTATGGATCGATCCGCAAGGGTTCATTCTCGTTTCCGTCAAACGGGATTGAAATTGGGGACGATTTTGAAAGCTACAGAGAAGATGAAGATGGTGGGAGCGGAAGTGGGTATCATCATGAAAGAGGCCCGAGCTTAGGTGGTGATGTTTTTGTCGATTTGATCCATCCTGAAGCAATCAAGGAGCTGAAAGCCATCGCCGATCAGATGATTAGGTCCGGCTATGAAAAAAAGTGTTGTCAGGTTTACAGTAACGTCTGGCGTGATGTCTTAAACGAGTGTTTATCCATTCTAGGAGCTGAAAGGCTTAGTATTGAAGAAGTACAGAAGATTGAATGGAAAATTTTGGATGAGAAAATGAAGAAATGGATTCAAGCGATTAAAATCGTGGTCAAGGTTCTTCTTTTTGGGGAAAAACGATTATGCGAACAAGTTTTCAGCGAATCCGAACTTATCAAAGAAATTAGTTTTGTTGAAACAACCAAAGGATGTGTAATGCAGCTGTTGAATTTTGGGGAAGCAGTTGCAATTGGGCAAAGATCTTCAGAAAAACTCTTTCGAATTCTTGACATGTATGACGCGGTTGCAGATGTTCTCCTTGATTTCGAATTTCTTTTCACTTATGAATCGCAACGAGGTGAAGGTGGTTTTAACCGGCATATAAAATCAATTCTCTAAATCAAAATGTTTGCTTGAAATCAGTTTCTGAAACCGTTTTTCTAAGATGTTTGCTTGAAATCAATTTGAAAATCAAATTGTTTTCTTGAAATCGGTTTCTAAACTCCTAAAGTACTCTTTTCTTCCCGAGGAACTGGATGTCGGTGAAGGCAGCCAAGATGACCAAGGTATCACCTGATTATCATCTCTAATCATCTTATCATCTAAGTCTGTTTCATCTTCGTCTCCGTCGTAATCATCGTCAAAAACCATATCTCGTGGAGTTGAAGATGATCGCCAAGAACCCATCGATTTATGTATACCCAAATAAGGGGTAGTAGTGTTGTGATTTTTGGAGGTTGTGAATCAATGGTGGTTTTTGTTGCTATAAGATACCACACAAACACACCTGGCAACGATGAGTCGACTCACCACTGAGTCAATTATTGACTCACCTGCCTAGTTGGCTGCTGACATGACACTGTAACCTTCAAAAATGGGTAAAGGTACCAAATTAACCGGTAAAACACAAGTTAGTACCCTTTAAAGGCAAAAAATAATCACGAAGGACCATTTAAACTAATATACTAAACATTGTTGGGCTACAGTGACAATAACCCTAATAAATAAGTAGTTGATGAATAGTAATGAAAAAAAATGCACTCCAAAATTATTAAACGGATGAAAAAATAGTAATAAGTTCTGAATTAAAGAATTTCCATTCCAGAACTATAAAATATAATTCTTGCATATTTTGTTTGGTAGATTCATTATGAATCTTCATTTCGATTAAGACTTCAACTCATATCTGACCCAAAATAATGAGACAGAAACCTGCTCTCTATATCTCGTTCTACATAAAAGACATGAATACCTTTCTAAAAAAAAACCCAAGAAACTTTGTTAGCCACATCGGAAATGGTTGTCTTATAGCATACAGAACAACAATAAAAAAACATGGTACAAAAGCTGAGGAACACAAGAAACGCATATCCAGCTTCAGATTTATGTCATCATCTAATTCTAACAAATCACATCAATCAAGTCGTGTATTATATGTGCATGTCTTCAAAATTTTCCACATAACATGAAATGAACTACACGACAGATTTAAAAAAAAAAAAAAAGGTTTGTGATTTATGTTTTAGTTATCATAATCGAAGTCATCATCCCCATCAGCATCCACTTCAGTATCATCAGATCCACCAAGAAGACTAAGAAAAACTAAAACAGCAACCAGCTGAGTCACCAAGAAATACTTTGCTTTTCTTCTGAAATTCTTCTCTTCCTCTGTCCTCTCCCTCTTTGGTGGTTGACTTTTCGGCTTCGAACCTAGGGGTAAAAACGTCCACATTTTATTTAGTATTACTACAAATCAAACAGATTAAAAAATAAAACTAGATTACAAATTTGGTCCCCTGTGTTATACTCAAAATTGCAAGTTTTCTCCATCTTTTATTATTCTTCCCGATGTCGGATTCGGTCCCTGTGCTTTACTAAAAACTACAAGTTTGGTCCAACTTTTAAAATCTTCCCCAAGTCGGTATTAATTTTGCATTTCATTGTGGGGTTGATCCCTCTGTGAATGAAATGCTAGTCTTAAAAGAAAGAGTAAATTACATTTTTGATCCCTGGCCCTGAGTATAGCTGTTTTTTTTTTCAATTTTGGTTCTAAAAAGTTCTCTCTTGCAATTTTGGTCCTTATTTGAAGTTTTCATAACGTTTTTGGTCCTTGCTTCAAGTAAGACTATATTTTTAGACCAAAATTGCATAAATCAGCTATACTCAGGGACCAAAAGCGTTACAAAAACTTTAAATAGGGATCCTCATTTAAATTGGTACTTTTACTTGAAACAAGAACCAAAAACATTATAAAACTTCAAATAAGAACGAAAACTGCAAGAGAACTATTTAGGGCTAAAATTGGAAATTTTCAGCTATACTCAGGGATCAGAAATGTAATTTACCCTTTCTTTTAAGAGTTGATTTCACTATCAAAGGAACTAAATCCACAACAAAATACAAACTTAGGGGCGACTTCGGGAAGATTTCAAGAAATTTGCCTTGCAATTTTGATCCTTAGTTATGGTTCTTGTAATGTTTTTGGTCCAAAATAGTTTTCTCTTGCAATTTTGGTCCATACACCTTATTTGGAGTTTTAAAACGGTTTATGTCCTTTTTTCAAGTAGAAGGATTATACTTTTGGGACCCAAAACAGTGATTTTACCTGAACATGGACCAAAAATGCTACAAGAACCTTAAATAAGGATCAATATTTGCAAGAGAACAATTTTTGGGACCAAATCAGTCAAACTCAGGGACCAAAATGTAATTTACATTAAAAGAAATAGAATCGAACCAAACTTGTGAACTAGCATAAAGCACAGGGACCAAATCCTCAACAAAATGGACAACTTCAAGAAGTTTTCAAAAGATGGACCAAACTTACAATTTTGAGTAAGACAAAGGGACCAAATTTGTAATTTACTCTTAAAAGAATTAGCTAAAAGAACGGGTGAAACGGGTTTAAAAGTGATTAGTACCCATGTCGTTACAACTTCCATATTGCTTTATTAAAAAATGGATCATTTTGTTAATGATGGTTTTTTTTATCATATTTAATATATTAACTAATTATGAAATTATATTTATATTAAAGAAAAAAAAACTTACTCCAATTTGAAGGTCCTCGTTTGGGTATAGATGATGATGATGATGATGATGATGATGGATCTGAAGAATCCAAAAGTTCAGCTTTATGTTTGTCAGCATATAACACAAGATTAGGTTGTTCCAACAGTTTGCTACGAAGCATTGATGTTTCCTAAAAGTAAAAAATAATCGATATAAAATTACAAAATTTGAAGCTAAAAAATGCATTGTGAACATGAATTTATTAAATAATGGCAACTTTAAGTGAAACTAAATTCATTAGATTTGGACTGAGAAAAAACAAAAACCCAATCATATATAAACACCAAATAAGTTGAAAATCAACACTTTCTTGAGGTATGAAAGATGGTAATGATTTACGTAAGTTCCAGACATTTTTAGGGTTTATTTTGGCCTGTTATATCATGTTTCACATATAATTTTCTAAGGTAACCATTTTGACCTGTTATATCAGGTCAAAATTGTTAATTTGGAAAATTGTCTTAAAACTATATGGTTTAATTGGAACAAATAAAGTATAATTGGTCAAACTGTCAAATTTCCCCGAATGTAGTGGTTTTTCTGTAATTTGCCCATGCTTAATTGTTTCTATATTACAATTTGACATCAAAGAGAACAATTTAATGAAATTAGAATGATATCTAAAACTTTTAATCATGTGATTACACAATCTACCCTCAGTCTGCTCCACAGAGTTTAACTAACAATATCGAAGGCAGGACCTAATTGGGAATGAAAACCATATAAGGGACCATAATTGTAAAAATAATAATCAAGGGACTGATTTAGTATTTCACGATATGGAGGAACTAATTTCTCATGCATATGAAATGTACACTGATGAAGCATAGTTGATATAAGAAAAACAAACAAGAACATAATAAAATATAGCTACTATAGGTTGATACTAACCGGTAATGCATAAAGTGTAATAAGTGCATGCCCAAGAAAAATAGCATCCAAACTAGTTGGCCTGCATTACATAACAAGGAAAAAACATTAAAGACTTGCTGTTGTTGCAGTGATTAAGTTAAAATGAAAAGATTTTGGATTAAAAAAGTAGGATGCGAAAACTCAAAACTTGCCTGTTATCAAAGAAAAATGACTCTTCACCTAACTTGGTTGATAAAGCTTGGTAAGCAATGGTAGCTCTCCTATATATCTGTCACAAAAAGATTCATCAAAATTGAGCATTAGTTATAGTTATAAACACAAAAAAGGAAGGAATGATTAGATAAAGAATCATTACCTCTTCTTCCCTTCTTTCAGCTGTGTCTTTTGAAATTCCAAGTAACTGTTTCACATTGTATACTTGTTTAAGATATAACAGCTTTCCTATTGGCCATGGGAGATCAGAGTAGTAGATCTTGTTTGCAGAAGTTCCATCTGAACCTACCCAGAGCTCGTACAAGATTGCATCCGAAAGCCATGAATTAATCATTGCAACTATGGATACCCATTCAGGAAGGCTTTGGACTTCTGAGTCCAGATTGACGATATTATCTTCTTTTAAACTTTCAATTACACCACCCTTCTCATTGTTGTAAGCAACGTATGTATCGGAGTCAACATAAGGAATTTGATCTGAATGAAACAAAAACACGTCTCAACTGAACATCAACCAGCATCGTTCCATATGTAGCAGCAATTTCATTATTCACTTATGATGTTTGAAATCCATATATTAATTGTGAAGTGAAAACGAATGTTATGTTGATTGAAAAAGTGAAATGCACCCGTTTGACCAAAAAACGCAATGATTTTTTTTCATTGATTCGATTAGAACAATAAACTCAGCACATTACAAGCATATAAAGGCCACATGATCATCCAGAGATGTGCATATAATAGATTGGAATTGAAATTACATACCGGAATCGGGATAAGTGAGATTGTAACACAAATCGAAAGGAACATTGGCGAATTTGAGATAGATGTAGACAGGCAAGCACGAAGGACAAGCTGTTGGCAGACTAAAACATGGTTTTCTAGTGACTAGAGTCAGATGTTGCCGCTCTTTTTGAATCACTTCATCCATCAGTAACCAGAATCTATGAGGAAGAAGACGAAGTGTAAAACCCTAATTTAATAAGGTTGCTTGATAGGAACCAGATTTAGATAATATCATATTCCGACCCTAAGAAAACATTTGAGTCAAACTGGCCCTAAATTTGTTAAATATTTAAGAGAAAATGACTTAAAAAGGTAACAGAGTTTTGAAAATATACAAAAAAGACCTTTTGTTGTTCTTTTGGGTTGCTAAAGAGACACCCCATTTGGCTATTTAGACAACCATACAACCAATAATTATATAATAATTACTTTTAAATTACGAGTATCTCCTAGTTTTCAACATGCCTTTATTGTTCACAAATTTAATCCCTAAAAATTAATTGTATCAAATTTAGTCCCTAATTACCATATATCATACATAACTAAACACATAATGGATCCCGCCCACTGAGTGTAACAGGCCCGCCCAAACTCATATAATGAGCCCCGCCCAAACTTGCATAACAAACTCTACCCACATACAAATCATATAAACATAACAAGATACTAGCATACAAAATAACCATCGGGCCCCGCCCAGTAAACATACAAGTAAATATACATGCAAGAGTCACACAGACATCTAGCTTCCTACATAACAAACCATGGCCCGACATTGGTGTCTTAGACCCGCTAAACATAATGAGAAAACTCACCTCACACCGCTGAATCTCACAGATAAGTCTCTAGCTGCTGGCCCGCTAAAATCCCTGAGCTATCAATCACAAATAACATCCAATTAATAATTGGATTCCAATCCATAACCGTCAGTCTAAATTAGGGTAAAGGACCATTTTACCCCTTACCTTGCTTGGTCCAAGACTAAGGCCCAAACCTACCATCCAAAAGACCCAATTCTAAATTAATCACCCAAGGCCCAATTTTCCAAATTGGGCCCGAATCCCTTTATGGGCCTTCACCAAGCGAACCTAGAATAATCATCAACCCAAAAACCTGATAGCCCAACGAGGCCCGAAACATCCCAGTCCAAACATGGCCCAAACCGAAGGCCCAAGAGTCTGAAGCCCAACTTGCTGAGTACGCGGGGGCGTACTTAGCTCGTACGCGTAGCATACTTGCTTCAGGGCTTGTAAGCTAAGCGTACTTGCTTGTACGCCCAACGTACTCCCCCTATTTGGCCAACTTCCATTTTCCAGCTCTTAACTGATTAACAATAAAATTTAACTTATTAGCTTATTACGTTTTGGTATCGGATAATCTAAACCAAACACTTTTTTTAAAACTTTGTTTTAACACCTAATAAGCTAATACTCGTTTTATTAAAAATCAAAAGTTGTTTTAAATAAACAATCCCAAACACCCCTAAATGCAAACCTACAACCAGAATATACTCAAAATCCACACGTTGTGCATAGTCCATATGTCTAATCACCATTGAAGTCGCAACTTGAGATCAAACCTAATTCATTTTGGTTTGATGTCAAGTGTGCATTCGATCTCTATAAATAATTGTACACTTGTTCATAACAAGTTATCACCTTTAATTTGGCGTAACCTTGTCCTTCTTAGCTATTCGGTATTCTCAATATAAATGAGTTTGATTTTTGATATATAAATCATACTAGTTGTAAGACCTGTATATTATACAGGTTGATTAAAACAAAATGTTAAATATGAATCATTAAACGAGAATTTTATTTGAATTTGAAATTTGAAATAAGTAAAAATTATGAGAAAAAAAAAATATAAAAAAACATGAAAAAAAAATTAAAATTATGTGTTTAGTTGTCATATCCGTGTACTAAACATGTTAATTATAATAAAATGTTAAATACAAATGTTTAAACTGTAAATTTATTTAAAATTGAAATTGAAGTTTGAAATTTGAAATTTAAAATTAATATATACATTATGGTATGCTTAATTTATAGAAACTAAATTAGTGGTATATTGAAAAATGAAGTAAATGACAAAACTATGATACAATGATGTGTGACATAATGAATGAAAGAATAACATGTGGCAAAATTGTTTTCATTCATTAGGGAGGATATGTAATTGTTTATTTTTATATCGTGTTCATTTTTAATTATTACAAAAGTTCTAAAGAAATGTAGGACAGACATTTATGATCTGTATATTTGGATTTTTAAATTGGTTTCGACCAAAAACTAATTATAATTTTGCATTTCGATTAGGTTTCGGTTACTAATTATTTGATTTAAATGTTGTATATGTTTGAATATAACTTTGTAAAAGTGGTAACAAATCTTTCGACTACTCTTAACATTTTAATTCATTCTTATTTAATCCACTGTACCAAATAGATTATTCGTTTTATTTGGCATTAATCCCACACATGTTATGTCATGTTCACTGCCAATGATCATAAATTTCAAACACAAAATTCAAAATTCCAGAAAACACAAACTAAATCTTAATACCAAATTCCATCACGAAGTACCATTTGGATACGCACCGTAAAATCCGCATACATTATAATCATTGATTTACCAAAAATTCACAGAGAACAATCTCTGCTTCCTAACTTATTTAATCAAACATCTTATCTTATATTATAATATTACTACCGAGTCTTGATCTAAAAGTCCACTAAAATAAAAACAACAAAAAAAGGGGCCATGAAGAATTCAAATTAGGTACAAATTAAACCATCATTTTAGGCCCTTTAGGAGACTTAATTTTCATTTTGCCCATTCATTATACACTTAACTAAGTCTAGAATACGCGGAAATTCATAAAACAGAGCGGATTGTTCACCTTCAAGTCCATCTCTACTCACCCGATTACTCCCTGCAAGATTATTACACGGACTTCCACCAACCACAAGATCAAAACCACCAAAAGGTCTCATAAGTTGTTCAAGTTTGTCAGGATTCAATTGTTGGACATCTGCCAAATGGACCAAATTGCCCTTTTGGTTTGTTTGTTCCCACCAGCTTCTCACAATGTCTCTGTTGGCTTCCGAGAGTTCAACTGACACAACATTTTTTAGAGGAATCCCGAGCCTGTGGAGCGCCACCTCAGCACCACCAATGCCAGAGAAGAGAGAGAGCATGTTTATACCGTTTGGAAATATGTCTTTTAGTACAGAGAGATGGTATGCCACTGTGTCAACCTGCCAAAAAAGAGAATGTTAAAAAAAGAATGATAAAACAAGAAATAGCAACCTACTTTCGTATAATTGGGTAGATTTTTTGAAGTACAATGTTATAATGAGATGAAAATAAAAGTAGGATGCTATTTCTTGCATTTAAACAAGTAAAGATAACAAAACAAGAAGTAACAACAGAGTTTCATATTTTTGAATATTATAGCATCCTAAATTTCATTTCTTAACATTATAGCATCGTTACTTTCATTTTTTTTCTTATTAGAGCATTACAATTGGAAAAATCTTTTCCCAGCTATTGCAGTTAAAATTGCTTTGTATTTAGATGACATTGCTATATTCAGGTAGATGTTTATATTGAACAAATTTTCTAAAGTACGTTGTTTCTTCATTTTAACCAAAGTAAAAAAATAACAAAACTAGAAATAGCAAAGTAATTCCATTTTTATAGTGTAGTATCTCATCCTACTTTCATTTTTTTACATTACAACATTGTACTTTCAGTTCTTTTCTTATTACAACTTTACATGTGGAAAAAATCTACCCAACTATACTAGTGAAAATTGCTTTGCATTTCGATGACAATATGACATTTGCTATAACTGGTTAGATTTTTTAAAGTACAATTTTATAATAAGCAAGAAACAAAAAGTAAGATGCTATAATGAACAAAGAGTTCGATATCATAAAAGACCTTATATATTGGGTTCTTTTTCGGATTAAACCTCTTAACTTTATTTTATTTTTCTCTGAAAAAGACCTTGCATTTTTCTGTTTTTTTTTTTCAATTTGGCCCTTTTAGCAGTTTTTTTTCTGAAATAAAAATGTCAAATGTGAGGGTTTTTTCAAAAAAAAAAAAGCGTAAAAATTAAAAACTTTAGGGTTTTTTAGGAACAAATTATAAAATACAATGTCTTTTTAATGAAAAAAAAGATAAAGTTGAGGTTTAATCCGGTAAAAAAAACCCCCAATATATAAGGTTTTTAACGATATTAACCCATAAACAAATCAACAAAAGTACAATGCTATTTCTTGCATTTAAGCCTGACCTGAAACGAGTTCCCAAGTGACTTGTATCTATCCGTTCTACTTATCCCACCACCTCTCGTATGATTCCTAGGAAACCCCAACAACATCTCCACCTCATCCGGCTCCAAAGGCGCAACCTTATTTTTCCCAACCCAAACCAAATTCCACTTCCTACACTCATACATAACATACTTCCTCACATCTTCCGGAACATTCTCACTCTCCCCCCACTTTTCTAGAGCCTTCCGGATCCTATCTGTCAATCTCGAACTCGCATAACTCGTTTGCAAACAATTAAGTTTCGTCCGTGGGTCCCACTCGGGCCACCATCTTCTCGTCATGGGTAACGCGTCGTGGATAGTGCGAGGTGGCAAGGGCAAAATCGGAAATCTATTTTTTATAGGGAGATTATGGACGTATCCTCGTTTTCTAGCGGTTGCACAAAAATACTGTGAGTCTACAAATTCGGGTTGGACATCGTATATGAAACGGGAGATTGTGTCCCACACGCCTTTTGGGGCTAATGCTACGTTTTCATAGTAGAAGAAAGGTGGGCCCACGGCTGCATCGGGGAGGGTGCGGTGGGTTATGGCGGTTGAGCCGGATGGGACCCCAAACCCGATCATTGGGTTTGGGAGGCGGATGACTTCGTCTTCTTCTGTTAGTGGGCCCTTTTGCTTTTTTCTTTTATGTGCCTCGAGCTCGTGGAATTTCTTTCTCTTGAGTTTCCCATTTGAGGTAAATAGTTTTTTTGGTTTCTGAATTGCAAGATGCAAAGTGAAAAAATAAAAAAATGTAAGTATTGGATAATGTGTTAAACAAATATGATAGAGAGTTGAAGCATGTTTATCAATAATAACAATATGTAATAACCAGAAAGTTGATTAATAATTTATTTTTTTGCTATAAGAACAATTTGTGATGTATTTATTAATTTAAAAAAAAAATGAATTTCAAGGAGAGTATTTAGTAGCGTTACCTCTTCCTCATAAAATACAGCTTCTGTCTTTGCCATTTGAGCAGCACAAATGAAATCAGTTATTTCTCCAATCGAGGCATCAGGACCTGCAAAATTCGTATACAACTTGAAAAACTAAATGTCTTTGCTTTTTTTTTTTTTTTTTTTTTTATTAAAAACGAGAATAAACGTAATGGTTTAATCACTACAAAAAATAGTTTTAAAAAAATGTAAAGACCTAACGCCATATAATAAAAAAAAAAACAAAAACAAATACACACCACATCTCTCCACGGCTGCTGAAGCCTCTTCTACTGTATATCCCATACTTGTCAAAGATAACAATGCTTTCTCATGTTTAGGCAACAATTCGTAATTCTCCTACACAATATACATGTCAAATTCCATACAGGTTTGACAATATAAACAAATACTTCAAAGGATAATAAATAAATAAATAAATAAATAAACTCTGCACTGCCATGAAATACTGATCCTAAATCATCACATTATATCCTTCCCAACTGTTTATTGGCCATATGTGTTTACCACATCTTTTGTTTTCCTATCAACACTGCTAAAGTAGCACCCCAAATACTTTGTTAAGATCTGATACAGATTCAGAATGGTTGGGCCTTGATATAAATAAACTAGGAATATTACATGTGTATTCTAAAAGGGGCAGAAGCGCAAAAATGGAAAGTGGCTAGAATGTCAGTTAGGGTGAGTGAGAGAGTAGAATAAAGAGAGAAAGGTAATTTCATTTTGGGGATGTCGATTAGTATTGTTGAATGTTCTTGGCTCTTAGCATTTAGCTAGTGAGAGAGGGAGATTCCCTGGGATTGTTTGAGGTTCTTGCTTCATTCAATATAGTTTGTAAATCATTTCATTAGAATATTAGATTTAATGATATCATCTTCTTCTTCTCTGATTCTTCCTGTTTCTCTTTAGTTTCATTATCTATTGATTTCTATTTCTCATCATTGGTCCGACCTGCCGGATCCTGCAGGAGTTGAGTAACGATGGTGCAACCAGTGATGGAAACTAGATCTATCTCTCAGCGTCTGGATCATCATGATAAGCAAATAGCAAGGATTCACGAAGACATGGGGGAAATCAGGACATCTATGGCCTCAATCAGGACCTCTATGTAGGGCTGTTCACTATTTGGATAAAACCGAATTATCCAATTGGACAATTTGGATTGGACTATTTGGTTCGGATATTTGGATTTTTGGATTGGATTTTACCAAAACCGAATTATTATTTTGGATTTCGGATTGGTTTTGGTTTATAAAATACGAACCGAATAGTCCAAAAAAATCGAATAACAATTTATTATTTATTTATTTTTAATATATTTATAACTATTTATTAGTTTTATAAACTATTTTTTTTTTCAAAAAAGTTCAAAAGGTTTCACCAAATAAAAAAATTAATATGCATTTTCTCTCAAAAGTGTTTTATCTGTTAATATTAAATTATAATATATCCTCTTAGTAGTTGTTTATAAATTATAAATTACAGCAAAATAATTTGTTTTTACTTTCTCTATAGAAGTTGGATAATATTATAGAGAAAACATATCGCTTTTAAATGTTACGCCTTTTGAAAACCAAATTATAAAAACCGATCCAACCGAATTGTAATTGGATTGGATCGGATCAGATTTGAATTTATTTTGGACAATTCGGATCCATATTTTGAAAACCGAAATCAATTTGGATTTACTTAATTGGATCGGATCGAACACTCTTACCTCTATGGCCTCAGAACGGGCAGAAGAGGTTGCGTTTCGTGAAGTACCGCTTGATTGGATAAAGCAACAGGATCCTGAGTTTTTCTCTGATATTAGCAGTTTTCCAGATTCGATCGTGACGTTACTAAAACCGGTGGTTGATGATGCTCTTAGGCATACGTCTTCTGAAATTTCAGATTCCTCATGTACTTCTCCGGTCACCCATGTTCCTATGAGTGAGGGTTTTGTGTGTTTCTCCGGTGGCAATTCCACTCCGAATATATCAGAAGAGGTGGAGAGTTTTCCATGGGCAGTGAAGAATAAGAAATTAGCAGAGTTCAATGGCTCTGATACTATTCTAGTCACTCCTGAACCGGTGATCGAGTGTTCCGAGTGTTTATCGGATGACAATTCTATCCTGAAATCATCAGAGGTGGTGGAGAGCTTGCCAGGAACAGTGAAGAAGATTGATTACCAAGAGCAGATTCAGAACACGAATCTCCACTTCGAGATTAATGGTAGTTCTCCTAACTCTCTTCTTCGTCGTCTCCAATTAAGGGTAACAGGGTCTAGGCAACATGAGTGGAATTCGACATCTCCTTTGGATTTGGATGATGACGTTCATGACGGCCTTGACACAGAGTTGGAACAGGATTCCAAAACACCACCGCCATTTCTGATACCACCATCACCACCGCCATCTCCACCTCCATGGTTCGAGACTAGTGTCAAGGGTGCAGGTCTGAAACAGGAAAAACCAAACAAGTTTTTGAGCTTAATCCTCAATGACGGGGAGAATTCCGGTGGGGAAGTTCAAAGAGGAGAAAAATCGATGATAGAAGAGCAGCGTGCAACGAATTTCCATGTCAAGAGGCTGATAGAGTATCAACGGAGCACATGGGAGAAAGCAGGTCCGTTTAACAACCGTTTAAAATGGGGTTATCTAGGTTACCCTTACAATGGGCTTAAAAATGACAATTGGGCTGCAATTGATTCATGGGGCTCACAATTGTTGAATGGAAAGATGGACTTCGTTTTAACGAGCAAACAAAATATAAGCCCACTAGTTAATAAGGTCTCTGATCAACGCTTCGTTAATTGGAATGAAAATAACGACGTTTATCCTAATCAACTGCCATTACCGTCCCCAATGCCGGCAATGCCTTACATGTTTCAACGGGATCGGAGAGTTAGATCGTCGAGTCGCACGGAATGGAAGGAACGAAAGAAGGACCTAAGTTTAAATGGTGGTTCTCAAGTCGGTTTGTCTCCCAAATGTCATAAATGCAAAGAAGACTGCAATCACTATGCGTGGGATGCTAATCAGGTACCAATTGATCAATTGTCAAAGAACGTTTTTGTGGGACCGTGTCAAATTTTGGAGTTATTTGGAGTTGTTGCTAATTCTCAATCAGGACCGAGTGATAATCACTTGGTGTTTGTGACTGAATTATGTGTGGAGTTAATCATTCAATTAGGATGTTGTTCAATTGAAGTGAAGTCATTAGTTTCTAAGTATGGTAACATCGACTTGATTGTGGGAATGGAATGGCTCACATCTTTTGGAAAAGTAATCCACAATTGGGATACAGAAGTCAGTTTATGTTCAAGCCATATGCAGGAGCTACCATCTAGGTATACGGCTGAGTTAATTACCAAAAATCTTGTTTGGGAAGTGATCTGTCATTTGCTGGATCTATTCCGTTGGTGTTCTAATTGGATTATGTGGACAAAACATGGGACTGATTCTACTTTCAATCAGTCCACCGAAAAGTTTACATATGAAATTGGGTATAATCGGAACACTTCAATGGTAGTTCAACATGTAGAGAATAGGGTTTGGGTACAAGCAAGGAGGGAAGAATGGCACAGCCGTGATGACGGATTGAGGTCACTTACGGTAGATCAATGGATCATTCCGTGGACAGGAAGTACAATTGCAAATACCAAAAGAGCAGAAGTGTCGACTATTCAGATGGTTAAGCATTACCTGGACCAACTACATCTATGGTTAATTAGGTGGAAAGGAGGTACAGTAGGAGACAACACACTGGCAGATGGATGGGCTATTAGTTGTCAAAGTCCTGAAGCAAGTCTTGAGGACAAGACTTTGTTTGAAGGAGGGAGTAATGATACAGATTCAGAATGGTTGGGCCTTGATATAAATAAACTAGGAATATTACATGTGCATTCTAGAAAGGGCAGAAGGGCAAAAATGGAAAGTGGCTAGAAAGTCAGTTAGGGAGAGAGAGAGAGAGAGAGAGAGAGAGAGAGAGAGAGTAGAATAAAGAGGGAAGGGTAATTTCATTTTGGGTATGTCGATTAAGTATTGTTCAATGTTCTTGGCTCTTAGCATTTAGCTAGTGAGACAGGGAGATTCCCTGGGATTGTTTGAGGTTCTTGCTTCATTCAATATAGTTTGTAAATCATTTCATTAGAATATTAGATTTAATGATATCATCTTCTTCTTCTCTGATTCTTCCTGTTTCTCTTTAGTTTCATTATCTATTGATTTCTATTTCTCATCAAGATCACAATGAGTAATGCATTCATAGTTAAAATAAAGAAAAAAAAAAAAAAACAGGAAGAAGCATTAAAGAAAGATTTGTGTTAGTTTTCAAGCAAATACTCACAGGTATTTCATCATCAGACCAGCTGTCAAACTCAGATAAATCATCAGGAACAGTTTCATCATAGTCAGAAGAAAAATCATCATTATTTACACATTGTTGTTGCTGATGAGAATCGCTATCACATGTCATGTTTCCTTCCGGAGACTTTTTAAGAACGTGAAAAACATTAACAAAATGTTAGTAGCCAAAATACACAATAACTATATAAAAAAAAACAAAAAATTTCACTTACTGAGTATGTAAGTAGAGTTTCCAGTATGGACTCTGCGTTATCTTCCCCTAAGTATATGTACAAACAGAGTTGTAAAACATGTTTTACCTGTTAAGCACGATATTAAATGAATAATCTAATATTATATACCATTTTCTTTAATTGCTTTTGTAATCTGTTTTTCAGAGAAGCCCATTCCTAGGAACTGGTCAACAAGATTGGAGTTTGAAGGAGCTGCTGCTGATGTGCTCGCCTTGAGACAAAAAGGAAAGAATTTAATAACAAAAGTTATAAAAACAAGAAAGTATAAGGCAAATAAATCTATAATTAGCATAGGAAAATACCTCCCCATTGCTAATAATAGCTTGAGTATTCCTAGTAGTAGTTACTAAAGTTGAACAAGAGGATGAGTAATTCTCTATTTCAAGATCATCATCAGTATTCCAATCAAAATTCTCATTCTCCTCACTAGAAACATGATCATCCTGTAAAAGTAAAATCACAAAAAAAAAAAAATAAATAAATAAGGTTGAAAAGAACATATAAGAACAAGTGAATATACAAAAAATGGTATGATGGAAGAAATACCATTTCTTTATAACCTTTAGCCTAGTAGAAGAACAAAGCTCTAAATCTGTTCGACATAAAGAAGAAGATTAGGGTTTACAATCTTATTTAGGAATATCAAATGAACAGTAATTCACATATATTAAAAGTTTCAGATAGTGAATTCAAGTCAACATATCATCATTTAAATAGTCAAAGCTAGAAATGCTAACGACTCTTTCAATGTCTTAACAAATATTGAAAAAAAAAAATACAGTGGCTCTCCCTTCTAACATATTAAAAAAGTTTTAAAATTTTATATTCTGGTTTCCAAAAATCAGTACATTATCAAACAGCATAAACAGTTTGTGCTTTGAACAAACAATAAACGCAAGATATGATCTATCTGAACCATAAATACCAAAATTGGTAACAGAAAAACCCTAGCCAAGCCTAGACCTTCCGTTTTTATTTTAACCACACCTAAAAAATCCCCATCAAAATTAGCTAAACAGCCTAAAAAAACTCGCATTTGCGTGCAATTTCATTAATTTAACACAAATTAACGTCAAAATTAAACTAATTTCAACAAAATCGCTACCCTTGTCTAAAACCCCAGTGATTTTGAAGCGAAGACCAAAATGAACAAAATTAATCGAACAGTGTAACAACAATTTTGGGGGAATTTCTTCGCATAATAGAATTGATTATAGATTAATTAAAAAATAAATAGCTCATGCAATGATCGTTACTCACCTAATAAATATATACATACAAAGATAACTACATTTAGAGACTCGCAAGAGGAGCTTTCGGTGAGAACCCCTCTCACAAAAAAGAAAAAGATCCGAAGCATACATTTCTATAAAGATGTTAGAAGGTGAAAGGTACGCGCAGATGGGGGTGTTTCTTGCAATTACACGCGATTATCTATTTTCATTATTCAATATCTTTTCTATTCGAAAAAAACCATTGTAACTCTTTGACAACATGTATAAAATATAAAAGGAGGACATAATTGTAACGATTGGTCGTAATGACAAGATCAATATATTTATTGACTTAATCACTATATATTGCTTAAAATTTTGATATAAGACTCATTTAAACAACAAAATTATAAACTATAAAAATTACTTATAACAGGTCACCAAAGGACCTCCAAATGTTATGAGTTTTATGTAGGATAATACTCGTTACAGGGAACAAATTTTCATGAAGAACTCATAAGCCTCCAAGAAAAAAACTCTAATTGTGGTTCTCTCATAAAAAGATGAGCGAACACAAATAAAAATAATAAATTTTACTTTTCTCTTCTTATTATACTAAACTAGGTGTGACACTCATGTATTACATGGATTTATTTAAAAAAAATATATAAAATTTTAACAATTTGAAAAGTTTGAATTTATAAGAAAAATGAGAATTTTTTTGAATTATTAAAATTAATGAGACTTTAATGTATTGAATACATTACATATATAAACCCTTTTTAATAAATACCTTACATATTAAATGTGGAATTTTAATTTAACAAAATGAAAAATACAATAAAATGACAAGTGGAAAATAAAAAATTTAAAAATTTTAGAAAATGTCATGTGTTCAAATGAAGGAGAAGAGGACATGTGGCAAAAAAACCTTCATTTATTAGAGTAGATTTTTGTAAGTTCCTTACAGAAATAGTCCCTGTGTTATGTCATTGTGTCTGTGTTTAGTCTAAAATTTAAATATTTTTGGAAAATTTACACTAATTTTTAAGATTTATATCGATTTTGATCCTTATTGTTTGTCTACTTTGTCAAATTCGGTCTTTATAGGCACCTGTTGCCAAGAAGTGTCCTTATTGATAGGTTTTGTTCCATGTTTTGTTCCTCATTCTAAAAATCGTTAGTTAAAATTTGCCAAGTATATGTTAAAAAAATTGTTTTGGCCTTTTATTTTAATTTTTCTAATTAATTTTTTTTGAGATATTCACATAAATGACTAGGAATGAGATCCATACAAAAATTAGACCGAACCGTTACCAAATAGGGATGAACACGGATAGCAGGAACTCGCATTTGGAATTAGAATCGTCTCAAAACCATTGATTTTGGAACTAGAAACGAGGTTATTGGTTTCAGTTCCGATTCCTAAAAGTGGGAATCACCAAGGACAAGTTCTGGTTTACATTTGTTAGAAATCGTTACCCGTTGGGTAACTGTTGGAACCGGTTCCGAAATATTAAAATTTAAAAATAACATAATACTTAAACTAATTAGTCGTAATCACGTTGATGACTAAGACATCTATTTGGACTATCTGATTGAGTCTTGGAGATAACATGTCAATAAGTCATATTTACAACCTTTTTTTTTCTTCAAAACAAATGGTCTCATGTGAATGTGAATATCTTTTGTAATCACGATGATGACTAAGACATTTGTTTGGACTATCTGATTGAGTCTTGGACTATCTGTTTGGACTATCTTTTGAACATACATAATGGTAATATTTTTTGTAAATATCTGATGTTAAATAACATTAACAGGTTGATGGTAAGAATATGAAATTTGGTTTATGACTTATATTTAGCAACTTAGATTATCTTTTAAAAAGATTATTTTTTTTGTTGTTTGTAACTTGTATCATAATAAACTAGTTATAGTATTTACTTTTGTTTCAATGGCTAAGAATTATTTTGTATTAACGAAACTAAAAAAAAGACGTAACCGAGTTACCCGGTCTCCGGAACTATCGGTTCTGGGACTAGTTCCAAAAATTTAAGGAACGCCTAGACATGTTTTTTGTTCCAGTTCTAAATTCACAAAAACCGCCGATTCTGGTTCTAACTTCACATGAACCGTCTGTTCCAGTTTCGAAGAAATGAGGCGAGTACCTATCTATCCTCATCCTTAATACCGAACATAAAAGTATCGAAACCAAAAGATGGAAACTGTAGGAACATAATACAGTATCGATGGGTATTATATGGCATTAGTTCCGTTCTAATATCGATCGGTACCAATACTTCAGTACCAATCACATTCTAGTATCGATTTTGAAGAGTACAACTTACAAAGCCAATGTGTTTGCATGAACCAACCCATATTTGAGCTATTGAACTCGAGTTTAAGTACAACAAACACATGAGATTCTTGATTATGATATGAAACGAAAACAACAAACTGAAATCTCCACATGTCTCCAACTCTCACTTCCACCTATCCATCCTATCCGAGAGCACCACCTGGCTAACATTCAAGTCAAAGCCGCAAGTAGGACAATAGTATCACCACATGTGACTATTCCAGGCTGAACACCAATCACCATTTTGCCACCTCTACAACAAGATACTATAATATAAAGAGGTGAAATAAGTAAAACTTAATGCCAATTGTAACAACCCTAAATTCCATATAGAAGTTTCAAAATTTTGAAAGTAAATAAACCATTCCAAACATTTAATTAAAATATAGTTTGACAATCATTTTATATGTCGGCCACCATGGTGGTTTTTTCTCTCGATCTCAGGCTAGAATATCTCGCACACACACAACAACATAATCAGCAACAACATCGCAAGCTAATTTGAACGAACCACCCACTTGGTGGCATGGGTAGACGGAGGTTGACAACGGAAAGGAACAGCTGTTGAAGCGGCGTTGGCGCAAGATGGCGGCAGCAACTTATCTTCTTCAATAGTCTCCGTTAACGAGGGTGGCGGCTAGGGTTAGCGGTCTCGGCTGGCGAACGGCAGCAGCAGCAATGGACGAAGGTGGCTGTCGAACTAAAGAGTGGATGCCGGTGGTCCCTATCGTCGTCGGTCTCCGGCAGCAGCGGTTCACGGCTATGGAGTCCCGGCGTCACGGTGGCGGTGACGCTTCGATGGCGACTCGTCTGATCGGAAACAATGAAGAAAAGAGGAGGCGGCTGGAGGTGTCCTTAGGAGGGTGACGATTGATGAGTTTTTGTTAGGCTTAGGGTTTGGACTAAGAAGCCATCGACTCTATATACCCCAATCATTTAACAACTTTTCCATAATTACAATCTTGGTCCCTCCCCATGGGATCTTTTCAAATTAGATCCAATATTTATCCTTTTTGCCCCTGATTCCATAATTCCCTTTCATAATAAGTCCTGATAATTACCAAACATACCCCCGCTTCTCATATTCTTCTCAAATCAACTCCGTAATTTACTAAAAAGCCCCCCACTATCAAAATTCTTCACAAATTAGTCCGGGAATTATATTTATTAATTTATTTAAATAAACGGGGCATTATATATATATATATATATATATATATATATATATATATATATATATATATATATATATATATATACATACATAATAACATAATCACATACATCTAACACATATCAATCATCGGGTCGGCATTGGTGCCTTCGACCCACTAGTGTGGTAAGAAGACCCACCTCACAGAAAGACGAAAAATAGTTGAATGGGCCTTTGCTCCGAAAATCAGCTCAACCGGACACCTATTTAATACTAAACTTAACTATAATTCAAAATACCTAAAATGCCCATACGTCAAGCTTAGCCAAACAATGTCAAAAGTCAAAGTTAACGACCAAAGTTGACTCGCCACGTCATAGTGGTCCTTCACCATGTTGTGGTCCCTAAGGGCAAAACAGACGATCTGACCCCAGTCGCTACGGCGTAGCGACCTGACACCACGTCGTGGTAACGTTGTTCCAAACAGCTTAATTGATTAAGCTGTTTCCTTCAACCTCTCGAGCTACAAAGCTTAGATCTCACTCAAAACATGATCTAGAGGGATAAATTTTCTAACTTTACCCCTAAGGACCATCTAAAAAGGTCCAAAACTCAAACCTTAGGTTCCATAAGTCATGATTAACCATTAAACACTTATTCCTTTAAATTTGAAGTTCATCTTATCCAGTAGAGTTTCTAACACCAAAATCAACATGAAAATTGGTGCTTTATAGACATGCATGTCCAATGCATGTCTTGAACCCATATTAGGTCAAAATGAGAGTTTATAACCTAAATCTCATGCATGATTACAATATGCAACTAAACCCCATATCCAAGCCACCAATTTCACCAAATGCCCCAAAGATTCATAAAGTTGCAAAGTTTATGAAATCCCACCATTCCAACTCACAAAAATAAGAAGATTATGGGACAAAGATCAAGATCTAGCATCGTATCATGATAAAGTTCAAGTTTGGGACACTTACAAAGGTCCATAAGAGTGCTAATATAAAGAATAGAGGCCTGGTTGTTGGGTCCTAGCTCGAAATTTCCTTCTTCTCCCTTCAAGAGCTTCCAAGACTACCAAAAATGAGGACAAGAGCAGCAAAGAGGTTTAGGGTTAGAGTTTTTGGGTTTGAGAGTGATGGAGGCTGAAGGTGGGCAACCCTAGCCTCCCCACTTTCCTTTAAATACCCAAAAATTAAGGTTTTTACCATCAGGCCGCCACCCGTCGTGGTAACACGTTGTCACGCCATGATGACTAAATGAAACACGTGATCTCATCCTGACTCGCCACATCATGATGGTCCTTCACCACATTGTAGCAGTCGTAAGCATAGAAGAAAAATACTTGCCAAGTACCTCAAAAATTAGGATGTTACAACTCTCCTCCACTTGAATCAGACTTTGTCCTCGAAGTCCGCTACTACAAATAACTCTGGGTAATGCTCCTACATCTCCGAATCAGGTTCCCACGTCCATTTAGAACCCTTCTGATGTTGCCACTAAACTTTGACCAAAGACACCACCTTGTTGTGCATGGCTTTCATCTTCCGATCCAAAATTGCCACTGGTCTTTCTACATAATCCAGACAATTGTCAACCTGAATATCATCCAAAAAATAATCGTGGACGAAGGTGTTGTAGATTTGGATAAGCTCATCAGGAAAATACAACTAGTATGCAACCTTGCCTACTTGGGCAATAATCCTGAAGGGGCTGATAAATCGGGGGCCCAACTTGCCCCGCTTCCGAAATCAGATGACACCTTTATAAGGTGACACCTTCAGAAGCACTAAGTACCCCTCTTGGAACTCGAGGTTTGAACGTCTTCGGTCTTCATAACTCTTCTGCCGGCTTTGCACGACCTGCAACTTATCATGCACCTGCTGAATTAACTCAGTAGTATTGAATACCACCATAGTACTCCCCATGACCCGATGCCCGAACTCCCCCTCCCCACCGAGCAAACCGGGGTCCTTCACCTCCTCCTATACAACATCTCAAACGATGGTCGGTCAATGTTAGCATGATAATTATTATTGTAGGAGAACTCATGTAACGCCCGCAGATTCAGCCTAGTCAATTTAAGGATAATAAACATTAAAAATGAATTTTTGATAGAAGATTATTTAGAATAAATAATCTTAACCAAAATTATATTATATGTCACAAGGATTCCGTACATATAAAAACGTTGAAATCAGACTTATAACGAAGAAGTTATGAGCCGTCGAAGTTTCGCGATTCAACCGGCACGGCTCCGCGTATTGTAAAAAGTAAATTTTGGGCAAAATACTTTTTAGCCTTAGCGATCTAAATAAAAGTCGCAGTAGATGTTAAATCGAGAGCGAACATATAGAGAACGTCCAAATCTGACTTCTTTAGAGGAAGTTATGGTTTTTTAAGATTCAACATAGCAGTACCCAACTCGGAAATCGAATTTTAGATCGATCGATTTTTAGCCGATACAACCTAAACGAGAATTGAAGATCTTGTTAATAGGAGCTCAACGATATAAAGACAGTAAAAAACGGACGTCGGATGAATTTTTAACTGACTTTAATTGTATAAGTCTGTTAAAATATAACTTTAAAAATAAAGTCAAAATTAGCCGACAAAGTCTAAACGAAAGTTGTAGACCATGTCGCTACCTACACGCGGATATAAAGAACGTAAAAAACGAAGCTCGTATGTGAAAGTTACGGAGTTTAGAAGATAATTAATTTGTGGATTAAACCTCGAAGTGCCACGTGGCAAGATCTGGGCCACTACTTCTTCTCCGCGGCTTGGAATCTGATCGCGACATGTGGCCGGGGTACGCCTAGCGTAACATAAAGTACATCTAGCATACACTTCGCGTACGCCCCGCGTACTTGGTGTTGGCAGTCTATAAATAGAGCTCGTTTTTCACTCATTTCTACACACCTCTTCATCCATTTCTCCCCCAAACACACCCACACCCTATAATCCTTTCCCTAGAACCTCCTAGGTGTTAGAAGCGAAGCCCGAAGCACCAGAAGGCCCCGAGAAGAAGAGCTTTGGGCTCAGAAGTTCTGTTGCGCAGAGCCCGGTTCCTCGCTAAACCCCCTTGTAAGTGAGTTATGCTTACCATACTTTAAGTATAACTTATGTTTTAGTTCATTATCGTTATTATAAACCTATAAATTGTAACATCCAAAAATTTTAAGCCAAATTTAAAAATTTTCAACCATAAAACCACACAATGCTTTACAAAATGTTTTCAAAATATTATTCATCAGAGTGTCCCAATAAAAAAATCATAAGGATGTGGAGCGGTACGGTCACGCCTTTGCCTTGCCATGATCTCCTGAAGTACCTGAAACAATAAACTAAAACTGTAAGCCCGAGGGCTTAGTGAGCTACCCCCAAAATACCAAAACCACTCTGATAATACCATATCAGTAACAAATAATCAACAACATGCATATTGGGCCTTCCGCCTGACCGGACCGCCCTACAGGGCCTACAGTCAATGTGAGTCTATCCCGAGCCTTCGGCATGACTAGACCGCCCTCCTCGGGCCTACAGTCTCTCCGGACCGCTCGTAGGGTATGTTGGCCTTCAACACAAAGCAGGACTGCCTCAACCCAAACAACAAGCAGGTAATCATGTGCGCATAACCAACATATACCGGCATATACAGGTATCAAACATAACTATCACATTGATCATTAATACTAGCAATCCCTCATAATCAGAGCACCGACCTAGAAGGTCAATAACATACCACTCCCCACGGATCGTAAGAGCATAATAACATACTGTCTATCCTGATACCGAACTAACAGACCATAACCACATATAACATACGATAACCAAGACAATCAACTAAAGGGCCGACCTTGGTGCCTTAGACCATATTGATATAGTGCGGATAACTCACCTTGCTAGCAGCTCGAAATGATATGGCCCACACCTCCAGATGTAGCTCCAACCACCTCGCTTGTACCCATAAGTGGACCACTCAATAATCACTCAAATGACCAAAATGCCCTTGGGAGGTACAAGACATCCCACAGTCAAATCAAGTCACTGGTAAATGGTCAACAGTCCATGTTGACCTATTTTCTGAATATAACTTTCTCTGCCTCGAGTCCCTCCTGATTCCAAAATTTCTCGACTCGAGTCGCCGAGTCTCTAGCAGACTCGCCGAGCTGATACGCGACTCAGTGAAGTCCAAACTGACTCGCTGGGTCATCTCCCAGACCTCGCCGAGTCCATGCAGGACCAAACTGGACAAAACCCTACCCGACTCGTCGAGTCATTTTCCAGACTCGCCGAGTCCATACGCATACTCCCATGATCAAGTGATTCAGAACAACCCTTTGTTCCAATCAATAGATCTAGGTCCCTAGAGTGCTTTAGCAACGTAAAGTTGCTACCTTTATGTATTTGAATGACTCAAAATCCATATCTAAGCTTGAAATGGGTCTTTACTGATAAACAAGGGTTCCTTCATGACCCTATTAAGAGCTTTATGAACTTAGGACTCAAAAGAGGTTCAGATCTGAAGTTTCAACTCCAGATCTAGCTCCCATACCATAATCCCCTCATAAATGGCTAAAGAAAGCCCTAATCTTCACATATGAAAGGTTCTAGAAGAAAAGAGGTCAAGGTAACAACTTGTTACCTCCAAAACGTGCCCAAGATGAAGTAGACTCTGGATCCACACGAAATCCTTGATGCTATCCTCTTGATCTACAAGTTTCCTTCACAAAAATCACTTCTCAAAGCTCCAAAACACTCTCCGAGCTCACACTCATGGAAATTAGGGTTTCTGGCTCTCAAGGGGTGATAGAGAGATAGTGGGAGGCGCTAATAGTCCAATATATAGGGTGCAAAAACCCTGAAATTTAGGTTTTTCCCCTGCCAGCTCCTACTCGTCGAGTCCTTTATTAAATGATGTGTCCTGGCTCGCTTTTACTCGACGAGTCATAGCACAAACTCGTCGAGTAGACCTTAAAACTTGAAATTTAGAAGGAATTATAATGATACCTGACAGTTGGAATGTTAAAATTCTCCCCCACTTAACTTAGACTTCGTCCTCGAAGTCTGCTGTAGTAAATAACTCCGGGTAATGCTCCTGCATCTCAGCCTCTGGTTCCCATGTCCACTCGGATCCTCTCCGATGCTCCTATTGTATCTTCACCAACGGAACCTCCTTATTGCGCAGGACTTTCAATTTCCTTTCCAAAACGGCAACCGGCCTCTCAATATAATTCAGGCATTCATCAACCTGAATATCATCCAGTGGCACCATTGCCTCCGGGTCCATAATGCACTTTCGAAATTGCGAAACGTGAAAGGTGTTGTGAATCCGGCTGAGCTCATCCGGTAATTCCAACCTGTATGCCACTTTACCAACCCTGGCAATGACTCGAAACGACCCAATGTAGCGGGGACCCAACTTCCCCTTTTCCTGAAGCGAATCACACCCTTCCAGGGTGATACCTTCAAGAGTACCATGTCATCAACCTGAAACTCCAAATCCGATTGGTGCCTATCAGTGTAACTCTTTTGTCGACTCTGGGCGGTCTGCAGGCGCTGTCTAATCTGCTGGATCTTTTCGGTAGTTTACAAAACTACCTCCGTCCGACCCATTACTCTGTGTCCAACCTCACCCCAACAGACCGGGGTTCTGCATTTCCGACCATACAACAGCTCAAAAGGCGGGGCGCCAATACTTGAATGATAGTTGTTGTTGTAAGCAAACTCTACAAGAGGTAGATGAGAATCCTAAATCCCTTCGAAGTCAATAGCACACGCCCTCAACATATCTTCGAGGGTCTGAATAATCTGCTCACTCTGCCCGTCGGTCTGAGGATGAAATGTTGTACCAAAGTGCAGTCGCGTACCCAGTTCCTCATGGAACTTCTACCAAAAACGGGAGGTAAACCTGACATCCCGATCGGAAACGATGGAGACCGGAACTCCATGGAGAGAGACAATCTCACGGACATACATGTCGGCCAATTTCTTGGCCAATGAACTCTCCCGAATAGCCAAGAAATGGGCACTCTTGGTCAACCGATCCACGATGACCCATATAGCATCGAACCCCTTCGCCGTCCTCGGCAACTTCGTAATGAAGTCCATCGTGATATGCTCCCATTTCCACATGGGAATCTCTAGAGGCTGCAGCTTACCATGCAGCCTCTGATGTTCGGCCTTGACCATTCTACATGTCAAGCACCTCTCGACATACCAAGCGATTTCCCGCCTCATACATGGCCACCAATAACTCAAACTCAGATCGCGGTACATATTGGTGGCCCCCGGGTGTATAGAAAAATGAGACTTATAAGCCTCCTCCATCACTGTCTGCCTGACCCCACCCGACATTGGAACCCAAACCCGACCGTATCGGGTCAGTAATCCACGACTATCCTGAACAAACTGGGTGCTCTCGCCCTTGAACCTTTCCAACTTCTAGTTCTCTGGCCGCATGCCCTCAACCTAGGCATCTCTAATCAAGCTCACAAGCAGGGAATCCACCACTATCCTCATGCACCTTGCTGGGGTAGAAGACCCAGTTGACTTGCGGCTCAAGGCGTCTACAACCACATTCGCTTTACCGGGGTAGTAAAGGATCTCGCAGTCGTAGTCCTTGACTACGTCCAACCACCTACGTTGCCTCATATTCAGATTTAGCTTATCCACGATGTGCCTCAAACTCTTGTGATCCGTGTATATGGTACAACGGAACCCATATAGGTAATGCCTCCAAATCCTGAGAGCGAATACCACCGCTCCTAACTCTAAATCGTACGTAAGGTATCTCGTCTTCTGCAGCTTCAGATACCATGATGCATAGGCTATCACTCATCCTCTCTGCATGAGGACTGCCCCCAAACCTGTGATGGATGCATCACGGAATACTACAAAATCCTCAACTCCCTCGGGGAGTCTCAACACTGGCGCCTCGCATAAACACTATCGGAGGGTCTCAAATGCCCTTTGCTGCTCAGGGCCCCACCGGAAGTCCACCCCTTCCTCGTTAGACGAGTGAGGGGTACTGAAATCTTGGAGAAATCTCAAATGAATCTTCTATAGTACCCTAATAATCCCAAGAAGCTCCTGATATCTGAGGGGGATTTCGGAATCTCCCACTGCATAACCGCCTCGACTTTGGCTGGATCGACCAAAATTCCCTCCTGGTTAATGAGGTGCCCAAGGAACTCGATCTCTCGCAACCAAAACTCACACTTTGAGAACTTGGCATAAAGTCCTTCTCGCCTCAAAACTCCTAGTAGCTCCCTGGGGTGCTCCCCGTGCTGCTCTCGGGTCTTGGAATACACCAAGATATCATCTATGAACACAATGACCGAGCGATCAAGCATTGGCCTACAGACCCGATTCATCAAATCCATGAACACTGTCGGCACGTTGGTGAGCCCAAACGGCATCACCACGAACTCGTAATGACCATAACGAGTTCGAAACGCGGTCTTCTCCACGTCTTCCTCTCTCACCCTGACCTGGTGATATCCGAATCTTAAATCGATCTTGTAAAATCAAGATGCACCCTGCAACTGATCAAAAAGATCATCTATCCTCGGGAGTGGAAAATGGTTTTTCACCGTCAACTTGTTCAACTCCCTATAGTTGATGTACATCCGGTGCGATCCGTCCTTTTTCCTGACAAAGAGGATCGGTGCTCCCTACGGAGAACTACTCGGACGAATGAACTGCTTACCTAGCAGTTCCTGCAACTGAGACGAAAGCTCTTTTATCTCAGGAGGTGCCAACCGGAACGATGCCTTAGCGATAGGAGTCGCACCCGACACTAGATCAATCCTAAACTCAACCTGCCTCTCTGGAGGCACTCCGGGTAACTCCTCCGGAAACACGTCAGCAAACTCTCTAACCACCGGGACCTCTGAAACTGAAGTCTGGTCCCTGACCTGCTGTCACACCCTGAAACCGATGGCGGAAACGTTTCGGGCGGAGGACGTCATGTAGTATCGCAACCAATGTACATAGTAAGCGTAGTAAACACAACCATTACATTACATAGAAATATTTACATTGTCTGAAAACAAAGTGTTACAAGTGTTATACGTATATATCATATGAACAAAAGTTAAGACGAGTCTTCTATACGCTCCATCTTCTCCAAAAGATCGTAGGGTACCTGTCTAATGCGGACCTGAGAATACAAGCAGTTTGAAAATCAGAATAAAGCTGGTGAGTTCATAAACGGTTTATTTTCGTAAAAGAACAAGTTTCCTTTGGTTTTAAAAAAAAAAAGTCGTTATCCAAGAAAATCCCATATTTTCTTATAAGGAAAGTTTAGTTATCCATTCGTTACACTGTTTGGTTAAGAGCAGTTATGTTATCCCAGGAAAAACCCTTATTTTCCTAAAAGTCGTGGTTAGTTCTTGGTTCGGAATGCAATGTACTAGTATCTACCATACTTATAGTATTAGTTAGGTATTCTGTAAGCCTGGTTATCCTACACACGAATGTCGAATATCTACTATACTTATCCGTAATTTCGAATCTTTGGAGACACTCAGAGACGTACACTAGCTGTATATTCGAAGTTCTGGTGACATCCAAAGGCGTACTTTAGACGTATTTCCGAGGCTGTGTCGACATCCAAAGGCGTATATTTTCGAAACTCTATCGATATCCAAAGGCGTATATTTTCGAAACTCTGTCGATATCTAAAGGCGTATTTTCGAATTATTTCCGAAACTCTGGTGACACTCAAAGACGTACACTAGCTGTAATTTCGAAGTTCTGTGCCATCCAAAGGCGTGCACTAGCTGTACTTTCGAAGTTCTAGTACTATACGAAGGCGTATCTTATTAGTAATAATCCTAATTTATGATTAGCATGAATCCTTCGTAAATTATAAAATTATAACATTTTATAAAGAAATCTACAATTAGTCTGAAAGCTAACTCTGCAAGTCAATCTGTTGGTTAATACGGTTTTCGATATTAAAAGCATACAAAATATGAACATTTGAACTGAAATAATAAGTTTGAGTACAAGATTTCGTTGTACTTTTGCTTGTATTCCCCCTGAAAACATTTGAAAAACACAGAAAAAGGAGTAGGGGTATGAACTCACCAATCGAGGAATGTGTCGGTTTGGATGCTAAACGTCAGTTCGAGGCTTGATTACACGCGAGGTTCCTATGTAATATGAAGAGATACACAATTGTATCTAATTAGACCTTGAACCACTAATCAAATATGAATAAACACTTCGAGACGCGAAAACACTTCAATTCAATTGTTTGGAGTGACCCGGGTAGCATCTATGGATGCATATGGCCTAGATATGGAGTTTGCTCTTCAAGAGTAAACTCCTAAAGGAGATTACGGCCCATAGACCATATCCCCATGAGTTTACGGCCGTAAACTCATGGGTGTTGCTCTTGGTTGCTTAATGGCCTTATAGCTCTTGAGGGATGATGCTAGGTTTAGTTCTAGGGCATTGGAAAGGAAATGGGATCAACATATGGACCATTTAGGGAGTTTACGACTGTAAACTAGGAGTTTACGGCCGTAAACTCTCAAGTATCCATTCCTTATGTGAATCTCTAGTCATAGGTTAATCACATGTGATTCTAACTCAATATACAAGCCTTGGATGGAAGTTAGGGCACCATTTGACCAACTTATAGGAGTTTACAGCCCAGGAACCATTCCTTGGGGGGTTTACGGCCATGAACTCCTAAAGGGATGTTTTTTTATCAAGTTTAAGGTCCCTAACACATTGGAGGATGATTCTAGACCTTATTCCAAGACTTAAGAGGTGTTTAAGGGGCATGTTAACACCTTAAAAGGTGTTTACGGCCTATGAAAGGGTGTTTATGGTCCAAGCATGTTCTTGGGCCGTAAACTCATGTTTACCCCTCAAATGATGATTTTTTTGTGTTCCAAGTCCGGTCTTTTAATCCCCTAAGTCATATCTAAGCTCTAAAGGTGTTTTGGAAGGGTTTTGGGGCTCCAAAACCCCATTTAAGTGGGTTTACGGTTTGGGGCTATTCCAGGGCCATAAACACATGTTCTTGGCCCTATCTCATGATTTAACCACGAATTTGAAAGCTAAAGATGTTATACTATGAGCTAGGATTGATTCCTTACCGATTTGGAGCTTGAATTGGATGGTTTTTGGATCAAAAACTTGGATTTGAGGAGAGAGAGTAGAGAGAGAGAGTGAAAAAGTTTCAAATGAGGCTCACTCAACTTTATATATGGTTTGGGTTTGAGACACAGTGGAATTCTACCGGATATTGACATTAAACAGGGCTTTTGGTCGTACTCGATTTAGTTGTCGTAACCCGACGTGGTCGAAACTAAAAATTTTCCAAATAACAATTTGGGGCGTTCTCATGTGTTTCTAACGGGTTTTGGATACTTACGAGGTCATAATAAAAGTCTTAAATTAAATGACTTAATCCAAAAACGAAATCGGAACAATTCGCTAAAGACGAGTTTTATGGACGGAAGTAAGTTACGGCGATGCAACAAACTTCGGGTTGTCACACCTGCGTATCCACCACATAAGCCAAATAACCGACACACCCATGCTAAATATGCTGACGAGCACTGGCTTCCAAACAAAACCCTGATCCTACTCTAGTGCCCTCACCATATACTACCAGTTCTCCCCAACTTGGGGTTCGAACTACTACCCACTGTCCCTCACAATCGATCATGGTGCCGAATCGAATGAGGCAATCCATCCCCACGATCACACATACTTCCCCCATGGGACTAGGAATCAAATCTATCTGGAAGGATACCCCGAATATCTCCAACTCGCATCACCGGTAGATCGAAGAAGCAGAAACCCCGTGTTCGTTGGCGAAAGAAACTCGCAATGGACACTCAAGCTCATCTACCGGCATACTGAACTCCCTACTGAAAGTCTGAGATATAAACGACCGAATCGCCCCTGATTCGAATAAAACCAATGCAGGCAAAGAGTTTACTAAAAACGTACCTAAACATAGGTACAACAGATAAGCATCACACATATATAACAACTGAAATAGAAACTAGAAACATACCATCAACTACATCCGGTGCTGCCTTGGCCTTCTCGGCCGTGAGCTGGAAGGCACGCCCGTGAGCCTTTGGAGGCTCTGCCTTGACTGGCCTCCCATCCGCAATCCTCAAAGTAACTGGTGCGGAAACCTGCGCCGGCTTGGCGGCGAGTTGCGGACAGTTGGTCTTCACATGAACAACCTGATGACAATGATAACATATCCTCATATCTGCCGGAGGGGCGGACTGGCGACATTCCCTGGCATAGTGTCCCTCCTTACCACATTTGTGGTATCCACCACCCGCTCGACAAACTCCAGAATGAATCTTGCCACACTTTCCACAAGTGCGGATCTGTGAACCTCCAGTCATAGTATCAGCAGTCTTAGACCTCTTAGGTGTCGGCTGAGACTGTGCCGGAACCTGACGCTGCTCTTCCAACTGCAGCTCTATCTCCAACTCACGCCACCTCTCGGCTTCCTGAATATCCAGAAGAGTATCACAACGTTGCGTGGCAACAAACTGTTGAATATTGGTCTTGAGCATACTCAGATAATGAGTCATCTGAGACTGCTCTGAAGCAAACCCCGGGCAAAACATAGCCCTCTCCGTGAACATGCGGGTGATCTCCATCACCGACTCTCCATCCTACCTCAATGTCAAAAACTCCTTAGCAAGCCGCTCCCTCTCTACACGAGGATTGTAACGGGTACGAAAAATATCCATGAACTGCTCCCAAATAAAATAGTAGCTCTCTGATTATCGGTGTATGACCCCGTCGTTAGTCTCCACCAGTCCTTGGCCCCAAGCCTCAGCAGGTTCAGGGCACACCTGACCTTCTGGTCATGAGGACACGAGCACATGAAGAAACAACCCTCCACGTCAGATAACCACCTCATAGCCCTGATCATATCCTACGTACCATCAAACGTCGGGGGCTTCGTGTTATTGAAGTCCCGGTACTGGAAAACCCGACTGGCTCCTCCCCCACCCCTGCCGCTGTTACAGCCGACGTGGCTGTAGTGGCAGCCGTCTCTGCTAAGGTTGCATAACGCTCATCAAAGTACTCAAACATAGCGGTCTTGATCGACCCAAACATCTCTGGCAGTTGCGCTCGAAACGTAGCAGCAACCTCATCATGCGGGATCTCCCGAATCCTGGCATCCAACTCCTCTGTCCCTATCTGTACCACAGACTCAGGTGCAATAGGCTCATCCGGGCCTCCGCCCCCTGATCCTGATCCTGATCTAGATCCAATCGTAAAGCATCTCGTCATCACCATAATGAAAATATGCCCAAGATGTCAGATAAACAACATAATATCGGGAGACCAATTTCCACAAACACTAGGGGTTGTGACTTCCTTGCTACATGTATGGGTCCTGTGCTTTCAGTAGTACGGGCCCATACTACCTTCCACACCTACCCATATTTGTCTCAAGTATCACCACAATGCCCTAACAATAGACAATAGCATAGTAAGCCCTCAACCCTCACTCCTAGAGGAATGCAAAACTATATCACAACTGGCCTCATGGCTCTTCACAACCCATCTATCCATGAAACTTCCACCAACCCTGCAGCATTAGTGTATGCTAGCCACACATTATGCTGGACCCGATAGACTTTCGAATATCCAATCCTACCCTAAGTTCGAATCAACCATTCTCAGGCTATAAGATCTTGATTATGCACAGATGTGATGCATACACAAAACAACTATAGTAATGATATCAATTCCATATAAAAGAAACCCTAAGCTAGTAGGCATCATGTAATCAGGAAAGTCTATCCTGCAATTCCTGAAGATCCCTAGCCTAGCACTAACATGATGTTCTAACATATCATAATATCAAATGATTGCATGGTATTTGGGGTTTACTTACAGGTTTCGGCTGATCGTACACTCCGCATCCTCCATCCTTTATTTTGAAAACCACTTTAGAATCTATTCAAAAAACAAATTTCCTTGATTTGAGAATGGATTCGCACGATTGCTCCTCCAATTTACTCAAACCAAGGCTCTGATACCAACTTGTAACATCCAAAAATTTTAAGCCAAATGTAAGCTTTTTCAACCATAAAACCACATAATGCTTTACAAAATGTTTTCAAAATATTATTCATCAGAGTGTCCCAATAACAAAATCATAAGGATGTGGAGCGGTACGATCACGCCTTCGCCTTGCCATGATCTCCTGAAGTACCTGAGACAATAAACTAAAACTGTAAGCCCGAGGGCTTAGTGAGCTACCCCCAAAATACCAAAACCACACTGATAATACCATATCAGTAACAGATAATAAACAACATGCATATTGGGCCTTCCGCCTGACCGGACCGCCCTGTAGGGCCTACAGTCAATGTGAGTTTATCCCGAGCCTTCGGCATGACTCGACCGCCCTCCTCGGGCCTATAGTCTCTCCAGACCGCTCGTAGGGTATGTTGGCCTTCAGCACAAAGCAGGACCGCCTCAACCCAAACATCAAGCAGTTAATCATGTGCGCATAACCAACATATACTGGCATATACAGGTATCAAACATAACTATCATACTGATCATTAATACTAGCAATCCCTCATAACCAGAGCACCGACCTAGAAGGTCAATAACATACCAATCCCCATGGATCATAAGAGCATGATAACATACTGTCTATCCTGATACTGAACTAACAGATCATAACCACATATAACATACGATAACCAAGATAATCAACAAAAGGGCCGACCTTGGTGCCTTAGACCCTATTGATATAGTAAGGATAACTCACCTTGCTAGTAGCTCGAAATGATATGGCCCACACCTCCAGATTTAGCTCCAACCACCTCGCTTATACCCATAAGTGGCCCACTCAATAATCACTCAAATTACCAAAATGCCCTTAGGAGGTACAAGACATCCCACAGTCAAATCAAGTCACTGGTAAATGGTCAACAGTCCACGTTGACCTATTTTCTGAATATAACTTTCTCTGCCTCGAGTCCCTCCTGATTCCAAAATTTCTCGACTCGAGTAGCCGAGTCTCTAGTAGACTTGCCAAGCTGATACACGACTCAGTGCTTGGAAGTCCAAACTGACTCGCTGGGTCATCTCCCAGACCTCGCCGAGTCCATGCAGGACCAAACTGGACAAAACCCTACCCGACTCGTCGAGTCATTTTCCAGACTCGCCGAGTCCATACGCATACTCCCATGATCAAGTGACTCAGAACAACCCTTTTGTTCTAATCAGTATATCTAGGTCCCTAGAGTGCTTTAGCAACGTAAAGTTGCTACCTTTACGTATTTGAATGACTCAAAATCCACATCTAAGCTTGAAATGGGTCTTTACTCATAAATAAGGGTTCCTTCATGACTCTATTAAGAACTTTCTGAACTTAGGACTCAAAAGAGATTCAGATCTGAAGTTTCAACTTCAGATCTAGCTCCCTTACCATAATCCCTTCATAAATGGCTAAAGAAAGCCCTAATCTTCACAAATGAAAGGTTCTAGAAGAAAAGAGGTCAAGGTAACAACTTTTTACCTCCAAAACGTGCCCAAGATGAAGTAGACTCTGGATCCACATGAAATCCTTGATGCTAGCCTCTTGATCTACAAGTTTCCTTCACAAAAATCACTTCTCAAAGCTCCAAAACACTCTCCAAGCTCACACTCATGGAAATTAGGGTTTCAGGCTCTCAAGGGGTGATAGAGGATAGTGGGAGGCGCTAATGGTCTAATATATAGGGTGCAAAAACCCTGAAATTTAGGGTTTTCCCCCGCCATCTCCTACTCGTCGAGTCCCCCCTGCCGACTCGTCGAGTCCTTCATTAAATGACGTATCCTGAACCGCTTCTTCTCGACGAGTCATAGCACAAACTCGTCGAGTAGACCTTAAAACTTGAAATTCAGAAGGAATAATAATGATACATGACAGTTGGAATGTTACATTAACAATATTTATTAGTGATTCCATGTCGTTATATTGATTGATCTACATACGGGGATGATGTTTAGGCTGTGATTTAGTGAGGTGTTTAAAGTGGGATTTCCAAACAATATACTTCGTATACCAAATGGACACTACCTCCGATATGATCCTACCTGGTTGTTCCTTACTTGATAGATCTTGAAGTAGACTTTGAGTTAATAAGGAATATAGACTAATAATTAGTCGCAATAAATATTAGACTAAAACTTAGTGATAATGACGCTAGGTTACGTCAAAGTAAAAGACAGTTGCTAGAAGCGAAGTGCTGCCCGAATTTCGAGTCGTCACTTTAACAAGTGAGTGCGTAGTTACCTTCATCTTACACATAGATATGAAGTATTTAATATTAATACATGCTATATGTGTTTATTATTTGTGTTCCTGATATTTATGCTAGATGAACGATTTATACATGTTTTACGTGATTTAAACTGTATATGTATTTTTATACCTATAAATACATTGTGTAAAGATGGATAGATGAATGATGATAGATGAAAGATGATATAAATGATGAGAGGTGAAAGATGATGATAAGCCTTGACTTTAAAGCTGAGCTAGTCATCTAGCACAATATAAATGACGACCACAGACTATTCTAGATAGTCTAGTGGAACACTAGAAGACTCGTAATCTTTAGGTGTTTTCGAACTACATGTTCACCAAATGTACTTTAAAAACCATGGCAGATATGGACTTTGTGCCTTATAAATGAACATTGGTAGCTATGGACTTAGTGCCTAACAGATAACATTGGCAGTTGTGCCTAATAGATAACATTGACAGTTATGGACTTAATGCCTTTTGGATAAACCCTTGCTATGATGGACTTCGTGCCTATACCTTAGGAATAAAGAATTGATGAATATATGATTCTTAGGGTAGATCCTTAAGAATAAAGAAGATAACGGGGATGAGAAATTGGGTTAATTGTTTGATGATTAAACATAATAATTATATTATCGTGGGTTGAAAACCCTATGTACTCACCAGGTTTCCCAACCCGACTCACTCAGTTTATTGTATCACATGTGGCTATATGAAAGATACATTATGTTGAGATATTCAAGGAGTATTAGGCCACTAGTTTAATTACCGTAAGACTTGTAATATTTCGTTATGCTTATGTTTCTGTATTAACGATGACATCCCAATGTTTTAAATAAAAATACATTTCTTCGGAAATGCTTTGATAACATCTTTATCATGTTTTCTCGGAACAAATTCCGCAATACTATTTTTCAAAAAGGATACTCTGATTTTTAAATAAGCATAAACAAATTGTTCTTTTCTGGCCGTGAAAATGGGGATGTCACAGTTGGTATTAGAGCATTAGTTTAAGTGAATTAGGAGTAAGGTTTTATTTCTAGACTTAAACTTAGAATGCTAAGCGATGATTGTGAGATGAGTGTCTGGTATATTTAGGATGTATGCCTGAATAGACACAAGCCCTAGTTTATTTAGGGGAGATGCCTAATGTGTGTAAAACCAACTAGTTTTAATCCTACTAACTTAAACACAAAGACAAACACACGAAAGGCAGTGTACCTATCGATTAGCAGTTTAGTTAAGGTAAGTAGGGTATCGAACACAGGGAACGGTAAACAATTAAAATTACTACTAATATTATCTAAATAAAACAAGTAATAAAAAGGGTTTTTCTCTAGTTTTGCAAGACTAGAAGCTTAAATACTTTACTAACACGCAAACTAAGCAACTAACAACTAAGAAAATAAAGATCAACTAAATTCAATAATAGAGAAGACTTCTGTTTAGGTTTTGAATCATTTATTCCTATGGTTGATTTTATGACAAATGCAATGGATTAATTGGATTTGGCTACCGATTAATGTGATTGGGTTCACGTTCGCTAATACTAATCCTTAGAAAACATACCAATTCAAGCAATGGCCAGTTGATTAAACTAATATATTTCCTAGTTTATTGATTCGGATTAAGTAAGACTTGTAATGAGGTAATCAAATATGTTAATTCAATTAACTCCCTTGTTGATGGTTTGTCACACAAGCTCACACATTAACTTACCTATATTCTAGTTAATTCTAGTTTCACGTTCGTTATTCCTAGGCATATAACTATGTGTTCACATAAATCATATGAGATTAGCAATTAAGAGATGTTCATACAACTTAATTACTAATTTATTAACAGAAAATAGTTGTTATTAACACATAAGGTTCTTTAACAAGCTTAACGAAACAAAATCACCAAATTAAATCAATCCAACCATAAAATCAAACCATAATCACAAAATCATCTATCCTAAATAGAATTTATGTGTTTTTAGCTCATATCTACAACAAATAACAAACTAAAAACATAATCTAATGATTGAAACATGGTTTATGCAAAAGATTAAGATAAAAGTAGTGTGTTATTGCATTTGATCTTCTTCCAAGTTGATATCTAGGTTGAAATCTCGAAAACCACAACTTCTAAGAACCCTTCTGGCCTCCAAAAATCGTCCTAAACTTCCCCCATTCGTTAGGGTTCGAATGAGAAGCGTTTCTCTCTCTCTCTCTCTCTCTATATATATATATATATATATATATATATATATATATATATATATATATATTCTGAAAACAGGGGCTACTCGGTGAGTCCAGTGACCTACTCGCCGATTCCATCACTTAAAATCCCGTGTACGACAAGGCAAAGTCAAAAATCATGAAACTTCTGACCAACTCGTCGAGTCGATGGCCTACTCGTCGAGTCCGTTTGGAATCAGCATTTTATCAAAACACGAAAGTCATCCAAAATTATGTCTAGTTTTTAGAAAATTTTGAATCTCGTCAATCGGAGTTACAGTTAATGAGATATGGCCAAAACACTGACGAGGGGTCAAGCTGTCCAGCAACATCCTTCTTTCTTCAAAATCCAAGATCCAAGCTTCCAATCGCTAGTTCCGCTTCATTCTCCTTTCGAGCATGTCTTTGTTGCTGAAAATGAAATATTTAAGCTAATTAAGCACCTTTGGTTCATTAAATGAGATAAAATCAACATAAAGTATTAAGATAATGCATGAATTTTATAACTAAATATGCCCATATCAATGCCTAAATTGGTTTTATGTGCTAAATAATTTATGATATAATATGCCTTATATGCTTTATGATGCTATCAGATCTGTGGTCTATTGCTGACCAGATCTGGAAATTTTATGTGTTCAGATTTCTAAACATTTAATTACAGTATTAAAACTGGCATATAACTTTTCGGAGTGATAAGGAGATTTATACGTCTGTCGTAAATAAAGCTTTCCCTATCTTAATTCTCGTCATTGTACACAAAATCTGGTAGAGTGTATATATCGAAATGGTGAGAACTCGCAGCGGACTAGGAAATGCTTATGGAAACCAACAGCTTGAGCCAAGAGTGATTGAGCGTGCACTAGAGGTAGCAGCTGCACCCGTACCAATCACGATGGCAGGAGTGCGAGCAGTGATTCAGGCTATGATGGCCGGACAAAGGGAGGATATGAGATAAATGTTGCTTAATAGTGATGAACCTATTATACCCATTGTATGACTTGAACTGAACATAGAACAGTCAGAGGAAGGAAACTATAGTCAGACTGTCAGTTAAGCCGAGCCACATATGGTTAGAAGAAACTAACCTAATGGAGGAAATGATGGACGTGGATGTAAGTACAAGGATTTCATGGCATCCAAGTCACCAAGTCTTTCTGGAAGCCCAACACCAGTGGAAGTCATGGATTATATCTCCGAGATGGAGATGATGTTTGAAAGTTGCAACTGCAGCAACAAATAGAAGATCGCTTTTGCGGTTACAATGTTGAACTGGGGTATTAAGTTGGTGGAAGCTACTAGTTGATACCATGCCCAAGGGAGAAGCTAGAAATATGTCTTGGAAAAAACTTTTTGGTACAACTTAAAATGCAGTACTGCTATGAGCAGGATCTTCTGGAGATCAACAACGAGTTCCAAAATCTGAAGACAAGAAGGATGAGCATCAGTGAGTATGTTGCAAGTTTTATAGAGAAAATGAAGCTTGTTCCTTATTTAGTCCAACTGAACTCTCCAAGGTCAACAAGTTTGCTAATGGATTACCAACAGACTTTGGTCCAATGGTCAAACAAGAAACCACCTGTAAAGCCGCCTGGGCAGCTAAGAATGTAGATACCCAGATAAGAGAAAAAGGTCTAGAAAAAGATAAGGCGGGAGAAAAGAGGAAGATCGAGGCTTCCTCAAGATCCAATAAGAAAGGAATATTTTAGAAGTCTAACCTAGATGACCAAAAGTATGGAGCCAAGTGGTGTGAAAAATGCAAGAAGAAGCATTGTGGGAGATGCGATGGAGAATTGACTTGTTATAAGTGTGGTAAGATCGATCACTATTCCAAGGGGTGTACTCTTAATGATAAGTCATGCTACAGATGAGAAGACAATGGGCATATGTGAAAAGATTGCCCAAAGAAAAATGAAGCAGCAAGACCGAATGTGTCACCGAAGCCAAAGGCAAGAGCATTCCAAATGATCCTTGATGAAGCAGGTGATAATGCAAGGGATTTGGAGTAAGGATCTATTAAGTAGCCATGTAGATAGTATCATGTGGTGTAGCCTATTATAAGAGGCCTAGTATAGGGTGAACTTGAACATCTATGTAATAGTTTCAAGAAATAATATAAACCTTGGTTATGTTATCTGATGTGTTAAGTTGCTATATGATTTTTCTTGTGTGGTGACTTGGAGAACTGTGAGACAATACTTGGGACGAGTATGAGTAGGTGTAAAAGGTAGTAGAAGCCTATACTATCGGAAGCACATGACTCGCACTTGGCTCAGGGAAAGTCCCAAGGTTACCAAGGTGCTAGTAATTGACTATGTTTTGTTCATGTCTGTCATTACCATTTTTTCGATAATGACTAAGAAGATGACTATTATTCCAACCTTGGTCGTCATATAATATCGATTCCAACTAAGATATGTATTCTACGTGGTTCAGAGAACCAAGTTTGATGTAGCATTCGACTTAAGCCAGAAGACTGAAGTAAAAGATAATCGAAGCGACCAATAGAAGTATCGCAATTGCCGTTAAAGTAAGAAGCTTGCAGCTAGAAGTGCTACATGCTAGAATGTGATTATATCACATTAGGAAATGAAGGAAGGTGAAGCGTATCAATCGCTTCCAGGGTGAGACCTTCAGTAGAACATGGTTGCGCACCTGAAATTCCAATGGTTTCCTTCGCTTGTCAGCGTAGCTTTTCTGTCGGTCTCTAGAGGCTTTCAATCGTTCACGAATTTGAACGATCTTCTCTGTCGTTTCCCGAATGATCTCCGGACCCGTGAGAGTGCTTTTGGGAACTCGTCCCTTAGCTTACTGGATATCACCCACCTCAGCCCATCACAGAGGGGATCTACACTTTCGACCATAAAGGGTTTCGAAAGGAGCTGCCTTTATGCTCGTGTGATAACTGTTGTTGTAGGAAAATTCGACAAAGGGTAAATGAGTATCCCAAGCTTTCCCAAAGTCAATCACACAGGCTCGCAACATATCTTCTAAGGTTTGGATAGTTCTCTCACTTTGTCCGTCGGTCTGTGGATGGTAGGCTGTACTCATGTCCAGCCTAGTTCCTAGGGAACTTTGTAGCAACTGCCAAAACCTTGAAGTGAATCTACTATCTCTATCCGAGATAATGGATATGGGAACGCCTTGCAGTCATACAATCTCCCTAATGTAGGTTCTCGTAAGTTTCTCCATTTTATCAGTTTCTTTGATGGGTAGGAAGTGTGCAGACTTGGTCAATCTGTCGACGATGACCCATATGGTATCAAGTCCACCCGTTGTCTTGGGCAACTTGGTTATGAAGTCCATAGTGATCCGCTCCCACTTCCATTCTGGTATCTCCAGTTGCTGCAGAAGACCGAAGGGTTTCTGGTATTCGACCTTTACCTTTGCGCAAGTAAGGCATTTACTTACGAAGGTAGCAATATCTGCTTTCATGTTAGGCCACCAATATAACTTTTTAAGATCCAGATACATCTTATCTGAACCTGGGTGGACGGAATAACGAGCGTTGTGAGCTTCGGTCATGACCAAGTCTCTGAAGCCACCGTGTTTCCCCCGAATGTTTCCGCCGTTCCGGTTTTGGGGTGTGACAGTCAGTGAGTGAAGGCAGTGAATCAATGGGTAGGTCAGGACCAGGAATAGGACTCGGAGGTTGAAGGACTCGACGAGTCGTGGGGTGACTCGGCGAGTCAAGTCGCAAAGTATGGGGATTTCTGAGAGGTGAACTCGACGAGTCAATAGGTAGACTCGGTGAGTAGGGTCAACCTAGAAGGTTGACTTTGACCAGGACTTTGACTTTAACCGGAGTTGAGTTAGTTTGATTTCTAGAGTTAAGTTTGGGACTAAGTGTTATATTGATATTAGTAGCTCGGGGAGCTAGTGGAGCAGCGGTTCAAAGAGTTGTCGGATACAACCAGAGGGTTATCAACAAAGTTTAGCAGTACAGGTGAGTTTTCCCTTTGTGTGAATGGGTCTACGGCCATAATGTCGACCCATGTAGTTATTGATGGGTTTTAGCCATATGAACATCATATGTGCTCACGCAAACCCTAATGCTTGGATCTAGGTTTCTTTATTGTACATGCAATTCATCCAAGACTTTAAACCCTAGATCTAGCATACAATTAATCATATTAACTTGTGAAAGGGTTTTTAGATCTTACCTTGATTGTTATGTAGTAATAACAATCTCAAATCCTCCTTGTAATGACTTTAGAAAGCTTAGAGTCACAAATGTCACTCCTCTAATGGCTCACAAACACCAAGAGCAAGAGGATGAAGATTAAGGAGAGAGGAGGCTGCCCAAAAACGTGTGGAAACCCTAAGGAATAAGTTCACCACGTTTTTGAGTCTCAAGGGTCCTTTAAATAGTGAGGCTATTAGGGTTATCTAACAAGCAAACCCTAATTTGGATGCTTAGGCCCTAAGCAACCCATAGACTCCTTCCTTAAAGGCCTAGGACGATTTCTAATGGGTTTTCCCATAGAATTCGTCCACCCCTCTAACATGGAGTCCATTAGCCCAATATTCAACTATCACACAATTGACAGTTCTAGTCCCTTAAGTTTAATTAATGTCTTTTAGCCACAAACTTAATTCTTATTAATTCTTGACTAATATTGATTAAACAATATGATTTCTCCTTTAATATATTATTCTCATAATATATTAATAAATCATAATTAATCCTCTCTCTCCATAATTCATCCTATCAAGTTGCTTTGGTGAAGGCAACCCAAAAGGACCATGCACCATCGGGTCAAGTACATACCAAAATAGTTATGTACTTAGACACTAATCCAACAGTCCCCCACTTGGGTAAGTCTAATAACTATTCTGCGTATGACTTCAGATCCCGATCTGCAATCGTAGCTTACCAAAACCGCTGTCAACTCTGATCTTATTAGAAACGTGTGTCCTTTAGATAAGGGATCATATATTCCTCCATTATATATATCATATAGATATGAGACATGAACTTAATCATTCTCTCTATACTATTTCCCGACTTCCGATTTATGACGACTAACAACAGACTACAATTGAACCATCAATTTAGTCCCGACTTGGCCAAGCACTTAGGTGCCATTACTAAATCATCGAGGGGCCCAAAGATATCGCTTTTATCCTACTTTTGATAAAAGGAACGAATAAACTTTGATTCAATGCTTGCTTGCACTCACTTACCGAATCACACACAACAATATGTTTTATAACACCAAGTTACTGGTGCGTTTACATATTATCAATGTGCAACTGATTTGCAAGATACAACTCACACATCTCGGTTTCATGAATATAAGATGTTATCATCTCACTAATCACTCGTGATAAAATCCTTGAAGTGATCCAAGTGAGTGTGGGTTTAATCCAATGCTCAAATCATATTCATAAGCACTCATGAACGTTGCAACAAACATTTGCTTATGTCTAATACACTTTAGACAATCCACACACCAATTGACGACAGTCTTCATTCGTACCTACTTCTAACATACGAACGACTGTGGCCCGTTCGAATAATTTGACTGTTCTGAACCAATTAAATTATTCAGGAAGTCAAAACATGCAAAGTGAAACACAAGAATAATATTAATCCCATATGGCCTCAAACCTTTGAGTATAAATAAAACACCTTTTATTTATCACCATATCGATTACACATTATTTGTTGTTTCGGGTAATCAACTTCTTACTTGAATTATTACTACACTTGTCCCATGCTCTTAGCATGCACACAATGCTTACCTATGGTTCTTAATTTGTGAAATAGATCAAATGAACACATTTCCAATCATACTCATTTCACAACTCCTAATCTTTTTCACAAGTGAAAGAATATCAAATTCTCGCCACTTATAGAATATGCTAGATTCTAACATTTTATGCAATGATCCTTTTGTAATGTCATAGCACAAAAATCACAATGACTATTGCCAATGAAATTACAAAGTTCTCTATTTGAGATTGTTACAATACAATTCCATAGACGTGATGTCTCTCACTTAAAGTACATTCCTTTGAACATCATTTTGCATAAAATTTCTAATCTAGACATAGACTCTCAATATCCAACTCCCAATATGGAAACATTTCCATATTTGCCATATGACAACTCATTCTTAATAGAATATTATATTCATGATAATGTCGATATGGTCCATCTAATATCATACTTCCAACTACTCACAAGCGACCAATCCTCAGCGAACTTTGGATCGTCCTTTGATAGTTGTTTAATTATCTTAGTCAAAACCGATTCTTGTCCTTTTTCCCTCTAAATGCGCTAGACATTTGGAAAATTTTAGATTGGTCAAATATTTTAGCATTTGCAATCAATCCCATACCCGAAGCGTATGGGACATAATGTCTTACATAAAGATACGATACTTTATCAATCTTTTGCCATAATATTTTATGTGTCACATTCTCACAATTCGAACTATGAAGAGGGATGCCAAAATCATAATCGAAATTTTGAGAGCGCACTATGTACTCTTGACTAAATTTATTAACATTCCACAACCTAAGCCTTTAGATTTGAAATGAAGCATAATATTCTGTCCCTTAATTATAGTAAAACAACTATTCAACCCTTACGACTTTGCAAAGTATAACTCTTGTTTTCTATAACTAATATTGCTAACTTGCAATACTTTCCTTAATAATCATACAAGCACAACATTTATGCTCCCACTATCATGATGATTATTATCATATAAGCATAACACTTATGCTCCCACTAGATTTGACATGATAATCCTTTATCTAAGCTTCTTAAACTTATACACCTTTGCCTTAGATAGCTCATATGTGTGTCTAAACAATTCAGACTAATTGCCAAATCTCACAATTCGAATTATGGAAAGGGATACCATAACCATAATCAAATTCGAGAATACAATTTCACAATCACCATCTTCTTAAAATCTCTCTTAGTGAAAGCATTTCCTCACAGTCATCTTCATGAAGGAGGAAATCTTATGACACTTAGATTTTAATGGTGTATGTGTTCCTATCCATGCGAATTTGTCAAAACCAATGTTTGCGACAAATCCAAACTCATATGGACCGAACATTCTCAATTTTGATTTCTTGCCTTATGGTAACACCAGTGCCTCCCATGTCTTCTAAGTAGTTAAGCAACTCACCCTTTCCTATCAATGTACTTTCCATCGATCATGGTGCTTGCCTTTTATGCGTTCAAATGAGAACTCATAGAACTCACATGCATAATTAACTCAATTGGAATGGCACAGAAACAAGGTAGTGTCAACACGATAGGTTGTAAAACTCAACTCGTGTGCTAGTGAAGACCGATAAGGTTTATTCTTGATTAGTTCTTGAAACTTTTCGAGACCATTAAGACTCCCACTGACTCCTTGACATATAAGATTCTCTTGTCAATAAACATTTCTCGACAAACAAATATTCAAGAGTTAGTGTAGCTTTTATCAAGACAAAACACTTCACAAAATTGGTCATAGTTGGTCTTTGTCTTATCCAAGACATCACAACTTTCCAATTTCAAATGTACGAGAATAAAAAAACTTTTTTCAATTCCACATTTGATGAATGGTATAAACCTTCTTAAGACTTGTCACTCAATGTTACAATCTTAACTCTAAGACTTGTTTTGGAACGAAGTATGATTGACTTCTTGATTTAACCATTTCTTCAATTCTTGATTCCTTTTCTCAGACATACAATTGTACTAAGACTCACTTAGAGGATCAATTGAGATATGGTTCTTAATCATTAAGACTTATCATAAAACATAATAAAAGGTACTCTCCCTTCTTCTTAGAATAGAGAAACTTTTATCTTTCCGCCTGCTTGATTCTTCTTATTCGTTCTGCTATTGATTTAAACTCTTTCAATCAATTCAGAATTACACTTAATCTTATAAGCATAATCATATTTACTAAACCTTTAGTAAATCATGACAAATATCTTTGTTACTTTTGTGGTGGACTTGATCAACACACAACTTTGTGTACTGGATCTTCTAGTCCTTCACTTGACACTTTGTCAACGAATTAGTCTAATTTCCAAATATGAAATTTCTCATTCATCATGCAACCAAGTTGCATGATTCCAAGTTTCTGTCCAATTGAAACTTGGGCGATGAGAAACTCTCCCTATTTGGTAAATTCTCGACATTTCCACAAATAACATAATTAAGAATCAGATCCATTGTTGCTAATAATAAAAAACATTCAAACATCAATTTTTCATACACACCATTGCAAGGATAAATAAATAATATAAAATCAAAATTTATTTTATTGCGGAAAAATTTGTCCTTACAATGCAATTCAATTGAAAAACTATGTTAATACATATTTCTTAGCAATATATTCTAACTCCAAGTAGTAGCTTAAGATTCTGTGACAACCCGAAATTTATTCCGTCATTTTTAACCTTCTTCCATTAATAAGCCTCGCTTTATTTATTTGTCCGTGTTGGGCTGAAGATTATTTTGAATGATTGCGTCTTTTGGGCTCGATAGTATAGTTATTTTGTATTCCGGTTTGGGCCTGTCCAACCGAGAGCCTTTTATGTTTTATATATAAGGATATGCTTGCATGCATATTAGGTTAACGATTTAGAGATTAACGATTTTAGCGATTATTCTAGAGCTTAACGATAGCATTACAGGTTTCTTTAATCGTTCTTGTAACCTACCAATCCTCTACAGTTGATGTTCTTAATCGAGCTCTTCTGAGGATTTTGTTTTAATCATTCGACTCGTTTGATTCACACTTGTCTCGTTTATATTTTCGTGTTCTTACAGTTTTATATTTATTTGCCTGTTTGAGATCTAATCGATCTTCATAGATTTAAAGGTTCTAAATCTCATCAATTGGTATCAGAGCAGGAGGCTGTGTAATCGATACACATCTTTTCTGTGAAAAGGTTACAGTTAGGGTTTTTCCGCAATTAATAATATTTATTGAGCCGTCATCTCATTATTGACGTATCTTGATATTTATTGTTTTGCCCTAATCTGAGTTATTACAAGTCTGCTCTTTTAACAGGTTTTTTCGATCATAATGGACGAGTCGCAATCAAATCCTATAAATATCTCCAACAGCATCGGCTCGACGACAAAGATTCCAATCCTATATACCCATGACTATGAAGTCTGGGCGCATCACTTTGAAGACTACGTGATAGGATCTGAGGATAATGGATACCTCATATGGGAAGCTATAATTAATGGACCATTTTCTCATTCAGCAACGTCCAGAATTGTTAAAACTCAAAAGGAGTACAATGATCTGCTGAAGGATGTTAAGGATATCGCACAAGATGAAAAAGACAAATTCCAGTGCAATATCAAGGCGTTAAGGTTAATCAGATTCGCCCTTCAGTCCGATACATTCAGGTTGGTCAGCTCATGCTCGACGGCAAAGGAAGTTTGGGATAGACTTCGCGAACTGTACTCTACAGACGAGGATCTTGAACATTCTATCCAAACCTTGCTCTTATCTGAGTTTGGAGAATTCAGGCAAGGAGCCGAAGAAACAGTGACCCAGACATTCGATCGCTTCAATCATCTTCTCAGCAAGATGATCAAACACGATATTGAAAGAAAGCTTATCGAGAAGAAGGTTACTTTCTTAAATGGACTGAGGTCTGAATGGAGAGCAGTGGTTTCTACAGTCAAAGCCCATGAGCAGTTTAAATCGTACTCTTTGGCAAAACTGGTGGGTATTCTCAAGTCCCAGGAGAAGATTGTACTGCAGGAGAAGAACGTCGTTTCAAGCCTTGGTTCGTTGGCCCTCCTATCAAAAAGTAAAGCTGTGATGGAGGATGAAGACCTTAACTTGGAGGAGTATGACCTCACGTCTGAGGATTATGCTATGATGGTATCTAATCCCAAAAGGTTCATAAAGAAGAGATTCCCCAGCAATAAAAATCGAAACTGGCAGGGGAGTTACAGCTCAGAAAAGGTGAACAATGAACCGAAGGTTGAGGAGCCCAAGAAGGAACCGAAGGTGGATGGCGATTCCGGAGTAAGCTGTTACTACTGTGGTGGGAAAAACCACTATGCTAAAGATTATGTTCTTAAGAAGATGGCTGAACAGGATGATGGAAAGGATGAGGAAGCTGTGTTGCAGAAAAGGCTGGATGAATTGAGAAAGAAGAAGTCTACCGCTAACCCTTCTATTAATGCTCTTATTGTGCAGGGTTCAGTTGCTGATGACGAATTCGGTAGCACGGAAGTTTGGTCTACCGACTCAGAAGACGATGAAGTAAGGAAGCCTACTCATGGAAAGGCTTATGTGGCAAAGGAGGAGAGCAGTGGAGGAAGATGCTTCATGGTGTTTGACGTATCTCAAATGAGAGGATACAACACCGATGGTGGAAGCGATGGACTACAGGAGGACATGTGCTTTACGGCCAAACCACTCAGCCAGCAGTTCAATGAGCTTGATGAACTGATAAAGAAGGTACAATCGGTTTTCATTACATCTAAAGTACCACAATCCTCATATGAGAAAGAACTAAAAAAACGTTAATACAAGAATTTCTCATCTAGATAGTAGCTTAACTCAAACTCGAGTCACCAATTCTAACCTAACTGATCAATTAAGCAGGGTGGCATCGAAGAGTGAGGAGCGGCGAATGTGGATCGAGTTGAAGGAGTCTGAATTAGTTAAAGTTAAAGACGAAAACATTTACTTGCAAAGAGATAATTTAAAATTGTTAAAACAGCGGAATGTTTTTTGTTTAATTGCAAAACGTCTATATTCCAATATTACTCGGCTTCACTTAGACTGTGAAATAGGCCAAAAGATCCATCGCATGATTTTGCCCTTCCTTGAGTTTAAGGAGGATGAAATCGATGCCGAAGCCTATAATTGTGAGAGTGTGATATCGTCTGATGATGTCAATCCGACCTACATGTATGGACTGGACAAAATTGAGTCCTTCATTAAATCCAAGGACCACAAGCACATGCTTAAAAATCTTTTGGATGAAAATGATAGACTTAAACTGAGAACCGAAACCATACAAAAATTTGACTCTTTAAACGTCAACGTAAGCACAGAAAACAAAATTGATGTTGAAAATGCATCTGAGCTTAACGAGGACGAAAACATGAGTGAAATTTCTGTAGAGGACACGGTTGACTGCTCAGAATTTGTTAAAAGTGAACCTGAAAACCATAAGAATCTTATTTCTGAAAATTCAGTGGAGTTCGCTCGTTTGTACCAAAAAAAGTCCCCGATCTTAGCAGAGAAAGCAGTTGTGTATCAGAAGGTCAGGACCACTCCTAATCAAGTATACAAAGTCACTGGAGTAACCGAACATCAGACAGCTGAACTCACGGCCATTGTGAACGAAGACAATGCTGATGGCTGTGATGAGTTCTTCTGGACAACTCCAATTGATAATGCTGATGAAACAGTAGGCCTGTCAGAAAGAACTTCCTGGATGAGTAAAGGTAGATACATACCTGAACCCTTGAATAAGCCAGATAATTTCGACGAGCCAAGCACCAGTGGTATGAAAGACATTCCTAAGGAAGATGAAAGTTCGACAAAAGAAGACGTTTCCTCTACTCCCTCAGCTCAAAGCGAAACTCCTTCAGTTCAAAAGGAACCAGCCAAGGAGAAACCGAAAACAAAAGCTAATGTTCATCATCAACCAAAGCAGATGAGGAATAAGAAGAGAGAAAGGAACCAAAGATACAGGAAGAATCTCTCTGAAAGGAGACAATTCTGGCAAACCCAGAATGCATACTTCTCACATCAAGACAAAAATTTGAAGTATGAAAACAATCCTGTCGGAAAGGCTGAGAGCCACTACAACCGAAAGCCAAGGTTCGGTTCACAAGAAAATACCAACCGAAGGCAAAGGTTCGGTTCAGAAGAAGACTTCAACCGAAACCAAAGGTTCGGTTCAAAGAACGATTCCAACCGAACGCAAAGGTTCGGTTCTGGAGTCAAAAGAGAACAAAAATCTAAGGTCCATCCCTCCCATGATCAAAAGCAAAAGGGTCACCTAGAGTCTCAAGCCAAGAAGTCCTCTCTATCTAAACCTGCTTCTTCTACTTCTTCTAATTCTTCAACTTCCACCAATTCATCTCCATCTTGCTCTAAAGCTAATTCTGTTCGTTCTCAAAAGTCTCATTCATCAGCTGAACAAAAGGCCAAACAGAAGGTCAATGAATCCAAACCAGAGTCCAAACCGAACGCACCCAATCCTAATAAAATAAAAGTTTTTACCATTAAAAGGAAAGATGAAACAACACTCATAAAACGAACATATCTTGTTGACATCTCTCTTACTGTTCCTGTTCCCATGAAAAGCTCACGTGGACCCAAGAAACTTTGGGTTCCTAAATCTGCTTAATTTTTGCAGGTTATAAGTGACGAGCAGTTCGACGAAGAATGGTACATCGATAGTGGCTGCTCACGTCACATGACAGGGAGGAAAGAGGAGCTCAGGGAATACAGATCTCTTGCAAATGGTGGCAACGTCAAGTTTGGAAATAACTCTTTCGGCACCATAAAGGGATACGGGATGATAACAAATAGGGACTTTACAATAAGGAAGGTGGCTTATGTAGAAGGACTCCAACACAACCTCATTAGTATATCTCAGCTTGTTGGAGGTACAGGTCTCAAAGTCTCATTCGATGATGAAGGTTCTGAAATCATAGAGAAAAAGACAAAGAAAGTGATTCTCAAGTCCGAGCGAAAGGGTGAAATGTTTCCTCTAAACCTGAAACCCATCAAAGGAAACCCAGCTATATGCCTGTTATCAAAAGCTCAATCTGACGAAAGCTGGTTGTGGCACCGAAGACTCTCTCATCTCAACTTTAAAGATATCAACCGACTTGTCACTAGAGGTCATGTTAGGGGTCTTCCATTGCTCAAGTTTAACATAGATCATTTGTGTGCTGCATGCGAAATAGGGAAGCAGAGTCGTCAAAGTCACCCATCTGTAATTAACACAAAAGTTGTTGAACCACTCGAATTACTTCATATCGATTTGTGTGGTCCTTCATCTATCGAAAGCATCGGTGGTAGCAAGTATATTCTTGTTATTGTTGATGACTTTTCAAGATTCACATGGGTGTTCTTTCTAAAGCTCAAATCTGAAGCGACTCATAAGCTGAAAATGTTCATCAAGCAGATTGAAGTACAGCTCAAGAAGGTCGTTCGAAACATAAGAAGCGACAATGGTCTGGAATTCAAGAACAGGGAGTTTGAAGAGTTTCTTGCAGAAAAGGGAATTAGTCACAACTTCTCAGCTCCCTACACACCACAACAGAACGGAATTGTCGAAAGACGAAACCGATCTTTGTGTGAGGCTGCCCGAACTATGCTAAGTTTCGCTTCCTTACCTCTTTATTTTTGGGCTGACGCTATTTCTGCTGCTTGTTTTACATAGAATAGGTCTTATCTCAACAAGCGATTCGCGCTCACACCTTATGAGATACTAAAAAACAGAAAGCCCAATGTGAAGTTTTTCCACGTGTTCGACTCACGGTGTTTTGTTTTTAACTCTAAAGAACACCGCAACAAATTCGATGTCAAAGCCGACGAGGGAATCTTTCTGGGTTACTCTCTCACATCCAAGGCATACAGGGTCCTAAACAAGCATTCGAGAAGAATTGAAGAGACATACTATGTGACCTTTGACGATAGCTATGTCAAAAAGCTACAGGCCAAAGAAGACATTGCTGGAGAAATCTTTCCTCAAACTGGCCAAGTCACGGTCTCGATCGCTAACCTATATGATAAATTTCTGGAGCTCTTTGACGAACCAGAGAAAGCTTCTCTCTCAGAAGCAGGTGCAGCAGACAACAAGGTTGACCACATGAAGGAGATTGTCGAAGAAGCTGCAAGGAGAATGCATGAAGGAGGATCGACTACTGATGACCCTCCATCTAACAATGCTTCAGTCGAGGGGGAGCCAAGCTCAAATGACGAGGGGGAACCAAGCTCACATGTCGAGGGGGATCCAAGTTCTACAACTCCAACCGAAGGTGTTTCTCCAACCGAAGGTACCTCTCCAACCGAAGGTGCTTCAACGCCTGAAAGCTCAGCACCACAAGAAACCCCTGAACCTCAAAGTTCTCAAAGCTCATCAATCGAGGGGGAGCATGATGATATGACGCTTGATTACGATAGCCAATCTGAGCCAGAAGAAATGATCAATGCTGAACTAGACCCAACCTTTGATCTGAATTACCCTCCTCTTACCAAATGGACCAGAGATCATCCTATCTCTCAAGTAGTTGGTGATGTATCCGAAAAGGTTCTGACCCGATCACAACTGAAGGCAAAACAGACATCCTTATTTTCAAAGGTTGAGTTTTGTATGTTTAACTCATTCGTATCAAAGGTTGAACCGAAGACAGTTAACACTGCCCTCGATCACTCTGATTGGGTTCAAGCAATGCAAGATGAACTGAACGAATTTGAAAGGAACAAAGTCTGGCGCCTCATTCCAACTCCTCCAGATGCTTCGGTTGTTGGTCTAAAATGGGTTTTTAGGAACAAAATGGACAAGGAAGGGAATGTAATAAGGAACAAGGCTCGTTTGGTAGTAAAGGGATACTGCCAGGAGGAAGGGATAGATTATGAAGAGACCTTCGCTCCAGTAGCTAGGCTAGAATCTGTTAGAATATTTCTGGCTTATGCTGCTCACAAAAACTTTGAAGTTTTCCAAATGGACGTCAAGTGTGCATTTCTCAATGGAGAACTCGAAGAAACTGTGTATGTGGAGCAACCTACTGGGTTCGTGAACGAAAAGTATCCAAACCATTGCTATATTCTGGATAAAGCTGTGTATGGCCTCAAACAAGCTCCGAGAGCCTGGTATGAAACGCTAACTAAGTTCTTAAAGATGTCTAAATTCAAACAAGGTTCGGTTGACCCAACCTTCTTTCGCAAAAAGGAAGGTAACCACCTTATGATAGTTCAAATTTATGTCGATGACATCATCTTTGGCTCCACGAATCCCAGCTTAACAGCTGAATTCAGAAAGCTGATGGAGACTAAGTTTGAAATGAGCTCAATGGGTCCCATTAACTTTTTCCTTGGTTTAAATATTAGACAGGGACCAGAAGGCATCTTTATCAATCAGGAAGCTTACACGAAGACTCTCCTAGCAAAGTTTGGCATGATGGGAGACTCAAAAGTCAAAGTCCCAATGGTATTCGGCACCAAGCTTACCCCATCTCTAAACAAACCGGCTGTCGATATCACGCTCTATCTTCAAATGATAGGCTCACTAATGTATCTTACTGCTAGCAGGCCTGACATCATGTTTTCTGTGTGTTATTGTGCTCGATTTCAGGCAAACCCACGCGAACCACACATGCTTGCAGTAAAGAACATCTTACGCTATCTCAAGCGAACCACCTCCTTAGGTCTATGGTATCCTTCCAACTCAGGCTTCTTCGTTCAAGCCTATTCTGATGCTGACCTTGGAGGATGTGGACTCGACAGAAAAAGCACAACTGGTGGCTGTCAATTCCTTGACGGGAAGTTGGTCAGCTGGCAATCCAAGAAACAAACGTGTGTGTCGTTGTCTACTGCCGAAGCGGAATACATTGCCGCTGCATCCTGCACATCACAAGTGATTTGGATCCAGAGTCAACTTCGAGACTATGGACTCAATATGAAGAAGATCCCACTATATTGTGACTCTGAAAGTGCAATTAGGATCTGTCATAACCCAGTACAACACTCTAAAACCAAACACATAGCACTGAGGTATCACTTCATCAAAGATCACGTGGAAGATGGAAACGTCGAAGTTCACTTTGTACGAACCACTGATCAACTGGCTGACGTCTTTACCAAAGCTCTTCCTGAAGCGTCATTTAATAAAATATTGCAAGGGCTAGGTATGATGGAATCAGAGTCAGTACCTCACACTACCTCTCAACCTCAAACGTAAGAAGCGAAACCAACCGAACGTTTGGGTTCGGTTAAACCATGTGTCTCGCTCATCACTTCAAAGGTAGTTTTTCTCTGTTGTATATTTCTTGTACGATTTTGTTTTTCTTTGTGTTAAAAGTATTTTCCAATTGCATGTCTAAATTCCTTGGTTTCTCAAAATTTTCCAAAAACGAAACCAACCGAAGGTTCGGGTTCGGTTTTTCAAAATTTTGTTGAACTGAAACCAACCGAACGCTCGGGTTCGGTTTTTCAAAATTTTACTGAACCGAAACCAACCGAACGCTCGGGTTCGGTTTTTCAACTTTTTCCCAACCGAATCCAACCGAACGTTCGGGTTCGGTTTTTCAATTTTTTCCAAAGTTTTTTTTAAGTCTTATTTTTTCTTACTTATTTTTTTTACTCTCTTTATGTTTTTTTTTTTTATTTTTTTTAATAAATCTCAAAAACTTCAAAAATTTTTTGTGTGTTCGTTCGTTTATGGGGATGTAATTGCTGAATTACTTAAGTGTCCCTAGAAGCATGCTGCTGTATGTGTCCCAAGCCTCATAAGATTTTGAATAATAGCCTTCATGACCTGGTATATACAAACCTTGTCTTCCCAATAAGGCTAACACATTTATTCTAATCGTGAGCTACCTCACTCTCATCTCACATGAGTTAAGAGTTTCCTGCTTGGTCCTTATTTTCGCAGCAAAGGTACTATGTTTTCTTACACCATCTCTATTACACTTCTCCATTACATTCGTTTCATCAACGTAACCCTTGAGACTCTCAGAAATTACCACTGAGGTTTATGGTTACACAACATCTGTGTTTATGATCTTAGTTTCGTGTCACTATGAGCTGAGTGAAACCCAAAATTCAACACCTAATGAATTGATGGTGAACAATTAAATTGCTCAAGTTTTCACCAAAGAATTGACGAATGTACCTTCATGAAATCTCAAATTTTATTCCTATGAAATTGTTAAACACCATAACATTTCTTCCCTTGGGATCCAATTTTAATTTTTTTTTATCTGAGATTTTATATTTTTCCAAGCCAATTAAAATAAATTCCTACCTACTTGTTCAACAGGCTACACCGGTCTCACAAGTACTTTGTTCGCTTTCTTTCTTATTTCAAGAATAGAACTGCTGATTCAAAGCGAAAGCCACCCTTATTTAGCCTAATTAAAAGAAGCCTTTCAACTTTTATTAATAAGTGCTTGATCGTAATTCAACGGGAATCCACACTAACACTTTAAGGTCTCTCTTGACCTTGAAGGAAGAGATTCGTGCCCGGGATCATCAGTTTCGTGTCATTATTGACATCACAGAATATCCTTAAAAGAGTTGCTTTATTTCCTTTTTTCTTTTACACTCTTTGCACGAAAATCTTTGATTTTCCAAAATTCCGTTACTAATTTTTACAAGCTGTATTATTACTTGGTGGTTAATTATGAAGCTGTGGTCAAAAACAATCCACGTGGGTATTTAATTCAAAAGCTGCCATTTAAAAAGATACGACGAAAAGGTTGCTGACTCGGCGGGAGTTCAAAGGATTAAAATTCAAACGACGGTAAAAAGTGGGCGCGTGTGAATTTGAAACGGCCTTACTTTTACTGACATTAAGGACGTGTGTGCGAAATCCAAGCGACATCCTTCTGGCATTTAAAGGCGCGTGCGGATTTGAACCGTTTTTCTTCTGAAACGGCGCTTGTTGGGTAGCGTGATCCTAGGAATCTGACACTATCTCTCCTACGTGATCATCGCATAGAAGATATGAAACGATTTTTCTCTCTCCAATTCCTCACTATAAAAGGCTGTCTACAACACCATTTATCTTTTTACTGCTTCCGGATTTTCTAGAGAGCAAAAACTTCCAAAACGCTTCACTGTTCATCTTCTTCTTCGACTACCTTCAACAATGGAAGAATCTTCTTCCGTCCATGATACATCACAAATCCTTCCCATTCGTCCGCAACAATGCCTGGTGATCGATCTCAATCCACTGGCGTACGACTCCTACATGTCGCCGATCATCGAGTGCCTGAAGTACTCCCAAATCGCCACCGCTCTCTCAAGGATCGAGTCTGTGCCCATGGTGGCCCTATCGCAGGTTTACGCGACTGCTTATTACGACAAGGTAGTTGACCGGGTGTTCTTCGAGATTGCTGAACACAAGACATCTGTTTCTCGACAGCGATTCTGCACCATGCTTGGGTTGGCTGTTGACCCCTCGAGAATAAATCCGGAGACGATTCCGGTTGGGCATCTATTTAGCATGTTTTACAACATGGGGTACACAGAGGTCCTCACCTCTGTTGCTAAGTTCAAAAAGTCCTGCCCGCCGCCACAGTGGAACGGCTTATTTACAGTCCTTTTCAAGGGCTTGTCGGAACGGAGTTCAGGATCCGACGGTGCCAGTCGCCTCTTCCTGTCGATCATGTACGCGGTCTACAACGGGATTAACTTGGACTTTGGGTTGGTCCTATGGCAACAACTCATCCAGAGCCTTTCTTCATCATCACGACACTCTGAGGTGTCGTTGGCCCGGTTCTGGATTTTGATTACAAAATGGGCGATGGACAAGTTCGACATCCCCACTGCTGCCGGTGCATCGATGTCTTCTGTTGGTACGTTTCATACCAAGAAGATTATCGTCTCAGATGCATCCAAATTTTCTTTCATTGGCTCCATCCCGGAGACAATGTATGGCGGCGTGCCCTCTGACAGCAGGTTGATTCGGACGATCAAGGAGTTCAGGCCAACTGGTCCTAGGGAACTGACACCGGATATGCTCAGGTCTATCCACGATGCAGAGAAACCGGTAAACAGGGGCAAAAAGGCTGACAAAGGGAAGCAAGCGACCAAAGCTCCAAAGGGTCCTTCTCCCAAAAAGAGGAAACAAACAAAGGCTGCACAGTCCCCACAACCGAAGAGGAGGAAGACACAATCGAAGCGCAAGCTCGTTATTCCCTCTTCTTCAAGCGATTCTGAGGGCGAGAGTTCGGGTTCTGACGGCTCTCAAGGAGACGAATCCCCTCAACGAGGCAACACACCACCTCGGTCACCTACCCCAGAGGTGGAACTTCACAATTCACCAGTTCCTTCACCTCCACCAACCATTCCTACTTCCATTCCGACCATAATCCCCAATACCACTATTCCTCCAACATCTTTCCCTATACCACCACCCATTTTCACCACTGCCACCGAAACACCGCCAGTAACCGAAACCCCTCCCGTAACCGAACCACCACAAACCGAAACCCATACAACCGAACCTACCCACAATCAACCACCACCCAATACTCAAACTCAACATACCCCAACCACAACACCCCCAGCTTCACCACCCCCTCCATCTCCAGAAAATGCCTCTGATGGAGACAACCCTTACCTTGGTGGTGAACACATGAACTTTGATTCGGTCTACTATAGTCCGTTTCAGGTTCAGAGTGACGAGGAGGATGATGCTCCAGTGACAAAGAAGCATCTTAAAGAGCTTCACGAGAAGGTTGATCTACTTCTCGCCTCCTCTTCCAACCAGCAGTCTTCTCTATCTGAAGCCGCGCTTCAGATAATTGTTGATGCCTTCTCCAGGGCTCAACATGATTCGGTGGCCTTCGCAACTGCTGCTATTGACGCCTCAACCAGAGCCTGTGAGGCAGCGACCGAAAAAGTCGATAAACTATTCTCCGACGCTTCTGTCCTGCTGAAGTCTTTACAGGAAAGCGCCGACGCCACTAAGACAACTTTGGAACCGATTGTTCAGCAATTGGCCAAGTTCGTCTCAACGGAGTTGACTTCGTTCGCTGCCCTTCGCCAAAACATAAGCGACGACAACTCGGCCTTTCGTGCCTCCATCGATGCGCGCCTCGCTAAGTTACAGGAGGATCTCGCAGCCGAGAATTCATTGATGGACGTTCTGGCGAGAAAAACAACCGCCCTCAAGGTCAAGAGCACGGAGCTTTCCAACTCACAACAACAACTGGAAGCTCTTCGATCCGAAAGGGAGGTGATCAAAACTTGTGTTTCGGATGTCCACGCAGCATTATCCAACATCCTTGAAGCACACAATCCTATTCTCAACCACTCAGTGAGGCGAACCCTTGCTGAAAAGCTCTCTCCGGCCATGGACCTTCTTAGCAAAATCGAAGGCCTTCCTAGTTTCGTGTCCATTCCGAAACAAGGGGGAGATGAGAAGAAGAACGGATCGAAACCACCTCCTTCCTCCAAAGCTACTCACACAACCGAACCACCTCCGACTGGTCAAGCTTCGGGTTCGGGTGTGAAGAACAAAGGCAAAAACATAGCTGAGGAAGAAGATGAAGATGAAGACAGGGAGACCATTGCTGACATGTTAAAACGAAAGAACAGTCGCAATGCTGACGATGATGCCAGTCGTGTGGCGCGAGAGGCTGAAGAAGCCGAACGCAAGCAAAAGGAAGCCCACGATCTCCTTGAGAGCCGGAATACTCTCTTCCCTGCCTGGACCAGGGAGCGCTTGATTAAAGAGGCCATAGATACTCCCAGCATCTTATGGCTCGAGCCGGTTATCTCGTTCGACTGCAACAATACAGTCGACTCGCAGTTCGACATGCCGCTGACTCGAAAGGCGTTCATCTTCCACGCCTTCTCAAACATTTTTGAAGTCCCTCATCCGAACGCTGAGCTTGACAGGGAGCTCATTGACTTCTATCTGGCGGCTGCTCGTCCTCAATACCTTACTTGGAGCGCCCATAAGATTGTAAACGTTCGTGTGCTGAAGCCTTACACCGAAGGTCGTTTTATAAACGTTCGGTTCAAGGTGATTCGGGGCTCTGCAAGAACTGCTCATCTTATCTCCCTGGCAGATCTACCGAATCTAAATCCTCATGATTGGATTGTCCTTTATAATATCCTTTTGACTGATGAAGCCGCATATGGTCCCGTTATAGACCATATCAAAAGGATGTTAGCCTGCTACATCATGGAGGTTGCCCTAATGGATCAGGAGGTTGCCACAGTCTTCAAGAAGAAACCGAAGATAGCTCCTGTGGGATCGGCCAGTGATCTCAACCAAATGCAAATGGGCAAGATCGACCCGAGACGCAACTCTGTTATGTTCACTAGAGCAGAAGGACAGAAATGTCTCTTTGCTTTAGCTGACAAACACCTTTACACCACTGCTTGTCTGGAGCATGTGTTATCAATTATCAAACGGTGTAAAGAGAATTCGGCTGATGACATCAAATACTTCAATGACATGATCCAATGGTACATCCGGTTTAGACAGACCATACTCTCTATCACCAAATGTCTGTTTAGCACCGTGAAGAAGAAGGTACCTGCTTCAGCTGCTGGCCCAAGTAACAAGTGAAGGTCTCGCTCCAATTGACACAAAGGGGGAGATTGTTGGGCTGAAGATTATTTTGAATGATTGCGTCTTTTGGGCTCGATAGTATAGTTATTTTGTATTCCGGTTTGGGCCTGTCCAACCGAGAGCCTTTTATGTTTTATATATAAGGATATGCTTGCATGCATATTAGGTTAACGATTTAGAGATTAATGATTTTAGCGATTATTCTAGAGCTTAACGATAGCATTACAGGTTTCTTTAATCGTTCTTGTAACCTACCAATCCTCTACAGTTGATGTTCTTAATCGAGCTCTTCTAAGGATTTTGTTTTAATCATTCGACTCGTTTGATTCACACTTGTCTCGTTTATATTTTCGTGTTCTTACAGTTTTATATTTATTTGCCTGTTTGAGATCTAATCGATCTTCATAGATTTAAAGGTTCTAAATCTCATCAGTCCGTTAACCTTTTTGAAGAGGTTAATTAATTTGGAACTTTTATAATGACTTGGTAAGGGTTGAAATAAAAATTAGAAACACCCACAAAATGCCCTTAAAAATTTTTAGTTTCAACCAAGTCAAAATACGACCACTAAATCGGGTGCGACCAAAAGCCCCGTTTAACGACAGTATCGGATAGATTCCCACTGAGCCTCAACTCAAGCCCCTATATAAGGGGGAGTGGACTTCATTTCCACCTTTTCCACTCTCTCTCTACAACTTATTTTTCAAGCCAAAAATCGTCCGTTTCGAGCCCCAAACGAGTAAGCAATCTACCCTAACTTGTTGTAAAGCTTACCTAGCATGAAAATTCAAGTTTAAGACATCAAATAGGTGTTAGATCATGTGTTTATGGCCCAAGAACACTCTTGGACCGTGAACACCATTAAATGGGGTTTTTTAAGCCCCAAAACCCCTCTAAACTACCCCTAAGGCTTAGATATGGCTAAGTGACTTATGGAATCGGACTTAGAACACCTTGAACTAACATTTTGGGGAGTAAACTTGAGTTTACTGCCCAAGAACATGCTTGGGCCGTAAACTCCTCTTCATGGGGAGTAAACTCAAGTTTAAGTGTTAGAAATGCCCACAAACACCTCCTATGGCCTTGGAAAAATGTCTAGAAGCAATCCCATTGTAGTAAGGACATTAAACATCAATTAATCCAAGGAAATAGGAGTTTACGGCCGTAAACCCCCCTAGGAAAGGTCCATGGGCCGTAAACTCCTAGAAAGTGCCCTAATGATGCCCTAAACTCCCCATTTGACTTGGAAAAATGCATAGGATTTTATTCTCTATCATTTAAGCCCTTAAAACACCAAAGGAATATGTACATAGGATCTTACGGCCGTAAACTCCTTGTTTAGGGCCGTAAACTCCTATTTGGCCCACTTAGATGCCTTAAATCCACTCATGTGCTTTATATTTGGACTTAGCATAATTCTATAAGGGATATAAGACACTTTAGCATCCTAGAACACCCTCACCATGAGTTTACGGCCGTAAACTCATGGGGAGTTAGTCCCAGGGCCGTGAACTCAATAAAGAGTTTACTCTTGGAGAGTAAACTCCCTATCTAAACCATTCACACCCTTAAATGTTACCCGGGACACCCCTAGCACTTAACCAAAGTGGTTTCCGCACTTTAGGATACGTATACGTGTTTAATTAGTATTATATGTACTAATTGTATGTAAACATATGTTATCATATGTTAACAGGTCACTAAGTGTGTTCAAGTCCTTACTTGACACCGAGCACCCAACCGGCACCTTCGTCGGATCCACTTACATCAGGTGAGTCCATACCCCTTAATGAACATTTTTAACTGTTTTTACATGTTTTATGGGGGGGGGGGAATACAAGTTAAACATGCCAGTTATCATATCAATCACATGTGATTGATAACCCGCATGCACAAGGATTTGTTACACTGTCAACTGTTTTACCAAGAATGATACTGTAAATGGTTTTCCTAAAATGTTTTCACTTGTTTAAAGCTCTTCTCAAATTGTTTCTCGCGTTGCATGTTTTATTTCAAATTCCGTTACAGTAGCATTATAAACAAAGGTTTTCTATACTTAAAATGTTTTATTAAAGTTTCATTTAAAACTTATTTTACAAAAGAATACCAAGACGTAACTTTCTCAAGAATAAAGGTTTTCCCAAGTTTTTCATCAAAGTTTTATCCCATGTTTTTATACTCCTACTTGGTTAAGATACTACTGCTTCACTTATACTTAGTTAATGCTCCCACTTCGTGATACGCTTTTACTTTGTGAAACACTTCTACTTAGTGAAACGCTCCTACTTCACGATACGCTTATACTTCACGATACGCTCCTACTTCACGATACGCTCCTACTTCACGATACGCTTATACTTCATGATACGCTCCTACTTCATGATACGCTCCTATTTCACGATACGCTCCTACTTCACGATACGCTCCTACTTCACGATACGCTTATACTTCACGATACGCTTCTACTTCACTTTTACTTGTTAACGCTCCTACTTCACTTATACTTGTTAACGCTTCCACTTAGTTAAATGTATGCATGTACTTGTATAGTTATATAAATAATGATTAAAGGACTTAGGAAGGCTAGTTCGCCCTGTTTCCTTTTCTTCGTTGAGATGTGGTCTGGTGGGATCGGAGATCCATCCGAAAGTCGTTTGATCATTAATTATATATCATGTATACATGTATAGACATATGGGTTTTACATCGGTCAGTTCAGTTATGAGTCTCTACTACTAGTCCAACACTTTCATTAGAATTCACTGTTTGGGATACATCTTCAGGACGCGGCCTTCTCCGTTGTCTAGTTGGTAACCAGAGTCTCTTGTAGGGAGAGCGGACATTGTGTGTATAGATCTATACGGGATTGACACCCCCGCACCCTGACTGCTAGCTACAGTCCATGGCCTACCAAGCCAAGGGTTGACAAATGTCATACTTACACCGATGCTTGTAGGGCGTCAAGTACTCTAGTGTCGATTAGTATGGTTACGAGTATCTCCATGTTACCTTATAATTCATGGTCTTAAGGTAACGGTATTTAACACTGTATGTTGGAAACACACTCTTGGAATTACACTGTTTTAGACCTTTCTAGACGTGTCATTCATTTGATCCTGTCTGGGGTCTGTATCCACTGTTTTAGACCTTACTAGACGTGTCATTCATTTGATCCTGTCTGGGGTCTATGTCTCTTTGTTTTTAGACCTTACTAGACGTTTCATTCATTTGATCCTGTCTGGGGTCTGTATCCACTGTTTTAGACCTTACTAGACGTTTCATTCATTTGATCATGTCTGGGGTCTGTGTCTCTTTGTTTTAGACCTTGCTAGACGTCTCATTCATTTGATCCTGTTTGGGGTCTGTGTCTCTCTGTTTTTAAACCTTACTAGACGTGTCATTCATTTGACACCGTCCGAGGTTTGTGTCTCCTTTTGTTAAACTGAGCCAGGCGTGTCGTTCAGTCGATACTCTCCTGGAGTCTATGATCTCTTTCGCGTTAGTCAGCAGTCCTCACTGCTGAGGCATATGTTATTTTCCCTGATATTCTCATACTTTCTCTAAAATCAAATACCGTATTTTGATAATGATAGTGTTTAAGGGAAAAATCACTTTTACAAACATAACTCGGTCAAGTCTTGGTAGAAGACTGCTTTTAATTAAGAAAATATAGGATTTTCTGGAAAGGACTCTAATACACTGTAGACTCTAAAATTACCACTTTTATAAAGTTATTTGAATAAAATGACACTAAATACTTATGAACTCACCAACATTTGTAAAAATGTTGATACTCGCTTTCAAATAACTTGTATTCTCAGGTCAGCATTAGACATGTACATCTCAGGCGCTTTTGGCGAAGACCGTTTAGTGCCAAGCTGCATCTATACTAGTTTCTGTTATACTTTGATGTTTCTATTTAATATAAACCAATGTAAAACTATTACTATTAATGCAATGGTTGTTGTACTTGATTACTATACTACATATGTTGTGATACTTGACATGGCGTCATCCACCCCAGAACGTTTCCGCCGTTCCGGTTTTGGGGTGTGACATATTCTAATCTTCAAATAATGCGATCGTAATCCATTTCTTCACGATTAGATTCTGCTCACTTCTTCCCTTAAGCTTCCTTTCTTTTCTTCGATCCTACAAGACATCAAAATGTAATCTTATCACATCATGTATTAAGAATCTAGAGTAGGAACTTAAAAGAGTTAGTTAATGGATTTTACCTAAAGCAGAGCCATACGTTTTGACTCTCCCATCTCTTAGATCTCTTAGGTAAATAGGGCAGCTTCGTCTCCAATGCCCCTTCTCTTGGAAATAAAAGCAAATTGACTCTCTTGGAACAACACATGGAACTACTTCAAACTTTTCCTTTCTCTTATGATCAAACTTTTCGATCATGACATGCCTTTCGTTGACATTGCCTATATCCATAGAGGTCTGGAAGGCAAATTTACCAATCAACTTTGTTTTTCTAGTGCGCCAAACCATCGTTGATTCAGCAACAATAAGCATGTAGGTGAGATTTATAAGGGTCACATCGTGGTTGATCATATAATACTCTCTTAAGAACTCACTATACGAGTTTGGAAGTGACTGAAGAACCCAATCAACAGCCAGCTCCTCACAGACAACGGATCCTAAAATTCTTAACTTATCAATGTGTGACTTCATCTCTAGGACGTGTGCACACACCGACTTTCCTTCTTCATGTTTACTTGCCAAAAGTGATGGGTTTTATGCATAAGAAACAATCCTATGTGCTCATACAAACCCTAAGGCTTGGATCTAGGTTTCTTTATTGTACATGCTTTGAATCCAAGACTAATAAACTTAGATCTAACATATTATAAACTGAATTAGGGTATATAGAATTACCTTTGATTGTTATATAGCAATAACAATCAATTCCTTGCTTGGATTGGCTTCAAAAGCTTAGTGCCTCAAGTGCTGCACCTCTAATGGAGTCACAAACACCATATACAACTTGGATGAAGAGGAGAAGAAAGGAGGATGCCCAAAAACGACTAGAAACCCTAGAGAATCAGTTCCACCCGTTTTTGGGGCCTAAGGGGTCCTTTATATACTTGTGTGGGCTGCTAGGGTTTCAGTCAAAACCCTAATGGACAACTTAAACTCTAAGCAGCCCATGGAACCTTCTGGATAAGGCCATGGACGAAAATATGATGGGCTTCCATCATAATTTCATCCACCCCTTATTCCTTTAGCATTCCTTAGCCCAATAACTCAATTATCCAATAATTGCAGTCCAGTCCCCTAAATTTAATTAATCTCTTTTAGCCACAAAATTAATTATCAATTAATTCTTGACTAATATTAATTAAACAATATGATTTCTCCTTTAATATATTATTCTCATAATATATTAATAAATCATATTTAAACCTTTCTCTCCTTAAATCATCCTACATATTGCTACGGTGAAGGCAACCCAAAAGGACCATGTTCATAATCGGGTCAAGTACATACCAAAATAGTTATGGACTTAGACACTAATCCAACAGGGCTTGAGTGAGCTTGAACTTTTCAAACCTTAGAACTTGTGGTTTAGGGAGAATAATTAGATGAGGTGGAGGAAGTGAAGCATGATCTCTTGTTCCTCGATCGAATCGTGGAATATCATCTTCATGTGGAAAGCTTGTTCCACGGGATTTGGGAAGACCATAATTGTCATACTTTGACATCTACAAAACGGGAGAGAACAAATTCAAGTTAGTTGATTGATTGAGTCCTTAATAAATCAACCAAATGAGATATTAAGGCTAGGACCCAACACAATACGCTACAACCTAGAAAAGGGATTCCGTAATCTAGTTGCAGAATATTTGAAGGTAGGTAAATGACGATTTACCAATTTCCACCATGAAAAACAAAAAAAACAAATTTAAGTTTTAAATCTATGAAAACTCTTAGATCCTTTGAGATTCATTGAACTTTTCAATGGCATGTTTAAATCTCGATATGCCCCTGGATTTGTGACTGGGATGCCGAGGATCACAAAACAGGTGTGAATAACCATGCAAACTTACATGGTGCCCCCACATGTTATAATCATCTATTCGATGTGCTGGTTAACCACACACGCTCCACCGAACTATGACAAACATTGAGTCACCCTTTGTTACCTTTGCTTAGAACCATTTAGTGTGCGGTTAACCACACACGCTACACTAACGTCTTCGCAAGGGCACAAAGTGTAATTTCATGGAATTGCATCAATTCACTTTTGCCTAAAGTAACTAAGATTGGGAATTTTATGAAAGCATTTAGTTACTTTTGTACTTCATTATACTTATAATGGAAGGTTTCTGTCCTATCCTACCCGCTCGGCTAACGACCCTCCACTAGTCAAGAGTGCGGTGGGTAAGAGTGGATACCCATTCAATCGCCATTTTATAGGCAATTTCCTTAAACACCCCTTATAGACCAGCTTCGTAAATGAGGCCTACTAACGGTAAGACTGACTGTTTACTCATACATATATAATACTAGACTTTTAATGTTATATATAGTATAGGGTGTATTTTACACTTTTAAAATACTAGGTGGTCAAATTTAATAATTATACTTTTAATTTTATTAAATTGTAAACCAAGATTTTATGGATTTATTAAATCTCTTTTAATTATACACTTTAATTAATTAATAAAACCATAAGGGTGTGAATTGAACTTTTCAAAACAATACTAGGGTTTTAGAATTTAACATTTCTATATTAAACTTTTAATCAACTTTTAATTCCAAAACTTGAGGGCAAGTTTTGAAACATTTCAAAACATTAGGGTTTAGAATTTAAATATTTCAAAATCAAACCTTTTAATCAAAAATTTAAATTCCAAGACTTGAGGGCAAGTTTGAAACTTTTCAGAACACAAAGGATCAAATAGCAAATACTTTAAATTAAACAATTAATTTAATGATTATCTAAATTTGACCTAAAATCAATTCCTTGCAAGATAAGTTACCCAATTAATACAAATAATCAAACTTTAATCATATAAGGAAGTTATTATCTAATCAATTGGTAATTATCTTTTGTTTAATCAAGGATATACTAAAAAATATTTTTAAAATCGGATTTTAATGACCCAAAAGAGTTAAGGCAAGTATCCATGTGTAAAACAGCAAGAAATCCCAAAATTGCCTCCTTCTGACGCTCGAACTCGCCGAGTTCCTTTATGGACTCGCCGAGTTGGAGCTACTTGCCGAGTCCACATTGGAACTCGCCGAGTTCATCATACAGGGGACCAAAAATTCGATTTTTTAAGCTTAAACAAATAACCAAGGAATCAATACAATAGAAATCAATCTAGGCTCTGATACCACTGATGGGTTTTAGCCATAAGAACATCCTATGTGCTCATGCAAACCCTAATGCTTGGATCTATGTTTCTCTATTGTACATGCAATTCATCCAAGACTTTAAACCCTAGATCTAGCATACAATTATTCATATTAACTTGTGAAAGGGTTTTTAGATCTTACCTTGATTGTTATGTGGTAATAACAATTTCAAATCCTCCTTGTAATGACTTTAGAAAGCTTAGAGTCACAAATGTCACTCCTCTAATGGCTCACAAACACCAAGAGCAAGAGGATGAAGATCAAGGAGAGAGGAGGCTGCCCAAAAACGTGTGGAAACCCTAAGGAATAAGTTCACCACATTTTTGAGTCTCAAGGGTCCTTTAAATAGTGAGGCTATTAGGGTTATCTAACAAGCAAACCCTAATTTGGATGCTTAGGCCCTAAGCAACCCATAGACTCCTTCCTTAAAGGCCTAGGACGATTTCTAATGGGTTTTCCCATAGAATTCGTCCACCCCTCTAACATGGAGTCCATTAGCCCAATATTCAACTATCACACAATTGACAGTTCTAGTCCCTTAAGTTTAATTAATGTCTTTTAGCCACAAACTTAATTCTTATTAATTCTTGACTAATATTGATTAAACAATATGATTTCTCCTTTAATATATTATTCTCATAATATATTAATAAATCATAATTAATCCTCTCTCTCCATAATTCATCCTATCAAGTTGCTTTGGTGAAGGCAACCCAAAAGGACCATGCAACATCGGGTCAAGTACATACCAAAATAGTTATGGACTTAGATACTAATCTAACAGTTATGAGTAGGAAGACCCGGGGTTAGCCCTAGGCACAGTATGCTAGTATAGTAATCAGGACCAAGGTCCAATGATAGCGGACGGGTGCCTAATGAATGGTTTAAACGATAGTTTATACTTATTGTCTGTGTGGTACATGTATGTGCCTGGTAAGGAGGTGATTGTGGTTGAGGTCCCGTATCTCACCAATAGCAGAGTATGGACGGTGTTCCATATATCATTAGCAGCAAAGCAGGGGCGAGGCCCAAGTTAGGAAAGGAGTGAGTGTAGGCTGGGCCTGTATCTCACTATCAGAAGGAGTGTGGATAGGGTTCCATGACTCATCAGTAGCAGGGTAAGGGCGAGGCCCAAGATAGGTGGGGCCTTAGATCAGGATTCAGTAGTATATGTCTAGTTATGTGTTATGGTATGTTTATGTGTTAGTATATGTTAGCGGGCGGGGCCCAGAGACAAGCGGGGCCTAAGAGAAACATATATGTATCCGAGCGCGGCTCGAAGTCAGGCGGGGCCTGGAGCGGCGGGGCCGTTGTAGCAGGTGAGGCCCGAGGTAGTGGGCGAGGCCCGAAGTAGTGGGCGTGGCCCAGTATATGCAGTATGTGGTTACGCAGGGTATGTGGTAGGTTGGGGAACTCACTAAGCTTCGTGCTTATAGTTTTCAGTTTTGGTTTCAGGTACTTCCGGTAGCTGAGGGAAGAGCTCGGGATGATCGCATGGCACACACCATAATTAGTCAGCCTAGGATGTTTTACTCTGATAATAAGAACATGTTTTTAATTGATACTCTGAACTTACGTTATGACTTATAATATGGTTTAAGTAATGTTTTAAAGGAAATTTTTAGTGTGATTTTTGGGTCGTTACAAATCCGTAAATGGCTTCCAACTTTAGTCAAAGTTAATTTCTCTTTGTTATGTTTCAGATTATGTTTAAAATCTTTCCAGGAAGGGGGCAGTTTGTTAATGATCACAACCACATAAATGGCTTCATTCATTTTCAGATTGTGTTGAGCAAACTGTCCCAAGATTCTTAACAGTTCATAGAATTGTTCCATAAAAGGCCTAGAGTCAATCATATTGTAACCTATAAAGTTACTGACAAGAAACTTCTTGCTAAAAGCATCTTCAACTATGTATTTAGATTCAAGAGAATCCCACAGTTCTTTTGCAGATTTGAAATTTTGATAGATATCAAAAAGAGAGTTAGACATACCATTAAAAATATGACCACGACATATGTAATCATCATTTTCCCACTTTGATCTCCTTATTGTTGCCTCCAAAGGTTCATCTTCAACAGATTCTGGTAAGACTGTCATGGGTGTACTCAAAACATACACAACTTTCAGAGTGATCAGGAGAAAGTGCATCTTCTTCTGCCATCTACGAAAATCTTGCCCTTCAATCTTGTTCAATTTGTCAAAGTTGCTTGTCATATCCTTCACATAATCAACACTTGCCATGATCACATAATACTTTGATTTTTGTTAAAAATTTGGGTATAGAAAGGCTTGGAAATTCTAAGAATCATGATTATCACTTTCAAATTGAAGTATTTGGGTGGTACTCCCAAATCCTCAATTGGATAAGACTCAGAGAGACAAGAACAGAGAGTGTTTGATGATGTTTTCGTATGTACCATAAATGAGAACAAAACCAACTTTAAGATCTCTGTCTGAAAACTGTCATATGACAGTTTTAAGCTGTCAAAAAACCATAAAAACTGACGTAAAATGGATATTTGGATAAGGGTCAAACCAATGGTCAATTAGCTCGAACCCAGCCAGGGGCTATGCCCCTTGGACCTCGCTCCCAGGGGCGCTGCCCCCGGACCCCTGTCAGTTGAGGGGCTTCGCCCCTAAATGACAATGTACTTTGAAACTTGATCAAACTCAAACAAGTGTGTACTTCACACATTTCTTACTTGTTTAACATTTATCAAGATCACTTTTTGTCAGCAAAGTAATCCCGTTACACTTAAATAACATTAATGATAACAAATCACCAACGCAGGACCCCTCGGTACCTATGACAGGTCTGCTCCTGGTTACATTGTTGTAAACTAATTAGACCCTTGTGGGACATTAGTGTAACCTCACATAGGGAAATTAAGCATTGTAAACCAGTATAAGTTTTTTTTAATATCATAATTACTTCAAAATATATTTTTAGAATATCTTCTAAATGATAAAGCACTTTGCACGTTGTAAAATGAGAACATAAAGCTTATTAATTTTCACAAAAAAAACATACATATGTGGTACTTTTATGATTATGGAGCCATAGAGGACGATCATTTATTTAAATCTTCATGATAATATCCGCCTCAAGATTTTCAGTTCAATAAGCCACAATAATTCTTAAGACCATATGTGTCTTTCTTTACGCCGGACATACAGAAGTACTCCATGAACTCTCCGTAATCAAAAGGCTTGAACAACAATGGATGCTCTTCATCAACCATCTCTTTTGGCGGTTTCACGGTTGTGCCGATTTTTGGCAACGAAAATAAACCAACCGAAAGTCGAGTCTTGCTAGCATTCATCACCACCCTATGGAATGGAGCATGCAATCGCCCATTTGACAAAACCTACATCGTCAACATCATGAACTTAATATATGTACTACTACAAATTTCGTTTCAAACATGTGCATGTGTGTAAGTAAG